>NC_142880.1:2560000-3760000 GCF_051225735.1 Oryctolagus cuniculus | reverse complement strand
GTTACCGTGAAAAGCAGCTGCAGTCAGGACCTTGAGCCCACCTGCTTGTTTGATGTGGCAAAACTGATCCCGGCACCTTGGACCGTGGGCCCCGTGAAGCCCACCGGGCAGGCTTCACATCTGAAGCCAGGAGCCAGGTTCACGCAGCGCACGCCCGGGTAGCAGGGATGGTATTTGCACTAAAGACAAAAAAAAAAAAAGCTGTCTTTAGTCACACGGAAGCAACACATTCACAGTTTTGCACCTGCTTGTTTATGCCCTGCACATGTGGGTGGGGAGAGTGACTGGAGGAAGCCCAGGCTCGCACCTCCAAGGTTACCTGCTGGACCTCTGGGCCCCCACCTCTCAGTTGGCGTGGGTATTAGGATGACACGTGGACACTCAGAGGGTCCCCGGTGTGAACCAGCCTGCCTCCCTGGGGAACAGGAGACCTGACGTTCTAGCTGGCAATCTACGAGTCTCTGCGACAGCTCGTGTCCCTGGGCCACGTGTCACCTGGCTATCGGTGACCCCAAAGGTGTCAGTGAGCCACTACTCAGATGGGGGGCCCGGGGCAGACAGAGCCAGGCAGGCGCTCCTTCCGGGTGAGGTGGCTGCAGGGGCCCACACCTGAGCGCGTTCAGGCAATTCTAAGCTTCTCGGAATCGAGGAGCTTGGTCTTCCCTCTCCTTCTGTTTGAAACCACTTTCAACTAATGTAAAAAACATGACCACTTCCTGCTCCTTCAAGAGTAGGAAAATTCCAGCTCCTAGATAAACACCAGATGCAGCTCTGCGAAGTGTGCGGAGATGTGTGTCCAACGCGGGTCTACCAGGGCTTCCTTCTAGCTGTGCAGTCCCGGGGAGGTGACTGCCAGCGCTCCTGCAGCCTGCCGGGGCTGGCGGGCGGCCGCTGAGCCGCGGTCCCCACGGGGCCTCTCCCTCCACGTCTCCTGTCGGCCATTTGCGAGGGGAAAGGCTGCCACCTGCTGCGGACGCTGCCTGGGCACTGGACGCGTGGCTGGTTACCCACGGCCCTGGAGCGGTCTCTCCAGGAGCTCAGCCAGTATCTGCTGCCAGCGTGCGCTCTGGCTGCGTCCCTGGCACTTTGGGGTACTCCTGGGTTACGGGGCCTCTCTGATGGATATTGTTGGTCTGAGGTTCCCTGCCCACTGCTCCCCCACTTTAGGAAGGCTGAAGGTATCCACCATGCCCCCTCACACAAACCCTCCCACCGATCCACCCTGCCCACACTGGCAGAAGTGTGGGGAGGGTGAGTGGCACACGGGCTGTTGAGAACTAACAGTGCAGAGGCCACGGCAGGCGGGCATCGCAGCCCTGTACCACGTGGGCGGCTGCGCAGGCAGCGACAGACAGCCGTGTCCTGCCGCTCCCTGGGGGCTGCCAAGGACTCACAAGGAAGTCCTTCTCATGGTGCCCGGGAGGTGACCCAACCTGTGCCCTGCCATCAGTGGGCTTCTTTCCCCAGGAGCTGCAGGGGGCTGGGGCGGCGCAGGGAGCTCCCACGTGCTGAGCTCACCTCGTCCACATCAGAGCAGGTGATGCCGCTCCCCGTGTAGCCCTCGGGGCAGGGCCCGCACTGGAAGCCGTCCCTGGTGTCCGTGCAGCGCACGCCTCGGAAGCACGGGTTGGAGTCGCAGCGGCGGCGCGGCGGGCGTGTTGGGGGCGCCGGGGGGGCGGGGGGCACCAGGGTGTTTGGGGTTGGGGACTGAAAGCTGAGAGGACCTGGAGACAAACAGTCCCAGGGGTTATTCGTCGCCAGGCAAACAGACCGGACACGCCGTGAAGCGCCATTCTCCCTCTACCCTGTGCTACACCCACAGCCCACGGTCACCACGGCTGCATCTCTGCCCACGCGAGAGCCAGGGACCCACACGGTACTGACCGCAAGCCTGGCACTCCGCAATGGTGTTCCGCAAAAACGACGTCTCCTTGACCTTGAGACATGAAGGGGAGAAAGAGGATTGAAAGAAGTCCTTGTGTAGCCCTAGGGATGCACCCCTCTCAGTGGGGCTGAGGTGGCCCCCTGGGGACACACCCCTCTCAGTGGGGCTGAGGTGACTCCCTGGGGACACACCCCTCACAGTGAGGCTGAGGTGACCCCCTGGGGACACACCCCTCACAGTGGGCTGAGGTGACCCTGGGGACACACCCCTCACAGTGGGGCTGAGGTGACCCCCTGGGGACACACCCCTCACAGTGGGCTGAGGTGACCCTGGGGACACACCCCTCACAGTGGGGCTGAGGTGACCCTGGGGACACACCCCTCACAGTGGGGCTGAGGTGACCCCCTGGGACCACACCCCTCACAGTGGGGCTGAGGTGACCCTGGGGACACACCCCTCACAGTGGGGCTGAGGTGACCCTGGGGACACACCCCTCTCAGTGGGCCTGAGGTGACTCCCTGGGGACACACCCCTCACAGTGGGGCTGAGGTGACCCTGGGGACACACCCCTCACAGTGGGGCTGAGGTGACCCCCTGGGGACACACCCCTCTCAGTGGGCTGAGGTGACTCCCTGGGGCCCAGCTGTGGTGTGGCTCAGGCCAGCCTCCCCCCGCCCGCCCCGGCTGGTGGCACCCCCGCCAGTGGCAAGCTGCTCGGAAGGCTCAGTCTGTACCCCAGTGCCATCCTGCGTGTTACCTGCTGTCTCAGGAGGTCCTTCACCTCCCCCAGCAGCTGGTTCAGTTGCGCCATCTGACCCAGGAACTGTCGATTAAAGTCCCCTGGAGGAAGAGTGCAAGGCAAGACGCATTCAGCCGGTGACGGTCCTTTCTAAATGACCCCAAGTGCCCTCCCGCCCATCACCCGTCAAGGATGACGGAGTCCCTAGGGTCTCTGAACTGACCTTGGGAGTGCGCTAATTCACCTAAGAAAACTGTGCGAACAGCGCCACCAGCTGGTTAGTCCAAATTCATCTAAGTCATGAAACAAAGGCGCAATGAAAATATTCCTTGCCCTGGATGTCGCCCAAGCCCCTGACCTGCGCAGCTGCCCTCTGTGGGCCGCCTGCTCACTGCCTACCAGCCCGCTGGGGGCCTTGGACGTGGTCGGTGCTGACTACGCTGTGCACCTGCGCGGGCCGCACCTGAGCCGGCGGCAGCCAGCGGCTCGCTCTGCTGCAGGAAGCAGTCTTGCAGGCTGGCCACCTGGAACAGCGAGCCTCGCACCACCAGCTTCAGCTCTTCCAAGAAGTCCTGGAAAAGAAACCACCACCACGTCCCGACCACATCCCGACCACAGCCTCTGCCACCGTGCTGACGGTGACAGGCTGGAGAGCGCACGAGATTCCATCACGCAATAGCCCCGCCTGCTTGGACACCGACATCTCACCTAAGTTTCTGGCTTCACCTTTTTCCTAAAGCCCACCAGCCCTAACCTTCTGACCGAAGCATGTATGGAAGTGGCCAATAGCCCGGAAAGCGTGGGCCTCCGATCTGCCCAGGGGCTCATGGGGCAGCTGAGAGGAGAGGCTGCCGGCCCTCACGGTGAGCCGGTTCCTTATGGCAGCAGCCACCGAGGAGCTGCCTGCAACTTGCCGATGGAGTGTATCGATCCCAGCTTCACACAGCGCTGGGCAGGGTTCTTGGCTCCACATCCTGGCAGTTTCTCATCTCCTTGGGCTGTGACAGTGAATAAACAGTGTGTCTGTGACTGCTGGCACCCTATCGCACAGGTATCTGTGGTCCTTGGGTAGGAGTGGGTAGCACAACTCACAGGTGTTTGTGATCCTTGGGTAGGTCATTGACACTGTATCTCACAGATGATCTGTGACCACTAGCTAAGTAGTCGGTACCACATCTCACAGGTCTCTGTGACTGCTGGGTACGTAGCTGGCACTGTATTCCTGTGTCGTTGAGTGACACCAATGGTTCACACAATCACAAAGTCAGCTTGCCCGCCCTTCTTCTCGCAGCTCCTGTGGTCCCTGCTCGCCGTCCGAGGAAGCAGAGCTTTGGACAAAGTCCCGGTGGGGACAGTTTCCGAAGACCTTGCCGTGGAAGAGTCCCGGGTTTTAGAAACTGGTGCACGTGGTTGTGGACGCTAATTTCTGACCTGATCAGCGACAGCATTTCTGTCACTCTGATTATCTGAGCTACTTCGGGGATTCAGAAATAGGGTTTAGGTTAGCTCTCTAGTCACTAAATTTTTTTTGCATATAAACCTACATATTTAAAAAACAAATCAACAGAAAACACATTAGATTGCAGCTTTCTTGTAATTGCTGCTAAAGAACACTCCCTGTTGTTCACGCACAAACCGCCAGTCCCAGATTTGCAGGTTTTATTACTCTCTGGAACTTCTACTTATTCCTCTCTAGCAGTGCGCCTCCTTGTGGTGGCAATCACTACATACACCCTGCCACCTCGCACAAATGGCTCTCACAGCTCGTCACTAAGGCACACAAAACGAAGTAAGAAAATCGCGATGGAAAATGAGGGTTGGGAGACAGAACATGACCATGCTATCGACCATATAGTTGGACGTAGTCACTGATTATGGCATTGACTTCTGTACTGGATAAAAATCGGGAACTATGAACAGTTGTAAATTACTGGGAAGGACAAAGAATACGAGTTCTTTATAGGAAACAAAGCATTTTCAGCACAAAATTCTAAAAGGCAATTTCTGCAGCAGGTGCAATGGTATCATAAAAAATGCCCCGAGCATGGTGTAAAAACAGAAGGCAGAGCTGAGGGGTTTGCAGAGGGAACTAAGAAAGCACTAAATTCCTTTCGGCAGTGGATGTCCTGACAAGACCTGAAAAACACTTCTAGTGCTTGGCAGTTTTCAATCACTTTTTTTTTTTTTTAGTTTTCTCTGAAAATAAATAACAGAAGTATTAAAAATAGAGAGCCCAGGCACAGGAAGATGGTTCTTTTTCAGCGGTTGCCTTCTAACTCCGGAGAGTCTCTGCTTACCGCTGGAAGCCAGGTGCTCTCCATCTGGGCTGCCTCTTAGAGTAAGTTTGAGAAGGCAGCTGCCTAGGCACCGCTCCTGCAGGCCCTGCGCGCTGTCTCGGGCGTGGCCCCCAGGTTTTCCCCACCATTTAAGAGCAGCCGGCGCAGGAGCCACCAGCCCATCCTGTGCGCTCTGCTCGGCTTCCCCCGCCTAGCAGCCCGCCCCTCCGCTCCCGCTCCTACCTGTGCCTTCCTTTGTAAGGTCTTCAACTCAAAGGACTCGGGACTCTGGGAGAGGGCAGCGAAGGCTCTGGGGAGGTTGTGGACAGAGTCCACTTGGGTGCAGTCCACGTAGAGCTCCACGGAGCCGGCCCCTCGCTGCAGATTGCTGAGTCGCAGGAGCAGCCTGTGTCGCCGCCCGTCAGCCAGCTGCAGGTTGTTGAACACCACCAGGTGGATCTTCCCGTCGCTCTTCATGTAACGGAGGATGGCTGGAGGGAGCACAGACCAAGGAACGCGTGATGGGCGGAGGCCAGGCACAAGGCGGGGTCAGGGGAGGAGTCGATTGGCAGATTCACCATCTTCCCGGGGCCATGCACTGCTCTGGGCGCGGGAAGGCAGCAGGCACCAGAAGCCACCCTCCTCCCGTGGACGCTCAGTGTGGGTGGAGAAGCACACAACTCGGAGCAAGTGGGAAAACGCTCAGGACTACTGGAGACAGCGATGGGCTCCGTGCGCACACAGAACCACATGGGACAGCAGGGAAGGGGCTGGCACTGTGGTGCAGCGGTGAAACCCTCAGCCCAGATCAGAGTGCGGTTCAAGTCCCAGCTGCTCCACTTCTGATGCAGCTTCCTGCTAAAAAGCACCTGAGAAGGCAGGAGAGGAAGACCCACGTAGGAGACCCCGAAGACGCTCCTGGCTTTGGCCTGGCCCAGCCCTGGCTGTTATAGGAATTTGGAGAGCAAAGTGGGGGATAGAAGATTTCTTTCTCTCTCTCTCTCTCTCTTCTCTCTGTCACTCCACCTTTCAAATCAATCATTTTTAAGGGCAAGCTAAAAAGTAAGCTCCCAGGAACATGAATTGCTGACTTCACCAAACACGTGCTATGGGGATGGCAGCTCCTTCAACGCTCAGTGTCCCCTCACCGCAGCCCTAGGAGACGGGAGTCAGTGCAGAGGAGGAAAGTGACAGGCAGGAAGGGAGGAGCCTGCCAAGGGCCTCGTGAGTGGCAGGACCTGACCCTGAGCCCAAGAGTGGCCAATGGGATGCAAGCACAGGCCTGGGCAAGCATACGTCACGTCGGGGTCCAGTGCTCACAAGACGAACCACACACACTATTCCAAGAGAAGAGAGTTTTTCAAAAAGTGGAGCGTGTAGTCTGAGGGAAGAGTTAGGGAGAAAATGGCAGAGGAAAGTCTATCGAAATTAGAGGGACACTGTGGACCTGTATGGAGGGCGTGGACACCCACAACTCGGAACTCCAGCAGCCGAGAGCCTACACGCCAGTGTTGGAAACGGAGGTGAGACCAGACCACAGCAGCCAAGCCCCTGGTGACAGAGCTGCAGGAAGAGCTTAGAGGGAACCCAGCCTGGAGCACCCTGAGGGACAGTGTACCTGCCAAACTAGAAGAGGGAAAAAAAAGGACGCACACGTTTCTCTCTCCCCCATCACTTTACAGTGGCATCCTGTAACAAGCCGATAGAGCGGGTGCCACTTTGGACATACATAACATCTGTGTCAGCTAGTGCCCAGCAACCAGCTGAGTGGAGACTCCTGACTCTGGTGGGGAGAACTCACAGGGGGCTGCGAGCCTGTGACTGTGAGAGGCTTCTGTACCCGACCGTGGAAAACACTGAGCGTGTGTGGGAGGACTCACGGTGCGGCCGGGACTGGGAGCAGTCTTGGTGGGAGACCCCACAAGCTCGGGGGATCCTGGTTACCTGGTGAGAGACACTGCTGGGGAATCTGAACTTACACGGAGGACTGCACAGATCCTTTGTGCGGACCTTGGGACAGAGCGCACGAATATTACACCCTCTGGGGCTAGCGCTCAGGCTCTGGTCTCCAGGGAGGAGAGGAGCTCAGCTGAGCAGAATAAATTTCCCTTCTGATTGAAAAAGAGAGAGAGATTTACCATGCCAAACCTGGGTGCCATCTTAGGCAAGCCCTTAACCCTGAAGAACTGATAAGAACTCCCTGGCCACACCCACCACAAGCCTCAAGAGATTCATTGAAAGCAGACATTCCACTTATCTGCAGAGTCATAGTACAATGATATAAGCTGCCACAGCAAAAAAAAAAAAAAAACCAAAAAACTAATGCATATCTCCACAGATGCTGAACAACACACACACCAATTCAAGAAACAAGAATAAGGAAGACAACATGATGCCCTCAAAGGAACACAGCACTTCAATACTAGATTGTGAGGATGATGAGATGGAATTCAAAAAATTGATCACAAGATTACATAGAAGTAATCAGAAGCAAATGCATGAACTACTGAAATCCATACAAGGCATGAAAGAAAATTTCTCCCACTAGGTGATCTTAAAGGTAAATGAAAATGAAGTGAAGAATTCAATAGAACAAGTAAAAATGCAGTTGAGAGCTTTAACGACAGAACTGGTGAAGCAGAACAAAGAATATCAGACTTAGAAGACAAAGCACAGGAAAGCATGCAGTCAAACCAAAGACAAGAAGAGGAGATTAGAAAACTAAAAAATACTGTTGGGAATCTAAAGGATACTATAAAATGGCCCAATATACGGGTTCTAGGAGTTTCTGAAGGCGTAGAAAGAAAGGATGAGAAGGCCTTTTTAGTTAAATAATAACAGAAAACTTCCCTAATTTGGACAAAGAAAGGGTCATCCAAGTACAGGAACCACACATAATTCCTAATAGACATGACCAGAAAAGATCTTCACCACAACACACTGAAATCAAACTCCACAGTATAACATAAGGGGAAGATTCTAAAATGTGCATGGGGGAAATGCCAGATTACTTTCAAACTCACAGTGGAAGTCTTGTCTGAAACCCTACAGCCTAGAAGAGAATGGTGAGATGTAGTCCAAGTCTTAACAGGTAAAAAATTTCAACCTAGAATATTATACCCTGCAGAGCTTTCATTTATGAATAAAGATGAAATAAAGACCTTTCATAACAAAGAGAAATTCAAAGAATGTCACCCATCCAGCCCTACAAAAGATGCTTAAGGATGTGTTGCACACAGAAACACAGAAACATGGTCATCTCTATGAATAAAGGTAAAGGAAGAAAACCTCCATAAAAGTTCAAAGGAAATTCAAAGTAAAAAACCAGTAACATTTTTGGAAAAATGGCAGGGCAAAGTCATTACTTATCAATAGTCACCTTGAATGTAAATGGCCTCAGCTCCCCAGTTAAAAGACACGGACTGGGGGCTGGTGCCATGGCTCACTTGGCTAATCACTTGGTCTGCAGTGCCAGCATCCCATATGGGCGCTGGTTCTAGTCCTGGATACCCCTCTTCTAGTCCAGCTCTCTGCTGTGGCCTGGGAGGGCAGTGGAGGATGGCTCATGTTCTTGGGCCCTCACCCCATGGGAGACCAGGAAGAACTGCCTGGCTCCTGGCTTTGGATCGGTACAGCGCCGGCCATGGCAGCCATTTGGGGAGTGAACCAATGGAAGGAAGTCCTTTCTCTCTCTCTCTCTCTCTCTCTCGCTGTCTGTAATTCTGCCTGTCAAAAAAAAAAAAAAAAAGACACAGACTGGCTGAACAGATTAAAAAACAAAATCTATTTTCTGCCTACAAGAAACACATCTCACCAACAAAGATGCACACAGACTGAAAGTGAAAGGATGGAAAAAGTTATTCCATGCCAACAGAACCCAAAAGACAGCTGGTGTAGCCATTCTAATATCAGACAAAAGACTTTAACACAAAAACTGTTAAGAGACAAAGAAGGGCACTATGTAATGATTAAGGATCAATTCAACAAGAAGATCTATTATAAATGTATATGTATCTAATTACAGGGCACCTGGCTATTTAAAAGAAATGTTAAGGGATTTAAAGGGAGACTTAGACTCCAATACAATAGTATTAGGGACGTCAATACTCCACTTTCAGCAACAGACAGATCAACCAGACAGAAAATCAGCAAGCAAACAGCAGAGTTAATCGACATTATAGACCAAATGGACCTAACAGATATCCTACACTTGAAGAATACACATTCTTCTCAGGAGTGCATGGCACTTTCTCTAGGACTGACCACATACTAGGCCATAAAGCAAGTCTCAGCAAATCAAAAAAAGATCAAGATCCTACATGCATCTTCTCGTACCACAATGGAATGAAGCTGGAAGTCTGCAACTCAGGAATCTCTAGAGCATATGCAAATACAGGAGTCTGAACAACATGCTCCTGAATGAACAGTGGGTCACAGAAGAAATCAAGAGAAATCAAAAACATTCTGGAAACAAATGAAGATGACAGCATATCAAAACTTACGGGATACAGCAAAAGCAGTGTTAAAGAGGAAAGTTTATAGCAATTGCTGCCTACATCAATAAATTGGAAAGGCACCAAATAAATGAGCTATCAAATGCATCTCAAGGATCTAGAAAAACAACAGCAAACCAAACCTAAGACTAGTAGGAGAAAAGAAATAATCAAAATTAGAGAATAAAAAATTGACTCAAAAAATACGAAAGATCGGGAAAACGAAGAGCTGTTTCTTGAAAAAATTGACACACCATTGGCCAACTAACCAAAAAAGGAGAGAGAAGACCCAAACCAATAAAATTAGAGATGAAAAAAGAAATGTAATGACACCACAGAAATAAAAACAATCATCAAAAATTACTACAAAGAGCTACATGCCAACAAATCAGGAAAACAAGGAGAAAAGGAAAGATTCCTGGACACATACATCCTTCCTAAATTGAGCCATGAAGACACAGAAAACCTAAATAAACCCACAACCAAGACAGAGATTGAATCAGGAATAAAGAACCTCCCAACAAAGACAAGCCCAGGACTGGATGGCTTCACTGCTGAATTGTACCACACATTTACAGAAGAACTAACTCCAGTTCTTCTCAAGTTTTCAAAACAATTGAAAGAGAGGGAATCCTCCCAAATTATTTCTTTGAAGCCAGCATCACCTTAATTCCTAAACCTAAAAAGATGCAGTGAAGAGAATTACAGACCAAATATCTTGATGAACGTAGTCGCCAAAATCCTCAACAAAATTCTAGCCAACCGAATCCAACAACAAATCAGAAAGACCATCCACCCGGACCAAGTGGGATTTATCCCTGGTATGCAGGGGTGGTTCAATAATTGCAAATCAATCAATGTGATACACCACATTAACAGACTGCTGAACAAAAACCATATGATTATAAAAACAGATGCAGAGAAAGCATGTGATAAAATACAACACAATTTCATGATGAAAACTCTAAGCAAATTGGGTATATAAAGAACATCCCTTACACAATCAAGGCAATTTATGACAAACCCACAGCCAGCATCCTATTGAATGGGGAAAAGTTGGAAGCATTCCCACTGAGATCCGGTACCTGACAGGGATGCCTACTCTCACCATATCTATTCAATACAGTCCTGGAAGTTTTAGCTAGAGGCAATAGGAAAGAAAAAGAAATCAAAGGAATACAAATTGGGAAGGAAGAAGTCAAACTATCCCTACTTGCAGATGACATGGTTCTATATATAGGGGATCCAAAAGACTCCATTAAGAGACTATTGGAGGCCAGCGCCGTAGCTCAATAGGCTAATCCTCCGCCTTGTGGCGCTGGCACACTGGGTTCTAGTCCCAGTTGGGGCGCCAGATTCTGTCCGGGTTGCCCCTCTTCCAGGCCAGCTCTCTGCTGTGGCCCAGGAGTGCAGTGGAGGATGACCCAAGTCCTTAGGCCCTGCACCCACATGGGAGACCAGGAGAAGCACCTGGCTCCTGGTTTCGGATCAGTGCGATGCGCCGGCCGCAGCATGCCGTCCGCGGCGGCCATTGGAGGGTGAACGAACAGCAAAAGGAAGACCTTTCTCTCTGTCTCTCTCTCTCACTGTCCACTCTGCCTGTCCAAAAAAAAAAAAAAAAAAAAAAAAAAAAAAAAAAAAAAAAAAAAAGAGAGAGAGAGAGACTACTGGAGCTCATAGAAGAGTTTGGTAAAGTCCCAGGATATAAAATCAATACACAAAAATCAACAGCCCTTGTATACACAGACAATGTCACGGCTGAGAAAGAACTTCTAAAATCAATTCCATTCAAAATAGCTACAAAAAAATCAAATACCTTGGAATAAATTTAACCAAGGGTGTCAAAGATCTCTATGATGAGAATTACAAAACATTCAAGTAAGAAATAGAAGATACAAAAAAAAAAAAAAGAAAAAGTTTTCCATGTTAAAGAATATCATCAAAATGTCCATTCTTTAAAAGCAATTTACAGATTCAATGCAATACCAATCAAAATACCAAAGACATTCTTCTCAGATCTAGAAAAAATGATGCCATATGGAGGCACAAGAAACCTTGAATAGCTAAAGGAATCTTATACAACAATAACACAACCAGAGGCATCACAATACCAGATTTCAAGACATAATACAGGCCAGCGCTGTGGCTCACTAGGCTAATCCTCTGCCTACAGCGCTGGTACCCCAGGTTCTAGTCCCGGTTGGGGTGCCAGGTTCTGTCCCGGTTGCTCCTCTTCCAGTCCAGCTCTCTGCTGTGGCCTGGGAAGGCAGTGGAGGATGGCCCAAGTCCTTGGGCCCAGCACCTGTGTGGGACACTAGGAGAAAGCTCCTGGCTTCGGATCGGCGCAGTGTGCCAGCCATGGCGGCCGTTTGGCGGGTGAACCAACGGAAGGAAGACCTTTCTCTCTGTCTCTCTAACTGCCTGCCAAAAAAAAAAAAATACCAGACATACTACAAGGCAATTACAATCAAAACAGCCTGGTATTGGTACAAAAATAAATGGACTGACCAATGGAACAGAATATAAACACCAGAAATCGATCCAAACATCTACAACCAACTTATATATATGATCAAGGAGCTAAAACCAATTCCTGGATCAAGGACAGTCTATTCAACAAATGGTGCTGGGAAAACTGGATTTTCACAGGCAGAAGTATGAAGCAAGACCCCCACCTTACACAAAAATCCACTCAACACAGATTAAAGATCTAAATCTATGACTTGACAGCTTAAAATTATTAGAGAACATTGGGGAAACCCTGCAAGACATTGGCACAGGCAAAGAGTTCTTGGAAAAGACCCCAGAGCCACAGGCAGTCAAAGCCAAAATTAACAAATGGGATTACTTCAAATTGAGAAGTTTCTGTACAGCCAAAGAAATATTCAGGAAAGTGAGGAGGCAACCAACAGAATGGGAGAAATTATTTGCAAACTATGCAATGATAAAGGATTAATAGCCAGAATCTACAAAGAGATCAAGAAATGCCACAACAACAGAACAACCCACCCAGTTAAGAAATGGGCCAAGGACTTAAACACTTTTCAAAAGAGGAAATCCAAATGGCCAACAGACACATGAAAAAATGTTTAGGATCATTAGCCATCAGGGAAATGTAAATCAAAACCACAATGAGGTTTCGCCTACCCCAGTTAGAATGGTTTTCATACAGAAATCAACAAAAAACAAATGCTGGTGAAGATATGGGGGAAAGGTTAGCCTAATCCGCTGCTGGTGAAACGCAAACTGGTAAAGCCACTATGGAAGACAGTATGGAGATACATCAGAAATCTGAATATAGACCTACCATATGACCCAGCCATCCCACTCCTGGGAGTTTACCTAAGAGAAATGAAATCAGTAAACAAAACAGCTATCTGAACCTCCATGTTTATTGCAGCTCAAATCACAATAGCTAAGACATGGAATCAACTTAAATGCCCATCAACCGAATACTACATAAATAAATTGTGGAATATGTACACCATAGAGTACCGCACAGCGGTAAAAAAAAAAAAAAATGAAATCCGGTCATTTGCAACTAAATGGATGAATCTGGAAAACATCATACTTAGTGAAAATGGACAAATATCCTATATTCTCCCTGATCTATGATAACTAATAGGGCACCTAAAATGAAGTCCGTAGAAGTGAAACGACACTTTGAGAAGGGATGACTTAAGCTGCCCTTGTCTTGAATGTCAAGGAACAGTTTTGTTTTATTTATTTCTTCTTCCTTTTTTTTTTTCCTTCATACTCTTTGTTGAACTCTTCACAGAGTTAATCAGTATAAACTCAATAGAAAATAGATCTCAGTAAAAAATCAGAGGGGGAATAAGAGAGAGAGGAGCAAGTTTGTAACTGTACAGCTATACAGTCCTGCATACATTCCTTCAGAGCTACTTCTAAGGGTACAGTTTAAAAACTTGTCATGGGACTCCAAATCCCATTAAACTTGGTGGTAAAAATGCCATCTTAATTGTTAAAATGATCATATTAGGTGTTAAAGTGAACATATAGATAGGATTAAGTGTTAACAAGATCATATAAATAGGATCAAGTGCCTCATAATAATACTTAGAATTAAAAAGGAGACAATGTTTCAACATGGGAAGCAGTCCGCACAGCAGACTTACAGAATGCCATTCACTTTAAGTAACACTCTGACCTCAGAAGCAGCCCTTAAGTCTTCCTGGTCTGGCTGAAAAGCCCATGAAAGCATTCCAGGCATGGAAAGCCAAGACACTGTGGAAAACATTATTCTACATGAAGGATCTCTGTGAGTAAGACCCTGGTGGAAAGGAGGGGCTATCAAAAAAGAAGGTACTTGGCCGGCACCGCGGCTCACTAGGCTAATCCTCCGCCTGTGGCACTGGCACACGGGGTTCTAGTCCTGGTGGGGGCACCGGTTCTGTCCCGGTTGCTCCTCTTCCCGTCCAGCTCTCTGCTGTGGCCTAGGAAGGCAGTGGAGGATGGCCCAAGTGCTTGGGCCCCTGCACCTGTATGGGAGACCAGGAGGGGGCACCTGGCTCCTGACTTCGGATTGGTGCAGCGCGCCGTCGGGGGTGAACCAATGGAAGGAAGACCTTTCTGTCTGTCTCTCTCTCTCACTGTCTAACTCTGCCTGTCAAAAAAATGTACTTTTCTCTGAAGGGAGGAGAGAACTTCCACTTTGCTTATGGCCTTGTTCAAATACAAAACCAAAGTACAGAGTTTGTGTACTCAAAAGACTCCCATAGCCTTGGCAGCGCATGTCACGAGCCTCAGGTGATCACTGACGTCATACATAAGAGTGTCAATTGTTAAATTAACAACAGGAGTCACGGTGTACTAACTCCCCATGCAGGACCTCTGTCTTCAATGAGTTGTATTGAGACTTAGCTGTAAAACCAGTTCTCAGTTTTTTTTGTGTGTGTATATATGTGTGTGTGTGTAAACTGTTGAAATCTTTACTTAATATAGAGTTGTCTTCTGTGTACAAGATTAATTGAAAATGAATCTTAATGGAGAATGGGACTCGTAAGGCGAGAGGGAGGAGGAGGAGGGGTCAGAGTGTGGGTGCGAGGGCTGGTATGGTGGGAAGAATAACAATATTCCTGAAGTTGGACTTATGAAATTTGTATCCCTTAAAACATAAATAAGTAAATAAAAACACACGTGCGGCTGTCCACAGAAGGATCCGGAGGGAGCGCCCTGCCTGGCTGCCCAGTGCTGTTCTTTGCAGGTCATCAGCTCACACATCTTTCTAAGCTCAAATAATAAAAACTTAGACAATTTAAACATTCAAGTTTTTAGCACTTGCTTTTTGCTCCATTACTGTCCTAGATATATCAGGCCCTAAGCGGACAGACAGCTGGTCACAGAGGCTGACCCTCTGTGAGCGGAGCTTAGCAGCTGAGGTTTGCTACAAAGACCAGAGTACTTTGTTTCCAAGGTCTTAGCAAGGCTTCCAACAGCACGCCCAGGTCTAAGTACAGGCACAGCTCCTGCACCCAGCTCGGCTCTGAGAACAGAATGGGAGCAAGGCTGGAGAGGGTGGCAGGTGGTTCTGGATGACTGAGGGGTGAACACGGGGCCACAGTGACGTGGCTCAGAGCCTTAGACACACAGTGAGCCCCTGGCCCAGAAAGGCCACTCCCAGGACCTGAAATTAACGGAATTTTGAAAAAGGGAACGCTCCAAGATATATGGGTAGTCAAAATTTCAGAAATATTATAATACACAGTTGGCATCACATGTACGTCTACAAGGGCAGGGCTGGCTGTTTCAATTAGAGTATAATGATAAAATGGAATTCTATGGAATAGTTGCATATTAAAAGCACAGAAAGATAGTTGTGGTATTTTAAGAGGGGAAAAAAGGTTACAACTCAGAAACCCAAGTGTCAAGAAAATGTGTCAGGGCCGGCACCGCAGCTCAATAGGCTAATCCTCCGCCTGCGGCACCGGCACACCAGGTTCTAGTCCCGGTCGGGGTTGCCCCTCTTCCAGGCCAGCTCTCTGCTGTGGCCAGGGAGTGCAGTGGAGGATGGCCCAAGTGCTTGGGCCCTGCACCCCGTGGGAGACCAGGAGAAGCACCTGGCTCCGGGCTTCAGATCAGCGCGGTGTGCCGGCCGTAGCAGCCATTGCGGGGTGAACCAACGGAAAAGGCAGACCTTTCTCTCTCTCACTGTCCACTCTGCCTGTCAAAAAAAAAAAAAAAAAAAAAAGAAAGAAAGAAAGAAAAAAGAAAAAATGTGTCAGCATTCACAGTCATTTTCTGAGCGCTTGCATGATGTGTGTTGTTTTCTTCTGTGCAGCTTTATCGTCTAACTTTTCTAATAATAAAAAAGAATCTCATCTCATATACAAAAGGAGGACAGGAAACGCATCACACATGCGCCGTCTTCTGTCGCTCTGTGTCATCTGTGGCAAGGGACTGAGACCTCGCTGCTTCACTCTTCCGCGGAGTGTGAATGCTGACCTGCTGACCACGAATACCTGTTTACGTTGTGGTCCTGCCAAAGGCAGCAGCCACTGCTCGGAACCCTTCAGGACAGATTTCAAGGTTTTCTCCACTCTCTAGGTTCTTTCCCTTTAACCATGGTGCGGAACGAGCCAGTTGGCCGCAGGCGCTGTGGGGTAGACGGATGCTGGGAGGAGCCAGACAGGAGACCTCTGGCTATGTGGCCGCTACCACGTTGCACTAGAGAAGGGCACTGGAAAGGCCTGGCAAGGCAGACCGACGGCTAGACAGACTTTCCGGGACCGCAGCGTGGTACCGAGTTTCCTGGAATACAGCTCAGGCAGGACCGACATCCACACAGCACACAGAGGAAGAAAGTAGCTGGCGAAGGCAAAGCGCCTCCAAGGAGAAGCTCCTTCACGTCTGAGCCCGCTATGGCAGCCTCCTTACCCTTCCATCCTGTTCTAACTGTCCAGAATTTACCACCGCAGCCGTGTGGCCGCAGGCATCTCTAGTAACCACGGAGAAACTGAGCCCGCTTTAAGAACTCACGCTACTTGCACACTTAGCACAGCTGTGCAACTGCCAGGGGCTGTGACAGGCCAACAAAGACACCACGTGGCCCCCCAGCTGGAACCCGGCCACGCAGGGGTCCCAGTGCCTCCTCGCTCCTGTCACAGCCGCTGCCTCTGCTCCCTGCATCGGGACCTTACGAAGACACACACAGCGGCTTGAACCACGTACTCTCGACTCTGCTCCAAAAACGAAGGTTCTGTAAAACTCAAGGGAAACCTATTTTCCCGGGCACCAGGCCTGCTTTCAGCTAGGCCTTGGCAGGGCACGTGGCCAGGCTTTGTTTTCACAACTGCAGAGCCGAGTGTCAGCTCATGAACCGGAGAACACCCCCTAGAACAGACGCACGTCAAATGCCGTGAGCACAAACGTCCAACACACACTTAAATGACGCGTGTGAAGCTTTGCCTTTAGAAAATAAAATTCACAGCGCAGTGCTCAGCGTCTTAGTCCAGGGAGCAAAGCCCGGTGTCGCGTTCACGCTCGCATTTAAGGGGACCCTGCGCTTCTGCCTTGCTTCTTGGTGCAAGGCAACACCCAAGACCTGCATGCTGCTGGATCCTGTGACGGTAGCCAGAGGGAATTAAAGGCAGCGTCAAGGGACGGCCATGCCCACGGGGCCCGCTGGCAGTCAGTCCCCAGTGCTCGACACCGGCCACCCTTCGCTCTGACCCGGGAAGTCCACGTGCCAGCGCGTGCCACGCTTTCTCTTCTCCTTTCTAGTGCCGACTCCCGATGCCCGCGCCTCATCCTTGGTTTCTCTCACAGCGCCCAGACGAGCCCGGCAGCCACACAGGAGGGGGCTCAGGACACGGGCTACGTCCCCACGGTCAGACCCGCCGCAAGCAGCTGCCCACTGTGACCCCAGGGTCCTCGGTTCCCTGCAAGTTCCCCTGACCGCCTCCAGGGGGCAGCACCAGGGAGAGGGGCAGACAACAGACCTGGTTCCCTCCCTTTCCTAGGCTCACCTCTCCCCCCTCCCCCAACACGCATGCATGCACGCACACGGCCTGGTTCCCGACAGGGCTGGTGCAGAGGGCGGACCATGGCAGATGGAAAGTGGGCCTCCTACAGCACATCCTACCTCCCTGGTCCAGGACTGGCCCCAACCTTGCTGCCACCCTCACTCCCCGCTAGGCTGCCAGCTCCAGTTTTCCTGTACACCATCACGCCCAAGTGTACCACTACAACTACTTGTGGAATTAAAAAAAGTGTCCGCAAAATACAGCATTGCTGTTTCCACTCTGATTTTTGCCACTCACAATTACATCATCTTGTAAGGCCTGGGGACACTCCGTCCTGGCTTATTCGTATAAATCCTTCTCTAAACTACGAGCCTTGGTGGACTTGACAATCTGCAGCCTGAGTTTCGGCACCATCCACAAGTTCCGTCCAAACCCGCAACGCCTGGCTGACGCTGCAAGCACGCGGGCCGGGGCGGATCCGGTTCCGTCTCGGTGATGCCGGGCAGGGGAAGAACCGGCGAGCCCGGCAGAGGCAGGGTGCACCATTGCCACCTCACTCCTTGCAGAGCTTCTCCAAGGGCGCGTTCTGAAAAGCGGATATGGGGCATCAGGAACTGGACGCGACGGGCACGTCACAGTCGTGAAGCCTTGCACCAGCTGTCCACGTTGCAAGGGTGTTCTCGTGCCCGCTGGGGAGAAGGCACGGGGAGGGGTGTTCTCGTGCCCGCTGGGGCGAAGGCACGGTGAGCAGCGAGGTCTGCAATTCTCTACTTTGCTTGGCAAACGGCTTTGCTCTTTGGTGCGTTTCAACACAGACTGAAAGGCACCACTGTCAACCTTCCCTCTGCTCTGCACGTAATTGCACACTTGAAAAACCGCCGCCTCGCCATTAACGTCTTCAGTGATGGATCTTCCTGTCTGCTTTTGCTGAGTTATCGTCACACCCTGTGCCCAGGGCCTGGGAAGCCCAGTGCTTTGGAGAGACATGTGAAAAGTCAATCATCCAATAGCTTCGCTCACACAGACTCTGGGAGGCGCCTCTCTGGGATAAATGCAATCTGTCACAAAATTGCGTTATGGTGGTGTGAACAAATATGAGGTTTACAGGATACACACAGATACACACACACACACACACACAGAAGCCAGCCAGTGGAAGGAAACACGGCATCGGCATCACACATCTGCAGAGCCCTTCATGTTTTGAGAAATGAGACTTCTCCTAGCACACAAGTGCGTGGTGGGCGACAAAGCCGAGCGTGTGTGCAGGGCCCCGGGTCGCGTCCAGGAGAGCAGGGCAAAGCAATTTCTTATGTGCCCCCGAGCTGTTCTGGCCTCACCAGAATCCCGGAACGTGAGCACCGTAAGTCACCCGGTACGTACGTCACTTCACACCCGCCTCCGGTAGTAGCACGGCCCCTCCGAGCACATTTCCAGTAAGCGGGGCCTCGTCACTCTGCAGAGAAACCCAGTGCAGCTTGGACGGCCCGGCGAGGTTTTCCTAACGCGGGGCCAACACCGGCTTCCGCCGTTTCCAGCAGCGGGGCCTCTCCTGCTCCTCACAGCTACGGGCAGAGGGAGTCTCCCATCTCATGTCTGGCTCTGTATTTCTTCAGGTCGTTTTACTTATTTTTACCTTTTTAAGATTTATTTATCTATTTGAGAGAGAGAGAGAGGAGAGAGAGAGAGAGAGAATCTTCCATCTGCTCGCTCATTCCCCAAATGGCTACAACAGCTGGGGCTGGGCCAGGCTGAAGCCAGGAGCTTGGAACTCTACCCAGGTCTCCCACGTGGGGGCAGGGGCCCCAGCACTTGGGCCATGTTCCACTTCCTTCCCACGCACATGATCAGGAAGCTGGATTGGAAGTGGAGCAGCCAGGACTTGAACCGGTACCCATATGGGATGCCAGCGTCACAGCTGGCGGCTTAACCTGCTGTTTCACAACACGGGCCCCTTCTACTTCCTGAGCTGGAGGTGATAAAAACTGGGTCCCAATGGGTGCTACCGCGGTGACTCTCCCGAAGGTAGACTCTGCCTTGACTGTGCCCTGTGAAACGTGTCCAGGACTGGCCACAGCGGGACAGCCAGGACACAGCGGGACAATCGGCTCCCTTCAGCTGGCCGCGAGCCTGGGGACGAAATGCAGACTGGGGAGCCCGTGTGCAGCGGCCACTTCACAGGGTCTGTTCGCTCCCTCGCGCAGCCCGCGGCCGAGGGCATCCATGACACACAGGGAATCTCACACCTCCCAAGCTCTGTGCGTGTGCCGTGCCCTTTGTACGCCTCGATCCTGAATTAACGTTCATTTTCATCCCATCTCGTGTGGCTGACTGCAGCCTCTTGGGCCAATGGCAGGGCCCCCTTCGTATGAGCGAGGACGACCAAACGTCCAGCTCTCTCGACTCCGTGTCAGCCTCAGACACTGTGAAATCCGGCCCTCACTCCGTCACCGACACGGCGACCGGCGCCAGGCCCACCCCGGAGCCTCCCGAGAGCCTGCTGGCTCCCCACGTGTTCAGAAAGGTCACGAGTGACTCTTAAGTTCTTCTCTGCAGCGACATACATTATGAGCACGGCATCTTTTTGATCTATCAGCTTAGAAACCTGACTGGGAAAGAGAAGCCTGGTGGGATTTATTCTTAATGAACCCATTCAAAAAGTCCCTGATTTCTTTTCCAGGCAAGCCTCAAACACAGAAATAACCACACGACTCTGCAGAAGGTTACTAGCCTGAGGTTTTTAGAATCCACCGTCTCCTTCTTTGTAAGAATGGAAACACTGTGCGTCCGCGAGACCTCCGCGTTTTCCCCGATTTCTAAACCTGTTGGCACTCTCTCTGCTGTGAACTTCTCAGCCGGAGGCCCCAGGCCTGGGCCACCAACCCCTCCAGGGAGCTCAGCGGCTTCTCTGCCGTCGCCTCATCGGGCTCGGGTTCTGGTTTTCTTGGTGCTGGGAAGAACACTGCCCTCGGCGAGACAGAAACCAGAGAGCCGGCTGCTCCCTCGGCTGAGAGCCCTGTGTCCCCCGCCCCAGGCAGGGCCACTCCTCCCTTGTTCAACATGGACAGAAAGCATCCCTTGTGTTATCTTACGTGTGACGCACTCACCCCGACTCAATCGGGTTTACGGTTTTCTGTCCTCATCGTCAGTTTTGTGTCCACTTTGCAGATTCTTTCCATCCTCTGCATGTGACCACTTTGAAACCGAGTCCACTCCAGGGCATCTCCACCATTGCCACAGGGCAACGGAGGCCAAACCAGGCACACAGCCCTGGTGCATTCTTTTTTTTTTTTTTTTTTTTTTTAAAGATTTTATTTATTTGAAAGACAGAGTTATAGAGAGAGGTAGAGACAGAGAGAGAGGTCTTCCATCCACTGGTTCACTCTCCAGATGGCTGCAACAGCCAGAGCTGGGCCAGGCTGAAGCCAGCAGCTCCTTCCAGGTCTCCCATGTGGGTAGCAGGGGCCCAAGCACTTGGGCCATCTTCTGCTGCTCTCCCAGGCCACAGCAGGAAGGGGAGCAGCCAGGACACGAACCAGCACATGTATGCGATGCCAGAGACTCCGGCAGTGGCCTCATCTGCTATGCCAAGCACCGGCCCTCGTATTTTTAATTTGTAAACTCTCTCATCGCTCTTAAGTCACCTTTCTTGTTAGTCTGTAGGTCTCAGCATCACTACCGTGATCGCTCTGACATCTCCTGGCCTCAGGCTAAGGAGCTGAACTCTACAGCCATTCCAGCAAAGTCTTGGGGTTTCCTTATTCCCACAGTGCCAAGCATTGCTGTTGTGACACCAAATGCAGACCAGAGAGGCAGTTCTAGTCGTCTTTTCTGAGGGTGCAGCTGTCCAGGAGGCAAGACGAGTTCCAGCAGTTGTCCGTCTGTCATCTCGCAGTCCGTCACCTGTCAGTCCAACGCCTCCCCACAGCACATCATCTATCAGTCTCAGACGACCTAAGAACCTCTCAGTTTTGAACGCCACGCTCCCCAGAAGTTACTGTGCCCGACCTAACTCAGCTCTTCAGATGGACCTGTGAGGGAGCTACTGTCCGTTTCAGACGTGGTCAGCTTGGGCTAGCACAGCTTCAGAGATGGATTCCTGGGGACACAACTGGTGAGATTCTTAGCTGTGGCTTGAACTTGGGACACGACCTGGAAAGCTTGATCTATACCAGGCACTGGAGAGCATCAGCTGTAAATCCATCCGTTCGGCTGCTCTCTCTGCCACGTGTCCATCAAGGCAATGCCAATTGCGTTCACAATCTGGCAGATCGTTCCTACCAAACCTGTCACCTGTATTCTCCTGTATCCTCGTCCAAAGGTTTGTCAACGTTCATTAACATTGAGCACCTAGCGTGTGCCAGGTTCTGTGTAATCCCAGGGCTCCTACCACTGTTTCTCTCCTCGTTAGCAAACCCGTCTCCTGTCCCAGCCTCCATCTACCCCGTTCTATCTGCTCATGGACCATGTCCGTGTACCAGACAACCCATCAGATGCTGTGGCAGGCACTTCCTAAGTCAGGGGACACAGCCCCTGCCCTGGGAGCTCACAGTCGACAGGAGAGATGACCCAGCAGTCAACAAGGACAAGGAAACCGAGATTAGTACTTCCCCCAGGAAGCACAGAGACAGACCAAGAAAACATCGCTGGGATTTGGAGATGGGTCTCGGATGTGTAGGATTCTGGTATCAGAAGACAGCACAGGACACGCAGGGAGGGAGCAGAGGGCGGGAGCCGCAGGTGACAGGATGGTCAGCATCAGTGAGTCCACCCAGCGGAGGCCCGGGCCACCCAGCGGCTCAGAACGAGGAAACCACAGGAAAAGCTGGGTGGGGATCATGCAGGGGAAGCCCTGAAGGCCGGGCTGGGGCACCTGCACACCAGGTGGGCTTAACTCTGCCCAAACGTGGGCAGCAATGAACATCATGCTTCATGCCCGTGGGTAGCATAGCGAGAGAGGATGACAGAGGAGGCAGAGAGCTCAGTGGAAACCTCGCTCTGTGCCATTGTTGGTAGCTACCGTTGAGTCTGAGGAGCTTGGGTGGGGCCCGGGTGACCAGGTCCTCTCTGCTCCGCCCCTCACCCCCCATGGACCGTCACAACCCGAAGGAAGTGTTCTATTTCGGGTGTTGTCAGTCAGCAGAGACACAGCTGGATCACCTGGGTTTCTGTTAGTTTTCCATGAAGATCAACAGAGGCAGCCATGGGCTGAGCCTTGGCCAGTTGATGGACATCTGGAGCTGGCTGCCCAAGAAGGTAATTCTGGAATGTGTTGTCCATGTACGGTCTGGCTAGGGTGGCCGCCAGTGTACACCTCGGAGAGGCACAGCCATCTTGGATCCCATAGACCCAGCGACTTTCTCAGCGGTTCTGTCAGACTGGGCTGCTGCCCCTTTCTAGAACTTTCTGATTCCCAGGGACAGCAAATCCTTGTGCTCTTCCCGTGGCTCCAGGAAAGCAACCTCCACGCCATGTTTGTCAGACTCCCCCTTTCCTATATTGTTTTCTGAGCCTCCCTGTGGCTGGGTTGGTCCAGGTCCCTTCTTCCCCACACTGACAGCCCTCGCCTTCTCATACGGGTGGGGGTGGGGTGGGGTTCACCCTCTTCTCCCGAGCCCCCCAGCAGCCGCATTCACAGCTGACCCGGGTTCCTGGCGAGACCGCAGAGGCAATGTGCCCACGCCACCCCGCGCCCAGCCACCTGCCACTCCTCTCGTGTCTCTCTCGCCCCTGGAGAGTAAGCTGAGCGTGTGGCGGCGACGGCAGCCTCTTCCTCCATTTCCCGGCAGGGGCTCCCACCCTGGCCAGGTTAGAGACGCAGGGCGAGGTGCAGCAAGGGCGCAACACTAGGAGTGGACCTCCCCCCAAGCAGTGGCCGCGCAGAGACCAGCAAAGCAGTGGCCGCGCAGAGACCAGCATCTCCCACGCGGGGAGCAGAGTTCAGCAAGGCCTGCCGGGCTGCGGAGGAAGGCTAAGGAGAGCGCACGTGAATGGCTGGGCTGCTGGGAGGTGCCGAGGCACCTGCCGACCAAGTACCCAGCTCCCCCGATTGTGCAGCCCAGGGGGCAGGGTAGGAGGAAGGAGGGAGGATGTTTGAGGCTGACCTACGCAATGGCCAGAGCCCCACTTCCCTTGCTTTGAGCTCTGTGGCCCTTTGAAGGGTGCGGCTCGCCTCTCAGCTCCGAACGCCTGCAGCCAGCGCTCGATTCGCGGAGCCTGAGGCGCTGCAGACGGTGGTCGACTCTGTAGAGCAAACCCGGATGAGCAGGCGATCCCGCCGGGAGGACTGGCCCTATAGTTTCACTCACTGCACGAGCAGACCCACGGCTGTCACATTTCCTGACAAACAGCGACAGGTGTGTACCTGGGGCACCGGGGGACGCAATGAAAAAGGGGTGACTTTTTGTCTCCAGGTCATTTCTCAGTGCTGACTGTAACTCATTGTGACACAAACGGCCACTAGCACGGGGCTCAGCCAGGTGACGTGTGTGAGCTGGCACAAGTCGGTGCCCAGAGACCTGTTCTTTCTGCTCTCCTGGGGGAGGCACATTCTGTCCATCAAACCAGGCAGACAGGAGACAGCTTGCTCTCTCCACCACGCACACACGCAAGGCAAAGGCAGCAGGCGGGCCCTCACTGTGGACATGGCCTGCAGAGCCGTGAGAGACCACTGTCTGTTAGCAAAGCTGCCCATCTGCCGTGCTGGTCAGAGCAGCCCGAGCTCACCAAGGCAACGGCCGCATAGGACGATCAGAGAGGCATCTGGGCCAGGAGCGCGGCTCTACAGGCAAACGCACACCAGGAACAATTTGGTATTGCAACCTGCAGCCGGCAGGGGCTGAGAATAAGACTGTACCAGGAGACCACCTTACGGAAAAGCACCCCTGAACCCTGCAACAGGAAAGGGGGATTTGGGCAAAGACGCCCTCTGCACACTCGCTTACCTTTGTTTAAGCGTCCCATCACGGTGAACTCAAAGTACCTGCTGTTGTCGGCTGTGGAGTAGAGGCCGAAGATGGGGGCAGAGCTCTTGGTCTGCAGCTTGAAGGTGGACAGGACGTAGAGGTCGTGCAGGGCAGGGTCGGCCAGCAGCGGCTGCAGGACCCCGGGGCTCAGCCTCTCGCCCGAGGGCGGCAGGAGGTCAAAGACTGCAGAGAACAGGAGGGGTGGTCAGCGCCAAGACTTAGCTTTTGGGAAGACACACTCTCTCTTTTCTTGACAAAGTCTACAAAGTCGTGGGAGCTAAGCCTGCCATCGTTTTTCCACACTGCCAGGTCCCCAGACGGCTGGACTTGGGTGCTGGGGACAGCCCTTAGGAAAAGACGACACTGGCAAAGAAAATGGGACTGGGCTCAAAGAACGGCTCTGAAGAAGCCCGCCAGGCGAAGTAGGAGCGGCTTAAAGAAACGGGGGACAGGTGGGGGCTGGTTCAAGTCTCAGCTAAGAAACGGGGGACAGGTGCGTGCCAGTTCACATCCAGCTGCTCCACTTCCTGTCCTGCTACCTGCCAGTGTGCCTGGGAAGGCAGTGGAAGACGACCAAGTGCTTGGGTTCCTGACACTCACGTGGGAGATGAGGACGGAGCTCCTGGCTCCGGCCTGGCCCAGTCCCGGCTCTCGCTGGCACAGTGCATGGAAGACTGCGCTCGCTCGTTCTCTCTCTCTCTCTCTCTCTCTCTCTCTCTCTCTCTCTGTCTCACTCTGCCTTACAAATAAATCAATTTTAAAAATAAAGTAACATCTGGCCGGCGCTGCGGCTCAATAGGCTAATCCTCTGCCTTGCGGCGTTGGCACACCGGGTTCTAGTCCCGGTCGGGGCGCCGGATTCTGTCCCGGTTGCCCCTCTTCCAGGCCAGCTCTCTGCTGTGGCCCGGGAGTGCAGTGGAGGATGGCCCAAGTGCTTGGGCCCTGCACCCCATGGGAGACCAGGATAAGTACCTGGCTCCTGCCTTCGGATCAGCACAGTGCACTGACCGCGGCGGCCATTGGAGGGTGAACCAACGGCAAAAGGAAGACCTTTCTCTCTGTCTCTCTCTCTCTCACTGTCCACTCTGCCTGTCAAAAATAAATAAATAAATAAATAAAGTAACATCTTTGCTGTCAAATTGGGCAAACAGAGAGCACCCCGTGTTGCTGAGGGTCCAGGACTCAGGCCATCTTACACGCTGCTCGGCACGACTTCAACTGGGATAAACATTCTGAAGGCAGTTTCAACAGCAGTACCAGAGGCCCCAAAACACACCTGCCTTTCCATCCAAAAATTCCACTTAGGGGAATTTACCCTCAGCAGATAACGACCAACACGGTCAGCGACTCAGGGCCAGGCTTTATCTGCCACCAGTGGTCATTGTAGAATTACTGTTTTAGAAGGAACCAGGTGGAGAGCTGATTGTTTTGAGGAGGTGGGAAACATGGAATTCTTTTGCCCTAACACTGGACTAGGAAAACAGACGTCAGAAAGGAAGGGGGTAACGGGAGCGTGAAGGCTGCGTAGCGCTGAGCCAGCCACACTGCGGCCCTGCACGCTCAGTGCTAACCTCACCACATCCAAACCCTGCCAACAACTTCAAGGCCCCCCGTTACACCTCATCCCTCCCTGAAGGGGGACACTGTCTGAAACGCAGCTGAGTACTTACTGTGAGAAGCTGCGCCTCCCGCCCACTCCAAGGATGCACTCAGACTGAGGGAGGGCAGAGAAGGCCGGGCTTGGAGGCCAGGGTGCGGGTGGGCCAGCACGGCCCGCGTGGTTTATCCCCTAGCACGCAGGTCCCTCCCCTGGTCCTCACTGGCTGAGTAGCTAGCGGGCTAGCGGGCTGCAATGTTCCTGGCATCCGCTTCAGCTGTGCTGGCCACCAACCTCCTCTTCAGGTACACAGAGCCTACCCTGACAATGAGCTAGATGTTACTTCTCCCACTTACAGGTAAGGCAAGGTGTTCACGCCGTATTGCATTTAAAAGGATGGTCACACTACACATATGACACAATCCCGTTTGAACTACATGTTTGCAAAGAGCAAGACTTGAAAGATACAACATGTGAACAGTAATGGAGGCAGTCTCTGCATTGGAGAACTGCAGGCTTTGTGTGTGTGTGTGTGTGTGTGCACCTGCTGCTTGCGTGGACTGTGAAAGCCCACCAGTGACCTCAGGCGACACGGCTGTGTGGTTCGTCGGCTCTATCCGCCTCTCCCTCAGCAGGCAAGCTGGCGATAGTTAGCAGTGAGCGCAGGGAGAATTATGAAAAGGAAATGAGACGCTAGCATTTTTTCTGTTAAGGTTATTACATTGTAGTGGAAGCGCCAGGGTCTGAGCCCGACCCTCCGGTGCTGGAGGAGAAGTGCTGTCACGGGCGGGCGAGGGGGCGTGTGAATCAGCCACAGAGGAATTCGAGACCAGCAGCACAGGCAGAGCGAAGGGCAAGCAGCCAGTGATGCCGGTGAGCCAAGACTGCTGGCTCCGTAAGACAGTGAAAGAATCCATCAGAACCGGATTTCAGACCACGCACGTCAGCCAGGTCATTCAGGTGTCCTGCCTGGGTTCCGGTCCCCATAAAACACCCCGATCTACGCAAGGAGAGACGCAAGCCATGAAGGTGTGTGTCCAGAGCTGGAGACATTCTCCAACTCCAGCTGCTATGCCCGCCCAGTGACCTCTGCCCCAGGCAGACAGCCCACCGTGACAACACGGGTTCTCTCCCACCTTCCCGGAAGAACCCGGCTCGGGGCATCCCACACACTCGGGCACCTCCAACAGTTCTACCCAGGCTGGGAGCTAGCAGGACAGGATCCTCAGAGACCACTACATTGCCTAGGTTGGAATCCAAGCGAGTTATTTGGTAAAACGCCCAGTGCAGTGGGGCCTGCTGCCCCGGGAGCCCCGCATTCTGTGCGCGGGGCCGAAGGACTCCCCTCCCCTCTTACCGGAGGTCTGCTTCCCCCAGCCGGTAATAAATCCCCCAGGCCACCCCTGCACTGCCAGGGCCCGCCCGGCGATCCCTTCCTTGTTAAATCCCTTCTTCCCTCCTTTTGGTCGTCACAGAAAATGCTACCTCCCCCGAGTGCCTTCTGATTATTTTCAGCTGTTTCTGTCTAGGCTTATCCAGGTGATCTTTCCAAACTATTTATCGAATTTCTACCTTTTCATAGAAAAAGGCCCATCTCTGTCCTATTTTTCTCAGGAGCAGCCAGAATGTCCGACAGCACCGCTCCGCCCCGGGGCAGGACGGAGGGGACAGGGGACGCGCCCCACATAAACCTCGGACGTCACTCCACTCTGGCCACAAGCTCAAGGGCTGGGACGTGAACCCCGCAACTTTGCGTGGGCTCCGAATACGGTTAGCACCAGCAAGGGAACGGGTCTCATCACCGGACCTTCGGATTTCAGCGCTCGCGAGTGCCCGCAGGGGCTGGGCGAGGTCTCGGCGCGCCGCCCCCGCTCGCGTGGGACTTACCCTGCGGGGTGGCCTGGGCGCCGGCCCCCGGCCAAGGCTGCAGGGCCAGGTGCAGCAGGGCCAGGTGTAGCGGCAGCAGGGCGGCTCCGCGCGGGGCGCGCATGTCGGCTCCGGGCGCCGGCGCGCTGGGACCCCTCCGGGCGGTGCGGACGCTATGGGCGGCGGGGCGCGCGCGGGGCCGGGGCGCAGCTGGCGGCGCTGCCGTCGGGGAGTCCGGCCGTGCGCAGAGCGGAGCGCTGGCGGCTGGGCCGGGCCGCGGCGCCCGGCGCTTTATGGTCTGCGGCGCGCGGGGGAGGGCCGAGGCCGGGGCGGCCCCCTTGGCCGGAATCCCCTCTGGCCGAAAGGGTGGGGGCGGACCGGGTAGGCCCCGCCGGGCAGGAGGTGGGGAGGGCCGGGCCGCGGGCGCGCTGCGGATGGCGGGCGGACGCGGAGGAAGGTGGCTCCGGTGCCCGCGGGTCCCGGTGCCCCTGCCGGCTTCCGCCGCCGCCGGAGCACCGTAAGGGGTCTCTCCGGTGTCTTTAAGCCGGTGCCTACCGTTCTCCGCGGTAGGCAGCGTTGGCACGCCTCTGGTTTTCGCGGACAGTGGGGCAGGGCCAGCTCCCCGGGTGCGCCCTGTCCTGGGCACAGGCCCTTGGGCACCCTGGGTTAGCGCGAGGGAAAGTGACACGCAGCGGCATTGTCGCCTGCAGCCGTCTCAGGGAAGGGAGGGAGGGCCCCAGCCAAGCGTTTCCAGCCCTGACTTGTGTCCGACTTTCCGGCAGGATCGCGGCTGTCGTGTCCCAGAGCGCGCTGGGACCGCGTGGAGAGCTGCCGGCTCCGGCTGAGGTTCGCACAGGCTCCCCGGGCTTGCCTTATTGTCACCTTACCTGCAAATCACTTCCCTTCTCCAGAACGCTGGGGATCCCACGTGTTTTGGATCTCAGATTTCGGAATAGTTGCATGTAGGTAAGGCAATATCTCAGGGATAAGACCCAAATGTGAGCGAGAAATCCGTTTGCGTTCGCTGCGCACCGCATGCATGCTGCCGGAAGGGATTTTCGCAGTACCTCTGGAGCCTGGGCGGTGACTGTAACCCTTGGCGCGAGGCCAGCTGTGGGGTCTTCCACGGGAGCCACCACGTGCGTGCTCGAAGCGTTCTGGATTCAGGTTTTCAGGTTAGGGCAGCTCAGCCCGTGCCAGGAACGAGTCGCCATAGATCTCCGTATGAGAGCAGGCAGAGGGCCCGCGCAGGCTGCCGGCATCCCACACAACCGGACCGGGCTAGCAGGGGCCACACCCGGCCAGCTTCGGGTCCGCAGAGCGCGTCCCGGGAGTGGAGGGGAGATCCGGCTTCCCGGCCTGGGCAGCTCTGCCTGCTTTTCATTCGGAAGACTAGAGTAAGGCTTTGTGAAGAGGGCTCTGCGCTCTGTGCCGCGGCTCTCAGCGGCCGAGTGTAGCCCAAGCTCCAAGGGGAACTGGAAAACACACACACTGGGGGCGGGCATCCGGCACAGCCGTGAGGACACCACTTGGGAATCCACGTGGCGCAGGCGAGCGTCTGGTTTCAGTCTCTGCACCCTGGGTGCACCTCGGGAGGTGGCAGGCGGTGGCTGAAGTCCTCGGGTCCCTGGCACCCATGTGGGAGACCGAAATGGAGGTCCCGGCTCCATCTCAGCCTGGCCCAGCCCCAGCTGCTGAGAAGATTCAGTGAGTGACCCAGCAGATGGGAGATCTCTCTCTTTGCCTTTCAAATAAAAATAAAGTAAATAAATAAAAAAATTTATAACCGCACGAATATGGGGACTGCAGGGAACAAATAAATCCAAACACGAGAAGCAAGAATTGACACGCTGTGAGGAAGTTCATGGGAAATGTGTACTATGGAAGAAACTATGCACGGATTTCAACATTTTTTGCAACAAAATCAACTGACCATTTAATCCCATTTCCTACAAACTTTCTGAAGCAGCCTCGAGTACTGCGCTGGAACCTACCCTGACCCGTACCATAGAACCGCTCCCTGCGTGAGTCACCGCACAGGCCCAGGGCAGCCTGGGTGCGTTCCTGTGTGGTTTGCCGGACACAGCCGCGTCCCCCTGGTCCGGCATGCACCCCTCCTCAGTCTGCCTGCCCGAGAAACGGGACACACAGGCAGCAGGGAGACACCAGAGCACCTCCCTCTCCCTTCTCGGTGGCCGCCGCAGGTCAGGGCCGCCGTGGTCCCAGCGCTGCCCTGTCCTCATCTGTGAGGGAGAGGCGGTGGCTTCCTGTCCGCACCTCAGCCCCTCTGCCCCTTGTACCAGCACGGCCCTGCGCTAGGTCGCCTCCGTCTGAAACGCCCGGTGGTGGTTTCTGTCTTCCTGATGTATCAATAGGACGGCTGTGAGTTACGGGAAGGCAGACGCCATTTTTTAGCCATTGCTGCTGTCCCCTTTGCTGGAACCCCAGCTCCTAGTGCATTCTCAGCAAGGCGGCGCGCACAGGTGGACACAGTACGCCGTGCCTGAACCGCGTGCCTACTGAGATATGGAGACACAGAAGAGTCCATGGCGTCGGCTAGGCAAACCGCGCCCATGGTCCAGCTTGGCTTCCAGAGAGCCTACGTTTAGAGACACAGAGGGAAGGAGCTCCCATTTGCTGGCTCAATCCCCGAATGCCCACGGTGGCTGCAGCCAGGAGCCAGGAACTCAATCCAGGTCTCCCACGTGGGTGGCAGAGGCCCAGCTGCCCGAGGCACGCCTTCGCGGGAAGCTGGGATGAGGCTGGAGCTGGGCCTTGAACCCAGACACCCTCCCTGCCCCCCAACAGAAACCCCAGAGCCATTCTCCTTCCCACGCTGTCTCAGGTCGTGTTCACCCCAGCCTGGGAGTCCACGCTGCCCCCCCCCCGAGGGCTTCACTGTGTCGGCAGAGAGCCACCCACGTGGGAACTTCCCGAGCCCTTTGCTGCGCGGGTGGTGCTGTCGTCGCTCTTGACATCCAAGTCCGATCTTGAACGCGGGCGCGTCCCTCCTGCTGCAGCGGGCTAAGTGGGAGGAACGGAAATCGCCCAGTCATACGCCGCTATTTGGTTGCACAAAGTAGAAGTTTTATGCACGTAAAGTTACCATTAAAGATTTCACTCTTTAAAAAATATTTATTTGAAAGGCAGAGAGACAGACACCTTCCATCTGTTGGTTCAATTCCCAAATGGCTGCAGCACGCAGAGCTGGGCCCGCTGGAAACCAGGAGCCAGGAACTGCATCCGGGTCTATCGGACCTGACGTCGGGAGTGACAACCGGCGCCTCTTCAGGCACCGCTCCCCTGCACCCTCAGCCCCGGGCTGCCCCCTCGGTGTCTAACGGGGACAGTAGAGCCAGCAGCCCTCAAGCTCTGTGTGCGATTAAACCCAGGGTGGACGAGTGCCGTGCGATAACAGGCGTGAGACAGACGGGCAGAACACTCTCAGTCACCCAGCGTGGACGCAAGGCTGGGGTAGTGCCATCTGAGGGTGGGGCTCGTCCCTGGGGAAGGAGCGGTTGGGAAGGCAGTGCAGGCGCTGCCTGGGTTCCTGGGAACACAGTGAACGGAACCAAGAGAGCGAACCGGAGCAGGGCGGGAACCAGCGCTGCCGGCTCCCGATGAGCCCTCCGAGCTCCTGAGGGACCAGTCTGGGTGGCCAGTGTCCGTCCCAGCCCTAGATCAGAAGTTTGCATCCTGAAAACGGCACGCACAGTGACAGAGTGCGTACAAAAGGACGCTTGCCTGCCAAGCACGGAACCCTGCATCTGCTCCTCAGTTATCCAACAAACGGCTTCTATGTGTCCATTCATCCATTTGTTGAAAGCCTTCTAGAATGTTCCCAGATTTAATGTGCTAGGGGTGGGTGCTGTGGTACCAGGGTTAAGCTACCACTCGGCCACCGTGTCCCGTGCTGGTCTGAATCCCAGCTACACTGCCGTCTGCTCGGCACCTGGGAAGACAGCCCAGGCACCGGTCCTCACCACCTGCGTGGGAGACCTGGACCGAGTTCCTGGATGCCAGCTCCGGCCTGGGCTTGCCCTGGCTGCTGCAGAAATTTGGGGAGTGAATCAGAGGGTGGGAGATCTCTATTCCCGTCTCCCCCTCCCTGTCTCCGTCACTTTGCATTTCCAATAAATAAATGTTTTAAAGTGACAAACACCGTGTTGAGCGGTGACACACAATGGCGGGCACACTTCCTGTCTCGCACGTCGTCACCGACACAGAGGACACAAAAGCAGCAGGAGGGCTCCCACGGGGCTCTGGCTTGGAGAAAGGCACAAATGGCTACCTGGAAGAGCTGGCTTCGCCCAGGACCGTGAAGGAGCTGGTGCCTGGGCGAGGAAGGCAGGGAGGAGCGTGGCCAGCGGAAACCACGGAGCAGGTGTCCAGCGCGTGTCCACGCTTCCCACTGGGGCGACTCGGTGGGGTGTCCACCATGCACGGAGACGCGAGGGGCTGCGCCCTGTTGGCGCTAAGGCCCCTTCGGGCCATGCGGATACAGCTGTCCCTGCAGCACGGAGCCGGGTGGGCCCGTCACCGGGAGCAGGGTACCTGGGCACGCCGTGGCTGTGGAAGAGCTCACCCAAGGAGAGCGTGGTGTGTGCAGCAGGGGAGAAGAGGCCCCAGGGCCGAGGGGCCAGGGGAGCGAGGGAGGCGGCGGCCAGCAAGGAAGGTGGACGCAGGTGAGGTGGGGCAGCGCGGCGGGGGCAGCAGGTGCACGGCACTGAGCAGGGAGAGGGTGAGGATCCGTGCTTCCTGAGCAGCCTGCTCGTCCCTGGTGCGTTAACAGCCGTGGGGCAAGCCGTGTGGGCGACAGAAAGGCCTTGCCCGACGGGCAGTGGACACAGGCGGGCAGCTTGTGGGGGGCAGGCGGGGTGAGGGGCAGGCGGGGCTGTCTCTCCATGGGATGGTGGCCTGGGGAGCAGAGCTGCCAGAGGGCGGAATTTACCTCCTAACCATCAAATCTCCCGAGAGTGAGGGCTCTGTGCCTAACAGGCAGGAATGGAAGCCCCGCCTCCTCCCATGACAGGCAGGAATGGAAGCCCCGCCTCCTCCCATGACAGGCAGGAATGGAAGCCCCGCCTCCTGTGACAGACAGTCCTGTGAGAGTTCCAGGGTGCCTTAATGACAGCACTGCTATGCTTCCCCGTCAGCTCTTGGACTCCCCTCGTGGTTGCAAAATGGCTGCTGCAGCTCCAGACATGTTTACATGGCATCATCCAAAGCAGGAAGCAAGCAAAAGGCCGGGCTTTTGCTCTGGTAACACTCACTCTCTGTCTGTCTTGCAGTGAGGACCTTCCCAGAAGGCCCCAGCAGCCTGCTCAGGTCTTAGGGTCCCAGAGTGGGTCACACACACGTGCAAGTGCTACCTGCCAGGACAGGACAGGAGAATGCTGACTGGCGTTTTTCAGCCCCTGGTCTGCCAGGAAGGAAGAGGAGGGGCCGCGGCCTGCGTGTCCCAGCCGTGTCTGCCACTTGCGCGGTGCCCGCCAGCACCAGGGCGCTATGGCCTGTGACAAACTCCCTGGTTCTCTCTCGAGGCTGAGGGGGAAGGAAGGAAGGGCGGAGAGAAAAGGCAGCAAGAGAGACGGTGATCTCGTTGTCTGGGGGTAACGCAGGCCGCCCGCATTGCGGACCGCGTGCCAGCGTGCTGGAGCAGGGGCTGGGGGCCCGGCCACCGCCCGTCCTGCAGGCCAGCCACGTGGTTCCGAGTGACTGGCTGCGACGCGGGAAGTTCAGCTTTGGGGACTTGCAAGGAAGGCAGCCCCGTGCGTCTGCTGTGGCTGCTTCTGGATCACAGGGCAGGGGTGAGGTGCGGCATCAGCCCCGGGCTGCCCCGGGCTGCCCCGGGCCTCTGTGCACGGAGCTGCTGACCGCACTGTCCAGGCCATCCCTGTGCGTTCAGCTAAGAAGGGGCGGGGGCAGCCGCGCCTGCCGGGGGCTATCAGAGTGACACCTGGACTCCTGGGAGCACAAACCAATCAACACTAAGCCTGGGACCCCCTCCTCCTCCCGGGCTTCCAAACGGCCCCGCTTCATACCAGGGAGCCGGCGACGACCTGGAGGACCACGCAGGACAGTGGGGCTGCTCGGGGACGCAGGGAGCGGGGCGCAGACATGCCCGCGCTCCGTCCGGGCGCGAGATGTCACTGCTACACTGTGTGTACTCCATCACCCTTGGCAGCCGAAACAGGATTTCTGGGAGCAGGCGTTGTGGCACAGGGGGTGAGGCCGCCTCTCGGGATGCCTGACCCCACAGCACGTCCTGGGGGGCAGCAGCACGGGCTCCAGTAGTGGGACCCCTGCCACTCCCCTGGGAGACACAGACGGAGCTTCCGGCTGCTGGCTTCGGCCTGGCCCAGCCCTGGCTGTTGCGGGCATTTGGAGAGTGAACCAGCGGATGGACGGATGGACTCTCTCTCTCTCTCTCTCTCTCTCTCTCTCTGCCTTTCAAATGAAATATACAGATGCAATGAGTCCTAACTTCTGGAATCCAGAGAGATCTCCTTACGTGATTCTGCCATGTCCCTGAGCACGGGTTCGAGCAGGCATGACGATGATTGAGTGCTGCATTTACAGGCTGACCAACAGCAATGCAGGACGGACGCAACAAATCCAGCGAGGTTTCGGCAGAGAAACCGGGGTGGGGGGACGCGGCAGAAGCATCTGGGGCCAGGGCAGGGAAGGGGGCTGCGAGGGAGACCCTGGGGAGGGAAGGTGAGGGCAGCAGGCGCGTGCTGCACTCCCTGACTCTGCCTGTGGGAGGCGCTGTCCCTGCTCGAGCCCTGGCCTGTTTATAGCTCCCTCCCTTCCCATCCCTGTCCCTGTGCTGCTCACTCTGGGTCGCCAGCCCTGGTGCCAGTTCTCTGCGGGCTTGCACGCTCTGTTCTTGGTCCCAGCAGCCGGCACACCCGGCAGGTCAGCCGCCGAGTCAGGGGCGCGGGCTTCCTCCAGCCCCGTTCCTCTCCTCTTCATCTGCACACCGCGGCTACATACACGGACAGGCTGGACACACGTCTGCACATAAGCACACACATTCACACAGTCGCCGGCAGGCTTTAGTGCTCAGCACGCTGGTTATCCAAGGGCCGGCGTGTGCCGTAGCGGGTAAAGCTGCCAGCATACCATATGGATGCTGGTTCGTGTCCCAACTGCGCCACTTCTGACCCCACTCCCTGCTAGTGGCCTGGAAAAAGCAGCAGAAGATGGTCCAGGTGCTTGGGCCCCTGCTACTCACGTGGGAAATGCAGATGAAGCTCCTGGCTCCTGGCTTCAGCGCCAGCAGTTGCAGCCAAATTGAGAGTGAACCAGTGGACAGACGATCTCTCTGGTCCTCTCTCTCTCCCTGTAACTCTTTCAAAATAAACAGTATTAAAAAAAAAAAAAAAAAAAAAAAAAACAGGTTAAGATCCCACTCGGGACGCCTGCATCCTTTATTCGCATGCCTTGCTGGAGTCCCCGCTCTGCTTCTGATCTTGGCTTCCTGCTACTGCACCTGGGAGGCAGCAGGTGATGGCGCAAGCGTTCGGGTCTCTGCTACCCACATTGGGGACCCAGATAAGAGTCCTGGGCTCCTAGCTTGGGCCTGGCCCAAGCCTGGCTGTTACGGGCATTTGGGGAATGGACCAGTGGATGGAAGCTTTCTATGTCGCTCTGCCTTTCAAATTAAAAAAAGAAAAGGAAAGGAAAAGCAAGCAAGTACTAGATGCCCCTTCCCTGCTGTCTCTGGGGGTGGGTCAGTCCCCCACAGGACACTGGGCAATGTCCCATTGCCACATGGTTCCGTGCCTCATGTACCCTTCCCAACCAAGAGGGGAGACACATGGGATAGCTGCCACCCCTACAATGAGAAACTGGTGGCCAGGGTGGTCAGGCAACGTCCCACAGGCTCCCTGAGCCCAGCCCGGCACGCAGACGGCACAGCAGACCCGCTCCCCGGAGAGCAGACCTCTTGCTGCTCTTTAAGCTTGTGCAAGCCACAGCTGTGTGTGCACGGTGGCCAGGACTGGGGAGTGCACAGCACTCCCAGGGGGCCGAGGGCGTGTCCGGCTCAGAGCCCGCCCCCTGTGACCTGGGGAAGCTTCTCAGCTACTCTGCTCCCCGCAGGGGGCCGGGGCAGTGCAGAGGCCCAGGCTGAGAGTGGAGGTCGCACCTACGCCCGCCTGGCACATCTCTGGGGTTGGCTTTGGGTGTTCCCACCTGCATGTGGCTTCATGAATGTATTTATCCAGCGCGTGAGATGGACGGGGCAGGAGCAGGTGGCTTTGACAGTGGTGAACAGGGACAGTGTGGTCTCCTGGGGAGGGGCACCCAACCCCCTTGCTGACCTTCTGGGAAAAGAAGGGCAGGGCAGAGGCCTGCAGGCCAGTTCCAATCGTCCTGACCACAGCCACCTCCGGATCCGCACCGTCCAGGGCCCTCGGCAGTCCCGGGGCCCACGTGTCCCACAGTTGGTCCTAGACATTCCAGCGAGCCCATGTAGTTGTCGGCAGACACTCGAGGGAAGCATCGCGCAGCTTCTCTGGCACAGCCGACGGCCAGCAGCACGGCTCTTGCCCTCTGGGGCCGCTGTTAAGAAGATAAGGGTTGGTTGAGCAGAGGCACTGTGGTACGGTGACAGTGATCTGAACACCTACACGGTGACTCCGTGACCGGCGGGCGGGGCTGGGGGACAAGGGGACGGCTCCCTCGGTGAGCGGTGAGCGGGACGCAGCACCACGCAACTCAGGATGGCATGCCATTTCCAACCAGAGAGTGGGTTATTTCCGGGATTCTTCCATGTCACGTGTTCAACCCGTGGTTGACTGTGGCTAACTGAAGACGCGGCAGGTGGCACCTTGAACGAGGCCGGAGGACTGTGCCGCTTCCAGCCGCCCACGGAGCTTGGAGTGAACCAGCGAGGCTGTGTTGCCGTGGACAGAGACCTGGCGCTGTGTGCGCAGGTGCGGCTGGCTACGGCGGGCAACACACAGGGGGCTGGCTGGGGCGAGGGAGTTCCCAGGATGAAAATACTCTCCCCTTGCAGCTGTGGTCGGCGCTCAGGGCCTGGGGTGCACCTGCCCGGTTAGCGTCCGGAGACTCGCTGGTCAGGGAGTGTGTGATGTTTGCCCTCTGGCTTCCCTCTGTTAGACAATATTCCCCTCATTCACCGAGGCTGGTGTCCTGGCAACCGAGGAAGTTGATGGCAGTGACTCAGCTTGTAGGGGAAGGAATCTACCCCGATCTCAGGGGAGCCTGGTGTGGGGAAAGTGTGACATCCTCGGAGTGGCCTGACCCAGGCGCTAGTTCCGCTGTGACAACTTCCAAATGTGGGAGATGTGGGCTTAGCCCTCCTCTCTTACATAAGAAAGTTCTAGCACACGAACACAGCTTGGAAAAGGAATGTACCGTTCTTGTCAGCAGAGCTGTTGCGGGCGCTGTTACGAAGGGGATTTACGACTGGCTGAGGTGTTCCGTGGTCCAGACCAGCCACACGTCTTCATTACAGAACACAGAGTCTGGAGTTCACAGCGACTGGATACATGGGCTGTGTGAAACAGGACCAAAGTTCGGCTTGGCTGCTATATTTCTGCTGGGAGAGGGCAAGGTAAATATTTTGGGTTTGTGCCTAAAAGCCTTATTTATTTATTTGAAAGAGTTAGAGAGAGAGAGAGAGAGAGAGAGAGATCTCTGTCCACTGGTTCACTCCCCAAATGGCTGCAACATCTGGGACTGAGCCAGGCCGAAGCCAGAAGCCTGGAGCTCCGTCTGGGTCTCCCACGTGGGTGCGGGGGCCCCAGCACCTGCGTCACCTTCTGCTGGCTCCCAGGCCATTAGCAGGGAGCTGGGTCAGAGCAGAGCGGCCGGGACTGGAACTGTGCTCAGAGTCTCGGGAGCTGGGACCGCAGGTGGCGGCCTAACCCGCTGCACCACAATGCCCGCCTGGGACAATGGCTTCTTACGCTTCTTACGTGGGGAGGAACACTTTCCCCTCAACTTGCTTCTGGTTGTCATAATTACTATTTTCACCTCTTCACACACGGGAAGACACAGAGCTGTGACTTGATTTCCATTTGAAATGCTGTCACCTTGAGATTTCTGCCGGGTCACGAGAGGAGGTGTCCTAACTGACCCGCCAGGAGAAACAACGGAAAATCGGGAGTGGAAACAGCGTCACGGGGAGACGAGTGGTGGCTGGCAGGTAAGCCAGAAACACCTGGGCGCCAGACAGAGTGCCAGCAGGAGCCCTGCCCGGCCGGCAAGCAGCGCAGGCAGCCGTTCCCTGAGGGTGGGGCCGGGCCCGGGGCCTTCAGGGGTGAAGGGAGAGGCTGGCACTGTGGCACAGTGGATAAAGCTGCTGCCCACAGTGCCTGCATCCCACATGGGCACCAGTTCAAGTCCCGGCTGCTCCACTTCCCCTCCAGCTCCCTGCTAATGCACCTGGGAAAGCAGTGGAAGATGGCTCCTGCCTAGCCCAGCCCTGACCGTTGTGGCCGTGTGGGGAGTGAACCAGTGAATGGAAGATCTCTCTCTCTCTCTGTAATTCTTTCACATAAAATAAATCAATCTTTAAAAAACAGAAGAGGGGGAGTGAGCAACCAGCAGATGCAAGATGTCCATCTGTCTCTCTGCTTTTCAAGTGAATGAAAATAAATAAATACAGGAACAGGGTAAAGCAGAAGACACTGAGAGGCAGACATAATGAGGAGAGGCCCTCGTAAACGGAAATTCTAACGCATGTAGCCCAGGCTCAGAGGAAATGGACCCAAGCGGAGAAGCTGAAATGCAAAAACAGCGCGCAAAGACATTTGTAAATAAATAACGTTAGGCGCTGGCCACAGAAAACAATAGTGATATTAATCTATAGAATTAAAAAGCAAAACAGAGCCACAGACCTCTATCAAAACGCTGTCAGGGAGGGAGGGAAGCCACTTGATGTGGTCTCAGAAGCTCCGGGATTCTCCAGGAGCAGGTGAAAGATTGATTACGCCCGGATTTTATTAGATGTTCAACACCTGGGTTCACGCTGGGGGGACACAGAGGACGAACTGCTCAGACATGGGAGAGGGAAGGAGGAAGGAAGGAAGACCCCCGGGGAAGACACACGCACCCTGCTGGGCTGCTCGGCCAGACCCTGCTGGGGGCGCCCGCCCTCCCGTCCTCCATGGCCCCCCGAGTTCTTCTGAGAGAAGGGTGGAAGTGAGACACACCCCTCAGATCCCAGCGCTTCCTGTGTCTCCCCAGCTCTCATCTTCGGGTCGTACACGATGCTGTGCCCATTACCTTTTCACTTCTGGCTCTGCCACCAGGAGGCACAGCCTGAAACTGGCCGCCACGTGAACAGCTACGGAGGAGCCAGCGAGGGACTCAGGTCTCGTTCAACCCCTCCCTCCCACCTTCATCGCCTAACTTTCCTTTTATGGTTCCTACTTCCAGTTTTTCTCTTACATTCCTGTCCTCTGTCTTTAAGGCTCTGTCGGAAAATCAGGCAGGAGTCAATCAACGTGTCACTGGACGGAATAAGCAACACACGAACATAAAATGAGTCCGGCACGCGGAAGACTGAACTCTGGGAGCGGCAGGCAGTTCTCGCACTCGTGGGGGACCCGCGCAGGCCTTTGAGTCAGGTCACCCAAGGGTGGAGCTGCAAGCGGCTTGGCTACACTGGGGTTTGTAGCAGCTGCAAGCCACCAGCGCGAAGAGCCGGGTCTGCTGTGACAGGGAGAAAGGGACACGCATCGCCTCCCACTGCCACCAGCTTCCCCCACTCGTAACTCCAGACCCGCCCACGTCAGTTAGACAAACACCCTTTCCTCTACCCATGGAAACTGTCATCACTAGGGGAGCTGCCCTCCTGCGACAAAACGAAGCAGTTGAATTTCTTAGGAGATGTCGTCTCCCTTGATTCAATTTATGCTAAAAATAATACTGTTTCAAAAGGACACAACAAGTCAGAGTGAAATGAAATAAGGCAAAATGACATTTTCAGGCCACGGTGTAGGTGTTATGGGGCGGGGGCTGCCCCCATGAGTGACCCTGAGAGTTGGCCTGTGACAGGAGATGGCCCTTGGCCAGCGCGTTGAACAGTCTATGTCACATTTGTGACTTTTTTTTTTTTTTAAGATTTATGTATTTGAAAGGCAGAGTTACAGAGAGTCAGAGGCAGAGAGAGAGAGGTCTTCCACCTGCTGGTTTGCTCCCTAAATGGGCCTATCAGCTGGAGCTGAGCCTATCTGAAGCCAGGAGCCTGGAGCTTCTTCCAGGTCTCCTACATGGGTGTAGAAGCCCAAGCACTTGAGCCATCTCCTGCTGCTTTCCCAGGTGCACTAGCAGGGAGCCGATGGGAAGTGGAGCAGCTGGGACTTGAGCCTGCTCCCATATGGGATGCTGGCTGTGCAGGTGGCAACTTTACCCATGATGCCACAGCACCAGGCCCACATCCTTGACTTTAACCTGTCCCAATTAATGATATTAACACATCGAAAGGGAAGCAGTCAGTGAGGGGGTTTGGAAATGGGTAGCACGGGAAGAGTGAGTTGGGCGGTGGATGGGGGGGGGGGCTGTCTGGGGAGGGGCCGTTCAGGGCCAGAGCAGGCAGCAGGGCAGGGTGGGCACAGATGTCCTGGTGATCACAGCTGACCTGCTGTGGCTCACCCTTGTTGCCTCCCCAGGATGCTAACTTGCCGCCCATTCATCGCCCAAGGACGTACCTGCTAGGCTGGCGCCAATGTCCACCTCCTAAAAGCCACGCCACCCTGTCATGACAGTGTGGCATCAGCCATCATTCCTTAGCTCCCCTCTGCACGGGGGGAGCAGAGTTCCAATGTCTCAAGGCTCAAAGCACTGGCCCTGGGAGCCGGCCTGTCCATCTTCCCCGGGTCGACAGACCTCCCCCGTGACCCTGTCCACGAGTGCCGGCCACTAGCAGTCATTTTTGCTTGTGATGAGGATGATACTGTTCCTGTGAAGTGTTCTGGAAGGTTCTGGAAGGCAGAGGGCTGGCTGCACAACATGGCTTCTCCACTGCTATCACACCTCCTGGGGCTCCCAGGTGTCTCATCCCCACCGGACAGGGAGGCAGGCTTTGGCCGCTGGGATGTCCCTTCTGTCTCTGGGGTGCCTCCTCCTGTGGCCGGGCCACGCAAGCCGGGGGAGGGGTCCCCACCTTGGCAGAAGCGTCCACTGGTTCACTCTCCAAATGCCTGCACCCGCCAGCGCTTAGCCAGCAGCAGGAACCCAGGCCTCAACACTGGTCTCCCACGTGGGTGGCAGGGACCCGAGTGCCTGAGCCATCACTGCTGCCTCCCAACGTGTGCATTCGCAGGCGGCCAAGCTGGGACTCAGACCCAGGCACTCCCGTATGGGACGACGCTTCCTGCAGGTCAGAAAGGAGACCTGATCTCACCGGAGCCCTGGAGTTCGGAGCGGGTGCTGGAGCCACGTGCCCAGCCTGTCCCTCAGAACTGGTGCAGGTCTGATGCGCTCCAGGTGGGTACAGGGCCTCGTGGGCTGCAGGCGGGGCCTGCACGTGGCTGCCAGGGCTGCTGTATCCTTGGGCCCTCCGCATCCTGCCTGTCTCACAAGAGCACACGGGCCCCTCCAGCAAAGTGGCCCTGATGCAGCGTTTTTAGAAGGGAGGCCGCCGGGATATTTGTCTCCTAAATTTAGCTAGGATGACTCAATTAAATGAATTTCTTTTTTTGCATGGTAGATTTTTTTTTTTTTTCAATGTAGATTTCAAGTTTTAAAAGGCAGAGTAAGCCGCTCATGGGTTCTCTGGGGAACCCTGCTGTCTGAGCCACTGTTTTTGAGTCTCTTTGCTGGAAGTCAATTTGGTTTTTCACTCCAATCTGGCAATCACTTAGAATTTGAGTGGAAAACAGGATTATGTTGAAGATTCCTTGGAGGCAGGAATGATTAGTGATTCTCACTATATGACGGGGAAGCAATAATTAGAGCCACAAAGACTTGAGGGGTGAATTCTCTAAAAACTTCCCTGGGATACCTGTGAACACTTGCGCAAACCAAACTCATACGTATCCTTGGGGAACGTAGGAGCGACAACGCCTTAGCGAAATTCCCTAGCAATTTATTTTCTGAAAATCCAACAGCCCGGGTTCTTGGGGCATCTCGTGGCCATCTGACTTCTGGGACACCCCCAGGACTACCCACCTGGGTGGTCTAGGCTGGAATTTCAGTTACTGCTCTCCAAACAAAGCACTGTTTTTCCAGAGTCCTCGGCCTCTGTACTAACTGTTCCTGCGTGGCCTGGACAGAGGCCGCTCCGGTAACCCGAGCCCTGTCTCCAGCACTTTCCACTGCCTTTGCCGGGGCTCCGGGGCCACAGAAGCTTCTCCACCCAAGCCTCAGGTTGCAAAACAGCCCCGCCTCCTCCAGCCCCGCCTCTGTCCTCAGGGCTCCCCTGGCGACTCCTGACTCTCAACTGAAGAGCACAGGGGCTGGCACGGTGGCCTGGCAGGGTAGAGCCCCAGCTTGTGACACCAGCATCCCATGCCAGAGCGCTGGTTTGAGTCCCAACTACTCTGCTACAGCTACAGCTCCCAGCTAAGGTGCCTGGGAAAGCGGTGGAAGATGGCTCATGTACTGGGACACCACCAGGGAGTTTCTGGCTCCGGGCTTCAGCCGGGCCAGACCTGGCAGGTTTGGGCCTTTTGCTGGGGGAACCAGTAGGTGGAAATCACTCCCTCTCCCTCCCTCCCTCTCTCTGTCACTCTTTCAGACATATGTTTTTGAGTGCAGACTCCATGACATACGGCTGTCTGCTTTCTTCCTGACCAGGACGGAGGAGCTCCCTACTTAAACATGCGTGGTGCACTTGGAACGCCAAACAGTGTCTCCAGCCAGGCACGGCTGCCCTCTTCCCTGAGTCCCGGGACACCTGACAGCGTCTGGGGACACTTCTGGTTGTCACGATGAGGGGATGCTACTGGCAGTAGCGGATGGGTGCTGGGGTGCGGCTCAGCATTTGACAATGCACAGGACAACCCCCCCACACACACCCCTACACACACAAAGCCACACCCAGCCCATCGCGCCAGTGGTCCGACAGAGATGGGAGGCCACAGGTTCTAACGCAGGGGGGAAGGACAAGGGGCCCCTGAGGAAGAGCAGCGCAGTGACCGGACAAGGTCCCAGCAGCCGAAGGCCTCGACCCCCACTCTGTCACCGTGCCCATGCAGGACGAGGTACTGCAGCTGGGACCTGTGCCGGGCCCTGACCTCTCTGGATACCTGTACCACTAACGTGATTCTGGCAGCTGCTCCCAGGGGCTCATGGGTACTCACCTTACTAGCCTACGTGGCCACCAGTCAGGGACAGCTCCCCGTTCACAAGCACATGGCCCCCAGCCATCCCTCCTGGAGAGCTGCTGCAGGCTTTCTCTTCTGCTTAATCAAGGTCCTTCAGTTGGTTCACGCTTCCTTGTCCGCGGGCCTGACTCTCTGTGGACACGAGACGAAGGACCCGGCAGAGAGGCAGAGCGGCAGCATCTGGACAAGTCTGCTGGAAGGAAAAACCTGCAAGAGTGGAGAGCCCTGCTGTGCGATTTCAGTGTCTGGTGGTTTTCCCGGTCAATGGACTACGGTGTTGTTGTTTTTTTTTTTTCCTCCAGAAACAGTGTTGAGAAACAAAACATCTCTTAGATTACACCTGGGGTAAAAATTCATGGAAAACGCATATTATAAAGAAACTGCGTAGGGGCTGGCACTGTGGCACGATGGGTTAAGCCGCTGGCTGCAGCACCAGTATCCCATAAGTGCACCGGTTCCAGTCCTGGCTGCGCTGTTTCCGATCCAGGTCCCTCCTAATATGCCAAGGAAAGCAGTGGAGGATGGCCCAGGTACTGGGCACCTGCACCCATGTGGAGACCTAGAAGAAGCTTCTGTCTCCTGGCTTTGGGCTGGCTCAGCCCTGGCTACTGCGGCATTTGGGGAGTGAACCAGTGAATGGAAGATCTCTAACTCTGGCTCTCAAATAAATAAATAAACCTTTAATAAAAAGGAACTGCACGAATGTCAACATTTTTTGCACCAACATTAGCTTACTAATTCTAGGAACTGTTTGTGGTTTCTTTGTAGTTTCCATGTTTGACAAATTAAACAACAGGAAGCTCAGTCAAATTTAAAGTTTTCTACTTGTAGGAAAAATTATTCAGTGTTCACATGGAATTAAAACTCGGCTGGACATTTCATCTCTAATCTGACAACCCCAATTGTGATGAGGACGCCTGCCCCGGCTTCTCACTGCCAGAACCACTTTACCGCCCAGCTCACAGCCCTGCTGCGGTGGGGAGGTGCTCCCTGAGCTGTGGCAGTGTGGGACCCTGAACTTGTCACCCTTATGCAAGGACACACGGCTGTGAGCACAGCTGCTGGGGCTTGGATACAGTCCGAGTGCCCCAGGGTCTGGGGCTGGAAGCTTGGCCCCACGTGCAACTGTGGGAGAGGTGGAGCCTAGCGACCTAGTGGGAGGTCACTGGGGGCGCTGACCTTGGCAGGGATCAAGGTAGTTCTCCAAGACCAGGACTGGCAGGGTGGGCCTGGGGCTCTGGGTGTGGTGGGAGCAGGGCTCTTGCCAGAGACTGGAACATGCTGTTTGCACCTTCAGTCTCCAAAACTGTGAGCCAAGTGGGCCGCTTTTCTGTGTAAGTCACCCAGTGCAGGTGTTTTGCTACAGCTACGGAAAATGGGCTAAGACAACAGCCTCATAGCATCGCCACTTCTTTGAAAATTATACCAATCAGGTTTCTGTTAACTGATGCACGTTAGTAAACTTTCTAGCCAGACTCTTATATACGTCTGAGGGAATCATAAGTCCTCCAACTGCCCCGAGGCAGGACATGGTCACATCGTGCCTGGGTCCAGGTCTGGTGGCCCGTGGCTGGGCCGCCATGCTGAGGGTGGACACTGCCCGGGCTTCCTCCTGTTGCTCACTGGGCAGCAGCCGCCCTCCCTTGCATCTGGTCTCCCCGGGTGCTGCTGTCCCTGGCATCCTGCTTTCTAGTATAGGCTCCACAAGGATTCCTGTCCCTTTTGCTTAGCGAGGCCCAAAAGAAAGCGCCTGCACAACAGTCGGTGCGCGGTAAATGGCTGAACCAACACAAGGCACGGCCCCCTGTCGGAGCCGGCTCCTGCCCCAGATGGGAGAGCGCTTCCTTGGCCACTCCCATCCCAGACGGGCAAGGTCTGTCATCAGGGCAACGTCCAGCAGCAGAAGGGGGCAGGGGGATTGCCCACCTCACTGGGAGGGGGCGGCCCGGTCCCCAGCGGAATGAGAGCCGAGGAGAGATGACCACTTGCAGAAGTACAACCTCCAGTACCTACAATGGGGAGGGAAAGGGTCTTTTCCCAGGTCCTTTTCCGGAAGCCATCACCTTTCAGGAAAACTAAGTACAGGCTTTGCTTTGCCACAGCCAGGTCCATCCCTGTGCAGGGTTCCAGGCAGCCGGGCACAGGGGTCGGTGCTCCCCCCTGCACAACATGGGACATGGCCACCCATGGCCATGACCAGAACTGTGCAGGCCAACCTGGGCAGGACCTGACCCTGACCCTGGCTCCCCAGAATTCTCTCCTAGCCCTCACCCCTCTGCACCACACTCTCTACGAAGTCAGGTGCTTTGTGACCTAGGTCTGAGTAAACACGTTCGTGATGATGCCATTTGTTCCATGGCTGTCGGGTCTGGAAATGAAAGTTAAACCACAGTTCATTTAGATAGCTGCAAATTTACTAATTACATTAACCTTTAACTACATACTGATTTTTACTGCACATGCAACCACAAGCTGCTAAATTTACGAAATTCATAATCCATTACTTTTCACCAATATGTGACCAGCTGGTGAATAGTACTATGGAAATCAAGACATTTGCAATTTTTTTGGACATTCTGTTGAGTAGCACTGAGGCACCAAAATAAATATTCACGAAAGGAGCTAAGAGAAAAAACACCACTCTGTCCCCCAATGTATCTACTGTGCCTTTTCCACTTCCACTCCGTCTAAGCATTGCCCTGTTCTGACTCTCGTCACTACTCCAGTTCTTAAGCTGTTCTGGTTTTTTTTTCAGTTAACATGATCGAAGAGTGCTGAAGCTTGCAGCTTTACCCCATGAACTGACACTCTGTTTATCTTCCGTCCATGTGTTCATTTCCGCATTTCTGTGAATTTCTGCATCAAATCCAGGAGCTGCGGGAAGGCAGGCAGGTTGTGGCAGACAAGAAATGACGAGGGACCAACACAGCATCCTGTGAACTGTCTGTGCAGGACCCAGATCTGCCCCTGGAACAAACCCTGGGGGGGTGTCCCACGGTCCCAGCCTCGGGAAACACTGCCGGGGCCAGGTGTGTGAGCACTGCTGAACCCCGAGTCTCGGAGAATTCGAGCTGTGCCTTTCACACATCTCAGCCGTCACCAACAAGTGGATCATCTAGACTGTCCATTTCCTCCGATTTCGTGGGAAAACAAGAGACCTTGAAGCCACTCGGAGCAACACTTCAGCAAACATAGCTTTGCTTTTCAGCTCAGTCACTGTGGCTCCGGTTCCAGGTGAAAGGCAGCGGCCACGTGCAGAGACCGAGAAAACTGCCTGCATGATTTCCAGTGTGCGTTGGCTAGAGAAATCTGTGACCTTGACCTTTGTCCTCTGGCCCCGACTCAGCCAGGCGCCAGAACCAGTGACCCTGCCCCCACACTTATTCCCAATGCGAGGGCACTAGGAAGTCATGCATAGATTCTTTTCTTTTTAAGTCTTTTATTTTTATTTTTTATTTTTTGACAGGCAGAGTGGACAGTGAGAGAGAGAGAGAGAGAGAAAGGTCTTCCTTTTGCAGTTGGTTCACCTTCCAGTGGCCGCCGCGGCCGGCCCACCGCGCTGATCCGATGGCAGGAGCCAGGTGCTTTTTCCTGGTCTCCCATGGGGTGCAGGGCCCAAGCACTTGGACCATCCTCCACTGCCTTCCCAGGCCACAGCAGAGAGCTGGCCTGGAAGAGGGGCAACCGGGACAGAATCCGGCGCCCTGACCGGGACTAGAACCCGGTGTGCCGGCACCGCAGGTGGAGGATTAGCCTAGTGAGCCGCAGTGCCGGCCAGATTCTTCATAACATGGATTTCCACACTGGCTTGTAAACTTATGTTAAAAGAGGGTTTTTTTTTTTGCACCAAAATAAATGTATCTTCTATTTCATTTTCCATAGACTTTTTGAGGTACCCTTGTATCTCCCTGCACCCAGCTGCACTTTGAACAAAACGCACAATACATGAAGAGCCTCTCCGGATTTCTCACCCATCTGTTTCTGGTTAGAAACACCAGATGCTGCCGGGGAAGACAAACTATGCAGACAACTGGCATGGAAATCACAACGTGACGGGCAAGAGGGGGTCTGGAGCCACGTGGGGTCCATTTTGTGCCTGTCTGCAGCATGGACTTCTGTCCAAAGGGAGGACATGAGAGCGCTGGGGCTCACTCCTCAGCGGATGTTCCTTGCCTTGTCTATTCTTCTTGAGGGAGCTGCAGTCACTGTCTTTTTTTTTTTTTTTTTTTCTATTCCATTGGGGAAAAACGAACTGCCTAAGTCGGCTGGAGCTGTCTCGTGGCTGGGTTGCCAGGATCAGGAGGCCCTGGGCAGCTGCCTGAGGCTCCCGTTTGGTGAGAAACGTTGGGGGAGATGTCCAGAGGGGGTCGTGACTGGCAGGACCCTCAGCGGCAGCCAGCAGCAAGGTGCAACCCCACACCTAACCCTGCAAACGCCGAGCAGGTTAAAGCCGGCTCTCCGTGTCCTCTGCCCCTCGGCCTCTCTGATCTCTTTCTTGCTCCCTCTCTTCTCCCTGCACGTTGCTTGAATCCTGAATTCTCTTTTCAGACGTTATAAATTTTTGCAATGCTTCGGCATACATCAAGTCACAAGGAGCAAGGCAACGATCATTTGTCCCTGCCACCCAGCTGACAACGTCATCACTGCGAATTACTGAAGCCGCTTCAGTAATTCAGTAACTCAGTGTTCCTCTCCTGCCCCAGTCCGCACCAAGGAGTGCGCCCGCACAAGACGGCGCTCCCGCCCGCTCGCCTGTACCAGAGCTCTGAAAGGAACTTTATGAAAACAAGCTTGTTCTTCCAGAAAAGAAAATTAATTAAAACAATAAAATTCCACATTCTTATGAGCCAGGGAACTTAACTGCATTTTTCAAGAGGAGAGGAGATGGAGTTTGCAAGCGAACTTTCCCGGAGGTCACCGTCCCTGCAGGACCGGCGCGAGGGGCAGTCAACGCGGCTGCGGCCAGAGGTCCTCCTCTCCGTCCGCGCTCCCCGCTCCGTAGTCTGCAGGCCCTCTTTTCCTCCCCAGCTTCAGGGCGCACCGTGGCCTGACTGCATGGACGACTCACGCCTGAACGCGCCGCGCCCTCGGCTCTGCACCGAGGGAGCGCCGCCGACTCTGTTCCTGTTTCGACGGTTTGGTGACAGGCATGGACAGGGTTCACCTGCGGGTGGGGCTCGCGGTCACTGAGGGAAGCAGAGGACGTAGCCCCTGGTGCCCTGCCCTGCTTCGGGGCAGCGGGGCTTGCCCTGGCACCCTCTGAGAGGCGTCCGTCCCCGGGGCCAGGCCTGGCAGAGCCCTGCGCCCCATCAGGCCCAGCGGACCAGGCCCTCAGAGCCCACTGTGGGTGGCGCAGCTGCAGAGGCCAGTGCCTGTCTGCAGACAGGTCACCTGCGGTGGGCGGGCCTGCCGGTGTGCTGCTTTGACATGAACGAGACTCTACAAAAACAAAGGGCGGCGCACTCTGACTGTGGAGTGAAAAGTGTCTGACCAGGGGACCGAGTCCCAACAGGAGGATGAAAACGCGGGCGTTTTCCAACAACGGCGTAAAAATCCTTCCCAAACAAACCAGCAGGACTTCTCTCCCCTGTGATTTATTTTCCTCTTTGATGAGAGGCGTGAACAGGTCTCTGAAGCACACGTGCCCCGGCTCTGGAGGCGAGCACCTGGGTAGGAAGCCCCAGGCAGTCACATCTGGGGACCGGGCAGCTCGCCCAGGGGCCTCCCACGGCGCCTGCAGCCCCCTTTCCCAGGGACCCTCTGCTGGCTTTTCCCTGCCGCCAGACGGAGTGACACAGGGAACTCAGTCCACAGCCTGTGGCCTCTTGGCTGGTTGTGCCGAGTGAGCTGTTCTCTCCAGGGGGCTCCTCCTGGTGCCCCTCCACCCCACCAGGGGAGCCTTCCGATGGGCAAGCGGCCCCTTCTGTGCAATCTCGGATCGCCCTGACTGTAGCCCCTCGGTGCCCGGCGCCCAGCACGGCCGTGGCGTGTGCTCTGACACGGGCGTCGCTGGTGCCAGCATCCTGCAGACTCTGTGCGCGCTGGGCGGGCTGAAAGGGGATTATGTACAACACGAGGGCACCGCTATCCATCCGGCTGTCGCAAGAAGGGATCCGATAAACACCGCTGCCAGTTCTGCTACCCAGACACATCGCCCTAAAACACAGCAACACGCACAGTCGTGGAAAGAACAGATCTGTTGACAGTCACCTCTAGATGGCATGTTTGTGCTCATAGCGTGTTCTATAGAAAAACACGCCTGGCAGAGCTGCCGGTGCATTTGCCGCCCTGAAGACAGCCATTGCCTTCTGTAAATCAATCGGGGAAGATACTTAGGGGCCGTGAGCAGTCTACCCGGCAGTCAGCTGGTCTCTCTCAGGTCTCACGCACTGCTGGCCAGGTCCACGGGTATAAGTGATGGTCTTGAACAATGTTTACGTGTGCTGTCTCACAACAGGTGCACATGCATAACGAAGACATCCCCATACAAGGAGGTCAGAGCGAAGGGAATGTTTTCTCCAAGATGGAGGCCTCCTGAGACCATGTCTTTGAGTAAGGAAGATTCTACAACAATTCCTGCTTGCAACCCTTCTACCTATCACTGCACACACACACACACACACACACACACACGGGACTTCATGAAATTAGTGGGAAATGGAATTAAAGGTTAAGTTTATTTTGGTGCAAAAAAAAAAAAAAAGAAATGTATGCCCAGTTTTTTTCATGATGCGGATTTCCATGAATTCTTTGAAGACCTAGCATGCATGGCCCTGGCAGCACCAACCGCGGCTCTCCACACTGAGCCGCTGCGCTGCCGTGGGCCTGCTCCCTCTCCTGTCATCCTTCCGGTCTCCAGTGCTGAGTCAGCCCTGGGTGCGAGTTCAGGGCCTCCTGATTATCCTTGCACAAACTGTGTTTACGCACATCCTAGTCAGAGGTGGGGACTGGCAGGCAGGAACAGAAGGCACGGCAGATGGGGAAGCCAAAGGAGGGACAGGCTTTGGCGAGCCAGGGGTCAGCAGGGGGGGACGTCACAGCCGCCGAGTGGGAGTGCAGCGCAGAGGCGGAGGAAACAGAACACAGGCCTCAGGGGAGGCCACTGCCAGGTGAGTCTGAACACTGGAAGCACAAGGAGCAGTAGAGGTTCTGCTCTTTGAGCATCCGGAATGTTCTGTGTCCATCAATATCAGCAGCTATAGCTGGCTTTCTGGATGACGCGGAAGACATCAGGAGTTAAAGGAGAAAAACAGGGTATGGCTGATATGTGGGCAGCCACACGGCCGCATCAGTGGAGAGATCATTAAGGTTTACATACTGAGCATGCGTAAGACAGACACAGGGTGTGTGTAAGCGGAGAGACCATGTGGTTACACACAGAGACACTGTGTCAGGCGGACACACAGAGACACTGCGTCAGGTAGACACATGGTGTAAGTGGAGGGAGCACGTGGATCACACACAGAGACACTGCGTCAGGTGGACACGTGGTGTAAGTGGAGGGAGCACGTGGATTACACACAGAGACACTGCGTCAGGTGGACACACGGTGTGTGTAAGTGGGGAGACCATGTGGATCACACACAGAGACACTGCGTCAGGTGGACACATGGTATAAGTGGAGGGAGCACGTGGATCACACAGAGACACTGCGTCAGGTGGACACGTGGTGTAAGTGGAGGGAGCACGTGGATCACACACAGAGACACTGCGTCAGGTGGACACATGGTGTAAGTGGAGGGAGCACGTGGATCACACACAGAAACACTGCGTCAGTTGGACACATGGTGTAAGTGGAGGGAGCACGTGGTTACACACAGAGACACTGTGTCAGGCAGACACACTGTGTGTGTGTTAATGGAGGGAGCATGTGGATGACAGAAACACTGTTTCAGGCGGACAAACTGTGTGTAAGTGGAGGGACCATGTGGATTACATGCAGAGACACTGTGTCAGGCGGACACATGGTGTAAGTGAAGGGACCATGTGGGTTACATATAGAAGACACTGTGTGTCAGGCGGACACGTGGTGTGCCTAAGCACAGTAAGCATAGGGACCTAGGTTACAGTGACCCACATGCTTGTCAGGTAGCTAACACACGTCCCATCCTCCCAGAGACCTGCTCTGTGGGCCTCTTGCCTTCAGTTTAATGTTGCTGCCACAGAACCTCGATGACTATGGAAAGCAAGGTTTGCAGAGCTGTGAACCAGGTGCAGGTGTCAAACTGTCCTGTGGTAGAAACGCAGACTCGTGGGGTTCTGTTCCTTCCTCTTTCCAAATCACCCCATTACACAGTACAATCACTAATGCCTTGTAATCTGCTAAGATGGCAGTTAAAACACAGCTGTGAGCAACAGCTGACATTCCACAGGGAGGTTCCATAAAGTCAGGTCTCAAATCATACATGGCTTGACTTATGCAACTCATATGACTGGGAATTTGTATATATTTTTATATTTTCAAATGCTAGGAGAGCTTGCCATTTAAAACAATTCATGTATAAAGCAGAGAAACCACCAATAATGAACCTTTCCTTACAGAGATTTTTAAAGTGGCAGAATTTTAAAAGCATGAATCCCTTCTTCCTCACTATCAGTGAAGGCAACTAATTAACCTGGAAAAGGAGCACTGATCCCCTCAAATCATTTTATATATTCATTTAGAAGTATTTTAGAAAATGGGCTACATCTACAACTTTCCAATTACCACCAAAAGTGAGGTATGTGAATGTAGTTTATTTTCTCTAGTGAACGTGTGTGTGTGTAGAGAGGTTCAAAGCCTTTTTATACATTGATTTTTTTTTTCTTGACCAAAACTGTGAGCAGTCTGTTCAGCTCTAACACAGAATGCCGCATTGCGGGAAGCTCATGTTGAGGGTCTCATGATCTCTGAGGCTGACCATGTCCCACGGGGCCGCAGGAGTTACCTGGTGCTGAGATGTCTTGGAGTGCTTCCTGGCTCCCACCTGTCCATTCTTACTGATCGCTACTGATTCTGGGGAGCCCTGTGGTCGGCCAAACACTGCTCAGCACCCCTTCCAGGAAAACACTTAAATGTTTAAAATACTTAAAATAAGTTCTTTTCTGCTGCTGGAAAGCCATCCAAATGCAAAGCTGCATGCATGCAGCCGGTCCACACCCTTCGTGGCTTCCTGGTTACAGGTGCTTCATGGTTCTGATACTTCATGAACCCATTTGTGCATCACGCACCATGATGTCACATTTAATTCTTTAAAACATCTTCTGTTTTCAATTAAGCACAGACTCACAGGAATTTGCAAAACAGATGAACAAGGAAGTCCTACATACACCTCATACTGTCTGCTGCAGCATCTTGTATAATCACAGTCAAACAGGAAAACCAGGGAGTCTGCTTTGGTACAAATCACAGAGCTTACTCCGATCTCACCAGTTTTACAGGCACTCATTTGTGCCTGTGTGCCTGTGTGCAGTTGTATGTAATTTGCCACCTGTGTAGAGTTGTGTAACCACTGCCACCGTCAACAAGCAGAGTCATCTCGTCCCACAAAGCTCTCCTCTGTGCCATCACTTTGTGGCCACATTCTCCATCCCCTCCTCCCCAGCCTTTGGGATCCTTCATCTGCTGTCCACCTCTTATTATTTCAAGAATATTACATAAATGTAATTGTACAATACATAACTTTTGGAGACTGACTTTTTTCCATTTTGATAATTTCCTTACGATACATACAAGTTGTATGTATCAATTGTTTGTTCCTTTTTTGGTTGCTGAGTAATAGTCCATGGTGTTCCATCTTTTATTTAACCATTTACCTGTTGTTTCTCATTTTGGGCAATCTTAAGTAAAACTGCTATGACCATTCACAAACATGATTTAAAATTTGTTTGAACACAGGTTTTTATTTTTCTGGATAAATCCGGCATTGTAGCTGTTGAGTTATAAACCGGAACAAGAAGGCCATGCTGTCAATGAAATGCTTACCCAGGTCTTTCTGCTATGTTAGCTGTTTATTTTACTGCTGAGATTTGAGAGTCCTTTATATGTTCCAAATCATTTGCCAAATATGTGGTTTATCCAAATCTGTCTCTTGTCTTCTCATCCCCTTCCGCAGGACTTCTGCGTCTTTCATGAGTGTGGTGCGTTGACCATTAATGAACAACACTGAATCATCAGCAGAGTCCACACTTCATTCACATTTCCCTCATTTTATGTCATCTATCAACTCCCACTCCAGCAACGAGGCTCCCGCCATCTGCCATCCACCTACTTAACTGTTCATTTCTAGACTATGTACAAGTACAGCCGTACACGAAGTGATCATCTATCCTTGTGGAATGCAACATTAACAACCAGAACAAAGCACTTCTGTGCCATTCCTCTGGCCCTCACTGCTGCCGACTATACTCATAACAGGGTTTCTTGGATCACTACCTACCCCCCCCCACCACCGGCAGTGAGGCTGTGATGAGATTATATTCTTCTGGGAGCCCCCACACTCCTAAACTATTTGTTCAATTGGCACTTGTTAAGGATCTCTTTGTGCTGTGGGCTTAGACAAACGCAAACCTAACGCGCTCTGTTACAGCGGCACACAGAGCAGCTTCACCCCTCACTCCCCACTCCTCCCTCCCAAAGCCCTGGCAGTCACTGCGTTTTAAACCTGTCTCTAGTTTTGCTGCTTCCAGAATGTTGCATAAATAAAATTAGACGTTTTTTCAGACTCTGTCAACACTTAGTAGTATGCATTTTAATCTCATCTGAGTCTTTCTGGAGCTTAATAACTCATTTATTTTTATGCTGAATAATAACATTATATGGATATACCATGGTTAGTTTATGCATTCGCCTATTAAATAAGAGCATGGTTGCCTCCAGTTTTGGGCCGCTATAATCACTCCTGTGCAGACCCCACTGTGGACAGGGGTCTTGCGATCGGTTGACTGAATAGCTAGGACCACGAGTGCTGCGTTGCACGGTTGCTAGGTTCCCAGGGCTGCTGCAGTAAATCATAAACCCGGCAGCTTAGGCCAACAGAAAGCTGTTCTCTCACACCTCTGGCGGCTGGAAGGCTGAGAACAGTCAGCAGGTCCTGTTCCCTCTGGAGGCGCCAGCAGAGTCCCGTTTCATGTTCTCCTGGCTTCTGGTGGCTTCCAGGCACCCTTGTCTGGTAGAGCGACGTGCCAGTGTTTGCTTCTGCCTTCCCTGACCACTCCCCTTCTCTCTGGGTTTGTGTCTCTCTGTTTCTTTCTTCTTAGGAAACACCAGTCATTGCAAGTGGGGCCTCTCCTAATCCCGCATGATCTCATCTTCACTTGATGGATTACTTCCAGATACCGTCACACTCACAGATGCTGCGGTCAAGACAAACCTTTTCTTGGAGGGAAATAATTCAGCCCATAACACACAGCAAGAAAAAGTTTAGCTTTGGAAGAAACTGCCAAGTTGTCTTGGAAGTTCGCACTCCTACCTGCACTGTGTAAGAGTTCTTGTTCCTACACATTGTTGCAAAGAAGTTACGTGTGGCCAGGTGTTCCTACTGCAGCCGTTCCAACAGGTGCACCCTGGTATCTCCCTGTGGCTCAACTTGCAATTCCCTGAAGACAAATACTAGGGATACCATTTTCACAGACCCCCACCCACACATACACCTATATATCCCCCTTCAGTGGGTATCTGTTTATATATATATATATATATTTATTTATTTATTTCTATTTTTAAATTAGGCTGTTGGTTTTCCCATTGAGTTTTATGAGTTCTTGTATATTGTAGGTAGAAGTCCTTTCACAGAAATGTGTTTTGAAAACTTCTCTCCCAGTCTGTGGCATAACTTTTCCTTCTCTCAACAGCGCATGTTTTTTCTTCACAATCCTTCTATTGAATGCGTTTCTTTTTCCATGAAGAGCTCCTCTGGGATCTGTTGATTACTTGCAAGTATATTGTTTAATTTCCAAGTATTTGAAGATTTTGTTTTTCTGTTACTGACTGATTTCTAGCTGGATTTTAGTGTGGTCAAAGAATATATTATGTGTGATTTGTTACAAATTCTAGTTGGGATTTCCTTTGTGACTCACGATAGCTTAACCTGGTCAATGTTCCACCGGAGAATGGAAACAAGATGTGTTCTGCTGTTGCTGGGTGGAACATTCTTTAAATGCTAATTTGATCCCAATGCTTAATTCATCTACAGCATTGTTTGTTTTCTGTCCAGCAGTCCCCTCCATTGCTGAGAGGTGGGATGGGACTACGTAACTTAATTACAGACTGATCTATTTCTTCTTTCACCTCGATCAGCTTTTGCTTTGTGCATTTTAAAGCACACATCAAGACAGCTCTGTCTTCTTGATGGACCAGTGTAGCACCCCTCTTGTCCACAGGAATCATCTTTGTTCTGAACCTCGCTGTACCTGATACTGAAGTATCCACTCGTGCTCTGACCTCCTGCTCAAGGTTTTTGTGTTGTAACGCTTTTCATCTTTTTATGTCCAACCTACTTCTGTGATTATGTTGAAAGCTTCTTATTAATAGCATGTATTTGGTTAGTGTTTTAAAATTCACTCTCAATCTCTTCCTTTTAACTGGTGCATTCAGATCATTCAAATTTATATTAAATATTGATATTTTAGGGCTTATATTTGCCCCTTTATTATTTCTGTCTGTTCCCTACTTGCCATTCATTTGTCTCCTCATTCCTGCACATGTGTATGCATGCCTTCTTTTAAAGAAATTCTATTTCAATCTCTGTAATGTTTTTGAGTGTATCACTGTTACGGTCTCCTTAGTGGTTGTCCTTAGTACTACAGCATACATATACAACATCACAGTATAGTGGTAAGGGATGTTTTGCCCCTTTGAGAGAAAGTTAGGAGCCCCATTCCTGGTTAGGGCCCTTAGCCATTCTCAGTTTTGAAGTATAATCATTCTACTTCCTGAACACAAACTGAGTATCATGTCAATGAGCGTATTGTCACGTTTGTTGTAGTTCAGAGAGCAGATTCCCAAGCTGCAGGGCAACACGACCCCCTTTAAGATTTACCACTGCCCACTGCGGCTGGCGCCGCGGCTCACTAGGCTAATCCTCCACCTTGTGGCGCCGGCACACCGGGTTCTAGTCCCAGTCGGGGCGCCGGATTCTGTCCTGGTTGCCCCTCTTCCAGGCCAGCTCTCTGCTGTGGCCCGGGAGCGCAGTGGAGGATGGCCTAAGTCCTTGGGCCCTGCACCCCATGGGAGACCAGGAAAAGCACCTGACTCCTGCCATCGGATCAGCGCAGTGCGCCGGCCGCAGCGTGCCAGCCGTGGCGGCCATTGGAGGGTGAACCAATGGCAAAGGAAGACCTTTCTCTCTGTCTCTCTCTCACTGTCCACTCTGCCTGTCAAAAAAATAAATAAATTTTAAAAAAAAGAAAGAAAAGATTTACCACTACCTGGTGGCCTTCATGCAGCTACCAAGTCAGAAAACACACCCGGCTCCCCAACTATGCTACGGGGCACCGAAGCAGCTTTGGGGGAAGCAATGCAACTGGACAAAAAGAGCTAGCCACAGGGGTGGCTGACCCCATGGCACTGAAGCTGTAGACTCATCTTTCAATTCCTTGGGCAACCTCCTCTCTCCCCCTCCTGCTGAGAGCCAGGGGCACTGACAATCAGATCTTCCCTGGAGACTAGGATCCTAATGGGCAAAATGCAAATTGACCCCCTTACATTCTGGAGCCTACGGTTATCCCAGTGATGTAGGCATTCGTCCTTCTGAGAGCATGAACCTGCGTTTGAATTCTGACAGCCTTGCCTTGTGCTGGGTTTACAGGAGTCGCTTAGTGAATTTGTCGAATGGCTTAATGCTAAACAAATATTACTCAAATAAGTAATGACAGTGATATCAGAACCGTGAGCTAGGCCTTTTCACAAACTACTTAGAAGGCTACAAGCAGCGGAGCCAGCGGCACAGGGTACAAGGGGCAGGAGGGGACTGATTAAGATCATGAGCTCTAGGCCGGCGCCGTGGCATAGTGGATAGAGCCACTGCCTGCAGTACCGGCATCCCATATGGGCACTGGTTTGAGTCCTGGCTGCTCCAGTTCCGATCCAGCTCTCTGCTATGGCCTAGAAAGCAGCAGATGATGACCCAAGTCCTTGGGCCCCTGCACCCACGTGGATAGATCAGGAAGAAGCTCCTGGCTTTGGACTGGCCCAGCCCTGACTGTTGCAGCCATTTGGGGAGTGAACCAGCGGATGAAAGATCTCTCTCTCTCTCTCCCTCTTTGTTTCTGCCTCTGCCTCTCTGTAACTCTGCATTTCAAATAAATAAATAAATCTGCATGAAGCCAGATTGCCTGGGTTCAAATTGTGGCTCTCTCACCTCCTGGCTATGTGACTTTCAGAAAGTCCATGAACACACCTGGATGTTAGCGTCCCTCCTTGAAAATAAGGGAAAATGACAGCCCTTCCACTGAGGACTCGGTGTGAACACAACTTCTGGCATCGAGACATTGCTGTACAAATATCAGTGACTGCTGAACGCTCCTCACACACAGAACGCCAGCCTCTTCATCTTGCACGCAGCTGAGCTGAGGAATCGGCTCAAGGGACACGGCTGACTAGAGGCCCGGTGAGGAACCCCGATCTCCTGACTTCTCCTCTGTGCTGTTTTCCTCCCTAAGAATTCTAAACCTGAACACAGAACTCAATTACAGAACCTTCAAGTTGAAAGGGACGCGCAAGTCTCTTCAGCTTAACTTTCCCAGAAGAGATCACACCGCATGATCACTTGCCACCAACATTTCACCTCTGCTCACAGCCCCACGTCACAGATTCCGAACCACCCAGCCCCAAGATTCCAGCAGCACATGACAGCACGGAGGCCAGGGCCAGGTCCCCTGAGTTCAGATGACCTGCATGGATGAAGCCATTCTTCATGCCCGTCTTTTGAAAAATAAGATTTCTTTCTCAGGGAAACACTGTCTGGAACACTCGTTACGAAGCTGTGATTCAGGCCATCCCACACATACATGGATGTTTTGCAGAGAATGTGCTTCCTGGTAAGAATCTGAAATTACGATTTCGGTCAATTCTGAACAATGTTCTTCAGCAGCCAGGAAAAGGCACAGGGGCCAGCCACCCATCCCAGGCACAGCTTCTGAAGGTTTCAGGTTTCGGCGCAGTTCTCCAGAACAATACTCAGCCTGGTTGTGCAATCAGCTAAGCTAAGGCTTAAAATCCAACCCAGCAGAGGCAGACTCTCAAGAGGAATCCCGGCAACCAAAGACTGCCGGGAACCGGGCACAGTCAACCTACGTGTAAGGATCCTCTCATCGGACGCAATGGCACACGATTCTCTCTCTCAGCTCAACACCAAGGGGAGAGATTTAATGTCTGTTTGATGCAAATCCCGGCGGCAGGCGGCACTAAGGGAGGGAGCCACACCGGGCAATTACATTTGATGTCCACGAAGCATGTTCTCCCTCGAGCTCTCCATCCCAACCAGCTCTCCTTCTCACACCACTTGGGAATACGCACATGCCCTGGGTATGATTACCTTCCATGCCTGTCGGCACTACGCAGTTACCGAGCTTTATGGATGGGGATTTAAACCTCAAAGCAGGGAGGTCCCATGACTTGAATTGCAAAGCTGAGATACCTTTTCACTGACCCCATCCACAGACCCTGCAAAGGATGTGGCATCCTGTCTTTGTGCGCGGTCAGATTTTATTTGCACCCCTAATGTATTCACGACAAGAAGAAAGATAATCTAGCAAGTCACTGAGCTTTGTGTGCGCCTCATCTGTGGACCAAAAACTCCTGTGAAGAGAAGTCACGTCTCACGTATCTGTTGCAGTGTCTTGGGCCTAACGGCTGCTCAGTACATGCTATGGTGTTCAGTCTTACCGCTACACGGGCTAAGCGTCTCCCAGGTATGAAGTATGTAAAGTATTATTCATGGACTCTTGTCTGTTGCTTTTAGAAACATGAGAAGCCTGCGGCAGACAGGCACTGCAGTTTAAATGGCCATGTAAACAGGGAACGCCTAGCACACTGTTGTTATTAGTAATAGGGATGTCTTGGGGTTTGTCAGTTGCTTAAGGGGATCCAATCATTCCAGGGGAACCAGGGATAGGCACATGAGCGTGTGTGTGTGTGTGTGTTGGGGGGGTACCCCTGAAAGACTACCAGGACTTCCAGATCAAAGACCCAACAGCCACATCCTTACTCTGGGTTCCAGGTGAGTTTGGTTCATGGCATTTCCCAGGCCTATGCTTCTCCTTAATGGCTTTTCTGAGAAATTGTCAGAATCAGGGCTGGCGTTGTGACACAGTGGGTTCAGCCACTACCTGTGCCACCAGCATCCCACACGAGGAACAGTTTGAGTCCTGGCTGCTCCACTTCTGACTCAGATCCTGGGAAAGCAGGAAAAGATGGCCCAAATACGTGGGCTCCTACCACCCACATGGGAGACCCAAATGACAGACCTAGCCTTTGAGGAGCTAACCAGCACTCAGAAGATCTCTCTCCTTCTCCCTCTCCCTCTCTGTGTAACTCTGCCTTTCAAATAAATACTTCTTTTATTAAAAATAATAAGAAGAAAGAGTTGGGCTTTCTATTCAAGAAACAGCCAATGTCCATTTGGCCCACAGGTGTGGCTAGCTACAAGATTCGTAGGCCTTAGTCGCAGAAAAACGCCAGGCTGCTGGCTCAGTAACTATGAAGAACTCAAGACGGGTGCGGCAGAACATCCGCTGGGAGGGACTCGGAGCACAGACGCCTGCGGGGCTGCACGGGTTCCACGCGAGGAAGGGCCGGTCCCGTTCTGCCTTCCAAGCGCTCCTGCACGGTGGGAGCCGGGAGGTCCATTACCCAGGAAGCGCCACGGGGCTCTAGGACCCCAGAGGCTTACAAGGCCCCTACCGCTGCAAAGTCTCCACTTAGCTGATTTTGAGGGAGCACTAGCCAGGGGGGGACAGCCATTCCAGGTCCAGGAGCAGCACTAAGGGAAGCAGAAACCAACGCCAAACGCCAGGAACAGGGTTCTCCGAGGCAGGGCGGCAGGGTGGCGCGAATCCGCGACACGCACACTGCAAAGGGGAGGGGCTGGAACGACCACTGAGCGCTCACTGTGCACCGTGTTCTTACCCCGCGTCATCATTTAGACAACCTTGTGCATGGACTGTCACTCTTACAAACAGGCCTGCCGCACTAGCACTCACAAGACTTGGTACACAGTAGGCATCCAATTAAGTATTTGAGGAGTGCTGACTCAGGCCCTGGCCTCAACGCCCGCGCGCGGTTCCTGCGCGCTCGGCTGACCCCTCGAGGGTCCTCCTCGCTCAGGAGGCCACAGGGTCCTGCCAGTCCCTCGCCCCGCCCCCGCCTTTCCACCTGCCGGAAGCTGGCGCGGCAAAAGTACTTCCGGGGCAGCGAAGGTCGGCCCCGGCAACATGGCGGCCCCCTTGGAGCTCACTTGTTGGGGAGGCGGCTGGGGTCTGCCCTCGGTGCACAGCGAGTCCCTGGTGGTGCTGGTGAGGCCGCCTCGCGGGCCGGGGCGCGGGGAGAAGGGGCGGGGCCGGAGGGGCGAGGCCGCCGGACTCGGGGTGCCGCGGTGCGGCTCGCGGGACCTCCCTGGGCTCCCCTCGGCCTTCCAGCCCCAAGCTGGCCCGGGCCCCGCCGTGGCTCCCCCGCCGGGCTCCCGAGTCCCCCAGGCTTGCGGAGCTGCCCGGCCCCGCGGGATGCTCTCGGGCACCAGGTCCGCGGGAGCCGGCCGCAGGTGGGGCGCCTGTGCCGCCGGGGCCCGGGCTGTCCCGGGAAGCTGCTCTGCGGTGGGCGGGACGGCCCCGGTCTAAAATGGTTTCTTGCAAACTCTGTTTCAGGCTTATGCCAAGTTTTGTGGTGCGCCCTTGCAAGTCCACGTCGTAGATAACACCTGGCGAGGTTCGAGAGGTACAGCTTTGAGACTCCCCTGCTCCGCGTTGCGTCCTGCTCCGTGGGAGGCCGGGCCGCTCCCCCGACCTCGGCTGTGCTGCTCAGGGTTCGGTCCCTCTGAGTGATGACTCGGAGTGGAGCCAGCAGTGGGAACTGTGAGACGTGAGAACCTTCTCTAGAAGGGCCCTTTGTTAAATTGCACAACCGAAGACGAGCGTGCGCGCTCTCCCCCCTCCACGTGTGGGACTGCTGTAGCTTTCAGGGGCCTGCAGGCTCCTCCAGGAGTTCACGCTCCCTGTGTGTAAACTGTCTTTTGCTTGCAGGCGATGTACCAATTTTGACAGCTGAAGACAGCATTGTTTGTCAGCCTGCAAAAATCCTCAATTTTTTAAGGAGACAGGTGGGTGTTGCCTTTTGAAGATGTAGATGGTCGATCCCTGCATGTTACTTTTTAAAAAATACATTGTCTCTCTTTTTTTTTTAGAATTTTTTGCAACTCATTAGACAATTGAGATACCTAAAGTTTGATTAAAAAAAGAAAATAGACGAGTCTTTGCTGTAAAGCATGAGTTTTAGTTTAATTGGAAAGTCACATACTGATTATGCTCAAATTTTCATGCATTTTGCTTGGATTTCATTGAAATGTATAAGAAAACTGAGTGTACCCATTTTCACTCTTAAAGTTACTGATGAGACTGTTTAGTCACATAGTTGCTGTATATCTTGTGCTGGATGTGACAGCAGCTCCTGGGAACCAGCAACTGTTGTTTTGTTTTTTTTTTTTTAAAGCACTTATCTGATGCCTTAGTTAAAGGTTCTGTGAAATAATGTATCTGAAATGTTTGACTATATGAAGATTTATATAATGCATCCAAAATGTTTAAGCATGTGAAGATATATAAAAAAGCAAATGTCTGGTTTTGTCAATACTTTTTAAAAACTGTGTCAATAAAATTTGAGGCTTTTCTAAATTGGAAAAAAATGCAACTAGTTGGAACTTTTGCCTTCTTGTGAAAAATAATAGTTGCTTTTATTTATTAAGTTTGGGCTACATGCCCTTACTGAACAAGGTCATTAACAAGCATTGAAATAATAGCATTTAATAAAAGAATCACCATTCACGTTTATTTACCTCCCTCTTTGCCTGACGCCATGCTAAGAACTTTCAGTGCAGCAAGCAGCAGTTTTGACCAAGTTTGTGTCTTTTTCCTGCTTTCCATGTCCTGTTTACCATTCATGAGGAGGACTAGGAGTCCTCACTAGCTTAGCCTGCCTGCCTGTGGGGTACCCTTTGACTTCTGAGGTTCTTTGGGTTTGTTTTTTTCCCAGAAATACAACGCTGACTATGAGCTGACTGCAAAGCAAGGTGCAGACACGTTGGCTTACGTCGCTCTCCTGGAAGAGAAGCTCCTGCCTGCCGCGGTGAGAGTTCTGAGCGGCACGGGACCTTAGTGACCTGGCTGCAAACGTTCTTAGTGTGTGAGAAGAAAAACCAAGAAAAGGGCTTACAATAGGAAATTCCGCTCACACAGTAACCTTGCTTCTCTCATATTTCTGTGCCGTTGGATTCCTTTAGACATTCAAGTGGTGTGCCAAATATGAACGTGAAAAATGATGTCATTTTGCAAATAATTTTTTTTTTGTGGGAGATAAATGCTTGACTCCCTGTAGAGTTGGGTGGGCCATAATTTTTTATCAGCAAAAAACTTACTGAGTACCTGTTGTGTGCCAGACCTTCTTCCAGGGCTGTGCAATACATCAACAAAACTCGCACATTTAAAATAATTTTGTCTTATCCTGAGTCATTCTAACTGGAACATGTGGTCAGTTTATACAAATATCACTTTATACAAAGATAGTTACGAAAAACTTTCACGTTGATTGAGTGATCTTTTAGTAAAGGAACACACCTGTAATGTTTTTTCCGTCTCTTCATAGCTTCACACATTCTGGGTTGAGAGTGACAATTACTTTACTGTGACAAAGCCGTGGTTTGCCTCTCGGATTCCTTTCCCCTTGAGTTTGATCCTGCCCGGAAGAATGTCTCGGGGGGCGCTGAACAGGATTCTCCTGACCAGGGGAGCGCCCCCCCTCTACCAGCTCCAAGAGGTGGAAGCACAGGTATGGTCCGCATTGCTCTCCGAGAAGGGGCGAGAACGCGCCCAGGTGAGCCACTGAGAGAGGCCTGCCTCCCAAGTACCGTCCAGCACCGTGCCGCCTCTGAGACGAGATTTGTTCTTCCTAGATCTACAGAGATGCCAAGGAGTGCCTCAACCTTCTGTCATACAGACTGGGGACGTCTCAGTTTTTCTTTGGAGACACGTGAGTACTTGCCCTTAGATGCCAACGTGCTGTGCTGTGCAGTTGTTCACTGCGCACTTTCTTAAAGCAAGCCCCTTGTACCGTGGAAAGATGAGTTTTTCACTAAAGAGGCAATCTAACATTGAATCCCCAAGCTGCAACTTTAAAATACCTGAGAATGTTCTTGCCCTGCCTCCAATTCAACACTTGTGAGTAAAAATGAATCGCTAATTACAACCTCATTTTCTTCTAAAGTAAATGAGTATTTTTAAAAAGTGCTTCATGAGTAAAATCCTAGTTACATTATTTTTTATAAACTAAAAGGTTTAAAAGACTATATTGTAAAATCTTCAAACGTTTAAGAAAGACTACAGTATCCTTAAGAATTGACAGACATTTATGAAGAAAACTGTAAACACCATCCCAAGTCAGCATTTTCCAATGTGCTTTAGAAAGAGGTCCTTTCTGTGTGCCTAGGCCCTGCACCTTGGATGCCTACGTTTTTGGCTTCCTCGCACCGCTGTACAAAGTTCGGTTTCCTAAAGTCCAGCTGCAGGAGCACCTGAAGCAGCTCTCCAACCTGTGTCGCTTCTGTGACGACATCCTCCACAGCTACTTCAGGCTCACTCTCGGAGGTGAGCCGCTCTCCTCAACCAGGGTCTGTGTGCGGAGTATTTGCAAATGCTTCTAAGAGCATCACTTCCTTGAATGAAGAAGAAAGTGTGTGTGTGTGGGCCTGAACTGCTGGTCGGAGAACCCTCCAGCTTGGTTTAAAGAGAGGAATGGGTCATTGCCTTTTATCTAGTGCTCTGAGTCTCACACACTTTTTCCTTTTTGTCCGTGAAATATTGCTCCTCTGACATAGGTCATTTTCTTCCAAAAGATAAAACCATAGGTACTGAGTCCCTGCTTTAAAAAAAATGGTATTTATCCTAATGGGTAATTCCTCTAAATGATTCTTACCCGCTGCTTCTAGTGTTTTCCTGCATGAACAGAAATCAGCAGCAGATTGATTTTGGTGAGGTACACTCCCCTGATTCTACTCCCTGAAAACCGATTGCATCAGACTGGAGGTATCGTAAATAGAGGGCACCTGTCACTTTGGATAGGATACTTGACAGTGTGGGGCCTTGTGCTTAAGTCACTGGCATACTAAATTTGTATTGGGAAAGATGGCTGAAGCTGTCTTTTTAAGAAACAAAAGTGATAAAGATAACTGGGTTAGGTGGGACCATAGGCACATGCACACACACATATATTTTGAGTGGGTTTTGTGATTTGTATAAAGGGAGGGGTTAATAATTTGGGAGTCATACAATTAAATAACACTTAACCTTGTTACTTTGAGCAGTGGTTAGCAAACCTGCCTACATGACAGAAAATCTTGGGTCCTATTCCAGATTTACTAACATGGCCTCTCGGGGATAGACCTCAGGAATTGGAGTTTTTAAGTCCCTGATACTTCGCATGCCTGCTGGGTAGCTATCTGGGGGTGACCGTCTTAGAAAGCTGTCCAAGGACCTAACTGAAGTGTGGGGAGGGGCGGGCCCGAGGACTGCTTGGCTCCCTGCATGTCACCCGACATGGTCTGCTTTGCAGACACGCTTTATCCTTTTGTTAATATTTGGTTTCCGAGCTTTCCTGACCTTTGTAACTGTGCCTTTGAACCCAGAATGGTTTTTCTCTGCATCCTGGGGGAGGGCGGGGCAAGTGGCAGAGTGGGTGGACCCCAGATCTTCCCGGCTGAGCAGCTCTAAAGGCTTTCTTGTCTCCTGTCCTCTGGTTTCCGTCCTGGCTTTTTAGGCACCCCTCCAGCTGGGCCTGAATCGGTAGACGCCAATCTGCGGAAGCTCACGCAGCTGGTCAATAAGGAGTCCAACTTGATTGAAAAGGTCACGTTTCCATCACTCATTGTTTCCTAGTATAGCGTTTTTTCTTTCTGCCATTAATATTATCATTCAGGCCACGTATTCACTGCCCAACCCTCTCAGTTTTTAGTTTACTTTCCAGAAAGCTATTTAAGTGGACGTTTACTAAGTTGCATATAATGTTGTGTCAAAGCCAACAGTGGTCTGATCACTTTGGGAGATCAGATAGAGTTTACTTTTGCCTCACAGTTAGTCCTTTTCAAGCTGGGAATACAAAATGTTGGCGTTAGAAAACCAGAACAAAAACCCATCCTGCTTGCTGGTCTGGGCTGACGTCTGAGGGCAGCTGCCTGTGCCGATGTGCTCCTAGTGTCGCGCCTCAGTGTCTGTCTGTGTTCCAGGAGACCTGTTTTGTTCCTTCTGTCCTCTCCGCTTGAAAACGTGCCCTGTGCTTTTCCCACCAGGTGGGTATCTTGACACTTGAGGCGGTGTCTTCTTTGTGAGTGAGATGTTGAAGGACTGGTAGGGCTGACAGCCAGGAGTGGAGATGTGGTTCTCATTGGGAAAACACAGGGGAGATCTGCACATTTCTCAGTAAACAAGTGGGGTGACGTGGCCAGATAACCCAGGCTGGCCGTGACAGGCCTCATGTTAGCTGAGCATCACCCAGCTATGCGCTGCCCTCATGCAGCTCTGTGCAGGCTCACCTGTGATCATGGCCATGTCCCCACGGGGGTCCTGAAGCTTTGCAGTCTCTGTCACCTAGCATGGTCCCTAGCTCTGGGCTCAGCTGTGCTCTCCACTGGGCTCTGCTCTCTGGCAGCCCACCCACCATCCAGTTCCCTGGAGTGTCCACTCCAGGAGTGCTCCGAGGCAGGTCTCCAGCTCTCGTTCTCCCGATGACCTTCTGGTACTTTCTGTAGTGTTGCGCAAATTGTTCCAGTTTGAGAGGTAAGTAACACTGGGTGGCAAGATTGTGTGAGGTCACGTTATTGAAGTTTTGGTAAGCCCAGTCTGTCTGAATTGTTAGCTCCGTCCATAAGTGTCATGTGAGAAAATACATTGAACGCGGAGTGTGCGGAATTCAAGCTCACCCACCTGTTAGGTGAGGGCTGTCCAGTACCGTTTCCGTTTTTTCCCTGTGCAGGTTCATGACAGGGGAAGAGAGCTGTGCAGCCCCTGCGTGTGCAGGGGGAGGCCAGAGCACCACTTTGTGCGCCCCCGTCTCGGGCCCTCAGCAGTGGAAGCGTCCTGGCCCATCTCAGTCACTCTTCCTTCCCAGACACCCTTTTGCTCACACTTGATCTGCCGTGGGAAGTGTGGGGTCTCCTGTTGGCCACCAGACACAGGAGCAACAAATCCTACTGGCCGCTGCTATAGAGGATTTGTTCGAGGATGTTAGTTCTCACTGGAAGGAAAAGACATCTTCAGTCAGTTAATTTAAATAGCTCCTTGGTAGTACTTTTCTCTTGGAAGATGAAAGGTTCGTCTTTTATTCCCGCTCCTTTCCCACGAATCCTGTGTCCCTCCGCTGAAATGTTCCCTGCATGCTTTGTAGGCACATCCTGAGAGGATGAGGCAGAGGGTCACTGTTCTGCAAGCCGGCAAGGCCCAGCAAAACACCTGCCCCCAGGCAGGTAACATGACGCTGCTTTCCGATGTGCCCCGGTTAGAAGTGGTTTCTCACGGCCTGAGTGCCAGATCCTCCCTGCCTCCGTGTTTCCCAGGATGCAAAGCGTTGCTCTCTGGGCAAGCCAACACTCGTGGGCATCGTCTTAATGTGCCCAAGTTAGTTGGTTTCTCCCAGCAGGCCTGGGATTTGTCGAGTTTGGAGGCCGCTGGGTGACGTCTGAATCCCGTCTGCCTCTTTTCCTTGCTTCATTTGTCCACGGACTGCAGGCGTTGAAGAGCTGCTCTCTGAGTGGATGCGGTCATTGTCACAGAGGCACGGGGGCACTCGAGAGAAGGATGGTGCTGCAGTAGGAAGGCCTGGGTTCAGGTTACAGTCTCGGCTCTGAAGCCAGCGTCGTGACCTGGGCAGATCACTGCTAGTTCCCAGTCTTGCTGGGCTTGTGTGCAGTGCAGAGAGGGGCTCTGGCTGCCTGTTCTCCCCAGCGTGTGGGGGAAGGAGTGAGGTACGCGCGCTGCTTTGTAAACTATGGCGCTCAGTGTTGCAGGATTGCTTTGCCTCTTATTGTTGAAGTCCCCTTCAACCGAGCCATGCCGTGGCCAAGTCCAGTGGAAGTGTCGTCTTATGGACTCACTATTTTGTGAGGGTATCGAGGCTGAGCCGCATTGCTTTTTCCAGATACTGAGTCGCTGGTGTTTGAGGTATGACTTTCAGATGGTCGGAGCTTACTCGGAGGAGAGGTTCCTGTAGCCGTCCTCGGAGCACCTGGTTCCGTACTGTCCTGGACGGCAGTGCGCATGGGGCGCTGCGGGCCACGTGAGCAGTGCCAGGCGTGAGTCAGACGACCCTTTTGTACTTTCTGCAGATGGATGACAAGCTCCGCCAGAGCCCTCAGCTGCCTCCTCGGAAACTGCCGACACTGAGGCTGACTCCGGCAGAGGAAGAAAGTAACTCCTTCCAGCGGCTGTCGCCCTGATGGCCGTCACGCTTTGCGCGCCAAGTCAGATGGTGGTGGTGGTGGTGATGCACACTAGAGGTGTCGAGGCAGAGAGAAAACACCTCTTGTGGGTGTAGAGAAGAACAAAAGGAACCTTTTCTGACTTTTTAAAGTTAGGACGCCTGTGTTCTGGCTTGGCCGTGCGTTTTCCATAATGCAGGTGAATGCTGAACAAGTTTGGTGGGCGGGGAAGAGCACTTTGTACTGTACATAAAAGCCCGCTTTGCCTGCGGGCCACGTGTTGCTGACCAAAAGCTGAATGTGTACTCCTCACTTATCCCAGCTCATTTGTTCAGTTTATTAACTTGATTTTCTTAGACAAGGCTGAATTCTAATATGTGGCTGTTTGGCTGAGGCGTTTTTCCCTTCAGTTCAGAAATCTGATGCCTGTTAGAACAGGAAAAATGTAAGTTACTTCAGTAGAAAAGCCTGTGTTTAACTGAAAAAGGAGGAATACGCTTTTTCATTATGCTCTCCTAAGTGTGCTCTCCTAAGTCTGGGTCCAGTACCACATCTGTCACTGTTGACGGCGGCCGAGGACAGCATACTTCTGACGAGGTGCCCTTCGCTGCAACAGCGGTGTCTGCTGGCGTGTCCAGTAGAGATCAGCAAGGGCTCTCAGCTTCCTGGGCCAACATGGCGACTTTAGACCCGTGTATTTGCATTGCATCTCTCACCCGCTCATCTCTTTCCTGTCTTGACTCCAGGAAAACTGGATGTGGTTGAGCATCGTCACTTTGCTAGGCTGCAAAATCCGGGCGCTCGCGCAGTGGGTTGGCAGGAGAGCAGAGACACCGCCTGCACCTGGCCCCAGGCCCCTGGCCCCTGTGTGGGGCTCGGGCCTCATTGTTTCCTAGGGCGCAGCTCACACGGTCAGAAAGCCCCTGACACCAATGATTTTCCATATACTCTAGCTGCAGTTGAGGGATCCGAAGGAATATCCGAACTGGCACATTTTTAAGAATATTTCTATTTAATGGTTGTTGAGCTGTTGAAGGATTGGCTGTGTGGCAGTTTTGCCTGTAACAGAAACTTGCTTATTTTAGTGGTCGAGGTGCTTCTGCTGTCCTGCAACCACTTTGGGGTTTTTAAAATGCCTGCGCGCGTTTTGCTGAGTGCATTAGAAGATGACCACGATGCGCGGCCGGTCTCACCCAGTCCCTCGGCCACGCCGTCAGGAAAGCAAGCTCTGTAGTGAGGAGTCTGCTAACGTGGCCGAGTGCGCGCCCGTGTTTGGCCTCCACCCTCTTTATACAGGAGTCTTCCAGCCTTGTAAATATTTCTTCTTGAGGGGTTTAAATCAAATGAGAAGCAGGTAGTCTTCAAAATCTGCCTCATCTGTTTGGGTGCATTTAGGGAAAGTACCTAATGAACCTCGCATTACTTCTACGGCGGTTGCATTCACGTGTGTGTGTGTGTGTGTGTGCCCTTTGTCTTCTAAGGCAGGTTATTAGAGTCCAGCAATCTGAAATCTGTGAAGATATTTTATACTGAAAATCATGACCATGAGACTCTCTCGTTCTCTAGGATTGATGTGTATTGGAGAAACGTGGTTAACACACTAATCAGACATCTGTTTATGCTTTACTCAGGATTAGTCATTTTCAATTATGATTTATAGTATGCCTTCCAAAAAGCATTTGGAGTGGCTTATAATTGTAAAACATATGTAAAACAGGAGAATTATAATTAGTTTCTGGAAAAAAATTAAAAAGTTGTAGGAGAAAGAACTATGGCAGCATTACAGATTCTAGAATTGAATGGCGAATGTAGCTCCAAGTCAGAAGATAATGCTGGGCTGTGGAGTTTTTTCTTTCAATAAAACTGCATATGTCCATGACAGAGAAAAAGCTATCTGCATATTTGAAGAATGTGAGAGATCTTGTTCTTATGGCGTGCAGGCTTCAACCAGAAATGTAATGTTTCCTGTCCTGAAATTTTAACCAAATGAGGTCATTTTATAATAGCAAGTATTTATCCTTTTCAGTGGAAGGGATGACTATAAATATGACTGATTGGCTTTTTGGTCATCCTTGTTTTCAGCTGCCTTTGGCCTTATATTACATAGTCCATGAAGCTTTAAGACTCCTTTTGCTAGGAAACAAATGTGATAGAGGTATGGATTTTTATGTGGGGCTACTTAGTTGCGCTTTTGTTATGGAAGCAAATGAGATAAGAGATGTTATAACTGAGCACAAAATACGTCAGAGACCAGCTTTAGGAAGCTGTTGAAAGGAAGAATTTTTCAGGCTGACCAGAAGGCTTGTGACGGCCTGGAGGGAGTCGAGTATGCTGAGCTAAATGGTCTACACTCTTACACACAGCATTGTGCACCGCCGTCTTTCAGAGGTGATGGTGGAGAATAATAGGATAAAAGGGAATGTGCTGGTGGTGGTTCTTGTTGACAGAGAAAGGTTGGAAAAAAGGGTCAGGTAATTCCTCTGTGATGCATATGTTCTGTCAACAAACTCACCTATCAATCATCGGAAAAATAGATGGTTTAAATAGCACCAAAGAAGCTGTAAAGAACAATGAGGATGGTCATTTAACCATTCTTTCTGATGGTGTGTGACGGGGGCAGGGAGCGGGCCTTTGGCACAGGGACACCTGCCTCCCCTGTTGGAGTGCTTGGGTTTGAGTCCTGACTCTATTTGTTGTTCCAACTTCCCACTAACATACACCCTGGGAGGCGGCAGGTGATGGCCTGCTGCCCGGTGTGTGTCTGCCGGCCATATGAGAGACCTGGGTTAATTTCCAACTCAGAGTTTCAGCCTGGCCCGGCCTTGGCCATTGGAGGCATCTGGGGAGTGAGCCAGCAGAGAGGAGAGCTCTTTCTGTCTGCCTTTCAGACATTTGGCATTAGCAAATCAAATTTCAACTTAGGTGTTAGTACATTTGTTGGGGTACTGGAGGATTAGAGACTTCATAGGAGCAAGCATTTAATTTCCATTTGTAATTTCTATTCATTTAATATTGCTGGTTGTATTAACGTGAAGGGGTGGCGAAGGCTGTTTCAATCAGAGCTATATTAAAATCTTCACAAGTCTGTAAAAATGGAAAAAGCTGAACATCAAAAAAGGGCACAAATTAGAAAAGCTATTTGTTATAGTAGTTTTGTGTGATAAAAATGGTATCTGAGTTTGCTAATGGGTTCCCTCAGCACTTCCTGCAAAAATATGCGGCTTTTCATAAACTCAAAAACATTAATATTTTAAAATCCCACTGTAAATATAAAGACAGGAGGCTGGGTAGGGAGTGCACCAAGGTTGCTATGCTATTTTTGTTATTTGCTGGGAGTCTATCATTATTTAAAACAAAGTTTTCTTAAAAAATAAATTCAGTAGAGTAAGCCTACCATTATCTACATAACTATGATTTGAGATTTAATGCTCCATACTATCTAGTTTCAGATGAATAAATTATAACAAATTGAGTTAAATTTGTTTCATTCTTGAGTTTGAATGAAAAAACAAAACAAGAAATCCTCAGGTTTATAACAGATGCTTCTCCACAGACCTTTTTGGCCTTACTAGACAAACGGCCCAACACCAGGAACTCCTTTCCCTGGGGGTAGCAAAAGCCTGGGATCTCCTGTTTCTGAGTCTCTTCCCCCTGGGCTGACCTCTGAGGGTCAAACGTGTTGCTCGCCCCTTGCCCGAGTCAGCCGGGCCACACTCGGGTGCAGAGGCCGCGACGTGTACGATGCCTTTTGTTTGACGCTCCAAGGGATTTGTCTTGGTGTGGTTGTCTTGTTTACTGAAGTCCTGAGTGGAGCCACAGAAGTAATCTGCAGTGTGACGGTGGTCTTTGGATGTGTTCTTGGCATTAAGAATTGGTTTTTGTCTCTTTTTTGCTGTTTTTCAGCTTGGTGGGATGTGTTTACTTTTCAGTGTTTTCACATTTCTTAAGCAGATTTTTAAAGAAATTTGTTATTACATGAAATCAGAGGACAGATCCATAATCTGGTTTTCCTCAAAGGTTTACCTGAAATTTTGTTAGACCTTCAAAATGCCGATGTTCAAAACGCTATAAGGATGAAATTTTTGCTTGTTGATATTTAAGGGCTTGCGAAATTAATTTAACCCCAAGCTCTTGTCTATTGGGATGCAGTGCATGTCGGAGGCCTGGCCACCGGCCCTGCTCTTGCAGCCCTGGTGAGGGAGGCAGACAGGCACTCACAGAAGGGTTTTGTCCAGGACGGGCGCCATGGATTGCTGGTGAGAATTCCCGTTCTCGAGCAGTGCTACTACGAAGAGTGACTTTGGGTTGAGAGAGTAGAGGGTGACGTTGTGAGAGAAGATTACCCAGAGCAAAACAGCAAAACAAGTCCTTTTAGAGCCTCCTTATCACTCCTCTGGAATTAGACTGTAAGATCTTTTAAAACATCTTCTGAATTCCCCAAGAAGCCGTTGCTCAAGGTGTGTCTTGGCAGATGGCAGGGTAGCTGGATGGGCTTCCACGGCAGGTTAGCTTCCATGGCTGGTGAGGTAGGCCCTCCTTCTTGTGGACTTCAAGTAGGTGGCTTGTGTTCTGAGCCTCCGCTGGGGGACATGCTTGCCTGCAGTGTTTGTGCTTGTCTGTGCTGGCTGGAAGCTTTCTTACTCCGAGGCCCCCTGCTGAGCATGCTGGAGTGGGAAGAGACAGGCCAGGCCATCCCCACGTGGAGCTGAGGCGGCAGACAGCCCAGTTATTGAGGCACTGGCAGGCCACAGTGGGGGCCCAACCCCGGTGTGCGGGGAACAGCCGTCAGAGCTGGTGTGCTCAGAGGACTGGCAGGGCCCTGGGTGTCCTGAGACAGAAGGAAGCGGTTTGTAATTCCAGAACAGTTTTCCCATTCTTTCATGATTGCTTTTAAAGTGCCAGGAAGGCGGTGGGTTTGGGTAGCAGGAAAGTCACATTTAAGCCAGTTCTGCCGTGCATGTCATGAGAAGTCTGGGGTTGCTTCAGGGGCAGAGTAAAGGCCGCTCAGTGTTTCATGTTTCATTCTGTCCCGGGAGGGGGTGGCCAAACAAGGACTGTGCGCATGGGCACGTGTGTGCGTGTGCATGCATGTACACCTGCGTTCTCTGGGGCGGGGCTTGTGGTTTTCATTACATTCGCAGCAGATTCTGCCCTAAAAAATGTAGATCTCAACAGGCCTCCAAAAGTGAGAAGGTTAACGAAATACGGACAGCCGATCACTGCACGGGAACGGGGCTGTTGCTGCCTGTTGCAGTGTACGCGGCTGTGGGTTTGCAGTCCTCCTGCTGGGCCTCACTGGGTCTGAGCTTCTTTGGTTTTGCGTCCCTGTGTCATGAGGACCGTCCAGCCGCACTCAGAGCAGTTGGCTCTCTGCTCAGATCCCTGAGTGTTGCCCTTTCAGTCCGAGAAATGCCTTTAATCATTGCGTTTACATGGCCTACGCCCTTGGAAATCACAAAACGCGGCCTGCCAGGGACCACGGCAGCCTTCCGGGGGCTGTGCCCTGGAGCGGCCGTGCTGGCTGCGTCTCCTTCAGCGAGGGCCTCCTGGTCCTGTGGAGAGGGGCAGGTGCGCTCAGCCTTCACAGACAGAGGGGCGAGCTTTCCTCCTCATCTGCCTCTCGTTTGTATTCTGTGAAACAGGAAGTGACGTCCTCCTGTTTCTGTTCATCTCAGAGTGGGCATCTGTAAGGTAACGGGCCTTCGGCAAGACTGACAGTCGAGACAACAAATAAGAAATACACATGCATATGCATAATGGTTGTTGCACCATGCTTATCTCTGAATGGTAAACTAGTGTGCAAATATTATAGTTTTGTTATAATCTCCGCGTAAGCAGCATTGGCCAAAATTCCAGTAAGCTAGCCTTGCCTAGTGTGAATGTATTTTACTCAGAGACAATGCATAAACACCCAGAGGTGGTGATGGTGATCACTGTTGTAAACATTTTTCTGATAAATGGATATGATGTCAGAAGTTATTTTCTCAATAAAACGTCAAACCGCCTGCATGTTTACTGTTTCTTCATTCCGCGGTGAAAGTCTTCAGTGGATTGCATCTTGCTGTTGACGATGGTTACCCAGGGCTGAGGCGGCGCTGGCCTGGGAGTTCTCACACTGCTGCGCTCCTTCCACCCCACACAAAGGAGCACCTCAGACACACGCAGGGAGGACTGTGGGGTTCTCTTCTGTCGGTGTCTGGCAGACGCCCCCTTTGCCCACCCAGTCTAGGGATGTTCCATTTCATTAAAAGGAAGACATGCTGAGAAGAAGACCCCAGCGTTAGATAGCAGGGAAGGCAGGCGGGTGGGTAGCGCTTGTTAACACTTCACACTGGGGGGGTATAGCGAGCTCTGTCACTGACACGCGTGAGTTAAACAGGGGCAGGTCCCTGAGAAGTGGGTGTCCCGTCTGAGGAATGTTTTGAAACAGGTCTGAGTGACGCGTGGTGACGTGCATTACCTTCAAGTCGGCCTGCTCAGGTAGGTGCTCCTCGCACGCACACGAGGCGCCGGTCCCCGGCACAGATCGTCCTGTGGCTGAGCGCTGGCTGCAGCAGGAAGGCCCCTGGGGCAGGCAGTCCTGGGAACACCCGGTTTCTGCAGAGGACAGGAGAGCTGCTGCCGAGGACGCGCTCGTGGAGTCCTCGGGGAGGGACAGCTACTGAGTCACTGCCAGCGCCGAGACAGGCAGCTCTTTCAGTGCTTAGCTGCCCGCCCCCAAGGCTTGGCTTTGCGCTGGGACTGCTTGGTGCCCGGAAGTCCCTGGACACCTGTTGAGGATGAGGTGCTGCGGCGGCTGGTAGGCCACAGAGGGGCCCCGTTTCATCACACTGGGCCCTTGTCTTATGTGCATCTCCACGGGAGAAGGATGGGCCAGCCCAGAGCAGGCCAGGTCATGCAGGGCTGCCCTGTGTGCGAGAGAACAGGGAGAGACTTCAGTGGAGAAGGGAGGGGTCTGTCTGCCCAAGAGCCTCGGGTGGGCAAGGGCTGGGCAGAGGCCAGTGTCTTCCTGACCTGACAGCAGTTGTGGGAGACAGAAGGGGCCGTCCCTTCCTGTAGGTGCCCCAGCCCCCAGCAGCACCCTGGCCCCGTGAGCCATGCCCCTTGAGGCTCCAGATGTGATGTTTCCCTGGGTGGGACAGCAGTGATGGTATCTACCCTCTCTGAGAGTGGGCAGGACGGGACTGTAGCACCGTGAGCATACGTGGGGGGTTGCTTTGTCGGATACTGGCATGGGGAAGGTGATCCTCTCAAGAATTCACATCTCGGAAAAGTCAGGGAGTCTTGGTGCAGCGTGAGACCTTTCAAACACAACTCAGACCAGACACACTTCTCTTCTATTTTAAATACAAGAAGAAAATGGACGTGTTTGAAGATGGTCAGGTCGTGCCATCCTGGCAGGTGTTGACCTGGGTTTTTCCACAGGGGAGACACGGCCTTCCCACCTGATGGACATGATTACATTCTGTGTGACATGAGATTCACATACTGCTAAGATGGCTTACGCAGGGGGAGGGGGGTCTGCCAGATCTGATAGATGTAGAAATTAACAGGAAAAAGAAACAAAGGAAATGGGCATGCATTGTGGTGCAGTGGACTAAAAACTGCGGCTGGGGACACACATCCCATATCCGAGTGTCTGGCCTGAGTCCTGGCTGCTCCACTTCCAATCCAACTTCCTGCTAGTGCACCTGGGAGCTGGCAGACGATGGCCCAGGTACCTGGGTTCCTGCCACCCATGTGGGGGCTCCAGGTGAAGTTCCAGACTCCTGGCTTCCTCCTCATCTGTCCCTGCCTGCTGCAGTCATCTGGGGAGTAAACCAGCAGACAGAAGGTCTCTCTTGCTGGCTCTCTGTGTGTGACTCCCTGTCATTCTTTCAAATAAACATTTTTTAAAAATCAAAAGGAACAATTAAAGACTATATGTAGTGCACATGCATATACATACTAGTTAGAAAATGTACAGAAAATCCAATCACTGAGGATGTGTCTGCCCTGTGGTTTGGAGCAGTCTCGGCCACACTCCCACCCAGCTCAGCATCCATCACTCCATCATCGACATCCGTGTGGCTGGACCACCACGTTCCTACTCTGCTTAAGGAAGGGCTGTTGTGGGGTGCTGCACGTGTGGGAGAAACATGAAGAGAAAGTTACAATGCCTGCCCTCAAGGAGCAGTGTATGGGAGAGATGTGCATAAGTCAATATGGCCCTGAGTCTGCGTTTGTGTTGGAGGCGGGGAAGTCCAAGTTTGAGGGGCTCAAGTCTGCCAAAGGCCTCGCCATCCCATGGTGTGGCCCCATGGTGGAAGCAGAAGGGCAGGAGAAGGGAGCTAGACTCATCCCTTCTGTCAGGAACCACTCTTGCAATAATGGCACCACCGCCTGAGTGATGCCCTCACAGCCTAATCACCTCCTCAGGGTGCCACCTGTGCACACCACTGCTTTGGGAAGTGAGTCCCCCACACATGCACAATAGGGGACATGTGGAAAGCACAGCCAGAGACAGTGACGTGGCACCCGGTCTCCCCTCTGCTCAACAGAGTTCACACTTTCCCAAAACACGGAAGGCAATGCAAAGTGCAGACGTAGTTCTGAGCTCAGACTGCAAAACCCTGAGGTCTCGTAGTAGAGGTTTTCAGCCGGAGCACGGTGAACCAGTTATGGGTTTCACTGCTTGGTTTGTCTATCACTGAGGGAGGCTGCATGGAACTACAAGGGAATCAAGAACTGATCAATATCCAAAGGGAGGGAATTTAACACAAGGGTGGTTGTACATGTGACAGAAGCAACGTCCGCGCCCCACCGAAATCCCTGCCTCCGGGAGCTTGGAGGAAGCACTAGCAGCAAGGCTAGGAGGGAGTAGGGTGGCACCACCATCAGGTGGCTTCCGGCTGCCCCTTGACCTTAGCATGCTTTTGTTGTGAAGCCCTGACGCATCTGCCTCACAACCAGTTGTCCAAGCCCAAATACCGACCTTCGGATGCTGAGAGAGGCCAGAGCCCGCAGAAGCTCTGGTGGCACAGAGGCAGACGGGGAAGACTGGGATGGCTTGCCTGCAGGCTTCACACAGAGCTGCGCAATGCAGGGAGAGTGCCAGGCCGGAGATGTGCGAAGAGCGAGCCATCTCGTGGGGAGAAGCCACACTTGACAAAAAGCAGAGGTTGACGCGGGACAGGCCATCAAGGCTTGCTTGCCATGTGATGTCATCAGGGCTGGAGGCTGAAGATGGGTCTTGGAGCTGAAGGCTCGGCTCAACACGATGTGTCACAGTGGTGGTTTGACCAAGTTTCTGGACTCAGTCTGCATGGCTCTCTCCTGGATCTGAATGGAAAAACATGTTTGTGTTTTTTTAAAAATGATCAAAACTTAGGAAATGCCAATAGAAGGAGTCCCATTTCACTTGCTATGAGTGACCTCTGTGAGCAGTGACATCTATTTTCCCAGTCATTAATTTCTATACATACACACAACTCTGTATATATTATAATCCTGTAATGTGCCTTTTCACGTTTATAATCTATCAGCCTGTTTGGCACTACTACAATGAAATATCCAGGGAAAATTATTCAAGCAGAAAACAGGTTTGTGTAGCTCAGAGCTTTGGAGGATCAAGGGCATGACACCTGCACAGGCTCAGCTCTGGGGAGGCCCCTCAGCTGCGTCCCATCCTGATGGAGGGCAGCGGTGGGAACACGTGGAAGTAGACAACCACATCACCGAACAGGAAGTCAGAGAGACTGAGGGCAGGCTCAGGTGAACTCACCCTGGGAAACCAGTACTCCCTTCCACATCAGTGCCCTCGGCCACCTATGGAGCTTCCAATAGGCCCCACCTCTCAAAGGCTCCCCCCTCAAGATCACCAAGCCTCCAAACACATGGACCCCACGGGCCAAACCACATCACGCCATAGCACTTAATATCAGAAAGCCTTCGTAGACTACTGCATATTCTGCATGGCTCCCCCTGGCTGTGTGCAACTTCTTGCGTGATGTAGCACTGTTTACCGTGCTCTCTGGTGATGGACACTTTGTGGCTGGTTGCTCTGGCAATGGCCTTGTTTCACATTTTTGAGCTGTTTCTCAGGAATACCAACGCCACGTTGTACTCCCTGCATTCCTCAGAAACCCCAACAACTTCAAGGGTTATTTTTCTTGGGGCCACCCTCAGGGTATAGCCCATTAAGCTGCTGGTGGCGACCCCTGCCTCCCATACTAGTGCCAGGTCAAGTGCCAGCTGCTCCACTTCTGATCTAGCTCCCTGCTAATTCTCCCAAGAAGGCAGCAGAAGGTGGCCCAAATGCTTGAGTCCCTCCCACCCTTGTGGGAGCCCCAGATGGAGCCGGGGAGTGAACCAGTGGGGAGATTTTCCCTGTGTGTGTCTGTGTCTGTGTGTTGCTCTCTGTTGCTCTGCCTTCCAAATAAATCAATCTTACAAAGTTATTTTCTCTTTACCAATTTCATGGGTAAAAAGCAGCTTTTCATTTATTAACAATATATTCCTTGATAACAGGGAAAGTTGAGTTTTTTCCTCGTTTGCCTGCTGTCCATTCGTACAGCTTTAAATTGTCTATTCATATTCTGTATCAAAAATACTTTTCTGTACCTGTTCTCTCAGCTGTGAGACGGGGCTTCAGTGGCGTGTGCCTGGGATCACACCTGGGGAGGGAGCATGTGGAGGTGGCACCACTTCCTTCCCCCTCCCCGACATTCCTGCCTCCATGGTGAGCTCCTCAAGGACAGCCCCTTCCTTTGTGGGACCCCGACACTTTACGCAGTGCTGGGGGTGTAGACGGATTCAAGGTTTTGAGAAGGAAGGAGAGGATTGGAAAACATTTTGCGTGCATCAGGAAAGAGAGTTGAAGCCAAGAGCCAGTGAGTCAGCAGTAGGAAATCTGGTGGGCTCCTCAGATGCCTCCTGCTGGCACAGAAGACTCTGGTCTTGTTCTCAAGCTGTACTGACACACTGTTCCTGCAGACGGAAGCTGCTGGAGGACCCGCGACACCCTGTCCGAGGCTGCCACTAGCCTTGGGAAGGGGGGGGGGGACTGGTGGGCACAGAAAGGTGACTGGTCACAGGAATGATTATTTTTCAAAACAAATAACTTATTTTTTTTTTTGACAGGCAGAGTGGACAGTGAGAGAGAGAGACAGAGAGAAAGGTCTTCCTTTGCCGTTGGTTCACCCCCAATGGCAGCTGCAGCCGGCGCACCGCGCTGATCCGAAGGCAGGAGCCAGGTGCTTCTCCTGGTCTCCCATGGGGTGCAGGGCCCAAGCACTTGGGCCATCTTCCACTGCACTCCCGGGCCACAGCAGAGAGCTGGCCTGGAAGAGGGGCAACCGGGACAGAATGCGGCTTTGGGACCGGGACTAGAACCCGGTGTGCCGGCGCCGCAAGGTGGAGGATTAGCCTAGTGAGCTGCGGCGCCGGCCAATAACTTATTTTTAAAAACTGATCCATCTTGTTTTTCACTTTTAGATTCTCCTGGACTGAGGCCATCAGTGGGGCCGAGGGTCTGTGGGTCCCTCAGATGTAGGTAGAATGTCCTTTACAAGCAGGCCGCCAGCTGTGACTGAAAAGCTTGTCTCCAGACCCCGCTTCTCCCCCACTAACAGCTTTTTGTGTTGCATCCATGACCTCGTGGCTTTAAGTCACACCTCCAGGGTGTCTGCAGTATTTCACCCAGGGCTGGCAGAGGAAGGGCTGAGCCCCCGGGCAGAGTCAGGCCATCTCCAGGAAACCCCTGCTGTCTCCATGAGCCCCAAGCCAATCAGCATACATATGTGAAACCGTCGTCCAACGGACACCCCCAGTAGAATGACCCAATGAACAGATAAAATGCCTTAAAATCCTGGGCACTTCCTCAAAGCCAGTGCCCAGTTTGGACCTTCCGCCTGGTCTCTTCCTGGACCAGATGCTTTCCTGTCACTTGCCAATCAAATGGAAGTATCCACTTTTTTTTTTTTTTTTTTTTTTTTTTTGGACAGGCAGAGTTAGACAGAGAGTTATAGACAGTGAGAGAGAGACAGAGAGAAAGGTCTTCCTTCCATTGGTTCACTCCCCCAAATGGCCGCTATGGCTGGTGTGCTGTGCTGATCCAAAGCCAGGAGCCAGGTGCTTCCTCCTGGTCTCCCATGGGGTGCAGGGCCCAAGCACTTGGGCCATCCTCTACTGCACTCCCGGGCCACAGCAGAGAGCTGGCCTGGAAGAGGGGCAACCGGGACAGAATCCGGCGCCCCGACCGGGACTAGAACCTGGGGTGCTGGCACCTCAGGCGGAGAATTAGCCTAGTGAGCCGCGGCGCCGGCCGAAAGTATCTACTTCTTTGCAAATTGTTTCCTTCTTATTTCTATACTGAGCTGAGGAAAAGAACCCAGAAAACTCGCTCCTGCAAAAAGGTGACTGGTTAAAAGAATGATTATTTTCAAAACAAATAACAACTTACTTTTAAAAAGTGATTAATCTGGCCAGCGCCGCGGCTCACTAGGCTAATCCTCCACCTGCAGCGCCGGCACACCGGGTTCTAGTCCCGGTCGGGGCGCTGGTTCTATCCTGGTTACTCCAATTCCAGTCCAGCTCTCTGCTGTGGCCTGGGAGTGCAGTGAAGGATGGCCCAAGTCCTTGGGCCCTGCACCCCATGGGAGACCAGGAGAAGCACCTGGCTCCTGGCTTCGGATCAGCGCAGCACTGGCCGTAGCAGCCAATTGGGGGGCGAACCAACGGAAGGAAAACCTTTCTCTCTGTCTCTCTAACTCTGCCTGTAAAAACATAAAATAAAATAAAAATAAAAAGTGATCGATCTTGGTCTCCACACGTTAGATTTACCTGGCCCTGCAAGCGCGTGTGCAGTGACAATGCGAGGCTGCACAATGGTCAGCAGTCCCAGAGGCGCGTCTCCGTGGGGAGGGGAGCACTGGGCCAGGTCTTGTTTTACTCAGCGTGTTCTGTGGTGGTGGCGGGAGGGAGCGAGCGGCTTGTTAATGAGGTCTGCAGATGGCTCTCGATGGAGAGGCACTGTAAACAGCGGGAATGACTGAGGAATGATACAAGAGGGTCTGGAAAGGTTAGGAACATGGACAGGAAATCGGATGATTCAGCCTGGAGCAATGCAAGCCAATCTGACATCTGGGGCCAAGTGAGAAGAAACGCAGAGACGCCACGAAAGAGACCAAGTCGGAAGGCAGCCACGGCGCAGGGGAACCAGGGCGAGGCAGCAGCAGCGGCAGCAGCGGCTGCGCGCCCACCACGCGCCCCGTCCTCTCCAGGGTGACTTCCGCCAAGGTGGAGCATGTCAGTGCTGGGTCAGAAACAGAATTTTTTTTTTTTTTTGAGGGTTAATTAAGCACAGGAACTCAATGAACCCAAAGCTCGCCTGCCCTCCCGCTAGTCGGTGCTAACGGCCTGGAGTGAAGCCAGCAGGCAGAGCGGCAGGAAGCAGCCAGGGGCCTCCAGCAGAGCTCCACGTGGAGACCGCTCGCCTTGCACCTGCCCAGGCATCCCTCACTTGGGGCGAGCGCCTGCCCACCCCCACAGCACTTCCACCAGGCAGGCGTGGATGCTCCAGCATGAGGGGCCCACAGGGCTTACCCTCCCGCGTAGGCAAACACACACCGCTCACGGCGGCTGCCCAGGCACCAGCTGCTCCTCCAGCCATGGCCCCCTTCCCTCTCCACTGCCCTCGTGTTAACCTCCAGACCAGAACTCCCATCCCGGCCCGCTGCTCATTCCTGCTGCTCCTGGTCCTTCTCTCCTGCTACAGGGGCCTGCTGACTTGTGCTTCCTCTGGATATCAAACATCAGATTTATTGGTGGTATTGCGTTGATTTAGAAATCACTTTTTTTTTTTTTTTTTTAATGAAGCCACCACTCATTTTTTCCAGTTCCAGGGCTTGGGGAATTAGGTCACTGTGAGGGCCTTGTGGCAATGAGGAGAAGGAAGACCAGGTGCAGCCACTATGGACGGCATCCATTGCCCACCCCAAGGAGACCAGGAGACCAGCAGGGCGGAAATGTGGGAGTGAGCTAGAAAGAGATGCAGCAAAGCCATGTCTGGGCCCAGTTCCAGCTTGTATGGTAGTCGGTGGTGCAGACCAGAAGCCTGACGCTGAATGTGTCACCAGTTCCAGTGACACTTAACCTCATGACTGCAGCTCCTGTGGCTGGAGCTTCAAAGACCTCATGCATCCGTTCAAAAGTGTTTGCTGAGTGCCTCTGTGTTCAGGCACTGTTCAAGGTGCCCAGTGAACCAGGCAAAGACCTCTGCCCTGGGGGAACTTAACTCCAGCGGGGGGAGACAGCAATGAACTCAGCAGCGTGCAGAGAGTGAGGAGCTGCTGTGAGGCAGCCTGAGGGGCTGGGAGGGCCACAGCGGGTGACACGTTGCAGGACAGCATCATCACAGAGACTTGCAAGACGCAGGGGTCAGCCTTCCTGGTTCTGACACAGAGCCTGAAAGGCAGAGGGCACAGGCAGAGCCATGGCGCTAAGGTGAGGCGTGTGTGGCGCGTCTGAGACGCAGGGGCGAGACCGGGCCCTCTGGAGCAAAGCAGGTGACGGGGAGAGCCAAAGTGAGGAGGTCCGTGAGCTCCAGCTGGGAGCAGGCCAGGCGATGCAAAGTGCCGGAGGTTGTGCAGGAGTGATCTTGTGGCTGCTTAGTACCAGCACCCCCGAGTGCCAGTGCTGAACACAGACCAGGGTGGCAGGGGCCCACGCACCTGGGCCATTTTCTGCTGTTCCAGGCCGGTAGCAGGGAGCTGGACTGAAAGAGGAGCAGCTGGGACTTGAACCCAACCCCACAAGCGACACTGGCGTTACAGGCAGGGGCTTCGCCTGCTACTCCACAACACCAGCCCCAAACTCATACCTTGAAAAATTGCCTTGAGAGTCAGACTAAGAAAGAAAACTCCTATCTCTGTTTTCCATGATCTCTCTGAAGTCCCCTCATCTCTTAGTGCAGCAGATGGTGGGGGAGGCAAACCACTCATGAGGTGTTTTCTACGTGGAGCCCCGGCTGCTCCACTTCCAACCCAGTCGCCTGCTAATACGCCCGGCAAAGCAGTAAGTCTGGCCCCCTGAGCCCGCGTGGAAGACCCAGAAGCTGCTCCTGGCTTCAGCCTGGCCTAGCCCTGGCCATTGCAGCCATCTGGAGATGGAAGATTCTCTCTCTCTCTCTCTCTCTGCATGTGGTTTATTTTCCCCCATAATCTGAGTTTTCCATGAACTTTTTGAAGGCCACTCCCTTGATGACTTGTCCAGTCCAGATGAACTCCTGTAGGAGCCTCCATCGCTGTCACCCACTGTGGGTAAGGGGACTGAGAATAGTGACAGGGAGTGATGTGCCTGAGATCACAGGGCTCCCTGACGGAACTGGGACTTAAGCTCAGACAGTCCAGAGTTCACCTGCCCGCCACCTCCCTGCTGCAGCCCTGGCGTCGCCTTCACTCACCCCACACACAGCTGAGAAGGGCGCAGCCAGTCCCCCCCAAACCTCCTGGACGCCACCACCCTAGCGCTCTCCTGGGGCGACCACGTAACTCACAGGGTGTCCCAGTCCCAGCTCCTCTTCCCACAAAGCCAGGTCTTAGCCCAGCTGTGACCCTCCTCCTGGGAAGGCTCCCCGGCTCCTGTGCCTGAGCCCCACCCCCTTCTCACTCCTCCTCACAGCACCCTTTCTCTTGCTGCAGATTCCATCCCACCATGACGACAACATGTGTGTGTGTGTGTGTGTGTGTGTGTCCTTACCGCACAAAACAAGCACCAGGCCGGTGCTGTGGCACAGCAGGTAAAGCCACCACCTATGGCACAGGCATCCCATGGGGCATTGGTTCGAGTCCCAGCTGCTCCCCTTCTGATCCAGCATTCCTGCTAATGTGACTGGGAGAGCAGTAGAAGATGGCCCAAGTGCTTGGGCCCCTGCAACCACGTGGGATTCCTGGAAGAAGCTCCCGGCTTCTGGCTTCCGGATTCAGATCGGCCTAGCACTGGCCATGCGGCCATTTGTGGAGTGAACCAATGCATGGAAAACCTGTCTCTCCCTAACGCTTTCAAATAAATAAATAAATAAATCTTAAAAAAATAAAGCATGTACCATGAGAACAGGGATTTCACTTCATATTCTACTCTCTACTCCAGCACAGAATTATTTGAGAAAATTTGTGAATGGATGGATAGACAGATGAGTGACGAGTATTGAGTAAGGGGCTGACATGTGAAACTTTTACGGACATATTCAAGTGAAAGTAGTTGTACCTCTTTATAATGGACTAACGGGAGGAGGCTGTATGAATTCATAAAAATACACAATTTAAAAATATTTCTTTGAGACAGAGAAGGAGGATGGCCAGGATCTGGCTTTAGACAGCAGTGTAGAGGGGCGTCACCACTGAGGCAGGATCTGGAGGGAGCTCAGGGAGAGGCAGGGCTGGAGGCAGCACTGTGCACACAGCCTCAGCCATAGCCCTGGGGCCGACAGCGCCCAGGAGTGTGGGAGTGAGGCCAGCAGCGGGCAGGCGAGAAGAGCCCACGAGAGGGAGCGGGTGGGCGTCCCGAGAGCACCACACGTGGCACGGGACGCTCTTCGGGAAGGTGGCGCCGATGGCAGCTGCAGCAGAGCCTGTCCCACAGCCATGTCTCTACCACGTCAGCGCGAGCGTTCCTGGCAGCCTGACTGGCAGTGTTGGGCTGGCACCCCCAGAAGGGCTCTGGGTTCAGTTTACAAGCGTCGTTGCACGCAGGTGCATGAGGGACACGTGAGAGACTGTGGGAGAAAAGGAGACAGAAGGCAGCTTGTCTTCAGAGCGTGCTTCGGCTTTAAGGAAGCGCCGGACAGCCCGCTAAGCTGAGAGCTTCATGTGTGTTCATGGCCTGCCAGACACTGCCAGAGGCGTCCGTGTGAGCCAGAGGAAAAAGATTTCGCCTGTTTGTCATCCCATAGAGTGTCCAGCTTCCGAAGGCCAAGCAAGAACCTTCTCGTCCCCAGCAGACAGGACAGGGGGGCGTTCGTAAGAGGATCCAGGCCGAGGCGGACGCCAGTGGGTCACCATTTCCATTCTGATTCCCACAGTTCCAGGGCACAGAGGGGCCTGTTTGGCCCTGGATCTGGGCCTGGCTCAGAGACTCAGTGTCTCCGCGGCACTGTGGAGCCCCTGCCCTGCTGTTGGCTCTGCCACCCAGACTCCCCGGGGTCTGATGAGTGCCCCGCCATCTGTGTGTCTCATCAGCTTTGTCCACATGGCACACGGCGTCAGGGACGCAGTGCCAGGCTTCTCGGCAGAGCTGCGGCAAAGACAAGGTGTGGCTGCAAAAGGGGCTGCACCACGTGCCAGGGTCCCAGGCTGTAGGATCCAGCAAGAGCCCTTCTCCAGGATGCGTGGTCTCAGCCCTACAAGCGCTGGGGACTTCTCTGAAGATGGTTTTGCCACTGAAGTTCAAGACCCTGGAGAAGCTGACCGGTGTTTGCTGAATGCTCTCCATCTGAGGCTGCTTCATCAAGTGATTACTGAGATGAAGTCGGCGCAATCGGAAGGCATTCGCGGTCAAGGCCTCCCGTCCCTGGCGCCCACATCTGACTGCACTCAGAGCTCTGTCCTGGGCTAACTCAGGCAGCGTGAGGTTGTGACGGGTGCGTGAGTTCGGTCCACAGAAAAGAGCCTAACAACACCAGTCTTCGTTTCTTGGAGAAACGCTTATTTCCGACGCTGGGTTCTCTGGGCACAGGCGATGGCTGCCCGCCCTCAGCCATCACTCGAGTCCCTTCCGGAGGTTCCCAGTGCCAGCGTTTCTGGAGCTAGTGAAGTGCCAGGGCCTTGGCACAGGCCCTGGGTCCTCGCCTCTCTCCACACAGCGCGTCTCAAACAGCCTTGCCCAGCCGGCTGGGCCCTGTGTTTCCCTACCCCAGCCCCGCCGCTCTGAGCTGCATCCCAGGCACCCCCAGCAACTTCGGGTCCTGCTGCTCTCGCTCTCCTGGGGGGCAGGGCTTGGTCCTGTGCTCCTGGAGCCTCAGAGCCAGATGCCCCTTGTCCCTCCACCTCCTCCTCCAAACAGAAGCTTCCTAGAGTGGGGAACTGCTTCCTTCCTTCCAGACTCCCTCAGGACAGTCTGTCTGTCTTGTGGTTCTAAAAGTCCTCTACAGGCTTAGGCTTTTGTTTCCAAAGCTGTGTCTTGAGCCACCTACAAGGCAGGAGTGCAGGCAGCTGTTAACCGCTTGGATGGGGCCAGGGCACGGCAGAGAGACAGGCAGATGGGGATCCCAGAGTAAAGTCACTGTAGCCTCAGATGCCACCAGCATGACACGCGTGCCCTGCACCTTAGCTTGGGCACCCTGAGTCTGCTAGGAAACGCCACCCCTCCCCCTCTGCCACCTCCTAATTCTCATGGGCCCACGGGACTGTGGGTTTACACACAGACATGTGCACCAAATGACAGAGCAGGACCAGAGTCCTGGGAGGCACACCTCCCTGTGATGGCAAGGTGGCCCAGGGGCGTGCACTCGGCTACAGGACCACAAAGAAGCCAAGAGTGTGGGCAGAGCACACCAGGGCGGCCACTCTGACCCAGACTGCACAGGGCGGCGGAAGGGACACAACCCCAGAGTGAGCCTGGAAAGGCTGCAGCTCAACACCTGCCCAGCCAGCCCTACACGGAAAAACAAAGCAGCGAAGAGGGGGACACAGGAGGAGTCCTTTCCCCTCCAGCCAGAGAGATCAGCTGCGAAAGCCACAGCAGAAGAGCGGGGTCTGGCCCAAGATCCTTGAGGTCATGGTGGCTTCGTGTTCCCTCCCCCAGAGCTATGGCAGGTCATTAAAGCCACAGACAGAGTCACACGGCTGAAGAAAGACAGCAGATGGGGACAAGGGAAGGGCAAGTATGACTCGGGTTCCACGGGCGGTCAGTTCCCACCGCCAGAGACGCACAGGACAGTCAGGGGGAAGAGGTGTGGAGTTCCAGAGTGAGGGAGGAAGGACGGGGGAGGTGGCTGTGACATCAGCAGATCTGGGGACAGCTGAGCTGTTTCGGAGCCCTGGAGGACTGTCAGTGAGAAGGAGTGGGTCAGGTCCCCACCCCTCTCCACCCCCATCTGTCCCCACCCACATTCAAATCCCTGCTCGCAGTGGAGTAAGATGGCCCCTTCACCCACAGGCCTTGGTTTCAGTTGCAGACCTGTTATTGTTGGTTATGAAGTTCTGGGGCAGATCACGTGACTGCACCTCTCCCCCATCCATACCAAGCCTAACAGTTTCATGAAGCACCTAGCGCCTTAGCTGCCCTGTACCAAGCACCAAATAAACGAGAGATGCTGTTGTCACTATCACCACCCACCTTCCACCAGGGAGGGACTAGGGCAGGAAGCCACCAGGGCTGCCCACAAGGGCCTAATTATAGCGGAGGGCGAGGTCCCAGGCCCAGTGGGCAGCTGTGCTGAGACCTTGGACGAGGGGCCACTCCATCTGCTCATCAAGATCCCATGCTCAGGCACCGTGATTTCTCTGGGGGTTCTGGGAATGGGTCTGCACAGAGGACGGCACTCGCTGGACTTGAGCCAGGGACAGCTTTCCAAGGGACAGGTTCCTTCACCTGGTTGAAGGCGCAGCTCACGGTGAGCTCAGAAACACCTGAGAGAGGCCTCCCTCCAGGGTGACACCACGACCTTCCACCTTCCTGACCAGGAGACCGCCGGTTCTACAGCATACTGTTTGGATTGTTTTTAAAGACACAGGAAAGATCCAGGGGAAAGAGGCCTCAGGAACTCACGGAGGTGAGGCAGATTTCTCAAATCAAAACCCCGGCAAGAACCGTAAGTCACAGAACTTAGCAAAGCCCCTGCCTCCTGCTTCCTCTGTCGAGAGCGTGTGAGGACGTAATGGCCAGATCTGTGGCCCAAAACCCAGGCCAACCAAGGAAAGCGAGGGATTTGCTGGAAAAGTCATAAAAATAACGACATCCTAAGGAAGTGGCTAGACCATTCTCACTGCATTTTTGACCAGGAAAGGGAGCCACAGAAAGATCCCGTCACCCCCTGAACCCCTCACCACTAAAGCCCAGGTGTCAGAGCGCGGGCTCAGGAGGACACAGGGGTTTGGCGCAGCCTGTCCCCCTGCCCGGGGCAGCTTGAGAGACTGAGCCCTGGGCTCTCTTTCCACCCTCCGGGCAGACGTCCAGAGAGGGCAAGAGCACAGGTTTCCACCAACTGCTCTAGGCTCATTAAAGAACAGGGGGCGGGGGGGGTGGTGGTGGTGGTTAGGCACAAGGCCACCTCTGCGTACTGAATCTGAAGGGCTCAGGGGCATGGGCTGCCTCCCCTCCCCACACGGATCCTGCTTCAAACCCCACTTCCACATCGTTTGGTTGCAGAGCACAACAATGGAACAAGTAGTGGTCAAACTCCCAGGTCAGCTCCCAGACGCTCACGGAACCTGCACTTCGTCTGAAGTCCCTGACAGTCCTGCGACTCCGGCTGCAGCAAGCCACCACCTGTCTGTTTCACTCAGAAAAGCAAAATACAGGTCTGGGCCCAGGGCAGCAGCACGGCTCCACGGTCTTCACAGTGGTCACAGCTGCCAGGGCCTGCAGGGTATCGGGGCCCGGGGACAAGCGGCGACCTTCCCACCAGCTCTGGGGACTTGGGCATCTTTGTGGCTGGCTCCTGAAGCCCAGTACCCATGTCAGTCTTGTCACTGGCCAAGGTCTCACTGGTCTAAAATGGAACTCGGCTTTTAGCTTTACTGCAGAATGCATGTGCGGAGCCAAGTGCACCGGCCTTGAAGAGCCTCCCTTTATTCTGGAAGTGACTTTCGCTGCTGATAGTCTTCATATATTTTTTAAAATTTTTTGTAAAAGTAGCATAATGGCAATCCTGACCCAGACAGACGTTCACAGTTTTGGAGACCGCAATTCTTTTTTTTTTTTTTTAATTTTTTTTTTTTTTTGACAGGCAGAGTGGACAGTGAGAGAGAGACAGAGAGAAAGGTCTTCCTTTGCCGTTGGTTCACCCTCCAATGGCCGCCGCGGCTGGCGCACTGCACTGATCCGATGGCAGGAGCCAGGTGCTTCTCCTGGTCTCCCATGGGGTGCAGGACCCAGACACTTGGGCCATCCTCCACTGCACTCCCGGGCCACAGCAGAGAGCTGGCCTGGAAGAGGGGCAACCGGGACAGAATCCGGCGCCCCGACCAGGACTAGAACCCGGTGTGCCAGCGCCACAAGGTGGAAGATTAGCCTAGTGAGCCGTGGCGCCGGCCTGGAGACCGCAATTCTGAGAACCACCGCTCACCACCTCCCAGCTTCTCGCACGTGTCAGGGAAGGCTTTTTGCCACAGCATTCACTCCCAGGGCTCTTCCGGGGGGAGAACCAAAAGCGAGGTGTGGGAGTGGTGTGAACTTGGGGTCCCTGGGGACAGTACCAGGAGGCCATGGACTGGGGGGCTGTCAGAAACGTCCTTCTCATGGCTCTGAAGGCTGGGCAGGCCGAGACAGAGGTGCCGGCAGACCTGTGTCTGGGGGAGTCCCGCTCTGTGGCTGAGAAGGCCACCTCTTGTATCCTCTCGTGGGGGAGAGCAGAGGCCCCTCAGGGTCCCCATGCAAGGGCCGCTTCCTCCTGACCTAATCACCCAAGTCCCGACCTCCTGGGCTTCAGGCTTCAGGGTGCGGGTGTGGGGCTGGATGTGGAGGACACGAACGCCCAGTCTCGCACGCTCTGTTCCTTGAGCACAAGCCAGAAAGTGAGACAGGCAGGGAATGGGCTGACGGCTGCTCCTGCCCCTGGGCCCTGGCAGGCTGTGAATGACCGCGCATCTGGGCAGAGCACACCATCACTGCCCCAGAAGGAACGGCGGTGTCTGGAAGACAGGACGTCACTCCAATAGTGGAGGATTGTTCTAGAACCTAAGCAAGTCACCGGGGAAGGCACCAGGCCAGGACTGCTCATGGACCCCCGCGAGCAGCTGTAAAAATGGCAGGAACTGGCGTGACCAAGCTGGTGCTGCTGTGTCAGCATTCCCTGGGGACCTGGGACACAACTCGGGACACGTGAGCTTTAAGAGGGGCAGCTCTGGGGCAAGCCACTTGCTGAGAACTCGCTGTGGGTCCAGTGTGGCCTCCACTGCCTTCCTCGGAGCACTGAGCTGGTTCCTGTAGACAGTGTGCCAGAGCAGGCCCACCGGCCTGGAGGAGCTCCCGAAGGATCTGCATTTGAGTAACAGGGAGCACAGGCCTGGGCCAGCCGGAGGTGCCCCCAAGGCCTCTGGGGTGGTGCTCTAGGCACTCTGCCCCTGTGCTTGGCGGCAGTAAGGGAATGGGTGAGGACGGGAACATCACTCACAGGGGGCGTTTCTGGGGGTGGAATAGGCTTTGGGGTTCTTTGGGGGAGGAGGGGTGACCTGTGTTCACATCCTATGTGCTCAAGTTGGATGTGACCCACAGCACCTGCCGTGTGCCCCAGCTCAGAGCTGCTGGACGCACTGGGCAGCTTTTCTGTCATAGCTGGTGAGACGGGCCGGTGCCGAAAGCCCAGTTCCCTGGGGTCCTTCTCTACATCAGCCCAGCATAACTGGGGCCCTCCTGGTGGGGGCGCCCACGGGACCACGCCCAGGCTGCCCTGGCCGTCACCTGCTGCCAGGTCGTCCCTGTGCCTTCCCGGGCCGGGAATAACCGCGGGAGACGTGCGTTGCACAACCTCTGCAGCTGGCGGCGTCCCCTGCTCACACTTGAGAGCAGCAGGGCTTTGCCAACGGCGAACGCCCCTTGACAAAGAACGAGGGAGGAACGGTGCGACAGCCGGCCCCTCAGAAGGCCTGTGGGAATCTCCGAGTCCCCCTGGCCCGTTGCCCCTCCTGAAGAAGACATCTAACCTGGAAGGATGACCGGAAACCCGCCCTGTCCCTCAGCAGCGACTTCACCAGATGGTTGTGTGTATCTCACAGACATTGTCTGTCCTGAACGAGGGTTGCACAGTACAGCCCACTGGCCGGCTGCCCAGCTCGGTAAACCACGTCTCACTGGCGTAGGCCCACAGCATATGCACCCCCCGTGGTGGCTTTATCTCAGCAATGAGGACCCCTTGAGGATGGCCACAGGGCCTGTGTGGTCAACCACCCCTCTTAGTCATGATACCATGCCAGTCACAGCCACAGGACACCCCACCAGACAGGCAGGCACAGAGCATAGGGGAGAGCAGCAAGAAGCACTCACACATGGGGCCGGCGCTGCGGCGTAGCGGGCAAAGCCACCGCCTGCGGTGCTGGCATCTCACATGGGCGCCAGTTTGAGTCCCGGCTGCTCCATTTCTGATCCAGCTCTCTGCTGTGGCCTGGAAAAGCAGTAGAAGATGGCCCAAGTGCTTGGGCCCCTGCACCTGTGTGGGAGACCCGGAGGAAGCTTCTGGCTTTGAATCGGTGCAGCTTTGGCCATTGAGGCCAACTTGAGAGTGAACCAGCGGAAGGAAGACCTTTCTCTCTCTGCGTAACTCTGACTTTCAAATAAATAAATCAGCTCTCTGCTGTGGCCAGGGAGTGCAGTGGAGGATGGCCCAGGTGCTTGGGCCCTGCACCCCATGGGAGACCAGGAAAAGCACCGGGCTCCTGCCTTCGGATCAGCGCGGTGCGCCGGCCGCGGCGGCCATTGGAGGGTGAACCAACGGCAAAGGAAGACCTTTCTCTCTGTCTCTCTCTCTCACTGTCCACTCTGCCTGTCAAAAAAAAAAAAAAAAGAAGTACTCACCCATCCAGCACCAGACGCAGGCAGGCACAGCCACCCATTGTCACCAGGGTATGAACAGCAGGTTGGTTTCGCTAGGGAGGAGTGTACATTTTTCTATGTACAAACACTGGAATATTTTAGGGAGATTTAAAGGTGCTACACAAGCAGGTGCCTGCCTAATGGCTAATTTGCCATGTGGGACCCCAGCATCCTACATTGGAGGGCCTGGGTTTGAGTCCTGGCTACCCTGCTGGCTCCAGCTCCCTGCTAATGCTCACCCTGGGAGGCAGCAGGTTATGGCTCAAGTCCTTGAGCCCCTGCCACCCGCAAGGGAGACCCAGATGGAGTTCCAGGCTCCTGGCTTCAGCCTGGGCCAGCCCTGAATGTTGTAGGCATAAGGGGAGTGATTCAGTAGATGGGAGGCTCTGTTTCTCCAATAAAATTAGAAAAAATGTTATTAACTTTCATAACAAACGTGAGGGGAAAAAACAAAAAGTTGCAGAATGACATGTTCAATAATAGCACACTATTTACACAACATTAGAAAATACACTAATGCAATTCACTATGCTATGGACTAAAGATATGGGTGCTGGGCCGGGCAGTGGGAGGAGAGCCGGCTGTGATGACCCCTCGCTGGTTCACCTCCAAGGCTGTGAGGAGCGAGGGGGTCTTCTCCCCAGGTCTGCCCTGTCCTCCTGAGGTCACACACCTGGAGCTCTGTGGTCTCCACAAGCCTACAGAGTTGGGAAACCTGGACGATGGAGTTCTTGAACCATGGGCCCTCTGCATTTTTTTTTTTATTTGAAAAGCAGAGAGAGAGGGAGAGAGAGAGAGGAGAAACCCAAGTCTCTCACATGGGTGAAAAGAATCCAAGTACCTGAGCCATCAGTGCTGCCTCCCAAGCCCTGCACTGGCAGGAAGCTGGAGTCAGGAGCCACAGCCAGGAGTCAAACCCAGCTATTCTGAGATGGGAATGTGGCATCCTAACTGCTAAGCCAAAAGCAGACTTGAGTGCCACTTTAGTCAGGGCCCTGGAGTTTCTGACTTGCAAAGTTAAAAATGCCCGCCTTGTATTCATGTCCTGAAGCAGCGGGCCTCTTCCAGGAGTCAGCTCAATGGCCCTGGACACGTGCAGGATAAATGCACGTGATATATGCCAACAGCAGGCTCAGGAATGTCGTCACTGTGGGGGAATGACAGAAAGGACGAGGATCCAGAGGGCAACCTAGTGGCTTCCACCGTGACGCTCTTCTAGGATGCGACGGAGACAACGTGCTGTGCTTTGGCTAAGCTGGCAGCAGGCGATGTTTAAGTCCTTGGGGCAGGAGGAATTGGGGGCAGAGGAGAGCTGGTGTTTCCTGGTAGAAAATGAGAAAAATTGACACTGGGGGCAGAAGGGAATGGGGAGCTGGCACCAGTCCAGGCTGAGACACCTGCTGTTCTCTCTGCACCAACCACTGCAGAATGGAGGAATCCAACACAGACCCTGTGGGTGGGACACAGAGGTGACGATGGAAGGGAGGACAGCAGCCAGGGCAGGGTCCAGTGGCAGGGGCTCCCCAGTCTTCCCCTCAGCTTCAAACCTGGTGTCTTGCTCCATTTTCTGCTGCTCTCACAAAATTCCTGAGAGTGGGACATTTATAAAAATAGAGGTTCACTTATTTCACATTTCTGCAGGCCAGGATGTCAAGAGCACAGCGCTGGGCCGGCGCCGTGGCTCACTTGGTTAATCCTCCGCCTGAGGCGCCAGCATCCCATATGGGTGCCGGTTCTAGTCCCGGCTGCTCCTCTTCCAGTCCAGCTCTCTGCTGTGGCCCGGGAAGGCAGTGGAGGATGGCCCAGGTGCTTGGGCCCTGCACCCACAGGGGAGACCAGGAGGAAGCACCTGCCTCCTGGCTTTGGATTGGCGCGCTGTGCCGGCTTTGGCGGCCATTTGGGGAGTGAACCAATGGAAGGAAGACCTTTCTCTCTGTCTCTCTATCTGTAACTCTACCTGTCAAATAAATAAATAATAATAATAAAAAAGAGCACAGTGCTGGCATCCGCCCGAGCCCTCTGACTGTGTCACATCACGGCCCCGTGGCACGTGGGGAAGGCACTGGGGGCCAGCACCAGTATTCTCAGAGGGCCCTGGAGGAGCAGCCCCCAGAAAATACTTTAAAATTCTGGAAAACTATTTTTTTTTATAACTGAAATTGGAACCCACTACGCATCAACAATTAGAAGCTTGGCTCTTGTGAGGACAACCGTGAAACCAGGGATTGATCCCAGGGAGCAGACGGATCCTTGTGGATTGTCCAAGGAGCTCCAAGCCCAGGACCAGAACAGGCTCTGGTCCAGCATGACAGGGCCGTGGAGAGGGTTCTGCTGCTGTCTGATTCCAGCTCAGGCCCAGCCCCAGACCAAGGACATAAGGAGGGCAGCACCATAACCCGAGTCCTATTCAACTCTGCTTTGTTCTATTTAAAATTTTATTTTTGTTATTTTTTAATTTATTTTTTAATTTCTGATAGAAAGAGAGAGAAAGAATCTTTTATCTACCGGTTTATTGCCCAAGTGGTTGTGATGTCTGGGGCTGAATCAGGGTGAAGCCAGGCCTCCCCTGTGGGTGGCAGGGACTTAACCACTTGTGCCATCGCCGCTGCCTCCCAGGGTGGGCGTCAGCAGGAAGCTGCAATCAGAAGTGGAGCCAGGACTCTAACTCAGGCGCTTCGACGTGGGACACGGCCATCTCCACAGCTGGGCTGAGCAACCGCTCCCTCAACCCTGTTTCTGAATGGAAATCTAAGGATACAGCTGCCCAGGGCTCCGTAAAACCACAAGCAGACTCCAGCAAAGGGACGGATCCGAAAACACAGGGGAGGGACAGAGAGGAGGGCAGTGACCCGAGTGTGACTAGCCAAGAGGGGCCAAGGGCTGGGCTGCCCACTGAGCTCACAGCAGGGGTCCCTCAGCAGAAAGGTTCAGTTCATGTCCTTGTCGCCAGGCAACAGGAGGCCTTCTCCACCCTAAGGCGACACCCCCAATGCACACTTTCCCCCAGAACACGAGCCAACGCGGTCAACAGATGCTACCTCATCACCCAGCACCCAGGGATGCCACCGTGGGAGACTCACACAGGCAGGCCTTGGCACCCGGTGCAGAGGAAAGGAGAGGCCGGGAAAATGCTGGATGTAGTGGCTGAGCCCCGTGCCGTGCCTGTCAGAGGCCCCAGACTGCCAGCCGGTCCCTACGTTGGCTCTGCTACGTGTGTTCAGGCGGAAGCCCTGGGCACACAGGCAGGCTGTCCTTTCCTTTCCCCTTGCATTTAGCTACAGCTTGCTTCTGTCACCGTCACTTCATTGTGTCAGCGTCACCAGATAAGTACCTTGTGGCCAGGGGTGGTGTCTCATTCACCTTGGCCCCCGGGACCCCAGCACAACCCTTGCTACACCGTCAGGCGCCGGCCTTATGATTGTGTTTGATGCAAATCAGCGAGAACAAGGGGCTGCTGACAGGCGACGGGGTGTTCTGAAACAGGAGCCAGGACAGCCCTGAGGGCCTCCTGCTGTGAATGGACCCAGCTCACCGATGTGGCCGCTGGCCACCCAGGCGGTCTCTGGTCCTTCTAAGGAAGAAGATGGTTTCTGCTCTCCTCATGGGCTGCCCTAACCCCAGAACTGCTGCAGTGGCCGCCACGTGCCCACCTGAACCGACACGCACATTGATCCCGTGTTGACAGGTGTGTGGTGGGAGGGGCTCCGGAGTTAGCAGCAGGACAAAGGCTCTTTGCACCCAGCACTTCAAACTCAGCCCGGAGATCAAGTCCGGAGGTGGCGCCCACATGTGGACATTCGAGGAGCTGTCCTCCGCCTCTGCTGAGGACCCAGCTGGACACCTGCAGGGCTAAGAGGCGGTTGAGAAACTGGCATTTTCCCCACGCTTTTACAAAAGGAAATCGCCCCTCTCCGGAAGATCCCTGTGCCCACCTCACTGGTACCTCCAGCCCTGCGACTCTGCAGGCAGCTCCTTCCTTGCTGGGCTGTGGATGAGATGGGCTCTGCCTCCACCTGGACCACAAGCCCATGGCACAGGTGCATCCCGGAGCCCTGCCCCTGGCCATGCCTCTGTGATGTGGACTAGCGGGTGAGATTTGTTTCTCCCTTATCTCTGTGACCACTGCACACTCGGACAAGGGTAGCAAGCATGTTTCAGCTCAGGTTGTCACCCCACACACAGAAGTCACAGTTGTTTTCAGAGAGGTCAGGCGAGAAAGCGTTTCTCCACACACACCCCCTGCTCAAGGCAGCCCGTGCCCCGGAGACGCTGCCTGCAGGCCCCCACCCCCTGCAGGGTCTCCTCACAAGCCCCCTGGTGCCGCAGCCCCTCTGGAAGCCTGGCAGCTTGCTCAGGGGAAACGCTCAGTCTCTTATTTTCCAGCAGACCTTAGTTTGTGTGAACAATTTGTTCCCAAGAACTCGGGCAACACCGTGAATCAATTCTCCCTGGTACGTTGCCCCCCCCCCCCCCAGAGTTAAGTCACTGCTGTCAGCTGGTGGTGTCCTTCCAGATCCTCCTGCTGTGCACAGACCCCGTGCCCCCACAGACACTACTGAGTCGCGTGTTCTTTTCCATTTTCATAAACGGCACCACGTTTTCAGGCTTGGTAACTTCCTGTGTTGCTCAAGGTCGTATCTTGAAGCTCCAGCCACTGGCATGGTACGCTCCAGGGTGTGTGTGTGTGTGTGTGTGTGTGTGTGTGTGGCAATCCCGGTCACTGGTCCTCACAGGCCTCCCCCCTCTGGCTGTGACAAACAGCAGCGTCTTGTCCACAGGGAGGAGTGCTTCCGGAGGGCGAGTCCCGAGAAGGGAAACTGCTGGGTCCCCTGATGTCTGTTTTCTGTTGCTAACAACACCACAGACAGTGTATGTTTTAAAGAGGCTGATTGTGCTGATGGTTCCGGTCCAAGGTCGAGGGGCGGCATCTGGTGACGGCCTTCTCAATGGCTCCGTCCTGAGGGGACGGGGGCTGAGACAGGGAGCACGCTGTTGGCATCCTCCGCTCTCTGGCCCTCTTCTTCATTTTGTTTTTTAAAAACACTTATTTGAAAGGCACAGTGGCAGACAGAGGAGGAGGGGAGAAAGAGAAAGAAAGAGAGAGAGAGAGAGAATCTTCCATCCATTGGTTCACTACCCTAATGCCCGCAACAGCTGGGGCCAGAACAAGCCATAGGCAGGTGCCAGGAACTCAGTCCAGGTCTCCCACTTGGGTGGCAGGGACCCAAGCACTGTGCCATCACCATTGCCTGCCATGGGCACTGGCAGGGAGCTGGACTGGAAGCAGAGGCAGAACTTGACCCCAGGAATTCCAGTATGAGATGCGGGTATCTCACAGGTAGCAGCCGAGCCTGCTGTGCCACAGGCCCACCTCTCTGTCCCCGTCTCTGTAAAGCCACCATTCATTATTCAACCTAGGGGGCCCCGCTCTGCTGCCCTTGTCTGGTCCCACTCCCCTCCCAAGGCCCCTGCACACCGCTCAGTGGGATCACATTTCCACCCTCCCATGCCCCCTGTCAGCCTCCCTGGAAGCTAGGGAGGGAACACACACAGCAGAGGAAACCGGAGTTTCTAGTTCCCAAGATGTGACTTCACTGCTTCCCAAGGGACCACGCTGGTCTCTGTGTCTGCACTGGGCTTACGTCAGCACACCTGTCTCCCACACCCCAGGCAAATCCGAATAGTATCACATTTCTAAATTAGTGCCATTTGATTAGTATGCATATTATTAATTTTTCACTGATGAGATGAAAATTTTCTTAAGGTTATTTTTGTTTGCTATGTAAATTGTGTGTTCATTTTGAGAGGGAAAGGCCACAGAGGTTCTTTCTGTCCTTGGTATTAACCCTTTGTCATCTATATGAATTTCAAAACATCTTTCCTCTGGCTTTGCTCTGTTGATGTGTCTTTTGTGTTTTTTCTTTAAAATGGAACCAAACTGATCTACCGTGTTCTCTAGGTATTAGCTTCTATTGGCTCAAACGCACCTGGGGGCACTACACTTGGGCATTCTCTCTCAGCCTGTGAGCCGAGCGGTGCACAGGCAGTAGAGCCCCAGGCAGACTGTTAGGGTCTGTCATACCCTTGTCCTTGTCCCTCAAGTGTACTGAAGCCAACTTCAGCAGGCAGCATCAATCGTTCCCTTGCTAGCTCATTAGAAAAATCAGCTCTTGGAGCCGGCACTGTGGTGTAGTGGTAAAGCTGTGGCCTGAAGTGCTGGCATCCCATAAGGGTGCAAGTTCGAGTCCTGGCTGCTCCACTTCCGACCCAGCTCTCTGCTATGACCTGTAAAAGCAGCAGCAGATGGCCTAAGTGCTTAGGCCCCTGCTGACGTGGGAGGCCTGGAAGAAGCTCCTGACTTCAGATCAGCCCAGCTCTGGCTGTTGCAGCCACCTGGGGAGTGAACCAGTGGATGGAAGACCTCTCTCTCTCTCTCTCTGCCTAATTCTGCCTTTCAAATAAATAAATAAATCTTTTTAAAAATCTAAAAAAAAAAAAGAAAAATCAACTCTTGCTGGGAGTAAGTTTGGCTGGAGCGTGGCGTTTTATTAATGGTGGCGGGCTTTGTCTCTGCAAGTTATCTTCCACTGTCCACTCCATGACAGAGACCTTCCCACCAGACAGTCAAGCACTACGGACAACATGGATGGGAGTGAAGAACTCCTTCCCTCTCGGTTGTTCATTCATTAGTCATTCAGCTGGCCAGTCAACAAATACCTGTGAAATGCCTACTCTGTGTCAGGGACTTTGCTCTGGGTCTGGACAAAGCAAAGCCAAGGTCCCCGCCCTGTGGAGCCGGCATTCAGGCTGAGTCTTTCTCTTCTTGCCTCGTGACTTGGAATCGGTCTCTCAGCGGGACACTTGCACCTTGCCCACTGGCCTTTCCTGTCTGCCTCCCTGCTGCCACCCGTGGCCCCTTCTCCCTTCAACCCAGGATCCCACTCCACAGGTCCCTTCCAACTGTTGGTTTGTTTTTCCCTCAATGGAGAAGAGGAGAGTGGTTTTAGTGTCACATGCCTTCAAGCTCAACAACCAGAGGCTAACCAGTCTTGCCAGTTACAGTCCCCAGCGTCCCCTCCCTCCTCGTCAGTTATTCTTAGCACAATGGTGTGACGGCCTCTGAGACACAAGCCAGACGCAGTCAGAACCACCCAGCCCGCCAGCTGCCTCTCCAACCTCTCCACCTGCTCACCTCGCCCTTGTCCACGCTGCTGTGCACTGCGGCCAGCTGCTGCTCCTGGGCCATCCCGGCCCTCACTCACCTCCATGCCTTCCCACAGCTGCCCCTCGGCCTGTGATTCCTCCTCCCAGGCCCCTGCACACCCCACGCCCTCATTTCTTGCAGCTCTGATCAGATGTCGCCCTCTTAGCGAGGTAGTCCTGCTGCCCTTCTGGGCTGAACGTGTCCCCAAAAACACATCTCATCCTAACACCCAGTACCCACGCATGCAACCTCATATGGAAACAGGGTCTCTGCAGATGCAATCGAGCTAAGGTTCTGTCATACTGCATTAGGCAGGCTCTAAACACAATGCCTGGTAGCCTCATAAAAAAGGGGTGGCTTGGACAGAGACACAGAGAGGAGCAGAGGTTGGAGTCATGCTGTCACAAGCCAAGGAAGGCCAAGGAGGGCTACAGCACTGGGAGCTAGAGGAGTGGGAGTTTTACTCTCCCCAGGAGCTTCTGGGGCGAGTGCGGCCCTGAAACCCTGACGCACAGTGGATGCTCATCTAGAAAACCCTGCCTCAGAGCCCCCAGCCCCCACTGCTTGTTTACTTCACTAGAAAAGTCGTCACTTCAAACGCACTCTGTAATGTACTTGTCTCCTTCCATCTGCTGGCCTGCAAGAGCCCAGGCTCCAGGCCCGGAGCAGGGTGTGGTGGACAGACAGTCAGCACCAACTGGCTGGAGGACGGGTGATGCTTCTCTTTACAGAGGAAGGAAGGAAGGAAGGAAGGAAGGAAGGAAGGAAGGAAGGAAGGAAGGAAGGAAGGAAGGAAGGAAGGAAGGTGGGAAGGTGGGAAGGAGGGAAGGAGGGAAGGAGGGAAGGAGGGAAGGGAGGGAAGGGAGGGAAGGGAGGGAAGGAGAGGAGGAAGGGAGGAAGGGAGGAAGGGAGGAAGGAAGGGAGGGAGGGAGGGAGGGAGGGAGGGAGGGAAAGAAGGAAGGAGGGAAGGAAGGAAGGAGGGAGGGAGGCAGGGAGGGAGGGAAGGAAGGAAGGAGGGAGGGAGGCAGGGAGGGAGGGAGGAGGGAGGGAAGGAAGGAAGGAAGGAAGGAAGGGAGGGAGGGAAGGAGAGAGGGAGGGAAGGAAGGAAGGGAGGGAGGGAAGGAAGGAAGGGAGGGAGGGAGGGAAGGGAGGGAGGGAGGGAGAGAGGGAGGGAGGGAGGGAAGGAAGGAAGGAGGGAAGGAGGGAAGGAGGGAAGGAGAGGAGGGAGGGAGGAAGGGAGGGAGGGAAGGAAGGGAGGGAGGGAGGGAGGGAGGGAGGGAAGGAAGGAAGGAGGGAAGGAGAGGAGGGAGGAGGAAGGGAGGAAGGGAGGAAGGGAGGAAGGAAGGAAAGGAGGGAGGGAGGGAAGGAAGGAAGAAGGGAAGGAGAGGAGGGAGGAGGAAGGGAGGAAGGGAGGAAGGGAGGAAGGAAGGAAAGGAGGGAGGGAGGGAAGGAAGGAAGAAGGGAAGGAAGGAAGGAGGGAGGGAGGCAGGGAGGGAGGGAAGGAAGGAAGGAGGGAGGGAGGCAGGGAGGGAGGCAGGGAGGGAGGGAGGAGGGAGGGAAGGAAGGAAGGAGGGAAGGAGGGAAGGAGGGAAGGAGGGAATGAGGGACACCCATCTGCTGGTTCACTTCCCAAATGCCCACCACTGGGTCGAGGCTAGGTCAAAGCCAGGGCTCTGGAATTCAGTCCAGGTCTCCCATGTCTGGCAGGGCCACAGGACCTGCGCCGTCACCTGCAGCCTCCCAGGGTGCCCATCAGCGGGAAGCTGGATTTGAAGTGGAACCAGGACTGGACCCCAGGTACTGCACACAGGATGCAGTCATCCCTAGGGGGACGCAGCCACGGTGCCAAGTGTGGCCCTGCTGCTTCTCTTTTCACCTGACAGGGTGGCTAGGACGTTAGCACGTCACTGTCCCTCTGCCCTATCAAAGAACTCTTCTGTAATCTCGGTCTGATAAGGACAAGGCGCCAGAAGGAAACCCAGTCACCACTCCGCCCCCCCGTTCTGCCGCTGTTGGCCCCATGGTGTCTGTCTGGGATGCGTGCACGGCACCAGAATAGAGCTGTCACAGCATGTGGACACCTCCGGGCTTGCCATCTGAAGTGTGTCTGCAGCCACGTCTTGACACCATTCTAGGTCTGATATCTGAAGATAAAGCGGAAGCCGTTCTATTTTCAACCAGAACTCCCCGAGCCCTGAGATCTCACAGGGTCGACCAGCACCCCACGGGGCCGGACATTCCCAGGCGGCTCGGCTCGCCTCCCAGCCAGGAGCGGTGTTTGCTTTTCCCTTTGCCTTTGTGTGGGTTTCCAGCCACTTCTGTCTTTTCCAAGGCTTCTGGGATGTTCTGAGAGAAGGGATAAAAGGTCTAAAAAACACATTTTGTTTCTGACTCAAGCTCTCCAACAATAGATACTTTGGGGGTACAGAAAGGCAAGGGAATGCTGAGTGGCGCTTCCAGCGGACCGGGTCCTACATACGCCGACACGGGAAGAGCTGATGAAAAGCAGGTGCAAAATGCCCATCATGTGACTCCATTTTGCAAGCAAATGCCAGTCCTGAGTCCGTGTGTGTGTGTGTGTGCGTGTGTGTGTAAGTGTTTAAGAGCATGTGTGTGGTGACATCCAAACCAGCAACGAGGGTGGGGGTCTAACTATAGCAATGTGGTGTTGTTTTCTTTCTGGGTGGGACAAGAGATACTGGGGAATACTTTGACTTGTTATCAAATATAACAACACACTACTTAATCATATATTATTCTATATTACGAGTCGAATGGTCACAATAGAATGTTCTGTGACCGAAAATGGAAGCTAACTAGGTTGTCCCCGCAGTGTGGGGCAGGCACTTGCTGTCTGGCAACGCCAGGAGTAAACATCATCTCAGGGCGCAGCAGCGTGCCGGCCTTCTCCTGCAGGTGCTCCCGCCTGTGCCGGGCTCCTCCTGCAGGTGCTCCCGCCTCTCCATCCTCACCGCCCAGGAGTCACGGAAAATGCCTATTAGGAGAAAACTAGGTAGATTTCAAACATTTTCTGCACCAAAATCAACTTCTCTTTGACTTCCGCTTCCACCCCCCTTTTTTAAGTACTGGGTCATTATTCTGTCCAATTTCATTAACACGACTCAGCTTGCACAGCGACCCAGAGGGGAAAGCCACCACCGCCATTGCTTCGCAGGCGCCCCGGCCAAGCAGCGATGACCTCGCCCCCAGACTCAGAGGCCGGACAGGAAAGCCGGTTCTCTGACGCTCTCCCCCACCCCAGAGCCGCCAGCGAGGAAGACAGCGGCGGGTGCAGGAAGAGCAGACAGGCGCCAGGTGGAGGGGGAGGCCGCACTGACCCGGCTGCCCGGGGGTCGCAGGCGGGGAGGCCGCACTGACCCCGCTGCCCGGGGGTCTCTCCGCTTCCTCTGGAGGCTGCGTCCCGGGCTGCGCTGGCTAAGCCGCGGGCCCCGCGGAGGCGGCTCGGGTTCTGCTCCCGTGGAGACACCGGGGCCCTCAGCAGCCGCGTGGGGGCCGCTCCCGGCGGCTCGGGTGGTGAGGAGCCGCACTGGGTGCCGCGCCGCCCGGCTCCTCTCCAACACTAGAGTCACGTTCACAGACACAGCCGCGCCTTCTGCGCAGCCGGCTGCGGGGAGCGCACGTGTGCGGGAGGGAGACGTCGAAGGGGAAACTGCTTTTCCGACCGCCTGCCCTCCGCGGAGTCATTCCCAGTAGAAAGCCAACAGGGCGGAGTGGTCAGTCACCCCTCCCCCACCCGCGGTGTCCCTTCCCATGGTCAGTCCCCACCTGGAGATTTGAAATGGAAAATTCCAGAAGCCAACAGCTCCTGTTTTAAGGTGCATGCTATTCTGTTATGTCTTTTATTCCAGTGGATTGTTACAACTGATCTATTACTGTCGTTACTCCCTCACTGTGCCTAGCTTATAAATTACACGTCATTACAGGTATGTGTGTCTAGGAAAAAGCATGGTGTTTTACAGGGTTAGGGCCAGTCCACGGGTTCAGGTGTCCACTGGGGGCCTTAGGCCATGTCCTCCACAGACAAAGGGGACCAGCATCGCCTCGGTTCTCCTCCCACCCTGCAGCCACACCCTTCTCCAGGCGATCTGGTGCGCGCTCCCTGGGCCAGCTGACCCGGCCAGCTGCTGCAGTGGGAGGCTGTGTCCCTCCACCTGACTCCTGACCCGGCAGGCACTGGGAGAATGGGCCCATATGAGCCTTAAGGAGGAAGACCACACAGCTGGGTCACCACTGTGAGAGCCACAGGAGCAAGCTTGGCGGAGACCAGAGCGGCCCATGGAGCCCAGCCAAAGCCACCTGCCCACAGACCCGACTCGTAAAGTAAGTGCACCCTTCTGTTGTGAGCCCACAGAGGCGTTGTGCTTGGGTGTTGTGCACTTACTATTGTGGCACTAGATTTATATGACACAGAGTATACACCAGACCCTCTTAGTGTGGAGGATGCATTCTAGAATGTTCCACAGGTGCCTGCCATGCAGAGGTATGAAACTCTATATGCTACATTTTTCCCTACATATACACACTTATGATAAGAGATTAACAACTAGTCATAAAATAGAAAAATTTTAACAATATATTACAATAAAATTTATTTAAAGCTTGTGAATTTTTTATTTCTGGAATTTTCCATTTAATATTTTCAGACCTCAGTTGACTGTGGGTAATTTAAACCATAGAAAATAAAAATCACAGGTAAGGGGGCACGCTGCCGTATCTGACTAGGCCACTGTGATGCCCTCCTTGGAGGAGTCTCTACTTGATTTTTAAAATAGCTCAAGCTGCCCAGCGTGGGAATCAGATAAATAAGTGTTGTTGGATTAAAATAACGAGGACAACAGCTAATAAAGCAGGGACCGGTGCTGCGGAGTAGCGGGTAAAGCCGTCACTAAAGCCGTCACCTGCAGTGCCAGCATCCCATATGGGTGCCAGTTCAAGTCCTGGCTGCTTTACTTCCGATCCAGCTCCCTGCTATGGCCTGGGAAAGCAGTAGAAGATGGACCAAGTGCTTGAGCCCCTGCATGGGAGACCTGGAAGAAGCGCCTGGCTCCTGGCTCTGGATCGGTGCAGCTCTGGCTGTTGTGGCCATATAGGGAATAAACCACTGATAGAAGACCTCCTCCCCACACCTCTGCCTCTAACTCTGCCTTTGAAATAAATAAATAAATCTTAAAAAAAAAAAAAGTAAAGGAAAACGTTTAACCTGTGGTGGTCGCAGAGTAGCAATCTCAGCACCTACCGAGCCGCTTAGCGAGGACGTCGGGGTTGTTAGTGAAGCTGCAGAGACGGGGGCTGGCTTCACAGCAGGTGCAGGAGGAGCTGTGCTGGGAGCCACATCCGTCAGCCGGTCCCTGCGAGGGACGCGGGGGCAGAGGCTGCCCCGTCTCTGCCTGGGGGAGGAGCCCAGGTGAGCGTGAGCGGGTTCCCGAGGCCTGGGCGGAAGGGGAGGCAGCCACTTGGCCTTGAAGCACAGCACAGCCTGGTGCTTTGTGGCAGCGCCTGCCAACCTCGTGTGTCTGGGATCAGTGAGAGCAGAGCAGTGCCCGCTGGGAACCTGCTGCCTCGCATTTGGGGAGGGCAGGAGCCGACCCCGGTCTTGTTGACATCGCCCTGCGCCTGGCTGCCAGGCACCCCCGCCCTGTGACCCTGGCCTCCCGTTGCGACATGGGACAGGGGAGCTGCTGGGTCCTGCTGTCTTGGACGCTGTGTGCAGCAGAGGCCTTCCGTGGGGCTTGTGGTTGAGGTCTGCCCACTTCCATAGAAGGCTAAGTGGCCGCCCTCACTCAGAAAACAGCACGAGGCAGGCGAGCAGGCGGACTGGGTGTGTAGGGGTTCGAAGCCAGGACGGGGCTCCAGCCCGTGGAGCCCGCAGAGCCCCTCGGGAAATGCAACTGCAGAGCAGTGGTGGCTCCAAGCCAAATGAGTAAAAGTTTAAACAAAAGTGTGTGTGGTGGTGCTAGGGAGCGGCAGGGCAGTCAACCTACACTGTTACAATGTCAGTGTAACTAAGACCCCATCTTCGGCGACTGCTTTATCCTAACAGGATTGCGGAGCCCAGCAAAGTGGTAGGAACCCAATCTCGATGTAACAGTTTTTCTCTGGAAGTGAGTTAAAAGTCTTGCACCGCCACCCATCCATCCATCCACCCACCCATCACCTGTAAGTCATTACTCTTGCTTTCCCACCACAGCAGACCCGAGCAAACTCAGCAGGAGGCAGTCGCTGCCCCGCCACCCTCTTGGCACAGCTCACACTCCTGCGGCACCGGCATCAAAGGTGGATAATCTCTGCAAGAGCCGGAAGACAGCACCGCTCTGCCCCAGAGGAAGGTGGCACCCTGCGTGGGGACGCTGGCCCTCCACTCACCTCAGCAGGGCACCACACACCCTGTCCCCTTTGAGACAGCCCACGTGACCCTCTCCCTCCTACCTGCTCCCCAGTTTTGTTATCCACCTGCCCCCTTCTCCCTGCTCCCGCGAGCACACTGATGACAGAGCAGTACTTACATCGAAGGTGCTCAGTCATCCACAGAGTCTGCCCCCCCCAGCAGTACTTAGAACAAAAGTGCTGAGTCATCACAGATCCTGCTCCCTCTCAGTCGAGGCGTTCGAAAGTCAGGCGTGAAAGCCGCCTCGTGGGTTTGCAGGGAAGGCAGAGCCCAGCGTCGTCTGTGCCTGCGAAGCGGTCTCTCTTCATCTTTCGGGCTTTGCGGTGTAGCAGTCAGAGTCCCGGGCTGCTGGCCACTGCGCCGCCACTCCACTGGGAAGGGATGGCCGCCCTTCTCACGGCGCCCCTCTTAGTAGCAGACCAGGGAGCTGGACGGGCTGATGGAGGAGACAACTGGAGGTGTTGGGACTTGAATAATGGCATCACTTAAAGGTAAAGAGGCAGCCAGGTAACTTCCACCCCCAGTTCCCAGACCAGCCACAGGGAGGCAGAGCCGTTAGGGCCCGGCTGCGCTCTGCGAGGCGTGCTAAACTTCCTGGAAATGGAATAGGATGGAGGACTGCATGCTTTCCAGGACTTTCTGGAAGGGTGGAAGGATGCACTGGGTACGCTCCCCTTGAGGGAGGTGCTGGGGCTGCGGTGGGGGCCTTTTCAAGTGAGTCTGGTCTGTTTGCCTGAGCAGGGGCTCTGGGTTGAAGGCCGAGCTGGATCACCGCCCTCCACCCAGGGAGCCTCCTGTCCTGCCCCTCCCCACAGGGCCTTCAAAACGTCCATGCAAAAGCAGACTTAAAAGGTGAATTTACTTTGGTGCAGAAAGTTTGAAATCCTTGCTTCGCATTTTCCTAATTTGCATTTCCCGTGCACTTTTTCTCACAGCCCCCTCCTTGGAAGCTGCCCCACTCTCATGTTGGAAATGAGTCCCACTGCTGGGCACACCTGCAGGCCCTGAGCCTCTGAGTGCCCAGAATGGCTGAAAAATCAGCATCAGGACCCAGTGGAGGCAGGCAATCAACCCGTGCAGGTCAGAGGGAGCCACAAGACATGTGCTCCGAGGAGCAGGCCAAAGGCACAGGGCGGCGGCCAGCTGCTGCAGCAGCTGTCTCCAGGCCAGCAGCCTCCCAGGGCTCTCCCTGTGTGCAGGCACCCAGAGGGACAACAATGAGGAAAGCGGTTATTAAACAGGTCCTGGCCATGTTAGAGAAGCTGCCATCTTGCTTCCTGAGTTGTCACTTGGGAGCTGATGGACAGCAGGCTGTCTGCGGGGTGGGGTGTGCAGGTGAGGGGCTGGCTTCCTGGACGGGAAGCCGCCAGCTGCAGGACACAGTTCTGTGTTCACGAGGCCTGGCCGTTGTCCACCCCCTCTTTGCAAACCAGGTATCTTCAAAACATCCATGGGACGGGCATACCATGCAAAAACAGCCCCAAAGTCAGCTTACCTTCTAATCTCATTTTCATGAGCTCTCGAAGTCCCTTTCGTACGGAATTTTCTTGGCCGACAAGGACAGCCAGAGATGGCAGCATGGGTAGCGTTTGAAACCCCTCACCAGCTTGGACCAGTGGAAGCACAGAGAGGTCATCCATGCCTGACGGACAGAGAAAACGATTTCTCGGGCCACGGGGGGGAGGGGCCAGAACACAGCGGCAGCCAGCGAAGTCCCCAGAGCTCAGACACGGGAGCTCTGTGACCCCCGGCTGAGCAGCGGCTGGATTTCCGCGGGGCGCATTAGGGTGCGTTAGGATTTGAGTTGCACTGGACACTTGCCTGAAAAAAGGGGTCCGTGGGCTGAGTGCCCTCCTGTCCCCCGAGGCTGAGCCAGGCCTCCCACAGCAAGCCGCTCAGCACACTCTGTGCACTCACAGGCCCGTGGTCCCTGGAGAAACTCGCTCCTGTTCTCGTGCAGCGAGCTGCGAGAGGACCGGGAACACGAGGTGGCTCCTGATGGCCAGCAGATGTCTGAACAGCACCCAGCTGGCAGCCTGCGCCTGCCTTCCAATCTGTTTTCCATTCCAGAGGCGCGTGGGCCGAGAGACCCTTCACGGAGCTGCGGGCGGCGTGCCGGGAGCTGGAGGCGAGCGGTTTTCTCCTGGCGGCTGACACCTCGCCTCCTGGCTGTTGGCTGCACACACTCCAGCTCCTGCATCTGGGTTCCAAGAACACAGAGTGTGGGGCTCTTCGGGGCCCGGCCATCTTCTGTTTGTTCCCTCCGGGCTCGCTCACCGGCGGGCGCTTCCTTCCCATAGTTACTGGGGCCCCAGAACTTCAGGAAATCCCAGTAGCGTATGGACTGTGTTCTCATCAGAGCCAGGTCCCAGAAAGGGGATGACCAGGGCCGGCTGCCCCAGGGCAGGCCCTTGAGTTTCCAGGATGTAACATTTATAGAAGGATTCTTGGTTCTCCCAAAACCCTGCCTTATCCTCCCATCCCACCCTCCTCCACATCCTTGCACTCACATCACCGTCCACACAGCAGATCTGCCCCAAACGGGAGCCTCTCTTGATTCTTTGTTCCCCACTGGAGTGGGTCCTGGCATGGCTCCCTTCAACACAGACGTGGAAGAGGGTGCCCTCCCCTCCTATGCACGGTCACCCGCTCCGCTGCACCTCTGGCTGACTGCACACCCATCTTTTAGACGGAGCCAAGAAGAGCCTCCAACTCCGCGCCTCCTCTGCTCCCCCGCACTCAGACCTCCCGCACCTCCGGGATCTTTCCTGGTCTAAAGCCTTCCCACCTGGCTGCAGGAGGCTCCTGCTCATTCCCTCGGGTCCCTGAGTCTCTGCTCACTACTCCCTGCACCCCCAGCGGCAGTCTCATGGTTGCCTAGTTATGTGCTTTAGTGCTCATTATTTATCTCGCAGCCTGACTGTATGATCCTGCCCACCGCTGTGTTTCCAGTGCCTGGCCCCAGGTCTTGCTCCAGGAACATGTAACAGACAAGGGGATGGATTCGGGCTTCGAGGACTGGACCAAAGTCTGCAGAAAAGTCACTAATTCCCAGAGTGGAACCAAACTGAACCCAGACTTAGTTAAAAAAAAAAAGAAAGAAAAAAACTCAGGCAAATGGCAATTTTTTGACAGGCAGAGTGGACAGAGAGAGAGAGAGAGAGAAACAGAGAGAGAGACAGAGAGAAATGTCTTCCTTCTTCTGTTGGTTCACCCTGCAATGGCCGCTGCGGCCGGTGCACCGCGCTGATCCGAAGCCAGGAGCCAGGTGCTTCTCCTGGTCTCCCATGCGGGTGCAGGGCCCAAGCACTTGGGCCATCCTCCACTGCCTTCCCGGGCCACAGCAGAGAGCTGGACTGGAAGAGGGGCAACCGGGACAGAATCTGGTGCCCCAACAGGGACTAGAACCCAGTGTGCCGGAGCCTCAGGCGGAGGATTAGCCTAGTGAGCCACGGCGCCGGCCACAAATGTCAATTTAATAAATATCTATGGGGGTGGACTTTTGGCCTGGCGATTAAGATGCCTACATCCCACATCAGAGTGCCTGGGTTTCATTCCAGACTCTGACCCCAGATTTGGCTTCCTGCTAGTGCACACCCTGGGAAGCAGAGATGGCTTAATTAACTGGGAGACCTGGATTGAGTTCCTTGCTCCTGGCTTCCACCTGGCCCCACCTATTTCAGGCATTTGCAGAGTGAACCAGCAGATGGGAGCTCTGTCTAATATTCAGTATTTTTGCCTTTCTAATTAGTTAAAAATAAATAAGTATCTTTGGGAGGCCTCTCATGTGAGACAGAGCCATGACTAAGAGACGTGGAGCACACAGGACAAAGGGTGGGAGGAACAACATGTGCACCTGTAATGATGACATGAGAAGCAGAGGTGTGCCCAGAGCGCACGCAAGGAGCATCAGATGCAGGCTCAGGGTCCAGGGGGCAGGGGCCGCCCTCCTGGGAGTCTTCTGTAATCTCTCCAGCTGGAGAAGATGGAATCACGAACTTCTGACTCTCCAAGAAGAGCTGCCGGTTCGGGTGCCCACCATCATGCACCAGGCATTGCTCCAGGGCCTTTGCGTCCGGGGCTCCCAGCCCTGTGGACGTGACTATACAACAAATGGGAAAGGAGTGCTGGGCCCTGAGGCCGCTGTGCTAGGGCAGGTTCCCGGGGAAGCGGCCAAGGTAGAGATGTGCACAGAGGTGCCCTAAAAACCAACCCCGGGGCGGAATGGAACAGCAGGGCCAGGCAGGGAGGAGTTGGACAGGCAAGTGGCGGGGGGGGGGGGGGGGGTCAAAGTTCCTCTGAACTGAGGCAGGGGGTTGGATTTTGTGTCCCAAATGGAGCAGGTCTGGTGGGGGGGGGGGGGAGCCGGGTTAAGGTCAGCAGCAGGTGTCCCGGGTGGGGCCCTGAGCCGCCTCTCTTCCTGTCTCCCATCCCTTGCTGTGACATCACTGCAGCTCACAGCTGGACACGCTGTCTGGGTGACCGAGATTTATAGCCGCAGCCTCCGCCCGTCCTGCATGCTCCAGACTCACATGCAGTCTTCATCCATCATCTTCCCCGAGCCTTCCCAGAACGAGCTCCCAGCCTCGCCTGCCTTCCTGTCCCAGGGAAGGGCTCCTCCATTCTTCCAGCTGCTTAAGCTAGAGCCTGCCGGCCACGACCTCGGCGTCACCCTCACGCCCCCAGCCACACAGCCCTGCACTGCCAGGCTCGCTCCCTCCAGAGCAAGGCCCCTGGCTGTTCTGGAACCACCCTGAACGGCCTGCAGTTCCCTCCCTCAGCTCCCGCAGGCTGCGCTCGGACGCCTCCGCTGAAGGCCCCATCTCCATTGCAGCTCTCAGTCTCCACCCCTCCTGGATTTTATCAGCATGCGTGTGTCCTGTCCTGCTTGGTGATGGCAGGGACGTGTATACTCACCATTGTTTCCTTGGGACCTGGAACAGAGCCCCTGCCCGGTGCGCCTCAGGGCGTTTGCTGACCCGCTGAAGGCAGGAAGCAGTGGAGAGGGTGCTAGAGGTGGCTCTGTGTTGTTCCAAGAGATGTCCTTGCCACCACGCCACACTCCTTCCCGCAAAGCCAGCTCCCTCCAGACCACGGAGAGGCCATGCACAGGCCCCAGGGGGTCAGAAGTGATTCCCAAGTGGGACAGACTTGTTTCTCGGGGTGCTCCAAGGGTGAAACCCTGACCTTGCCAGCTGGTGCTGCCCGGATGTGATTTACTGGCTGTCTGCACTATTGTTTGGGTTCATGGCTGAGGTGGGGAAACCTGAGCAGTGCCCAATGTCAAGACCTGCAGGTGTTTCATTAAAATAGCCCAGCCTGCCTTCTGCCTGGGCTGGGGACCACCTTACCCATGCCCTGACACTTTTCAGAGTTTGTCGTTAGAGGAAACCTGCAGAAAGAAGTAAGGCCGCATTTAATTTAGAGTGACAGGTGAGTGTGTCCATCGACAGCAGTTAGGTGGGGTCCTCTGTATATTACAGAGCCAGCATGCGGCAAAGGACAGGGCGCTGAGCTTGGAGCGAGAAACCCAAGGCCAGGCTTCTCCTGGTTTTCACTAAGCAGTTGCTTGTGTGTGACCTTGAGCAAAACCTGCATTCTGTCTTCATTGCCTGCTACACAGTGAGGAACTTGAGACTAATGAGTGCTGGTGAGCTCGTATGCTCTGGGTTGAATTCAGCCTGCACGTGATTTCTTTGGGCCTTGGTGGCTTTGAAGACACAATCTGGGGGCCAGCGCTGTGGCATAGCGGGTAAAGCTGCCACCTGCAGTGCTGGCATCCACATGGGCTCCAGTTCAAGTCCCGATTGCTCCACGTCCAGTCCAGCTCTCTGCTGTGGCCTGGGAAAGCAGTGGAGGATGGCCCAGGTCCTTGGGTCCCTGCACCCCCATGGGAGACCAGGAGGAAGCTCCTGGCTCCTGGCTTCAGATTGGCACAGCTCTGGCCATTGCAGCCAACTGGGGAGTGAACCAGCGGATGGAAGACCTCTCTCTCTCCCTCTGCCTTTCAAATAAATAAATAAATCTTTAAAATAATTGGTTTGGGTGAAAACGCAGAATTCCCTCGAGTGCTGGGACTAGAGCAGTAAAAAGCAGCACCGTGGGCATGAGCTGGCATGGAGAAGCCCGAGCGGGTTTGGATGAGACATTGACCGTGTGGATGGCAGACAAGGGCCTTGCAAAGCAGGGTATGGGATACAACCTGTTGCAGAGGCGCGAAGAAAGAGGAGCCTCGTTCTTGAGCTCAAATGGTTAAGACCATGCAAGAAGGAACCGAAGCCACCCAAGGACACGAGGCAGAGCAGCCCAAGAGAAGGACTGAGCACTACAAAGAACGAGCTCTGGTCAGCTCAACTTCCTCCACGTGGAGGAGCCCAGCTCGGACTACTCTGAGCCAAGTGACACGTCTTTTCTTCTTTCGTTTAGTTGACAGATAAAAATTGTATACATTTATGGTATATAATATGATTTTTAAGATTTATTTATTTTTTAAGATTTATTTATTTGAAAGACAGAATTACAGAGAGGCAGAAGCAGAGGGAGAAAGAGGTCTTCCATCTGCTGGTTCACTCCCCAGAGAACCATAATGACCAGAGTTGCGCTGATCCAACGCCAGGAGCCAGGAGCTTCTTCCCAGTCTCCCATGCAGGCACAGGGGCTCAGGGACTGGGCCATCTTTCACTGCTTTCCCAGGCCATAGCAGAGAGCAGAATAGGAAGTGGGGCAACCAGGACTTGAACCGGTGCCCATACGGGATGCCAGCACTGCAGGTGGTGGCTTTACCCACTACGGACACCACAGTGCCAGCCCCAGGATGTTTTGATATACAGGTATACACTGTGGATGGATCAGTCATGCTGATGTTTATCACCTCACATACTTACCGTTCTTTTGGGAGAGGGAAGAGAAGGTGGGAGGGCTGGTATGGGGGGAAGAACCACTATATGCCTAAAGTTGTAGTTAGGAAATTTGTACTCATTAAATAAAAGGTTTCTTAAAAAAATAAAGTATATTGAAATTTAAAAAAGCTCTCCTCTCAGCGATCTTCAGGTGCACAATGTGTGTGTTGTTATGACATGGCCAACGTGGTGTCCTGGATGTCTTGGGCACGTTCCTCCCTAATGAAACGTTGCAGCCTTTGGCCGGCAGCTCCACAAGCCCCCACAAGTCCACCTTTGTAGTCCACAAAGCAGCACTAAGAATTCAGACCTTGCGACTGCAGACCCCAGGTTGTGGATCTCAGCCTTAGGATTTAGCAGCTGCCCACTCTGAGACCCTCACAGGCCCTGCCCTCGAGGTCTCCCGTGCCCACCAGGCCCCAGGAAGTCAGGTGGTCAGTCCAGTCTTCGGCATGGTCCCTGATACCACTGTCAGGCCCAGGATGGGGCCTTGAGAATCTGGCCCCATTCTCCACTCCTAGCCCCACACGCCTGTGGCAAAGTCCAAATTAAACAAAGGGAGAATTTCTAAAACTTGGATCATGAAGAGGGATCCGTTAATGGGGGCAGGGGGCGAGGTTTCAGGGAGCTGTTCTCAGCATACCCAAGCGTAGGTTGAGTTAAATTGTAACTCAGGGCTTGTGCTGCCCTGTTGGTGCTATGTTACTCCAAGATATTCCAAGACATTTGGGGTAGGAAGAGGTTTGGCAGGAAGCAAAGCGCTTATAATGGGAAAAACAGAACATTTTCTTTTTGTGAGGATAACGTTTTCACCATGTATTTTCCAAATCAGCTTCTAAGGCATATGCCCTTTAGCTGCGCTACAGTTCTCTTCTAAGGGGCTGGAGTTAAGGATGGGAGGCGGCTCGTTCTCCTCACTCCAGTCCAAGCAACAATGCCAGTCCCCTTGGGGTCAAGGACGTGGGTACCTCAGACCAAGATAGGACCACTCTGTCTCAGGAGGTTAAGTGCATCCACAGCAGGGTCCCCGGAGCCCACCTGGGAAGGGTCTCTGCCGTGGGAGTGGAGAAGCAGAGCTCACAGCAGCCACGGTCCTCTTTCTGGATCTCCTCCGGCCTGCAGGAAAGTACAGGACAGGGGTGAGTCCTGCAGCCAGGGGAGCCTGGTGCTTCTGGGAACGCCTCACACAGGTGTCTAGGAAGCCAGGAAGAGGCGGCAGGGCTCACTCCAACCACCTGTGGGCCCCGCACCCTCAGCGCCAGTGGGGGTCCCTGTGTGGGCATGGGAGGGGTGCAGGGAAGGACCAAAGGGTGGGCCTGCTGCCTTGGCCACCCGAGTTTCCTTTTTCAAGCAGAAGAGCCATCTCATTATCTGGACCCCTTCCTGGCGTGGTCATTTTTCCTTAAGTTACCACGTTAATTGCTTTGTTTCTGAAGTCAGTATTATTTTTCTGACCCAGTTAAGGCAAGCAGGCTTCGCGTCACTCCTCCAAGCCTCAGCACGTGGAAAACACATTATCACTGTGCTCTCTGCAGCAGATGGGACCCTCCCCTCCGCTCTCCACACCCACACCCTGCCCGAGCTCCGTTCTCTCGCTCCTCTCGCTTGGTCCAGTCGCTGGATGGAAGTTGGACTTGGTGATGTGCATTCCTTTTACAGACTCACAAAGCATTAAAATACAAGTTTCCTTTGCTCTTTGGGCCATTTTCAAAAGGAAAACTTCTAAATAGCCCTTCTACAGAAGTCACCAAAAAGACAGAAAACAGGAAATTAAACGAATGACTGAGAAAGTCTGCATATGATTCTAATTTTGTCCTTCCAACTAATGAAGATAATATGTATGAAATATAACACAACACTATTAAAACAGCAAGGCAATGGTCATAGTTTTCCCTATAATTGATTTAGTAACAGAATTCATACTGCAAATTTTTTTTCTGTTAACACTTGTGAAGAAAATGACATTTATTTCTCATAAAAAGAAAGAATTTATATGATGAAATAAACTTTTAAAAAGTTTCTTGTGACCTTGTTAAATCGATTATGTGTCTTTAATTTTTAGAAGATGTACAAAAGAGAAAGAACAATTAGAAATACGTTTCAACCAAATCATATTGATTAAAATGCTGCTGCTTAATCAAAACGCACTCTTTTCTTAGTCATAGCTACAGGCATGAACGCAAGCAAGCAAATGATGATGAGCACGAGAAAATAATAATGAAATCCTAGCACAGGGTTGGAAGAACTCAATTGGAAGAACTTTGATTTGTGGTAAATACAAGCAACCAAAATAATTAGATGATTAAAACCAGCATCTGGGGTGACTGACAGGTAACTGATAACTCCTAGACCTCCACTTACTAGCTGCCCAGGGCGCTGCGGCTCTTTGGCCACTGCTGTCTCTGTTCACATCACAAGAGGACTCCTTCCTTCAACTCCTGGAGCTCACAGTAGTCTCCCCCACGCCTTGTGGAGCAAGGCCATGCATCACCTTGTGTTACAGGCTAACTGTCCAGCAGGCACACCCCTGCCTCCCCTCCCCGTCACTGGCTGCACGGACACGCACGTTGGAGCTGGCAGATAGCTGGGCTTTGCTGTTACTTAAGACACACCTTAGGGAGGCTCCCAGAACAAGGATTCTCTGCTCCCAGACCCCTCCCGGTAAGGAGTGGAGTCAGCGATGCTCATGTAGGATTGCCAAGGTTAAGCAAGACCGACTTCATTACTGGTTTTCTGAAAAAGAAGTTAACTTGGTTTTGCAAACTCTGGTCAGCAGATCCTTAACTATAATTATTGGATGGGGTCTACCCATGTAGAATTCTTTCTAACAAGTACTCAGGACGTAAAAAGCAGAATCATGGAGACTGTGGGATCCATTGCCTTCCCGTTGGAAGGAGAAATGTGCAATTTTCCCACACCATTATAGAGGTTTCTATGGTGCGATGCTGCTGTTACAGTTTGGATACTAGTTTGGCTTTTCCCCAAAGGCATGTATGTTGGAGAATGGGTCTTCAAGTCTCCTGTTAATGGCTAACAGATTAAGGGTGGAAGTTTAATCCACTTGTGGTGGCCAAAGGTGGGACCTTTGGGATGCCTGGATTGAATTAGGTTGCTGAGGTGGCGGCCCCAGAGTAAAACCCTAGTGGCTCTGTAAAGGACCACTCACATGGAGGGCGAGGCTGCCCCGCCTCCCTCCACTTCTGGTTCACCACGTGATCACATGTTCCACCATCCTCCACCTTCAAAGGCCATGGACCAATTTCAGACTGGGAACCTCCACAACTGTGAGCCAAAACAAAGCTTCCTTCATCGGCAGCTCCTCTCCAGTACCTGTGACGATGACAGAAAGGTTAACACAGCCATGCAACAACGGAAATGCTGTTGTGTTTGCTGACCTATGGACATGTTCATGGTCTTTGTTGAGTGGAGTGTGAAGTAATACATACAACATAAATGACTTTTTCTAAGAAGTAAGCCATTTCTATTCCATAGCCAGCTTCTATTTCCAGCCCCCACTCTGCAGAGGGAGGCAGTCTATTTGTGATGCCTTCTCTGCAGGGATCTGGCTCCAGGTTCCCAGAGGCTTAGCAGTCATAGTGGCACAAGGCCAGGCGGGAGACATCTGGTTTCTTGTCTTCGGCTGCACAGGCTTCTGCTGGTTTGTCTTGGTCGTTGGGTCCACACCGGCCATCTTCTTCATGGCAGCCACAGGGGACCTGAAGTCCAGCATCCTTGGTTCCTTTCACACATGGGATGTGCCCAACTTGCCCCTTCACCAAGGTGGGCTGCACAGGAGCTTGGGGTGCTGCGTTGGACCCATTTCCAGGTGAGAAAGCCGTGCCTCCCAGCCTCTGTGGCACCAGAGGGCACATGAGGAAGAGACACCAGGTCTCTCTCACCCTCCCAAACCTACCAGGCGGCCTCGTTATGCTGTCTTCCTTGAGGCCCTTTCTGGAGGTGGATGGGGCAGAGCCTTTTGTGGACACGACTGTGTGTGCCTCTGACCCTTCTCTCTCCCACCTGAGGGAAACCTGATCTAATCTGGGAAGAGGGTCTGGAAAAACAACTTTTCATTGCACAGAATTCTAGATCTTTCTCAAACTGTTAAATAGATAGGGTTCCCATCTGTGTAGATGGCAAGCTCATGCCACTGTTTTATAAAATGGTTAATGGAAGAAGAAGCAGCAAGCAAGAGGGAGTTTGAAAAACTTGAGGAGCAGAGATCTGAAGTTAGTGGAGAGAACGATGCTGGAGTGAGACTGCAAACAGACACAGGACTATCAGTGCTGGAGGAAGCGGGGGTGACCTCAGCACTGGGGTCTCTGCTCTACCAAGCCCCCTGCCTCTGCCAAACCATCACACCCTGTTTTGCTGCAAGTTCGTCTCTAAATTTCCAGGGTTCTGACAGGTCTGGATGATGGTCAAGGGCACATTTCCTGAGTGAGTCAGCTGACCCCTCACAGGCTGCAGAAAGGTCACACAGCCATGGTCTTTGCCTTACTTCCAAGATGTAGATGGGTTTTCCTGCAAAGGACGCAGGTTTTTTTCTGTCCTGAGTCCTTCAGGACTCAGACTGTTGAAATGTCAAAGCTAAGATTGGATTCTTGTTCTTGGCGCTTCTGCCTTCATAACCCTTCTTTCCTGGACCCAGGGAAGAACAGTTCTCAACCAGGCTGGGGAAGGCCAAGAACTCAACCAAACCTCTAGGGATTCTACTGGAACTGGGCGTGTTGATGGAGCGACAGGCCCAGTGAACACCCAGAGCCAGGGAACTGAGTACCTGTCTGTTTTCTGAAGGCTGACTACGGAGACTCCCAGCCCCTCCCACATTCAGAACCGGAGTGCGGGCACTCAGAACTGCACCCCCTCCGAAGGCAAAGGGAAGCAAAGCTTGGGCTATTTGGTCTGTGCAGAGGAAAGTCCAGGAGCAAGGTCTTCCCGGCAGTGGCCACCCAGCCCGCCCCACAGCCCTGTGGAGGCCCGCAAGCCAGGCTGCTATTCCAAGCTCCAAATGGCCCCTCAGCCCTCCACCCTCAGTCACGAGCAGTCAGTTGGACTGCTCAGACCACACACCTGAGCAGTCTTCAATATGGAAGATGGAGATGCAAACAAGGAAAAGCAACGTGGAGGAAGTCGGGAAAAGAACACTGAAGAAACACACAAGTCTGCGTAATGTCATCCGAAAGCTGAGCGAAGACCCTGCATCCATGAATTAAGGACCGGATGCTACATGCCCCCCCAACACGCTTGCACACGTGCACAGAGACACACATGGGGGCATTCAGAGGGGAAAGGAGTGACTGGAAGTGACGGATGTGACAGCACAACAAAGACAACGTCGTTAGGAGGGATGGAGGCTCATGTCGAACACCTGCCCGGAGAAGGTAAAGAAACACACGTCGGGGTCGGGGAGGAAGTAAAAGGATTTATTTAGGTTGGGGGTCCCCAAAGGCCAAACAATAGAAATTCGAGAAAGAAAAAAAAATAGACAAAACAGAAGGAAGGAAACTTAAGTGAGAGGATTCAAGAAAATCTCCCCCTTTCTCTCTGTCTCTCTCTCTCTCACTGTCCACTCTGCCTGTCAAAAAAAAAAAAAATTAAAAAAAAAAAAAAAGGCCAGCACCGTGGCTCACTAGGCTAATCCTCTGCCTTGCGGTGCCGGCACACCGGGTTCTAGTCCCGGTCGGGGTGCCAGATTCTGTCCCGATTGCCCCTCTTCTAGGCCAGCTCTCTGCTGTGGCCCGGGAGTGCAGTGGAGGATGGCCCATGTGCTTGGGCCTGCACCCCATGGGAGACCAGGAGAAGCACCTGGCTCCTGCCTTCGGATCAGCATGGTGCGCCGGCCGCAGCGCACTGGCAGCGGCGGCCATTGGAGGGTGAACCAACGGCAAAGGAAGACCTTTCTCTCTGTCTCTCTCTCTCACTGTCCACTCTGCCTGTCAAAAAAAAAAAAAAAAAAAAAATCTCCCAGAGGCAGGTGCTGTGGCATAGTAGGCTAAGCCTCTGCCTGTGGCACTGCATCCCACATGGGCACCAGTTCGAGTCCTGGCTGCATTTCTTCTGATCCAGCTCTATGCTATGACCTGGGAAAGCAGTAGAGGATGCCCCAAGTCCTTGGGCCCCTGCACCGACATGGGAGACCCAGAAGAAGCTCCTTGCTCCTGGCTTCGGATCAGCCCAGCTCCAGCTGTTGCGGCCACTTGGGGAGTAGACCAGCAGGAGGAAGACCTTTCTCTCTGTCTCCCCCTCCCTCTCCCTGTAACTCTGCCTCTTGAATAAATAAATAAAATCTTAAAAAAGAATAAATAAAGAAAATCTCCCAGGGGCCAGCGTCATGTTGTAGCAGGTTAAGCTACCACTTACATCAGAATGCTGGTTTCAGTCCCAGCTGCTCCACTTCCAATACCAGGCCACTGCTAATGTACCAGGGAAAGCAGTGGAAGACGGCCCAAGTATTCAGGCCCCTGCACCCATGTGAGAGATGTGAATGGAATTCCTGGCTCCTGGTGTAGGCGTGGCCCAGCCCCAGATGCTGTGGCCATTTGGGAAGTCAACCAGTGAATGGAAGGACGATCTCTCTTTTTCTCCCTCTGTCCCTCTGTAAACTTACCTTTCAAATAAATAAATAAATAGTTGACATAAATAAAGAAAAAGGAAGAAGAAATAAAAAGAAAGACTGAATCTACCTTCTATGTATTTTTGGGGGAATCTACCAGAAGATGTGCTATCCCAAAAAAAGGATCAAACTTAGCAAGAGTAAGACTTGGTGTAAAGGAAATTCAAACTCCAGCCTGGGCGAGAGACACAGGATCTTGAGGATGGCGGTGACACAGGCCCAGGCTGGCAGGGGTACACTGGAGGTGGAGGCCACCAGCCCGAAACACAGCAGAGAGGCCCAGGAGACAGGCGTGCTGCCCCGACTGTCATCTGTGTCCCCCCACGTCCCTAAACACGGGATTCCAGTCGGAAAGAAGACCTGAAATCAAGGAGGCATCGAGTCCCAGGCAGGAGAGCGGCCAAGGGACTCCACCACCTCCTGAGGACCGCCCTCCTCACTCCTGCCTCGGCCCTGAGGTTGGAGGACTGAGACGTGCTGATCCCAGCAGGCCCTCCGGCAACATCAACTGACCATAAATCCCAGGGCCCAGCTCTATCACATCCTCTGCTCGTCCATCCTGATGCCAACACCACAGCGTCGGGATCACTTTTAGCTTTGTAGTAAGTTTTAAAATCAGGATACATAGGCCGGTGCCGCAGCTCACTAGGCTAGTCCTCTGCCTGCCAGGTCCCCAGGTTCTAGTCCTGGTTTGGGTGCCGGATTCTGTCCCAGTTGCCCCTCTTCCAGTCCAGCTCTCCATTGTGGCCCGGGAGTGCAGTGGAGGATGGCCCAGGTCCCTGGGCCCTGCACCCACATGGGAGACCAGGAGAAGCACCTGGCTCCTGGCTTCAGATAGGCGCAGCACACCAGCCGCAACGCACCAGCTGTAGTGGCCACTTGGGGGAGGGAACCAATGGAAAAAGGAAGATCTTTCTCTCTCTCTGTCTCTCTCTCTCTAATTCTGCCTGTCAAAAAAAAAAAAAATTTCAGGATACATATGCTCCTTAGCTTTGCAAGTTACTGCAAACCAGATAATGATTTTCAGAGTTCTTTGCTAATTTTGGTCAGAAGTTTCCTCGCTTGTATGGAAGAGCAGGTATTGAAAGTTTGCTCCACTATCTGAGAGTCACTCTGACTCTGAGTATTTTCAGAATTAACTGAAGCAGCCACACCATCACCCCTGGTATCCGCAGGAACTGGCTCCACGACCTCCCCCGGGTACTGTTAGCCCCTTATGTAAGACGGTGTAGTATTTGCGTAGAACCTGGGCACATCCCCTGACACACTTCAAATCATCCCTGGAGTTCTACATCCCCATGCAATGTAAGCACCATGCAAATAGCTGTCAGCCTGTATTGTTTAGGGAAAATGAGGAGAAAAAAATAAGCAATGTTCATTTTTGGTGCAAGCACGATTTTTTCTTCTGATTATTTTTGACCTGTGGTTGGTTGAATCCACAGATGTGGAACGCCCTGGAAGTGGAGGGCGGCTGTCCTTGTCACCCACCACAAACAGCTACAGGCTGATTTTGAGGTTAACCTCAATTATCCCTTTAAACGAGGAGATGGTGAAATCCTTGGCTGTGGTTAGGGAAGGATGCGCTGTTCTCATGTAGGTTTTCACCATGCTCTGGCTCACTCACTGGGCCTTTGGACATCTGCCCATTTTCTGTGCATGTTACAGGGAATTGAATTGGGGGATTTTTATGTAAGAATACTTATAATCATCACTTTATAATGCTTATAATTGTAGAGTCTCCTCTGAAATTTCTTAAGGTTTATAATCTTTTCAACTCCAAAGTCAAATAAACTACTACTCTGATTATTAAGGAAGTCTACTCATTGTAAATAAAAACAAAACAGGAAAATCACCTGTAACTCCACCTAGAAGTAGAACAGCTGGTGAAGTTGGCCAGATACCCACCCAGGCTGTCTTTCCTGACAAGTCAGTGTGTTTACAGGTACAGATAGAGAGGCACACACGCACAGACACATATGTAAAATTAAAATGAGAATGTGTTGTGCATGTTTTTTGCTACTTGCTCTTTTATTCATTTGTGTGTTGTAGTCACAAATAACACAGATCTACTTGCTTACTATTTCATTTGTGGGAATATGTCATCAACTGCCTCACCATTGTATTAATGAAGATTTAGTTATTTATTTATTTGAAAGGCAGAGTTACAGAGAGAGAGGGAGAGACAAATGAGAAAGAGATTTTCCATCTGCTGGTTCACTCCCCAGATGGCTGCAACAGCCAGGGCTGGGCCAGGCCAAAGCCAGGAGCCAGGAGCCAGGAGCTCCATATTAGTCCCCAACGTGGGTGGCAGGGACCCAAGTACTTGGCCCATCATCTGCTGCTTTCCCAGGCTCATGAACAGGAAGCTGGCTTGGGAGCAGAGCAGCCAGGACTCAAGCCAGCACAGGGAGAGGCTTGACCTGCTGTGCCACAACACGTGACCCAACAGGCTATGAGCAGGTGCACTGCGTTTGGGTTTGTAACATGAAGACTCTCTGTGCCTGTCCAGTTACCACCATCTTCCAAATCCCTAGAAAGAGAACTCATGGGTTGAAGGAAATGCCTGTGTAACACCTTGATCCTCAGTGCCAAGGTTCCATCCAGAAGGTGGCTCCAACTTACGTGAACCGTGATCATGTCAGTTCTCCAACACTGGGCACTGCCCGTCTTCCACATCTGTAATTGGCGGAGAAAGCTCATCTCATCATTTTTATTTGCATTTTTGATTTCTAGAAGTGGTGACTGCATTTCCACTTTTCCTTGACTATTTGTTACAATGCTATGTCACCCGTCTGTGTGCTCCATCCTGTCTGTAGGGCATCCACCTTTTCTTCTTGATTTCTAGAACTCTGTACGTTGCGGATGTTTACTTGTTGCTCTCCGTAATGCACACAGATCCCAGGTAACATAGTTGCACAAAGCTAGTCTATAATGCAGCCTTTCACCACCAGGTGTGTGCAGTTCTGGAATGTTCTACGCAGGCTCTGGGAATGTTTGCTCACTGCCCTGACTGTGTTTCTGTCAGTGAATAGCACTGTGCTCTGCATCTGTGTGTTTCCTTCCATCCTGAGGGGTTACGTGACGATATGTAGGAATCGATGACCTTGAACCTCTGGTATAAAACAACGAGTTCTAGATTTAATACTCCTCTGAAAACAAATTTCATTCCCCAGCGTGTGCAGAAGCACTGGCCTGGACCAGCATTGTGTGGTCTACAGGTTAGGCTGCTGCCTGCAATACTGCCATCCCACGTGAGTTCCAGTTCCAGTCTTGGCTGCTCAGCTTCTGATCCAGCTCCCTGCTAAGGCACCCAGGACAGCAGCAGTGGCCCAAGCACTTGTGTCCCTGCCACCCACATGAGAGCCCTGGATGGAGTTCCTGGCTCCTGGCTTCCGCCTGGCCAAGCCAGGAGCTACTTGCCCAAGCAGCTACTTGGGAAGTAAACCAGAGGATGGAAAACCTCTTTTTCTCTCTGTCTTTCCTTCTCTCTGTACCTCTGCCTTTCAAATAAATAAATAAATCTTCAGCAATAGACTCTGGAGACGGGTGATGACATATCCCCACGTATGGAGTAACAGTTAATGTGTAGGTGTGTTATTTGTGACTACAACACATGGATGAGTAAGCAGTAAAACTCAAATAAATAAATCAGTCTTTAAAAAGAGACAGAAACACTGGCCCGATGATTGTTCTTCCACATTGTGACGTCAGGACGTGCCCTGGCCACGCATGGAGATGCGCCCTTTACCTGCATCACGTCTGCTGTCACATGAGCCGAATCCACACAGAGTCTTCGTAGGTCCCCCGGTGCTTGGCTGTCCCAGCGGCTCCCGGAGTCCAGCCACTTCCTTCCTCCCCAGGGCGCTCCGGGCTCACATTTCTAATGGGCTGTTCCTCCATTCTTCCTCCTCCCCCTATTTCAATAAAAAGAGCAATATTTTTTTAACTGCACAGCAATGCTTCCTTATTATAGAACTTTACATAATGCATAAAAGTTTTTAAAATCATGTAACATAAAGAAATACAAAGATAAAAGAAAAAAATTCTCTGTAATTTCACCACCCAGAGATCATTGCACCAATAAACGGTTCTGCTGGGATCTCCTGGTGGTTTTGCTGTCCAAGATTCTAGACGTTAGGAAACACACACAGACACAAGTGTGTCTGCACGTCTGTCTGAATGAAATCGAATCATAATATTATACAATTCCTGTTTTAGTTAGAAATAAATGTCTGGGGCTGGCGCTGTGGCATAGCAGGTAAAGGCAGCACCTGTAGTGCCAGCATCCCATATGGGTGCCAGTTTGAGTCCTGGCTGCTCCACTTCCAATCCAGCTCTCTGCTAGGGCCTGGGAAAGCAGTAGAAGATGGCCCAAGTCCTTGGGTCCCAGAACCCACGTGGGAGATCCAAGGAAGCTTCTGGGTCCTGGCTTCAGATAGGCCCACTTATGGCCTTTGCAGCCATCTGGGGAGTGAACCAGTCGATGGAACAGCTGTTTCTCTCTCTCTCTCTGCCTTTCAAATTAACAAATAAATCTTTCAAAAAAATGTCTAGGCCAGCGCCGCGGCTCACTAGGCTAATCCTCCGCCTTGCAGCGCCGGCACACCGGGTTCTAGTCCCGGTCGGGGCGCCAGATTCTGTCCCGGTTGCCCCTCTTCCAGGCCAGCTCTCTGCTGTGGCCAGGGAGTGCAGTGGAGGATGGCCCAAGTGCTTGGGCCCTGCACCCCATGGGAGACCAGGAGAAGCACCTGGCGCCGGCCTTCAGATCAGCACGGTGCGCCGGCTGCAGCAGCCATTGGAAGGTGAACCAACGGCAAAGGAAGACCTTTCTCTCTGTCTCTCTTTCACTCTGCCTGTCCAAAAAAAAAAAAAAAATGTCTAAAGCATTTTGGGGTCCACAAATATTGACCTAAATTATCACTTAAAAATAATTTTATTGTTCACTAAGTTATCTATCCTCATTATAAAAATCTAAGCAACATAGAAAAGTACTACAAATCAAGCAGTAAACTACCGAAATCTCTTCCTCCTGAAATCTCCGACTGCTGTCACTTGATGGTATTTAATCAGCTATCTCTCTAGATATACAGAGATAAAAAAATAAATAGACAAATTAAAATGCCTTTTAAAAATATTTATTTATTTATTTGGAAGAATGAGAGAGAAAGTAAGAAAGAGAAAAAGAAGAAAGAGAACAAGAGAAACAGAAACAGAAATAAAAAGAGGAAGAGGAAGAGGGAGAATCTTCTATCTTCTGGTTTATTCCCAAATGCCACAACCACCAGAGCTGGGCCAGGCCAAAGCCAGGAGCCCGGAACTTCATCTGGGTCTCCCATGTGGTGACAGGAGCCCAAGCACTTTGGGTCATCTTCAGTTCCCTTCCCGGGTACGTTAGCAGGGAGCTGGATCAGAAGCAGAGCAGCTGGGACTCAGACCTGCTGACACACTGGCATTGCAAGCTGTGGCTCAATACAACTGCATCACTGGCTAAACTGTTTCTTAAAAATTAAGATTTATGGGCTGGGCATTTGGTACAGTTACTAATACCCACTTGGGATACCCTCATCCCACATCAGTTCCTGGGTTCGAAACCCAGCTCTGCTTCTAATCCAGCTTCCTACCAATGAGCAGCCTGAGAGGTAGCAGGTGATGGCTCAAGTGCTTGAGTCCTTGCTGCCACCCACGTGGGAGACAGACAGAGATCCAGGCTCCTGGCTTCTGCCAGGCCCAGGCTTGCATTTGGGGAGTGAACCAGCAGGTGGAAGATCTCTGTCTGTCTGACTGTCTGTCTCTGACTCTCTTTCTACCTGTCAAATAAACAAAATTTTAAAATTAAGCTTTACTATCTATGCTAGTTCAAATGAAAACTATATTTAATTTAATTTGAATTTTTAAGAGCTTACACTGTTCCAGTTTGGAATCTTTAGGCTGGAGAACATTCTCTAACAATTAGAAGGGACACAGATGGGAAGGAAGATCTCATTACTTACAGACCTGGAGGGTACACGGCCCCCAACCACATACACGTGGAGATCAGGGGTGCAGGCTGCGACAGTGGAGGACAGAGAGACGCAGGAACCAATGCCTTTACTGGCGTCCAGGGTCAGATCCAAACAGGTCTCTCACAGGGACTCTCACTGGTGAGTTCAAAGTAAGCAGCGCAAGCTCTGAAGGGGTCACACTGTGACTGAGAGGTGGCGGCCACAGGGGTCAGCGGTGACGGTCAAGCAGACTGGATGGAGCTGTGTCCTGGGGAGGAAGCGGAACAAGGCAGGCATCTGGATGGACCACACTGAGGAACTGTGGGCGTGAGGGTGGAACTGGAGATTGTGCCAAGGGTGGCAGACCTGCTGCAGGTGTACGAACGTGAAAGCCGGAGTCAGAAGCCAGGGCCCGGAATTGAACCCAGGGACTCCGGCATGAAACACAGGCGTCTTAGCTGCTGGGCTAAATGTCTGCTACTTGTGTCTGGTCCCTGGTACGATGTGAGGCTGTTATTTTCATGCACGTGGTTTTATGTGTTATAATTAAAAATCTAATTTGCTTTAAAAAGCATTTTTATTTATTTGAAAATTTTCAATAGTTGTACATTTTTATGGGTACAGTGCAACATTTCAATACACGTACATAATGTGTACTGACTGAATCACTGTGACCAACATCTGCCCCTCTTTAAATTCAACAGAAGAAAAATATGCTAATGAAATGCTGAAAAACAGCTATTCTAGATCGACACTCTCCTGCTACAAGAAATAGTAACTCCTATAAAATTTGTGAAAGGTTAAGAAGACAGACTTTACAAACCACACGACTGGTCATGAAAACCCTCTTCTCCCAGGTGCAGACGGCACTGGCTGGCTCCCGATGATGAAGGGGCTCAGGCCGGCTGGCACCTGTCTCTTCTCACCTCTTTCCCCACGTCTCTATTGTTGTAGGTTACAGGAGACTTCCCTCAAGTTCCTGACATTAAATTCTATCTTGCAACCAAATTTCCCCAGATGTTTAGTTTTGTTCTCTGTTGGATAAATTGTTTACAACAATCCTTTTTCCATGAATTCTCTGTTTCCCAGTGGCTTATTTTTATTCTTTGTTGTTGCTGTTGTTGGCTGGTTTGTTGTTGAATTCATTTTCCAAGAAGGACTTCAGGGTTGTTTGTATTTGAAAATGAATGTCTGCTGCCTTTACGTGCGACGGACAATTTTGGTTTTGCTAAGTCGGCTTGAGTCATACTTGAACCTCAGAAGTTTCTATATTTTGCTCCATTGTCTTCTACATTTAAATTCTCTATTGTCATCCAAATAGTGCTTTATCGCTTCTATTGTGGCAAAGCTGTCTGTGCAGAACCGGGGAGGGGGGTGGTCTCCTGATTTTTCCCTTTCTCTAGGAATGTTTGAAGATTCTTTCACATTCAGTAACTTGATCAGTGTGCGATATCTGTTTCGTTTCGACCTCCTGAAACTGATATGCACGGGTGGCAGGTACCCGAGTACATAACCCATCATCTGCCGCCTCCCAGGATATCCATTACCACCTACTCATTTCTCGTTTAAAAATATTCCTTTTTATTCTTTGAACTGTTTGTGTGACTTTATCTTTGGTTTGCTGCAGTTCCGCTATGATGCGTCTAAAGCTGGTTTTCTTTGTATTTAGCTTTCTTCAGATTCATGGTGCTTCTTAAATCTGTGGCTTGATGCGTGGAGTGATTCTTAGAAAGTTCTTAGGCTGTTTGTATTTTCCTGCCTCTTTCTCTTTCCCTTTGGAACCCTAGTTCAGTGCGTGACTTACCACCTTGTGCTGTCTCCTTCCCTCCCTCCTCCCTGTCTCCTTCTCCTTTCCCCTTCCTCCCTCCCTTCCTCTCCTCTTTTTTCTGTACTTCATGGTTTTCCACCTCTCTCCAGTTCACTAAGTCTATCTTCAGCTGCAGCTGCTCCTCCCTGTCCTCCTCCCTTGTCAGCTTAATTTTTATTTTTTTGCCTTATCATTTTAGCATCTTTTATATCTACTGTATCACTTTTTAAAATACCTTTAATTCTCTTGCTGAAATTTCAAACTTGTATTTTATCTTCTTAATCATAGGAAGCATCATTAACTGCCTTATGGTCTCTCTTAGGTTCCTAATGGTCTACTTCTGCTATTGATAATTTTTTTCCAGGAGTGGGCACTGTGCTGCAGTGGGTTAAGTCTCTGCGTGGGACACCTATATCCCCTGTTGGGATGCCTGATTTGAGTTCCAGCTACTCTACATTTCCCATCCAGCTTTCTGCTCATACAGGGAGGCAGCAGATGATAGCCTAAGTCCTCGGGCTCCTACCACACATGTGGGAGACCTGGATGGAGTTCCTGGCTCCTGGTTTCAGCCTGGCTCAGCTTGGATAGTGAACCAGGAGATGGAAGGTCTCTCCCCACCACTTGTCACTGTGCCTTTCAAATAAATTCATAAATCTTTTAAATTTTTTATTTTTCTGGTTCTTGTCCTCTTATAAGCTTTTAATCTTTGTGCACTGGGCAAGACATTTGAGAGTTTGTTTATGTGGATGCTTTAAAGTCCAGACCACATTGCTTTCCTGCAGGAGGCATTCTGTCTGCTTCGCTCAGGAGCCTGGGGCACTAAGTCACATTCAGTCCAGAACTTGGATGTCTCTCAGGGCCACTGAGATGCCTGAACACGGGCCGCAAATACAGCTTGTGTTTCTGATTTATGCTTGCTCCTGGAATGCAGACCTGTGGGTCCCATTCTAAAGTGTGGGACTAGGCTACCTCGGGGCCCTGGAACCCCACTTTGATCAGGCAGCCCTCAAAGCTGCTCCAAACAGCCCTGCCTTTCAGCAGTCGACTCAGCAATTGTTGGACACCTGTGATAGAAAGAGCCGTGAGTGCCAGGCTCAGCCCCCCATGCTCCCGGTTTCTCAACCAGCGCATCAGCGCCCTGGTGTTCGCAGGTGGCATAACTAGAGTACGTGCAGCATTTCTGTTTGCCCTCAGGTGAAGCGCCGGTTCAAACGACTTGGTTGTCTTCATAAAACAGAAGTCCCTGGTTGTTTATTTTTCAAGAAGAACTGAGCTGCCCCTCACCACATGAAAGGAAGGAGTGTATTTCCCAGATGTCCTGACCCCACACTGGGTCCCCTGCGCCGAGCGTGCAGACGGTGCTCCAGGAACACGGCGCGGGCCGTCCTCTGAGGGCTGAGTCGCTGCTGTCCTGGGTGCTCCGGCACTTAGCGTCGTTTTGCTGGGAGGGAGAGCAGGAGCTGGCTAAGGAGAGCGCCGTGAGCTTGTCCGGGAACACACCTGCCTGGGAAAGCGGGTAGATGCGTTGCTGGTCTCATGAGACAAAGCGTGCAGCGCTGCTCCACTGACCAAGGAACCACGAGAGGTCACACTAGAGCTGGTGGAGGGAAGGGGCGAGTGAGACGGGAAGGGGGCTGTCAGCACAATGTGAGTGAACTTCCTCTGGGCAGGGGAGGGTGCAGGACTTCACCAACAAGGACGTCCAAGTTCAGTGCTGAATGGGCTCCGAGTGGGTAAAGCCACTGCCTGCAGCACCGGCATCCCATATGAGCACTGGTTCCAGTTCCAGCTGCTCCACCTCTGACCTAGCTCCCTGCTAAAGTGTTTGGGGAAGCAACCGAGGGTGGCCCAAGTGCTCGGGCCCCTGCACCCATGTGGCAGACTCGGATGAAGCTCCTGGCTTCAGCCTGGCCCAGGCCTGGCCATTGCAGCCACTTTGGGAATAAACCAGCGGATGGAAGATCTCTTCCTTTCTCTCTTTCTCTCTGCCTCTGCCACTCCCTTGCTAAAATTCTGACTTTCAAACAAATAAATAAAACTTTAAAAAATAAGACAGAGAGAGGAGAGAAAGAGAGAGAAAGTTATTCACCTTCTCAGCATGCTGGAATAGAAACCAGGTTACTCAAGGAGAAAAAAAACCAGTGTTCATTTCACCATAAAAAAAAAAAAATCTGCCACAACACAGCCTGAGTCAGTGGTCCTTGGTCACCTCCCCACTCTGACCGCAGGTACCTGGGACAACTGGATACCGAGGGCCCATGCGACTCTTGTTGAAGGGACCTCCATCATGTTGGTGTTTGGTTCCTTTGTCTTCTATCAGTCACACACTTCTCTTGAATGATGGTTCCGTGTCCCATAGAAAGCTCCCACTTCTCTCGCATCCCTCGGGCAGAGCCAGAGCTCACCAAGCCTGCATGTCCTGAGAGTCCACATGGGACCCTTGTCCTCCTGCAGTGTCCGAGTGTGGACGGCTGCCAGTGAGGGAGGCTCCGGAGGAGGTGAGGGCACCATGGCTACCCTGACTCTGGCTGGGGGCTGTCGCGGAGCCAGGTCAACTGGGCATTTTCCTATTTACAAAGAGTTACCAGTTTTTCTCTCTTAATTGACTCAAGGGTATAGCCCTGAGACAGTTTCTACATTCATTACCTAGAAAGAAAATCAGGACAAACAAAACCACAGAAGGCCTGGAAGAATAGCCAGAAAGAAATGATGTTGATTTCAATAACGTATTTTATCTAATTCAATATAGGCAAATTATATATATATAATATATAATCAAAAATATTAGTGAGGTGGGAAGAGGAGTTTGGAAGATTGAGTGTGTTTTCTAAGGAGAAAGTCCTAAGACAGTCTAATCTGAGAGACTCTGACACCATAAGAATCAAGTCTAAATTCTGTTTATTTTCCTCACCTTATTCAATGAGGGGACTAGAGATGGTTAGGCAAACACAATCCACGGAGAACAACACTTCTTTGTATATTTCAGTATACATCTGGGGGTGCAATTACACATGCTAAATATTTGGTAAGAACTCAATAAAACAAGGCAATGATGATGGTGAGGATGGTGGAGATGATGATGGCGACAGGGACGGCGGTGATGGTGATGATGATGACGGTAATGCAGACGATGATGGCGATGATGACGATGATTGCAATGCACTTTTTTTTTTTTTTTTGACAGGCAGAGTTAGAGAGTGAGAGAGAGAGACAGAGAGAAATGTCTTCCTTCCATTGGTTCACCACCCCCAAATGGCCACTACAGCCAGCACACTGCGCCGATCCGAAGCCAGGAGCCAGGGGCTTCCTCCTGGTCTCCCATGCAGGTGCAGGGCCCAAGCACTTGGGCCATCCTCCACTGCCCTCCCGGGCCACAGCAGAGAGCTGGACTGAAAGAGGGGCAACCGGGACAGAATCTGGTGCCCCGACCGGGACTAGAACCCTGGGTGCTGGCGCCGCAGGCGGAGGATTAGCGTAGTGAGCCTGCAATGCACTTCTGAGGTTACCTTCCTGGAGCCAGCACAGACTGCACAGGTTTAAAGGCACAGACCCACGAGACAGACCCCACTGACCTCAGGCCTCAGCTGTAGGTGCCAGTGTTTCCAGGCCACTTGCACGGCGGACCGAGTGGCTATGACTTCAGAAGTTCCCACCTCCCTCTCAGGTTGGAGACGTCACTGAGTGAGTGGCAGATCATGCTGAGGACGGCAGTCTTGTTATAAAGGGTGCACGCAGCTTCCACATTAGCACGCGTTGCCCTCAACATGTCCCTCTTCCACCAATCCAGAAGCTCCATGGAGCCTGGGTCCCTGGAGTTTTTCTGAGGTTTACAACACAGCCGTGACCGATGACTGGTGACGCCCTAGCACTCCAGCTCCCCTGCCGCCTGGAAGGCCGGGCTCATCGCTGATTACTTGGCCTTTCCAGCCGAGCGGGTCCCCAGCCTGAGTCCTCTCAGGAGCTTAAACTCAAGAATGGAGCCTTCCAGGAATAACAAGGACGCTCCTGTCACTCAGGAAATCCCACAACTTTAGAAGTTACAGCCTGCGGACCAGGGACAAAGGCTTCTATTATACAACTATGACGAGACTGTGATGATGATGATAACATTTCTAGCACGGTCCTCTCCTCCCACTTCAGAAACAAAATGCTCTAAACCAGCCAAACACAAATATTTTAAGAGAACATGAGAGGCCGGCGCCACAGCTCACTAGGCTAATCCTCCGCCTTGTGGCGCCGGCACACCAGGTTCTAGTCCCGGTCGGGGTGCCAGATTCTGTCCCGGTTGCCCCTCTTCCAGGCCAGCTCTCTGCTGTGGCCCGGGAGTGCAGTGGAGGATGGCCCAAGTGCTTGGGTCCTGCACCCCATGGGAGACCAGGAGAAGCACCTGGCTCCTGCCATCGGATCAGCGCGGTGCGCCGGCCGCAGCGGCCATTGGAGGGTGAACCAATGGCAAAGGAAGACCTTTCTCTCTGTCTCTCTCTCTCTCTCACTCTCCACTCTGCCTGTCAAAAATAAATAAATAAATAAATAAAGAGAACATGAGAAGGGACTCAGTATGAGTGAGGGGCCAGCACTGTGGTGCAGAGGATAAAGCCACCGGCTGCAGTGCGGCATCCCATATGGGTACCAGTTCGAGTTCTGGCTGCTCCACTTCTGATCCAGCTCTCTGTTATGGCTTGGGAAAGCAGAGGAACATGGCCCTCTGTCGCTCCCCCTCTTCGTGGAGGAACGACACAGGACCCTGCGCTGTTCTTTCGTCTGCTCGGCCCTCCCCGGGTTTGCTGCTGGTTCTTCCCGGGTTGGCTACTATCCCTTCCACCTCCGTGGAAGGGCAGTTCCCCCTGGCCACATTCCCCACTTCCGCAGGGGAGCGGCACACCGCCGGCCGGCTTTCTCGGGGGCTGCACGGGTTCCCTTAGATGTTCCCCATAGATGTTCCTGGTGCATGCCGTCTCTCTCCTCCTTTATAGTCCTCCTCCGCCAATCCCAACTCGGCTGCCCACACGCCGAGCACGCTGCTCTCCAATCAGGAGCAAGTCCTACAGTTTATTAGTTGAACTGGAGGCAGCTGTGCGGAAGCTGTTTACTTCTCTCCCAGCGCCATATTGTGGGAGAGCAGATGCATAGAATAAGTCTTAATTCCAGTAACAGTCTAGTCCGGTTTGCTCCCCACAGCCCTCAAGTCCCGGGGCCCCTGAACCCACGTGGGAGACCTGGAGGAAGCTCCAGGCTCCTGGCTTCAGCTTGGCCCAGTTCTAGTCATTGCTGCCATTTGGGGAGTGAATCAGCAAATGGAAGACCTCTCTCTCTTTCTCTGCCTCTGCAACTCTGCCTTTCAAATAAATCAATCTTTAAAAAAAAAAAAAAAAAAAAAGAGTGAGTCCACATGTCAGATCTTGCTTTGATACAGAATAGACCACGGCCTAAGCGGCAGGTAAGGGACTTCCTGTTGGTTGAGCTTCCCTGTGCCACTCTATGCAATTTCATCAGACTTAATTTCCTTCCCTGTGAGCATGTCTGTTGTGAGCCAGCCCCTGGGTATTTTCCAGTGGAAAATGGAGCTGTTGGCTTTCCCAGGCTCACTCCATACTGATGAACTGCAGGTGGAGAGCTGAGAGCCGAGCGTCAAGCAACATGAGTCCTTTGGGACCAGCAGAGGGACAGAAAGCTGGAGCAGAGAATGATGCAGACGCTGAAACCCAGAAGACACAATATTTGAGCAGGAGCTGTCCTACAAGAGCCAATAGTGAGTCAGCAGACGGGACGCACCTGTCCCTGAGAGCCCCACAAAGCAAAACCAACCCCAGAGCCGAGGACGCAAACAGGAAGACCAAACCAGACCACTCAGACAGGTTTCAGCAAACAAACTCCGCTCTTGGGAGAGCAGGTGTTGCTGAGAAGTGCACACCTGACACACACACATGCACACACACACACACACACGCACAGTGCTCTAGCTTCCGAGAGAGGAGCTCTGCTTGCGTCTCTAAGCGCCTGTTTCTGAGGTTGCCTTTGGAGTGCTTCTCTTCACCACCAATGCTCGCCCCCTGTGTAAATGAAGGCTGGCTGCGTGGGCTGTAACCAGCAGCTTGCGTGAGATGGCCTCACGTCTCTGGGATCTGCCTTGCCAGAGGGTGCTAGGTCCAGCTCAGGAGGTGGCTATGCCAGGACTTGGAGGATAGGGAGGAGAAATCTGGTCATGCCCCTCTCCCCCTGTTGTAAAGACAGGACCCCAGGGCTCTGGGAACACGGCAGAGCTAGGAGCTAGAGTGGCTAGCATTTCCCGTTGACCGCATACCCCAGCTGCACCGCAGTGTGGCGCGCCAGCCTCTGCTGAGCCGTTAAGACCTCTGCGTCTCTTACGGAGACCTGGGCTTGAGTCCTAGCTCTGCTAAATCAGCCCTCGGGACAGCGGTCAAACAGCTGGGTCCCTGCAGCGCATGCGAGAGACCTGGACTGAGTTCCTGGCTCCCCACTTCAGCCCCAGCCAGTGTGGGCATTTGGGAGAGCAAAACAATAGATGGGAGCTCTGTCATCTGTCTACTTATCTATCTGCCATCTCTCTCTCTCTCTCTCTCTGCCTCTTAAATAAGAATTCTTTTTTTAAAATTTATGCACAGATAATATTCACCATGGTGAAAATTGATTTTCTATCAAAATTGACATGGTCAGGGCTGGCATTGTGGCGCAGTGGGTTAAAGCCCTGGCCTGAAGCGCCGGCATCCCATATGGGCGCCAGATTAAGGCCTGGCTGCACCACTTCCGATCCAGCTCTCTGCTATGGCCTGGGAAAGCAGCACAAGATGGCACAAGTCGTTGGTCTCCTGTATCCATGTGGGAGACCTGGAAGAAGCTCCTGGCTTCTGGTTTCAGATTGGCACAGCTCCAGCTGTTGTGGCCAATTGGAGAATGAACCATCGGATGGAAGACCTCCTCTCTCTCTCTGCCTCTCTTTCTCTCTCTGTGTAACTCTGACTTTCAAATAAATAAATAAATCTTAAAAAATTGATATGGTCTACTCTCAATGAGGGAAGTATTAAAATTTTAAGAAACATTTGAGGACCAGCGTTGCGGCGTAGTGGGTAAAGCTGCTGCCTGCCGGTTTAAGTCCTGGCTGCTCCACTTCCAGTCCAGCTCCCTGCTAATTCGTCTGGGAAGGCAGTGGAAGATGGCTGAAATCCTTGGGCTCCTGCACCCATTTGGAAGATCTGGGAGAAGCTCCTGGCTCTGGGCTTTGAACCAGCCCAGCTTCAGCCATCGTGGCCACGTGGGGAGTGAACCCTCTGCACACATGCTCGCTCTCTCTCTCACTCTCACTCTCACTCTCACTCTGTGTGTGTTGTGTGAGTCCCTATAACTCTGCCTTTCAAATAAATAAATAAATCTTTAAAAAACAACAAAAAGAAAGAAACATTTGAATCTTTCTGGGTCAGATTCTATTACGAGGGTCCCAAGCCAAGCTGAGAATGCCTCTACCTGAATCAATGTGGTTAGCTCCAGATTTAAGCTCCGCATCTTTCCTCTGAGTCCCAGCACTCGGGTGTTCTGCAGGCCTCTCGGATTCCTCTGGTTCCAGTCCCGCTCACTGTCCTCCCCGGGAAGCTGCTCCCCTTCTCCTCGATCTCCTACCTCAGAAAGCAGATTCACCCTCTCCTGCTTCCCCAAGCCAGCAACTGGGCACCAGCTCGATTCTTCTTCTTTTAAAAGATTTATTTATTTATTATTTGAAAGAGTAACAGAGAGAGATGGAGAGACAGAGAGAGAGAGTAAGATCTTCCATCTGTTGGCTCACTCCCCAAATGGCTGCAACGGCCCGGGCTGGGCCAGGCCAAAGCCAGGAACCAGGAGTTTCTTCTGGGTCTTCCACATGGGCGCAGGGGCCCAAGCACTTGGGCCATCTTCTACTGCTTTCCCACACACATTAGCAGGGGGCTGGATAGGAAGCGGGGCAGCCAGGACTGGAATCAGTGCCCACGTAGGATGACGGCACTGCAGATGGCAGCTTAACTGGCTATGCCACAGCGCCGGCGCCTCCGTTCTTCAAAGCTCAGTCTTCCACACCAATCACCAAACCCTGACTGTTCTAGCACACACAGAAGAAAAGAGCTTTGCCCTGTGTGTAGATCAGAATAGCTTAAAGGCATGCTATGATTTCAAGCACTTTGCAGGCAGAAAAACTACACTAAGCAGTCAGGTGCGTTCTAACAAAATACACTGAGTGGTGCATTAGTTAATATGGCTGCTGAGTTCACCCATCAACTACACAAGCAAATTCACATTCCCATAACAAACACATTTACAACTTAAGTCAACAATTTGTTGAAAGAATGCAAGTCCTACCCTCCCTCGGAGATGATCAGAAACCTTCAAAGGTTATGTTTCTGAGACATTAAATTTATAGTCAACTAAAAACACTTGTACTATCTCAATGAACCCCTGATCCGTTCTCACTGAAAATCCTAACCACAGAGAGGAACTGGAGTTACGACTCAGGATTCAGAGCACACACATTTTAGCTCTCCCCGCGTCTTTTGTCCCACTTGGATTATTTTTTCATTATATTCTTGTTGCTGCTGGACCATAAACAGTCTACAAGCTTTTGCCTTCCTCATTTTGCTGAGAAGGGCCACGACTAACACAGCACGCAATCTTGAAGTAGTGCGTCGACCACACGATTTCTTCTTTTCTGTGATGACAGAAGTCTCCAATTTTAACTGAGGTTAATAGAAATGAGAGACTTAGAGCCCTTCATCCCCTGTTTCTGAAATTCTCTGGCATCTGTCCTCTTTCTCAACACTGCCACTGTCACTGGCCTACTTGCGGTCCCATCATCGTCTGCCCGTGGCAGCCTATCCCCCCTTCCTACCTTCCAACCACTCCCCTCAACCTGATATTTCCAAAATGGACAAATGTCCTTCTCCCCCACTCTTCTGTTGAAAGCTATTTGTGGGCTTCCTTTGCTCACAGATGAACAGAAACAGTGTCCTGTGACATCACGGGCCCTGAAGGCTTGCCCTCCAGGTGGGCGGGGTCACACCCACATCTCACATGCTTCACTCAGGCAGGAGCAAAATCATGGCCTCTTTCTGTGTGCTGTCCATCTGGCGTGAAACAGGCCCTCAAACAGGAAACCACGTTCTCTGCATCTTCTGTCTCCTGGCCACAACTTTTCATTACAAAAAATCTGAAACAGATGCCAAAGTTGGAAAACAGAGCAATGAACACCCATAGATGTACCACACGGGTTCCAAAAGTGATCATTGTCCCATCTTTTCTTTCTATACTGAACGCTTTCTTCTTTGCTGAGCCATTTGAGAGAACACGTGGATGCCATCACTTTTCATGCCTTAATATTTCAGCATTCATTTCTAAGGAACCAGGGTGTTCTCCTGCATAACCACACAATGGCTAGAGCCCCTAAGAAAATAAACAAGTTCTTGCTATCATCTCTTGCCTGGTCCATATAAAAAATGTTCCAGTTGTCGCCCCCAATATCTGTTTAATATGAGTTTTGTTGAGATATGATTCACTTTCCAAAAGGTCTTTCGTGTTTCCCAAAAGCCCATGAATATGGGAGAAGATTCTAGAAAGGTTGCAGAGCAGGCAGCAGGGGCCCTCTCTATGCCTAGAGATTTGCAACATTCAGGAGGATAACTGTGGTTAGTCTAGTAAATTGTGGTTGGTTCTGTCAACCTTAGCTCTCAGTGTGAACCCCCATCGCACCCCCAGTTCCATGGCAGGTGACAGTGCACATGGTCCCAGGCATAGCTTGTGCAGCCTTGGGGAGCCAGGGTGAGCTGCAAGGACCCTGTCCCCCAGACAGCAAGGACGCATGCTCTGAGTGCTGTTGCCGGCTGTGGAGCTGGAGACGGACAGGAGGGCAGGCTTGGTGCGACTCTCACTGCCATGGTTACTGCCTAGCCTCCTCTGACTAAAGCACCTTCCCAGGGGTTTGACGGGCTGGTGCCCTCCTCCCACCTCCTTCACTTTTTTTAATATGTATTTATTTATTTGTAAAGCAGAGTTACAGAGAGGCAGAGGCAGAGAGAAGGAGAGAGAGGGAGGGAGAGGGAGAGAGAGTGAGAGAGAGGGAGAGGGAGAGGTCTTCCATCTGCTGGTTCACTCCCCAAATGGCCACAACGGCCAGAGCTGCGCCAATCCAAAGCCAGGAGCTTCCTCCGGGCCTCCCAGTGGGTACAGGGGCCCAAGTCCACTTGCTTCCACTGCTTTCCCAGGCATAGCAGAGAGCTGGATTGGCAGTGGAGAAGCCAGGACTCGAACCGGCGTCCACAGGGATGCCAGCACTGCAGGCAGTGTGGCTTTACCTGCTACACCACAGCACCGGTCCCCCTCCTTCACTTTTAACTTTTTCTTCTTTTGGAAGCCAGACACAGAGGGACCAGGATATTCAAGTGCAATTACATGTATAAGAAAATATAGGAACTCCCTGTGCACGCCCAGGGAAAGGTATAGACTCCCTGACAGTACCCAAGAAGGGCGAGGTGCGTGCTCCGGGCTGGTCCTGGTGCAGTTGCACCCTAGAACAATGAGAAACAAATCAGCAGGAAACAAGAAATAAAAATCCAGCAAACCCGGGGAGAGGAAGAGTTCCAGATAGCCAGTCATATGGTACTCTTATTAACAACAAAAAAAAATTGCAAGGAAAGCTTACCCTGTTCACAAGCAAGCACAAATCAACAGAAACTGCCTCTGAGAAAGCCAGATGGTGAACTTCTTCACAAAAGTGCTGAAAGAACTATTGTAAAGATGCTCAGAGAACTAAAAGCAGACACAGCCAAAGTCAAAATCAATATATAAGAAAATGGGAGTATCAACAGGGAGAAAATATAAAAAGGAAATGAAATTCCAGAGCTGTCCAATTTTCTAGAGTTTCAAAAGAAGATGTGAGCAGACAGAAGAAAAATTCAGTGAATGTGAAGATAGAATGTGGGGGGGGGGGTGTGTTTTTATTAAAAAACAAGGAAAGCTGGGTGTGGTTCATTGATAGTGACAAAGATTCTACTATGAGATGTTAATGGGGAAATAAGGTGAAGGTATATGGGAACTCTATATTACTACCTCACAATTTTTGCTTTTTAAATTTGAAACTATTTGGAAATAAAATGCTAAAAAATAAAAGAGAGAGAGATTTTCATCCAATAAACTTAAAGACAAAAGGTTGAGGAAGAAGGAAATCTGTGGACACCATCAAGTGGACCAACTTGCGCTAATGGAAAGCCCAGAAAGAAAAGAGGCAGAGAAGATCAAAGGGGAGCGTTTGGAAGAGGAATCCTTGAAAACTTTCCACATTTGAGGAAATGCATGAATATAAAAATCCAAGAAACCCAATAAACTCCAAGCAGGATGAGCTCGCAGAGTCCCGCACCGAAGACAGTGTAATGAAATGCTGACAGCCAAAGCAGGGAGGCCATCTCGGACACGGCATGGAAAAGTGACGTGTCACACAAGGCGTCTCCGCCGAGGTGACCAGCACCTTTCTCATCAGCAACTGGGAGGCCAGAAACGGTGGGTTGACACATTCTGGGGGCTTCAAAGAAATAAAAACAATAACAATAATAGAAACCATGAACCAGGAGCCTAGATCTGAGAAAACCAGCTTTTGAAAATAAGGGTGATACTTAGGAAAACCAAGGGACTTCATTCCTAGACCTGGTCTGCGTCAAGAGTTACAGGGACCCCTCAGGTTAAAACGCAAGGCCACCACATAGTGATCAGAGCTGCATGAGGGAGCAAAGATCTCCGGTGAAGCCAACACGTGGCCCCTTTGAAAAGCCAGTTTACTGTAACTCTGCACTCCTGCTTTTTTCTGCAGGATTTAAGAGACCAAGGTACTATACATAATTATTAATCTATGTTTTTGGACATGCATTGTATGAAGATGCAATTCTGTGACCAGTAATTGAAAAGGGTGGGGATGGAGCTAGATAGGAGGCCAGTGCTTTCACATCACTGATGCTAAATGGGGGTAAATTCAAGTTTGTGTTATAGCAGTGTTAGGGGATTAAACACTATCTCCCCAGGGCCACAAAAGAGAGCTAGAGAATACACCAATAAGAAAATGAGAAGGAAATTTAAAATGTGTCACTGTAAAAAGCAGTATAAATGTGTATGTATATAACATCTACATCTGAAGCAAACCTGGGAAAATGCTTTTAAAAATCATAAAATAAAGAAAAATACACTGAACACAAAGAAGACAGTCATGCAAGACATGAAGGGCCAACAAAACCCTGTAAGGCATAGAAAACAAAGAGAGAAATGACAGGGTTAGTTCCTCCTTATCAGTAATTACTCTAAATATAAATGGATTAAACTGTCCAATGAGAAGAAGATTTTTAAAAATAACCCAATTGGGGCCGGCACCATGGCTCACTTGGTTAATCCTCCGCCTGTGGCACTGGCATCCCATATGGGCGCCGGGTACTGTCCTGGTTTTGCTCCTCTTCCAGTCCAGCTCTCTGCTGTGGCCCGGGAAGGCAGTGGAGGATGGCCCGGGTGCTTGGGCCCTGCACCCACATGGGAGACCAGGAGAAGCACCTGGCTCCTGGCTTTGGATTGGCACAGCGCCGGCCATAGCGGCCATTTGGGGAGTGAACCAACAGAAGGAAGACCTTTCTATGTCTCTCTCTCTCACTGTCTATAACTCTACCTGTCAAATAAAAAAAATAATCCAACTAATTGCTATCTAAAAGACTCACTTCAGATCCAAAGACACAAATAGGTTGAAAGTGAAAGAATGGAAGGTGGTATTTCATGAAAATAGCAACCCTAAGAGAGAAGAGAAAACTATTCTAATATCATATGAAATTGACTGTAAATAAAAAGATTACAGCCATTAAATACTAACAGAGGTTTAATACAACAAGCTGCTGACTCAAACACTCAACAATGATTAAAATGGTAAATGTATGTGTATTTTAACACAACTTATAAGTAATTTAAAAATTAGTAACCAATGAATTCCCTGCATTTGATTGCTGTATTCAACCTCTTTTAATTTACAATAGTCCCCTTATCCCTATACAGTTTGTTTTTTGTTTTCTCTCCCATTTATCTTTTGAAGAGGACTTTTGAAGGCCCCTTGTAAAATATCTCACAGCTTGGGGCCGGCCCTGTGGCATAGTAAGCTAAGCTTCTGCCTGAGGTGTTGGCATCCCATATAAGCACAGTTTTTTTTTTTTTTTAACTTTTATTTGATGAATATAAATTTCCAAAGTACAGCTTATGGATTACAATGGCTCCCCCCCCCATAACTTCCCTCCCACCCGCAACCCTCCCCTTTCCCACTCCCTCTCCCCTTCCATTCACATCAAGATTCATTTTCAATTCTCTTTATATACAGAAGATCAGTTTAGCATATATTAAGTGAAGATTTCAACAGTTTGCACCCACACAGAAACATAAAGTGAAAAATACTGTTTGAGTACTAGTTATAGCATTAAATTTAAGCCCTGGCTGCTCTACTTCTGATCCAGCTCTCTGCTAATGGTCTGGGAAAGCAGTAGAGGATGGCCCAAAGCTTGGGTCCCTGCATCCATGTGGGAGACCTAGAAGCAGCTCTTGTCTCCTGGCTTCGGATGGGCCCAGTTTCAGTCATTGCAGCCATTTGGAGAGTAGTCCAGCAGATGGAAGACCTTTCACTCTGTCTCTCCCTCCCTCTGTCTGTAACTCTGCCTCTCAAATATTTTTTTTAAAGAATATCTCACATCTTGATTTGTTTAGCTGTTTTCCTCTTCCTTTTTTCCAGTATTTCCTGTAAGCTGGACATTAAGTCAAAAGGCTCAAAAAGAATCACATCATGAATTTTGTTTGAAAGAACACTTGGCTGTTGATTTCTATAGATTATCATCACATCAGGGACCCAGAATTTAGGTTGTCTTCCTCTAACTCACTTTTAAACTTTATATTTTGAAATGCTTAGATACTTGCAATAAGTTATAAAAATAGTACCTGAAGGTCCCTTGCTTCACTCCTTTGCCCAGGGTCCCCGTATGGTGACATCACATGTAGATTTAGTAAAAATCAGAAACAGGACGTTGACATGGGTATAACACTGTTAACTATAAACCTTACGTATCTATTTGTTCCAATTTTATGGGCCTTGGTGATTGACTTTTTTCTTTGCAGTCTGATCGCATGTTCTGTTCTGATTCTTACAACCTGACCCCAGCGAGGCTGTCATGCGGGATCATTACACTCCCTTGCAGTGGGGAAACAGTAACCTAAACATCTGCTTGTAGTCTGTGCCTGCCCCTCTAGGGGAGGGAGAACTCAGATTCTGGGGAAGACAGCTTTGGGCGTGTTGCAGGAGCCAAATCTTTCCAGGAGTCTGATGACTGCAAGACCATTTTTCTTTAAAGGCCTTTTTTAGAATAGCAAGATGGATGTAATGGAGAAGGAAATGGCTCTAACAAATGGGATTTAGTTGCCTACAGCATGGGCAAGATGTTGCTACAGAGTTCATTATCCTTCAAAAGCTGACGCAGTGCTGGGGCAGGATTTCGTCCTTTTTCCTGGGGAACATGAGGCTCGGGAGTCTAGACCCAGACGACTCCTCCAGCAGTGTCATCTGCTATCCCCTTCTACCTCCACCACTACTGCCTTGTGATTCTCCTCCGCGACCCTCAGAGTGTCCTCAAATCCACCACCTGCTATTTCTGGGTGTCAGAGAGGCCAGGAAGCTATGTCAAGAGTCAGGGAGGAGAAAGGACTCGAGACAGCAAGGACGCTGAGGCCTGAGTCTGCACGGACACCTGGATCCGGCGATGGGTAGGTGGTGAGGTTCCCAGCTCCAGAGCCCTTCCCCCAGACAGCATCGCTCTAACCTGCGAGCGCTCTGAGGCCCTGTCTGCAGGGAAGAGACAGCCTGGGTGCTGTGTGCATGCCCCTCAGCTTCAGTGGGTCTACGTGGACATCTACCAACAAGATGACCAACGAGCTAAGTGACCACAAACACTGGACTTCTTAAGTTCTTACATTCCCTGTTCGCGTGGCAGTATTTAATATAATCAACCATTTCCTCCCAGAAATCTTCCATGTCAGTCAGAATTCAAAAAGAAAGAAATACCACTATCAATATTTTAAGCATAAAGGACTTAACACAGGAGTCAGGTCTGGGCTGTAGCTGGATCTCCAGCAGTGCTCCTTGACCGTGGCCTGCCAAGGAGCTGGTGCCTTTGCCCAGGTCCGGCAGGTACACAGAGGAATCAGAACAGAATACCGAGTTAGCAGCTTTCAGTCCTACAGTGAAATACTGGAGGCAACCAAATTTACAAAGAGAAACATGTTTCGCAGCTCAGTGTGGGAGGTTCTCGTTGAAGCCTGGGCAGCCCCACTGGGCTGGCCTCTGTGAGGGCGGTGTGGACGTGCAGAGGACAGTCACGTGGCGAGCCAGGAAGCAGAGAGGGCTGCGGGGCCAAACTCAGCTTCTCTAACAAACCTCTCATGAGAACTCAAGAGGTCACAGAAAAAGTATATCCTAGGGCATTCCTTCAGTGACCTGAAGACCTTCCACTTGTCCTACCTCCTCAAGGGTCCACGACCTTCCACTAACACCACCCTGTGTATCAAGCCTTTAGCACTTGGGCCTTTGGCAGGGACACCCAAACTAACACCTAAACCATAGCAACCACTGCTGCTACCATCTAGGAGTTAAAAAGCAGCTACCGCCATCATGGCAACTAAGCGGCCACGCAGCCACTGACCGCACACCGGAAGCTCCATAGCTTCAGGACCATACATACCAACAGGAAACAGCACAAGGAAGCCGGGTGGCAGCCTCTGCTCCGTTTCACCTCCTAAACCTTGTGTGATGCGTGTAATTGGTGGAAACCAGTTTGTATCCCATCCTCTGACCGCAAGGGAATCTGGGAGACAACACAGACAGCACAGAACAGATGTCGAGTGCCTGTGACTGCACCAACACAACTTTCTTGCCTGCGGCTAACCCTGTGGTACCTCATCTCCTACCTGTTCCTTATGTGTTGCTCTTAGTCTACACTCAGATCTATCGCTAGCCATTCCGAATTCTGTCTGGGCAATTCCCTGCACTCAGTGCTTGAGTGTCTCCATGTATCTTGAGTGTCCCCGTGTATCTTGAGTGTCCCGTGTATCTTGCGTGTTGCTGTAACAAAATCCTCAAGTCTGAGTAACATCCAAAATGAATAGGTTTACTTGGCTCATGGTTCTGGCAGCTGGAAGATCCTAACAATGTGGCCTTGGCATTCTGGCGAGGGCCCCCAAGTGCATCACAACACGTGGTAGGAGCAGAATGGGACTGGCCACGTGGGGAAGGGGCCACACACGTGGCAGTCTCGTTCTGTAACAACCTGCTCTCGTGAGAACTGATCTAGCCACACAAGAGCCAGCCCACTTCCACGACCCAGGCGTGGATCTTTTCTGGGGCGTTGCCCATGACCTAATTGCCTCTCCACAGGACCATCTCTTAAAGGTCTCATGACAGCACTGCTGTCCTGGGAACCACCTTTAGGTCACAAACCACATCCAACCCTAGCAGGAAGGACTCCAAGACTTCCATCTCCACCAGGCCTATCTCCACACTGTACCCTTATCTCCCACTGTCTGCTGGATCTCTTCCTATGGTCCTATCCAAAATCAGACAGTTCACACCCCCTCCCTGACCTGATTTCCATTTAGGGATAAGGTGATGGTGACCATCATCTGCCTCATTTTCCATGCAAGAAACCCAGGGGTCTCCCCTGACTCCTCCTTCCCTTGACTCCCCATCTAATTAGGCACAAGGACTTCAGGGCTGCACATAAAAAATGTCTCTCATGGCCCACCTGGACCCCTGGAAGGGCATCACAGCTGGTCTCATTGCCTCGTGTGTTGCTTTCCCTCAAGTCCATGATGCACTTAGAAAGCTTTGTTAAAAGCATACCTCAAATCTCTTAAAGTCTTTGTGTCTCTCCATACGCTCAGTCCTGCCATTACTATGGCTACCAGGGCCAACATTCAACTTACATCTGTGGGGGTGGTTTCAGTGGCTACCGCAATACTGACATTCTCCCACACTTTAGAACTCCCTCCACCACTACCCATCAACTCAAGAGTTGATGCTGGGTATGTTCTGACTGGTGGGCACCCGTGCCAGTCAGTTTCCCCTGAGGATGGACTCCAAGGCTTGGCTATTGGGAGAGTCGGTTCATCCCAGGGCTGTTGACTAGAGGCCTGGCGCTGCACAGCACACCAGCCTGGTCCCTGAAAAGACTCCTAAGCAGCACGTTCCCAATCCACGTGGCAAGGGAGTGGGGCTCCCCTGGCGGAGGGACCAGTACCCCAAGGCCCTCCAAGACTATGTCTCAGAGCTGCTCATACCTGGACATACAAGGGGACATCACCTCTGTTGTATGTGGGTTCCCAGAGTGTGCAGTGAGCCATGGGAGCACAGAAGGGCAGGTGTTCACACAGCCCCTTCAGGTGCTGGTGAGGTGCCAGGGAGGATGGCACCCTTGAGAAAGACAGGCACCTGGAGGGATGCTGTGGAGACCAGTGCGAAAGCCATCCCTGTTCTACTTCTGCTTCATTTATCCGAAGGCCTGGCTAAACCCTACCCAATGCTCATCTCTAAAGGGAGAGTTGACGGGTAAGTGGTGCTAGTTCTGTGTTACTCTGAGTGTATACTATTTCAGGTGAGGACATAGATCTCATATCTCCATTTTATGCACAAGAAAACTGAAGTGCACTGAGGTTATTTAAAACCCAAGTGGCTGAGCCTACATTCTCAGCCCATCAGCCACTACTTCACTGACAACAGGAGTAGAAGCATTAGGTTAAACTGAGTTTCATTATTCTGATAAACGTGTTTCCATGACTCAGCCAATATAAAGATATTGAATTGATAAAAATCTAAGACAGCATTATGAGGGGTAAAAAATTTTGTTAACACAACTGCTGTGCATCCAGTAGATGCTGAGAGAAAATTAGGCATCTTGAAAAATGCTCTTAAAGTTAAGTGAATCCTCCTCAGTCTACATACTACTTAGTGTCCAGACATTCCATGATACAATCACTGGAAAAGGTTTATTATGACTTAAGGGCTTCATTTCTCTAACAGCAGGTACATCAAATGAAAAAAATCATATCTATGAACAATCTGTACTATTACTTAAATCTCTGAGTAGGGACAAGGTTGAATAATGTCTATAATTTAGCCTATTTAGAGAATAAAATGGAACACCTTTTAAGGTGTGGGGCTTATGTAATGACTTCTGCATTTATACTCGTGTCTTGGCTGAGAAATGTTTTCATCTGTCGCTACCGCCCCCCAAGCCTCCTCATCTCCTTCTTCCCCCCGCTCTGGGCTCTGGCACTTCTGGGAGAGTCAGAGTCCACGTCCACTTGAACACTGACCTCAATCTAGCAGCAGCTGCAGCACGGCTTGCTCAAGGGGTGCCTCCCAGGCCTGCAAGAGCTTGTGTCGCTGGCTGTGCCTTGGCAGGGCCCGCTGTGTGTCCCCAGCCACCCCGTGACAGTGTCCCCCAGGCCGGCTCCTCCAGGGCAGCAGTAACCTCACACCTGTTCCTTGTGCATCCCAGGGCCCAGCAGACGCCCTGGTCACATTGGCTTCTCAACAGTGATTTGATGCACGAACGTACGTGGGCCCTCAAAACACTTGACATTGGCCTTCAGGGGAACTGAGGCCGCAGATGTCTGCTTTTCAGAGGACTACTGACGTTTTGCAGAAAGTTAAGTGTAAATGATTTGCTAAGGAGGCAAAAACTGGGGGTGGAGTGCAGGATTCTCAACTCCAGGAGATGAGGGGCTGTTGCTCTCTTGACCTGGGAATGGTCCTCAGGTTCCCTATTTCCCGGGCTCTGCTCCCCGCTCTCTGCCTGCGACTCACCCTCTCCTCCGTCTCCACATCTGAGCCCAAGCAGCCCTCCTGTCGGCTAGCCTCGGGCAGCGTTCTGACCACCAGACTTCTGCTTGCTGGGCGTTTGCTCCTAAAACATGCAAATGCCGCGTCTGGTTGATCTGTGGTGAGACACTTCTTGAAACAGACCCCAGCATTTGATGATCTCATCCATTTTCCAAGACTGTGTGTCACTCACAACCTAAGGATCGGGAGGAAAGCCAGGTTTAAAACGCAGTCCCCAGTGACTGCAGCCTGCAAGGTGATCCGCCTGTTTTCCTGACATCCCAAACTCACAAGAATGCGCATTGGCAGTTTTTCCAGACCAGATTTCTGAGCAACCGGCTCACTTGTCTGAGAGACACAGCTAAAGTCAAAGACATCGAGATCTCAGTGAGCTTCCTGGCTGCTTCCCCTCAGCTACACAGACAGCTGCTTTGGAGACCAGCATTGATATTCACTGAGATAAACAGGCTTGTGTCCTGGAAGAACAGCAGTGTCCAAGTGATGTTAGAACAAAGCTACCTCCCTCCCTCTCCCTCTCTCTCTCCCTCTGCCTCTCCTTCTCTCTCTGTGTAACTCTGACTTTCAAATAAATAAATAAATCTTTAAAAAAAAGTGTGGGGGTGGGGCGGCGCTGTGGCATAGTGGGTAAAGCTGCCACCGGCAGTGCCAGTATCTCATATGGGTGCCGGTTCGAGTCCCAGGTGCCCCACTTCTGATCCAGCTCTCTGCTATGGCCTGGGAAAGCAGCACAAGATGGCCCAAGTCTTTGGGCCCCTGCACCCACATGGGAGACGCGGAAGAAGCTCCTGGCTTCGGATCAGCGCAGCTCCAGTCATTGCAGCCAATTGGGGAGTGAACCAGCGGATGGAAGACCCCCCCCCCCACCTCTCCTTCTCTCTCTGTGTAACTCTGACTTTCAAATAAATCTTAAAAAAAGAAAAAAGAAAAAGAAGCAAAGCTGATACCATGAAAAACATCACATACGCTTTGTAAGCAGAGACACCATTGCTTGGTACAGCTCAGCATTCATTCATTCATTCAACAAACATTTCTGTTTGGGGGCACGGGGCAGCCTCTGCGCTCGTCCCACGCAAATCAGGCACACGGTGCCCTGCAGTTGGTCATCCGGTTGGGCAGACCAAGTACAGTGCAATGGGGGGGGGGTGCTTTGTGCAGCGCTCTGTGGGGACACAGGAGAAGGTGGCTGCTCTGTCCTGTAGGGTCCTGTGGCCTTCCAGAAAAGGCATCTGTGGACGTGGATCTTGGCAAGTTGATATGGGATAGGCAAGCAGCTAACTAGGTCTGCTACGCTGGACGTCACAGCCCCCATGGAATTCTATCCTCCTACTTGGCGATCAGAATGCCCCCTTTCCTGGGATGCATGTGCTTCATCGGGACCTAAGCGGGGACACCATGAAAACGTGGATGTTAAGCTCCTTGTGGAACTGGTGGAGGTGCCATATAATTCCTAGGTGCTTCCCAACTGGAGGCATCCCCTCCCACCTCATAACAGAGACAGACAACTACGAGGGACTCGCTCGCTCGCTCGCTCGCTCTCTCTCTCACTGAACAGCACGGCTGGGAGGGCTGCCAGGAGTTTTTCTGTCCCTCTCCTCCACCCTTCCTCCTTTCGGGCAACCTTTTGGCCCACTGCCCACTCCTGGTGGGTATTTGTGGTGGCAACCCGTGCTCGTGTGTGTGCGTGTTCACTTCCTCACCTTCTGGATAGAATTTTCCTTACGGGCCAGCACTCAGCACACTCCTCTTTGTGCCTGACAAGGGCCTCGCCCCCATCAGAGCGAGTGGTGGTTTGCTGGCCCTAGAGGACAGTGGCTGGGGAGGCTGGAGGCACAGCCAGGACGGGGACCTGGAGGCACCAGGACGGCTCCCCAGGAGGCACCAGGAACATCTCTGTGCTGACGTAGTCTGCAAGGTCAGCCCTAACGGCCGCTGAACCTAACGCCTGTGAATTTATCCGGCCTCCTCGGGAACCCGTTTTTTCCTTTTCATCCTGAACACCTTATGGGGTAAAAGCTTCCATTTATAGGCTATAGGCTACAGGCAGCACTTCCTTCTGTGTCCTAAAATACTCCTTAAATGGTCGCCAGCAGGGCCACACTCCTCCTCTTGTACCACGGGGTTTGTTCCTCCCATGGGACCCCCAGGCCTCCTGCAGACAAGGCCGGATTTGAAAGGCTGCATGCCCAGCTCAGCACAGGTTCCACCCCCTCTTGCCACCCCACCCCCCAGACCCAGGCTGTGCTGCTTCCTCTATCACAAGTGATCTGCACGCTGTGCCTTTGCCAAATGGAACAAGAAAATCAATGTATCAATATGCAAGGAGAACTCCCTCTGCCAAGGCTCCCAGGGCAGGACCTTGACCCATGGGACCAGGAACCCCAGCCAGCCCGTGAGAAAGTTCTAGATGCTGAATGCACCAGGTGCCGAGAGCCTTCGGGGGTCTGTCACCACAGGACACACCTGGACCAGCCCTGCCAAGTGCAAGGTCAGCCTGGCTCGACCCTGCCGTGGGGAGGCTCCCAAGCGTCACTTTCTTCTAACACTGTGACAAAAACACCAGGAAACGTTCCCCTTACACCTCAGAGCCCCCGGGGACTGTGTCCTGGAACGGGGTGCCTGGCCAGAGCCAGGCTGGACTTCTAAGGAAGGGACAGAATGTGAGTCCCACACAATCCCGGGGTCACCTGCTGGCTCCTTGCATCCAGCTTCTGCCCGCACTCGGACAGCGGAGCCGGCCGGGCTCTGGCCCAGGTGCTGACCCTCCGTGTCCTGGCTCCGGCCTCTCCTCCCCCCGCTGCTCACCTCCTGGGGCAATGGTGCCCCCTCCCTGGCAGACAGTGGAATGGAGGGGTCAGGTAAAGCGCTCCCAGCGACTCCAAGTGAAGGGGGGGGGGGGGAGACGTCGGAGGGCTACAGGCAAAGGGAGCAAGCTGGGCGGGGGGGGTCCTCGGGCCAGAGCTGGCCCCGGAGCCCAGAGGAGTCCTGGCCTGCACAGGCCACGCTGCTGTCTCGCTGCCTGGCAGCTTCTGGGAAGCACGACCGGAGTTCAGAGTGCACAGGGCAGCCCTTGGTCAGTCAAGATCCCGACCCTGGAGGCCCCGACTGTGGCTCACCTCACCCCCTGCCCCCACCTCCTGCCCTCCAAGTCTTAGTTGACATGTGGCTTCCCCAGCCCTGATGTGGGAGAGGCTGCCCTGCCCTCCCTCTGCAGCTCAGCCTGCAGCGAGCCCCTGTTATATCGCCTGCCCCCATCACCCCCCCACACACACACACCCCACAGTGCTTCCTGAGCTCCAGGGCGCCGGGGCTGCCTGTGCTGATCCCACCAGGTACAGAGCTTAGAACACCCAGTCCCTGAGAGGCGTTAAGTGTTTGTTGAATGAATCAATGCCAGTCACTGGTGCCAGTCAGACAGCTCACGTTGTTTTTGGAACAAAATTTGGAAGATTTATTCATTTATTTACCTGAAAGACAGAGTGATGGGGACAGAGGAGAAAAGAGAGAGGGTCTTCCATCCCCTGGTTCACTCCCCAAATGGCTGCAACAGCCAGGCCTGGGGCAGGATGAAGCCAGGAGCCAGGAGCTTCATCCAGGTCTCCCACGAGGGTTACAGGGCCCACACACTTGCTGCTTTCCCAAGTGCACTGGCAGGGAGCTGAATGCAAGGCAGAGTAGCCAGAGTTAGCAGGAGTCGCAGGCAGTGGCTTAACCCATGCACTACAGTGCCTGCCCCCTTCAGAAAAACATAATGACCCCTGTAGGGAGACACTTCGAGCCCCCGCATTACTTCTGAGTCACAGGGACTGTTTTCCTAACTTGGCCTTGGAATAGGGCCTAGAGAGAGACAGAGCGAGGATCCCAGTGTCAACCATTTTAGGCCTCCTCTGGACACCATTCAGGCCTTACACTTCTCTGAAACCAGCCAGCACACTTCTTGGTAGGAACCCCCATACAGCAGATAGGAGGATACTAAGCCCAGGTCTGGATGGCAGCCTGACGTGGGGTGTCTGTCGTCGCTACTGTTTGTGGACTCTGGATTCTGGGTGAGGGAATTCAGAGGCAAGTGAGAGAAGGGAAGACAAGACGCGCGCTGGGGTGTCAAGACTCCCCAAGAGTTCTGGGGAAGGCTGGGCCTTGGGAAATAGCACATAATACTCAGGGCAGACAAGGGGGCCTGAGAGCCACGCAGAGCTGTCTGGCCCGAGGAGGACCTGTCAGCCACGAGAGCTCACACCAGGGCCCTGCGCGGCACCCAGTTAGCTCCAGCTGATCCTCTCCAGCAGAAAAAAATGTGGGCAGCTCCATGGAAGGAAGCAGACAACTTGACAGAGAAGTCCGTCAGTCCAGCCAAGACGCTCAGAACAGTGTCGCTTGGGATGTCTAAAAGGCCTCCGCTGACAGCCAAGGCCCTAGGGGACATCACGCGTTGCCAGGAGGGCCTGTGTCACAGAGCCATTGCTGTGCAGCCCTGCTCCGCTCACTTGGGACCAACAGCAGGGGCCCCTCTCTGGCCCCAGCGTGCACCCTGGAAGTACCTGGAGACTGGAGCACCTGCCTGGGTCCCTCAACGTCTGTGGCTTCCTGGGAATGAATGCCAGCATCGACCAGCCCAAGGAGACCTGTGTTCAAGGCTAGCCCTCAGCAAGTCAGCTCTGTGACCTTGGATCACTGCCAGGACTAGGATTTTTCCATGTGTAAAGTGTAGTGTGAGGAACTTGTCTCGTGGTGCGCTAGGAATTCAGCCGCTGTGCGTCAACATTGGGCACAAAGCGAGAGCCCCATTAGTGAGAGCTGTTGTGGCTGTTTTAACTTAGGGAGCGAAAATAGACTTGGGTTTGGACCTGGTTTTGCCACTTGCTAACCATCTGAGCCTCATTTTTCCTAATTTTAAATGGAAGGAAATACTACTGAATCTTCAGTGATGTAGTAAGAATTAGAGTTCCTTTAAGGAATGTGCCTAAGTCTATGCCTGGCACAAAGTAGCACTCAATGAAAGTTATCTATCACCATTTTTTGTAGCCCAAAGCAGCAATGAAAATTGGAGTTGGTTCGTGTAACCCAGCGTGGATAAGCGTAAGCAGCCATCTGTACTGATGTGTGGGAAATGAATCCTCTTCTCATCCCAGCTTGCTTGCCCAGGTTAGAGCAGTTCCGAAGCTGCTGCAGCTGAGGCTGGGGCCGCCCCCACCCCCTTCTCCACGGGTTCGCCTCCATCCGTCTTCCAGGGAGACCTGCAGCCACAGGTCCCCCAGGGAAGGGCTGGAGCAATAGGTCTCAGCTATTCCAACCGCTGCAGCATTTTCAGACCATGAGACTCCAGTCTCCTGACTCTGGGCTGGCCCAGCCCCAGGAAGAAAGGGAGCCAGAGGTGGACGAGGTCGCAGGAGCATTTTATGTCCGTCCTGCTCTTAATTGATTTCACAGCAGGGCAGAGGGATGGGAGTCCTCCCACATAACCTTTTGATGAGACCTTCTCCAGCCAGGAAATGCATCTGGGTGGAGCTGGATCCCCCTGTGTTTGGTTCTTTTTTAAAAGAAAGATGTGTTGATTTGAAAGGCAAAGTGATGCAGAGACGGAGAGGGATCTTCCATCTGCTAGATCACTCCCCAAACGCCCACCACAGCTGGGACTGAGCCAGGTCAAAGCCCGGGAGCCTGAGGAACCCCATCTGGGTCTCTCACGTGGCTAGTAGAGTCCCAAGTACTTGAGCCATCATCTGCTGCATCAGCAGGAAACTGGCCGGGAAGGAGAGGACCCAGAACTTGAGCTTGCACTCTGATATGGGATGGCGGCGTAGGCACCCAGCCCTGTGTGTGCTTTCTTATGGTCTGTGAGCCCTGCTCCTGTCCAGGCCCAGTGGAAGCACTGCTCCGGTGGCCCCTGGGCACCCCCTTCACACAAAGCCTCCTCCCAGGCTGCCTCGGTCCCCACGCAGGCCAAACTCCTGGAGGCCTCTCTGTGAGCTACGGCCCCCAGTTTCTTGGATCCCCATTCTCTCGGCTCATACCCACAGCTCCTGCCCTGTGGGAGCCCATATCCTCCTGCGAGTCTTGTGGATTCCTGGGTAGGGTGGGGTGTGGAGGGGAGGCTGACCTCTAATTACCTCTGGGCTCTCAAATTTTCTGCATCCTGAGACAGGAACTGGGTCCCTACAAGTGGCATCTGAAGGAAGTCGTGAGAGGCTTTGGTGGTGGTGAGTGGTGGCCCACAGAGTGTATGGCAGGGAACACGCCAGAAACACCCATGCTCAGTTGGCCACTCTCAGACGGTGACTCAGCCCTCCAGCCATGGCTGGGTTCTCTGCATTTGGGAAACGTTTCTTCACGTACGCTGCCTCTAGGGAGCAAGGTGGGTGCCCATGGAGCAAGGACACAGAGAGGCTTTGACAATGTGGCTGTCTCACCTCTTGATTTTGCACCATTACATGTATAGCAGTTACATATGGACATCGCATACACACAAATATCATATCCCATTCACAATAGTACTTCAAAGAGCTCATGGAAAATGAAATTAAAAGGTAAGCTTATAGGGTCGGCACTGTGGCATAGAAGGTTAAGCCTTCGCCTGCAATGCCAGCATCCCAAATGGCTGCTCCACTTCCAATCCAGTTAATGAGCCTGGCAAAGCAGCAAAAGACGGCCTAAGCGCTTGGGCCCCTGCACCCATGTGGGAGACCCTGAAGAAGCTCCTGGCTTCAGATTGGGCCAGCTCCTGCCTTTGTGGCCATTTGGGGAGTGAACCAGCAGATGGAAGATCTCCCCCCACTTCGTATCTCTGCTGTCAAATAAATAAATAAATCTTTTTTTTAAAAATAAGCTTATTTTGAGGCAAAAAATTTTAAAATCCATGCTAGGTTTTTGATAATACATGTTTTCCATGAACTCTTAAAGGACCCATTGTACAACTATTGCATCCCTTATGCTATGTTCTCTCCCTGCTCCAAAGAAAATGGCCTGGTCCTGCGGCCTGTGTTGTGGCACCGCAAGTAAAGCCCCCACCCACGACACTGGCATCCCATATGGGAGCCAACCTGTGTCCCGGCTGCTCACTTCCGACATAGCTCCCTGCTAATGGCCTAGAGAAAAAGTGCTCGGGCCCCCTACCTCCATGGGAGACCTGGATGAAGCTCCTGGCTCTCAGCTTTGGCCTGGCCCAGCCCCAGCCATTGTGGCCAAGCCCCCCACCATCTCTCCCACCTCTCTGGGCCCTGGTGGTTTCCAGCGAGTCTCGCTGGGGTCTGGATTATTTCTGGAGGACAAGGTCCAGTCGGCTCCCCATGGGAGAGGTGCACAGCACAGAGCTTAGTGGATACAGAAGAGAGAAAGGCAAAGCCACCGGTCCTGAGCAAGGCTGGGCAGGCCCACCTCGGCCCCCTGCCCCACTTCCTGCCCCGCCTCCTGCTCCACCTCCTGCCCCACCTCCTGCCCCACCTCCTGCCCCACCTCCACCTCCTGCCTCACCTCCTGCCCCACCTCCACCTCCTGCCTCACCTCCTGCCCCACCTCCACCTCCTGCCTCACCTCCTGTACCACCTCCACCTCCTGCCCCACCTCCTGCCCACCTCCACCTCCTGTCCCACCTCCTGCCTCACCTCCACCTCCTGCCTCACCTCCTGCACCACCTCCTGCCCCACCTCCACCTCCTGCCTCACCTCCTGTCCCACCTCCACCTCCTGCCCCACCTCCACCTCCTGCCCACCTCCACCTCCTGCCCCACCTCCTGCCTCACCTCCTGTCCCACCTCCACCTCCTGTCCCACCTCCTGCCTCACCTCCTGTCCCACCTCCACCTCCTGCCCCACCTCCTGCCCACCTCCACCTCCTGCCCCACCTCCTGCCCCACCTCCACCTCCTGCCCCACCTCCACCTCCTGCCCCACCTCCTGCCCCACCTCCTGCCCACCTCCACCTCCTGCCCCACCTCCTGCCCACCTCCACCTCCTGCCCCACCTCCTGCCCACCTCCACCTCCTGTCCCACCTCCTGCCCACCTCCACCTCCTGCCCCACCTCCTGCCCACCTCCACCTCCTGCCCCACCTCCTGCCCCACCTCCACCTCCTGTCCCACCTCCACCTCCTGCCCCACCTCCTGCCCCACCTCCACCTCCTGCCCCACCTCCACCTCCTGCCCCACCTCCTGCCCCACCTCCTGCCCACCTCCACCTCCTGCCCCACCTCCTGCCCACCTCCACCTCCTGCCCCACCTCCTGCCCACCTCCACCTCCTGCCCCACCTCCTGCCCACCTCCACCTCCTGCCCCACCTCCTGCCCCACCTCCACCTCCTGTCCCACCTCCACCTCCTGCCCCACCTCCTGCCCCACCTCCACCTCCTGCCCCACCTCCACCTCCTGCCCCACCTCCTGCCCCACCTCCACCTCCTGCCCCACCTCCTGTCCCACCTCCTGCCCCACCTCCTGCCTCACCTCCTGTCCCACCTCCTGCCCACCTCCTGCCCCACCTCCACCTCCTGCCCCACCTCCTGCCTCACCTCCTGCCCCACCTCTACCTCCTGCCCCACCTCCTGCCCTACCTCCTGCCCCACCTCCTGCCTCACCTCCTGTCCCACCTCTACCTCCTGCCCCACCTCCTGTCCCACCTCCACCTCCTGCCCCACCTCCTGTCCCACCTCCTGCCCACCTCCTGCCCCACCTCCTGCCTCACCTCCTGCCCCACCTCCACCTCCTGTCCCACCTCCTGCCCCCCCTCCACCTCCTGCCCCACCTCCACCTCCTGCCCCACCTCCACCTCCTGTCCCACCTCCACCTCCTGCCTCACCTCCACCTCCTGCCTCACCTCCTGCACCACCTCCTGCCCCACCTCCTGCCCACCTCCTGCCCCACCTCCACCTCCTGCCCCACCTCCACCTCCTGCCCCACCTCCTGCCCCACCTCCACCTCCTGCCCCACCTCCACCTCCTGCCCCACCTCCACCTCCTGCCCACCTCCACCTCCTGCCCCACCTCCTGCCCACCTCCACCTCCTGCCCCACCTCCTGCCCCACCTCCACCTCCTGCCCCGCCTCCTGCCCCACCTCCACCTCCTGCCCCACCTCCTGTCCCACCTCCACTTCCTGCCCCACCTCCTGCCCCACCTCCACCTCCTGCCCCGCCTCCTGTCCCACCTCCACCTCCTGCCCCACCTCCTGCCCCACCTCCTGCCCCACCTCCTGTCCCACCTCCACCTCCTTCCCCACCTCCACCTCCTGCCCCACCTCCACCTCCTGCACCACCTCCACCTCCTGCCTCACCTCCACCTCCTGCCCCACCTCCACCTCCTGCCCCACCTCCTGTCCCACCTCCACCTCCTGCCCCACCTCCTGTCCCACCTCCACCTCCTGCCCCACCTCCACCTCCTGCCCCACCTCCTGCCCCACCTCCTGCCCCCCTCCACCTCCTGTCCCACCTCCACCTCCTGCCCCACCTCCACCTCCTGCCCCACCTCCACCTCCTGCACCACCTCCACCTCCTGCCCCACCTCCTGCCCCACCTCCTGCCCCACCTCCTGCCCCCCTCCACCTCCTGCCCCACCTCCTGCCCCCCCTCCACCTCCTGCCCCACCTCCTGCCCCACCTTCTGCCTCACCTCCTGCCCCCCTCCACCTCCTGCCCCACCTCCTGCCCCCCCTCCACCTCCTGCCCCACCTCCTGCCCCACCTCCACCTCCTGCCCCACCTCCTGCCCCACCTCCTGTCCCCCCTCCACCTCCTGCCCCACCTCCACCTCCTGCCCCACCTCCTGCCCCACCTCCTGCCCCACCTTCTGCCTCACCTCCTGCCCCTCCTCCACCTCCTGCCCCACCTCCTGCCCCACCTCCTGCCCCACCTCTGCCTCCTGCCCCACCTCCTGCCCCACCTCTTCATGACCAGAGACAGGCCCCATAGCTGGCTCTAAGGAGGGAGGGAGGGGCCATGAGCCAGGTGATGTGGGTGGTCTTAGATGCAGAGGCAGGAGTCTTGTAGCCTCCAGGGGACACAACCCGGCCAACTTGACTTGGGTTTGCACCCGAGTCCTGATCTACCCAACAAGAAACAGCAGCAAGGAGGAAGGCTGGGCGTGTCCCGCAGCAGCGATGGCGACGGATCCCCGGGGACGCCACAGCGCACCTAAATCCCCACCTCAGGTGCGCTCTGCTCCAGCTCTCACCCCTCGCCTCCCACTCTGCAGCTGCCACCTGGGCGGGAGACCTTCGCCATCTATTCCAAGATCGCCCTAACTGTCTCTGGGGTGACTGGCTTATTTACCCTCGCAACGTCCTTGCGAAGAAGGGGACTTCTTCCCAAACTCAAGTGTCCATTCCTAGAAAGCCAAACAACACCGCTCTGCCAACAACGCCCACACGGCAGTTCCCTTGCTAGGACAGCACGTCCTTGCCGCTCCTCTTCGCTCAGGCACCTGACATGTGTCATAAGCCCTCTTCCGAGTCACCTTCCCACACCTGCCACCACCACTGAGGTGCGGGCCAGCTCCATCACCGGCTCACACACCCACAGCAGCCTCCCCCACCCCCACACTATTCCTCAGGGCTGCATCTGGAAGAATCTTTCTAGAGCCCCATCACCCTGCTCCCGGCGGTAAACATGCAGGGCTCTCCACTGCTCTTAGGAGGAGACACGGGCTCTGCACGAGGCAGCCCCTGCCCACACCTCCGACCTCATTCCCAGCACACAGAGGACCAGTGGTCAGGGTGGTCCCATCAAACGCGTGGCCCCTGGCCACATGAGTGTGGGGCACGGAATGGGCTGCACAGAGAAGACCCCCATGGTGGAATTGAATGTGGATTCCACGGTGGGACATAGCTGTGGCTGTGGGGGTCAAGTTGTAGCCCCTTCCCCATTCTTATACTGAAGTCCTAACCCTGGTGTCTCAGACCGTGACCTTACTCCTTGTGGATGGGACTGGTTAGGTCAAGGGAACACTGGAGCAGGGCAGGCCTCTGATGAACTTATAAGAAGGGAAATGTGCACACAAGGAGATGGCCACATGAAGACAGGCGTGACACTGCCACAAGCCTTGGGACCACTTGGAAGTAGGAGAAACGCCAGAACCTGAGCCTGTTGGCACCTACAGAGGAGGCACAGCCATGCCAACACCCCAGTCTTGGCCTTCCAGCCTCCAGAGCTGAGACGGGCACTGCACGGCTCTGGGCCTCCTGGTCCACGGTGCTTTGTCAGTGCAGCCCCAGGAAACGAATGCAATGGCTCCAGGAGCACCCCATCAGCTTCACCTTTCTCCCGCTGCTGCCCCAGGACAGCCACGGGCTCGGAGTGGAACGTGAGCCCCACAGCAGGGATCCACGTGGCACAGGAGTTTGCTTCTCAGGGATCCCCAATACTCACTATGAACAGAGAAGCCAGGAGTCTCCTGCCCCTGACACCACATCCCCTGCTTCCCAGCCCCACGGGAACTGCAGCCGAGAACAAGTCATCGAGGGGACGGCCCGTCCCTCTGCCCTCCAGGGCTGGGCTGTGCGCTTCCTCTGGGAGACGCCAGGCGACTCAGCAGCGGCTCAGGATCACCCCAAACAGGGTGTTCCCTGGCTTCGCTGCTTCCCTTTGCTCCTGCTTCCGTCTGCAGTGTGCCCCGTCTGCCTGTTCTCTTTTAATTAAACCAGAATGGACTTGACTCCTCAGTCCCCGTCAACAAGCAGTGACACCAGCTTGGCCTGTCTCCGTTCCCAACGCTGCCCTCAGGACACATGGGTGAGAGGAAAGACGTGGCCAAGGGGAAGAGTGGGACCCACATGGCCACCAGGCCCTTTGCAGCCAGGGTGATGCCTTTCTGTTTGGGGCCCCAGGGGCTCCTCCTGGCCAAGTCCCCACCATATCCTTGGAGGAAGACGAGGACCTGGGCACAAAAGCCCCACCTTGGATGGGTGGGACTGAGACAAAGGGCCAGACACAGTTCAGGCCCCGGGGCCCCAGGTCCTCTGGTCAGGCCCTGCAGACTATCTGTATGGTCCTTAGTGCTGTCCTGGTCAGCCACCACCCAGAGGGGGGCTGTGCCCCAGGCAAGGCCAGCTTCCCATGTAGCAGGACCCAGCAGCGCGGGGCTTTGGCAGACGCCATTCCCCACCTCCCACCTTCATCACAAGAAACCTGCTGTCTCTGCCTCAACTTCCCTTACATTTGTTCCTATGGATTAAATCTTCCTCTTGGTGCAAATGACGACACCTAAGACTCCTCAACGTCTAGAAATCCCACGTGCTGTCTCTGTACTACTGCCGGAATCTGCACAATCGCTTTGGGAGCTGGGTGCCATGGCTGCCGTTCTCACCACATCTAGGCTCATGGTGGCTGTGTAACTTGTCCAGCGTCGCAGAACTGGACAGCCAGAACTTGAACCCCGTCTGGCTGGCTCCAGGCTCCACATTTTTTCCATTGAGCTACGCTCATTTCCAAAATGAAAACCAGTGCATCAGGACATTTACCACCACAGTGCTCTAAGCCATGTGCTGCTCCCTAATTGGGGCTTTTAGCTGGGAACTTGTCTTGGAGATAATTAACGAGAAACATTTGGAACCTTGGCCTCCGAGCACTTCTCTGTCCTCCTCCAGCTGGGCTCTACATTGCTGTTCACAGTCTCGTGCCTACGCCCCAACACACACCCTGAGGAGCGACTGTAAGTCGATGAGGTAGATGCCACACGTTGTGAAACTCTGCCTCCTTACAAAACTGCGTGTAGATGTAGGTCACCCAGCTGGCCAGGTTGCTACACCAATCACCATCACTTCTTAATTTTTGGAAGCCAAATTACAACATCAGACGACAGAAACACATGCCTGCTTCTCATTTGAATCTACTGATGCTCTTCTCTTGGGAAAATACTACCTGACGCTCTAAACTCAGTGAGGCGACATGTCTGTAATTCATGACAACACTCACAAAAGTACTCCACTCTTGGGCAGCTGTTGGACTTGCCGATCTGGAGATCACCTGGTTTGTTTTTGTGGGGACCCCAAGGCACAGAAGTGATCAGAGCTCACATGGTTGCCGGCCGTCACAGGGTGAGGTCGTGGGTGTCTGTGGCCCTGCGTCACCAGGTTTGTGCACCTTCTCAGGCACCCCCAGGAAAGGAACACTGTGGCCCCATGAGTTTTTTTTTTTTTTTTTTTTGACAGGCAGAGTGGACAGTGAGAGAGAAAGACAGAGAAAGGTCTTCCTTTGCCGTTGGTTCACCCTCCAATGGCCACCGCGCTGCGGCCGGCGCACCGCGCTGATCCGATGGCAGGAGCCAGGAGCCAGGTGCTTCTCCTGGTCTCCCCTGGGGTGCAGGGCCCAAGCACCTGGGCCATCCTCCACTGTACTCCCTGGCCACAGCAGAGAGCTGGCCTGGAAGAGGGGCAACCGGGACAGAATCCGGCGCCCCGACCGGGACTAGAACCCGGTGTGCTAGCGCTGCTAGGCGGAGGATTAGCCTAATGAGCCACGGCGCCGGCTGCCCCATGAGTTTTTTCTCATCCACTGTAGACTCCTCCTGCTCTTACAACCCCATAGCTGCTGGGTGGAAAGTGTGCCTCCGGTAGGGACGTGGGCAGCAGGGAAGGCTGACCTTTCATGCATTACAAGGACTCCCAGAGTGGGGGTGAGGGCCCTGCTGGTGAGAAACCGGGGTGCTGCTTGTAGTGAACAGGCCGATTGTGCCCGCACAGGAAAGTCGCCTCCAGAAGCCCAACCCCAGACGCCTGGACTCCGTCCCCAGCCGCTGGGGCAGGGTCTCAGGCAGGGCTCTGAAGGGCGACTGGGGTTAGAGCCCCTGACAGGTGGGCCACGACCACCAGTAAGCAGGGCTGCGGGCCGCAGAGTCAGGCTCTCTCCACCACCCCCTGCAGCCGATCTTCCCACTCTTCCTTCCTCATGCCCCTAGGATGTGCAAAAGAAAAATACAGACACACGGGGGTCTCTGCTTCACACACACACACAGCTTGCTAACTGCACTGCCCTGCAAGTTCACGGTCCCTGCCCCGACTCTGGGTCCTTACCAGAGTGGAACTGCCCCCAGACCTGGGCCTTGCAAAGCAATGTCTCTGAGGAAGTGACCTCACATTTCCAAGTCCCATATCCAGATAACAAGCTCAGTTCCTGGCACAAAATAGACGCTCCATCAACATGTGTATATAAAAGTGGAAGAAGCTGCTGAGTGAACGAGCAAACAGGAACAACTGGAGGCCTCCTCCAGCCGGGCCCGGAGCATCCGAGGGTAAGTGTCCCTGACCATGACAGCAGAGGGCCCGTGTCAGAAGGACTTACAGGGCCGGCGCCGCGGCTCACTAGGCTAATCCTCTGCCTAGCGGCGCCGGCACACCGGGTTCTAGTCCCGGTCGGGGCGCCGGATTCTGTCCCGGTTGCCCCTCTTCCAGGCCAGCCCTCTGCTGTGGCCAGGGAGTGCAGTGGAGGATGGCCCAGGTGCTTGGGCCGTGCACCCCATGGGAGACCAGGAAAAGCACCTGGCTCCTGGCTCCTGCCATCGGATCAGCGCGGTGCGCCGGCCGCAGCGCGCCGGCCGCGGCGGCCATTGGAGGGTGAACCAACGGCAAAGGAAGACCTTTCTCTCTGTCTCTCTCTCTCACTGTCCACTCTGCCTGTCAAAAAAAAAAAAAAAAAAAAAAAAGAAGGACTTACAGGACCATCAGGAAACCCTGGCTTCCTCAGACCGCACCGAGTGGGACGTTCCCACGGTGTCGCAAGCCCATGTGATTCTGGATGAAATACAACAATTCTTGTCCTCATCACCAAATTCAAAACTAAGCCAGGAAAATTTCCAGTTCCCAAGAAAGAACTTGAAACTCAAACTCATAAAATCCAGCAGGTGCTAAAAGCAAAAGATTGATAGGGATATCAGAGAAACAGGTGCCAGCCGTGACGTCAGGTCTTGAGACCCACACGAAGAGAGCACTGAGCGTCAGGCCTGCAGGGGATAAGAAGCAGGACCAACCTCTCTGAACGAAGCTCAAAGCCAGAGGGGCTGCTCCTTCCATGGAGGGAGGGCTGTAAAAACTCAGATATAGGGCAGGAAGTTGACCATCTGCCCAGCGTCCTGAGTGGTGAAAGAGGAGACCTCCAGAAATCGAACTCCCAAAACTCCCACATGTGGGCGTCGTCAAGATTGTCCTAGCCATAACTAGAAGAAGTTACAGTCAAAAAATAAACAGAGAAACTGTCTAAGGGTGGGCCCAGCAAAGGCACATGTGAACCAAATGGTCCAGCTGTCTGCACAGCACAGACTTGTAGAAGCTAACAGGACACTGTTCCTCCTGAGGGTGAGCTCACGGAACACACGTCTGACCACACAAGGAAGGGAATGACGGTGGAATACAGTCGCCATTTGAGACTGCAGGGAAAATGCACATCCAATAACTGCAAATAATGAAATAATGGGAAATTTTTTTTCCGTGAATATGTTTAAAATATCCAACAAGAGGGGTAAAGTGAAAGACATAAAGCAGTATCAGGACATTATGAAAGAGAAAATGCAAATTCAAGAAAACACTGTTTTTGGATATTACTGTGTATACCTGAAAAACATAAGCAAGCAAGTTGGAAACAATAACAAAACACAGAAGGTGGCTGGGTTACAACTAACCCTACGTAAAAGACACTCCCTACATAAAAGACATTTAGAACATACAATAACACAGAGACCTCCATTATAATGACATACAACAAAAATATAAAATACCCAGAGATAAATACAGCAAGAAACATTTAAGACCTATATAAAGAAAACCTTAAAATGGTATTTAGGGATGCAAAAGAAAACTTGAAGCTCATGAAAAAGGCAAACTCTATTTATGCACAGGAAGACATGACAGGAGAAAAGTGTTAAGGACCCCTAAGTAAACTTGTAAGTGTAATTTTTAAAATGTCAGTAGAATTTTCTTTTAGTTGGACGAGTTGACTTTAGACTTCATCTGTAAAAATAAGCTAGAACAGACAGAAAAGCAAAACCATTAAGACAGAACTAACTCTACCAGATAATAACACAGGCTAGCTATAAAAAATACAATTCTAGAGCTCAAAAGCGGAAATAGGCCAATGGAACTAAACAGAAACTATATCAAACACAAACACCTATAAGAATTTAGTAGATGAGAAAAGCAGAATTTAAAATCATTCAGAAGAGGCTAGAGCTGTGGCATAGTAAGCTAAGCCTCTCCCTGTGGTACCAGCATCCCATGCGGGAACCAGTTTGAGTCCTGACTGCTCCTCTTCCAATGCGTCTCTGCTATGGCCTGCAAAAAAAAAAAAAAAAAAAAAAAAAAAAAAAAAAGAGGCAGGCATTTGGCACAGTGGTTAGGATGCTGCTTAGGACACTCACACGCCATTTCAGAGTACATGGGTTTAAATTCTGGCTCTTTTTCCAATTCCATATTCTATTTCTTTTTTTTTTTTTTTAAGATTTTTTATTTATTTGACAGGTAGAGTTAGAGACAGTGAGAGAGAGAGAGACAGAGAGAAAGGTCTTCCTTCCGTTGGTTCACTCTCCAAATGGCCACAATGGTCAGCGCTGCACCGATCTGAAGCCAGGAAGGAGCCAGGAGTTTCCTTCTGGTCTCCCATGGGGTGCAGGGCCCAAGCACTTGGGCCATCCTCCACTGCACTCCTGGGCCACAGCAGAGAGCTGGACTGGAAGAGGAGCAACCGGGATTAGAACCGATGCCCATACGGGATGCTGGCGCCGCAGGCGGAGGATTAACCTAGTGAGCCGCGGCGCCGCCCCCCAATTCCATATTCAAGCTAATGAGCACCCAGGGAGGCAGCAGGTGATGGCACAAGTCCTTGGGCCCTGCCACCCACATGGGAGACCTGCACTCCCAGCTTGGCCTGCCCCAGCCCTGGGTGTGGCAGGCATATGGGTAGTGAATCAGTGAGCGGAAGACCTCTCTGTTTCTATGTCTCTTTGTGCGTGTCTCTCTCTACCTTGAAAAGTAAATAAATGAAGAGGCTCAGTGATTACTAGGACAATAATTTTAAGTGGAGGCCCAAAAATGGTGAGAGTGTGGGGGAGGGAGTAGCATTCCCGTTTGAACAATAACGGCCAAAAATTTTCCAAATTTAATGAAATTTCTATTGTCATAGATCCAAAAGGCTCAGCAGTGTCCAAGCAAAATTAAAACAAACCACAGCAAAGTGCATGATAATCAAATTATAATGAAGACAGCCAGCACCACGCTCACTAGGCTAATCCTCTGCCTGCAGCACCGGCACCCCGGGTTCTAGTCCCGGTTGGGGCGCCGGATTCTGTCCCAGTTGCTCCTCTTCCAGGCCAGCTCTCTGCTGTGGCCCGGGAGGGCAGTGGAGGATGGCCCAAGTGCTTGGGCCCTGCACCTGCATGGGAGACCAGGAGGAGGCACCTGGCTCCTGGCTTTGGATTGGCGCGGTGCACCGGCTGTGGCGGCCATTTGCGGGGTGAACCAATGGAAGGAAGACCTTTCTCTCTGTCTGTCTCTCTCACTGTTTCTAACTCTACCTGTCAAAAAAAATTATAATGAAGACAAAATCTCAAAGAGAGCCAGAAAACACACACATCACACGTAGGGGACTTATTACAAACAATAAACGTCAAGAGAAACCTGAATGACACCTTTAAAGCACTAAAAGAAGAAGAAGAAGAAGGACTGCTAACCTAGACCCTGTATACAGCAGAGATGTCCCTCGAGAAAAAGACAAAAACGAAGAACGTTTTCAGGCAAACAAAATCTGAGCCGATTCACCGGCAGCACACTTGCACTGCAAGAAACAGAAGAGGATATTTTTACACTGAAAATGATAACACCAGCTAGAAATCAGGATCCGTACAAAGGAACAAAGAACACCAGAAACGGCAAATATGTGACCAAATGTGAAACACTTATCTCTAATTTTCAACCTCTTCAAACATACACTTGATTGTTTAAAGCAAAAATAGTATCAGGGCATACGGGATTGACAGAAAATGCAGAAGTAAAATGTACAAGAAAGACAATGAAAACAACGGAGGGAGCAAGAGCAGTAAAGCGCCCTGGAGTGCAGTCATTATTTGGAGAGAGGAATTAAATAAGAATCATATTGGAAATCACTAGCAAAAAATATCTGGACAGCCTCTACACATTTAAAAATAAAATAATGCACTTCTAACTATCATAGGTTAAAGAAGAAATCACATGAGAAAATAGAAAATATTTTTGAGCTGAATAATTCAAATTTTAATGTGTTGCATTTTTAGAATATCTCTGAAGAGAAATTTATAGCTTTAAATCAGCTACTTACATCTTGGAACTTTATATTTTTTGTTTCAGACTCTTTGACGGAAAAGAAAAAAGTCTCAAATTGGTGATTGTATTGACGCTCCCTTTGCAAGAAGGCACATAAAGAAGAGAAAATTAAATTATTGCATAAATGTGCAGAGGAGGGTCCAGCGCTGTGGCGTAGCGAGTAACGCTGCCGCCTGCAGTGCTGGCATCCCATATGGGCACTGGTTCAAGTCCTGGCTATTCAACTTCCGATCCAGCTCTCTGCTGTGGCCTGGGAAAGCAGTGGAAGATGGCCCCTGCACCTGCGTGGGAGACCCGGAAGAAGCTCCTGGCTCCTGGCTTCGGATTGGCACAGCTCCAGCCGTTGCTGCCAATTGGGGAGTGAACCAACGGATGGGAGACCTCTCTCTCTCTCTCTCTCTCTCTCTGCCTCTCCTTCTCTCTCTGTGTAACTCTGACTTTCAAGTAAATTAAAAAATCTTAAAAAAAACGTGCAGAGGAAATTAAATCATTATTTCAAAGGGATACCTGCACTGTCATGTTTACGGCAGCACTATTCACACCAGCCACGTCATGGAATCAACCGCAGGAGTTAGGAGTGTGTGACCATATAAAGAAATTAAGACAGAGATGCACCCTGGACTATCACTCAGCCACAAAGAAGAATGGAATCTCGTCACTTGCAGCAATGTGGGTGGAACTGGAGCAGATTATACCAAGTGAAATTAGGTAGACACAGAAAGACAAATACTGCATAGTCACACTCATTGTGGAACTTTAGAAAGTTCATCTCAGAGCAGAAGAGAGAAGGGGAGAGAGACAGAGATTAGATGGCCAGAGCACCCAAACAGGGTTAGACAGGAAGAGCTGGTTCTAGTGTTGTATAGCACAGCAGAGTGACCATAATGTACAGCAATGTGGGATTTATTTCAAAATAATGAGAAGGGTCTGAAGTTTCCCACACAGAGAAATGTTTGAGGAGATGAAAGTGCTAATCACCCTGGTTTGCTCATTGCACAGTCTATGCCTGTTATCATATGTACCCCATATATGCTTATAAATACTATGTCAATTAACATCTAACAATTGGGGTGAGCATTCCTCACAGAGATTAAGATATTGCTTGGGATACCCATACCCCCGAACGGAGTGCCTTGGCTTCAGTCCTGGCGGTGCTCCCAACTCCAGCTTCCTGCTAACATACACCCTGGCCGCCTGCCAGCCACGTGGGAGACCTGGGTTGAGTTCCTGTTGTTGGCCATTGCACCCAGCAGCGTCTTGCAGGTATTTATGGAGAGAACCAGTAGACTGGAGCTCACTTTATCTATCTGTCTACCTCTCAAATATTTTTTGAAAAAAAAAATTAAGGAAATTAAAGCAAAGGTAGGAGCAAACAGGCTTGGGCCAAGACGGAGCAAGTCCCTCACAGACCAGCACCCTGATTATAACTAAACGTGATAGGTGAAAGCAAAGGACAGCTCCCTGAGGACCGCGGGAAGCGAAGCAAAGCAGTCTACTCAAGAGAAGGGGCCAAAGTAGGAGGAAGCAAACAAAATCCGTGTTGGGGATGCCCGTCAGGTGTCTTGCCTCCTCTTCTCTTGTCCCTCGGACCCAAGGGTGGTTCCAGCTATGGTCCCCGTGGGGTCTCCAGCCATGGAGGAAAGGAAGAGTTTATCACCACAGACCAGCTCTAGAGGAAATACTCAAGATGTCCTCAGGCGGAAGAGAGCTGACATCAGAGCAAAACCTGGAACCCAGTCAAGCAATGAAGGAAGAGCAGATTTAGTGCATATCTGTGCTGATGAGAAGAATCTCTCTCTTCCTCAGTTACTATAAATTTATGTGACTGCTGAAAACAAAATAAAAAAATGTGGAGTAAGGATTTCAATGCATCAAGAGTTAGGAAAGAAGGTAAAGGAACCAATGTGGTTTTAAGCTTCTATGTTTTTACTGGAAGAGGCAAAAAAAAAGTCACAAATGGAAGTTTAGGTATGTTTGTTATAACTCCTGGGATTGTACCAATTTTTTAAATTAAAAGTATATAGCCTTAGAAGATTATTATATATAATATCATATTATATGTATCAATATGAGAATATTATTCAAATAGAAACTAAAATAGTAAAGGTTCAAATAAATCAAAAGACAGTATGAAATAAAAAACAGGAACAAAGATTAGAGTGGAAATTAGGCCACTATTGTCTTGTGGACAGAGATAAGTTTAAAATCAAAGTGTGCGAAAAATATACCATCCTGGAGTGGCTATGCTACTGTCAGACATAGTAGAGTTTAGAGGAAGGAATTCTTCAGTTTCAGAATTCTTCTCTTTCATAATAATAAAAGGTTCCATTCATTAAAAAGATACCACAGTGTTAAACACATATGCACTTAACAACAGAATTTCAAAATATGTAAAGCAAAAACTGGAGAAACAATCAGATCAACAATTGCAGCATGAGAGTTAAACACTTTTTCTCAGCGATTAGTAGAACAAGTAGAGAGAAAATCATCCAGGATACAGAAGATGTGAACCACAACTACCAACCAACTTGACCTGCAGGTGTTTAGACAGAACATGTTACACACAACAACAGAATGTGCATGGAACATTCACCAGGACACACCCTACTCTGCACTACAATTAAACTTAAGCCCGAGTAAAATAATCAAAGGCAAACAACATATATTCTCCAAATATTATGGAATTTAGCAATCAATAACATACAGATATTTGGAAAATGCTGGCTAATTTTTTAAAAATTTAGTTGAGAGTACCTATGTGGTCTAAGTAGATAACTTTCCTTTTTCTGTATATAAGAGGTCCTTAAAAATTTCATGGCAAACACATATTTTTTTTAAAACTATATATGGATTTCCAAAAATTTATGTACCAAAATAAACATCCTCTCATTCCATTTTCTACTAACTTGTTTAAACATTTCATAATAAAAATATGAAATAAAAGTTTACATGTCAAAATGAAAGCTTGGTGAGAATTAAAATGATGTGGCCCCCTCCCCCTCATCACAAGATTATGATGGGGATTCAGGTAAGGCTAAGAGTGGGGAGGGGTGAGAAGGAAGGGAATGAGGAGCCGCGTTACCTCTCAGAAGGGAAACTGAGACCATGACAGCACTGTCAGAGCAGACGGATCCGCAACACAGGTCACCAGGAGAGAAACTGTGTGCTCCACCGGCATTAAGTGGGGGAGAAAACAAGGAAGAGCTTCCAGGACCTTGCTGTCTCTCCAGCAACATCCAACTGCCACTCTTCTCCCCAGTGTCTACCAATCTCAGAATTCCTGGCAGAGACTGATCAGAAAGTCACCAGACTTAATGAGCCACGTCCTCAGGCCACCTGTTTCTGCCCACAGCTCTGCCTCCTTCCCGCTCCCCACATACAGCACAGCGGTCAAGCCCCACCTGGCTCCAGGGCAGCCTCTGTAGCCAGACACGCGCTGGGTCCCAGCCTTGGGGACAGGGCAGACTTCCTGGCTGCTTGCCTCGTTTTCCTTCTCTGTAAAGCCAAGACGATGCTCTCACATCAGAGCAGTGTGAAGAGTTAAATGCAAGTGCGACAGTGCCTTGGCCACAGGAAAAGCTCCTTGCCTTGACTTCCTGCGGAAGAACCCTGTCTCAGCAGCTCACTGTGCCACTACACAGGAATCCACGGACACGGCCTCTGGGGACCACCCATCCTCACCAGAGAGAGGACAGAGACAGCCGCCGACCACCACTGCCCGCCCCTCTTCCCTGGCATGGAGTCCGTGCTGGACAGGGGCTGGCCAGCCAGCAGCTGTGTTTCTCAGATGTCCTGCAAAGGACTGGTTATTGGCATGTGCTGTGAGCCTGGCCTTGAAGGAGGAGGAGGGTCTTCTCCTTGCTCCTCCTATCCCTCTGGCCAGCACAAATGTGCAGCCAGTGAGCAGACCCAGATTATGGGGGGGCCACGAGTTGGAAGCGAGATCTGAGTCCCTGACTCGCAGTCCTAGAAACTCCCACCTGGGACCTTCGCAGGAGCATGGAATAGACACCTGTGGTGGAGCAGTTACACATTGGGGGGGGGGGGAGCAGCCTATGTGACAGAGGGGTTGGCATGGCCCTAACTGGCAGGCTGCCTCGTGGCTCTGGGTATAACTGCTTCTTCAGCCGTGGCTCGGTGACCTTGACCCTGAAACTTGGGCTCTTTATACATCAGTGATCTCATCTGTCAATGATTACTGTACAAGTCAACAGATGGAATGCACAGACCAGTGACTATCAATGTTCTGTACTTCTTGGTAATTTTTTTAAGACTTTTTTTTTTTTTGAAGATTTTTTTTGAGAGGCAGTTACAAATAGAGAGAGGGAGACAGAGAGGTCTTCCATCACTGATTCACTCCTCTTACAGCAGCAATGGCCGGAGCTGGACCAATTCAAAGCCAGGAGTTTCTTCCGGGTCTCCCATGTAGGTACAGGGGCCCAAGCACTTGGACCATCTTCCACTGCTTTCCCAGGCCATTAGCAGAGAGCTGGATCAGAAGTGGAGCAACTAGGACTCAAACTGGCGCCCATATGGGATGCTGGTGCTGCAGGCAGAGGCTCAACCTACTACTCCATAGCACCAGCCCCTTGGCCATTGTTTTTTAAAGATTCATTTTATTTACTTGAAAGCCAGAGTTACACAGTGAGAAGGAGAGGCAAAGAGAGAGGTCTGCCACCCACTGGTTCACTCCCTAATTGGCTGCAACAGCCAGAGCTGCACCAATCCGAAGCCAGGAGCCCGGAGTTTCTTCCATGTCTCCCATGCAGGTGCAGGGGCCCAAGCACTTGGGCCATCTTCTACTGCTTTCCCAGGCCACAGCAGAGAGCTGGACTGGAAGTTGGGCAGCCAAGTCCCAAACCGGTGCCCACATGGGATGCTGGCACTGCAGGAGGTGGCTTTACCCGCTATGCCACAGCACCGGCCCCTTGGCCATTGTTAACAGCACAAAATCATCAGAGAATTTTGAAGGTTCACTAATTGAAGGGAACATTTCTACCCCCATGACTTAGCTCCAGGTAACTGGCTGTACTGTGCACATCACAGATCTTTGGTGGAAACTTTCTGAGGGCCTTGCTGTCTTTCCTGGACAGTTTGCATCTTTATTTGAATGAGAAAATCTCCAAGTCCAAAGGTTCAGGCTGGAGGGTACAGCTTCGTGTGGACGCGTGATGGTTTGGGACTTGACCTCCCCCACTCCGGGGCCCAGAGCACCTGCCCCCTGCCTGCTCCAGTCCGGTGTCCAGGGCACTGTGCCTTACAGCTGCAGGCCCACCAACGACCAGCAGAGGGCGAGCTGCACACGAGCAGGGCGGCTGTCCACCTTGCCACAGCCTTCCATCCTCCACAGTTTTGTTTCTTCTCCCCGTTTCGTTCCTCGCCTTTGGAAGACTGGCTGTGACATTTCAGAAAAGCTTGGCTACCCTCGCTGTGCTCAGTTTTGGCAGTTCTGAGCCTCCTGTGTGGATGCCGGCGAACGCATAGCCTGGCGTCACTCCGCACATGCAGGCTGGTGGCCATGAGATGAAGGGAAAGCGTCAAAGAGCAGCCTGGGAGGGTGGGGGCCTGGTCTGGCCACTGAGTGGCTGCGAGCAGCAGCCCCGCCCTCCCCCGCCTGCCCGTCGCCCCTCCTGAGTCACTTCACACCCACCCAGGCTCTGCAGTCTCTTGCACCCCCTCCTCGCCCACACAGCCGCCAGTTCTGGGACTTGGTCCCGGGCCCTGCAGAGACTCTGGCTGTGGCTGGGGGCTGATGTGTGCAGAATCTCCTGGATGGAACGGTCTGAAAGCTCACGTGCTGGGCTCCCCCTCCAGACCCCCCCAATCAGGTACCAGGGCAAGCCCCTAGCATCGAGAGGCTGTGACGGGCACCCCAACCCACCCTGGGGACCTGTGGTGTGTGAATGCAGACCCAGCCGGGCAGGCAGCAGAGGAGGGGGCAGGGGACAGGTGGAAGTAGAGCTGGGGTGACTCAGCCAAGGGTTGACTGTTCTGATCCCCTCCTCCCGGGGAAGTCTGCAGCCCACGCGCTCCCAACAGGCGTCCTCACTGCCTTCTTAATGGAAGAAGCCAAACTCCAACCACCTTCTCCCTCCTCAGCATCGTCCCGGGTCCTCGCCCACAGCCCCCTCCTCCCTCCTCTCTCCATGCTCCGCCTATCCCACCTCCTCTGCGTCTGAGCCCACCACCCTGGCCTCCTGGGGACCGCTCTCCTCCCCACCTGCACCTTTGTCGCAGTCTCTCACTCCAGGGCTCACTTCCTCCCTCCCTCCCTCCCTCACCTGTCTTCAAATGCATGCTCCCTCCCCACCCAGTGGTCACCCACCACTTAACTCGGGCCTTCCTCCCTGTCCCTGCCTCTCATCCCAGTCCATACTCTGAGCCAAGCGTCTCCTGATGCTAGCTTTGGCTCTGTCTGGCCCTGACTTAAAACCCTTCCCTGCCCCGGCCATCATGTGCTGGACAAAGCCCAGCCCTGCACACCTCCTGGGTCACTCTCCACCTGCCCACACCCAGGTCCTTCCCACTCCAGCCCTCTAGGGCGGGCGTCGGAGGGGAGCCTGTTCCCCTACTGCCCCTCTGTTCCTGTTTTGAATGAAATCCCACCATCCTGTAAGGCCCAGCCCAGGCACGCCCCGGGACCCCTGGATGGGTTTCCCTTCTCTCCTCTGCGACGCCTCCCCATCCTGAAACCACGCGTCATGGTTACGTGTTTCTTGTCCCCTCCCCCACTTGCTTCTCTCTCTTCATGTGCAAGCCCCGGGACTCCTGAGGACACAGCATGGGAACATGTGTCCCAGAGGTCACAGGCCTCGCTCACCTCCTGGCTCGGTAACTGCAGGCAGAACTGGGGCACTTCCTTCCATGAACGACCTTTAAAACAGCGCCTTTATGGCGCTTCTACTCCCACTCACCCCTCACACTCTGGGATCTGCTTTCCTCCCTAGCTCTGACCTTTTAAAGGAACAAAGGAGTCAGCCATCACGGCCACAGTCTGTGCCCGTCCACCTCTCCAGCTCATCCGACCTTGCTGGCTGCCACCCCCGGACCATCTGTCCTGGGCTCCTGCAGCAAGACCACTGTTCCTGCTGCCCCCATTCCACCTCCTGCTGGGCACAGCACCCCAATCTGACTCTCAGGAAACACCCTCTCCTGGTCTCAGCCCATGAGAGGGAGGGTGGCTCTCCCCACGTCTAACTCCAGAGACGGGCCTTGACTTAGCTCTAAGCATCAGGCCAAACGACTTCTTGGCCTGGAGCTTGGATAAAAACAAGCACATCATGGCACTGAATTCCAGTTGGCTGGCAGAGCCCCTCGCTGGAGCTGTTGGGGAAAACTACTTCCTTCCGGAGAAGATGGGACGGGGCTCCTGGCAGCTGCTTCATTCCCACACGGAGACCACTCCTGAGCCAGGCAGGAAAGCAGGAACAAAGGCAGCCCCAGCAGCTTGGAGCCCCTGCACACATCTGAGCCTGGCCTCACCAGTTATGTGAGTCAATACACCCTCTTGTGTTAGACCAGTTTCGATGGGTTCCCCATCACCCACCGTGTACAGAGAGCCCTGAACGGCTTTGAGGGTGCACAGTCTCAGCTCTCCTTGTCCATTCTCTTTCCCCATCACTGGCGTCTTGTCAGCCCCCCATCCCGCACATGTAGTCCCCAGGAATGGCAACGCCCATGTGCGAATGCTGGTGAGCTTGCACCCCACCTACCCAGAGCCCTCACCAACCACACCCTCGTCCTCGTCTGACACAACCAGTTCCGCAGTTTCAGTTCTCCAAACTCTCACCGCTAATTCCAACTTAGGCCCCACCCCCTTTACTCGCCACCTGCCAGTCTCCCCTGGCACCCAACCGCTATGTCTGACTCGCCTGTGATTCTTTCCCAGTTTCCTTCTCCAGATCCGCTGCACTCCCTGATTGTCCTGATTTTGATCAGGTGGTGAGGGTCCCCAGCTCTCCCCCAGGCTGCACCCCTGGGGTGACCTTAACTGTCCCTCCCCTCTGGCTACCCCTGCCCTTCCCCCCAGCGCACACACACACACACACACACACACGTGCCAAGCCTCTTGGAGCTGTCTCTGAACACCCTCCCACTTCCCTCCTGTTCTCGCCTCCACCCACACCACGCCGTGTCCTGACCCTGGCCTGCAACCCCTTGTGCAGACTCCCGCTCAGCAGCTCAGCAGCCAGCCTACTCCTGCAGGCAGTTCTGCCCCGTGGCCTCTGCTGCAGTCACCCTGGGTTAAGGGCTCCTCCCTGATCCCAGAAGGCAACCCCCACCCTGACAGTCAAGCCCAGCCTGGCCGCTGTCTCTTCCCTGCCTGTGCCCGGGCTCCAGGGCTGCTTTCACTAAGTGGCTGCCTTCCCTTCTCCTGCTTTATATGTGAAGCTCTGACACCTGGAGCCCCACCCACTTCCGGCTGCATCAAATCCCACCCCTACCTACTGGGTGCAAAGGCCACGCCTTCCCTGCAGCAACCAAGACAGGAGTCGGAGCAGACGGCGCAGGACCCAGCACGTGGGGCTCTGGTCAGCAGATGCCCACCCAACGGGAGTGCTCCACATGTGTGTCGCAGCCCTTGGCGTGGCCAGGTCACCTTCCCACCCATGAAGACCACCTTGGGCCTACAACCTCTGAGCCGCAGTGAGAGCTGGCATGGGGTTGGCAGGGGGGAGTACTGCCCCACCACCCAGGCTAAAAAGGCAAAAGCAGAATGGAAGGCACAACCCAGAAGCTTAGCCACAGGGTTCAGCGTGTGGAGTCGGTGCTGTGGGATGAGGGCAGGTGGCACGGAGTTCGGGTGGACTTCAGGCTCAGTGTGAAGTCCAGAGCTTCCGAGGGAGTGACTGCCCTCGCAGGCTGATACACAGAAGTGCAGGTTTTGTTCTCCAGTGGACTTGCCTTTCTTTGACTGCCCACCACCCACAGCTCCCCACCTCTGGTCTTAGCCCCAGAGCTGTTTGAGGATCAAGGCCTCCCCCACGCTCATGGCGCAGGTGTTTCCATAGCTCCAGCCACAGAACTCAGAGATGAGTTTGGGGCAGCCCCCACTCGAACTGAGCTCACGACAGTGGCCCAAGTGTCCGGAGGGCAGGAGACTGGCCTCCACCTGGTGCTGGGCTTTGGGCAGGTGGAGCCTCTCGCTTGGTCAGGGAGGCCTGACTGAGAACAAAGCCATGATGCAGAGAGAGAAGCGTACAGAGGCGCCCCCCACTCCCAGCCTTGTCTGCGGGCAGACCTCCTCCTGGACGGTCCAGCTGCATGAGCCGCTCAGAGACCTCTGTGCCTCATAACCAACGAGGTCCTGGACACTGCCTGACACTCGTCTTGGGATGCCAGACCTGTCTGGCCATGGGAAGACCCTTGCCAGACCCCATGAAAAGCCACAAAGCCTCTGACTGGGGAAGGGTCCCATGGGGACTCTGGGTGTCCTCTCGGGCCCTGGGCTTCTTCGTGTGGCCTCTCACCCCTCTGGGAACAGAAGCTGCCCCCTTCTCCCAGGTCCTCTCCTTCGAGTCACATCTCACACCCCCGCCCTACCTGTGCCAGGGCGTCCACTGCCATTCCTCCTGCCCTGTGAAGTCACAACCCCTCTGAGCAATGTGGAGAGCCTGGCATTTTCTTCTTAGCTAATCAGTGTTTAGGGGAAGGAAGGGAGGGCGGAGGAGAAGAGGAAAAGGAGAGGCAGGCAAGAAACCCGCTTTGGGTTTTCTTTGTAAGCACTTGATGGTGAGAGTGCAGCCAGATTCTCAGATTCTTGATTCAAACCCCTCCTGTCTGCGCTGGCTGCTTTATGAAATAACGCACTTCTGTTTTGCATCTTTAGTGAAAGAAAGGGATAGCAGCGCTGCCTCACCAAGACACTCCCAAGAGGGCTTCGCTCTCGCCCCAGCTCCGCTCCCGTCACTCTCCTCTGGCCTCTCCATTTTCTGGTGACAGCATCTGCATCAGCGCGAGACGCTCAGACCCACACTGCAGACTCAGAAGGGGGTACGTGGGACACCACTGCCAAGGGCCCTTCCCAGTGAGACAGGTGGCAAAGCCATGGTCACAGCCCAGCCCTTCAGGAGACGGGCAGACAGGTGGCCCGGGATGAAGTTCCTCTGCTGTGTCAGACTCCATACACAAGCACACATATGTACACCAACACAGACACACACACGCAACCTTGCCCCTGGCCTTGTGTGGCGGTTTGCAGCCCCGACCCCCTCAAGCAGCCAGAACGGTACTGAGTGGAATGGCACAGGTCCAGCTGGCCCAGCCCCTCCCAGGGCCCCGGTACTGCCAGGGTTTTAGCCAGCAGTCGCTGTCTCTGCGGTCTCTGAGGGGAGGACATTGCCTGCCTGTGCGTGCCGCCAACACGCCAAGACCCCTATACGCAGCTCTCCACACACACATGCCCTCACAAGACAGGACCCACGCACACACATGTGCTTCCCTCACGTCACCTGGAAGGCCTTAAAGCAATCCTGAGGCCTGACCCCCACCCCGGTGATGGCCCGAGAGGTGTCTGGGGAGACCCACCATGCACACTTTTAACCATCCCTCCACACCATTCCAAGGTGCCATCAGACTGCACAAGTTTTGGCCAAAGCCTTATCTCCCCTGAGAGACAGGGAGCTGCTTGCCCTCCGAGGCTTCCCCAGCCAGAAGGTGTACACTGTGCTGATGGGTTCAATCGCAGACACACCCAGGGGCCCTCAGGGCTACACCACAGGCCAGTCAGCACTCGCAGCCCCTCGGGCTCGCCACCCGGGGAAGGTTTCTCCACTCAGTCCTCCCTGAAGGCCAGGGCCCGAGCGCTCACAGAGCCATGGTCAACCTGCAGACGAACCGTCCTCGGAGGGAGGTCAAAGGTTTATGGGGAAAGGGAAGTAAAGATAAGTTTATTTTGGCGCAAAAAATCTTTCTAAAGCCAATGCACAGCTTTTCACAACATGCACTTTCCACGAACTTTTTGAAATCTGTGGTGCTTCTAGGCGGCCACTTGACTTACTTGAAGGCACCTGTGTTCCTCCAGGCGGCCCTGGAGCCAAATCAGAAGCGTTTCACTTCAGAAACTCAGAAGCCACGGGAGGCCACCCAGCTGACCTCGATTTTCACCTCCCAGGCGCCCTCTCTTGACGGCCTCCCAGCCAGCGCAGGTGCAGCATCGCGGCTCACAAGGCAAATGGGACCTCGGCACCCAGAGCAGACATTCTTGGGTGCTGACGAGGCTGCCGGCTGGGAGCTCCCGCTAGGCCTTGATCAAAGTCGCCTTTTGTTTCTTTTTGTCCGAGGGAGCCCAGCAGCCAGGCCAATACATTCTGACCTCATCACCAGCACCGTGGCCAAAGCCTGCCCTGTCTGTCCCAGCTCTGTAATGGCCCTGATCATCCTATCTGCCTCCTCTCTCAGGAAGCTCAGGCCAGGCTCCAAGCTCTGCCTCAGAGTGGGATCACCCAGGAACATCGGGGCAGGAGCGAGGTCGCGCACTGGGAAGGGCTCACCTGCTAGGGAGAAGCAAGCCATGTCGCTCCCCGTCTTCGTGGGGGAACGACACAAGACCCTGCGCTGTTCTTTCGTCTGCTCGGCCCTCCCCGGGTTTGCTGCTGGTTCTTCCCGGGTTGGCTACTATCCCTTCCACCTCCGTGGAAGGGCAGTTCCCCCTGGCCACATTCCCCACTTCCGCAGGGGAGCGGCACACCGCCGGCCGGCTCGTCTTGGGGGCTGCACGGGTGTTCCTTCAGCTAGATGTTCCCCTTAGATGTTCGTGGTGCATGCCGTCTCTCTCCTCCTTTATAGTCCTCCTCCGCCAATCCTAACTCGGCTGCCCACACGCCGAGTACGCTGCTCTCCTCCAATCAATAGCAAGTCCTACAGTTTATTAGCTGAACTGGAGGAAGCTGTGCGGAAGCTGTTTACTTCTCTCCCAGCGCCATATTGTGGGAGAGCAGATGCATAGAATAAGTCTTAATTCCAGTAACTCAGTCCAGTCCGGTTGCTCCCCACAAGCCAGTCTCTGAGCAGAGGCGACAGCGGCCAAGGCGCTCCCAGGAGTGAGCAGGACGTTGTATTCAGAAGGCACCATGTTTTCCAGGGCTCCGCAGCGTGCCAGAAGCTTACTCAGGGCCTGCTGTTGCAGAGGAGCTGAGAATGTCCTCATCAGGAGAAAATCAGGCCTCGGGCCTACTTGGACACCCAGTTTCAGAGTAGTATAGGCCTTCCAGAAGAGTCTGCAGCATTGCAAAATCTTCTCCCCGAATCCTAAGCCACGTTTCCTGGGAAGCAGTGACCCCAGGGCAGTGGTCTCTGCATTGCCTCCATGATGTGTTGCCCTGGCTCAAGTGTGAGACCAGACCCTGCCATCCCTTCTGCCCTCTGCCTTCCTGGGTCCAAAGGCTATGGTTTTTAAGTTTTATTCATTCAATGGGCAGAGGCAGAGAGAACGCCATCCACTAGCTTACTCCCTAAATGCCTGCAACAGCTGGCGCTGGACCAATAATTAAAGCCAGGAGCCCTCCCCCAGCACATGTCTAGAGGCCTTAAGTAAGCGCATGTCTAGAGGCCAAGACCTGAATCAACTGGGGAGATTTCACACTCTTGCCTAAGCCCTCTCCTTGTGCATAAAGATTAGTCAAAGACACGGGCAGGTACTTCCACCAGCTGTGCCCATGGTAGTCCCTTGGTTCTCCTTTGTGTCTTGGCCCAAAGTTCAAACAGAAAGAGGCCACCTTCAGGCTGCATGTGTCCTGCATCCTGGCTCCCACACCCTCCCAGGCTTTGGTCTCCTCCCTGTTCCAGGCAGGCATTTCTTGACCCTTCCTCAGTTTCCCCTCAGCCCTCGCTTGTTTAACACATCTCCCTTTCTTCCGTCAGTCCTTCTGCACACATATCTCACGCCAAGACTTTTTTTTTTTTTTTTTTGACAGGCAGAGTGGACAGTGAGAGAGAGAGAGAGACAGAGAGAAAGGTCTTCCTTTGCCGTTGGTTCACCCTCCAATGGCCGCCGCGGCCGGCGCGCTGCGGCCTGCACACTGTGCTGATCCGATGGCAGGAGCCAGGTGCTTCTCCTGGTCTCCCATGGGGTGCAGGGCCCAAGCACCTGGGCCATCCTCCACTGCACTCCTGGGCCACAGCAGAGAGCTGGCCTGGAAGAGGGGCAACCGGGACAGAATCCGGCGCCCCAACCGGGACTAGAACCCGGTGTGCCGGTGCCGCAAGGCGGAGGATTAGCCTAGTGAGCCGTGGCGCCGGCACGCCAGGACTTCTAACCCAGCTGCCCATCGGAGCCATCCTGGGAGCTTTGCACACTCACGTCTGGGTCCCGCCCTCTGGGTTTGTCCCCCTGGGTTGGGGGTGGCCCAGTGTTTAAAGCTGACATGGGCACATCTGGGACCTGCTGGACAAGGCAGCGACGTGCCCCGGCTTCCCTCTCATCGCGCTTCCTCTATTCATCAGCTTCAGTGGCTCACCAATCATTACTGCTCTCAAAGAGCGGGAGCCGGGAAGTCCAACAGCACAGCCTCACCAGGATTTCTCCCCGTTTTCGGTCCATGCTAAGGGACTTCAGTTCCTGACTCACATTTTATCCTCAAAGTCACCAGGGCCCCAGTGCTGTGAAGCAGCAGGTTAAGTCTCTTACAACGCCAGCATCCCCGATCAGAATGCCTGGTTTGAGCCCTGGCCTCTCCCCTTCCGGCCCAGCTCCCTGTCAATGCACCTAGGAAGGCAGCGGAAGATGGCCCCGGTTTTGTGAGAGATCTAGATGAAGCTCCTCGCTCAGGCTGTTGCTGACATCGGGGGAGTGAAGCAGCTCTTTTTATCTCTGCATTCCTCTCTCACTCTGCCTTTTAAAATAAACAAGTAAATCTTCAAAGAAAAAAAAAAGTCACCAGGTCCTAGGGAAGTTCTGCCACCTTTTTGCTTACAGTTGTAACACAAGCACTTTTATGTTGTAAACAGTCCCAGTTTGGGGCTATTATTCTATGCAAATCTGAGACACGTGCGGCCCTCCGGATGTATCTTTTTTCCATTCCTTTTGGTCTCTACTTGCCCATGCCTTAGTTTTTCTACCTTAAAATATCTTTCAATGCATGATAAAATAGAATTAAAATGCTGTATTTTTTCATGTTTATGTGATACAATTTTTCATTCTCTTTCTTTTAAAGATGCATTTGTCTCTGAAAGAACAATAAATGCATTGCTGCCTAACTGTGGAGGCCGTCTCCAGTCGGCAAAGCAGGAGGAGGCGGGACAAGTCTGTCTGGAGGAATCACCAGAGGCCTGCGTCCTGCCTCAACCATTCATGGGTCAGGCGTGGGGGAGGCATGACGTCACCACCCTCCTTCCTCGTGTCGATCGCAAGGTGGGGGTAGCGTCTTCATAGCCCTTCACATCCTTGAGTTAGGGTGAGCATAAAGGCAGTATTTGTGACTATAGTGTGATGACAGATGCACATTCTAACGCCTTTTAATGGGGTGCTCTGTGATTTCAAATATTTCCTTGGAAGAAATACAGAGTGCTGATTCTCTGAGCTCCCACTGGGCAGGCTGGCCCGCGCCCACGCCAGCAGGAGTCTCACCAGTCCATAGGAGGCGCTTCCTTTCCCCGTAAGGTCATCCTGCCACTCATCGCGCTGGCTGGCAGCAGCCGTCTGATAGATGCGTTTCCAAAGGAAGCCATGCTGGGCCTGCATCCCGACATCTGCAACTCAGGTCCGCAGGGAGAGCGACTCAGCTGTGGTCCTGGGCTAGGTTCTCACGGATGTTACTCAGGAAGTAGGTGTCGTCTCTGGCAACCCACTGGCGATCATCATGACATCAGTCCTGTCACTGGAAAACTCACCGTGCACCCACAGGAAGCAGGGAGGAAGGTGGGCGCAGGAACATACGGGGACCCTAAGAAAGGTCTCTGTAGTAGCCCTCTGGGCGTGTTAGAGAAACACGGTCCGTGAAGGCAGGGTGCCTCGTGATGACAGGAGAGCAGCACAGGGAGGGGACAGACTGCATTGTGCTCTGAAAGAAGCCAGCCCAGACACAGCCGCTGAGGTGGCAGCTCCTCAGGCAGAGAGGGGAGACGCGGCAGATCTTGTAAGCTGCGTGGACGGTACATGCATGGATGGTAAGCACCAGAGGTCCTGGCTCCATGCCTCCTTCCTTGGCCATGTCTGCTACCCCCGGCTGATGCAGTTCCGGAATCTTCCACGCAGCTAAACGGCTGCTCCCAATCCAAGATGCCAACCCCTGTGAACCTGTTGGACACTCGCAGTGCCAGGGTGTCAGTGGCCTCCTCCACACGTGCACGGCGCTTGGCCAAGCCTTTAAGCAACATCACCACCGCCAGCACGCTCCCTTCAGCTCCGCCGTCAGTGTGATCACGGGCAAGTCCGAGCTCCCATGGAAAGACGCCCTCGCGGGGCTGCAGGGCTCCTCCAGGGCTTCGCACGGCCGTGCCTTCCCCGCTGTTGCTAGTCTGCTTTAGGGATTTCCACCCACTGTGCTCCTCCGTTAGCCTTCCAACTCCAATCACACAGAACAGATCGCAAAACAGAAAAAGTCAAGCGCACTGCGCCTTTTGCTGGAAGGTTTCCCTCCCTGACAACTGTAGGTGATGCCACAAAACCAGCTCAGAATCCCACTGAGTTCTCAAATCCACCAGCACAGACCACCCTGGCCTCGAGGTGGCTCTCGGGGAAAACATCGGCGAGGAAGGAGCTGGGCCAGAGAAAAGCAGCAGGGAGCAGTGGTCCACGGCATGGCGGGCCCTGGAACTAACGTCCACATGGGGGGCTGCCCATGGAACAACAGTCCACGTCAGGTGTGGCTCGCTGTCTGTGGACGTCGCCTTGGCTTCTCTGTGCAGCTGCTTGGCGTAGAGCCCAGAGCCCCTTCTCCCCAGTTGAGGGCCTCTATCCTGGGAAATGAGTTCTAGAAGGTCGGCTGCCAGGTGAGTGGGAAGGAAGAGTGAGGTCCCGGGGGGCTTTCAGAGGCCCCACCCCACCTGCTGTAGTGCCAGGCTGTCCCAAGGTAGCCCACAGGCACCAGATAATACACATGGCAGTTATCTGACTGTCTCTCTCTTTGCCTTTTGAGTAAATAAATATTTAAAAATACAGAATGAGTAAAATAAAAATCCTTAATTTGTTCATCAGGCGTCACTTGAAATTTCGCCTAAGCTTAGTGCTAGAGAAATCATGGGCCCAGCCAATCAGAGAAACTCAGGACGCCCCGTTCACACAGACCACTCTGTGGAGCTGAGAAAAACCGCCCGAGTGCCCATCGCTTCGCCCTGCCTGCCACGCCGATGCGGAGCAGAGCACTGGAAGTGACCGCCCCGTGTGTCCCTATCGGGTGCAGCTCCACAGGCATCTGTTGCCCCCAGCTCAGCAGCCGCAGCGTCCAGCAGAGTGCCCGGGCAGGAGTCTCTGAGGCCAGGAAACCCGGCGAGGCCGGGGGCTGCCCGAACTCAAGAGCTGTGTGAGACGACGAAGACGCAGCCTCTGGGGACACCACCTCCTATGGGAGGCCCTTCCCCAGCTGTCCAGAGACGGCCCTAAAGGGGAGCTTGGGAACCCGAAGCTGCCCTCCAGAGCTGCCCCGTAGGCGTGCGGACCTCGGCAGGACTAGATCGGGCGACAGATGGACATCTGTGCCCCACTCCAGCTTCAGCCTAACCTCTGCATGCAGGGCAGCCGAGGCCGCAGGGGCACGAGGGAGGGCGCCGGGACGCTCTCCAGCCATGCGCCCGCCCGGCTGCACCCGGCTGTCTGTGTCGCGGGTGTGCTCGGAGAGGCAGTAAGATGCCACTGCCCACTGGTGAGACTCAGGGTGGGACCCGACACTGCCGGGAGCTCTTCTGAACCGAGGGTGTGGACGGCTAACTGGGGACTCCACCCCGCAGCGCGTCTCATGCCCAGCCCCTGGACCAGGCCCTCCCGCCTGGGTCCCTGCACCCCGCCCTGAGCAGCTGCACCCTAGCTCCCTCACCTCCCCCCTGCCCCTCTCCTCGCCTCACCCAGCTCTCCAGCCAGGCTGGCACTGAGACACCTGCACTGGAGCTCCAGACCGCGGTGGACGGAGCAGGCCCATCAGGGGCTCCCCGCGGGAGGAGGAGTGTGAGGGTAAGGGGAGGAGTCACGGCGGGGGAGGGAGGAGTCAGAGTGGGTGAGGGAGGAGTCAGAGTGGGTAAGGGAGGAGTCACAGCGGCCGAGGGAGGAAATGCATCGGGTGAGGGAGGGGACAGGGTGGCTGAGGGAGGAATCACGAGGGGTGAGGGAGGTGTCGCGGCGGCTGAGGGAGGAGTCACGGGGCTGAGGGAGGAGTCGCGGCGGCTGAGGGAGGAGTCACGGGGCTGAGGGAGGAGTCGCGGCGGCTGAGGGAGGAGTCACAGGGCTGAGGGAGGAGTCGCGGCGGCTGAGGGAGGAGTCACGGCGGGTGAGGGAGGAGTCATGGCCACCTCCCTTGTGTTACTGGCTCGTCCGTCTCTGTCTGTCAGGTTTGGACTTCCTGGGTCAGGTGTGTTCACCGTGGGACTTCGTGCTGGGACACACCGGCGATGTAGCTCCTATGAGAGGTGGTTGTGGACGGCTTTGTGCTGCACCAAGTGAAGCCCCCACCTAGGACAATGCCCCGTGGGCACTGTGTCACTTCTGTGCCACTGCCCATCCAGCTGCCTGCTGATGGCCTGGGAAAAGCAGTAGAAGATGGTCCAAGTGCTTTGATCGCTGCCACCGGCATGGGAGGCCTGGACAAAGTTTCTGGCTCCTGGCTTCAGCCTGGTCCAGTCCCTGCTGCTGCAGCCATCTACGGCGCAAACCAGGGAGTGAGAGCGCACCCCCCCCCCATCACTCTGCCTTTCAAATCAATCAATCTTTGGAAACCTAAAGGACCAGGATCCCATATAAGGAGTCAAGAAAGGTGCCCCCATCTAAAGTAAGCCCCCAGCTGCTCACCCGAGAGAGATCTGTGTCCAGAGGCACATCAGCCAAGAAGAACAGGGCGAAGGCCTCTCTCTAACACGCATGCATGAATCCACTCAGACAGCTCAAGATAATCGATTTCTCAGCACGGAAAGACAGCTGCAACAGTGGCCTGGACAACACTGGGGCTGGACACTCACTGAAAACTCTGCTTCTCCCCTCGGAGGGCCAGCAGGCCGACAGGAGCCCACCTGCTCCAGCAGCAGGCCTCACAGGCGTGGCGCAGTGCCTGCATCTCCCGTGGGGCAGAGGGCGAACACGTTCACTTCCAGGACAGCCACTGCTGGAAGACAGGCTGGCTGCTCCCTAAGCCCTTTCCTGGCCTGGCCTTGGCCCGGGAGCCCAGGGCGGAGGCCGCACCTCTGAGAAATGCATTTGCCCTTCGGTTGCAAAACACCTCCGAGTGATTGATGAGCCGGTCCCAGAGAAGAAAGACGTGGCACCAGCACCTGAAACGTAGCCACCTCTGGAAGAAAACGTTCCACCCTTCCAACAAGGCCGGGCCACGCAGATGAGAATTCTAGCAGGGCTGTGGCAGGGTCAGGTTGCTGTCAAGGGGCCCAGGGCGAGATGACAAACGAGTCACAGCCTCCCGCTCCTCCACGAGGGGAGGGAAGAACTCACTCACCGTGCACAGTGACCTTTGCTTCCTCCTTTGGCTCAGCATCCCTGGTCCCAGGTCCAGCCCTCAGCAGGGGCCACACCCTCAGAGACGGCGTCTGCCAGCCCTAGGAAACCAGGAAGGGGCCTTCAGCCTGCGGGCGGGGTGTCACCGACACGTGGCCCGGCACACACTGCTGTCTCGGGTCACAGCCCAGTTAGCCTCTCTTGAGGGAGGCAATGACCTCACCTGGGCCAGATCCTGACATTTGTGCTCCTTTCGTGACTTGGTGGTCACAAGCTATTTCATCTCTGGGCCTTCGATTCTTGTATAAAATGCAGAGACAGAGATGTGTTTTCACGCTTTTGTGGATTTAATACTACAGATACCTAAGAGCATCAGACATCTTCAAGGTTAGTGAAGCCAGCTGTGCCACCGAGCAGCCGTGCGACTGCAGACAAGCTGCTTCTCCTCTGGGTCTCGCTCTCCTCGTGTGTGAAGTAGGGGGCACCTCCAGGGAGCTACCGCACTGACTAGGGAGGTGCCCAGGGACTGCGCTTAGCAAGGGGGCTCAGCAGGCATCTGCTGCCACACCCTGTTATCAGGCAAAGCAGGGGTGCGGGACTGCACGTTGTACACTTGGGCCTTCCCCTGTTTTTTTTCTCCACCACTTCTGTAGCCTTGAAGAACCATCGAGGGCTTTGCGGTCCGTCTCGGAAGCCACTGGCTAGCTAAGTGCGCCCCTGACTTCCCTGAGGTTGGGTCACTGGAGGCGCTCTTTAGCGTGGGTGATCATGCGGGGCTCCCAGGGCTGTGTGTCACAGGACCATGGGTCATTCCTGGCCTTCTGCTGCTCAGGGAGGGACCCGGGAGGATGATACTGGAATTCCTTCTGCTTTGTTGCATGTGGAACCCCCTCCTTCTCTGAGCCAGTCAGGGACAGGACCCATCCTTAACCCGGCTGCTGGAGGACTGGCCCCTGCCAGGCCCGGGCACACACTGGGAGCACTCGGCTCGGCCGCTGCTGACTTTCTTGGTCCTCAGCAGGCCCCTGCTCCAAAACGAGACCTCTCTTCATGCCCCCGGCCTGGCCTGCTCTGCCGCTGCCAGCGCCCTGCTGGGGCCAGTTCAGGGAAGGTGGAGTGAGTGCCCCAGAGGCAGGTTCCGCCTAATCTGTCTTCTCCCCGGGTCAAATCGGCCACACTTTTCTCTTGAAATAGAAAAGTCTAGAAACAAATGAGCAAAGAGCTTCCTGCTGAGAAGCTGTCACCGAAACCCCGGGAGCTGCCCCAGGGTCAGAGCTGTCTGTTCTGCCTCTGTACCAGACAGCAGCAGGAGGGAACCCAAGAACAAGAGGTGGGGCCAAATCGCGCACCTGCTCTCTGGCTGAATGTGAACGTGGGAGCACTCTGTGTGCCCAAACCTTCACACGAAGAACACGTGTGTGTGTGTCACTGTGCAGAGTTCACTGGGTGGTCAGGAAAGAGCCACAGCAGCCTGAGGCTCATTCTTGGCTCTTTCCTCTTCTTTAACCCCAGTTTCCCATTTTTTAAAAAGTGCCATCTGTTCTTCCTGTAACTTCTGCACTGAAGAAAAATCATTTGATTTTTGAAACCATGTGTTTTCTCCTTTTCTTTCCCCCAGCCGCATCCCAGTCTGCTTCTCTGAGGCAGTGAGTTAGAAGTGAGTTCCAGTAACAGGTCTGTGGGCCTCAAACCCTCTGAAGGGGCAGAGCCTGCACGCCAGGCTGTTGTGCAGATCGTGAGGAAGGTCCACCCAACCTATGCCATCCTCCACACCAGCCCCCACCACAGGGAAAGGGAATGGGGCAACTGCGGAACTCAGTTTTACAGCATATCTCATTTCAATTTATCTAAACCGAAACTGCCAAGTATTTGAGTATGTGACAGCTTAAGGGTTAACTGTGTGCACACGTGTGTGTTGGGGGAGTCTTCAGGGTGAGTAAGCAGAACTAGGATGCAACAGAGAGGCAGCTCTGACCCCCTCCCACTCCTCTCTTGGCCCCTCTTGGTCCATGGATTTCTGCAAACCACCACCCGTTGCCTGAACAGTGCATGCAGCAGGACGCTCCAGCCGGTGGCCCCGGAGGGTTCTTTACAGCTTCTCGGTACTGCTCTTGCTGGGCTCTCCTGGCCCAACGATAACCTTCAAGTCTCTCAGCATAAACACATGAGCTTTGTCTAGGAAACTATCTCCCATCCAGCTCCTTTATCACCCTGTAAACCAGGGGAGGTCAGTTTTCAGCTCAGATAGGAAGTGTGCCACAATCCACTAGTAATGTCTGCCATGGCTGCAGGCATAGAAGAGTAGCTCTAGTTTTGTCTTTGCCAGTCCCTTGGCCAATCCTGTAGCTTTGTCTCACAAACTACTGAGCTCATTTAAAACATGACTTACCAGATCTACTCTAGGCAGGTGCTGCTGGGCCCAGACTTTTTGTTTTTGTTTTTTTCTCTCTTCCCCCCCACAAATGCCTGCCTACCACACTTCACCTCCAGTACCTATGACATCTACAAGTCTCTTGGAGAGATACTACTAAAATATGTAAGTAATTCATAGAAAGTTTGATCTTCCAAGAGATTAAATTAGGGCAAAGCAAACCATCCTGCCCACAGTTTGCCCCTTTGAGCCAAAAGACTTCAAAGACCTCCACTTCTGGCTTGTCGTGGTTCGGGGCCAGACAGGAGATCATGGGATAATTATTACGGACATGTCACTTGCTCACAATCTTGGGATTCAGTTTCTGCTTGGAGCAGGAATCTCAGGTTGAGGCTAAGGTAGGATCCAGCATCAGGGATGGCATTTGATCGGGGAGGCAGAAGGGTCTGCTAGGAGATGATCTGTGAGGGGAGAGGGGAACATAGTATCCACATCACACTGCCTGGGAGCTAAGCCCATGGTTCTTCATCCACGTCTTTATGGAGAAGAGCTCCGGGAAGGACTCAGCCCACTGTCTCCACGAGCAGAGAGCGACATGTGAGGTCCTGGAGGAGCAAGCGACTCCTGAATTGGTGGTCTGGATTTCAACCTGGTGAAGAGTAGGGCCCATGATAAATGCCAGCCTGGCACATCTGTGGGACTCCCAGGCCCGGCTGCAGCCAGGAAGTCTGTCCTCATGGGTCCCAGCGGGATGGCCAGGCTCCTGGTACAGGATGCTCAGCAAGGTCTTGCCAGCTGAGACGGAATTTCGAATTCTCAGGCATTCACATTTTTCAAGAAAATTTGGCAAAGCAAACCAAGGAACTATTTTCGGTTCCTCTTTAGGTTACACTTTATTCTGCACAATTTTGCGCCAATACAGTGAGAAGATATAATTACATACGGGGTAAGTTTTAGCGACTTAAGACGATGAGCTTCCTGCCACTGGTATTTATGTTCCCATGCAGAAGACGCAAAAAGGAGGTGTTCATGAACGGTTCACAGTTCCAGAAACTTCACCCTCAATCCACATCTGACTCTCTCCACCATTTCCACGTCTTCTTCCTCCTCTGCAGGGCGGCTCAGATGCCAGGACCCAGGGCTGCCTGCCCTGCCTGAGGGTGCAAGGGCTCTGCACAACCCCTCTCCACAGAGCCTTGGGGGCCAAGAGGAGGGAGAAGTCAGGGTCAGACCATGCTGTGAGCCAGTGGGGGTGCGGGCTCCAACAAGGAAGGTCCCCCCTAAAAATAAGTGGTGCCCCTTGAGCCAGAGGCCACTGCCTGCAGAGTTGACGCCACAGGGACTGATGCTGCCGGGTCTGCTCCCAGCCTCTGCCTTCACCTGTCTCATCTCAACTCCCCACTTTCATTTTGTGCTCCATGTCTTCTCTGTTTAAGATTGTGTACTTGACTCTTCCCTCTGCTGATTCACTCCCTAGATGGCTGCAATGGCCAAAACCAGGAGCCCAGAATTCCATCCAGGTCTCCCATGAGAGTGCCGGCGGCCCAAGCACTTGAGCCATCGTCCACTGCTTTCCAGGTGCATTAGCAGGGAGCTGGATCAGAAGTGGAGCAGCCGGGACAGGGAGCTGGATCAGAAGTGGAGCAGCCGGGACCTGAACCGGCTCTCTGATACAGGATGCTGGCACAGCTGCCACCTGTTTCACCTACTGCACCACAAGGCCAGCCCCCTCCTCTGTCTTACAGCGTGTCTGGTTCCTGTGTCATTGCCTTGTCCTTCGCACCCACCCCTGGCGCCCTGCCTTGGTTTTAAGTACCTGCAGCTGCATTCCTGGGGCTTCGACCTCCCCTGGAGTTCAGCCTCTCACTCATTTTAAGCTCCTCCAGTTGCATCTTGTCTTTAAAGTAACAACAACACTCTTATTGGAACTGTGACTTTTCTTTCACCTTTGTAGATATAAAATTTCTTCGATTTTGTTTTTTAAATTTAAGGCCTTTTATTTCCTTCATTTGAAAAGATGTTCATTTAGTTATTTTTTCTTCCTTTATTTATATTGAAATTTTAAATGAAGTTACTTATTTTTAAGCTTTCTAAGAATTATGTTATTTATCTGAATGAGAGAGAGAGCTCCTATTCACTGGTTCACTCCCCAAATACCTCCAGTGATCAGAACTGGGCCAGGATGAAGCCAGGAGACAAGAACTCCTGTGGTGGAGATTCAGTGACTCAAGCCAGTGCTGCTACCTCCCAGGGTGTCCATCAGCAGGGAGCTGGAGTTCGGAGCCAGGGTCAGGAATGGACCAGGCACTGTGATGCGAGACGGAGTCCCAGCACTCACCAGCATCCACTGCTGCCCAGGCACATTAGCAAGGAGCCATATCGGCCGCCGGGCAGCAGGACTCCCAGGCACCCTGATAAAGCTGGGTTCATTGCTTCATCTGAGCTTATTTCTAAATGTCTCTTCTGGCTTAAAATATTTGCCTGTAAGCCCATGGTAATTTTTCAGCAGTCTTCACTATTGTCTTTATTGCCTTCCAGTTCTTTGTTTTGCATTACTCCTCTTTCGCATGCTGGGAATGGCCCCGTCTGGACAGGCTGAAGGTCCCCTTCCCGCCAGCTGCCCTGTGGGGTCCCCCGACCCAGAGAAGAGCTGTTGGACAAACACACTCTCCCGGCTTCCTGGAGGGAGCCTGGGTGGAGCCCCCTGTGCTCCCGCAGCAGTGAGCCTCCTGGGACAGGCGGAGCCCCCAGCCTCCCTCTGTGTCTCTGTGCACTGAGCCTGTTGGCGCTGTGGGACTGTGTCTCACTTAACGCGGCCGCCCTTCCCCACCCTGCCACCGGAGAACAGGACGGCCTCTGGGGCGAGCCAAGTGCTGACTACCTGCCCTGGTGCTCCCTGCGGGTGACTTCTCTCCCAGCCTCCTCTGAGCCCTCGTGGGGAAGCCCCACAGGCGGCTGCCTTCCCCAGGAGGGGCCTGGGGCTTCCACCCCTCTGTCGCACCACCCAGCTCTCAGCATGCCTGCCTGACCTGGGAAGGGTCCCTTCCTCTGACCTTCCTGACCAAGAGTCTGGCCATTCAAGCTGCGCAAATTCTCCGTCCCGGTGAGGTCCAGGTGGGAGCTCTGCCCGAGTACAGCGTCCCAGCTCCATTCCAGAAACAGAGTCACGATCCAGCACAAACAGCCGTGGCTTGAGGGGCCCAGGCCACAGATGAGGTGAGACGTCTCAGGTGGGAGTCTGTACCCCAGGGAGAAGCAGGTGCACGACAGGCATCCTTAGTCCCCCGAGTTCTCTCTCACCTGGGTGGGAGCCACGCTGCTGGGAGAGTCTTCGGGCATGTTGCTTAAGGAAATTATTCTCCAGGAGCCAAGAGCTGGGAAAAGCTTTTCTTTTCCAGGAAACACATCCAGTTTGCGTTTGCCACAGTCCTGGCTGCTTCTGCCTGTGGCTCTGTGACGCAAAAGGCCCCTGGCTGTACCCGAGGAGTGGGCAGGCTCAGCAGGGGATGGAATCCACAGAGCCAGGGTCCCGTCTTCCCTACAGCAATGAACCCTGCCCTTCCTGCCACCAGAGCCGATCAAATGTGGTGTGCGGCCTCCCTTGGCCTCAGGCCTACATGCTCCCCTGTGCCTCTGGGTGGGCTTGAGGGAGACTGAGACGTAGTACGGCTCCCACACCAGCAAGGACCCTTGGCCTCCCGTCCTGAACCCTGGGGCAGTAAAAGAGCAGGTGCAGTCAGGAAGCAGCCCCCACACGCACTGGGCATCCAGGCCAACAGGCTGCCCACCACCTGCTAAGCAGGGCTCCCTCCAGATGAGGTAGAGGGAGGTTGTGGCTGCTGCTTCGCTGGTTTTGGATGCAGGCCATGCAGGCTGACCCCTCACCAGGGTGAGACTCCTGTCCACAGAGAGCAGCCTGACCCACAGGGGTTTGGAGTGCGTGGTGGCCAGGGTCTGCAGCACTGAGCAGCAGGCAGGTGTACTGTATCGCCCTGCGCTTGCTGCTTATCCCCCAGGACACTCTGGACTGTGCTGGACCAGGAAGATAGGGAGGTTGAGACCACACGCAGGGTGCGTGTCAGGGCACTCCTGGAACCGGAGAAGGGTTTAGAAGGGACCCGGGACTGTCCAGCCCCTGCCGTTCCCCTTCTGCCAGCGAATCAGCCCACGGCCAGAGCAAGGCCTCCTGGCTGACCTAGCACCTGGCAGGATTACAGCTAAGGGCCCTGTCCTGTGGGAGGAGGGGAGACTTGTTGTTTAGAGGGGTCAGGTTCAGTTCTGGGGTTCAAAATGAGGACCCCCCCCCCAGGCCTGCAGATGTAAGCTGCCTCCAGCAGACTCAGCTTCCCCAGGGGCAGGCATCAGGGATTCGCCAGCTCCCTACCCTGCTTCTTCCTTCTCAGAACAAACCCAGGCCTGGAAGAGGCTGTGAGTAGCCTCCTTCAGCACACGGGCTGTACCTTGTGGTCACAAAGCAACAGTGGCACAGAGACGCCATGCCGTGAAGACAGCCCAGCCCTGCGGGGGAACCATGCTCGGGTGTGGGGGGCTCCCGGGGTGGGGGAGGGACCCCCGACACAGCCCAGCCTGTTGGAGCCCAGAGAGCTGGCCAGACGTCCACCTGGGCGCTGCCCACCCTCCTGCCGGTACTCAGCATCTCGCACCAAGACGCCTCTGAGAGCAGCGGCTGCCTCTTCCTCCCCGTGCAGCCTCTCTTGGTTGCTAAGCAGGTCCCCTGGGTAACTGTGTGGGCACAGACCTTGGCAGAACTGCCAGGAGCTGGCTTCACCCGATTGTCAAAGTGAAAAACGAAATCATTCCTCTCACCTGTCACTACCGTGCACACAGCTCCCATTATTGAGCGGTGATGGGTGATGGCCTGGAATGTTGTTCTCACCTACTTGCAGGAATATAAATGAGGTTCGCATATTTCACCCCAGAAGAGTGGGAGGGGAGGCAAGGGGTGGAGAGACTTCATAAACTGATGTCCTTGTGAGTCAGCAACTGGGGAGAAACCCTGGGACCACCCCGCCCTCTGCCCTTGGCCTTGGCAAACCAGTGCCTCGGGCAGGTGTGTGTTCTCTGGGCTCCGCAATGGGAGATGCAGCCACTGGATCCTGCTTTCTTAACAAAACTCCCTGGATGGGTCTAGATCACCCCAAGCGCATTAAAGTTTGAAAACCGCCGCCTCTCTATCATAGATCTGAATACAAATACAAGCAACAAAGCAGTGCGGGAGTCAGGATGAAGGGGGGGAAGGAGTGAGCCCTCATGGAGGGGCTGCTGGCCGGCACTGGGAGTGCCAGGCCAGCGGAGAGTCCTCAGTCGCAGGGAGAAGGAGGAAGGGGAGAAGGACGTGGGGGCAGAAGGAATCTGTTGGCACAGCTCCCAAGGACAGGCCCACGAGGGCAGGCGTGGCTGGTGCTGGGAGAGGAATGAGAGCGCAAGGGGTCTTGCGCTTTGCTGTGGTCAGTGAGGTGTGGCGTAGAGAGCGCAGCACAGTGGAGTGAGTGACGGGAATGGCATTTCAGAAAGGTCACTCTGACGGCTGGTGCCGAGAGAGGGCTGGGCGAAGGGCCAGGCGGGCAGCAAGAAGAGCAGCTGACAACTCTCGCGGGAGGCTGCGTTGCGCCCAGACAGGGGAAGAGGTGGTGGGGAAAAGACTGTGGCTGCCTCACCCTGCCTCCCCCTGCCTCGCCCTGCCTCCCCCTGCCTCGCCCTGCCTCCCCCTGCCTCCCCTGCCTCCCCCTGCCTCCCCCTGCCTCCCCCTGCCTCCCCTGCCTCCCCCTGCCTCCCCCTGCCTCGCCCTGCCTCGCCCTGCCTCCCCCTGCCTCCCCCTGCCTCTGGTGAACAGCACTGAACTTGAGTGGCAAACATTCAGTTTACTCTTTTAGATTAACATGCACAGAACTCTGAAGCATCAAATACAACATAATATTCTTTTAAAAGAATTAGAAATAACACGGAAAACAGTCTCACGACTGTTAGGCTGAGGGTGCCGAGTGAAGTCACGCGGTCGAAGGGCTGTTCTGGGGTGAACATCCTCTCTGAGGCGGGGGCACCTTGTGTTCCAGAAAGCGCGTTGCACTGTGCGGGAGACCACGGTGCATCCGCCTCGGCTGCTGGCCCAGCCACAATGAGTGCCGTCAGCCATGAGCCCGGTCTTTTCAGACCCCAATCTGCAGCGATCTTTATTTTCTGAGTAATTGGTATCCTCACCATTTATCTTTAGATATCAGAGAGGTCATCTTTTCTATTTCATTCATCCATTCATTTATAAGGTGGAGTTAGAGAGAAAGAGAGAGACAGAGAGTCTTCCATCCACTGGTTCACTCCCCATACGGCTGCAGTGGCATGGCCAGAACTGGGCAGATCTGAAGCCAGGAGCTTCTTCCAGGTCTCCCACGTGGGCACAGGGGCCCAAGCATCTAGGCCATCTTCCACTGCTTTCCCAGGCCACGGCAGAGAGCTGGATCAGAAATGGAGCAGCCAGGACTTGAACTGGCATCTACAAGGGATGCTGGCACTACGGGCTGTGGCTTTACCCGCTACACCACCATGCCAGCCCCCAATCTTTTTGATTTCTGTAAGGTCTCCCTTCTTAATTCATATTCCCGCTGCAGGCAGCTTCTCGCCCCGTTCTCAGATCCTTAGCATGAGGTGGGACCCCCCCCCCACTATGCCCCCACGGGCTCGCTCAGCCAGCACTCGCCTGCTCCCGGACCCGCGCCCATCTATCTTCCTCACCCTAATTTAAAACAGGGCAGCTTGGAAGAGAGGCCCCTCCCGCTCGGCGCGACTTTCCCCTCCGCGGCTCTGGCTTGCCATTCCCCCTTCTTTCCCAGAAGGCCCTCGGAGCCTCCCACTAGGAGTCTGAGTCACTTTGCATTAGCTGACTTTTCAGCTTTGGGGCTCACATTTAACAGCTCTGCCTGTCAGCCTCCCCGCCTTTGCCTCCAGAATGCCGCGAGAGCTGAAGGAGGTTCCCCCACCGAAAGTCGCGACAGTGCTGAGAGCGGGATTCTGCCGAATCTTGAGCCAAAGTGTGACTGGCCTCATCGGGCACAGGAGGCAGCGCTGCAAGCCTGGTGTTGCAGAGTTGGTGATTTGCGTGTTCCCAAGCCTTTGACTCTCTCTCTCTCACACACACACGCACACGCACACACACACGCACACGCACACCACTTTTCAGACTTGCATTTTTAAGGATCCTGGCTCAGGATTAGTTTTAGACAGAAAACAAAGGGAAAGGAAGCGGTCCAGGCATCTCCACTGAGATCAACAGAATTAATTATTATGGAAATATAAATTAAAGTGTAAATTAAAATCTAAATGTGGGGCCAGCGCTGTGGCGCTGTTAAAGCCCCAGCCTGTAGCACTGGCATCCCATATGGGTGCTGGTTCGAGTCCCAGCTGCTCCACTTCCAATCCAGCTCTCTGCTATGGCCTGGGATAGCAGTGGAAGATGGCTCAACTCCTTGGACCCCTGTACCTGCGTGGGAGACCTGGAAGAAGCTCCTGGCTTTCGATCAGCTAAGCTCTGGCCATTGCAGTCATTTGAGGACTGAACCAGCAGATAGAAGACCTCTCTCTCTGTCTCTACCTCTCTCTGTAACTCTTTCAAATAAATAAAATAATTCTTTTAAAAAATCGCAATGCAATACTTCAATGCACCTACCTGCTAGAACAGCTATTATGAAACTCGGGAGTCACCTTAAGTTATTTTGAAGAAATGTATCCGGGTCAATTGCTGGGGCCTGAACTAGGGTGGGTTACTGTGTATTTTGGAAGAATCTGGAAACCAAAGTGTATTTGCATGAGTGATAATGATAAAAAGAATATAACAACAAAAAGAAAGAAATTTTCAATTCCCAACTTGACTCTCACTGGGATCAAACATGACAATAGGTTTGATCTGATTTCATCATCATTTAAAAAAAATCATCTATTATTTTTCACTTTATGTTTCTGTGTGGGAGCAAACTGTTGAAATACTTACTTAAGGTATACTAAGCTGATCTTCTGTATATTAAGATAATCGAAAATGAATCCTGATGTGAATGGAAGGGGAGAGGGAGTGGGAAAGGGGAGGGCTGTGGGTGGGAGGGACGGTATGGGGGGGGAAGCCATTGTAACCCATGAGTCGTACTTTGGAAATTTATATTCATTAAATAAAAGATAAAAAAAAAAGAATATAACAACAGAGAGAAAGAGAATCTGTTCTTTATTATGCCTACTCATGTGCCAACTATTGTGTTTCTCCCCCATTCGCGGAGGAACGACACTGGACCCTGAGCTGTTCTTTCTGCCCAGCCCTTCCCGGGTTAGCTGCTGGTCCCTCACTCGCGGAGGAATGACGCCGTCCCGGGTTACCTGCCGGCCCCTCCACCTCCGTGGAGGGGCAGCACCCCCGGCCGCTTTCCCCGCTTCCGCGGAGGAGCGGCACACCGCCGGCCGGCTCTCTCGGGGGCTGCTCAGATGTTCTCCGGATGTTCCCCTTAGATGTTCCCTGTGCATGTTGTCTCTCTCCTCCTTTATAGTCCTCTTCCACCAATCCCAACTCTGCTACCCACACGCCGAGTACGCTGCTCTCCTCCAATCAGGAGCAGGATCAGCTCCTGCAGCTTATCAGTCAAACTGATGAGGCAGCTGCATAGTTGTTTACTCCTCCCCAGCGCCATATTGTGGGAGAGCACATGCATAGAATAAGTCTAAATTCCAGTAACTTAGTCTAGTCTCAGTTGCTCCCCACACTATTGTGCTTTACATATATAGATGCGTAGATATTTTGCATTCAAAGAAGGTACACCAGGAGTAGAAGAAATGGAATAGAGAGCCACTTATCATCAACTTTCTGGATATGGAGATAATACATAAAAATTGAAATTTTCGGGGCCAGTGCTGTGGCACAGTGGGTTAAAGCCCTGGCCTGAAGTGTTGGCACCCCATATGGGTGCCAGTTCTAGTCCCGGCTGCTCTACTTCCGATCCAGCTCTCTGCTATGGCCTGGGAAAGCAGTAGAAGATGGCCCAAGTCCTTGGGCCCCTGCACCCACGTGGGAGACCTAGAACTGGCTCCTGGCTCCTGGCTTTGGATCTGTGCAGCTCTGGCCATTGCGGCCATCTGAGGAGTGAACCAACGGATGGAAGACCTCTCTCTCTGTCTCTACCTCTTCTGCAACTCTGTCTTTCAAATAAATAAATTAATATTTAAAAATAAAAAAATTAAAATTCTCATCCGATAGAGAAACAGGTAGATGGGGTTTTGACCAAAGTTTGTAAAGCTCTAAAGGAATTTGATAGGCCTCATACACAAATATTTCGAGGAAATGATTCTAAAATATTACAAAGTAATTAAACAAAATTAAAAGTAAAGAATTAGGATACTGGTATACCACACATAGGATCAATGGAAGAGAATAATTTATGCATGTAAAGTCAGTTGATTTTCAACAAATACGCAAGTATTTTGGTGGAGAAAGGATACTCTTTTCAACAAATGATGCTGGAAGAGCTGGACAATTAAACTAAGAACCTTGACTCTTACTTCACACCACATACAAAAATTAATCCAGAATGAATCAAAGACTTAAAATGTAAAAAGTAAAACCATACAGTCTTCGGAAGAAAACTTGGGAGAAATTTTTAGTAACTTTGGATGATACAAATAAAAACTGTTAAAGAAAAAAACAAGAAAGTGGATTTTCGCAAAATTAAATTTGATCTCTTAAGATACTGCTATTCAAATGAAAACGGTAAGATACCAATCGGGAAAACATATATTATAAAACTCTTAAAACTCAGTAACAAAAAGTCAAGCATCCAGTTTGAAAATGGACATTTTGCACACAAAAAATATACAAAAGAAAACAGCGCAGGGAAAGATGATCAAGGGGAGGCCAGGTGCAGGGGTTAAGCTGCTGCCCGGGGCACCACAGCGCACACCGGACTGCTGGGTTTCCCTTCCAGCTCCACTCCCGTTGCAGCTTCCTGTTGACGCGCACCGTGGGAGGCAGCCGTGGTGGCTCAGGCGCTGGGTCCCTGCCGCTCCTGTGGGAGACTCAGACCGAGTTCCTAGTCTTGGCCGTATTCTGGCTCAGTTCTGGCTGTTGTGAGCGTTTGGGGAGTGAACCAGAAGATGGCAGACATTTCTCTCTCTCTCCCTTTCAAATAAATAAATTTGAAAAATAAGAAGTTATTATCAGCATCATTAGTCACTAGGAAGACACAATTTCTGATTTTTTTTTTAAGATTTATTTTATTTATTTGAAAGACAGAGTTACAGAGAGGTAGAGGTAGAGACAGAGAGGTCTTCCGTCTGCTGGTTCACTCCCCAGATGGCTGCAATGGCCGGAACTGCGCCGATCCGAAGCCAGGAGCCAGGAGCTTCTTCCAGGTCTCCCACATGGGTGATGGGGTCCAAGGACTTGGTCCGTCTTCTACTGCTTTCCCAGGCCACAGCAGAGAGCTGGATCGGAAGAGGAGCAGCCGGGACTAGAACCGGTGCCCATATGGGATGCTGGCACTTCAGGCCAGGGCTTTACTCTGCTGTGCCACAGCGCCAGCCCCAGGAAGACACAATTTCAAATTGTAGTGCGATACTTCTGCACAACACCTGCAAGGTGACAATAAGAAAGACTGACCAAGTGAGGTGTCAGGGAGAATACGGGAAAGCTGAAATCTCTCACAGTGCTGATGAGAAGAGTTTAACCACTTGGGAAAATCTGGCCATTCCCTAAAAACTTTAAACATACATCTATCACGTGACCCAGACATTCCACTCCTGAGTTTTTATGCTGGAAAAATCAAAGCCTCCCTGTGCATAGATTTGTACATGAATGTTCTTAGCAGCTCCAGCTGTTGTAGCCAAAGACTAACAACAACCCTAAGGCTCATCAACAGGTGAATGAAAAAATGGTGTCTATCTACAAAGCGAACACTACTCAGAAACCAGTAGGAATGAACCACTGATGGCCGCAACGTGTTGGATCTCCAACTACTTAGGCTGAGTCCCAGAAGCTACACCCAGAGAGGCAAATATACTGTACGCTTCCATCTGCGTTGAAGTCTAGAGAAGGCAACCGTAAGCAGTGACGGGAAGCTGAGCGCAGGCCGCTTGGGCACAGGGTTGGGTCCGGAGCGGGCACTGAAACTTTTTAGAGTGATGTGTAAGTTCACTTTCCGAACTGTGCTGATGTCAAAACCCAACAGACTGCACGTTCAGTGTATGCAGTTTATCATCAATCAACTGTATTCCAGCAACATCGCAAAATGAAGAGATAAATGAAAGTCCTACCAGGTGACTCTTTGGACAAACAAAGGAATTGCTGTGTGTTAAACAGCTGACAGTTCACCAAGAGAAACATCTACATGCAGTCTGAAACTGTTAGGACGCCGGGCCCTGCAGTAGCGCATTACTGGTCTCTAACGGGATCGGGACCATCGCCCCTTCCACCCTCATCTCCCTTCCTGTGATGTGCAGGACAAGGGTCCCTCCGTGTCTGGGATGGCTGCCAGGGATGGAATATTGAGGGAGGTGGTCAAAGGCCCATTTACTGCACTTTGGTGGGTTTTTTATTTAGCTCGCCATGGCAGGTGATATTTCTTGCATATGGTTCATAGGCCACAGACATCATTCTATGAATTATAGCCCAGGGATGTCACAAATCAAAACCCGGCCACGCTTGTCTTGTTGAAGTGCTGCCAGCTTCCTCGCAACCTGCCGTGCACTCTCAAACACCATCTCCCTAAATCTTCCTGCAGACACGGCAATCGATGGTGCTAATCAAGCTCTCCTGCCTGTGGGATCAGCACTTTCTGGTGCACTCCCACACTCGGTTAAGGCCGAGGCAGCCCGGCAGCAGAGCCCTCAGAGGGTCCAGCACACCCTGATCCCAGCCGCAGGAGCAGTTCAGTCCCTGGTCTTCCTGAGCGTGTTCCCGCAGTCTGTAACGGAGGGGGTCTGTGAGTTCTTCGGGCACTCTGCACTCCTGAGCATGAAGGGGTCGCACGCACATCAGCCGAACTCCTGCAATCTGTCTTTCAAACCAGGCCCCTTCTGACTGCACTGTAACTGGGCCAGGGCAACAGGTCCACGCAGACTCTCAAGACGAGCAGGACAAATGACCCGTGTAAACAGGACTGAAATGCGGGGCCAAGGCCAGGAGGGGGCTTGTGATCCTGCACCACCATGCTGAGCCGGGGCACAGGCTACACATGCTGGCTCAAAGACCAGAAGACACTTCCAACAGTCCATTGAAAAATCAGAAAAATGAGGATGTGAAATGGGCTTGTTAAAATATTATGAAATATTTGATATAATGAAAATATACGACTTACAGTTTGCATCTAAGGTCTAAGCACAAAAGAGCAGCAGCTCCTTCCCAATCTCCCCCCCACCTCCTCCCCCGAATCTGTCACTCCCCTGAACTCACGCTTAGTGCTCCTTTAACTTTTCTTTATAGCTTTGCTGGGTACACGTATGTCTCCAAAATGCATTGCTTTACATGCTTCTTTTTAGCAAAGATTTATTTTATTAGACAGGAATAATTAGAGAGAGAAAGGCAGACAGACAGAGAGAGCAAGCTTCCATCTACTGGTTCACTCCCCAAAGGGCCACCGCCACCAGGGCTGGGCCAGGCCAGATCCAGGGTCCCAGAACGGCATCTGGGTCTCTCACATGTGTGACAGGGGCTTATGCACTCGAGTCATCCTCCACTGCTTTCCCCAGGCACATTGGCAGGGAGCTGGACTGGAAGCAGAGCAGCTGGGACTCTTACTGTCCTTATGTGGATGCCACATTTTAGGTGGTGGCTCAACACGCTGTATTACAACACCGGCCCCTGTATGCTTTTTAAACACTAGGTAAATGGAATCACTCAGTGTGTATTTTTCTATAACTTTTTTTGGCCTAACACCGCTAGGTTTCAAAGATCAGCCACACTGGCTATCAGCTCCACTGTTGCTCTGTTTCTTACGTGTTTGGTCCTGTTTCATGTTCTGTGGTGCAGTTATCCCATAATGTACGCATTGTAGTGCCACTGATGGGCACCTGGGTTGTTTCTGTGAGGACACTTGTCCATGTCTCCCTGCGACACACAAAGGGTTTTTCTGTTTGGTTAGTTGGTTGGTTTTTGCTTTTTTCTCCATCTACTTTAAATGGAAAAAAATTCACCCTTGTCCGTATCACTGGACCCAAAGCAGCAGGACAGCACCAACAGGGAGACTCCGTCCCGGAGAAGGTGGCTGGCGTGAGAATGTGAGACCATGCCGGCACCTCCCTGGGGCAATGACCAGGCAGGTCCTGTCCACTGGACCAGCCGGGGGGACCATTTTCTCAGGACTTGGGAATAATTTCACCTGCAAGGGGGCCAGGTCCTTTTATCCTTTAATCAAATAACAAACCAAGTGAGGCAAAGATAGCTCCTGAATTAACGGGATTATTGCAATGCGCACAAAAGCGGAATAGGCAAAAATATGCAAAAGGAACGCAAGAAAAAGTAGATGAAAATAAGGCAAGCTCTCAAGCATCGAGTGCTGGGAACAGAGCAGACGCTGTGTGTCCAGGGAGGAAATTCTCCAAATGGTCCAGGAGAATTGCCCCTGGAGGCGATTCCCAAGGGTTCCGGACGGACGCTGCCAAGCTTCAGAAGTGAAACAAAGGTATTTTCACCGCAGGAGGCCTCGGCTGGCTGTCCCCTTCTCTGGGTGGATTCTGGCAGGAGGTGGAGGTGAGAGGAGTCGCGATGGGAGTCGTCTGGAGGCACTACTACTTCCTGCCCCACGGGGTGCATTGCCTTGGCTTCCAGATCACTTTGAAGAGAGAAGTCCTGACCCAAACTGCCCCTTCTGCATGTGGACACACAGTTCTCAATGTGGCCATCAGCCAGCCACAGTCAGGTGGCCGGCCTCCCTGTTACCAGCCAGCAACGGGGCTCAGCTGCAGCTCCTGTTACAAGATACAGTTAGTGCTGGCAAAGCAATGCCATACAAATCATGATCAAAACACCAAATTATTTAGACTCACAAGAATAACAGCATAGTTGGTAATTATTGCTGGTGCAATGGCATAGTAGGCTAAACCTCTGTCTGAGCGCCAGCATCCCATGTGGGCACCAGTTTGTGTCCCAGCTGCTCCTCTTCCCATCCAGCTCTCTGCTGTGGCCTGGGAAAGCAGTGGAAGATGGCCCAAGTGCTTGGGCCCCTGCACCCATGTGGGAGACCTGGAAGAAGCTCCTGGCTCCTGGCTTCAGATGGGCCCATCTCTAGCCATTGTGGCCATTGAGGGAATGAACCAGCAGATGAAGACCTCTCTCTCTCTGCCTCTCCCTCTCTCTGTCTGTAACTGTGCCTCTCAAATAAATAAATCTTAAAAAGAGAGGCAGGCAGAAAGCAAGCAAGCAGAGTGAAGAACAAAAAAAAAAAAAAAAAAAAAAAAAAAAAAAACAGCACAGCAAAGCACACGGCCCAGCAGGAAGCAGCCTGCCAGCTGCCAGGCGGTCACAGCACGACAGCACGTGCATATCAGGGGAGCAGCGTCACCGGGAACATCTCAGCATGGGGGCGGGAGAGGGTGGCACCCGGCTCTGTGACCCTCGCTGCCACCACTACCCTGCCCAAGGAGCCTCAGTGCCGAGCTCTCGGTGTGGAACAATCGGGGGGCGGAAACACTGCTTACCCCGATTCGATGATTTCGCCTTGTATACATTTATCAAATTGTAATATGGTGCCCCATAAATAAGCACAAATATTGCAGGTCAATTAAAAATAAGAATTCTTAAAACTGCACTCAATGCAAAGACCTCCAAAGGGCTCATGGCAAACCCATATTGCGATGCAACTACACATGGGATTTCACAATTGTTTTGCAGCAAAATAAACCCATCTTTTCATTCCAGTTTCCCGGGAACTTTTTGCAGTCCCTTTGAGTGCCCCAGGAAGCACTGGACATGGAGCAAGAGCCAGGGCTCTGGGGCACCCTCGGCGCTTCCCCCACTGCACTGTCCTGGTCTAAGAGGCCGGATCCAGCCACAGCAGTGGGAGGACGACTCCGTGTGTCTGCGGAAGCCCGCGTGCTTTTCCACTCAGTCCTTGGCCCTGCAATGTCCTGGGCACTTCCTAGGCCAGCTGGCCTCCGGGGGCCTGCGACGCTGTTGGAGGTCTTCCCAAAAGGCCACAGCAGGGCCCCTCCTCCATGGAGCCTTGCCTCACCCACGCAGCTCTCTGCCCCGGAAAGCAGCCGGCTCTGTGCCCCACAGATGGAACTCTGTCTCTCCCTGTCCGCAGCATCTCCTGGAACCACTGCAGTCGATACGACGGCCTAAGAACAGCCCACACACCTGATTCCTTACGCCTCGCATCGACTGACCAAAGCCAATTTAATGTACAATTGCAAATGAAGCACAGTAGTAGCTTCAAGCATAGTTGCTAAGTGATGGCTTTGCAACTGCCAATTCCCAGGGCTTGAGCCAGCCATCTTGAGCCCAGGAAAATGAAGCACAACACGGAGACGCGCACTGAGACTGCCGCGTGGACTATGGACTGCCTGCAGGACAACCGCTTCAGCAAGTGCAGCGCTCTCCAAGCCTACAGCAACGGTCGGGGCCCCACCAACGTGGACAGCCTCAGCGCGACCTAACTGTGCACTGCGAGGGGCGCATTCATGGTCTCTGTTTTGCAGCACAATTTATTTAGGATTTCAGGTCCAGCTAAGCCGGGACTGTACCCTGTCAGGTGCCCGTGCACCCGCTGAGACTTGGGTAGATCTTACCGCTGGGGACGCTGTGGGCTGCAAAGTCCTGTAGCCGAGAGCAGCTCTGTCCCCGCTCCCTCCCTGTGGTTGCTGGACTCTCCCCTGGGATCGGACCCTTGCCGCGCCCTGGCTCCCTGAGCCCCACAGCCACGCACCACGCTCCTGGGGCTGCCAGCACAAGTGACCACGTGCAGGAGCCCCCTCAGCTCAGTTCCCTCTGTCTGGAGAGGACAGGTGGCCCCGAGTGGTCTGCCATCCTCCTGATGATCAGAGCCCCAGTGCCTCTGCCTCCCCCCAGCCTGTCTTCTGTTCCCACCTCGCCTCCCTCCCCCGGCTGAAGAAGCAGAGCCAGAGGCACCGTGGAGCTGAGGGTTTGGGAGCAGCTCCCTACCCAGCTCCCCCCTGTCAAGTACCCCCTCCCTCCAAAACGCCAAACGGGCCTCGTGTAGCCAAGCAAAGAAAAGAAAGTGGCAATAGCAAAAGAAAGAGGAAAAGGTCCACTGGAGACAAACAGAGAGCAGGAGGAATGTGCTGGGCGAGAGAAACACCTGCTCCAACTCGCGTCCCCCTGGCTTCCAGCACAGGCAATCAACAGGCAGGCTTCTGCTGACTCTCCAGCCCTGGACAGCCAACCTCACAGTCAGGCCCAGGAACTGCCATCTGCCGAGCCCTGCTGTCACCAGGAAGGTAAAGAGTAGAGCAAACCAGTGAAGTGTACTGAACAGAAATGAACCCATTTGTATGTTGAAAGTGGTCATCTTGGCCTCTGAGGTGTGGAACTGGGGGCTCGAGATGTGCATTCTCCCCCTGCTTCTTCAGATCCTGTGTAACTCCATGCCTGATGGGCAGGATCTACAAAAAGCCTTCAAAGTTTATTTATTTATTTATTTATTATTTTTTTTAACCATAATTGCAATTCAAGGAACTGAGAGAAAACAGTCAGATGTGTGTGCAAAATGTATGGCAAAGGAGCCAGCGCTGTGGCGTAGCAGGTCAAGGTGCCGCCTGCAGAGTCAGCATACCGTATGGGTGCTGGTTTGAGTCCCAACTGCTCCACGTCTGATCCAGCTCTCTGCTGTGGCCTGGGAAAGCAGTGGAAGAGGCCCAAGTCCTTGGGCCCCTGTACCCATGTGAGAGACCCAGAAGAAGCTCCTGGCTCCTGGTTTCAGGTCATCCCTGTTCCAGCCATTGAGGCCATTTAGAGTGTGAACCAGCATTTTGAAGACCTCTCTCTCTGCCTCTGTCTCTCTGTAACTCTTTCAAATAAATAAAGAAATCCTTAAAAAAATGTGTGGGCAAGGACATCCATCTAGAATCATTTGCAATAAACAAAAGTAAGAAACAACTTAGAAGTTCAGCACCAGAGTAGTGGTTAAATAAATAACAACACTTCACCACAGTGGACTATTACAAACGAGAGAGAAACTATGTTCTTAAAGCATATTCAAGGATGTGGAAGAAAATATGTATTTATACATTCACACACACACACACACACACATCACATGTGATTCTCTGCTGAAAGCAACAACAACAAAAAACTCAAATGGCTTAAGCATTTGTGACAAAGGGGCAGGGCGGGTTTTCCATAAATGTGGCTGGGTCAATTCTTTTCCATAATTAAAAAAATGCATTTTGGACTCCTACCTCACCACATACACAAAAAGCCAACTATATATAGTGCATCAATTACATATGATTATTTGTGTCAATTATATATGTTAACCAATGTATTACTTACAGGCATATGACCTAAATAAAAAGCTAAGATAAAATAATAAAGCTTTTAAAATGAAATATCTCTCTGACCAAAGAGTAGAAAAAAACTTTAAGTTGAACATGAAAATGTCTAATCAAAAAGAAAACATTGAATTTTACTGAACTTTTAAAAAATTCTGTTTTTCAAAATGCATCAAGACAGTGAAAAATTAAGCAACAGAAAGGGAGAAAGGTATTTTAACGACATATATCTGACAAAAGAATATATATAATAACCTTAAGCCCAATAAAAAGACAGATAACATGATACAGAAATGGGCAAATATTTCAACAGGAACTTAAAAAGAGAAGCTATCCAAATGGCCAATAAAAATACCAAGGTATTCAACTTCTAAAACTATGAGGGGAATACAAATTACACCTCCAATGTGCTGCTGCTACATACCAGCCAGAATAGTTAAAACGAATTGGAAACTTGACCCCTGGTTGAGTGTCACTTATATGCCAGCTTTGGCAGTGTCTACTAAAGCTGACCCATCAATTCTATTCCTAGATACCTACCCAACAGACAGAGCACGTCTTCACTAGAAGATACGCCCAGCAATGCTCATAGCAGCACGACTTGTGAGGAAACCCACAGTGGAAGCCACTCAAATGCCCACCAACAGGAGAACGAATAAACGGACTGTGGCATATTCATGTATCATGCTACCACACAGCACAGAAAAGGATCAGACAACGCTACATACAGCAGCATGGAAAAAATCTCAAGGACTAGGCACACAGAGCCCAGGAACAGGCACCACTAAGCTGTGGTTATTCTCGGATTCCGGTTACTTTCACAAGTGGGAGATAGGGAGCCACTTCCGGGTGATGATAATGTGGATTTTCTTGATTTGAAAGTTACCTACACGTGTGAGCTATGAACAAAAGTACTGCACTGTGAGCGTGTTATACAACTTCTGAGTGCATGTCTTACCTTCGATAGGGGTTATTTTAACAGCGTAAATGACAGAAGTGTCTCTCCTTCCAGCAGGAGAATCTGCAGAGGTGAGCAGTCGAGGCCTGGGCTGCAGCTGCAGGTCCCTTCCTTCAGGCCCCTCCATGCTCAGCAGCTGGGTTTCACCCTCAGTGTTGCAAGACGCTGGGACACTCCCAGGCCTCGCACCTGCCCAGCGGGAGGGGAGAAGGCAAGAGGCAACTGAGTGCATGTAGCTGAGAATCCTTCTCCTTGCTGTCACCATCGTCCCCTGCAGCTTCCCGGTGCCCCACAATGTAGGCACTAATGTTATTTTTAAAAGGAAGCTCTGCTAATTGGGTGCCAAGAAAGCAAAGTCGTCCTGTGATTTTAATTTCAAGACCAAACCACAGGGTTCCTGCTGGGCTGAATAATCAGAGAACCCCTTCCATCTCCGGGGGGTCCTATTGCAGGAGGGTGTACAGCCGCGGGCTGCTTGGACGCTCACACTGCAAGGTGCACAGAGACCGTGCGTGGGGGCCCCTGAGTGGCAGGCGCTGGCAGCAGAGGTGTTCCTGACCTGAGATGACTTGGGGGAGGTGTCTGCGTCCCACACAGCCTGGGTGTGGGGTGTAGGTGTCTGCTGCTGCGTTCCACACTCAAGCCTATTTTATCCATTCTCTGCAGCTCTGCAGGGAAGAGTTTAGCTCAGAATAAGCAGGGAGAAATGCAAACAAGGAACCTGCTGAGTTAGAGCTGGCATTCACTGAAAGACGACGACAAAGTAAGTAAAAGGCAGCACGAATAACATTTCCACCCAGAGCCGATTCCCGATATCCGTGAGCAATACCTGGAAATCCTCTGTGTTCTGCTCAGGTTCGTCCGCCTATCTGAGCCACAATTCTTGGCCCTGAGGTTCAGCCTTGCCCTCGCTCTTGGCCATCACTGCAGAAACTCAGCAGCAAATGCCTTGCACGGAGTTTCTGCCCCCAGAACCCTCGGAGACGGCTGACGCCCTGGACTCACAGTGATGACAGCCGGAGGCAGCCCTACCTGCCCAAGGAGGCGGCCTGGGAAGCTGAGGCAGAGCCGCTTCAGTCGTGCACAGGGAAATCACGTTAAGGAAGAGCCAAAAACCGGTGGGATGCGCAGGCTTCACTGTCCACAGTGTTCATGTCCTGCATGCTTTGTCTAAACCTGTGCTAACCTGGCACACAGAAAACCCTCCCTCTAGGATCCTCAAGAAGCATCCACGTTGTCACCCCCGATTACCTGCTGGCCCCCACGGTCACCCACACAGTCACCCCCCAGCCGGATGAGGCGGCCAGCCCCTCCCTGACACTCCCTGGGGGACCCTCTTCTTGTCCCAGTGCCCTCAGCACGGCCAGTCTCCACACAGACCTCGGGCCAGCTGCGGCTCTCTCTGCGAACAAAGTTCCTCTCCCCACATGTCACTTCGACCTTCTTCCACCTGGAATAAACGCCAAAGGACACAGCGGATAAAAATAAAGTGTCTCCCGTGACTGTGTCTCAGCAGTCTAGCAATTCCGCCTGCGTGCGGCACACACTCACCTTCACTGTGGGCTCCTGACGCGTGCACGCGTTACACAGCTGGCTGCGCGTGGCATCCCTACCAGACAGCAAGCAGGGCTACTCCTGCCCCAGCCTCACAGACAACACTGAGGTATAACAGGATGAACTGGGGCCGGCGCCGTGGCTCACTTGGTTAATCCTCCGCCTGCGGTGCCGGCATCCCACATGGGCGCCGGGTTCTAGTCCCGGTTGCTCCTCTTCCAGTCCAGCTCTCTGCTGTGGCCCAGGAGGGCAGTGGAGGATGGCCCAAGTGCTTGGGCCCTGCACCTGCATGGGAGACCAGGAGAAGCACCTGGCTCCTGCCTTCGGATCACCAGCCGTTGCAGCCATTTAGGGGGTGAACCAATGGAAGGAAGACCTTTCTCTCTGTCTCTGTCTATAACTCTACCTGTCATTAAAAAAAAAAAAAAAAAGGATGAAATGGCACCCCCTATCCACCCACCCAAGTCCACAAAGCTGGCAAGGGAGTCACGGAGTGCTGGTAAACCTGAATTTGTACCTGTGGTGGACTTGAACTCTCCCATGAGCTTGAGACTTGACAGACAGCTCCGTTTGGACGATTCCAAACCCAACTCGTCCCCAGCTCAGCTGATCTCTCTCCCCACAAGCCAGTCACGTGTCCACTGTGGCCTCTTCTGCTGATAGCACTGTCACGTGACCAAGACCCAGAGGCAAGACCAGGCGATCTTGACCCTGCTTCCGATCCCACCTGTGGCCCCTGGAGCCCAGATCAGTGTTCTTCTCCCCTCTCCCTCTCCTCCCGCCACCTTTCCACTCCTGGACATCTATGCTGCAGGTCGGCAGCCCACATCTGTGATCATTACGATTCCATCCACTTTACCGTCAGGACAAAGGCCCACTGTGTCCTGTGCTAGGTAAAAACACTCCCGCCTGTTAGCTCAGTCACCGTCACTCGGGCTCAAGGCGCCTTTCAGATACGCTGCTCCTACTTTCTGGGATGCTCCCTGCACCAGGTGAAATCAGACCCAAGCCCCCAGTCTGATCTGTCTCAGGAGACTGCCCCGCCAAGACTGCCTTAACCCTCATCCCCACCTATTCCAACCCCCACAGGCAGCAAGGCACCCCCTATCCTCTGCACACCCCTCCCTGGTCACTCTGGATGGGCAGGCCCTCTCCCCACTGGGAAACCCCGGGGTTCTCAGACCTGTGCGCCAGTCCCAGCTTCCTTGAAGGTGCTCATTATGTCTCACTCATCTTGGGTGCCAGCAGGAGCCAGGACAGTGTCCGGCCGTCACAGACACTAAAAAACGTATTTCAGTTGAATACGGTTGAATACAATACAATACCAAATTGACTCGAAGTCAAAATGGGCACCAAGATCGCCCCGTGAAAGAGTTTCTACTCAGTCTCCCCAGCTGGATTTATAAAAACAGATTAAAAGTTCAGAGCGAATATGGAAATAAAGTATATTTTCCCACGACAGATCCAAGATAAACTCTAGGCTAAATAATGGAGTTGATGCCTTTAAAATCAAAGCATTCTTCCAGAAATGAAAACTCAATGTCAGTTATCCAATACGGGGCCAGCTGTTCAAGCTCCATCTTCCCAGTGGCCTGCAACTGGACATAGCAGAGAGACATACGGGGCTGGCATCGCGGTGCTGTGGGTCAAGTCAATGCTTGAGACCCCTCATCTCACACTGGAGCTCCAGTTCAAGTCCCATGTACTCCTTGTCCAATCCGGCTCCCTGCTAATGCGCCTGGGAGGGCAGCAGGTGATGGCCCTGCACCCACGTGGGAGACCCAGATGGAGTTCCTGGTTCCTGGCTTTAGCCTGGCCCAGCCCTGGCTGTTGTGGGCTTTGAGAATGAACCAGCAGATGGACGATCTCTCTCTCTCTCTCCCTCCTCTCCCTCCTGTCACTTTGCCTTTCAAATAAGTAAATTTTTTTTTTTTTACATAGTGGTGTGACTCTCTTGCTGATGTGAGCTGTCCATAACATAGTTCTAAGCGACAAAAGTAACAGTGATTTTTACTTGCATTTTAAAAAAATATGTGCATCCCAACAGAAAAACAGAGGTCTGAGGAATACATAGCAAATGTATTCACTTCCTGTCTCTCTTTCCCCACTTCCTGTCTCTTTCCCCACTCCTGTCTCTCTTGACTTCCCATCTCACTTTCCCCACTTCCTGTCTTTCTTCACTTCCCGTCTCACTTTCCCCATTTCTTGGCTCACTTTCCCCACTCCCTCTCTTTACTTCCTGTCTCACTTTCCCCAGTTTCTCTCATTTTCCCCACTTCCTGTCTCACTTTCCCACTTCCTGTCTTTCCCCACTTCCGGTCTCACTTTCCCACTTCCTGTCTTTCCCCACTTCCGGTCTCATTTTCCCTACTTCCTGTCTCACTTTCTTTACTTCTTCTCTTCACTTCCTGTCTCTTTCTCCACTTCCTTTCTCTTTCTTCATTTCCTGTCTCTCTTCAATTCCTTTCTCTCTTTACTTCCTATCTCACTTTCCCCAGTTTCTATCATTTGCCCTACTTCCTGTCTCTTCACTTCCTGTCTCTCCCCACTTCCTGTCTCACTTTCCCCAAATCATGTCTCACTCTCCCCACTTCCTGTCTCACTTTCCCCACATCCTAGCTCACTTTCCCCACTCCCTGTCTCTCCCCAGTTCCTGTCTCTCTTTCCCCATTTCCTATCTCACTTTCCCCACTTCCTGTCTCTTTCTCCACTCCGTCTCTCTTTCCCCACTCCCTGTCTCTCCCCAGTTCCTGTTTCACTTTCTCCAGTTCCTGTCTCTCCTCACTTCCTGTCTCTCTTTCCCCACTTCCTATCTCTCTTTCCTACTTCTGTCTCTTTCCCCTCTTCCCATCTCTCTCACTTCCCATCTCTCTTTCTTCACTTCCTATCTCACTTTCCCCAGTTTCTCTCATTTTCCCCACTTCTTGTCTCTCTTTACTTCCTGTCTCTTTCCCCACTTCTTGTCTCTCTTCACTTCCTGTCTCTTTCCCCACTTCTTGTCTCATTTTCCCCAGTTTCTCTCATTTTCCCCACTTCCTGTCTCACTTCCCACTTCCTGTCTGTCCCCACTTCCTGTCTCTTTCCCTAGTTCCTGTCTCTCTTTTCCCACTCCCTGTCTCTCTTTCCCCACTTCCTGTCTCTTTCCCCACTTCCTGTCTCTCTTTCCCCACTTCCGGTCTCTCTTTCCTCACTTCCTGTCTCACTTTCCCCAGCTCCTGTCTCTCCTCACTTCCTCAAGGGTTCCTCCTGGAGTCACCCCCTGGAAACCCCCAGCTCTGTGGTTTTAAGGAGGTCAGTGTGGGAGGAACCTCAGATCAGGGCAATTTCTAAAATTCATGTGATTGCTGTTACTACAGTTACTGGTTTTCATTCCGTTCCATTCCAATACAAGAGTAGTAATAATGAGCGACAGACGATACCTTCAGGATCTGAAAGGTGACAATGCCATTCTCCACAAAGCAGTGAGATTCTCCTCCAGTGTCACAGAGACTCCCTCCTGCCAGCAGCTGCTCTAACACCCAAGCAAGGCCCTGCAGGCTCCCAGGACCGCTCCACGCATGCACGGATCCAGTTTGATTTTCTCACTATTAGCCAGCACATTTTAGAATCTGTCCAAAATATAGGATGTCATTTCTCAGTTCAAAAGACCCTTGAAACTACAATAGCTCTTGAAAATATAAATATGATCAAAGCACTTACATTACAGAAAGGAGCAATCATCTCAGTATGCCTTCTAGATATCTCTACTCTGCATACACAGTTTAGGAAAATTTTGAGAGATTTCAGGATAATATCTAAAAATGACCAACCACTTTTTTTTTAAGTAAAAATATATTCCCAGCTTCTGGCACATGACTGTAACTAGAGGCTGAAAGTGCTTAGATTTTAAAATATGAACATGTACAATTCTCACATGAAATTCAACAGGAGCCCAATCCATGACGTGTGGTGAGTGTTCACTCTCCTGGACCAGAGAAGCCCACCTGCTAAGTTACATGCAAGAAGTCCACATAGCCCATGTTTTTGAAACAGAGACTAACCATTTATTTAACAAAGTGGAAACTCCTAATATCTAGCACTTCTCTACATTTACAATTTCAGGGAAAAGAGACGCACGTTCGACAGTACACATTATTATTATTCGACAGTACGCATCATACATTTCGATGGGTTAAGACACTTCTCTGACAACTCCGATTCATGCCCCTTCAGTGCGGGGGTGACTCCCTTCTCGGGGAGGGAGCCCGCGGCTCGCTGTCAGGAGCCGCGTTGCCAGCAGCTCAGCCTTCCCTCCACCCCAACCTGTCTGTCCCAGGATCTCTTTCACCAGAAGTCCAGGTGGAATTCCATCTATGCTGGTTCCCCAGTCAAGTGTGAGTCCCTTTAATTGCGAAAGGAATCCCAGCACACAGAAGCCAAAGGGTGTGGGGGCTCTTGTCCCCTCACTCACACACTGCTCTACCAGGTCGGGGTTTTCGTGTTGGTTTGTTCGCGCGCTGATGACGGTGTAGGTAGCTGCTGTGAGTGCAATGTGTGGGGCACCACGCCCGGAATCTGAATGACTGCCCAGCGGGAGAGCCGAGGGTCACTTGTGCCTTACAGAATCCGGGGGCTCTACCCCCAGGTGCAAGGTGCACTGGCCAGGCTTCTCCAGGGCGAAGGCAGGGTGGACCCCCTCGGTGAAGCTGTGCCTCGCCATGAAGAGCACCTGGCCGCTGGCCGCATTGACGAACACGAGTCTCTGGCTGCTGTAGTCCAGCAGAATGCCCACCCTGGCTGGGTGCTCGGTTACGTGAACGTCGCTCACAACACCGCTGCAGAAAAACGTGTATCTGAAAGCAAACAACAGGCAATGAAAACCTCCGAAGGGCCGTGAGAGCAGGATACGGAAAAGGCCCCGCAAACAACCGCATCTCCTGCTGTTAACCGAAACGCGCGACACTGAGCTGCGATAACGCTGTGCTAATTACTGACATCAGATCCCTGCACAGCTCGCCCCAGCCGAAGACCATTTTTAATAACTGCTCCTTCCACGTTGGGAGGCAGTCCCAGAATAACCAGCAAACGCCTCCCTTGTGTTTTCTCCCCACATGCTAATCTCTCCCCGCTGCCCACAGGTTTTAACTACCACATTCACGGCGTGTCACTCTTTTGAATAAAACTCCTTTGAGGCTGCCATGGGTTCTAAAAAGTCCCGTAGGCTTGCCTTCTATACAACGTATTAATTTTACAGTTTAAAAAAATTATAGGCACCTTACATAAGGGTCTTAACAAAGTTTAAGAAAGACTTCATTATTATTGCCAATTTCATCCTCTGCGCACGCCGCACCTGCCCAAGCCTCACTGCTTTCTTGCTGGCGCTTTCTGCTGTGGGCAGCCCAGGGTTGCCTTTGACTTCTGAGTTCACCTCCAGCTGGTCCAGTGAGGACTCACTGGGCGGGGCTGTGCACCCAGCACTTTGAGGACGCTCTGGGGCTGTGAAAGGTTAAAGGGCACTGACCTTGTCCTCTGGGACATGCACTTGATGAGACAGGACACAGTCAAACTGCCAATGACTTACCCAGGGACTAAGGCGGAGACTCCCTAGGGCCACAGAAGATAAATCTCAGAAGGGAAACTGGCCGTGGGCGGCCCCACAGCCCCTGGCCTGCCTGGCCCTTGGTCACTGGCTCACTGAGGAGATGCAGGTGACACTCTGCTTGCCAGGGACTGCAGAGGCCCCACAGGCCAGGGAAACCGGCCTGGCCAGGCTCTGGCTTGGTTCTTCCTTCTAACAATGGAGCTCCCTAGGAAAAGTCCTCTGGCCTCAGACCTCAGCCACTCCCCTAAGATCAGCGTCCTTAGCAACCAGAGTGACCACCAGTCCCCGGACGCTTGCTTCTTGCTTCCTGAGTGGGTGTGCAGCCTGCAAGGGGACGTGGGAGACCACACCTCCTCCAAGACCCCTGTGCAGACCTCCCCTGCAGATGCTGGAGGCAGGCGGGAGGGGCCGGCCCCGCTTACCTCTGCGGCTCTGAGCAGTGCATGTACCACGAGGTGTCTCCCTGCCCCAGGGTCCCGGCCCGCACAGCCGAGCCGGCACAGATGCCGAGCCGGTACGCTGGGCAGTCTGTGACGGTGGCTTCCCAGTAATGCTGGCCGCAGGCAGGCAGCTCCTCACCCAGCACGGATGGGATTCTGTGGGCAGAAATGATGGATGGTGCTTAGTGCGGTATCACCAGCCGTTCCCCTACGAGCACTGACGCTCACGTAGTACTGGCAGGATTGTGTCCTTAGAAACTGCCGGGTTTTGACTAAGGACACTGTTCACGGAGCCTCTAACTCGGACCAGACCACCTCAGAAGTGCCCCGACTCCCCACACGTACCTGACACAGCCGTGTCACAGGCAACACACATGGGCTGCACGGGGCACCCCTTCAGGGGCTGCGGAGCCGCGACGGAGGGGAACCGCAGCTAGGGTTAATGCAGAGAGGCCTCGCGACGCAGGAAAGAGCCCCAGGCCCACCGAGGAGCAGACACCAGTGCGTTCAGCTGTGTTTGTCAGAGCTCGGCTGCTGCCTGGGCTGCCTGGGCAAGAGGCCCCGTGCCGTGAACCAAAGCGCTCGCCCCGGTTGCTGGGCCCTCGTTTGCTGGATGCTGCCTGGAAGTGGCTAGAGCTGCAGGGAGGCATCGCTCCCAGAAGCCGCCCCCCCCGCCATCTCCTGCACCTGCCCGGCAGCCTCATTTCCGGGAGGCGGCTCCTGGCAAGCCCTTGATATTTAGGGCTAATTTCAGCTTCACCATAAATAAAGTTCTAGAAAATACAATGCGGCTATCAACTGTTATCCTCTCCGAACTCCTACCAAACTCCAGTCTATTTCTCTGCTTTTCGATTTTTTTCAAGAAACTCAAACAAGACAGAAAAGCCCAATCTATCTCTCAGGTCTTTTTTCCCCTTTCTGAATTCACCCGTTTGTCTATTTTTAGCACCTACTGTGTTCCAGGCCCATGCAAGATTCTGCACAAGTCAGAGGCATGAGACAAGGCTGCTGCCCAAGGATTGCTCGTGACTGGGAGGCTGACAAAAAGCTCCACACGTCAGTGCCTTTGCACAGGTGACATGAGGGGGCACCAGGGCCCACGGCAAATCCCTGCTGAGCTGGGCCATGGCTGGGCAAACAGCAGCCGGATGGGAAAGCAGTGCACATGCCGGCTGCCTGGCTGAGAGCCTGTGCAAACGGCAGGCCTCACGGTGCCCACAGCCAGGGTGTTTCTCTGGTGTTGGACACAGTGTCCCGTGCTTCCTGCCAGTTTCTGGTTCTGACCCTCAAAGGAAAGCAGAGAGGCCACGAGAAGGAGCAGGGCGGTCTCCCCACCCTGGCCCAGCTCTGCTTCTCCTCTTCTGTGCTCCCTTTTGTGTGAGCCGCGGTGGGGCAGGATTTGTGGCCTCCATAGAAACTCGGGGGACTGGATGCTATTAAAAACCATAGAAGAATTGCCGGGTATTTTATTACTGAACCAGAGATAATAAATACCTCAAACAGACAATGAGTGAAACACAACCATCTGTGCTTGTACTCCAATACAAACACTGACACTTGCTGCCAGTCGCGGCCTACGCGGCCTCTTCCCCAGGGACGAGCACAGCTGAGCTCCACGGGCAGGCACGGGCACACAGTTACGGCCGAGGCCACATCCCAGCACGTCCATGAAGCCACGGACAGGCCCAGGGGAGGCCCGGGGAGGCCCCACGCTCTCAGCCTCTCCTGCTGACGCAGCCCCAAGCTGGGGCTGCCACCTCCTACTTACTCTGTCAGCCGTCTCCTCTCTGCAAAGCTGATCACTGTCCCGTCTGCGGAAATCTGCAGAGCAGGATGAGCTGTGTCTCTCAACAAGAGAAATCTGGTTCCTGTTGCGGGTGAGAAAACACCGTTACCACACTGGTCGAGCATCGTGTGCTGCCCCGAGCCCCACATGTCAGACTGGACATCAATACTTGGTGTTTCAGACTCACAGCTACATACTACACTAAGGAGAGGGCATCTGTGCATGCCGGGGGCTGGTGACCTCTACCCGGAGCTGCAGGGGCAGCCTCACAGGTGTGTCCTGTCCTGGGCCACAGCATCTACATCATCCGGAAACCAGGTGGAAATGCAGAGTCATGGGCCCCACCCCAGACCTCTTGAGTCAGAACCTGCATTTGAACAGGCTCCTTCAGGGACCTGGGTGCACATTAAAGTCGGGGGGTAGGGGCTTGCTGCCATCATCTGAAGAACAGGGTCTAGGAGCCAGCACTGTGGCACAGCAGATTAAGCCTCCACCTGTGATGACAGTGTCGCTCCCCCTCTTCGTGGAGGAACGACACAGGACCCTGCGCTGTTCTTTCGTCTGCTCGGCCTTCCCCGGGTTTGCTGCTGGTTCTTCCCGGGTTGGCTACTATCCCTTCCACCTCCGTGGAAGGGCGGTTCCCCCTAGCCACATTCCCCACTTCCGCAGGGGAGCGGCACACCGCCAGCCGGCTCTACTCGGGGGTTGCACAGGTGTTCCTTCAGCTAGATGTTCCCCATAGATGTTCCCCATAGATGTTCCTGGTGCATGCCGTCTCTCTCCTCCTTTATAGTCCTCCTCCGCCAATCCTAACTCGGCTGCCCACACGCCGAGCACGCTGCTCTCCTCCAATCAATAGCAAGTCCTACAGTTTATTAGCTGAACTGGAGGCAGCTGTGCGGAAGCTGTTTACTTCTCTCCCAGAGCCATATTGTGGGAGAGCAGATGCATAGAATAAGTCTTAATTCCAGTAACTCAGTCTAGTCCGGTTGCTCCCCACAGATCCCCCTTTCTTTTTATTTTTTGGCGTTGATACGCGCCTGTCTTCGGTGTCCCGCGGCACACACTCTGCTCTACTTGCTAGAGTTGCCACAGGCTCTTACAAGTCCTATCAATCAGGCAAACCGAATCCGGGTCCTCTCTTCGCCATGTTGTGAGGAGGTTTTTAGGCGCTGATGCGTGCCTGTGTTCGGTGCCCTGCAGCGCATGCTCTGGTCGAGCCTGCAGGGGCTTACAAGCCCTATCAGGCAAACCGAATCCAAGCCTTCTCATTGCCTTTTTGTGGGGAGGCCTTACTGATGTTAATTCGTGCCTGTCTTCGGTGACCTGCGGCGCATAAGCTGCTAGCCGCCCAGGTGCTCATCGCCTCACTAATCGGGCAGACCGAATCCAAGCCTTCTAATTGTTGTATTGTAGGGAGGCCTTTCTATTTCTCTATTTCTCTATCTCCAGGCATTCCTATTTCTCCCATTTTACTTCTGTCTGCCAACATTCCCATTTCTCTCACTCCACTTCCAAACTTCTGTTTCTCTTATCCCCGCAGCTTCCCGCTGCCTCGCCCTGCCGGCAGGCTCCGCCCCGAGGCTGCTTCTCGGCGCCTTGCCGGCTCTGAGCCGCTTCAGCCCGCGCCTCTCTCATCTGCGCTGCTTCCCGGCTTTGCGCGGCTTGGCTTCGCGCACTCCGCGGTCTCCACGCCCTTCGCGTCTGCACCACGGCCTCGTGCCAGCCCCGTTCCCTATCTATTCACGCCCCGTGCTCTCTCTGCACGCGGCGGCTTCCGCGAGTAACACAGCGTAGCTTACGTGTCCGCCACTAGCATTCAATCTAAGTTCCCCGGGCTAGCCTGGCGAACTCAACCCAGCATACGTCTCCGCCCCACGGTTTGGCTTCCCGTCCTTTGCTCCCCGGGCTAATCAGACGGATCCCAATCTGGCTTACGTTTCAGCTTCTGGTTTCAACTTTTCGCCCCCTATTCCCGGGCTAACTTGAGAATCCCAAAGTGGCTTTCGTATCCGCCTCGGCCTGCCCCCCGCGGCTTCAATTTCCCTAACACTTTTCTCTACCCGGTATGTTTCCCCAAGCTTTCCTCCAACAATACTCCTCCCTCATTTCTCCTGGCCTCTCCCCACAGTCCGCATCTGAGTCTGTTTGTTCTAGCTTTCACTTTCGCTTTTGACCTTAGAGATTTCTCCCAGCTTCCCCCCGTAGTCCGTATCTGAGTCTATGCCTAGGCTTTCAATAGCTTCTTCCGGCACCTTTCTCGTCCGGCTTTTCCCTAGGCTGTTTGCTAGTCTCTCTCTCCGATATTTTCCCTAGGCTGTTTGCTAGTCTCTCTCTCCGATATTTTCCCAGTTCTTCCCGTTTCTTCCCTCCTAAGTTTCATATCCATCCTAAGTTTCCTATCCGAGTCATGGCACCATTATGTCGCTCCCCCTCTTCGTGGAGGAACGACACAGGACCCTGCGCTGTTCTTTCGTCTGCTCGGCCCTCCCCGGGTTTGCTGCTGGTTCTTCCCGGGTTGGCTACTATCCCTTCCACCTCCGTGGAAGGGCAGTTCCCCCTGGCCACATTCCCCACTTCCGCAGGGGAGCGGCACACCGCCAGCCAGCTCTACTCGGGGGTTGCACAGGTGTTCCTTCAGCTAGATGTTCCCCTTAGATGTTCCCCATAGATGTTCCTGGTGCATGCCGTCTCTCTCCTCCTTTATAGTCCTCCTCTGCCAATCCCAACTCGGCTGCCCACACGCCGAGTACGCTGCTCTCCTCCAATCAGGAGCAAGTCCTACAGTTTATTGGTTGAACTGGAGGCAGCTGTGCGGAAGCTGTTTACTTCTCTCCCAGCGCCATATTGTGGGAGAGCAGATGCATAGAATAAGTCTTAATTCCAGTAACTCAGTCTAGTCCGGATTGCTCCCCACAGATCCCCCTTTCTTTTTATTTTTGGCGTTGATACGCGCCTGCCTTCGGTGCCCCGTGGCACACACTCTGCTCCGCTTGCTAGAGTTGCCACAGGTTCTTACAAGTCCTATCAATCAGGCAAACCGAATCCGGGTCCTCTCTTTGCCATGTTGTGAGGAGGTTTTTAGGCACTGATGCGTGCCTGTGTTCGGTGCCCCGCAGCGCATGCTCTGCTCTGCCTGCAGGGGCTTACAAGCCCCAACAATCAGGCAAACCGAATCCAAGCCTTCTCATTGCCGTATTGTGGGGGAGACTTATTAGTGTTGGTTCGTGCCTATCTTCGGTGACCTGTAGCTCATACTCTGGTCGAGCTGCCTGCTGGTGCTTATCGCCCTAATCAGGCAGACCGAATCCAAGCTCTCTCATTACTGTGTTGTGGGGAGGCCTTATTGATGTTAATTCGTGCCTGTCTTCGGTGACCTGCGGCGCATAAGCTGCTAGCCGCCCGCAGGTGCTCATCGTCTCACTTAATCAGGCAGACCGAATCCAAGCTCTCACATTGCAGTGTTGTGGGGAGGCCTTTCTATTTCTCTACTTCTCTATCTCCGGGCATACCTATTTCTCCCATTTTACTTCTATCTTCCAGCATTCCTATTTCTCTCATTTTACTTCTAAACTTCTGTTTCTCTTATCCCTGCGGCTTCCCGGCTCCCGCCCCGAGGCTATTTCTCGGCGGCTTTCCGGCTGAGCCGCTTCAGCCCGCTTCTCTCTCATCTGCGCAGCTCGGCTTTGCGCGCACACTCCGCGGTCTCTCACTAGCCCTTTCGCATCTGAACCACGGCCTCGTGCCAGCCCCGCGTTCCCTATGTACTTGAGCCCCGCACGCTCTGTCTGCGCGCGGCAGCCTCCGCGAGTCACATAGCGTAGCTTACGTGTCCGCCACTAGCATTCAATCTAAGTTCCCCGGGCTAGCCTGGCGAATTCAACCCAGCTTACGTCTCCGCCCCATGATCTGGCTTCCCGTCCTTTGCTCCCCGGGCTAATCAGACGGATCCCAGTCTGGCTTACGTTTCAGCTTCTGGTTTCAACTTTTCGCCCCCTATTCCCGGGCTAACTTGAGAACCCCAAAGTGGCTTTCGTATCCGCCTCGGCCTGCCCCCCGCGGCTTCAATTTCCCTAACACTTTTCTCTACCCGGTATGTTTCCCCAAGCTTTCCTCCAACAATACTCCTCCCTCATTTCTCCTGGCCTCTCCCCACAGTCCGCATCTGAGTCTGTTTGTTCTAGCTTTCACTTTCGCTTTTGACCTTAGAGATTTCTCCCAGCTTCCCCCCGTAGTCCGTATCTGAGTCTATGCCTAGGCTTTCAATAGCTTCTTCCGGCACCTTTCTCGTCCGGCTTTTCCCTAGGCTGTTTGCTAGTCTCTCTCTCCGATATTTTCCCTAGGCTGTTTGCTAGTCTCTCTCTCCGATATTTTCCCAGTTCTTCCCGTTTCTTCCCTCCTAAGTTTCATATCCGTCCTAAGTTTCCTATCCGAGTCACGGCACCATTATGTCGCTCCCCCTCTTCGTGGAGGAACGACACAGGACCCTGCGCTGTTCTTTCGTCTGCTCGGCCCTCCCCGGGTTTGCTGCTGGTTCTTCCCGGGTTGGCTACTATCCCTTCCACCTCCGTGGAAGGGCAGTTCCCCCTGGCCACATTCCCCACTTCCGCAGGGGAGCGGCACACCGCCAGCCGGCTCTACTCGGGGGCTGCACAGGTGTTCCTTCAGCTAGATGTTCCCCTTAGATGTTCCTGGTGCATGCCGTCTCTCTCCTCCTTTATAGTCCTCCTCCGCCAATCCTAACTCGGCTGCCCACACGCCGAGCACGCTGCTCTCCTCCAATCAATAGCAAGTCCTACAGTTTATTAGCTGAACTGGAGGCAGCTGTGCGGAAGCTGTTTACTTCTCTCCCAGCGCCATATTGTGGGAGAGCAGATGCATAGAATAAGTCTTAATTCCAGTAACTCAGTCTAGTCCGGTTGCTCCCCACAGACAGCATCCCATTTGGGTGCCAGTTCAAGTCCTGGCTGCTCCACTTGCAATCGAGCTCCCTTCTAATGCGCCTGGGAAAGCAGCAGAACAGGCCAAGTCCTTGGGCCTGCACCCGTACGCGAGAACTGGAAGAAGCTCCTGGCTTTGGCCTGGCCCAGCTCTGGCCATTTTGGCCATTTGGGCAGTGAATAGGCAGATGGAAGATCTTGCTCTGTTTCTCCTCTTCTGTAACTCTTTCAAATAAAATAAAAAACAAGTCATTTTTTTAAATGAGAGGTCTAATTATGGGCGGTGCAGGCACTGTTTTGGGACTGGGGGAAGACATTTCTGGGCAGGCAGCCCTCACACCTCACATCATCTCTTCATCAACTACAGGTCACCCCTCACCACACCACCAACAAGGCACACGCCAAGTTCTTGCCGGCTAAGCAAACCAGCGAATGTGCTCCCCCACCAACCGTGCCATCTGGGTCTGGGAGAGGAAAATAAAACCCTTTCACAACAACTGAGAATTGCCAAACAGTTCTCGTTGGCATCACCTGGGCACTTCCCCCTAGATATTTTCATTGCTTCCTTTAGTTAGTCATCATTCATTCAGCCAGTATTAACTGGCACAAACTAGAATAAGCAGAATGAGACTGGAAATCAGTTCACAGGGTAACAGAGCCGAACACCCCAGGGTAGGCATTGTGGCCCGTGCTTGGGATGCCCGTATCCCTATCAGAGTGCTGGGTTAAGTCTTGGATTGTTCGCTTCCGATCCAACTCCCTGTTAACGTGCCTGGGGAGCAGTGGATGATGACCCAGTACTTGAGTTCCTGCCACGTGGGAGACCTGGAAAGAGTCCCTGGCTCCTGGCTTCAGCCAGGCCCAACCCTGGCTACTGGGACTATTTGGGAAGTAAACCATGAGATGGAATCTTTCTCCTTATCTTACACACACACACACACACACACACACACCACACACACCCCACAACATACCCCACAAACGACAGCACCCTGTGAGTCCCACCAGAATCATCTGGGGAAACGTCTAGAATTGCATATGTCCAAGCCCGTCTCCAGAGTAACCAAATCAGGACCTCTAGAAGTGAGACCAGGCCATGTGCATTTCTTGGCACCCTGACTGACTGCTTAGCTGACGGGCAGCCAAGGTTGACAGCCTCTAAATAAATATATAAAAGAAACATCTGACCTTCGACCAATCTCAGCGCTCATGACCAAAACCTAGCCCAGCCCTGGCAGCAGGTGGGTCCTTATGGATTTGTGCCCTGGATACCTTCTCTGGCCGTGTGTTGGGGGGCCAGCGGGGGCAGGAATGGAAACGCTCGGGTGTGGCGCGCTGTGCACAACAGAGAAAGTACCTCTGGTGGAGATGAGGGCGGCTTCACTCTGCTCACTCGTCCCAAATGCATTGCTGGCTCTCACGTAGAAAAAGTAGCTGTCATTGGGCTGGAGGTTAACTCTCAGCTGGAGTCCTTTAATCCCAGAGAAAGATCTGAATGCAAAGGGAACATTAGTTTTAAACACAATACCACGTGCTAAGTGACTCATATCTCAACACTGTATTGAATGCACATCTTTTATTAACAACATATTTTCTTCCCTTTTCTGGAGTTAGCAAGCCAGATCCTGACGAATGGCAACTGTCTACTAAGATGTTGCCATCAAACCATTTCTATCTTGGCCAACTTTTGTCCAGTATGGGCCTTCCAGAATGCTCTTTGGTGGAAGTGGGATGTGTGTGTGAGTAGGACACTCTCTTTAAAGAAAACAAAATCAGGGGGCTGGCACTGTGGCATAGTGGGCTAAGCCTCCACCTACAGGGCCAGCATCCCATAAAGGCACCAGTTCTAGTCCTGGTTGCTCTTCTTCCCATCCAGCTCTCTGCTATGGCCTGGGAAAGCAGTAGAAGATGGCCCAAGTGGTTGGGCCCCAGCACCCATGTGGGAGACCTGGAAGAAGTTCCTGGCTCCTGGCTTTGGATCTGCCCAAGTTAGGCCGTTGTGGCCATTTGGGGAGTGAACCAGCGGATAGAAGACCTTTCTCTCCATTTCTCTCCATAACTCCACCTCTCAAATAAAATAAAATGAACAAATTCAGAAAACAGCCTAATCACATAGCTAATCAATCTCCAAGAGTAGACGGACTTCTCTACCAATTTTTGGCTGAGAGGGCACTTCTGGGTGAAGACGACATTGCACCAACTTACAACACAAATGACCCGAATTATCTCATTAACAGATCCAAACTGTGAGAAATCTCAGTGACCGATGCTTAATGTGGCCATCATGCCCAAGCCACCAGTGCTGATAGAAACGGAAGATCTTCAAGGGAGATGATATCTTTAACACAAACCTACTCCTGGCAGTAAGAGAGAATGTACCTGCAAAAAAAGAAGAACCCCTCCAAGCCGCTACCCCCTTATGCCCCATTTGAATGCAAAGCAGAGTGCTGGCAGGGGTATCTAGTTGGCAGGGGGCTGGACAAGTCACAGGGTAGCAGCCCAGCCCTTCACATCCATCTGCTGGGTTTGACAGCGGCGCAGACGCTGCTGATGAGCAGCCGTCGTTTGTGGCTTCCTCTCGGTTCCCTTTCACCTGCTTGGGATCACAACCTTGAGCGCAGACCCAACGCACACGGCTGTGCTTTGAAGCCATGTTTGCAGCGCCTCCGGGAGGCCGGAGAGGGAGTCCCCGGGCAGTGTGGGACGGGCAGAGCCTGATGCTGGCTCGTATGTACTGCGTGATGGTGAGCAAAACCTGGAACGTGACCCCGGCGTTCACGCCCGTTCTCAGACGGGCAGGGCTTTGTACTCGTTTCTGCTTCTGTTTCTGTTTGTTTTAATGAGAACACCACAAAAGCAGTAGACTCTAAGAAGCTCATTTTTTATCCTTGGATGATTTTTTTCAGGTGATTTCTCTTGTTGATTTATTTCATTTTTCAATACTTGTCTTAGAGAATCACAGCGGGAACCGGAAAAAAAGAAGTGAAATGGAGTAACAACCTAATTTAAAACTTCTGAGAAAGAGAACCTGGGAGTGGATGTTTTGCTGAGCGGTTAGGACATCGGTTAGGAGGTCTATATCCCGCATGCCGAGGTTCAAGTCTTGTCTCCGGGTGCTAATGTCAGATACCTGTAATGCAGACCCGGGAGGCAGTGAGGACGGCTGGGTTCCCGCCCCCACGTGGGAAACCTGGATTGAGCATCCTGAGGCAGGCTCCTGTCCCGGCTACTGGGGGCATCTGGGGAGTGAACCAGCAGATAGGCGCTCCCTCCATTTCAGTGTGTGTATGTGTCCCTCCAAAATAAATGAAAAATTTCTTGACAAACCAGAAAACCATCTGTACAGACTAATGAAGTGCAAAAAGCAGTGTGTTCCTCACAAGTGTGGGAGGAGAGTGGCTGGGCTCCATCTGCGCTCTGCTACTCAGCACCTGCACCTGGTGAAGGTCAGTGCGCCCCACCCGCCCCTCCCTGAGCGCTGTGGGTCGCTATCATCTCATCGCCATCACCGGAGCAGGCCTCAGGAGACCTCTATGTCTACGGCTATGAGAACGCGTCCATGAAGCTGAGCCACACGCCCACGGATAACTAATTACACTGCAGTGAACGACTGTCAGATCACGTCTTCTGGTGCAGAACGTGGCTCCTGGCTCAATCTAGAACACTGTTCTGGGTGGACGTACTGCTTATCCTACCTGAGCTGGTCACTGGAGAAATGCTTTAAATACACATTAATTATGATTAGTGATTAAAGTAGTCTCACTGAGCACACTCAACCTGGACTGAACTTGAGATCTGATTTGCTCATTAAACAAACACATTGAGCATGTGCCTGGGTCCTGCCTCTGCTTCTTCTCCTGCAGCCTGAGGAGAACCTGCTGGCTTCCCTTCCTGGCCATGCAGCGGTTAAATACCAACGACATCATGTCTTAGGTGTCTGTTCTCGGGTTTTGTCACTGAGAAAGTCATGTATTTGCCATATGTAATCCTATACAACTGCACGCTATGTGTCATTTAGAGAATCAAGGTTTGGGGCTGCATTGTGGAACATTTGGTTAAGCTACCACCTGCAACACCGGCATCCCATAAGAGCACCTGTTCCTGTCCCAGCTGTTCCACTTCTGTCCCAGCTCCCTGCTAACGTGCCTGGGAAAGCAGCAGAAGGTGGCCCAACTCCCTGGGCCCCTCCCCCCCACGCAGCAGATTCTGAGGCAGTTCTGGGCTCCTGTCTTTGGCCTGGCTCAGCTCTGGCCATTGCGGCCATTTGGAGAGTGACCCAGTAGATGGAAGACATCCCTCTGTCTCTTGCTCTTTCTCTCTGTCTTCTAAATAAATGAATGCATCTTTACACTTGGGAGAATGAAGGCTCACTGGCACTGAAGTCAGAACACGGGATTGGATCTCACTTCTGCTTTTCCATGGAACAGGTCGGGCAAATTTGACAAAATGCAGTGCCCTCACTGAATCTGTCGAGTCAAAGCACCGGGTCTGAAAACAAAGAACACGAAACACGAGGTGCTTCATTCTCGACAGTCTGCCATCTTGCACTAGAGCACCAGCACAAAGCCGAAAGGTCAGATGCGAAGGCTCTGCCCCATGACCATGACCCTGACTCGAGTCTCCCGGTCAGCTGACTGCTTTTAAGCCAAATGAGAACTTTGAAAAGCTTGGAGTTTGAGATCCAAAGAGTAGCACCTTTCCATAGGTTCTGATTATTTAAATTTCAAAACACAACTTGTTATAACTGCCCTTGGGCCCACATGAATGACAATGAGCTTAGCACTGTTTGCAGAACTCAAGTTCACAAAACACCAGAGGCAGGTCAGAGACCAGATAGCAAATGAAACTGAACAGGCAGGCAGCCACAGAGGAGCAGGGCCCCGGTGTCCCGCAAAGACTCATGGACGCTCCTTATCGTAACAACTCAGAAGCTTCATGGCCAGCCAGCGTCCCAGGAAACGCAGGCCTGTTGTCGGCCATCTCATCACCTCAGTCACGCCAGGCTCACTATGCTATCGTTGGCATTGAGGGTGTGGTTGGAACCCACCTCTAAGGTCACCATGACAGACCCATGACCATGACCTCATTAGGAAAGAACACGGGGGCTCCCCAATTCCAGGAAACCTTGCCTTATTCCCAGAACCCTCCTCCATGTCTCACGCAGAGTCCCGCTCATCGTTACAAGACGGACAGAAATAGAGACTTCAGGCTCCACCCAGAGGCTGCCTCTCCAGCCTGCCCACTCTCCCCTCCTGAGGGGCCTTTTGCTTACAATGACCCACACCCGCTGGCTCCCCTCAACACGAACGCGTCAAGAACCTGGACACCCTTCCAGGGCAGAACCACAGCAGGTTGCTTGGTGCTCGGCTAAGCAGAGATTTGAGACCAGTAAATAATGACTCGTGAGCTCATGATCAGGAGTCCAGAGCCAACACTGAACCTCCAAAGGCACAGCCCCAGTGGCCTCACTTTGGGATGTGCGTGTGGGATTCTCCCCAAATGTGCCATCTGTGGTGGGCAGGAGTGGCTCTAGGAGGATGTTTCCAGAGTGAGAACCAGCACCTAGAACAGGCGTGCCGATTGCGCTGGGGCCTGGCCCTTGCAGCTGGCTCTGGGCACAAAGGGACTGCCCCTGCCCTGCTGGAGGACAGAGACATAGGAGGCGCTCCATCGTGGCCATGTGGAGGGAAAGGACTGTGGGGGCCCCCCACCCGTCCCCTCCGAGGCCTGAGGGCTGCCCTGCGGCTGAGGGGCTGTGGTCACCCTGCCGTTTCTGAGGCAGCGGCAGGAGCCCTGGGAAGCTGACGGCTGCCCAGCAGGACGGCGGCCTTCCTGCCCGGCCCGCCCTCCTTCAGTGCTGTGGGCAATGGCTGCAAGGCCTGCCACCCGTGGACAGTCGGGCAAGGGCATTCCCAGGGACTGACAGGGATGTCACGGAGTAAAGAATCACCAGGGGCAGATGAGGGGAGGGGAAGCACTGACAGCATGCCCACCAAGGCAGAGAGACGTGAGGCCAAAAGAACTAGGAGGTAAAATGATTACCATTTGCAGATGATATGACGGGTTATCCAGAAAACACAAGGAAATCTGCGGAAAGTGCCATCGGCGTGGGAAAAGTGTGGTTTGTCCTAGATGGATGAAGGGCCAGGTTATGAGGGCAGGAATATAGCCAAACACACCACCTCTGTACTCTGGGCGCTATCAGGTTCATCCCAGACCCGAAAGGGAAATGGGCTTTCTTGTGGGAAAGCCGCACAAGATGAAGGCACACTCCCTTCTCACATCTCCTGTGAACACATTCTAGATAAGGTGTCCAGTGCAAAAAAATGAAATTTATTGACTACAAAAAATGGGAGATCCTGTATGTGTACGTATAATTTATATGTATCCACAGAGAGATAGAGAGGGGTGTAGTTTAAAATATTATACAAAAACTAAAAGCTATTTTTAAAAGAGATTGACAAATTCAACTAAACTAAGAACTAAATTAAGAAGTATGCGTAGCAAAAAAAAAAAAAAAAAGACGTTCAACTTACATCTCACATGAAACCCAACTTTCTGAAGAGAGAGCGAGAGAGAGAGAGAGAGAGAGGTGAAGAAACTCGGGAAAAGGAACCGCTGACAGGAAGGGAAGAATACGGCTGTGAAACACAGGAAGAGGTGCAGAAGTGTTGAGCCCAGGAAGAGCGGTGCGCAACATACTGAAGTTCCCGCTTGGACCCATCCCGATGTCACGACGTAAAGTACTCGTCACACCGCACAGAGACAAGGGGAGGAACAGCCAGGCCTCCGCCATCAGCAGCCACCGTGGAGACAGCTTGGCGACATCTGTCCTGGTTCCAATCATGCGCGTCTCTGAGCCAGCCTTTCTACCTCGAGGAGTTTATGCTGCAGACACGTTTGTGTGTGCACTGCTTGCCATAGCAAGGGAACGGAAACAAATGATCGGGTAAGTCGAGTTCTGTTCTCCAGACAGAATACAATGGAACTGTTCTTTCATAGGCAGTTCCCTATATGTTGACGCAAGGCTCACCCCAGGGAAGCAAGGTGGTAGGAACACAGGACGTATGCCAGCCCTTGTTAACACACCACAGACCCTTGTGTGTGCACAGAACCCTCCAAGAGGACAGACGTGAGTCAGGTAGCTGTGACTCCTCCAGGGAGGAGAGCTGACAAGTGTGGTAGGAATCTTCCGCGGGACCTATCCAGAAAGCACTAAACACCTCCCTTGCTGGGCTCAGGTTAGGCACCGAGGAGTTCGGTGTTTGGTTTGATGTGTTGGTGCGTTGGTCTGATTCTGGTTAAGTAGCTTTTCAGGAGGTGGACAACTCAACCACTGGACCCGGTAGGAAAGAAGGAGAGCGTGTGTGCCCGAGGGGCTGGCGGCCGTGGCTGCTCTCTGCCTGCCTGGCACCTGGATCTGAGCACGCTTCTCCCAGGAGAAGCAACCTGGAAGAATCCCCATCGCGACTCCCAGAAGCAGCCCCTGAGCGCAGCGCAGTGCATGACAGACGGCCAAGAATCAACCGCTTTTGAAAAGCACAGTTGGCGCCTCCTGGCATTTGCACTGGCAGCACCAACACTTTGCCAGTCAACACGCTGCGTGGGAGCCATGAGGAGGGCCCCGGGGAGCCGGGAAGGCCTGCGCTCCCAACCCTGCCTGCACACGGGTGGTCTTCCAGATCTGCTGTTCCCAGGGACCTGGGGCTCCAAACACTGCACAGCAAGCAGCCCCCAGCTGTTAACCTAACACTCAGGTTAGGAAACGCGACCAGGTGCAGGGGAGACGGCGCGGCAAGCAGACGCGGGGGACAGAGGCTGAGGCGAGGGCGGCCCACCCACAGCCCCCGAGGTCTATAGCCACTGGGACCGCCTTCACCAACCAGGAGCGTGGAACTGTGGTTTAAGACGAGCATTTGTGGTTACAGCAGGGTTAAGAGGAGAATTCTCTACATACTGATTTCCCTTTTTTAAGAAAAAAAAAATCCCAAATAGAAATTTCAAACAGGACTACTTTTGTTAACTGGAGACATTAGGAGACTCTGTGTGAAGCAAACATTACTACCACCTCATAACAGTGTAGGAAATAACTCAGCTGAAGCCAATGGCCAGGGCCTGAGGCTCCCCAGGAGTCAGAATCCCTCAGAAAATCAACAGGGGCCCAAGCTTCCAGGCAGAGACTCTGGGCTTCTGTGTTTCCCAGTTACCACCCCCGCCCCCGCCTCCCCAAACCTGGAACGTACTGTTTCAGATAGAGAATCGAGAGCCTGCTAACAGTCACTTGCCTCCGATATCACTAAGTCCCTGTCACCATTCCATGGCCAAACATGGGGCTCCTAGATCCACCAGCACAGGGATTCCATGTTATGCCTTTAAGATCCTGGTTAAAAAAAGATTACACAGGGCCAGTGCTGGAGCCTAGTGGGCAAAGTCACCACCTGCGACACTAGCAGCCCCAAAGGTGGCCGGCTGGAGTCCCAGCTGCTCCACTTCCGATCCAGCTCCCTGCTCATGTGTCTGGGAAGGCAACGGAAGATAATCCACATACCTGGGTCCCTGCCGCCCACGTAGGACCTGATGAAACTCCCGGCCTCGGCCTGCATCAGCACCAGCTGCTGCGGCCATCCAGGGAGTGAACCAGCAGACAGAAGCTCTCCCTCTCTTTCTCCCTCTAAGCCTGATTTTCAAATAAATAAACAAATCTTTAAAAAAAAAAAAGGTTACACAGGAACGTCTCTGCATCTTTTGCTCTTCAAGACCATCACGGCCATCGTCTTCAGAAGCCCTTACATAAAGATCTCCATGAAAAATTCATCTGAGAGCTGAATGTCAAGACACAGAATTGTCTCTATTAGTGAAATGCTGTGCTTCCTTTTAAAAAGGGACGCCTTAGGCGATCGCTTTCTCCCTCTCCCTCTCCACCTCGCTCCTGTTCTCACTTGACTGCCAGCAAGTTGAGATTTGCACCTCCTGTTCCATGGGGCACGGATCTCCCCCAGTGCTTTCTCCTGGGCTCCTTGTTCCTGGTGACCTGGCGCTTGTCCCACCAGGGGCAGCTTGGTGGTTCGGGTTACATCTGATTCCTTTACCACGACTGCCTTGAATCCAATTGGAAACTAGAACATGAGTTAGAAGTGACGGAGCAGTGATTTCCACGGGCTCAGGTTTTAGTGGACAACCAGGAGATGGATGGGACTGTAATTGATCAAAGTCTAACTTGATTTGATTGAAAAGAAAGATTTAATTTAGAAAAAGTTGGGGGGGGGGGGCAGCGCTGTGGCACAGAGGGTTAAAGCCCTGGCCTGAGGCGCTGGCATCCCTTGTGGATGCCGGTTCTAGTCCCAGCTGCTGCTCTTCCGATCCGGCTCTATGCTGTGGCCTGGGAAAGCAGTAGAAGATGGCCCCAGTCCTTAGTCTCCTGCACCCGCGTGGGAGACCTAGAGGAAGCTCCTGACTCCTGGCTTCGGATCGGCGCAGCTTGGCCCATTGTGGCCATTTGGGGAGTGAACCATCGGTTGGAAGACCTCTCTCTCTGTCTCTACCTCTCTCTGTAACTCTGTCTTTCAAATAAATAAAATAAATCTTTTTTTTAAAAAAAAGAAAAAGTCTGAATGCCAAGAAAAATTAAAAAAGCACCTTCACATAACTTAGTCTTTCAAAGGCTTCCCGCAGGGGTATATTTAGAACTTGGATCAAGAGAACAACACTACATGAACACTGGTAATTAGCTCCTAATGGCTCAGTGAAATTTGGCTCATGGAGGCCATCCTGCCACCCTATGAGGGAGGGGTGGAGCAGGAATGGTGGCCTCCCTCACCCATGGGCCAACCCAAGTGTTGTTGACCTTGCTTATCAACTACCCATCTGCAAGCTCGGTAAGAGTTTCCCAAAAAGAAAGAAACGCTGGGCTCCCTGCTGCTCAGGTCACGCAGGAAGCTCCCTGGGAAGCTCGCCCACACCCACACCGCTCCCCAGCCAAACACCCACTCCTTACAGCAGCTCCCCTCCCGCTCAACCGCACTGGCCCCAAAACTGGCAGCAGGGGACCGTGAGCACCCGTGCTCCCTGGGGGTGCTGCCCCCGAGGGGTGGCCCCGCGAGGGTCCGCCAGCCCCGGGACCCTGCCAGGGCCGAGGAGCACAGCAAGTGCGCTCCCAGTCGCCTGCGGCACCCGGAGTCTCGCAGATTCGTCATTTGGTGCTCAGCTCCCCTGCTCGGCCCACACAGCGAAGCCTGCGTTGTGCTTCTCAGCTTTCCCTCGTCCACCCACGCTGCTGCTGACTTCTCTCCTCACAGGAGACAGGCAGCGCTGAGGAAGCAGCAGAGCCCTGGAACATTTCTGCAAGTGTTCCGAGCCCACCCAATCTGGGGAGAGCACGCAGAGGAAAACAGGAAGAGGGTGAGTAGGAGCTCCCCGAAGCCCCCGCGCACAGGCCTGGGACTGTCACTCCCGCCCACCCCCAAGCCCATAAGGGGCCAGCTCCTGGGACCACCTCGCACCCACACACGAAAATATGCAAATGTGTCTGAGGATCCGGGAACAGCAGTGGCTCAGCTATTTCAGACACTGCGTCAGCAAAGTCGGGGGCAAGGCAGGCTCGCTCCATTCAGACACCCACCACGAGCACCCGCTGCCACCTTGGGTCTTAAATTGAGTATCTGGAGGCACGGCACTGGGAGAACAAACGAATGTCTAGGACAGTGCCCTCCTCCGTGTGCACGCGTGTGCCTGTGTGTGCACGAGAGACCGATTTAATGCAACTCCTCTCTGTGTGTCATTTCATTCCCTCTCAACTTGTCTTCCTACATCAGACCCGAGCTCTCAAGGCTGCCCTGTTTTGCAAGGACTAGGGGCTGGGAAAGAGGGGTTAACTCTCACTCAGTTCTTGCTCCCTCCCTGAAGATTCCAGCACTGTCTGAGTCGAAGGAGACTGGCTAACCCGATTCACTTGTTCATTCAATGGCTCATTATCAGGCATCTATGCTGAGAGACTCCTTGTCTTTACCTAGCTCATTAAAAAAAAAAAAAAAAAAAAAGAGTCATCTTTAATCCTCCTTCCTCCCCCTAAGTGACGCTGGATCAGTCTCTGGATCTGGTCTTCTATAGTTTGTCTGTGGGACCCAGAACCCACACATGGGTTACATACTCAGGGGACAACAATAGGTGATCACAGTTCCCTACGTGTGTAGGCTACCTACCCACAGATGAGATGGACCCATCCATGGCCGGGTATTCAAGCCTGGCCTGAGCCAATCATTACTAATGGTACGTCACTCTTCTCTCTTCAGTTGGCACAATTTATTTTTTCATTTTAAATAAGAGAGTATCTTCAAGTCTGGCCTTTTCTTATTGGTCAGTATTTGTGTTTGCTGCTGCTATTTACCAAAGCAGGTAACACAGTCCTCGCTACAAATGGCCAAGCACTGTCCCAGGCAATGAGGCTCAGCTTTACCTAATAAGCCCTTCATGGGGCCAACCTCTGAGTGGGATCACACCGCCCTGGGCTTGCTGTTCCTCCCCAAGACAGGGCTGTGCCGAACCCAAAGGAAGGGGGCGCTTCCCACACAGTGAGGAGAGACAGGAACTGCTCGCCTGCGAAGACTGGACAGGACCAAACTGTGAGCGCCTTACTCGTGAGATCTACTGACCGGCCCTCCTTGGCCAGCTCTGAGACTGCAGTTAGAGCGTGTTCTGCGGCATTCTCCAGCGTCGTTCCCAGAGGAAGGTTCTAGGGTGGGTTGTCGGAAGACACACGGCCACTTTGAGTAGCAGAAGTCTTCGACGGGGGAGCCAGAGACACACACGCCCTGTGTGGGCCTGCGTGAGGCTCGCCGGTGACTCAGTTCAGTCTGCTGATGCCAGCGTGGGGTGCAAGACAGGCGTGGACTGATGAGGGATGGTGGCGGGTCAGCAACAGACTTACAAAGGCAGCTGTGATTTGTGCCCAAGAAAATTCTGCTCGCTTCCGAAACGTATCCACTGACAGACTCAGCAGAGATCCAAAGGCTGGAGTCAGCCCTGGGCCGTGGAGGGGCCCAGCGTTGTACCTCCTGGGGCCCCAGACGGAAAGCGGCCCCACGCCCAGCACAGCACAGTGTGGAATTCCCCTCCCCCGTCCAAGTTCTTGGACTATCCCCGCTCAACTACAAGGGCCCTGTGGCATGCTCTGAACCCACCGCGAGCTACTGACCCAGCCCCTCAGTGCTCTGCTTCAACAAGAAAAACAGAAACCACCTCTTCGGCAAAGTCCCAAATACAGTAAACTAAGGACACGCCTTCTGTTTTAATAAGCTCTGCTTGGGTTTTAAGGGGATCGGAGGATGGCCAGTTTTTACCCCTGCAAGTGGAGCTGTCACTGGTTTCTTTGGCTCTGATTAGAGGGACTTGAAATGGACCTCTTGTTTTACCACGTGGTTCTCAGTGCCGCAGGATCATCAGGGACAGGAAAGGCACCAAAAGAAAGGTGGCTGGGAGGTAGCACATTCTCTCACGCTTCCTGTGTTCTCACCACAGATGCGCAGTGACGCCCTGCTGTCAGGCTGGTGTGGTTTGCTAGCTCAGTCCGTGTAACAGAACACGTCTTTCAACGAGGACAAAGAATGGGACAGATGCAGGCTTGCATGCTGACCCCAGTGCGCCCTGCACTGTGTGCTTCACTGGCCAAATCATTTAACTTCTTGAGCCTGATTTCAGGGACCTGACCTTACCTTCAGGACTGCCGAGGAGGTTAAAGGAGCGTGCACACAGTTTCCGGCACACAGAAGGCGCCCAACGGACAGCACTCTGCCTTGCCCCCTTTCCCTTCTCCCTCGGGGACGTTCGAGGTGACATCAGAGCCCCTTAGTGAGACGGCTACCAGGTCTCGGGTTTGCCAATTTCTGCTGGTATCAGTGTCTACTGTGATGCTACAACTTTTGCAAATGTCAGCTGGGGACTCATGGTGGTCTCACAGCATCAGGGGCTTGGCCCAGGGAAGGTGCAGGACCCTCCTGAGACAGGAAACAGGACAGCAGCTTGGACCCTGAAATCTGGGGAAAGCAGGATTGGGTTCCTGATCGCCCCTCCCTAGCCGAGCAGCTTCTCCAGGTCCATTCTCCCGGAGCTCTGTTGAGGGTGAGAGAGTGATGCTTGAGGCCCTGAAACACCGACCGGCACACACGGGTCATGTCCTTCTCTGCCCTGGCCCAGGCCGCGCTCAGCTCTCTGCTGACTCCCAGCAGCCGGCCCGGGAGCAGAGGTGCTGTTTCCTGTGCGTTTGCCATGTTCTTGCTTCGGCTGAGATGCCCACGTCCCGCCCGTGCACCCCCGCCCACCCCAGCTCCGCCGGGCATGATTCAACCTGGAGGAATCTGTGACTACTCCTCAGTCTCAGGAAAGCTCACACCACAGCTGAATACACAGCTGCTGACGGATCATGCAGATAACCCAGAGCTTCAACCCTGTTACAAAACCAAGTTCATACCATTATTCCTAATTTCCACATCCTACCAAACAGTCTACCGCAGTAAACATGGATGGAAAAGAAAAACTGAGACAATGTCTCTTATCAAAGTGTGAATATTAACAGTGATAATCTGCACATCCATCCGGGCGAGCCAAGTTCCTGGGCAGCCGGGTCCCTGCGGTAGGGAGTTCAGAGCTACAGGTGCCGAGCGGACACATAGTCCTTTACTCAAAGGCTCACCTTTCTGGGGGGAGAGAGAGCTTCCCATTTCTTTTTCCTTTGATCCCGTGTGCTGTGGGAGGGGCAGGCATGCCTCTGAGATCCCACATACGGAATCAGCTCTTGGAGACGTTCAGATTTACCTCAACGCGCGCCCTGAGCTGGGGGATGCAAGTATGCTGCAACTGCCAGTAGAAAGGGCATACGCACGCATAAACCTGTCTAATGACTCAGGTTACATATGCCTCAAAGAATGTTCTGTCCTGTTAAAATCTGCAAACAGGCCAGCGCCGCGGCTCACTAGGCTAATCCTCCGCCTTGCGGTGCCGGCACACCAGGTTCTAGTCCCGGTCGGGGCTCTGGATTCTGTCCCGGTTGCCCCTCTTCCAGGCCAGCTCTCTGCTGTGGCCAGGGAGTGCAGTGGAGGATGGCCCAAGTGCTTGGGCCCTGCACCCCATGGGAGACCAGGAGAAGCACCTGGCTCCTGCCATCGGATCAGCGCAGTGCACCGGCCGCAGCGCGCTGGCCGCGGCGGCCATTGGAGGGTGAACCAACGGCAAAAGGAAGACCTTTCTCTCTGTCTCTCTCTCTCACTATCCACTCTGCTTGTCAAAAAAAAAAAAAAAAATCTGCAAACATTTTTCTCTCCAGGGAGTTAGGATTCTGCACCGTAGCAGGTGCTTTATTACAAACGCGGAGCTCACTGACGATGAGCCCGCGGCGACGTTAGGATGCTCTGCTCATGGAGCCCCCCGGCTGGGGCGCGGCCCTTACCTGAGGCCCTCGCCCTCGGCACAGTGCTGCCGGCAGTACTCCAGAGTGTAGGTGTCCGCGGCCTCCGGGCTGGTGGGTCGCCAGCGGATGGTGGCCGTGCTCCAGCACACTGTGCAGTCCTCCGCGCGCAGCACCGGGGTGGAGGGCGCTGCAGAGAGGAAGCCCTGTCAGTTGTGGGCGGAGCCAGCTCTGCTGCCCTGCTCGCTGGAAGAACGCTTGGCCGGGACTTTTTCTTTATTTTTTTAAATTAAAAAAAATTCATTTTGGATTGAAAGCCCAAATGGAGCAAAGATGTATGCAGTGAAAAGTCAGTCTCCCCGCTCTCCTGCCGTCCAACTCACAGCTCCTACCCACCCCCAAACGGCCTGGAATAGCAGCTTCCTCCAAACCCTACCCGGCTTCATCAGAGGTGTGCGAGGACACGCCCACCTCCTTTACACCAAACAGTCACGACCTTGCCCGCAGCAGCGGCTTGCTGGGAATTCCTTGCACAGCGGTGGCGGAAGCTGTGCCTCCCGTGACCCCATGCAGTTCCCTTGCAGCCATGCAGGCGTGTTGACGCCGCACTTCCTGCTGCAGCCTCTGGGAAGACTCCATCATGAGTGAGCAGTCCCAGCCCAACACCACCCCTGAGGACGGGGCTCCCGGCACCAGCCCCACACAGCTTCTGGGTGCTGAGCCTTCTCGCTGCACATCCCCACTGCTCTCCACCCCTGCCCTGTCTCAGGCCACCATGCTGCGGGAATACCATCATTCCCAGCCAGCCTTTAAAGCCTTCCCCGCATGCCACCGCCCCAGCGGCCGGTCACGATCCTGCCCCTGCTGGCTGCCCCGGGCACCTGCACTGCAGTGGGCTCACCATGGCCCACAGCCCTTGTCAGATATCTTCTAGGACCACCTGACCACTAGCGTCTCCAGAACAGGACCCAGCCTCACTCACTGCTGTGTACTCAGCACCTGGCACAGCACCCAGGGCCCGGCAGGCACCAAGTGACTACTTCCCGGCTGTCCTGGGCTTCTCTGATGAACTGAGTAGCGCCTCCCGCCACCCCCTCGGCATCCCCTTACCTGTTCTGAAAATCGCCCTTTCGCTGGGCAGGCTGCAGCCCGTGAAGTTCACAGCCATCACCCACACTTGATAGCACCGGTCAGGCTCCAAGTCTTCAAAAATGCAGCAGCTTTCTTTCACCGTCAATCTGTATTCCTCCACCAACTCTAGCGTAAAACACAATCATAAACTCTAAGGCACCTTCCAAAGTCAACAGAAAGTTATAGTTATTGTAAAAGTAATCTGTGATTTTTTCCAGCAGAAAACCCAGACTCACATTCATACAGATATTATGGAATAACTAGGTCTGTGGCATATATAAGGAAACAGCAGCATTCGGAAAAGAAACATTTAGAATGACACAGTGTTACTTGAGGACACTTATCAAAGATAATAGCATATTAGAAAGTTTCTGAGCTTCCTGTGCCCTAATTAAAGTGACTTATTACAATAGCAAATATTAAAATTGCATAAAATGTATGTTAGCTTACGTGTCAGTAACACATTAGCAAGAACATTTCTAGGAGCCAGTGCCAACATTTCAGAAGAGAACATCATAAAACAGTGCAACCTCCTAGTTTCTGGACTTACGATGTTGCATCAAAGCATCGTCACAGATGACTGAACTATTTTAGATACCGTAACACTCTCCAAATTTCAAATCCTGGTTCCTTCTCATGAATGCCAGAACTCTTCCAACTAGAGATATCCACAATGTACAGAAATATGTGAGTCAATCTGATAGACCACACACTATTCTGCAAAGCATTTTTGCCCAATTGGGTCATTTTCCTTCCAAAATTTCCTAAATTACTGTACTGTCAATATTTTCATAGCAAAATCTACTCAGTGCCCATCTGGACACCTGACCCTCAGGACAGGCTGACGAGCCTCACTAAAAATGTCCTCTCCTTTAAAAAGCTGGTTTTCGTGGCTGGCGCTGTGGCACAGCAGGTTAAGCTACCACCTGTGATGCCAGCATTCTGTAACAGTGCCACTTCGAGTCCTGGCTGCTCCTCTTCTGATCCGGCTCCCTACTAATGAGCTGGGAAAGCAGAAGATGGCCTTAGTGCTTAGGCCCCTGCTACCCAGGTGGATGACCTGGGTGGAATTCTAGGCTCATGGCTTCTGGCCCAGCCCTGGCCATTGGAGTGAACCAGCAGATGGAATACCTCGCTCTATAACTCTGCCCTCCAGAATAAATAAATAAGTCTTATTAAAAACACAGACGATTCTCTTTCCTTCAGTGAACTGGAGGTTGCCCTGCTCTGTGCTCCTGAAGGTTCCATCGGCAAGGCTCCTCCAGGTAGGAGCAGATGCTGCCTCCGCAGCAACAGGAGCCCCCAGTCTGGCAGGGCCGTGCAGGTGCCTCTGCCTTTCCCGGAGAGCTACACCCTCTGGGCAGACAGTTCCACCTGGAGATGGTCAGAGGGACCCAGACACGGGACACGCTTCCCCGTGGCCCAGGAACTGGCTGGCGTTTTCACTTTCCTGTGGGCTCCCTCCTTTCAGCAGTGCCTGCGGCCCACACCTGAAGGCGTGGCAGGCACAGGTCCGTGCTGCAGGGCAGTCAGCCTGGCCAGCTGTCTTCAGCACCGTGCTGGGCACTGAGCAAGTGTCTGGGGTGGGGTGGGAGTAAAGCACACACAACAGTGTCCCGGGCGATGGGTCTTGGAGAGCCATGACAAAGGTGGCGTAGGAGACGACACGTGGGTAACTGGACACAGGGGCAAACACCAAAACAAGATCTACGTTTTAATCCCTTGAACGAGTGACTTGACCTCACCCCAGTTCCCTCATTTGCAAATGGGGATACAATACTTGTTTCCTGGTGCTGCGATACAGATTTGGGAAAAGATCCTCAAAAATAGGAGTGAGGGGCCAACACCATGGCATAGTAGGCCTGTGGTGCCGGCATCCCGTACGGGGGCCAGTTCACATCCCAGCTGTGATCCAGCTCTCCGCTGTGGCCTGGGAAGGCAGTGGAAGATGGCCCAAGCGCTCGGGCGCCTGCACCCACGTGGGAGACCTGGAAGAAGCTCCTGGCTTCAGCCTGTCACAACCCCTTCCGTTGTGCCCACCTGGGGGGTGAACCAGCAGACAGATCTTTCTGTCTCTTCCTCTCTAACTCTGCCTCTCGAAAAATGAATAACCCTTTAAAAAGAAACAGGAGTGAAACTGAGCCAGCTCTGTGCAAGGCAGCAACACGAACGCCACAGGCCTCGCCAGAGGGCAAACCGCTCCCCGCAGAGGCCCCTCCGTCAGACCTGCAGCTCATACCTCCCAAGCTGTTCCCCTGCTGTCCTGGGACAGCCCAAAACTACACCATACCTAGCCCATGTCTTGAGAATCATGACACTAAATTCCCCTTTAAGGTTTGTCTGTGGCTCTTAACAAAGGTAAATCTGAGTAACTGTCAATCGTGTGTGGAGAGAAGCTCCAAGGCTTCGGAAAAGTCCCAAAGCAGTGCAGACTCCCCAGCTCCACCCAGAAATGCAAATCAACAGGATAAACCTGTTGGTTCATGGGAAGAAAACTCACCCTAACAGAGAAGTGTGGCTCTTGGATTGGCATCCCTATCGCAGCAGACAGCTGCTGGCTGGCCTGCCTGCTATTCCCTTGTAGTGTGCCCATGAAGTCTCTCTGCTCACTCTGTATGACTGCTGTGCCTCAAGTGGACACTTCTGGCAACACATGGCACCCAACGCTACATTTGCAACAAGTGGTGGACACCTCGATCAGACCTCAGCACAAACACTTCATTGTTCCTGAACCTCCGTTGTGTCCTCCTTTCCGAAAACGAGAATCGCGTAGTTGCTCTTATTCTCCTGAGAGCTGAAAGTCAAATCTGAATCTCAATTACAATATTCCTGTGGACCATTATTTTGTTATTTATCCATTTTTCCCCTTGATCTTGATTTTCAAATTTTGGTTCTAGGTTATGAGAAATTTCTCTCTGCTTGCTGAGTTCTTGCTGTTGGTTCTGCTGTTTTGCAAGTGGCTACCATGCTTTGTAGTCATAATATACATCTATTGAAAATGTCACAGTAAGAAGCAGCAGCGTGCGCACACAGCTCTGTGCTCGCAATCCTACCGTTGATGTCTTGGTCATCCTGCGGCCCCTCCATGCAGTACACCTGGAAGGAGTCGATGGTGTCCTCCTTGTTCCTGCTCCAGTAAACGGCGATGGTTGTGCTAGTGGCAGAATTCGGTTCCTGAGGTTCTAATCTCGGAGGCTGTGGAACTGCAATGCAGGCAACATTTATCATAGTTGATGCTGTTCCTATCGATTGGTTGTTTTTGCTTGTTTGCTAAAGTGGCTCGTGCTTGCTGAGAATAATTAAACAATACGGAAACAGAGGAGGTAAAAGTAGAAGGCTCCCTTGCTCCCAACACCCTCCTGCCCATTGCATCCTTGGATGTCATCCCTCCACGGTTGAGTGCAGCCATCTGCACGCTATTGATTATTTGCACCCATATAATCCAAATGGGTGTAAGTAAGAATGGATGACAGATCGGGGTAACTTGGTAATTCCACTCTGCAATCCCATAATAAACTCATACAGGCTAGCAGATGCATCTAAACACTTGATGTTCCTTCACGTTAAAATCACCTCCATAAACAAGCTTGGCTAGACAACCAGTGTTTCATTGTTCTGTAGTTTAAAAAGTCCATACTCTAACAGAGACACAATGAGATGCTTTTAGAAACAGTTGCAATTCCTTCAAGGCTGAAGAAGGCTTACATGCATAAAATATCACAAAGCACTTCCTAAAACAACTCTCCCACTGTCTTTCCAATACAGCCACACCGGCAGATATAAAATAAAAAATAAAAACTACACAGCGGGGAAAGTACCTGTTGGCTGAGTCAGTTATAAGTTTTGGGCACATAGTTTAACTCAGCTATTCTGAATTTTTAAGCTAATAATATTCCTAAATGCTTTCTTAGAGATTTTTGAAGTGTGTGATTATATTTGTTGACCACTAATGGCGTATACCACACTATAAATCAAGCTCTGTGCAATTCTTTCCCAAAATTTATGACACAAAATCACTGAACATATATTACAAACTGGAGGAGAAGGTTATTCCCATCGTTGGAAAGATGTCATGCTCCTAAATGATTGCGCATGGTAATTTTTTCCTCGTCAACAATTTCCCGAGGGAAAGCTTGCTGAAATAATATGGGCCAGATCTTAGGAGATTTATCAAACGCTGACTTGAAAGGCAAAGGAAATTAAGGTTAGTTCAACAAGAAGTTTGGAAAAAGGAAACGGGTCTAAAGAATAGAACAAAAGGAGACAAACTGAAAAGATTCAATAGGAATAAAGAGCTGAATAATAAGAGTTTAAATGAGAGGCAGGATGGCAGAACGGGTAAGCTCCTGGGCTCAGAAAAGGGAGGCGGGCCCAGGGTTAATCGCCAGCTCCGCCACTCACCAGCTGTGTCCCCCAGCCTCAGCACCCACATCGCCAACATGAGGAGACAGCAACAGTGTCGCTCCCTCCCAGGGCGGTGGGAGGCAAGCCGCAGGTTGTGCTCATGTGCAGAGGCACACATGTCCACCGCAAAGGAGCACAGGAGCGGGGCTGGACCAGGGGGCTCCTGGAGCTGGGGCTGGACCAGGGGGCTCCTGGAGCTGGGGCTGGACCAGGGGGCTCCTGGAGCTGGGGCTGGACCAGGGAACTCCTAGAGCTGGGACTAGGCCAGAAGCCAGCCCTGGGATCCACGGTGAGCAGAAGGCCACGGGCAGAGTACCTCTCCCAGGCTCATAACAGCTCCGAGACCCTTATGCTATCTTCGACTGTCTTCCTGGCAGAGAACGGCAGTCCATCCAAGATAAATGCCAGCATCACTGAGGAGCACCCAGGACGTCCCCACTGTCCCAAGGGTCTTGAGCTGGGGCAGGGAAGCCCTGAAGGATGAGGGATGAAAACGCACCCTGTTTTTGTTCCTATGAATTACACACTGGGCTACCTCTGGATTTGGAAGTGGCAACATCTTTTCACATCTCTCTTTCTTAATTTAACAAACTGACAAAGTGAAAATTGACCTAATGTAACACCTAATTTTCAGGAAGAAGAGCTGTGGGGAAGTAAGCAAATGCGTGGGCTACAAATGATCTTGCTCCCTGTGCTCCTTGCCCCAAAGCCCTGACACAGTTCCTGAAAACCAAGGAAGTCCTTCTACTTCCCAAAGCACTTTCAAATGACGGAGAACAGGAATGTTCCACAGGTGGAATCCAACAGCGACTGGATCTACAACTCCTGTGTGGCAGAACGTCAGCGGCCCGGATTCTGTTAGCCACTCCGTCCACGCACGACAGCGACAGACTAGAGTGAATGAGAGAGCAAAACAGAACAGAACGGAAACGTAGGGCTTCTCTACCAGGGGCTAAGGGATGAGGCACTGGAATCCCACCCTGGGCTCCCTGTGCCTGATGAAATATACCCGTAGGAGCTGCCCCCATCGCGGGGTTAAGCACTGATCAATCGACTCGGGCTTCGGAACCTGGGGCCTGATACAGACTTCCATTCAAGCAAGCTCTCAGACAGTTCCAGGTGACCAGCACTAGTCCCAGCAGCCAAGAGGTGGAATCCTCGTGTCCATCCACGGGTGGGTGAGTAAGTGGATCGATCGACTGATGGGCCAAAAAAGCGTGGTGAATATTATTCAGCCTTAAAAAGAAAGAAAACCCTCACACACACTTTGACGTGGAGCACGCAGTATGTCTCCACTTTTCCAAGGGTCTCGGAGGCTGGGGCAGAGCTTGTCAAGCAGGCTTCCCCGGAAGTGCACCCACGTCTGATTGCTGCTATCAGACCCCCCACTGGGTCAGCACCCGCTCAGCAGCACGGCCTCCTCACAGTCCCAGAACTCCCCACCGAGCAGGACCCGTATCTGTGACGTGAGCCCGCTGCCTTCCTCATCTGCCAGATTGCACTTTCTCCTTCCTTTACCCTCAAACCTGGTCTGCGTTGTTTGGACTTGGCACCAGGAACAGGGACAGAGCTTTCAGACACACGACCCCTAAAATGTATACAGCATCCTCTCGCTGTCTAACAGTTGTTCAAAGTGTTGAAGCATGTACATGGGCTCTTTGAAAAGTTCATGGAAAAACACGCATCAAGGAAACACTATGAATGGATTCCAATTTTCTGCAGCAAAATAAGCATATTTTTAACTTCCATCTCCCCCCAAGCGTTTGAAGACCCTCGTACATCCTGACTGAACAAGAGCTCTGCTGTGGGGGTCGGGACTTCTTCGTTCGTAGTCACTGCCCTCGTCTAACGTCCTTGAAGACAAGAAGAAGTCCCTTCTGTTTTGAGCTATTTCTGGAGAAAACTCACTAGGAAAATGACTGCATTGTTTACTTTCGACAGGTGTGGTGGGATTTGGGGAGAAGTGTGTGTGTGTGTTGTTGTTGTTGTTTCTTTGTCTTTTTAAAGACATAGTAACCCTTCAATAGATACTAAACGAAAGCCACCTACACAGGAGCACACGTGGGCACGCGGTACAGAGAGGGACACTGGTCACTCTGCTGAAACTCGGCAGCTTCCAGAAACCTAAGTCAGCTCTGGTGTCTCGTTTATTAATACAGAACATCAAGGAGACTGTGACGAGCAAGATGTTTCCCAGAGCTGAGTGGGAGGCTGCTGGCCACAGCCTGCCTGCGGTGCCGAGCCGAGTTCTCTGAGCTCATCTATTTAGTTTGCAACAAAAGAACAGAACTGAAGAGGGGACAGCCATTCACAGGGAAAATTCTGCTGGATACCTACAAAAATTTTTAAAAACAGAAAAAGAGGAGGCCGTCTGGTTCCATGGCTTTTGCCTCTGCCTCCCGCTTCCCCAGCGTCCAAGGGGCTGTGGAGGACACGCAGCTGGACATGGACGGGGGCTCTCCTCTCCAGCCGCGTTTCTGAGCCCCTCTTTAAAACTGTATGCCCCACACTTCCTTTCTTTCTCCATGTCTGTGTCTTTTTAGATTATCAAACTCCACAAAGGACCAGGCCCAAACTGCCGAATTCCAGCCAGGTCACTAACGCGGACGTGCTTACCGGCCACTTGCTTCAGCACCTGGTCGCTTCTCGCCGAGCTGTCCTCGTAGTGTTCAAAGAGAGAAAAGGCAGCGGGCACGTTCTCCAGAGACGCCGTGCTCTCCATTGCAGACAGCAACCTGCAGGGTGAGGACAGGGTGGGCAGAGCTGGGCCTCAGTCAGGAAGTGGTCAGCCCGGGCTCCAGGGGAGAACAGGCAGGCCCCCGCTGTCTCCAAAGAGGACGTCAACAGTCTCAAAGCCTCAACACGTATTAGGCGACTTCACTTACAAACAGGCTGTCTTTGGTGCAAAGCATTTCTGAAATCCATGCATAATTACAACACTCAGGTTCCAGACCCTTTTGGAAAAACCTCCATAAGTCTAAAATCTACTCTTCAGGTTCTTAGGCAAATGGAATTACTGAAAACGTCATTGCCAGATCCTGAAATCAGAAAAGAGCCCATCAAACTGTACAGTTTCGCATGTTTTCTTGATAAGGTTCGTCCTAACACATTCTCCATTTCCACTGTCATTTTCTTTCCTTCCTAAAGGACGTGAATGTTCAGAGCCTGTCTGGAATACACACGCACCTTGTGGGACAGCGCTGATGTCCCTGAGCCCCACTATAGGGCTTCTAGGCATTCAGCCACCTGCCTCCTGCCAGGCGCCACACAAACAGGTGCACACAGACAGCGGCGCAAGGCCAGCCACTCCCAAGTGAAGAACAGCAGTTTGTAAACTTATAGCTTTGACAGGCTCAAGAGCCTCTTGGAGGAAACCAACTGAGGTCAAGTCTAGTATTCCCATCCAGGTGAAATCTGGACTGAAACAAACAGAAGGAGCAAAGCAGGAGAGGAGAGTGTGCAAGAGGATTTATCCGAGGGGCCCAGAGTGGGCAGGGAGCTCTCCCCTGCGTCCCTCTCCCGTGGGGGACTGCGGTTCTCTGCCAGCAACCAGGCTGCCTGCGTGGGCTGAGCTGCCATGGCTCCGGGGGCGTCTACGCTTGCTACTGGAACTTTCTTCTCCAGACCTCTACGTGGCTCCTCCCCTCGTATAATTTAATCCCCAGCCAACCACGGGGGGCTCCGCGGCAAGCCCAGCAGAGGCTGCCCCGCATGCCCTCTGCTGCCTCCCCTCGTCCCGGCCTGGCGGGGTCCGCCTGCCTTCTCCACCGCACGCACCCCGTAGGCAGGAAAGGACTGTCTCATCCACAGCTGCATCACAGTGCCTTCCGCAGCGTGTGGGAGGCATTTAATAAGCGCATTCTGAACGCATAAGGAGCCAACATCTCATTTGGGCGAGGATGCCAGGATCTCAGGGACACTGGATTTCAGGGTCAGTGTGAGGGGGAAAGATTATAAAACACACTGAAACATCTGACGAATGCCTTCCACGGTTACTACGGTTGGAAATAACAAGTCACTATCGTTGCATTTTTTGTTTGTTTGTTTGTTTTTTGGACAGGCAGAGTTAAACAGTGACAGAAAGAGAGACAGAGAGAAAAGTCTTCCTTTTTCTGTTGGTTCACCCCCCAAGTGGCCGCTATGGCCAGCACACTGCGCCAGTCCGAAGCCAGGAGCCAGTTGCTTCCTCCTGGTCTCCCATGCAGGTGCAGGGCCCAAGCACTTGGGCCATCCTCCACTGCCTTCCCGGGCCACAGTAGAGAGCTGGACTAGAAGAGGAGAACCGGGACAGAACCGGCGCCCCAACCGGGACTAAAACCCGGGGTGTCAGCGCCGCAGGTGGAGGATTAGCCAAGTGAGCCGCGGCACTGGCCTATCATTGGATTTAGGGGAGTTGATCCTGGTAACCACTTCACAGGAGGTGACGGCTGGGCCGGGTGTTAAAGAACTAAAGGGAGCTGTCTAGGCAGCAAGGGGAGCAGTGGGCACCATCGCGGGCATGTGACACGGGGACAGTCAGAGATGAAACCAAAGGTGTTCCTGGCCGGTGCCGCGGCTCACTAGGCTAATCCTCCGCCTTGCGGCGCCGGCACACCAGGTTCCAGTCCCAGTCGGGGCGCCGGATTCTGTCCCGGTTGCCCCTCTTCCAGGCCAGCTCTCTGCTGTGGCCCGGGAGTGCAGTGGAGGATGGCCCAAGTGCTTGGGCCCTGCACCCCATGGGAGACCAGGAGAAGCACCTGGCTCCTGGCTCCTGCCATCAGATCAGCGCAGTGTGCCGGCCACAGTGTGCCGGCCGCGGCAGCCATTGGAGTGTGAACCAACGGCAAAGGAAGACCTTTCTCTCTGTCTCTCTCTCACTGTCCACTCTGCCTGTCAAAATAAATAAATAAATAAAACAACAAAGAAACCAAAGGTGTTCAAGGCTCGACTGCAAGAGCCTTCCATTCCCACGCAGAGTTTCCGTCTCATCTGTGAAGGCAGGGGGAGCCAGAGCAGTGCGCGTGCTAGGGAGGAAGACCCTGGCAGGGGTCGGGGAAGGAGCAGTGCAAGCAGACCAGGGAGGCCCCACGACTTGGTGTAGGCTTCGGGGCTGCAGAGGGCAGAGATGTAGACTCAGAATGAACACCAGCTGGTGACCAGGACGCATGCCAGGCCTTCTCAGCACAGTGCCAACGAAAGGCAGGACTTTCTGAGCCCCACAGCTCTGGCTGTAGATGTCACAAAATGCTCTAGATTACCGATGCCCAGCCCTGTAGATTTTAACACCAGCACATGGAATGGGGAGTGGACATGTTTTCTCCAGCAGCTCTTACATTGGTTGCAACTCTTCCTTCATTATGTTAACACAAAAGAGCAAAATGGAGAAAAAAAAATATGCATCTCCTTAACAGAACAGCATTTTCTAAGCAAATGTGTTTTTCAAGATATGCAAATGCTAAGTCTAAATATGCTTGACAGCATTCCTTAATTTAAGCTTTTTTTGTGTGTTGCGAAAAAGTCATTTAATACATGAGCATGCCTTCAGAGATAGAGCAGGATGGGGGGGGGGCAGCAAGGTGAAACAGCGCAGACGAGGGGCCAGCACTGAGGCGGAGCAGGTAAAGCCGCTGCCTGCAGTGCCAGCATCATGTATAAGCACCGGTTTGAGTCCTGGCTGCTCCACTTCTGATCCAGCTCTCTGCTATGGCCTGGGAAAGCAGTAGAAGATGGCCCGAGTCTTTGGAGCCCTGCACTAGCGTGGGAGACCTGGGAGAAGCTCCTGGCCCCTGGATTTAGATCAGCACAGCTCTAACTGTTGCGGCCAACTGGCGAGTGAACCAGCAGATGGAAGACCTCTCTCTCTCTTCTGCCTCTCCTTTTCTCTCTATGTAACTCTGACTTTCAAATAAATACATAAATCTTTAAAAACAAACAAACAAACAAATGAACATACAAGTAATTTCCGTAAGACTACTGCAACACTCCGTGGAGCAGAGTTTTTGTAAGTAAATGGGATTCACTTATGAGGTTTCTAATCTAAATCCATTTCCTCCGACTCTAATGTATCACAGATACACAGTTCTGTGTTCTATGTTACTGTTTCACAACCTGACCTGACGTGAAAGTAACCCAGAGGCAATATTTACAATTTAGGAACTGCATCCAAAATTACTTTCAAATGATAAAATGTTAGGCCCAGCCAGATGGAGGGACCTCGGGTCCTGCCGTGGCCAAAAGGGACAGACTGTCAGAGTAGCACCAACCTCAGCGTCCGATGTGCTCAGTTTTTTTGCATTTTTTTTTTTGGTTTTAAATTTTGTTTTAATTGACATGTAAAAATTATATTTATGGGATACCACATGTTTCAGTATTCAATGTGTACACTGCATAATGTTTGTGTTTATATAGACATTTTCTAATTTCTTATTGAGTGCTTTTCCTTTCAAAAGAATCAAGAATTGTCTTAGACTGAGTGTTAACAACAAAAGTAAAACAAAATAAACAAAAAAGGAGGATTCATTTAGGTTAGCTGAGCAGAAAAAGATAAATGCATGACTCTTTTGAAAAGAAAATGAGATAACATTCCATTAGGATTACATAAGTCATCAAACTACTCAAGGCAGGGCTGAATGATTCTCTCACATACTCACATTTAACCAATAAATCTAAGTATCTACAGAATTCTTTGTATGCAGTGACAGGCAAGATGGTCTAGATTAGGCTGAAAACGCAGACTACATCTCAGGGAAGCAGTTAGAAATCTACTTCATGATCATCGTTATTTACCTAAAGCACATGCAATTTTCCTTCAAAGCTGTCACTTAGCTTTTGAAAGCCCGGTGTCTACACGCGCAAAAGCCAGGAGCTCACACCGCTTTCCCAGATCAGCAGCTCAGTCTCTACAAAGCATCCGAGTATTAGAGGTGGAGCACTGCCATGCCATCTTCAGTCACCATGGTCTGGGTACCTTTCATTGATCTCCTCAAACGACTTGGGGGGGAACAGAGGGAGAGGGGGAGAGAGAGGGAGAAAGGGAGAGACAGAGAGAGAGATGGAGAGAGAGGGGAGAGATGGAGAAAAAGAGAGACTCATTAACACAGGAGGAGAGACAAGCAAGACCTCTAAGCTTGCACTCACTGGAAAATCCTTGCCCTTCTGCCTCCCTGACGCCATGGCTGCCGCCTGGGTGAGGAGGAGGTGGGGGCTGGGGACAGCGAGGGCGTGGCCCCCAGGCTAAGGAGCTGGGCTCAGCCCTCGGCCCAGCAGTCTGTGTCCTACTTCGCGCTAGTCATTACCAAATGGCTGCGTTTCCAGAATGGGAGGCTCTAAAGCAGAAAAATGGTTTCAATTTGTTCGTTGTGGGCTGAACACCAAAGATGTCACCTGCAGGGGTCTCTGACTGCTGCCTTCCCCGTGCTTTTCTGTAGCTTCTGGTTTTTCTGAAATGCATACGTATGACTTTTATAAGCAGGGGCTGTTCCTTAAAAACAACAACTCCTTGTCTCAGAGAGAAGGAAATATTCTTATCAGGCAGAGATAAGCACTTTATCAACGTTCTGTTCCCCCAGAGGGGCCTCATGGACAAATGTCCATGCTCAGCCTTCAGGAAGCCGGTGCAGTCTGACGGTCCTAGCTCTCCTTAAAGAGGCCACGTCTGCTCGGATTGGCTCTGGCTGGCGGTGTCCCCGGAAATAAGCCGAAAGCCTCACAGCGCCCCATTCTGTCGAGCTTTTCCTCCAGTCTTGCGACGCGAGGCCCCACAGCGTAAGAGGGCACTGGCTACACTGGACATCTGGACTTGGGGCTGCTCTCCAGGCCAACACCCCCAGGACCCTTGGTTATCCTGGCTCCGGGAGAACCAGCATCCCACTGGAAGCTCCAGGCAACCGTGAGGAGCAGGCAGTCTGTGTTCTTGGGGCCATCAGGGCAGCCCCGAGGGACTCACGTGTCCCCAGGTGACTCGCCCAGGAAGCCCCTTGCTAAGACACCGAGCCACCACAGAGAGTGACCACATCCCGTCACCCTGTGTGCACTAACAGGGTGTGCAAGTGCTACTCTCAGCCAGGTGGTGAGGCTCAGAGAGAATGATCTGCACGAGAGGTCACCTCTTGGGAGGTGACCGTGATCTGTAGGAGGTCGGGCCCAGGGGCCAGCTGGGGGATGTCGGGAGCCAGGAGACAGGGCCAGCCTTGGGCAGGGAGAGGAGGGCACAGCACAGGCTTCCGGGGCTGCTTTCTCTCCGTCCGAGGAGACAGCAAGGACACAGTGACAGCCAGGATGGCGACACTGCGGCCTGACTCCAGGGATCCTCCTGCTGTTTCGGGATTTAGGGGGCCTTTCCTTTCGGCACCAGCAAGCCTGGATAACTTCTAAACATCTCTATGGCGTAAACCCCACACTGGGCCAGAACTGATCTCAAGGAACGTGGAAAGGTGAAGTTTGAGAAGCGGGCTCGCGCCCGAGCGGTGCTTACGGACAGGAACACGGCCTCGTCCAGCCCCTCTGCCTCCCTCACGATGCTCTCCAGCGTGTCCTTGGCCGTGTCCATGCTCTGCAGGAAGCGCACCATCTGGTCGTGCAGGAACCCCATCTTCCGCCTCTTCACCTCCTCGAAGCTCTGGGCTTTCTCGTCGTACTGCGCCAGAACCTTCTTCATCATCTGCTCATTCTGCTCCTCCAGTAGCTTCTCATTTTTGCTGCAGTTTTCCTGAAAACAGAGCCAAACAGCAAAATCTCTTCTGAGTCCAACAGGAAGTGTGTGCTTCTTTTTTCTCTTAAAGATTTTATTTATTTATTTATTTGGAAGGCAAAGTGACAGAGGGAGAGACAGGAAGACAGAGATCTTCCACGCGCTGGCTCACTCCGCCAACGGCTGCAAGAGCCAGGGCTTGTCCAGGCTGAAACCAGGAGCCCAGAGCTCCATCTGGGTTCCCAACATGGTTCCCAAGCAGGGAGCTGGATGGGAAGCAGAGCAGCCAGGACTCGAACCGGTGCTCCGATATGGGATGCTGGCATTGCAGGCGGCAGCCTAGCTCACTACGCCACAATGCTGGTCCTTTTTTCCCCCCTTTTTTAGGGAGACATCAGGCTTCTAAAGAACTAGTCTCTGGCACTGGTACAGGAAGTGCACTGTCTTCATTTCCAACCTGGCAGCCCCTTTTGCCATAATTGGCTGTGCAAAGGAATTCACTGTAAGGAGGGCACCAAGGAGGGCTCAGCCGTGGAGGTCTGTTTTAAAGACATTTGTAGCAAAGCCTTGCCTACTGCATTCCCACAGGCATGAGGAGCCTGGCCTCCGGGGAGCAGAAAGGAGCAGGGGTTATTTTCTCGGCTCCACCACAGTTATGGTGTGGGGAGGGGCACAGTCAGGATACAGATCAGGGAGCTACATTCCCGGTGTTCTGCAGCGAGGGACAGCTCCTTCTACCGTGGGAGAGGCTTAGGGACCTCATGGTCCCTAAGGACACGCAGATGCCTGGCTATCCTCAGAAGCAGGATCTGTGATAAGGTGATCATAGCTTACATAATTCATGGTCAGAAGGAACCCCTGGGTGAAGGAGCAGTAAAAACAACTGCATGGACCTGTAATGGGAATTAAGGAGCTCTCTCACAAGCAACCAAGATGTGGAGTTGCCCTAGTACTAGGGGACTGTGCCCAGGCTTCTGCAGTGGCCGTGGTCCTTCTGCTGCTCCTGACTGACAGAGAGGGTACCTGGACCATCCCTGAATAAGGCCGGAGCGTGGCTCTCCCTTCACTGTGAGGTGGCAAGGGGCAGAGATGGGTGAGCACGGACTCACTCACAGCTGGACCACAGGAGGCCCCACTGGCCTGAGCAAGGGGCACTGGGCAGTGACGTAGAGCATTTCCACAAGGCTAACACAGGGAGGGGCACGGAAGAGGAACGAGGTAGTGAACTCCCCCACCCCCCCCACCCCCCCGCCGCGCAAAGAAAGCTTTTATTTAAGACTTCATGCATTTCACAAGTACAACTCTAGGAATACAGTGATTCCTCGTATCACATCTGCCCTCCCACCCACTCTCCACCCCTCCACCTCATCCCTCTCCCATTCCCATTCTTCACCAAGAGCCATTTTCAAATAACTTTACACACAGAAGACCAACTCTAAACTAAGGAAAGAGTTCAACAGTTTGCACGGGAAAAAACAAAAACAAAAAACTGTTCCTCAACAGTCGAGACAAGGGCTGTTCCGTCATTGCATCTTGAAGTTAATTTCACTTCTTTTTTTTAGAAGCTTAATTCACTTTAAAGAAGCACCCAAGAATGATCTATCTTTTGGGAGCACTTAGACATAATTATAATACAACTTACGAGTACTGACGTCCTGCATGGGAAGTTAGTGCACAGTGACTCTTGTTGTTAATTCAACAACTAACACTCTTAGATACGACGTCAGTGATCACCCAAGGCTCTTTTTTTTTTTTTTTTTTTGACAGGAAGAGTTAGACAGTGAGAGAGAGAGAGAGAAAGGTCTTCCTTCCATTGGTTCACCCCACAAATGGCCACTACGGCTGGAGCTGAGCCGATCTGAAGCCAGGAGCCAGGTGCATCTCCTGGTCTCCCATGTGGGTGCAGGGCCCAAGCTCAGCTCCAGCCATAGTGGCCATTGGCAGGTGAGCCAATGGAAGGAAGACCTTTATCTCTGTCTCTCTCTCTCTCACTGTCTAACTCTATCTGTCCAAAAAAAAAAAAAAAAAAAAGTCAATTGATTTAGCTATTCAGGGTCTTCTGTGTTTCCATATGAATTTCAGCATCATTTTTTCTAGCTCTGAGAAGAATATCATCGGGATTTTGATTAGTATTGCATTGAATCTGTAAATGGCTTTTGAAAGTATGGACATTTTGATGATATTGATTCTTCCAATCCATGAACATGGATGATATTTCCTTTTTTTTGTATCTTTTTCTATTTCTTTCTTTAATGTTTTGTAATTCTCAATCAGAGGTTTTTGTCATCCTTGGTTAAATTTATCCCGAGGTATCTGATTTTATTTTTTGGAGCTACTGTGAACGGGACTGATCTTAGAAGTTCTTTATCAGCTGTGACATCGTCTATATTTGAAAGGCTCTTGATTTTTGTGTATTGATTTTATATCTTGGGACTTTACTAAACTCTTCTATGAGTTCCAACAGTCTCCTGGTGGAGTCCTTTGGATCCCCTATTTATAGAATCACGTCATCTGCAAATAGGGATACTTTGACTTCCTCCTTCCCAATTTGTATCCCTTTGATTTCTTTTTCTTGCCTGCTGTTTCTGGCTAAAACTTCCAGGACTATATTGAATAGCAATGGTAAGAGTGGGCATCCCTGTCTGGTTCTGGACCTCAGTCGGAATGCTTCCAACTTTTCCCATTCAATAGGTTGCTGGCTGTGGTTTGTCACAGATTGCCTTAATTGTGTTGAGGAATCTTCCTTCTATACCCAGTTTGCTTAGAATTTTCATCATGAAAGGGTATTGTATTTTATTAAATGCTTTCTTTTCATCTACTGAGATAATCATATGGCTTTTGTCTTTGAGTTTGTTAATGTGATGATTAACACACTGATTGATTTGTGAATGCTGAACCATCCCTGCATATCAGGGATAAATCCCACTTGGTCTGAGTAGATAATCTTTCGCATGTGTTGTTGTATTTGATTGGCTAGAATTTTGTTGAGGATTTTTGTGTCTATGCTAGTGAGGGAAATTGGTCTGCAGTTCTCTTTCTCTGTTGCATCTTTTTCAGCTTTAGGAATTAAGGTGATACTGGCTTCATAGAATCTGTGAGGATTCCTCCCTTTCAATTACTTTGAACAGCTTGAGAAGAATTGGAGTTAGTTCTTTAAATGTCTGGTAGAATTCAGCAGAGAAGTCATCCTGTCCTGGGCTTTCCTTTGTTGGGAGGTTATTATTGATTCAATTTTCATCTTGGTTATGGATCTGTTTAGGTTTTCTGTGTCTTCATGGCTCAATTTAGGTAGGTTGTATGTGTCCAGGAATCTATCCATTTCTTCTAGGATTCTCAGTTTATTGTCATACAGTTCTTTGTAGTAATTTCTGATTATTCTTTTTATGTCTGTGGTGTCTGTTGTTACATTTCCTTTTTCACCTCTAGTTTTACTAATTTGGGTCTTCTCTCTCCTTTTTTGGTTAGTTGGGCCAATGGTGTGTCAATTTTTTTTTTCAAAAAATTGTTTTATTGATCTTTTGTATTTTTCCCTTTTTTATTCTCTAATTTTAATTATTTCTTTTCTTCTATTAGGTTTGGGTTTGGTTTGCTATTGTTTTTCTACTCCTTGAGATGCATTGATAGCTTTTATATTTGGTGCCTTTCCAATTTCTTGATGTAGGCACCAATTGTTATGAACTTTCCTCTTAACGCTGCTTTGGCTGTATCCCCTAAGTTTTGATACATTGTGTCGTCATCTTCATTTGTTTCCAGAAATTTTTTGATTTCTCTTTTGATTTCTTCAATGATCATAAGGAGCATGTTGTTCAGTCTCAATGAATTTGCATATGCTCTAGAGATTCCTGAGTTGCTGATTTCCAGCTTCATTCCATTGTGGTCTGAGAATATGCATGATATGATTTCAGTGTTTTTGGTTTGCTAAGACTCATTTTATGGCCCAGCATGTGGTGAATCCTAGAGAAAGCTTCATGCACTGCAGAGAAGAATGTGTGATCTGCAACTGCAGGATGAGAAGTTCTGTAGAATCTGTTAGGTCCTTTTGGTCTATAGTGTCAATTAACTCTGTGGTTTCCTTATTGATTTTCTGTATGTTTGATCTGTCCATTGCTGAAAGTGGGGTATTGAAGACCCCCACGGAGTCTGTGTCTCCCTTTAGACCTCTTAACATTTCTTTTAAAAAGCTAAGTGCCCTATAATTAGGTATGTAACTTTATAATAGTTACATCATCCTGTTGAATTGATCCCTTATTATTACATAGTGTCCTTCTTTGTTTTGGATTTTTTTAATCCACTCAGCCAATCTGTGTCTTTTAACAGGAAAGTTGAAACCATTTACATTCAAGATGACTACTGAGAAGTAATGACTTTGCCCTGCCATTTTTCCTTAAATATGCCTATCCTTTACCTGGGATTCACTTTGTATTATTTCTTCCTTTATCTTCTTTCATAGTGACAACCCTGTTTCTGTGTTTCTGTATGCAGCACATTCTTCAGCATCTTTGGAAAGGCTGGCAGGTGGTGAGAAATTCTTTCAATTTCATTTTGACATGGAAGGTCTTTATTTCATCTTCATTCATAAATGAGAGCTTTGTGGGGTACGGTATTCTGGGTTGACAGTTTTTTAAGACTTGGAATATATCTCACCATTCTCTCCTATCCTGTAGGGTTTCTGATGAGAAGTCCGCTGTAAGTCTAATTGGAGTTCTTCTGAAAGTAATTTGGCTTTTTTCTCATGTACATTTTAGAATCTCTTCTTTATGTTTTACTGTGGAGACTTTAATTACAATGTGTCATGGTGAGGATCTTTTCTGGTCATGTCTATTAGTTCTATGTGCTTCCTGTACTTGGATGTCCCTTTCTTTCTCCAAATTAAGAAGTTTTCTGTTATTATTTCACTAAAAAGTCCCTGTCATCCTTTTTCTCTTTCCATGCCTTCAGGAACCCCTAAAACCCATATATTCGGTTATTTGATAGTATCCTGTGGCTTCCCAACAGTGTTTTTTAGTTTTCTAATTTCCTCTTCTTGTTTTTTTCTGACTATATAATTTCCTTTAATTTTTCTTCTAAATCGGATATTCTTTCTTCTGCTTCACTGATTCTGTTTTTAAGGCTTTCCACTGCATTTTTGTTTGTTCTATTGAATTATTCATTTCCAAGATTTCACTTTGGTTTCTCTTTAAGATCTCAATTTCTTGGGAGAAATTTTCTGTCATATCATGTACAGATTTCATTAGTTTGTGCATTTGTTTTTGATTACTTCTATGTAATTTTATGATCAATTTTTTGAACTCCGTTTCTCTCACGTCTTCAAACTCTTTGTCTTCACAATCCAGTATTGAAGTGTGGTAGTCTTTTGGGGGAGTCATGTGACACCCAAGTTGGGCACGGTAAATCTCCTCTTTTTTTTTTAAATCAGATTGGAGGTTTTTCTTTTGTTGGCATAGACTCAGCTCATTTCCTCTCCTCAAAGGAGACCAATGCCTGGGCCCTAGCCCCAGTGGGTATAATCTTCATCCTCACTTCCACAGGGACCACACAAAGGATCCGTGCAGTCCTTGGTGTAGGCAGACTCCCCAGCAGTGTCCCTCCCCAGGAACAGGGAGCCCTGAGGGTGTGGAGCCTCCCACAGTGACTGCCCAAAGTCCCAGCCACCACCTGAGCCTCCCCACACAGCCTCTGGGCTTTCAAAGCCCCGCAGTCTCCATGTTTTCACAGTCCTGGCACACAAGCCTCCTGCAGTCATGAGCACCCAGTCCCCCACCAGTTCTCCCCGCCAGACTCAGGAGTCTCTGCTCGGCTGGTTGCTGGGCACAGATACGAGCTGGCACTCCTGTTACGTATGTCCAAAATGGCACCTGCTGAAGGGGCTATGTCACTGTAAGGTGATCAGGGAGAGAGAAACATGCCCACGCTTCTTTCTCCTCTAGTTCTGCAGGTGCACTATCCCCTGCAGGACTCCAAGCCAGATTCCCTCCAGGATTTTCCTGCAGCTTTATCACCAGTGGCTTGGGCTGCTGCAGTCCGGTCTCCCCTCTCTCCAAATGTGCGGAAGCTCTTGGCTGCTGGGGTCCTGATTTGTGTGTGCCCACACCCTCCACGCAGGTCTGCTGTGTCCCTCTAATTCACGTGGAGTTTCCTCCTCCATTTTCTCCCTAACTCGTCCCTGAGACTGCACTCTCCACTTTTTTTTAAACTACCTTCTCCTAGCCTGGAGTGGTAAGCTCCTCCTCTACTCCACCATCTTAATACCCTCCGGTAGTTAACTCTTAAGTCTGAACTTCTTATCTGTAAAATGGTCACTGTGAGGATTAAATTAGATGAAGCACATGAAGTACCGCCCTCTGTGGTAAGTGCTCAATAAATGCATGGATGTTTCAAAGGCAAATCTTTCATCCGTCGGCAGAAGGTTGTCTGGCCAGTTACACACACAGGGGAGACTCCAAAATCCTTATTCTGAACAGAACAAAAGCATCGACGGCAACAACCCATGCACACACCAACTCCAAGTCAGCCCCTTTCAGTTCAGAACCACAGACAGAACAAAGAGAAATAGCAGTGCGAACTTACCTCGATGGTGTTAAAAAAAGACTCTATCTCACTGACAAAGGCTTCAATCCTCAAGGACTTCTCTTGCAAATTTTCTAGAAATTCTGCTAATTGAACCTGAAGAAAAGAATGAGGATGTTCTTAATAAAGGACACGTGGGCAAACAGCTTCAGGCGGTGGCCTCCAACTGCCTTCTAAGTTGATTTACCCTACTGCATTCGCTGATAAATCAATCTTCAAACTGTCTTTGCTGCTTCATCTAAACTGACTCTAGATAACTCTGTATGATAACCAATTAGAGGTCCTGTGAGTAAAAGCCCCCAGGTAATTCTACAGACAGTTTATCTTCTTGGGAAATGAGTGAGCTCAGTGTTTTAAGGAACAGTGGGCGTGAATGCTTTCTCCTAATTTTCATACATTCAAAGACAGTGGCATATTTGCTGAACTGGCCCAATACACCTGAGTATTCTGAGTGGATTCTCTATGTCTAATATAAATTTTATAAATGCAAAGGAAGCATGGAGCAAACTGGAATTTAACAGTGTCTTACTTTCTGAGTATTTCTGTAAAACTTATGATAAAATTGCTCAATGTTTAGAGGATAATATTGAAGAGGATAGAAAGTAAGTGACATTTTATACTCAAAAATTTTTTTTTAATTTAAAGTTTTGGGCAATTTTTATAATAAGGGTTAATACTGTTACAAGAGCCCCCTCAAAGGCATGATCCAGTGGTTATGTATCCTGGTGTCTCCAGACTCTAAAAATGCCTGGCTCACGGTGAATACCAAATAAATGGTTGTCGGCCAGCGTCACAGCTCACTAGGCTAGTCCTCTGCCTGCAGCGCTGGCACCCCGGGTTCTAGTCCCGGTTGGGGCACCAATTCTGTCCCGGTTGCTCTTCTTCCAGTCCAGCTCTCTGCTGTGACCTGGGAGTGCAGTAGAGGATGGCCTAAGTGCTTGGGCCCTGCACTCGTATGGGAGACCAGGAGGAAGCACCTGGCTCCTGGCTTCAGATCGGCACAGCACACCAGCCGTAGCGACCATTTGGGGGGTGAACCAATGGAAGGAAGATCTTTCTCTCTCTCTCTCTCACTGTCTAGCTCTGCCTGTCAAATAAATAAATAAATAAATGGTTGTCAACCCAACCTTAACCAAGCTCCCGGAAAAGGGTTCTCTGTCTGCTTTCAGCAAATCCTTCAGCATTAAAGAGAAATGCATCAAATATTGATCATTTGCAAAATTAAGACAACAGGAACACACACTTAATGCACTTGTGCTGTTACTTGTAAGCTGTGAAATGCACCCACCTTCACAGCACTTATGGCTGTGTCAAGCGTGGAAACCTCGTGGTCTTTGTGGGTGCCCGCCACCTTGTCAAGAGTGGAGATTGGGCTCCTGCAGGTGTAGCAGTATGTGTCAATCTGGGGCTTTTTCAGGTCCTTTGGTGCCTTCTCGGTCACTGACTCTGGGGACACTTGGTCTTGGGCAGTCATCTCTCTGCCCCAATCTTCCTGTCTGGCCGATGAGCTTTGTTCTGTCTCCCTCATGAGTGTATCTGCGCTGATGGGCTCCAAGGCTTCCTGGCCTTGAGGTGGTAGCTCGTCTCCAGGCACGGCTTCTGAACACAGTTCTTGCGATGAGATGTCTTCACCGACAACTGCGTAGCTGACAGACTCGGCGAATGGGTACTCATCCTGGACAGGGCTATTGCGGAGCCTCTCTTGGCTCGGCTCAGTGGGGACCAGTACTGAAGGTCCTTCTAGTGGCATTTCTCCAGCATAAGCTGCACCAGATACAGGCTCCTCCTCCGGGAAGGACACCTGTTCGGGGACATTCAGGCCGCTCTCTGGACCTGCATGCGCTGCCTCATTTCCCTGACTGGCCGCCCCCTCCACGTGTGCCAGAGTGTGACGAGTGTCGACAAACGGAATCGCGTAGCTCACCTTCTGGGTGGCTGCTGAGACTGTCTCGATGACGGGTGCCTCCCTCGGCAGCACGGCTGCATCCCCAGGGGTCTCCACGCGGCCCTCGGCTTCCCCTTCCCTGTACGCAGCTTTCTGCTCCCCTTCCAGAGTCGCCTTCCCCAGAACAGTTCCAGACTTGCCCCAGATCTCCCCTTCTGCAGCTATCAGGTGGTAGGACTCATCCTCACCAATGGGTTCTCCCTCCAGACCCTGGCCTTGGTCCTCCTGAGCTACAGAAGTGTCGTGGAGGATGTCGTCTCTGAGTAGGTACTTCTCGAAATACATTCCTGTTGCATCGTCAGCGTCAGATCTTCTTGGAAATGAAGCCTCCGAGTTCACGCTGTCTCCTTCAGAAGCCGTCTCCTCGTCACGCTCTCTCTCTCCAACTGCCTCATCGTACAGATCCTTATATAAAAATGCAAGTGCAGGCGGCTGCTCCAGAAGCTCGGGGTTAATGGCTTTGGCCACAGTAGGAAATATCTGGGTTCTCGACAAAACTCCCTCTTCTGTGTCGAATAAAGGCATCCCAGGAGATCTGGACTCTGCATCTCTGCGCAATCTCTTTGCAGCATCTTCATCAGGCGATTTCTGGATAACAAAAGGTTTTTGGGGCTCTGGGTGAGGTAACTTGCTGTGGTCCTTTTCCGGCCCATAAAAGCTTTCATCCAGTTTCACCAAGTCATAGTCCTGCTCCAGGACGGTTTCCTCTGAACTTTCTGGAAGAGAGATCATTTCTTTGGCTGCTTCCTTTGAGGGTTCCTCTTCAACATTTAATTTCCGTGGAGGTTTCTGTCTTTCTGGGTCTGGCGAGATGTTATAATCAATCAAAGTATACTTTTCAAAGTAATCCTCTTCACTGGGGACTGTGGGCTGAGCAAAAGCTAAATCACCAGCTTCCGATTCTGTGGGTATCTCCTCTTCTGTTTTATAACTTTCGTTTTGTTCATTTTCTTTGAAAGATGGGAGTTTTCTGCCAGAATCTTCTAAGTTGCTCTTTGATGTTCTGGGGACAGCAGCTGCCTCATTATCATCACGGAGCGCCGTGGTTTTAATTGGGAACTTCTCTTGCAAATATTCTAACTTATCCTGCAATTGTTCGCTTTCCTCCTGATCAGCTGAAGGAATAAAGGCAGGGGCGTGGACATTCAGTATCTCACAGCCTTCAGAAATGATGATGAAGGCACTCTTCTGATCTTCTGAAAGCCCGGCTGGCTTGCTGGTCACTGTGAATGCGTCCTCAGCCTCCTCCCGTGTTTCTTTAGCAGGAGCCACTTTATCAGCGCTGGCTGTTGATGCGCTGGTTATAAATTGGGCATAGTTGCTTGTTGCTGGAGACGACGGTTCACTTACAGGGGCATCCTCCACGGCCACCATGTGGTGCTTTGAGATGAGAACGGCCTGGTGAGGCACATCGGGGGCGCGGTCCCTAGCTTGGCTGGTATGGACCGTATGGCGCTCTGCAGTCCACTCCGACTGTGGCACGTCCTGCTTCTCCACTGCATGTATGTCTGTAGACTCTCCTGAAGCAGCAGTCTGTGGTTTCAGAGGTGATGGCAACAGTGGAGTTTCTAAGCTCTTTGCATCCTCAGAAAGGTGATCCAAAGCCCTCTGGGAGTCTTTGAACAGAGCGCCAGGCTTCGCTCTTTCTTTCCCGACAGCGACTGAACCACCTTCAGATGCTTCTGACGGTGGCACCTGACCCTTTTCCTCACTGGGGCCTGCTGTGCCCCTGCCTGGTTTTTCAAACACCAGGTCTCCCTCTGGAGCTACGGAGTGGTTATCCATTTCACTGCGGCAAGGAAGATCCACTGGACGGAAACTTTGGGTTTTTTCCCCAAAAACTCTACTTTCTTCTAATAGGTGTGGTGGGACTCCTCCCGCCTTTGCTTCCCTGATTTCAGGGCGAGCCTCTGAGATCACGCTTTCGGGTGTCTCAATAATTGATGCCGTTTTAACTACCAAGAATGGTTCCGTTTCACCCCTGGAATGAACTAAAGTGATATCCGACTCTTCAGGCACAGACCTGGCCCATTGCTGCTGCTGCTTCTCTTTTTCTTCTCCCTTCTCCTCCTCAGAACCAACAGCAATTCTGGAGCTTTCCTTGTGGTCTCCATTTTGATCGATGAGCGTCGGTGGTATGGGTATCTTGGATTCTTCTGTTTTGTGCATGACACGTGCCTTTCCTGGCTCCTTATCTTCTCTGAGCTCTGTCAGGGCCACCGTTTCCTGCCCTTCGGCCAAGGTGTAGGATCTGGTCTCCAAGTCACCTTTCTCCTCCGTGCAGCCAGCAGACCTGAGTTTTATGTCTTCCTCCAAACCTCCTGAGGAAGTGGATTCTAGCAGGTCTTCCTTTCGTCTGCCTTCTCCAAGAGCAGCTAGTCTGCCTTTTGATTCTTCTCCAGGAGAAATGATCCACTCTGGCTTCTCTGATTCCCCCATGATATTCTTGCTTGTGACGTCAGATAAAGCTGGTTTGGGCTGTTGTGGCGCCTTACTGACAACATCAAATGAAAACAGTGATTTTTCTTTTTGGTCACTTCTTGGCTCTTCCTGAACAGAAATGGTCCACTTTGAGGGAGGAGAAATCGCTGGCTTCTGGTATCTTTTACTATCGGTAACTGGGGCAGATTTCTCAGGCGTGGGAGAAGAGGGCTGAATTCCCACGTGGTCCCCGCCAGGAGCAGGAGGAGCTGTTGAGTTTCTGTCCACCTCTCCTGGGCAGGGTGCAGCTTCTTCCCTTCCCAGTTCTCTGGATGCCTCAGGGCTGGACCGTGCCTGCTGCGAAACTTCCACCTTCGATAGAACTGTGAGCGTGTCTTTAAGGCCTTGGCCTTCCCCAGGTGTAACCATGGCCTCTCGGGGTCCCTCGGCAGCTGCAGGTCTTGCTCCCGGCTTCCCGGCTGCCTTCCGCTCAGCGGGACTCTCCCCTTCGGGCACTCTCACAGTCCCTGTGCTCACTACAGAGGGACTTGGCAGAGACTCCACATCTTTTTCAGCAACTTTGGTATCTTGAGTGCTTGATCCAAAGAACAGACTAGACATCCAGGATTTGAAAGATGAAATCCCTCTCTTTCCCTTTTCCTGAGGGACAGCTGGCTCTGCTGCCTTTGGCTGCTCGGGCAGCTTCTGCACCTCGTCTGGTGCATCCTGGGGTAGAGGTTCCTCCTTGGCTGGGATGGGGGACAGGGGCCGCCTTTGAGGGGGAGTTTCCACTGCAGGGGCGGGTGCCTTTTCCTCGTCAGCATCACCTACAACCTTTGGTGGGACCCTTCTTGCCTCTTCTAGCAGCTTCTCTGCAGGTAATGGAGGGGCGTGTCCACGAGATTCCTGTTCATGGCCCCAAGCAGGATCCCTAACATCAGCCGGGAGACGGGCTGCCTGGGCAGGAGACAGGATAGCCTCTGGCTTCCCTTCCTCTGCGAATAGACCAGACTCTGCTTTCTGGAGAGTTCCTGCAAGAGGTAGCTTGGTTTCTTCCTGGCTCTCCTCCTTGCATGGCCTGGGGAGCTCTGTGTCTGCCTTCTGTGATGTCAAACGATCCCCGGCCACCACAGAACAGGTCTGCACCTCCTCTGCTGTGTTTCCCTCTACATTTCCAGCCAGAACTAAAGGGGCTGGCTTGTGAGCCAGCTGTCTTTCCTCGGGAGAATCAGCTTTAGTGGACAAGGTCTCCCCAGCCTTCAACGGTATTGCCATGCGGTCCTCGCCCTCAGCAGAATCCAGCTGCACGGACGCCTGCCTTCCTTCCTGCTGCTCGCTGGCCATATTTTCTGGCTTTCCCAGTGTCCTGTTCTCATCCCCTGGAGAAATGATAGGCTCTTTCACTTTTGTTTCTTTGATACCTGCAGGCTCGGTTGTCACACACGATTTCGATTGTTCCAAAGGCAAACTCTCTTTCATAACTAGAAGTCGTTTAGTGCCCAGATCTTCTCTACCCACGAAAGACCCACCTACATCAGGCGATCCAACCACCTGATCTGAATGGCGTGCTTTTTCTGGCTGCTCCTGTTCCACATGGAGGCTGGACGCGGCCTTTGACAGTTCCACAGTAGACACGAGAAGCTCCCTGGTTTCGTCTTCTCCTCTTTGCCTAAGCTCAGCTGGACTCTTTTCTAAGATGGAGTCCACTGCTTCTGCTACCAGAGATCTTGCTTGTTTTGCCCGTACAGAGCCACTATCTCCACCTTTAGTGCAAGCAGACACGGGCTCTGGCAACTCTGGTGCTTCCTGTGGTCTTACTTCCTCCTCCGGCTCTAACGACCGCTCTGCCTGAACAAGATCACAGTTTTCTGACAGGAAACCTCTCTGGGCTGCCAAAGACGTCTCCAAAGCCCGCGTGGGGGTCAGGAAAGTCAGGGCTGAATCTTCTGATGCTAAAACATCCACCTTGGAGTAGCTTGCCATTTCCTCCCCTTCGCTTTTGGGAACTGCGTGTTGGGCTGCAGGCGACACATTCTGCAACAGATGGAATTCGGCTTCTTCTCGCTTTTGCCCAGTACCCAGCTCCAGCGAAAGCTTGTGTTCAGGCCCTGGTACTGCTGAGACAGCTGCCAGGGGCTCCTTCGGTGACAACACCACGTGCTCAGAGTCGAGGACTGCAGACTGTGACACATCCTGTTCATCTCCCACCCCGGCTTCCTCAAACACTTCTGAACGCTGAGAAGACGGCATCGTGGTTACTGACAACTCGGGTTTCACGTCCTCAGTTTCCACCCTCGGCAAAGTAGCATGCTCCAATGCAGACGGCACGCGTGGAGGGGAAGGCAGTTGAATTTCCTTCTCTGCTTCTGACCGAGCAGAGCCTTTGGACAAAGAGGTTTCAGCGAGAGAAGCAGCACTTTCAACCACTGCTTCTTTTCTAAGAACCGGACGCACACTTTCAGGTTTCGCAGGTGGCACCGAAACACCTCCTAGGGCATCTTGTCCTGCTTGGGCTGGGACCACACCCTCCATGTGGGTAGCAAGAGAGGCACCTGAATCTCTTTCCAATTTGGTAAGGTTCGCATCGGGCTTAGCTAGAGGCGCTGTGGCTGTGGAGGACCTGGGTTCAATTTCTTTCTTTATTTCTTCTGACAATGCTGAAAATGCCGGTGCAGGTAGACCCTCTTCACCTTCCTTTCCTGTACCGGGTGGCCCTGCTGCTTTGGAGTCCAGTTTCACTTCCATTTTCACACCTGATGAAACCTCATGTCCAGACAGAGCTGTCTCCCTCAGGGGTAAAGGAGGGTTTATTCCCGCAGCCTCACCCTCGGACAACACTGTCTGCTCTGGTTCGGGTCTGGAAGCTGCACTTCCAGCTAAACTGGATTTGACTTCCTTCTTTGGCTCCTCTACCGCGTCAGGCAGAGCTGACGGTTTCATCTCGGACCTGAGAACATCTGGAAGCTGCGGCTCCACCTTTTGAGCCTGCGATGCCTGTGCTGTGGCTCCTTGAGAATCAGGCACTGTTGCCTTCTCTCTGACTTCCTGCAGCGCCATCTGTTCGTTCACAGCTTTCAGAGTGAGTGACGCTTGGCGTTCCTGTTCTTCCTCCGTGGCATGGGCTGAATCCAGTGAAGCTGAAGGCTGGGATGCAGGCAAAACAGGCCGGGTCTCCTCCTTCCCCACGGATGACTGTGCAGGTGCCAACGGAGGTGTGGCTACTGACCAGCTGGTCTTGACGTCTCCCTTCTCCAGCTCACTGGTTAAACGTGACAGAATCAACTCTTCACTCTCAGGCTCTAGAGCTGCTTGACTTCTCTGCTGTTGCATCCTGACGAGATATTCAGATACAGGTGTTGAGGTCACGTGAGCGTCTGGCTTAATTTCTGCTTCCTCTGCCTTCGTTGTTGAAGGTGGCAGACTTACTGCTTCGGGGGTGTTCTGCCCTGGTGAAGAATCCAAGTGCTCAGGCGTGGGGGTGGCAGCAGTTGACCCGCCGTCGTCCTCATCTGTTCCGGAAAAGCAGGGATAACTGGAAGCAGAACTGGCAGGCATCCGTGAGTAGGGCTCCGTTTCGGTCTTCTCTGTTCCTGGGCTCCTGTAGGGTGGGATTGACACTTGCGAGGCTGAGTCTGGAGAAAAGAGGTCGATTTCTTCCGTGTCTTCATCTGAGAACACCGTGTGTTCGGACGGGGAGGTTAAGTACAGCGGAGAACCACACTCGAGTTCTCTTCTCTCTGCGTCCTGCACTGCAGAGGGTGGAAATGAGAATTCGGAAATAAAAGCAGAGTCTGGAGAAAAAGGTCCAACGTCATCACGCTCCTGTTCTGAGAACATCTCTGGGGAGGAGGCCCCTTTTAGGTTCAGGGGGGAAGCACAGATGATTTCCTCCTCCAGCGACTCCGGGGTTGCGAATGGCGGCACTGAAAATCCAGAAGCGGACCTGGAAGAGGGAGTGTAGCGCTCGCCCTCCACTGGCGCCCCTTCCAGTACGACCCCGTGTTCAGCTGGGGGCATCGCAGGCAGCGGGGCCTGGCATTCTGGGGTCTTCTCCACTGTGCGGGGTGGCAGAGGGAGTTCAGACTCAGAGGCCACAGGTTGGGGCTGTGGTCTGGCATCTTCCTTCTCTTCTCCTGACAGGATCGTGTGCTCAGAAATCCCTTTTGATCTCAGCTGGGACACATCATGGATTATATCCTTCTGGGATTCCTGGGAAATATTTGGTAGAACCGCGTGTTTGAAAATGTGTTTGGAATCTGGGGTGACACGTTCACTTCCTGAACCTTCTCCGGGTGAGACCTGGAGTTCCACGGTAGCAGTAGGGGGCAGTGGGGGCTGGAGCTCTGGGGTCCTCTCCAGTGTGGGGGGTGGGAGAATCTGCTCAGACACAGAGGCCGCAGGTGGGGGAGGTGGCCCGGCCTCTTCCTTCTCTTCCTCCGATGGCACTGTGGGTTCAGGAACACCCTTTGATTGGAGTTGGGATATGTCTTCGATTATTTCCTTCTGGGATTCCTCTGTGGTGCTTGGTAGAACTGCGTGTTTGAAAATGTGTTTGGAATCTGGGGTGACACCTGGGCCTTCCCCAGGTGAGACCTTGAATTCCACGGTAGCAGTAGGGGGCAGTGGGGGCTGGAGCTCTGGGGTCCTCTCTGGTGTGGGGGGTGGGAGAATGTGCTCAGACACAGAGGCCGCAGGTGGGGGAGGTGGGGGATGTGGCCCGGCCTCTTCCTTCTCTCCATCCGATGGCACTGTGGGCTCAGGAACACCCTTGGATCGGAGTTGGGGCACGTCTCCGATGGCTTCCTTCCGGGATTCCTGTGCGGCGTCCGGGGGAACCGCGTGTTCGGAGGCCAGTTTGGAATCGGGGGTGACACGCTCACGTCCTCTGTCCCCTCCTGAGGGGCCGAGGTGCTGGGAGGCGGCCGTAGGGGGCGGCGGCAGGCGCTCAGGGGTCCTCTCGGCGGCCAGTGTGGAGACGGGCGGCTCGGGGGCCGAGGCCGCACCTGCGGACCGCAGGTCGTCGGAGGCGGGCGAGGCCTGTGGAGAGCAGCGCCCGCTCTCGGCGGCGGAGGACGCGGTGGGGGACAGCGGGGACAGCGGGGACCGCCACCCCGGGGCCTCGCTCTCTCCTGCCGAGCCCGCGGCGGCCTTCCCTCGGGGAGGAGGAGACGCGGCTTCCGGCTCTGGCTCCTCGGGGCTGCGGTGCGAATCCCGCGGCCCCGAGAACTCCGACACGAAAGCAGAATCCGTGGAAACAGACTCGCTTTCCTCTCGCTCCTCCTCAGACCAGGCGGCGCGGCCCGGCGGCCACGCCCCGGGCTCCTCGTCCTGCGGCTCCAGCTCCGCGGGCCGCCGCGGCGGGAACGGCCCCTCGCCGGGCAGCGGGCTCTCGGGGTAGTCCAGCTCGATCACCTCCTCCTCCTCTTCCTCCTCCTCTTCCTCCTCCGCCAGGTCCGAGCTTGCTGCCGGGGCTGGCGGCCCGGGCTCCTCGTCCTGCGGCTCCAGCTCCGCGGGCCGCCGCGGCCCCTCGCCGGGCAGCGGGCTCTCGGGGTAGTCCAGCTCGATCACCTCCTCTTCCTCCTCTTCTTCTTCCTCCTCCGCCAGCTCCGAGCTTGCTGCCGGGGCTGGCGGCCCGGGCTCCTCGTCCTGCGGCTCCAGCTCCGCGGGCCGCCGCGGCGGGAACGGCCCCTCGCCGGGCAGCGGGCTCTCGGGGTAGTCCAGCTCGACCACCTCCTCCTCCTCCTCCTCCTCCTCTTCCTCCTCCGCCAGGTCCGAGTCTTTGGCGGAGGCGGCTGTGGGCCGGGAAGGTTCCGGCTCTTCCTTCTCCGCGCCCTCCCACGCCGGGGGCTCAGGCGCGCGGCCCGCGGGCTCTGCTTCGACAGTGGCGTGAGGAGGAGTCCACTGCTCGGGGACGGGCGCCGCCTTTTCTGGCGAGGCCAGGTCCAGCCGGTCTTCATCCGGGGCCGCGGCTTCCAGCGGAGCCAGCGCCAGGCCCGGTGGCCCTGCCCCTGGGGACGGGATGCGGCCCGCGGCCTGCACCTCCTCCAGTGGCGAGGGCCAGGCCTTGGAGCCCTTGGAAGCCGCGGCTCCTGGAGACACTGGCTCAAGCTCGTGCCCAGCAGGTTCCAGGGACACGAGTGGGCCGAGGGCAGGAGGGGACAGCTCCTTGGCCGCTGGCTGCTGCGGCACTGCTGGCGGAGCCCCTGGGGCTGTGTGCGCAGAGTCCACCAGCCTGTCCTTCTGGTCCTCCTGTGCGGTCAGTGAGGCCAGGGCCGAGGGTCTTTTGGAGAGCGCCCCTCTCCAGGGGGGACTAGGCTCTCGGACGCTGTCCCCAGCTAGGCTTCGGGCTGCGACTGTGGCCGTGGGGGAAGCCCTACTGGCGTCGCGATCGCCCAGGTCTGGCTCGAGACGAATGGAGGCCTCTTTCCCTTTCCTGTAATGTATTTCTTGAATGACGTAACCCTTCGGCAACGTCCCGTAGAACTGCAGCGGGATCAGCTCCTCCTTCACCGAGTTGAACATCTTGATCTTGTACTGCACGGTCCCGATGTAGACCGGCCTCAGCACCAGCGGCTTGTGCTCCTTGTAGATGGCCCCGGTGATGGGGGGCGTGCTCGAGGTGGTCTTCTTCCTCGTCTTGTCATAGATGCCCGCAGGGGACTGCTCCTTCTTGGGGCTCAGGCTTCCTGAAACTAAAGCGCTGTCTCTGTTGTGTGCGGGGACAGCCTGGGGGTCAGAATTCCTTTTCCTGCCGCCTTTCCGGCGCAGTGAGGGTGAGCCAGGCTTTGACTTGTGAGCTCTTTTCCGACCCTTTTTGACTTCACCCATCACGAAGGAAACGTTTCCTGGAGGAGAGCTCACAGTTGACCCTTCTGGGCTGTACACACCAGAAGTCTGACTCCCCTCGGAGGCCCAGGGAGTGGAAGATCCGCTGGAGTGGGTCTCCCAGGTGATGCCACTGTCCTCCCGCTGGACCGCCACCATGGAAAAGGAGGGGTCGGAGACGATGCAGTCCTGCCTGGTTGTACCCTCTTCATCCTGGTCTGATAAGCTATGGTAAATGATAATACCAATGATTATATTAATATCATGATGTTAATAAATAGAATAATAAATAAATGTGTTTTAGCAGGTAAAGAAGTAACATTAAAATAAAAATATTATTTCTATCCACATCAAAAAATAAGGTTGTATTTAAAACAAAAAGTTTAACTGGGGCAGGTATTTGGTGCCCCCTGAGATGCCTGCATCCCATACTGAGTGCCTGGGTCTGAGTCCCAGTTCCAGCCCCAGTTCCAGCTCCCTGCTAATGCACACCCTGGGAGGCAGCGGGTGACGGCTCAAGTACTTGGATCCCTGCTACCCACGTGGGAGACCTGGATTGAATTCCAGGCTCCTGGCTTCAGCCTAGCCAAGCCCTGGTTGTTGCCAAGTATATGGAAAATGAACCAGTGGATAGGAAATCTCTCTCTCCCTCTCCCTTTCTTCTTCTCTCCCCTCCAATCCCCCTCTCTGCCTTTCAAATAAACAGATTTTTAAAGTTAAAGATCCAAATACAATAAGACATTTGGGTCAGACTCACTCAACATCCTGCAAACTCAAAAAAAAACTGAAGTTAAATTCAGCTCTCCCCAAGCAGGGGTGACCCCCTAACCTCCCCATAGCTTGTCCTCCGGTCACCAGGATTTTCAAAAATAACTCTTGGATGTGTGATCTGTTACTACTGTCAGCACCTAACCTAGTGTGTTAGTTTTCCATCACTATAATGAAATGCCCGAGACTGGGTAATAGAGAGAGAAGAGAGGTTTAGTTCACAGTTTGGATGATGGCAGGGAGCAAGAAGGTCACATATCAAGACAGGAAATCAGACAACAGGGAGTTGGGGGGCGGGTGTCACACAGCTCTCTGATGCTTGTCTGACATTGTTCCCAAGTGCCCACCTCCTCTGTGCCCCTACGGGGTACATTTCTAACTACAGATTTTGATGTGCAGCATAACAGATCTTGGGGCCTCTGGGTCAGGGTGAAGGGAAAACAGGTCATTGGAAACAGAAAGGTCACAGAAAAGTTCAGCCCACTCGCGTCACTTCTCCTCTGCCACCGGGTAAGGACGGGTCCTACCTGTCACGGCTGTTGTGAAGACCAGCTTAGCTGACCGGTTAATTCACTCAGCGTGCTCAGGGCAAGTGCCTCGCAGGGGTTAGTGCTCAGTCATAGTGCCTGCCATCAGGCCTTCCACGCAGTGCTGGCACCGGGGCATGGCACTCTCGATGGAACGAGAGCAAGCGGACTCCTGGCTCCCCGATGGCTCCCACGTCCCCTCTGGAGCAGCAGGCTCAGGTTTCCCCCTCCAGCCACTGGGCCCTGCTCCGACTGGGCAGCTTTCTCCTTCCCTGGAGCCCCCTCCTTGCCTGTGCACCTCAAACGCTTGCCTCCCCAGCACCTGCCCTTCTGCAGACTGAAACCCCGTCTCCTCTTCCGGGCTGGATTTAAAACCTCCACTGTTACCATTCTCAACTGATACAGCAGCCATGTCTCCCACGGCTTCCTAGACACCGAGTTCCAGGGAAAACGCCTTGGGCTGTTCCCGCCTAGGAATGCGGCGACGCTGTCAAACAAATCCAAGCCATTTCCGGGCTTATACACGTCTACAACAATAAAAACCAAACAATCCCCTTGTTACACCGCTAAGCATGAGTATTACGTTCAGGCACTTTTTAAAAAGATACACAGAATCCAGGTCCCTTACTCATCAGTGACTGTTTACATCAGCGGCGCTTGACTCGAAGACAACTGTAGAATCGCCTGCAGGGAGCTCTGAACAGTGACACAGCTCCACGGAACTCTGCACAGATTCGGACTTGACCATGCTAGGCTGCGGTCTGCACACTGCCGTGCTGTGCACTGTTAGAGCTTCCAGCTAATGCCAGTAGACGCCGGAGCTCAACATTGCCGGCTCCACAGCCGAAACTCCAACGGCACCACCTGTCCTGCTTCCTCTGACCGCGCCCTGCGGCCTCAGGTTCGGCTGAGGACTGGACCCCCTGGTCCTAGCAGGCACATTCTACTCCCCTTGGAAAACCTCAGCTTCCCCCAAGCCTCCTTGCGCTGAGGTCTAGACCTCCTTAGCCAGGTGGAGCTGCGGCAGCCAGCAGCCTCATCCACTGCCCGAGGGGACCACCGAGTAGCCTTCTCTACACAGGCCGTGAGTGAATGGGCTGGCAACAGCGGGAGAAGCAGCTTCCGGCAGCTCTGCTCTCAGCTGTTTGCGTTGATGCTGAGCTCGTGAACTTAATTAGGAGCTGATAGGCGCGCTCAGTCCGACTCTACGCCCTCAGCGTTTCACACTCCTCCTCCTCCCTTCCAGGTCACTTCGGAAAGAGGAGGCAATTGGAAATGCAACAGTATGACATGCAGCCAGGAAGTTTCCTTCCACAAACATAAAGACACAGAGTTTTCTTTGAAGAAATTCAGAACCTAATGAGGAGACAGGGCTGAACGTTCTAACATGGAATAAACACCCTTAGAGATGACAGGCAGGAGACAAGGAGGTGGAGCCGGGACTACCGCAGGAGGAAGGCTATAGGAACTGGGGTGCAGGAGTAGGAGTTTGCCAAATGGAGGAAGAGGGGAGGCAGTGGGAGGCCAGGGGTGACTCCCGGAGAGGGTCACGGGGTACACAAATGCACACGATTCAAGCGTCTGGCTCACCAGGGACCCGAAGTTCGAAGTGCCAACAGGAGTCAGAGAATGACTGTATTAGCACTGTCCCACCAGGGCCCCGCATTCACACTGCACTCAGTGCAATGAAACAAGGCATAAGCAGAAGGCAGACGGTCCCCAGAGAGCTCAGACACGTCTCCAGGGCCGCTTCGGCCTGAGGCACGCAAACGCTCTCATGTACGTGTGCATCAGCTTTCCACAGTTACAGTATCCGGCTCTGAGCATCTCCTCACCCGCTCCCACAAGGCTCCGGTGGCTGTATCTACGGGAGTGGAGGCAGACCAGTCAAATGACGTAGGAAGCTCATTTCCTCCCCACTTGAGCACTGGGCGGCGAGAAGGGTCTGCAGGTCTGAGTTAGACCAAGGAGAGCTAGACTGGTAGCAGAGATGCACTTTTGAGCCCCCAGCCTTCCCCTGGAGGATAACCTGATTTGATTAAGGAAGTTTCCTTCCATTCCTGTTTGCTTAGACTTTTGTGTTTAAGTCATGAATGAATGTTAAATTTTATTAAGCAAGCTTACCTACTATGGAGATGATCACTTTTTCCTTTATGCTGTTCAAGTGGGTTACAATGTTTGATGTCCAGTTGTCCCTTGAACTCCTGAACTGAACTCAACATGGCTGTGGTGTACTACACCTTTTCTATGATGCAGGATTTGGTTAGCTAATGCTGTGTTTAATAAGTTCACACCAGCGGCTAGCACGGTGGCATTATGGGTTAAACTGCCTCTCACACTGCCAGCATCTGATATGGGTGCCTGTTTGAATCATGGCCACTTCACTTCCAATTGAGCTCCCTGCTATGGCCTGGGAAAGCTGCAGAAGATGGCCCAAGTGCTTGGGCTCCTGCCACCTACATGGAAAACCTGGTAGAAGCTCCTGGCTCCTGGCTTTGAACTGGCCCCGCCCTGGCCATTGTGGCCATCTGGGGAGTGAACCAGTGTCTCTTCTGCTCTGTGTGTCTATTTAAATTTAACATAATAACCAATATTTTCTATTTTATTGCTTGTTTTCTACTTGTATTACCTATTTTGTGTTCCTTTTTCTCTCTTCCCTTGTCTTATTTTGGACTGAATATTTCTTATTCCATTCCTCATTTGTTATCTTGTTTTTTACATTCTATTTTACTATTCTGTTAGCAATTACCCCAGAGATATGCATCCTTGGCTCATTAATGTCTAACATGGTATTTTTATCTCTTCCTAGACAATACAAGAACTATGAATTTGTCATTATAATTGCATATATTAAGCCTAAAAATGTTTTTAAATCCCATGACATACTTCTCTTTATTGTTTTAAGTGTAAAACATTCAGATTTAGATACTGAACTTTTAAAAAAAATGTTCATTTTCATCTACTGGAAAGGCAGAGTGACAGAGACAGAGACAGAGAGAGATCTCCTAATGTTTTACTCCCTCAAATGCTTGCAACCGCCAGGGCTGGGCCAGGCCGAAGCCAGGAGCCAGGAGCTCCATCTGGGTCTCCCCTGGGGTAGCAGGGGTACTTGGGCCACCATGTGCTGCCCCCAGGATGCCTTAGCAGGAAGCAGGAAGCTGGACTGGAAGCAGAGTAGGCAGGACTTCACTTATAAATGACACTCCCGTGCTCCAGTGATGGCTTACCCTGCTGTGCCACAACACCAGCCCCAGATACCGGACTTCTTGTGCTGCATTCCTTCCTGTATCCCTGAGTGTCCACCCTGAGGTCATTTTCCTCCTTCCTGAAGAATTCCTTTTAGTGTTTTCTTTTGCTTAAATCTCCTGGTCAAAAATTCTTTCTGCTTTTTCAGTAAGTCCTTTTATACCTTCCTTCTCAAAGAAAGAATAATTTTTCAGGGCACAAAATTCTAAAGTGGCAGATACTTTCATTCAGCTCCTTAAAATAGCATCCCGTTCTTTTCTATTTCCATAGTTCCTTTTGATAAATTGTCAGAAAAACTGGTGCTCTTTTGAACGTGCTTTGAGCTTTTCCCTACCACCCCTCACTGTTTTTAGGATCTGGTTTTATCACTAGTGTTAAGAAGTTACTCTCGTAAGGGTAGAAATTCTGCTTGAAATTTGTGTGATTACTTGAATCTGTAGATCAATGTCTTTCATCACTTTTGAGGAGCTCTCAGTCCTACTCTAATCAAATATTGCTGCTTCCCCACTGCCTCCCTTTTCTCCTGAGATTCTAATTTTTCATTAATTAGACTTTCTCACTGTTTCTCATCTATGCTTCATTTGGATGTTTCTTCCAATCTATCATCCAGTATACTAATTCTATCTTCAACTGTGTCTAAACTGTTTACTAAATCGTCACATGTTAGTTTTTGTTCTATTTTCACTTCGAGAATTTTTTTCCCCGTCCTCTGACACAGTTCTCAGTCTGTTTTCACACCCAATACTTACAGAAGCATCATTCTTCAACTGAAATTCCTCTCCTCCCACAGTTCAGTGTGTGCAAGCCTAAAGTTTCATGAAATGAGAGCTTAAAGAGTTATGTGCACCATTACTTCCTCACTCATGAACTTCCCCCAGTAAACCCTAATTTATATTAACAACGTATGTCCATGCTGCTTTGAGTGGCAGGGAGGAAATGTGAGGACTTCTGGGTGGTGCTTACTGGTGAAATTTCTGTCTGACATCCCGTCCTCTGTTTTTTAGTGTGTGTGTGAGTTGTATCAGTGTAAGTCAGTTCTCAAGAGATGGGTTTCATTAAATATGCTTAAAAATGTGACTGCTGACTTTCTGAAGTGAAAGAGTGGGTCTTGGAATACGATGACCATGTCAAGAATCCCTGTGTAGTCCACCATCACTCTAAGTAAATTTTCCCTGCATGTCACCTTACTCAAAAAAAATCAGTAACTTATGGAAAATTAAGTCATTAAGACTCAGGAGTAGAAAAATCCTTGTGGTTTTATAATATTCATTTTACAGTGAAGACACAAGAAGGGAGCTGCATTTGTCAAAACTGGAACTTTTCAAGAAGGCAATGGTTGGCCATCAAGTGGAGCTAGCAAAGTAACCGTAAAAGAAACCCTTAAAAAGAAACCCTACACTTCTGTAGAACTGAAATGGATCTCAGTCTATTTTTATGTAGAAGCTTATTACTGTTACACTTTATTCTGTTGGACTCAAGACTTGTGTTCTGGGCACTGGTAGCTCCTTCCTCTCATCAGCAGTTGAAGTAACATTAAAGGGACCAGCGTTGTGGCACAGTAGGCTAAGCCACCACTGTGACACTGGCTCCCCGTATCAGAGTGCCAGTGAGAATCCTGACCTACTCCACTTTCCATCCAGCTTCCTGCTAATGCTCCTGGGAAGCCAGCAGAAGATGGCTCAAGCACTTGGTTCCCTGCCACCCACATGGGAAATCCAACTTGACTTTGCGCAATCCTGGCTGTTTGGGACACTTGGAGAGTGAACCAGCAGATAGAAGATATCTCTCTCTCTCTCTCTCTCTCTCTCTTTTCCCCTTCTGTCTGACTTTTGAATAAATTGTAAAAGAAAAAAAGTAATATTAAAGTTCTTTATAGGAATACAATTACAAGTAAAACCTTGGAGATGCATTGTATCTTATTCTCTCAATCAATCACAGGGCACTAACACGAGTTATTATGATAATAGGATTTCCTTCCAACTAAATCATTGTAAATGCATTAAGCAGCCATTGTAATAATAAAAATAGGGAAGTCACATATGACTCTGCTCATATTATAAACCTTAAAAAATGTTTTAAAATAAAAAAAAACTAAGCAAGCTTGTGAACTCATAAATTTCATAAATTGTTAGTGGTTTATGGGCCTTAAAAATACTTAGAAATGTAATCACTAATTGCAATTACCATTTCACCAAGTATTAAACATTCATATCTCTAGCAGAAAACACATCATATGCATTGCTGAACAAAAGTAATAAAAATAATTTAGATGAAAAGGAGCTTAGTAACCACTAGGGAGTTAAGAAAACATCCATGATCTGTGAGTGAAAAAAATCTTTCTCCACCATTATTGTGCCACAAATAAAAGCAGTCGTTCTGTACCCAGGTTTGTCACAGAGAGAAGTACTATCCCGTCACAATCGATCGCCAGATCCATCAGAAGCCTGGGAGCCAGGGCCCTTCACCGTCTGAAGCGTAGGATCTCCCCAGGGAGCCGCCCTGGGTGCCTGCGCTTGCTGCTCTCAGTCACTCCGCACAGCTTAACTTCCCTTCCTCAGAGACCAGCTCGGGTGACAACTTCCGGTAGCGTCACTGATTCTGTAAGTCTGAAGCAACTCTGTCCCTCTGGACTGCTGGAATCTTCATCACTCTACAGGTGAGTGCTTTCTGTACCGCAGCCCTGCTATAGGACCACCTAGGACCACCTCCCTCCCTCATTCTCTTAGGAGCCCTTCCCAAACACCCAACTCTGCTGTCAGGGGAGCAGAAGCTGCCTTCTGCTTGGGTCCCTATCTCCTCAGTGAGGAAATACCTGATTCAATCACAGTATTGCGAAGTGTGCACAACCAATATTTAAAGCATCAACAGCCATCACAATGGGTCCTCAGAAGCAGGAGCATGGGCCACTCCAGTCAAGTAGGTTTAATTAGAAGTGGTAGAAAGGACCTCTTAGTCTTTCTGCACATTGCCAGCTTCCATTCACAAATGCTTACCTTCATGAAATTTCACCTTCAGGTGAAACAAGGCTTTCTCAAACACCATTGACTTGCAAGTGATTTCAAGTTGAAGCCCAAAGTCAAGACCCATTCACTCCACAAGTGTTTTTATTTAGCTCAAATTGAGTAAGATTACTGTTTGGTGCGCATTTTCTAGTCTTCAGAGTTCACTTCAAATTAACTACTGTGGTCTGAGCTTCAGGTTTTATGAGACAACTTTTATTTTGTCTTTTTTTTTTTTTTCCTGTGAGATCCAGCCTGTCTTTGGATCTTGCTCCTGGAGGCAGGTGCAAAGCGTAGCAGGCTGGTGGCTGCATCAGCTTCTGCCTGGCTGGAGAGAGTATCGCTAGACACAACAGCACCCTTTCGGCAGGGCCCAGGAGCGCTCACGGTGTGGACATCGCCTGGCCCTGTCCATGCAGAGGTGCGGAACACACTCTAAGACACAGGTTTGCATCTTTTTAGCTTTTTAAAAGCATTTTATCTGTAATGGCTCTTAAAATACTCGATGGCAATTTGCTTAAAATCACTAGTCGGGATACTCATGTCTCATTGCAGGGGACACCCATCCACATGCCACTCCCAGCCTGGCCTCGCTGTCCTACTCTTCCCCACTCAGCTCCGCTCCTCGTTGTGGAGGCCTGGGGTCCTGCAGAACCTGGGAGTGGGTACTTAGATCTGTTTCTGAGAGTCAGTTTTGGAAACAAGGCAGTTTCATAAGTGATAGGGTTGATACTGAACTCTACCATTCCTTCAACCTATCTATCAACTGTTTCTCTTTTTTTAAGATTTATTTTATTTATTTGAACGACAGAGTTACAGAGAGAGGTAGAGCCAGAGAGACAGAGAGAAAGGTCTTCCATCCGCTGGCTCACTCCCCAAATGGCTACAATGACCAGAGCTGAGCTGATCCGAAGCCAGGAGCTTCTTCCAGGTCTCCCACGTGGAGGCAGGGGCTCAAGGACTTGGGCCATCTTCTGCTGCTTCCCCAGGCCATAGCAGAAAGCTGGATTGGAAGTGGAGCAGCCAGGACTCAAATTGGCACCCATGTGGGATGCCGGCACTGCAGGTCAGGGCTTTAACCTGCTGCACCATAGCGCCAGCCTCTCAACTGTTTCAAAGTGCAGACAAGGAAAAGAGGGTACTGTGTAAGAATTCTACTGCCAAATCCCAGGACACCTGGCCCCATGTGCAGCAGGTGGGCATCATGTGACAGCAAGAACAGAGATGATGGGCAACCCACATGCTTCAGAGCTTCCACCACAAATGGATGTGCGGATGGATCAGGCCACAAGGAACCCACCAGTGTGGACTCCGCAATGCCCTGATGGGTCTCCTCGGGCACCTGCATCTCCTCACTTGAACAGTCGCTCAGAACTCCAGGAAGAAGGTGATTGACGAGATGCGTACCCGCAACACAGGTCAAGATCAGAGGTGCATTGCCCATGGCCAGTGATAAATGATATACCATGGCAACAACACCCACAGGTTGGAAAGAAGAGTGATGACAATGTGAATCAGATTTGCAAAAAACACAAAAGTTGGCATTCTGAAAAGAATCGAGAGGTGGATGCTTCATACACTCGCATCCCACACCAGAGCGCCTGGGTTCAGGTCCCGCCTGTGACCAGCTTGCTGCTCTGCACACCCCAGGAGGCAGCAGGAGATGGCTCAGGTACTTGCATTGTGGGAGACTCAGCTGTTCCAGGAACCTGGCCCAGACTTGGCCCAGCCCAGCTGTTGTGGCTATGTGGGGAGTGAGCCAGCAGGTAGGCGCTTTCTCTATCTCTCTCTCTGTGTCTGTCCCTGTGCCTTTCAGATAAATAAAAAAAAATTATAAAGACCTGACACAGTCACTTGAGACTTGGGCCATACCAGCCCTCGAGCTGCGCCTGCTCCATGGGCTGATTCTAGCGCTTACTCCAACACTCACTGGGTCTCTGGTTTGCAACAATATTTAGTAATACTGTAAGATCACGTGACAGCTTTCCAAATACTTTCACGTATCACTTCCCTTTACCCTTAAATTTGTAATTTGCTTTGTTCAGTGAGTTCTTAGCACCTACCACTTGTCAGACTGAGGCAATGAGGCTACAGCACCAAACCAAACAAAGTCCCAGCTCTCACGTTGCTTAAGGTAGTAGGGAAGCCGAGTGCTGTGAGGATAACGAAATGGGGTTCTCGTGGGTGGAGGTGCTGGCTATGCTGTGCTGTGGCACAGAGAGCAGTCAAGGGAGGCCTCTCAGTCAGAGGACACTGAGCAGACACAGGAAGGGAGGGGACGCGTATGGCAGAGCGGTGACAGCAGGAAAAGCACTGCCATGGGTCTGTGCTCACCACAGTCAAACAAGAGCAGAGGCAGCGTGTGCCGGGGTACAGGGTAGGGGGGCAAGAGGCGAGGTCCCAACAGCAGCTGGGAGCAGTGCAGTGGGCTCCAGGACGGTGTGGACTCAGCTCTGTAGGAGACGGTTGGCTACAGGCCCCCTAGCCATGCCATCAGGGACAGACAGGCATGAAGCAATGCCAACAGGGTCCCTCTGCTCCACCCCTGCCCTGGCAAGTCAGGAACCTGAATCTCAAACCAAGTAACCCCAGGCTCCCAGGTGAGACGGTCGGCCTCTGTTGCTCCCTAGTGCCAGCCTGGTTCTCCAGGCTACGTTCGGTCTGGGAGCACCTCCGGGTTCCCCAGCTGAGTCCACTTTCTGCTTGGCGTAGACATAGCAGTCTCTTTGCTTGCCACTGGAGATGGCCAGCGCACCATCACCAAGCCCATTTCTCTTCTCTCGGGCTCACAGCCTCCCGTGGCAGGTGCAGACGCTACCAAACGCCACTGCAGCCTCCAAGCAGATGGCCGTCTTCCTATCTGGTGACCATCAGTTAGTGATGGTTATGCATACACAAAGGTCACAGAAAAGGGAATTGAAAGATAAGCCTATTTGGGCTCAAAAATTTGTGAAATCCATGCAATTTTTTCTTCATATGCATTTTTTCATGAAGTTTTTGAAGTCCCTTCATACAGTGCCTGTTATTAACACTTGAGGTAACTTCAGCACTGAGTGCCTACACAGGTGTCTGGCCTGGGCATAGCAAACATTTTTGTTAAATAAAACTGTTTCATATATATACACGCACATGGTACAGGGGCCATGTGCACAAACTGCTCTGTCAAGTTCAAGAGGGAAACGTTCACCCTGTGGGAAAAGGGTTCCACGGCCGATCCAGAACTCTGGAGTCATAGAAATCACTTCTCTATACAGAATTAACAGAGTAGTTCAGCTTTGGCATGCATGGTCAATTTATAAATACTTGGGATGGATCCTGACCATGGGTTGGAGGCTATGACTTCATTTTAAAAACTGGGAAGACATCAGAATCTACCAGGGAAAAGTAGAGAAACTCATCCACGTAAACGCTCCACAGTTACGGGAGACCAGGGATAGAAGGTGCCAGCTCCAGCATGCAGAACAAATGAACTACCGAGGGACAGCAGTGGTTCAGAGCTCAGTGACCGCATCAGGCCAAAACTCGGGCCGCTGGGTTCCTCAATGGCAGTGCTACCAGCCCGGCACCCGAGGCTAGATGAATGCGGTTTTTCTTTTTTCCTTGAGATTTATTTATTTATTTATTTGAAAGTCAGAGATACAGAGAGAGACGGGGACACACACACACACACACACAGAGAGAGAGAGAGAGAGAGAGAGAGAGAGATGTTGCAACCACTGGTTCACTCCCTAGATGGCTGCAGTGGTCGTGGTTGGGCCAGGCTGAAGCCAAGAGTTTTCATCCAGGTCTCCCACGTGAATGACAGGGACCCAAACACTCTGGCCAACCTCTGCTGCCTCTCCCAGGCCATCAGCAGGGAGCTGGACAGGAAGTCGAGCAGCCGGGACATACATTGCTACACCACAACATCAGCCCCTAGATGATTCTCTGTGACCGGAGCTCTTCGATGTGTTGAGGGTGTTTGTTACGCGACCCTGGCCCCACCCAGCAGATGCCAGCAGCACCCATACGCAGCTGCGGCCTTCAAAACGTCTCCAGACACAACCCGGCTGAGAACCACAGTGCGGGCAGACCCAAGAGGGAAAAAGGACACTCACCATGGCAACACCAGCCCTGGTTGAAGGTGTGAGAGGACGGCCCTGGAGGGCAAGAACAGGCCGTTCTTGGAGGCCCAGGGGAGGAGTTCAACACTGGGCACTGGAATGCCTCCGCCTTCTACTGAGTGCTAGCGTGCTGAGCCAGCCCTGCTGTCAGGTGCCTGTGAGTGACGAGCTCGAGATGGCGCTCACAGCGTCAGAGAGCTGGCGGATTCTCACTGCTGTTCCACTGGCTTTTGAAAAACACAATTCTGGCAGGGCAGCACCAGTGAGGCTCCCTGGTCCAAAAACCAGAACAAATCTGATCAAATGTCTTCAGGGCCCTCCAGCAAATTTCTCTCTGAAGTTTGCAACAGAGAAAGAGCCCTGATGTTGTCACCTGGAAAACGAGACTATCTTCAAAATAACAATATCAAAAATGAAACCCAGCCCTTCCATTGGATGAAACTGGTGTGTCTGTGTATCTAGGATGGTACACAGTAGCACATGTCTTGAGTTTTTCATGTTTTAAGGAAGAAAGAAAAACCTGGCCACATCCCCACTCGGGCAGATTCTGCTGGGCTGAGGATGGCTGCCCCTTCACTCTGCAGCTCCTGAGGGAGGACCCTGCGGCTTGAAGCCAGAGAGTCCTGGCCACAGCTGCTCTCCTGGCCCCGAGTGGACAGAGCTCAGAGATGTGAATCTTCCATTCCCAGGGGGCACCTCCAGCTCTTTGGCGAGCACCCACCGGAATGCCGTGTGCAGAGGAAGAAGAGGAAGCCAGAGGTGAGAGGGAAACGCATAAGCCACCATCACACACCTCCTGTTTAATTTCCCAGCGCTCCTCCGCTGGATTTTGATGGAGTTCCAAAACCTTGCTGCCCCGAATTGGACCGATCCGAAGCCAGGAGATTCTTCCGGGTCAACCGTGCAGGTGCAGGGGACCAAGCACTTGGGCCATCTTCTACTGCTTCCCCAGGCAATAAGCAGAGAGCTGGATTGGAAGTGGAGCAGCCAGGACTCGAACCGACGCCCATATGGGATGCCCGCACTATAGGCAGAGGCTTAGCCTACTGCACTGCAGTGCCAGCCCCTCATTAACACCATTAACTGTGGTTCTGTGAGGGCAGGTTAGAGCACGTCTTCTATGCACACACACAACCTTTGGAACGCTTCCGACCTGGGGCCGGCACTGTGGTGTAGAAGGTTAAGCTGCCGTCTGCAGCGCCAGAGTCCCATAAGGGCACCAGACTGAGTCTCGGCTGCTCCGCTTCTGGTCCGGATCCCTACTAATCACCTGAGAAAGCAGCAGTGGGTGGCCCCAGAGCTGTGCCCCTGCACCCACATGGGAGACCAGAATAAAACTCCTGGCTCCTGGCTCCTGCCTGGCCCAGACCTGGCCATTGTGGCCATTTGGAGAATGAACCAGCAGATGGAAGATATCCCTCTCTCTGTGTGTGTGTCTCTCTCTCCTCCCTGCCCCCCATTTCTGCCTTTGCAAATAAATAAATAAATCTTTTTTAAAAAAGAAAAAAGTTTCCAACCTCCATTTTTGCTTCATTCTTGAACCCGCAATCTGTTGTGTGCCTGTGCAGGACACTTGATCTGTTTTGAAAGCCATGAATTTCTGGGGCAGGCGCCATGCACAGTAGGTTAATCTTCAGCCTGCGGTGCTGGCATCCCATATGGGCGCCGGCTGTAGTCCCAGCTTCTCCACTTCCAATCCAGCTCTCTGCTGTGGCCTAGTAAAGCAGTAGAAGATGGCCCAAGTCCTTGGACCCCTGCACCCACGTGGGAGCCCCTGAAGAAGCTCCTGGATCCTGAATCCTGGCTTCAAATTGGCCCAGCTCCAGCCTTTGTAGCCATTTGGGGAGAAACCAACAGATGGAAGATCCCTCTCTCTCTCTGCCTCTGCCTCTCTGTAACACTGCCTTTCAAATAAATAAATAAATCTTTTTTAAAAAAGAACAAAAATCATATGATGATCTCAATAGATGAGAAGAAAGCTTTTGATAAAATACAAACCCTTTCATGATGAAAACTCTAAGCAAACTGGGTACAGAAGGAACATTCCTCAACACAATTAAGGTAATCTATGACAAGCCCACGGCCAGTGTCCTGTTGAATGGGGAGAAGTTGGAAGCATTCCCACTGAGACCCAGAACCAGACAAGGATGCCCTCTATCACCACTGCTATTCAATACAGTCCTAGAAGTTTTAGCCAGAGCCATTAGGCAAGAAAAAGAAGTTGAAAGAATACAAATTGGGAAACAGAAAGTAAAACTGTTCCTATTTGCAAAAGACATGATTATATATATATATATATATATATATATATATATATATATATATGGTATCCAAAAGAGACTAGTGGAATTCATAGAAGAGTTTGGTAAAGTCCCAGAATATAAAATCAATACAAAAAATCAACAGCCTTTGTATACACAGACAATGCAACAGCTGACAAAGAACTTCTAAGATCAATCCCATTCACAATATCTCCAAAAAAAAAATCAGATACCTTGGAATAAATTTAACCAAGATGACAAAAGTCTCTGATTGAGAATTACAAAACATTAAAGAAAGAAATAGAAAAAGATACAAAAAAAGGAAATATCATCCATGTTCATGGATTGGAAGAATCAATATCATCAAAATGGCCATACTTCCAAAAGCAATTTACAGATTCAATGCAATACCAATCAAAAAACCAAGGACATTCTTCTCAGATACAGAAAAAATGATGTTGAAATTCGTATAGAAACAGAAGAGACCCCAAATAGATAAAGCAATCTCATACAACAAAAACAAAGCCTGAGGCATCACAATACCAGATTTCAAGACATACTACAGGGCAGTTATAAGCAAAACAGCCTGGTACTGGTACAAAAATGGATGGATAGACCAATGGGACAGAAGAGAAATGCCAGAAATCAATCCAAGCATCTACAACCAACTAATCTTTGACAAAGGAGTTAAAATCAATCCCTGGAGCAAGAACAGTCTATTCAAAAACTGGTGCTGGGAAACTGGATTTCCACATGCAGAAGTACGAAGCAAGACTTGACTTTACACTTTCTACAAAAAGACACTCAAAATGGATCGAAGACGGGCCGGCGCCGCGGCTCACTAGGCTAATCCTCCACCTAGCGGCGCTGGCACCCCAGGTTCTAGTCCCGGTCGGGGCGCCGGATTCTGTCCCGGTTGCCCCTCTTCCAGGCCAGCTCTCTGCTGTGGCCAGGGAGTGCAGTGGAGGATGGCCCAGGTGCTTGGGCCCTGCACCCCATGGGAGACCAGGAAAAGCACCTGGCTCCTGGCTCCTACCACTGGATTGGCGCGGTGCGCCGGCCGCAGCGCGCTGGCCACGGCGGCCATTGGAGGGTGAACCAACGGCAAAGGAAGACCTTTCTCTTTGTCTCTCTCTCTCACTGTCCACTCTGCCTGTCAAAAAAAAAAATGGATTGAAGACCTAAATCTATAACCCAACACCATCAAATTATTAGAGACCACTGGGGAAACCCTGCAAGACACTGGCATAGGCAAAGACTTCTTGGAAAAGACCCCAGAGGCACAAGCAATCAAAGCCAAAATTCACAAATGGGATTACATCAAATCAAGAAGCTTCTGTACTCCAAAATAAACACTCTGGAAAGTGAAGAGGCAACTGACAAAATGGGAGAATTATTTGTAAACTATGCAACTGATAAAGGATTAACAATAAAGAGATCAAGAAACTCCACAACAACAAAACAAACAACCCAGTGAAGAAATCAGCAAAGGACTTAAACGGACACTTGTCAAAAGAGGAAATCCAAATAGCCAACAGACACTTGAGAAAACTCAGGATCACTAGCCGTCAGGGAAATGCAACTCCAAACCACAATGAGGTTTCACCTCAACCCAGTTAGAATGTTTTTCATACAGAAATCAACTAACAACAAATGCTGGCAAGGATGTGGGAAAAATGGTACCCTAGTCCACTTTTGGTGGAAGTGTAAACTGGTAAAGCCACTATGGAAGACATCAGACACCTCAGAAATCTGAATATAGACCTACCATATGACCCAGCCATCCCACTCTGGGGACTTTACCCAAGGGAAATGAAATCAGTAAACAAAAGAGCTATCTGAACCTCCATGTTTATTGCAGCTCAAATCACAATAGCTAAGACATGGAATCAACCTAAATGCCCATCAACCAGAGACTACATAAAGAAATTGTGGGATATGTACACTATGGAATACCACACAGTGATTAAAAAATAATGAAATCCAGTCATTTACAACAAAATGGATGAATCTGGAAAACATTATATTTAGTGAAATAAGCCAGTCCCAAAGGGAGAAATACCACATGTTCTCCCTGACCTGTGATAACTAACAGAGCACCTAGAAGGCAGTCTGTGGAAGTGAAACTGACACTTTGAGATACAGTGACTTGAACAGCCCTCTTCTAGACTGTTGAGGAGTAATTATTTATATACATATATATACTCTTTATTGAACTCTTTACTTAACATAGACCTATGTGTGGATAGTCAATTGAAAAATAGATCTTAGTAAAAATAAGAGAGGGAATAAGAGAGGGAGGAGGAAGAGGGGTTGGGAGTATGGGAGTAAGGGTAGGCAAGGTAGGAAGAATCACCATGTTCCTAAAATTGTAATTATGAAGTATATGAAGTTTGTAACTATAAAACACTAGAGTTCTGCATACATTTCTACGGACTTAGTTCTTTTTTTAAATATTTATTTATTTATTTGAAAGTCATAGTTACACAGAGAGAGAAGGTGAGACAGAGAGAGAGGTTGGTCTTCCATCCACTGGTTCACTCTACTTGCTCAGGCAGCCGTGCTGGTGTGTGAAAACCGCCCTCACTACATTCACGCCTGACACCCAACACACAGTCCACGTGCTTGTTCTCTGTGCTTCCTCTCCAGTGCTGGATTCTGTCAAGTCCGAACTTGGAAGATCTAAAAACCCACTGTAATTTATAAGGACGGGGATGGCACTGTGGCATGCAGGTTAAGCCTCTGCTTGCAGTGCTGGGATCCCATATGGGTGTGAGTTCAGAGACCTGGCTGCTCCACTTCTGATCCAGTTCCCTAATAACGCACCTTGGAAAGCAGCAGAAGATGGCCCAAGTGCTGGGGCCCTGCACCCATGTGGGAGACCCAGAAGAAGCTCCTAGCTCCCGGCTTTGGCCTGGCCCAGTCCTGGCCACTGTGGCCGGTTGGGAAGTGAACCAGCTCTGCTTTTCAAATAAATAAATTAATCTTTAAAAAATTATAAGGATGAAATTAAGACAGATGTCACCCCTTAACAATGATTACCTCATATAACTAAGGAAAACTGATAGCGTTTTCTAATTATTCTCCGAATCACCCATCCTTCATTCACTCGCTCAGCATCTGTGAGTGTTGACTTACTCACAGATGTGTTCCAATGACAAGTTACACACTTGATCAACAAACATAAAATAAGCCCCTCGGGCATGCCAGCACCAGGCATAAGTCAGCCTCTCCAAGCCCACACGGCCATGGCTGCAGGCGCCGTTCCCCCAGGCCTGCTGGGGGTCACAGCCGACAGGCACTGCAGTGGGGCTAAAAGGCCCAGCAGTGGTAATGAGGCCCTCATGGGCATTCGGATACCAACAAGAACACCTTCACACTGACAACCCAGACCACAGACATTAGAGAAGAGACACTAGTGAGATAGGTGCAGGCTGGGTTGGTGCTCACTCCAGTTTTTTACTTTAAAACTCAGGCAAAGCCAAAAGCAAGTTATTGTGCACATGGGTGGGCCCCTCACCCGGCGTGGGGGTAAGGAGTAGGGGCTGGGGAAGAGCACAGCTGCGGGGGCCGTAGGAACCCCAGGAAGTCGAGGGGAGGACTGTGGATGACCCTGGAGGAGGGGCTGGGGGCACTGACACTCACCCAGGTCTTCTCCCTGCTGGGAACGCGCAATGCCCTGGCACGCTGGTATTCTCACGTGCGTGCACCTGTGAGGCGGGCAGCAGCGCCTGCATCTTCCAGAGGCTGTGCTCGGGGGCCAGGGCTCTCAGCTGTGTGTTCTGCAGAGCTGAGCAACGCCCAGGGAGATCCAGGGAAGGATGGGGACGGAGATCACGGAGCAGGACCTGGCCGCGGCACTGGGCGGGCTGTGCGAGGTGTCTGCTGGGTCGTTACGGACCTCCCTACAGCTGTGTAACTTGCAGTGGGCGTGAGTGTGGGTGGGGTCTGAGGCAGGTGAGCTTCGGGTTCCAGTACTGGGGACGCTGATGTCTGAAAGATTCCTGCTTCTGGAAAAATGCAGTCTCCCTGGACACGTGGGGCAGGACACGTGGGGCAGACTCTCAGGCCTCGAGGACAGGCACATGCGTGGCCAAGGTCTAAAGAGAAACTCAGGATGCAGGCAGAAATGCCAGGAAGAGGTGCAGGCACTCCTGGTACAAGCTCCCTCAAGCCACATGGAACACAGCGGGGCTATCTGAAGGGAAGGGAGACTTCTCCGTAGAAGAAATCGAAGCTGAGGCCTGGAGGTGCGTACCTCCGCAGTACACCTGGATACACCTGCACACGCCACGGGGAAGGCGAGCAGAGAGACCACCAGGAATCCAAGGGCTCTGTTTCCTTCTCTCAGCTCAACAAGCCTGTCCCCAGGTGGCGTCCTCAGCCCCAGAGTCCACAGAAGTCTCTCGGAGACCTTAGTTTTGGGGACAACAGCAAATTATTTCTCAAGGAGACGGACATAAACCAGGAGCAAAGGCAGAGCTCGTGCCTTCAAACAAGGGGATTTCGCTGCTTCGCCCCCTGTATCTGCGCAGCGCCGGCTGCTGCGGCCATCTGGGGAGTGAACCAGCGGATGGGAGACTCTCTCTCTCTCTCTCTCTCTAACTCTGCTTCTCAAATAAATCTCTAAAACAAACAAAAAACACCTTGCACTATCCTTCTCAGGACGCCATCTCAGACACCACGTCACGCTCAGCAACTCCAGCGACTGTTCTCGACCACGTCTCGGGCCGATTGCAGATGTCCCCTTAGAGAATTCTGATAGAGAAACTACCTATTGCTACTTTTCAAACCTAACAGCCAATCCCCTACCACAAAGGTCAACCTCTCCAAACAGCTGGGACCTAGCCCGCTCTTCCCACTCTCTCTGCCCCAAAGTTAGCAGAAGCCGCGTCTCCAGCCCCAGGCTAGCCCGAGCCGGCCGTGGCACCTGAGCACCTTCTGTGGTCAGCCAGGCAGAAGTCCCAGGCCCTGTGTTCGCCCAGCCTGCGAGCAGGAGTCCAGTCCAGGACTGCCCTAGGATGCAGACCCAGAAGAGCAGAGGGAACTATGGTTCCGATAGTGGCAGACCGTGAGGGGTTATCAACAGAGCATTGAGCCCAACGCAGAGATGGCAAATACGTTAGACAGCGTGGGACCCCAGTGAAGGACGTGTTTCCACTGTAAAACACAAAGCCTGGGCCAGGATAACAGGAAACGGATTCAGCTGACACTCAATGAGGACGAACACTTGAACCTTAAATGGCTGCATCTGCTCACCTCTCTCAAATGTCTTGGGGAAATTAGTACTAGTTTACATGTTCTGTTCAAATCCACAGAGAAAGCACAGTGACTGCACGGGACCGCGTGGTGTATTAAATTATTGAGGGCCAGGCAGCAACCCCTAGGAAGCCTAGGCCGGCCAGGGTGACCCGCGAGACGGCTGGCATCTGTCCTGCCGGAGCAGCGGCTCGTCCCTCCTCGCAGTGTGAACCGCCCACCCTGGGGCTTCTGGGAGACAAAGCTGAAGGCACCAGACGCTCTCCCAGCAACGAGACGGCTGGAGAGCCCCTGGGACAAAAAGCAGACGGTGCACTCCACGCCTGTCCAACCTGGCCGAGGGCCCCAGCGCTGCGACACTGAGCTGCCGGTGCACAAGTGGCAACAGCACCAGTCGGGATGTTGAGGGCCCACAGTAACGGCAACTGCCTCCTCACCAGATCGCTTTTCTAAAAGCAGTAGATCACTGAGGTGTAATTCATACAGCATTAATTCACCCACTTAAAGGAGACAACTCAGTGCCTTTTAGTACATTCAGTCGGGCAACTATACTCCACTCAGCTGCAGAACATTTCATCATGGCCCTGAAGCAGCACCCGGCCTCCCCTCACCTCTCCCTCCCAGCTCAAGGCAACATCTCTCGCTCTGGCTCTGGCTCTGGCTCTGGCTCTGGCTCTCTCTCTCTCTCCCTCCCTCCCTCCCTCCCTCTGTCTCTGTCTCTGTCTCTCTCCCTCTCCCTCTCCCTCTCCCTCTCCCTCTCCCTCTCCCTCTCCCTCTCCCTCTCCCTCTTTCTCTCTCTGGCTCTTGCTCTCTCTCTGGCTCTTGCTCTCTCTCTCTCTGGCTCTCTCTCTCTGTCTCTTGCTCTCTCTGGTTCTTGCTCTCTCTCTCTCTGGCTCTCTCTCTGGCTCTCTCTCTCTCTCTCTGGCTCTCTCTCTGGCTCTCTCTCTCTCTCTCTCTGGCTCTCTCTCTCTCTCTGACTCCCTCTGGCTCTTGCTCCCTCTCTCTCTGGTGCTCTCTCTCTCTCTCTGGCTCCCTCTCTCTCTCTGGCGCTCTCTCTCTCTCTCTCTCTCTGGCTCTATCATCGCAACTGCACCACAGGTGCTCCAGTATCTGCAGCACACTGCTTCCAAGCTGCATGCACGTTGTAGCACACAACAGTACCTCATTTCTTTTTTGGCCAAACAGTATTCCACCGCATGAATAAAAACCATTTCTTCACCCACCCATTGCTTTACGGATGTCTGAGTTGTTCTCCACTTCTGTGCTGTCGTACATCACGCTGCCGTCAACATCAGCACGCGAGTTTGCATGCTGACGTGAGTGTTTATTTCTCCCGGGCGCGCACCTAGGGGTGGAACTGCTGAGTCACAGTTACCCACCTCTGACTCAGCTGCAGGAACTGCCACTGCCCCCTCGCACTGACACAGCACTGCCCGAGGGGTCTGATCTCAGTCACCTTCGCCCTCACCAGCACTTGGGATTATCTGTCTTTCCAATCATGCCGTCCTGGAAGGCCTGAGGTGCGGCCTGGAGGCTTCCATTTTGTTTCTCTGACAACTCTCAGAGTTGAGAATCTTTTTACAAGCACTTTGGACCGCTGTATATTTTCTTTGGGAAACTGCCTATGCCAATCCTTTGCCCATTTTAAACTGAGAGATTAATCTTCATATAACTGAGTTGTCGTAATCCACCAGGCTAGTCTTAGGGTGTGATTTGAGGAGCCATTCCTGGCTGTTCACAGCCTAGTCTTCCACCCTCCCAGGGGTTCTACAAGCTGCCTAAGTCGATCACAGTTTGCTTCTATCGCAACCCAAAGCCCTGGTTCATGAGGCCCGTGGAGCCCAAGCCAGCCCCCGTCACCTGGAGAAAACCTGCATGAGGCCTTCCCAAAACAGTGCCATCTGTTGGGTGGCGGCTGTCCCAAAAGCCTGGGGCCGCACTCGGTGAAACCTCAGCCAGAGGAGATGGATGGGACGGACACGCAGGAGCGCTGGCAGGCCAAGCAGCAAGACCAAGCAGGGGCCAGCAGGAAGAGGCTACACTAAGATGTGGCTGCCGTTTCTCGCCATTTTTCTCTAAGAAAACTGGGCCCCGGCCCCAGCAAGCTGCTCACACCATAGGACCCTGCCCCTGCGGCCAGCAGCGCTCTCCATGACACCGCCACTGCCTGCCAGCCCAGCCCACGAGGACTTCTCCCATCAAAGCCAAGGGTGTGGCCGGCGCCGCGGCTCACTAGGCTAATCCTCCGCCTAGTGGCGCCGGCACACCAGGTTCTAGTCCCAGTCAGGGCGCCAGATTATGTCCCGGTTGCCCCTCTTCCAGGCCAGCTCTCTGCTGTGGCCAGGGAGTGCAGTGGAGGATGGCCCAAGTGCTTGGGCCCTGCACCCCATGGGAGACCAGGAGAAGCACCTGGCTCCTGCCATCGGATCAGCGCGGTGCGCCGGCTGCAGCGCGCCAGCAGTGGCGGCCATTGGAGGGTGAACCAACGGCAAAGGAAGACCTTTCTCTCTGTCTCTCTCTCACTGTCCACTCTGCCTGTCAAAAAAAAAAAAAAAAAAAGCCAAGGGTGTGAGTGAAGCAGGGCTCTGAATCCCACGAGCCGACGTGACACATTGGTCAACAGGCTACGCTGGTGTCCACGTCCACACAGCTCCATATATGCCCCTCCAGCTTTGCGTCCTGGGCTCTCTGAGGGGTCCGGGAACTAAGACTGTCCCTCCCTCCCAAGGCTGTCAATGACTGCAGCCCTGGGGCTCAGTCCTGGGAGAGGACCGAGCCAGCGCCAGCCAGCCCGGGGCCTCCTGCTGCTCTCCTGAGCACCCCCCCTCCCCCTTGCCAGTTCCCTCTTGCAGTGGAGGCTCCCAGGTCCCCCACTGAAAGGATGCATTCAGAAGTGAATCCAGGCGACAGAGGTCCTGACAGGACTAAGCTGTCAACCCCTCCAAGGTGCCTGTGTTTCCACACACCTTCTAGAATCAGCGGCCGCTTCTGCACCCTTGTTCCCTGGGCCCTGGCTGCCCTGACGTCTAACAAGGTGACTGGGTAGGGGCGACGTCAGGAGGGGGGTTCAGCAGCGGGAGCTGAGATCCGGGATGCAGCGCTGTAGGAAAATCCAACCACCTATTCACTCCACCTGCGCTTCCTGAGCACCACTGGGTCTCTCTCACACACAGCTCTGGCTGCGGGCGATGCACCGGCCAAGAGGAGCCGGGCTGCTGCTTACTTTCCCGCGGGAGCTCAGCCTCCCTGCTGGCAGTCAGTCAGTCAGTCATCAACCAAGGACTACAGCTTCCGGCAGTGACAGGCCCCCCAAAGAGCAACGTGGGAAGGTGAATTAGGTGTTCGTCAAAGGCAAAAGGGAGTGACCTGAGCCCGCACACTCGGTGCTTAAGAAAGCCTCTCTGAGAACATGCGGCTGCCCAGAAACGCGAAGACTGGGTTTGCGGAGGAAGCTTCCCACGGAGAGAAAGCAGCAGGCACGGAGGCCCGTGTGCAGGAGCCGGCCAGGCCTGCCGGGCGTTCAGGGAGAAGCCAGTGTGGCCCTGAACAACGCTGGGACCCTGAGATGAGCCGAGAGAGGGCCCAGCAGGCACCAGCTCAGGGAGGGCCTTGAAGGCCACCACGAAAGCTCAGACAGAGGTGGCATTCGGCCTCAGGGACACAGCTAGCGAGCAGCAGAGGCAAGAGGAGGCCCCAGGACCCTGCACTCCCGCAGCTCGGAGCTGGTTCAAGATGGATCTCTTGAGGCCCTTCTTAGAGGCCAACGTCGCTCTCGCCTCCTCATGTCCTGGTCTAAAAATGACTGCAGAACTCACCACCTCCACCCTCTGAAACAGAGAGCCTGACCGTGTAGAAGCAGGGCAAATACTTGTTGAAAGCTCCCCCTGATCCCGTGGAGCAGGCAGGAGAGTTATTTTGGTGTTGCTATCTTTGACCTTATGAGAAGGGCCTCGCTCGCACTGGGCTGCCTATTTTTAAACCTCAGATGTACTCTGCTTAGGACGCACAAGGAAACCTGATACAGCTAAGGTGCTGGCCAGGAGGAGGCATGCTGCAGACTTTCTGGGTCTTCTGTGCTTTTGGTTTCAAAAAAGTTTAAAAGAGATTGAAATAATTATTTTAAAACAGGAAGAGCGAGGTCGGCGCTGTGCTGCAACGGGTTAAGGCTAAAGTGCTGGCATCCCACATGGGCGCCAGTTCTAGTCCCGGTTGCTCCACTTCCCATCCAGCTCCCTGCTATGGCCTGGGAAAGCAGTAAAGGATGGCCCAAGTCCTGGTGCCCCTACACCTGCATGGAAGACCCGGAAGAAGCTCCTGGCTCCTGGCTTCAGATCAGCACAGCTCTGGCCGTTGCGCCCATCTGGGGAGTGAACCAACCGATGGAAGACCTTTTTCTCTCTCTCTACCTCCCTCTGTAACTCTTTCGAATAAATAAAATAAATCTTTAAAATAAACAGTAAGAGCATGCTCCAAAAATCAGTTATCTAATGAAGACTAGATGTGTGAATAGTATTAGACTTCACACACATAGATAAAATCTTTTTTTTTTTTTTTTTTTTGACAGGCAGAGTGGACAGTGAGAGAGAGAGACAGAGAGAAAGGTCTTCCTTCCGTTGGTTCACCCCTCAATGGCTGCTGTGGCCAGCACACCGCGCTGATCCGAAGCCAGGAGCCAGGTGCTTCTCCTGGTCTCCCATGGCGTGCAGGGCCCAAGCACCTGGGCCATCCTCCACTGCACTCCCGGGCCACAGCAGAGGGCTGTCCTGGAAGAGGGGCAACCGGGACAGAATCCGGCGCCCTGACCGGGACTAGAACCCGGTATGCCAGCGCTGCAGGCAGAGGATTAGCCTGTTGAGCCACGGCGCCGGCCCCATAGATAAAATCTTGAGACAAGCACCAAACCTGTCTGTGCTCCAGCTCTGGCTGCTCCACTGTTCCAAGGGTGGAGAGCTTGCCAGGAAACCTGTCTGAGAGAAGAACCTTACTCAGCGTGGCTGGGCCTCCGTTTCCCCTTCTCTGACATGAGGATGAGGATGATGCCTGCAGCACAAAGCTGTTGGGAAAATAACAGTCACAAGTGGTGGTGCCGAGAGATTAGAAGAGTTGCTGGCCCTGCCTCCCCTGGGCCTCTGCTCACTCACCAGAAACAAGCAGGCCAAGGAGATGCCAGCAAAGGCCCCTGCTCAGCCGTGTCCCCAGCAGCTGGGGACCTCAGGACAGTGCGGCCACGTGCTCAGGGCACATGGAGAAGAGCTAGCAGGGGGACCCCCAGGGGAACGAGCAAGGAGGTTCTAGGGACTGACTTGAACGGCAGGGGTTCTAGTAGACTAGTAGACCCCACCCCCGCTTCCCACTGCGGATCCGCTCCATCAGTGCGGCGGAGTGTACGATGCACACAACACGTCCCTTCTCAGTTCTGGAGGCTGAAGCTGGGGGCAGGGGGCTCCTTGTCGCGTCCCAGCACAGCTGAGGGTGGGCAGAGAGGAGGCCAGAGGGCCCGCTCTTATCAACAAACCCACTTTGTGGTAACAAGCCAGCTCCTGGAGTGAAGACCCTCCCTCACCATAGCGACATCAACCCACCCCTGAGGGCAGACACCTCGCATCACCCCACCCGCAACACCGTGCCACTGGCAGTAAGTGTCTGGCAGAGCGCCCCTGGGGGACACAGGGAAGCCGCAGTCTGCCTTCCCAGGGGCTGAACCCTAAAGATGAGGGACTCTACCTACTTTTTCCAAAAGATTTATTTTATTCCTATGAGAGGCAGACTTACAGAGAGATGGAATAGAGCAAAGGAGGGAGATCTTCCACCTGCTGGTTCACTCCCCAGATGGCCGCTAAAGCCAGGAGCCTGGAACTCTGTATCCAGGTCTCCCATGGGTGCAGGGTCTAACCACTTGGGCCACCCTCCACTGCCTGCCCAGGCGCTTTAGTAGGAGCTGGACTGGATGTAAAGCAGCCGGAACTCAAATCAGGGCTCATAATGGATGCTGGGGCACAACGCCAGCCCCAGTTTTACCTATTTTGTCTCTTTCACGTTCATATAGCCTGGCACACAGTAGGCCCACCATAAATATTTGTGAATTGTGGGGAGCAGCTCGGACTAGACTGTTACTGGAATTAAGACTTATTCTATGCATCTGCTCTCCCACAATATGGCGCTGGGAGAGAAGTAAACAGCTTCCGCACAGCTGCCTCCAGTTCAACCAATTAACTGTAGGACTTGCTCCTGATTGGAGGAGAGCAGCGTACTCGGCGTGTGGGCAGCCGAGTTGGGATTGGCGGAGGAGGACTATAAAGGAGGAGAGAGACGGCATGCACCAGGAACATCTATGGGGAACATCTAGCTGAAGGAACACCTGTGCAGCCCCTGAAGAGAGCTGGCTGGTGGTGTGCCGCTCCCCTGCGGAAGTGGGGAATGCGGCCAGGGGGAACTGCCCTTCCACGGAGGTGGAAGGGATAGTAGCCAACCCGGGAAGAACCAGCAGCAAACCCGGGGAGGGCCGAGCAGACGAAAGAACAGCGCAGGGTTCAGTGTTGCTCCTCCACGAAGAGGGGGAGCGACAGTGAATGAATCAGTCTGTCTTTCTAGAGGAGGTACATTTCTGAAAAGGGAGGAAATTAAATTACAAATCAACAATTTTAAGAGGGAATTTGTTGGGAAAGCAACTTTTTAAAAAAATGTTCTAAATTGACAAATACAAATTGTCTGTATTTACGGAATGCAGCAGTGACCGTAAATGTCTCTGGCACACGTGGGTTTTCTTAGAGAAGCGCGGGCCATGGCGACAGCGCAGTGAGAGCGCGGGGCCAGGGCTCGGCGTGCCCAGCACTGACAGCCTCAACAGCAGCATCGGCTAAGCTTCCCGCATATCTTGGACTTTATCAGATTAGGAGACGGAATTTGTGAGCTCAGTCCACTCTGGTGGCCTTAATGGAGGATTTTTCTCTGGACAGAAAGAAAGGCCTATTCTTACGCTCCCATCCATGACCTGGCTGCAGGGCCAGTCTCGGGGAAGCATCCCAACACGTCACAGAAGGCGGGAGTGACAAGCGCCGACATCGTAATTGAACAATCCTCCAGTGCTTATCACTGTCCCCTCCACACTACTGTACTTCCAAGTCTCCGGGCACGGTCAGCCCCTGGCAAATGCCTGCAACCAGCAACAGCCTACCAGATCTAACATCCCAGCCACCCCTGCTTCCTGCAGCAGTCTGATAACCTGACACACACTCGTTCCCTCATTCACTTATTCAGTCAACAAATATGATCAACCCTGGAAATGCAGAGTGATTCTGGATGACTGAAAGAAAGCTCAGAAGAGCCATGAGGAGTCCCAGAGCTAGAACCAGGAAGCGGAGGAACACCTGGCCCCACATGCCTCTGGGGCAGGTTTCTACCCAGCTCAGTGTCACTCCTACAGACCTCTAGGTGCCACTGTAGGAGGGTACTTTGCCTCCATGTAGTGCTGAGGACATGGTGTTGGCGAGCTCCTTGGGAGGAGAGGCCCTGCCACCCAAGCATCTCTTTGTCCCTGGCACCCAGCACAGGGCCTCGCACACAGAACCCAGTGCTAGTAGAGCTGCTCTATGGATTCCAACAGAACAGATTTCTCGGTATTACTGGACCTGCACCGCCCAGTGTGGTGGCCCCTAGCCACAGGAGATCACACAGCAGTGGAGGTGCGGCTGGAGAAGAGGAACTGAAATGGGCCGTCAGGGCAACATATATATAAAATGTCAAGGACTTAGCACAAAATAAGCTATCTCACTAATAATTCCTACATTGATTACATGTTGAGATGATAATACTTGGGGTTTAGGTTAAATGATGTGATTATTTGTGGGGAGCAACTCGGACTAGACTGTTACTCGAATTAAGATTTATTCTATGCATCTGCTCTCCCACAATATGGCGCTGGGAGAGGAGTAAACAGCTTCTACATAGCTGCCTCCAGTTCAACCAATAAACAGCAGGACCTGCTCCTGATTGGAGGAGAGCAGCGTACTCGGCGTGTGGGTAGCAGAGTTGGGATTGGCGGAAGAGGACTATAAAGGAGGAGAGAGACACCATGCACCAGGAACATCTAAGGGGAACATCTATCTGAAGGAACACCTGTGCAGCCCCCGAGAGAGCCGGCTGGTGGTGTGCCGCTCCCCTGCGGAAGTGGGGAATGCGGCCAGGGGGAACTGCCCTTCCACGGAGGTGGAAGGGTCGGTAGCCAACCCGGGAAGAACCAGCAGCAAACCCGGGGAGGGCCGAGCAGACAAAAGAACAGCGCAGGGTCCTGTGTCGTTCCTCTGCGAAGAGGAGGAGCGACAATTATTAAAATTAATATCACCTGTTTTGAATTTTTTACCACGGCTACTAGAAGATTTAAGATTATTTTTAGTAAATTAAGGCTAATTCTCATGTGCAAAACACGTTCAATCTCTTGTTTTTCTAAGTTCTTTTTAGTAGCATGGACAATTTCCTTCTAACGAGGTTTCCATTCAGCCTGTGTTCAGAATATCCGAGTCACATATACAAATACTTGTCAAATTGTATCATCAGTATGTCTCACACTTTGGAAGATTTGCTATTTTGAACAAGAAACAATAATCGCCACTCTTGCTGTATCAAAGTCTTCCCAAGGGCATGTGATATGCGTGCAGCCAACACTTAAATAGCTCTTCGGTTTCTGGCTCCAAGCACTTGGGCTTATCCTCTCTCCCCCCTCAGCCTTGGCACCCTGGGCAGCTCCCCCCATCGCAGCTCTTTCCACTGACCTCAGAAGGGGGCTGGCTCAAATAACACACTTGTCAAAACACCTAGGTAAGCACTGCGCTGGCGGGCCCGCAGAAATAGCCGTGAGGAGACAGAGTGCTCTGTGCAGACAAGAGGAACCACGCGCGGGCCCCTCCGCCTTTCTAAGGCTTGGCTCCCACGTGATTGGTCGACTGTGAAGGTCACTAATCGTCTCCATTCTGTCCGCTTAGACAGGCCTGCTCTAGTGGGCACTGACAAAGCTCAACTGATTTGTAAGCTTTGGGTCCTGCTGTAACGAAAATCCTCCGTGCTGAAGTAGGGAAAGTAAAGTTGCCCACGGCCAATGATCCGGAACAAAACTGAAAAGTTTCTACACGATCCGGGGACGGTGGAGCGAGCTGGGCATCACGGGTCCTCGGGGAGAAAAGCTCCGAAGGCCGGCAGAGCACCTGCTCGCCTGTCTCAGACGCCGCGAGTCTGAAACGTTTAGCTCAGAGTTTGGCACATGGTACGTGTTCAAGAAATGTCTTTCGCATGAAAATGTGAATACACAGGCGTTTGTTATCTACAGGAACCCCGCAGTCACCACCTTTTTGTTTTTCCTTTTTTTTTTTTTTTTTTTTTTTAAGCCCTGTGTGGTACAGCAGACAGAACAAGGCTTTCAAGTTTTACTCAAAATCAAACCTGAGTCCCCCCACGGCCTGCAAAGCACTGCACGGCTGCAACCCGACTCCTTCAGGCTCAGTCTGACCACTCTGCCCCCCCGCCCCGCCCCCTCTCCAGCCACCTGGCCTCCTTGTCGCCTCAGGCCAGTCCCACGTTCCTGCCACAGTGCGCTTGCACCTGCCCCTTCTTGCCTAGAACACACATTCCTCCAGCCCCTGCTCAAATGTCACCTCACCAGGACGGCTATCCTCACCACCCTAAACCAAAATAGCTCGGTGTATGTCTTCATACAGCTCACGGGTTACGTGGACCTCTTACGTGGCTGTCGGTTCCCGGAGGGCTGGGACCGCGTTCACTGCCCCTTCCCTCACGCCTGGAGTGCCGGGCGCGTATCTGTTGGGTGAAGAAGCTACCGAACATCAGACTGAGCCAGACACGGGCCTGGTCCTCACTCTACCAGGAGGAAGCCGCGTGACGGCCCCGACAGGCGGGCCCTGACGCCCGTTGTGAGTCTGTGGTGCTGGCTGGGAAGGGATGGATCTAAAGCCCGCCTTTGACAAACGGCCTTGAGCTCAGTTGTAGCAACACAAGGATCCTTGTGGACATTCACGAACTGCTTGCTCGGGACACAAAACCTGCCCTTTCCAGTCCCGCAGGTGGGATGGAGCCCGGGACGCGCACCCTCCTCCCACAGACCTTCCTTTCATGTCTGCCTGCGCTCCACGGAGCGCGGGAACTGTGAGGACAACCACGGACCCCCAGGGATTTTCGTGACCCAGTACCTGGTGCGGTCCGTGGCAATAGCAGGTCTCAGGCGCCTCAGGTCACAGACCTATGGGGACCAAACCCGCGCCGGCCCGCGCTGGTGAAGAGTGGGCGGGAGGACTCAGCTGAGCGAGAGCCACGCGGGCCTGCACACAGCCACACCGTTTACTCCTGTGACGATCTGCAGGTCACCATGTTCCCAGATGAGAGCCCGGCTCGCTGCGGACAGTGCTTGCCCGTGACAGGCTGACAGGCCTCAGACCCAAGCCTGGTGCCACAGATCAGAGCCACACCCCGGTGGTGTCCCCGACCAGAGGTGCGGGCGCTTTGGGCACCTTCAGATTTTCAGATCAGTCTAGAAAGTGGCTACAGACAAGGCCACATATTATACCCAGAGGCATAAAGAAAAGGGTTACAAGCACCTTTTTCCCTTCTAAATATGTTTAAAGTAAAGGGTTGGTTTTTTTTCTGATAATAAAATGTACTATGTTCTTGTTTTAGAAAAACTGAAAAGTTCAGATAAATATAAAAAAAACTCTAAGAGACATCCACTATTAGCTTCTTTTTAATCTTAAGGGTGACTTTTTAACATAACTCTTATTAACTTTTTAACCTTTTCCCACCATTCTAAATTGTACCGACACCATTCTAAATTGTACTGTGAAGAACTTGTCTCACATTCAGTCCAATCCGTTTCCACTGCCAGGGTCCTCATAAGCAGTATTTTCCAACCAAGCGCCGTGTGGCCACCACTCAGGCTGTTTTCACGTTTTGACTTCCAAGTTGCCATTCCAGGAAACACAGACACACACACACACACACACACACACACACAAACAGGCAGCAAGACAGAGCAGGCAGATGGTCTGTCCTTTCCCTGTAACAACTCTTCTAAGCCAAAGTTCGGCCGAGCCACCCTGGTGTCGCCAAGCACTTAAGGAAGGACGGGCAGGACCTGGTGAACACGCAGGCTCACATCCTGGTTCTTCTACGAGGCCTGACTGTGGCTGGAGGCTGTAGGAACGAGATCCGGGTTACAGTGCGCCTGTGGCCAGGTGGCCAGGCCTCTGTGGGGGACGAGCCCCGAGCAAGGCGGGAAGCAGGCTAGTCTCTCGTGCTCACTCCCGCTCCTCAGGGCACACTCCGAATCTCACCTCTGTCTCGGGAAACCACAGAACTTTAGGCCTCGAGGCAAGGCTGGCGAACACCTGGCTCGAAGGCCTTGGAAGGGCTGTGAAACCACCCGGTCTGACCCTGCCAGGCCAACCGCAGGCGGGCCTCGATGCAGTCCATCTGCAGCAGGCTCATGTTTCAGGTGGTCATTTTGTAGGGCCCTCAGATGATGCCATGAACACCCCACTGGCCCTTGGCAGAGAAAGCGTTGCCAGCCCTGCCTTCCAGGAAGCTCAGGCACCGCAGAAGCTCGGAGCCCAGCAGCACTCGGGCAGGAGGGACTGGGGTCCCAGGGCAGCCTCCCCGATCTCCCCCGGGCCAGCCACAGCAGCGTCTCCTTCCCGGTGCCTCCACCCTGGTCCAAGCCCCAGACAGCGCCTTCCTCCCGCCACTGCCTCCTGGAAATGGACTTCCTCGCCTGCCCGTCACACCGCTGACTGTGACCACGACACAGCAGGGAGTGCCACACTGGGGCCACGGTCCTAGTGTCAACCACTCAATGTGTTCCAAATGCCGATCGCAGTCTCAGTGGCCCCTCCTCACCCACGCCACGCCACGCCACGCCACCAAACCAGCCCTCAGCGGCTCAAGGCTCCCCTCCTTTCCTCCTCCCAGTCTCTGCCTGGCGCGCATCTCACCGCCAGGCGGTTTGAGGCTACCTGTGAGGGCCAGCAGCGCCATGCCCAGCCGTCACATTCGCAGTGCAGTGTAAGTGCAGGGGAACTCAGGTTCTCCTGGGCTAACTTTCTGGGGTGAGGACGTGAGGATCCCAAACTCCACCAGGAAGAAGGGGACTAAGGCCGGCGTTGGCAGATTTCCCCTTCTCAGTCCCTCCCGCCAAGGCCAGTGCACTCCGCCATGTTCCACAGGTGCCTGCTCGCCTCTTGCCCCACGCGCCTCCTTCCCGGGGGGTCTCGGCAGCCCCACGGCCACGCTCCCTCCCGGCTTCCCACGGCGCGCAATGCACTGAGCCCCAACTCCCCCCCGAGGAGCAGGGGCTGCCCGCCTCCCCTGGGCGAACAGCGGCCGCAGCCGGCCCTCCCCGCCTAACTCCTCATCATGCACCCTCCTCGCTCAACCTGCGGTGGAGACAGCCCTGGCCGGCCGCAGACACGGCGCCCGGACCTCCAGAAAGCCAGACCGGGAGCCGGGGGCCGCACCGCCCGCACGGGGAGCCCGCCTGCACCCCAACACTCGGGCCCATGCTTACACACACACACACACACACACACACACAGTGCGTGCGCCGCACCAAGTCCCCCCAGACGGAGCCGCCCGGCCCGGTCCAGGCCCGCGGGAGGCGCCCAGCCCCTCTGCACTTAGGCGGGACCCCCGGTGGGCGCGGGGAGCTGGGGGTGCCGCTCGCCCCCGCCCCCCAGCACCGCTCCCCACGGCGTCCGCGCGGCGGACCCGAGGGAGGCCGCAGCGCCCGCTACCTGGCGCCCGGCTCCTCGTCCGACTCCGCCGCCGTCCCGTCCTCCTCTTCCTCCTCCACCTCCTCCTCCTCCTCCTCCTCGCTGGCCAGCTCGCGGGCCGCCTCGTCGTCCCCGTCGGAGCCGAGGAGGCTGGCGTCGGCGTGGTTGCTGTCGCTGGTCGCCATCGTGCCTCCCGGGCGGGCCGGGGCCGGAGCCGGAGTCGGAGCCGTCCGCGCCGCGCCTGCTCTCCTCCCTCTGTGCGGCCCGGCCGGCCCGGCCCGCGGCTCGGGTTGCGGGCGCGGGCGCGGGCGGGGGCGGGGAGCCGGCGACTTTAAATAGAAGTCGCGGCCGAGTGTGGCCGGCAGCGCTCGCCCTCCCCGCGCGCGCCCACTTCGCTGGCCCCTGCGGCCCGTGCCCCGGTGGGGAAACTGAGGCAGCCGACGCTCTCGCTGCTGTGGCCTCGGGGCCGTGGGAAGCAGGGCAGGGGCTGCCTCGCCGTCTCGCGTGGCTGAGGAATGGCTCCTGTCATGGGCGTAGTCAGCCGTGCACTGTCGTCCTCGGTGGCCCCGGACTGTTCGGCCAGGAAACCTCCTGTGCGCTCACTCCACACCTGAGGGCTGATTTTCCTCCCATTAGCCAGAGGCTAACTGTTCTCTGCAGCGCTGCCCAAAGACCCCCTCCGGGCCTGAGTTCGTGCCAAGCCAGTGTCTAAAGCCCCTCCACGTGCCCGCACTGCTCAGGACGAAGCCCACGGGCCACCTGTCAACACCCATCGCACCTGCCCGCTCCCTGCTTTCGACCCAGGAGCGCCCACCATGGTCTCGAGTCACTCCACCGTGCCTTCATCCACACCTAAGGGGTCTTCCTTCTTGAGTTACCCGGTTACCCAGTGTTCAGCTTCACCACCTTTCTCTAAAATCCCAGGCTCAACTCAGTACGCCTCTTTCTGGTTGCCCCATCATCCTGCGTTCAAAGGACATGTATCTCGTGGCCTAGGTAGTCTGTAGGTTGATTACTCATTCCCGTTCTTCACAAGCCCGTCAACTAGCCAAGTACCTACTGGACAGCTACACACGCACAACAGGTGGAGACAAAGACACCTCTTTTCATGGCAGTGGTCTTAAGGCTAGGGCAGCAAACGTTTATTGTCGATGACAGCAAATCCTATCGTCAGAATTGCTGAATACAATGAATGTAGTGTGCGCATTATTTGCCAGTTACACTAGCTTGCATGCACCCACCATTGTGGTGGAATGAGAAGGTGAGAAGGTCATGCCAAGATGGCCTGACAACAGAAACTGCCTGGCAACAGGCCGTGATGGGATGGCTTCGGAAACCACATGACAACAGAGCCTGACTAACAACAGGCTGTGATTGGATGGTTTCAGAAACTGCCTGCAACAGAGCCTGACTGGCAACAGGCTGTGATTGGATGGCTTTGGAAACTGCCTGGCAACAGGCTGTGATTGGCTGGGGCATAGACCGCCCCTTGACCGGATTGGCTGCCTTGGCTATATAAGCAGTTGTAGCAACTGAAATAGACGAGTCTGCTGGGGCTGGCCTCTGGCCCGCTTTCACCCGACCCCCGGGGTTCTGTGTGGTGACCCCAAGCTTCTTGCCCCCACCGCCCTCCACTTCTCAATGAATCCTCTCAGAAAATGAATGGACCTCAACATGCCTCATCTGCTACAAAGAACTGCCCACAGTTCAGTCACGGTACAGACCCAACCTAGAGGGCTGGAAAAGGGTGGACAGTAGGGTCTACCTGCAGGTGGTCACTAGGGGAACACAACACTCATTAGCAATAGCAGCCTTTCTATGTTCCTTGCTTTAATTCAAAGTGTCTTAGAAACACTACAGTCCACACGATTTGCAAAGATCTTAGTTCAAACCCATCCAAAACTCAGAACTGCAGCACAGTCTGCACATGTGTTATTTACTTTTTTGGTGCCGCGGCTCACTAGGCTAATCCTCCGCCTGTGGCGCCAGCACCCCGGGCTCTAGTGCCAGTCGGGGCGCCAGATTCTGTCCCGGTTGCCCCTCTTCCGGTCCAGCTCTCTGCTGTGGCCAGGGAGTGCAGTGGAGGATGGCCCAAGTGCTTGGGCCCTGCACCCACATGGGAGATCAGGAGAAGCACCTGGCTCCTGCCATCGGATCAGCGTGGTGCACCGGCAGTAGTGGCCATTGGGAGGTGAACCAACGGAAAGGAAGACCTTTCTCTCTCTCTCACTGTCCACTCTGTCTGTCAAAAAAATAAATAAATAAAAAGAAAGAAAGAAAGGCAGAATCAGAGACAGATTTCTTATCTGCTAGTCCATTTCCCAAATGCCTGTAATAGGTGAGGCTGGACCAAGCCAAAGCGAGAAGCCAAAACTGTTTAGATCTCCCACATGGACCGCAGAGACCCAACTGTTTGAGTAAACACTGCTACCTCCAAACGAATTAGCAGGAAAGTGGAACACAGGGCAGAGCCAGGACTCAAACCCAGGTACTTTGATGTGGGACGCGGGCACCAGAAGACTGCACATTCTTAAGACCACATGCAAATACACAAGAGATCAACAAAGAAATGGAAATCTAATATTTACCCCACAACTGAGACTGAAAGTACCTACAACGACAGCTTGTTTAGGCTAATCCTCCACCTGCGGTGCCGGCACACCGGGTTCTAGTCCCGGTTGGGGCGCCGGATTCTGTCCCGGTTGCTCCTCTTCCAGGCCAGCTCTCTGCTGTGGCCAGGGAGTGCAGTGGAGGATGGCCCAGGTGCTTGGGCCCTGCACCCGCATGGGAGACCAGAAGCACCTGGCTCCTGGCTTCAGATCAGCGTGGTGCGCCGGCTGCAGCGCCCCAGCCGCAGCGGCCTTTGGGGGGTGAACCAACGGAAAAGGAAGACCTTTCTCTCTGTCTCTCTCTCTGTCCACTCTGCCCGTCAAAAAAAAAAAAAAAAAAAAAATCTCACACACTGACAGCCTGCCCCCCCAGCCTCCCCAAGGGAGCAGGATCTTAGGCTTCAGCCCACCGACTTCAAATTCAGCTGCAATCTATCAATCTCTGGACCTATTTGTTACAGTAACACAGCTTTTTTTTTTTTTTTTTTTTTTTTGAGATAGAGACAGAAAGGTCTTACTTCCATTGGTTCGCCCCCCCAAATAGCCAGCGCTGCGCCAATCCGAAGCCAGGAGCCAGGTGCTTCTTCCTGGTCTCCCATGCAGGTGCAGGCGCCCAAGCACTTGGGCCATCCTCCACTGCCCTCCAGGGCCACAACAGAGAGCTGGACTGAAAGAGGAGCAACCGGGACTAGAACCCGTGGCCCATGTGGGATGCCAGCGCCGCAGGTGGAGGATTAGCCAAGTGAGCCACAGCGCCAGCCCAGTAATTCAGCTTTTAAGAAGCAGGGATAAGGGTGGGACCACTGAAGGCTGGGAGAACAGTGGCAGTGCAGGATCCACACAGTGGTAAACTCCAGGGGTATCAAGCAAAGCAAGCACCCCACCCCTCACCCAGCTGCAGGGCGCTGCAGTGTTACTGAGTGCCGGACTATGTTTTACCCACTCCCCACCAGAACATTAACTACGCTCGGTACATCCTCACAAAGAAAAGCTGCACAGTGCGTAAGAAATTTCAGGAAAATTTCCAAGGAAAAGAATATAAAAGCTTAATTGTGTCAAAAGTACTACATATCAGTAACCTTAAAAAATTCACCTTAATTCACTTATGTGGAAATTCCTTCCTAATAATTCCAGAGAAATAAGGTGTTAATGTGCTTACGTGGCTTAACCACAAAACAACCTCATGCTGAGATTTTCTGTATTATCTAAATCATCAAGCAAAATATATTTAAAAATTTATATTTAGTAATTAAAATTAAATATTTATACTTAATCAAGTACGATAACTGGATTCAATTTAGTTCAAGATAACTACAGCCTCCATCTAACCTCAAAAACAGACTTGCACAGAAAAAAAATCACTTCAACAATTTCCATATATAAACTTTATTCCATTTAACATCATACAAAAATTTGAACTTAAAGGAGAAAATGAAAATATGCACCTTTTACAAGTCAGAGAAAAGCAAGTTTTAGCATCTGAATTGGTCTGCAAAAAATACATTAGAGGTACAAACTGTGCTACAGTAGGTCTAAAAGAAGTTGTACACAGTCCTTCTGAAAAAGTTAAAACTGTTTTCAAGATTTTTTTTACATTTACATTTACAGATATTTACACAAATCAAAAACCTTAATAAACACTGTAGCTTTTTTAGCAGCCACCACTTCTTGTGGAAAAGAAATACTAAAAAAGATATTTTTATAAACATTAAGCTCTTATTTATAATTTTTATGTCTTATCTAAAACATTTTGTAGTGGCTTACTGCCTAAAAATTCCAGTTTCGATTACAATCCTGTAATTGTACACAGGTAACAAAATCTGAGACTACAGATAGGACATAGCTCCACTCTGATCTTCTCGTTCCCGCTGCTTCATGTGACAGGGGAAATGGGAAGCAAAGCAGAGTGCACACTGCACCACGCTGTCACAGAGCACGGGACAATCCTCTCAAACCCCTGTGCGGAACTGATGCTGTGGGACAAGTCACTAACTGCCGCAAGAGCTAGTGTTCAGTGCCGCAGTGCAAAATGTAACGTCGTCTCAACACAAAATGCAAAGCCGTGAGGTACCAATGGAATGCTAACAGGACACGCTCGAAGCCTCGGACCAGCCCCCCAAGTGCAGACAAAGCAACTGTCCAGGGTTTCCCGACTGCGGCCATTTCAGTCACTTCAAGTAACGGGGTGACTGACAGCAGTCTTCACTTTAGGCAACAAACTATCTCTTGGAGGTTACTTCAGCACTCCCCAACAGACCCGCCCCAAATTTCCACACTTCATGTCAGTATTAGCATGTTCAGGTAATCTCCCAAAATATATTTTATCTGGTCTCCTGAAAATTCATGACATAATATTACTAATCATTGACATAAACATTTTCAGAAACGTATTTTTAAATCAAAGGGTTTTATTAGGAAATGCCATAATAAAATATGCAATCTTTATATAAGTATGTCCTTTTAAAAATAAAACATGAAAACCAACAGAACAATCAGAAAGAAACCATGATGGAGGTAAACATAATGCAAATGACACAGCTAATGCTCTTTATTTCTCCGAGGTGACACCAAGAAAGCGACCGGCTATCTTTTCAAGACGGCGGTTCTCAGGGGGAGTATGCTGTTCAAGTCTCTCTTGCTTTTCAATTTGTGCCATGACTGGGAGAGAAAGAGAAATCATTCTTAAAATCCAAAATACATGCACAACAAGCACTCAAAGGCATCTTTAGTGAGTCTCTTCAGGCGGTAAAACTGTGGTTGACTTTTTTCTTCTTTAAGTGTTTTTATTTCCCAAGTTTTTAGTAAGTACATGGATTTTTTCCCCCAAAGAAACCTTTTATTAAAGGAATACAAAATTCATGCATTTCCTAAGCACAAAATTAGGAATACAGTGATTCCTCCCACCCACATCCCCACCCCTCCTCCTCCCTCTCCCATCCCAGTCCCATTCTCCACTACGACTCATTTTCAATTAACTTTATACACAGAACACCAATTCTATACTAAGTAAACAGTTCAACATTTGCACAAAAAATCCAAAAAACTGTTTCAACAGTCCAGACAAGGGCTGTTCAAAGTCACTCTTCTTTAGAAGCTTAATTAACTTTAAAGAAACACCCAAGCACGATCCATCTTTTGGGAGCACCCAGACGTAAGTATAACTTATGAGACGTAAGAATACCCTCCTCTTGATACAATACAAGAAAGTAAGTCCTTGAGAACGAGTTTATCATCAGTCAAGGAAGCACCTGAGAAAACAAGCAATGAAGATGGACATGTAGACGTAACTAAAACTGATGAGGATTGTTTCTGTCTCCAGAAAAGAAAATATTATTTTAAAACTCTGTATCATTGTGGTTCCAATTCATTAATAAACAAATGGGCACACAGGTGGTAGGAAAAGAGACAATGGACAATATTAACATTTATTCACAGATTAAATCAATTACTCTAAAACAGCAATGCATTTAAAACAAAACGTCTGGATTTAAGAGGATAAGGGAAATTACTTCAGTTATCTGACTGACCGTTTTATATTTTTAGTAGCTTTTCTGACTGAAAACATTTACTAAGGAGGAAATAAATCTATAATAAAGCCCATTAAGGTATGCCTCTGAAAAAAACAGTCAATGGAATTTATACAAAAAAAAACCCAAAAACCAAAAACCAAACCTGGCATTCTTGATCACAAGCTATTAAGACCTGGCTTCCTAACTTAGTGGATGCATATCTTTGTCATTTTATTTTCACATCAGTTCTTGGACCTACTGACAGGATTGGTTGTACAGCTAAACAATCCAAAATGTTTACCTATCAATAAGACCAACAATGCAGCAATGCTATTTTTGAGTCCTTAATATAACCTAATATACAAAATACTCGAACTTGGGTGTTTGTTCACAGGACAAATGTTCTATTCTGGCTCACCAATGCGGAGGGCCCAATGTGAAGGACAGTTTCTGATACTTGCATTTGTAATTATCACTAGAGTCCACTCATATGTCTAGAGAAGGAAAAGCAGGCCTCTACCCTGCTCACCACAGACTCCGACCTCTGTCTCCTACGATGCACGCCCGCCTCTGGCTCATGGTACTCATGTTTCTAGCTCTGCACTAGGATCTGGATGCCTGAAGACAGGGACCACACCTCGCACCACCACCGGTGAAGACAACGACTTTTGGAACATAGCCACACACAGGTATTTTTTTTTTTAACGTTTCAGAATGTAAACAAAAATAAACTGGCATCTAATTCCTTGTAAATGTAGGGTATGGGGAAGAAAAAGCGTTAAGTTAGACATTAGCTTCTTCTAAGGCTGAAGTAAATTCCCCAATATTTTAAGCAATGAAAAAGTGTCTGTTCGATTTTATGCACTTATTTTGAGAGCTTACCAAGCTTCCTGTGAAAATGCTTCCTTCCAGGAAAGTAAAAGCCATGTGAAGGAAAACACCAGCTCTCTCTGAAGGGAAAGCATCTCTCAATTCAAGCTCTAAATTCCCTTTCATGCTGTATCAATGGCCTCACAAGAGAAACCAAGACCATTCTGTCCTATTACCTTTTTTCCTTTTAAAGCACACTAGTTGCCGGCGCCGCGGCTCACTAGGCTAATCCTCCACCTGCAGCGCCGGCACACCAGGTTCTAGTACCGGTCAGGGCGCCGGATTCTGTCCCGGTTGCCCCTCTTCCAGGCCAGCTCTCTGCTGTGGCCAGGGAGTGCAGTGGAGGATGGCCCAAGTGCTTGGACCCTGCACCCCATGGGAGACCAGGAGAAGCACCTGGCTCCTGCCATCAGATCAGCGCGGTGTGCCGGCCGCGACGGCCATTGGAGGGTGAACCAACGGCAAAAGAAAGACCTTTCTCTCTCTCTCTCTCACTGTCCACTCTGCCTGTCAAAAAAAAAAAAAAAAAAAAAAAAACACACACACACACACACACAAAAACCACACCACACTAGTCCACTAACATTTCTGAAGTTAATCTGATGAACTGTATACCTTTAAAAACTGATCCTTGATCATGTCAAACTTCTGCTTTTCATGCACAGCTCTGGCTGTATTTGTTCCATCAAAAGGCTCTGAAATGTTAAACACACATGGGAAGAAATTATTTAAATGAGTATGAAACTGATAATATGTGAGGCCTACAAAAACAGTAATTTCATAAGATCCAACCTAACACCTTTATTTGGTTTCTGCTCATAGAAAAGTTTAATATGGCTATGAACTGTTTAATAAGGTAGATGCAATTTAAGTGAGAAGACAAGTAAAAAGTCATCAGCACAGGTGAATCAAGTCTAAACCATACAAGGGAATAAGATATCTGAAGAATTATAGGGCATCGAAGATCTACCCTTAGGAGAATAAATGTAAGTTAAAGAATGAAAAGTCATCAAAAAGAGGGGCCAGAATTGTGGCACAGTGGGTTAAGCTGCTGCCTGCAATGCCAGCATCCCGTATCCCACGTCCGAGTCCTGGGTGCACAACTCGAGTTCAGCTTCCTCCGAAAGCGCCTGGCCCCAGCCACCCTCGTGAGAGACCTGAATGGAATTTCAGGTTCCTGGCTCCAATCTGGCCCAGCCACAACTGCTGAGGCCACTTGGGGAGTGAATAAAGATTTCTTCCTCTTTCTCTCTCTCTGTCTCTCCCTGACTGTAACTCTTTCAAATAAATAAAATAAATCTTCAAAAAAATCTTATGAAAAAAAGTTCTCAAAAAGGAATAAAGCATTATCAGGGCCAGTGCTGTGGCGCAGTGGGTAAAGCCGCGGCCTGCAGTGCCAGCATCCCATATGGGTGCCGGTTTGAGTCCTGAATGCTCCATTTCCAATCCAGCTCTATGGGCTGGGAAAGCGGTAGAAGATGGCCCAAGTCCTTGGACCCCTGCACCCCCATAGGAGAAGCTCCTGGCTCTTGGCTTTTGATCAGTCCAGGTCCAGCCACTGAGGCCATCTGGGGAGTGAACCAGTGGACAGAAGATCTCTCTTTCTGCCTCTGCAATTCAAATAAATAAATAAATATTTTTTAAAACAAAAAGAATAAAGCATTATATTAAAGACTGTTGGTTAATGTCAAGTATCATTGATGATTTAAAAATTTTTTAAAGATTTACTTATTTATTTACAAGGCAGAGTTAGAGGCAGAGGCAAACGGCGGGAGGTGAGAGAGAGGGAGATCTTTTGTCTGCTGGTTCACTCCCCCAAATGGCTGCAACGGGCAAGGCTGTGCCAATCTGAAGCCAGGACCCAGAAGCCACCTCCAGGTCTCCTGCGTGGGTTCAGTGGCCCTAACACTTGGGCCATCTTCTACTGCTTTCCCAGGCCACAGCAGGGAGCTGGATCAGAAATGGAGCACCCAAGACTCAAACTGGCCCCCATATGGGATGCTGGCACTGCATGCCGCGGCTTTACCCACTGTATCACACCGCCGGCCCCTATGGTTTAAAATTGAGCTTTAATTGAAAAGCTGATTTTGTTCAGCAGGAGAAAGGTCAATACCCTTTCAGAGCAGAAGTTCAATGAGAGAGAACATGGAAGACAGTGTAGTGGCTGCTTTAGAAAAAGACTGAAGCCAGGACTTAGATGAGAAATCTGGCAGATAAATAAGAGAAATACAAAACAGCAAGAAGGGAAGATAGGAAGAAAACAAAGAATTGTTAGGTGTATGTGTCTTCCTTCCATGTCAACATCTCCATCCTACCCACTGTGCACCCGAAAGATGAGAGAAGAATCTATGCACAGAAAACAGAAAAGAAAAAACCAGAAGACAAGGAAACCAAAGACAACAGCGAGAAGAGGGGGATGACTGAGGGGCTGGGAGTGAGATGGAATCACCAGAACAATGCCAGCAGTGTATTAGAAATCCAAGATTCAGAAAAATTCCCTTTATTTTTCATTGATTAGAATGGCTATTTTTTTTTTTTTTTTTTTTTTTTTTTTTGGACAGGCAGAGTGGACAGTGAGAGAGAGAGACAGAGAGAAAGGTCCTCCTTTTGCCGCCGGCTCACTCTCCAATGGCCGCCGCAGCCGGCACATTGCGCTGATCTGATGGCAGGAGCCAGGTACTTCTCCTGGTCTCCCATGGGGTGCAGGGCCCAAGCACTTGGGCCATCCTCCACTGCACTCCCTGGCCACAGCAGAGAGCTGGCCTGGAAGAGGGGCAACCGGGACAGAATCCGGCGCCCTGACCGGGACTAGAACCTGGTGTGCGGGCGCCACAAGGCGGAGGATTAGCCTAGTGAGCCGCGGCGCCGGCCTAGAATGGCTATTTTTAAACAGAATTTAGTGTCACAATACTGCATTGTTCGTCTTTGTTTATAAGACTGACTTTTTACTTATTTATTTATTTGAAAGGCAGAGTAACGGAGAGAGACAAAGACAGCAAAAGAATTTCCAAGTTCTTGGGCCATTTTCCACTGCCCTCCCAGGAGTGTTAACAGGAAGCTGGGTCAAAAGCAAAGCAGAGGCCTGGCGCTGTAGGGTAGCAGGTAAAGCTCCCCCTGCAGCATCAGCATCCTGTATGGGTGCCGGTTCGAGTCCCGGCTCCTGTACTTCTGATCCAACTCCCTGCTAATGCCCCTGGGAAAGCAGCAGATGACCCAAGTCCTTGGGCCTTTGAACCCACATGGGATAATGAGAAGAAGCTCCTGACTCCTGGTTCCTGGCTTCGGACAGGCCCAGCTCTGGCTGTTTTGGCCATTTGGGGAGTGACCCAGTGGATGAAAGATCTCTGTCTCTCCCTCCCTCTCTTTCTGAGGAAGGAAGGAAGGAAGGAAGGGAGGAAGGGAGGAAGGGAGGAAGGGAGGAAGGGAGGAAGGGAGGAAGGGAGGAAGGGGGGGGGGAGGGAGCGAGGAGCAAAGCCAGCCAGAACTGGAACCTGCATTTTGATATGGGATGCCGGAGTTGCAAGGGCAGGGTTTAACTTGCTGTGCCACAATGCCAATCCCTGTTTCTTTTTTTACAGAGTATATCCATAAGCCAAACTGTTTCAGAAGGTATCATGTACACAATCTACCACAGTGTTCAATATTCAGTACAACATACTAACTAAAATAATACACATCCACTGTACAATTAGCAAACCAGACACCAAAATATTTAATTTCATATTCACAAACTCTTATGATGTTGCATTTAACCCAATATAAAAAAATATGCTAAACTGGATGTATTCTACAAATGCTGATTCTCAATCCTTTGTTTTTTACTGCATCAATTTGGTATCCACAGAACAATCGTGCCTCTTGAAGTCAATTTCCACTGATTTCAAAGAAAATGTCTCAAAGATCTTTTCAACTACATGTAAATCAGTTTTAGAGAAAAGAATAACCTCAGATAATTTAATTTTAAAGTAAAACTGAATACTATCGCTAAGAATCTGGTTCACACTAAGAAGCAATATTTTTAGTGTGAAAAAATATAAAATAAATTATATTATCTGAAAGTAAAGATGAACTTTTTTTTTTTTTTTTTTTTTTTTTTTATTTTTGACAGGCAGAGTGGACAGTGAGAGAGAGAGACAGAGAGAAAGGTCTTCCTTTTGCCGTTGGTTCACCCTCCAATGGCCGCCGCTGCAGCCGGCGCACCGCGCTGATCCGATGGCAGGAGCCAGGATCCAGGTGCTTTTCCTGGTCTCCCATGGGGTGCAGGGCCCAAGCACCTGGGCCATCCTCCACTGCACTCCCTGGCCATAGCAGAGAGCTGGCCTGGAAGAGGGGCAACCGGGACAGAATCCGGCGCCCTGACCGGGACTAGAACCCGGTGTGCCGGCGCCGCAAGGTGGAGGATTAGCCTATTGAGCCATGGCGCCGGCCTGTAAAGATGAACTTTTGTTCCACATCAAAATGATGACAAGCATGAGGAATGCAGAAGGACGGCCCGAATCTTTCCCACCAGGAGGATTCACGTCCATTTCTTACAACTGCAGAATTGTAAGTGATTCTTTAATTGAAAGTTATACTGAAAGGCTTGCAAATCACTTCAGAACACCAGCTAGCGGTCGAGGAGCCATTCCTCAGCGGCCTGACACCCAGGGGAGGGCAGGCGGGGATGCCCGGGAACGCTACCTTCCACACAGATGTACTTATTTCTCCACTCAATCCCATCAGGCCTCGGGATGGCTTTGGCTTCACGAACTGAAATCATCTGACTGTTCCAGCTGTAAGAGGAGAACATTGAGCATGTTAAGCACTTTCGTAACCATTCTGTCAATAGCAAGGCTCACCCTGACACTTCTGGAGAACACAGAAACTTGCCTCAACCCTCAGCACCACAACCCCATTTCCCTCCTCCATGTTTTTCTTGATGGCATTTATTGCCCAAAATCTACTTACTGAACAACACCTAGTTTATGTATTGCCCCCAAGGAGAATGACTCTGCATACTGATGAGATATTTATTTGTTACTTTCACTGCTCACCCCTTGCACTATTAGTATACAGCAGGTATTGTGTAATAATAAATGAATATGAAAAATAAGTACAAGCAAATGTGTGTGTGTGTGTATAAATAAACTATTCTCACTGTTACCAACGCATTGGCCAGCGCTGCGGCTCACTAGGCCAATCCTCCGCCTTGCGGCGCGGGCACACCGGGTTCTAGTCCCGGTCGGGCTGCTGGGTTCTGTCCCAGTTGCCCCTCTTCCAGGCCAGCTCTCTGCTGTGGCCAGGGAGTGCAGTGGAGGATGGCCCAAGTGCTTGGGCCCTGCACCCCATGGGAGACCAGGAGAAGCACCTGGCTCCTGCCATCGGATCAGCGCGGTGCACCGGCTTCAGCATGCCGGCCGTGGCGGCCAATTGAGGGTGAACCAAGGGCAAAGGAAGACCTTTCTCTCTGCCTATCTCTCTCACTGTCCACTCTGCCTGTCAAAAAAAAAAAAAAAAAAAAACCTAAAAAAAAAAAAAAAAACAAAACATTGAGAGTGTTTTATGGACAGGCATTGTGGCATAGTGCGTAAAGCCACTGACCTAAATGACCCATCCGATGTGGGCACCAGTTCGAGTCCCGGCTGCTCCACTCCCAATCCAGCTCTCTGCTAATGGTTTGGGAAAAGCAGCAGAAGACAGCTGAAGTGCTTGTGCCCCTGGCCACCTGTGTGAGAGACCCAGTTGAAGCTCCTGGCTTTGGCCTGGCCCAGGCCTGACCACTGCAGACATCTTGGAGGTAAACCAGCAAGTGGAAGATCAAGATCTCTCTCTCTCTCTCTCTCATTCAAATAAATAAATGAGACTTATTTATTTATTTGAAAGGCAGAGTTATAGAGAGGAGAGGCAGAGAGAGACAGAGGTCTTCCATATGCTGGTTCACTCCCCAGATGGCCACAGTGGCTGGAGCTGGGCTTATCTGAAGTCAGGAGCCTGGAGCTTCCTCCTAGTCTCCCATGTAGGTGCAGAGGCTCAAGGACTTGGACCATCTTCTACTGCTTTCCCAGGCCATAGCAGAAGCACCCAGGACTCAAACCAGCACCTATAACGGATGCTGGCACTGCAGGCCGCAGCTTTACCTGCTATGCCATAGCGTCAGCCCCCAAATAAATGAACCTTAAAAAAAAGAAAAAGTTCTTATTTGTTAAGAGAAAGTTTATCTTCTTGTTTTTGTCTTCTGATACCATTAAACAACTTTTGTTCAGGTACATCTTTATTTGCTTGATTTGGGAGACAATTTGGAATTTTCCAAAAGGAGTGGGAATTTCCAATAAAAATATTCCAGGCATATACAGTTTTAGGAAAACATAATTAATACTGTAAGAAAACAAACTGTAAGTGCTAGATATTATGTGTAGCTGTCAACAGTAAAATTTTATTCAAGTAGGACAATTTTATCAGCATGCCTGCATGTAATCTGTCCAGCTTTCAGTGTATACTAGCCTTACATTTTGTTTTTTTTTTAAGTTTTAAGAATTTCTTTACATTTTTAGCAGTTACCACAAATTTTTAAAGATTTATTTATTTGAAAGGTAGCGTTACAGAGAAAGAGGAGGAGAGACCCAGTGCACCATAGCACCAGCCTTGTATTTTCTTTTTCAAGGAATATAATACAAGGGTACTTCAAAGTCTGTGGAGGAGTCAGTGTTGTAGCTCAGTGGATTAAGCCACCACCTGCAATGCCAGCACCCCTATAGGCTCCAGTTTTGAGTCCTGGCTGCTCCTCTTCCCATCCAACTCCCTGCTAATGGCCTGGGAAAGCAGTGAAAGATGGCCCACATGCTTAGGCTCCTGCCACCCACATGGGAGACTCAGATGAAGTTCCTGGCTACTGGCTTCAGCCTAATCCAGCCCTGTCTATTGCTGCCATTTGGGGAGTGAACCTGAAGATTTAAGATACCACGTTCTCTCTCTCTCTCTCTCCCTCTCTAGCTCTCTTTCTGCCTCTCCCTCTCTGTAACTCTGGCTTTCAAATAAATAAACAAATCTAAAAAAAAATTTGTGAAAAAGTGAAATTAAAATATAAGCTTATTTTGGCACAAAACTGTTTAAAATTTTGAGTACTAAGAGCTTTTGTGTACAAGAAAAATAAACGTGGTGAATAGCTGCTATCTTCTTTCCAGCAGCATTAATTTTCTCCACCAGTTTAGCAAACAGAGAAAGACTAAGGCTTGGGATCTTCTGCCTCTAACTCTCACTGTACTCTTCCTCTATCAGAGAAAAAAATCCGTAAAAATATAATCTTGAGTTTCTGGAAATGAGGTTATCTTCTATGTTAATTACACAAGAAAAAGTTTGCATCTTGTGAGGTTTGTTCACAAAGCAACCTAAAGCATGATTTTCTTTCTCTTTTTTCTTTTTTTTGACAGGCAGAGTTAGACAGCGAGAGAGAGACAGAGAGAGAGAGAGAGAAAGGTCTTTCTTTTCCATTGGTTCACCCTCCAATGGCCGCCGCAGCCGGCGCACCGCGCTGATCCGATGGCAGGAGCCAGGTGCTTCTCCTGGTCTCCCATGGGGTGCAGGGCCCAAGCACTTGGGCCATCCTCCACTGCACTCCCTGGCCACAGCAGAGAGCTGGCCTGGAAGAGGGGCAACCGGGACAGAATCCGGCGCCCCGACCGGGACTAGAACCCGGGGTGCCAGCGCCACAGGCGGATGATTAGCCTAGTGAGCCGCGGCGCCGGCCGTTATTTTTAAAAGGCACAAATCCAGTGGGGCGACTCTGCCCCTGACTCCTCCTAACTCCAGGTGGCTCAGTCGCAACTGAAATAAGGCCTTGCCTCTCTCTCCCTAATGCTGGACGTTATGAAAGAAAGGACCATGGACAACTGAGCAATTGTTTCAATTGTCATCAGTGCAGCTTGTATTTCCAATGTGTGCTTTATATCCTATTATATAACATAGAGTATGTATTGGAATACACATGAATATATATATATATTTGTATCTAGTTTGTGTGTGTGTGTGAGAGAGAGAGACAAGAGAGTATTTTAAAACACTGTGAGTAAGTAGAATTGTTTTTGAAATACATTAACAATTTTTCATCATATCCATTTCTCATGAATCTTGTGAAAGACACTGCAAAGCATAGAATTCACATTTTTGTACCAAAATGTACATATTTAATTCCATTTTCCATAAAATCTGAAGTAAGCTCTTAAAAAAATAAAATAAATAAAAGGCATAGATCTGGTTCTTTCTTTTAGATGAGTTCAGAATATTTGAATACTGTGTCCTAAACTTAAACTGCAACCTTTATTTCCTTAATTCAAGGGAACTCGAGCCTTATAACTATATTTCTATTCAACCCTGAATTTATATTACATGCCACTGGTCACTTCTAAGTTGGATCACAGAAGCAGTACATAACATACGTGTGTTCATTTTACTGACAATCCCTAACCAAGTCTCACTTAAGCTCCAACCTTCAAACAATCTAAGTAATTCAGTTATTTAAAATTAGTATATCAAATAAAGTACTCCAAAGAGAAAAGGAGTATGTTGAGTCACTACCATTTCGGCTCATTAAATCTGAATTTTCCAAGAAATACTCACTATATCTAAATTAAATTTAATCTACACTAGATCTTACACTGGCCTGAGGTTCCCCATTATATTAAGTCCTTGCTTCTCTACAGTGATAATACACTAGTGCTTATCAAGTAACTCTTACAGGTATTCTTTTTGTGATCAACAGAAAGTATTTTGACACGACCAAATAAACTGGAATGTAGCCTTCAACAATATTACCAAAAGAAAAGTTTTCTGTCTGACAAAGTCAAAAATTATGAGCCTGATCTGCTGTTGCATATATATGCATATTAGACTAAGCCATTTAAGTCAACAAATGCATATAATTTTGTTGCATAATCAAGGGTTGGGAAGTAAACAGAAAGCAAACCGTGTCTTAAGCAGAGAAAGCGGCACTCTGGTTTTGTTTTGCTCTAACAGGCTCTTCCTCTTCTACCAGGGCCCCACCTGAGTCTTCTAATGCTAGAGAACCAAGCCAGGCCGCAGGAAGCCAACACTTCTTTCCCAAATCCTTGACCCAGCTCTAATACTTCACTCAGCCCCAGGCTGATATTTACAACTAACTATTGCCCACGGGCGTCCCTGGGCACACATTTTCAAGACTGAATGTAATACATTCTACCGACGGTCAATTACTAAAATCGCTTCCTTGCATATACTCTAACCCGGCTTACCCTGCCTGCTCCGCTGAACTTCCTGGGCTGAAACGCAAGCTGAGTAAACCTACGCCAGTTCTTGCATGCAACTGAACATATGCGCAGATGCAATCAGGCAGAATGACCACACTGTGAGTGCATGGCCACTTAACTCAGAAGGCCCTTGAACACACCAGCCCACCAGTTACACTCAAGCTCCATAGCTAATTCACCCTTTTAGTCCAGTACGGATACTTCTTGCCTTCTCCCTGCTTCTCAGATTTCCTCCCTCAGTCATTCTCAGCAAGTGTTCATGGTTTATTTCACTAAGTAACTACAGCAATCTTGCAAAAATCCCCACTATCTTCCACCACACTACTCCCTCTACATCACCTGCGCCCACAGTGTCTGCTCTTCGTTATTAATAAATCATCCATGCTTCTACTCTACTCATGCTCTGGATTCCAATTCTTCTTGACCCAAACAAGGATGCTGTTCCCAACAGTTCACAATGCCCTTCTCTACTATCATCGAGATAGGTTACTTCTCCCATAAAAACAAAAACTCGACATCCCCAACCCTCCCTGTTTCTTCTGCTCTCCTTTACAAACACATGAACTACAAGATCTCTGTCAGTTTCTCCTCCTGGACTTTTCTGAGTCCACCCCACTGATGCTTTTTATCCCCATTGTTCACAGAAACTGTTCTTATCAAGCAGACAAGAGGCGACCTGGGACAACCTCATCCCTACTGGAGTGCCTGCTGCAAGTACTGCTCCTGATGCACCCCGGTGGCTCCATTACTCGGATTCCTGTCACAGAGGAGATGCAGACTGACTTCTGGGACCCTCGCTTGGGCCTGGCCCAGCTCTGGCTATCACAGGCACTGGGGGATGAACCAGCAGCTGAAGAATCTTTCTCCTGTTCCATCTCTCCATCTTTTCCAATAAGATGCAAATAAACAAAAACATTGTTTAAAAAGGAAGTCACACACTGTAGCACAGAAGGTTAAGCTACCAGCTACAACAAAGGCATCCCACAGAGGTGCCAGATCCTGTCCTAGCTGATCTACTTCCGATTCAGCTCCCTACTAATGGCCTAGGAAAAGAAGCAGAATATGGCCCAAGTGCTTGAGCCCCTGACACCCCACATGGGAGACCTGGAAGAAGCTCTGGCTCCTGGCTTCAGCATGGCCCAGCCCTGGCCGCTGCTGCATTTGAGGAGTGAACCAGTGGATGAAAAATATCTTTCTCTGTCTCTCCCTCTCTATCTCTGTAACTCTTTCAAATACATAAATTTTTTTTTCTTTTTGCCACAGATTGGCTCCCATGTCTGATTTATTTTTTATAAAAGATTTATTTGAAATAGAGAGAGAGAAAGGGGGAGATAGAAGTATCTTCCATTTGCTGGTTTATTCTGCAAATGGCCACAATGGTCATAGCTGGGCTGTTCTGAAGCCAGGAGCCAAGAGCTTCTGACAGGTCCCCTACCTGGGTGGTAAAAGCCTAAGGACTTGGTCATCATCCACTGTCTTCCCAGGCTCATTAACATGGAGCTGGATGGAAAGTAGGACAGCTGGGACTCAAACCACTGTACCACGGTCATGCCAGTATCACAGGCAGTAGCTTTACCCACTATGCAACAATGCCAGCCCCCAAATAATTAAATCTTAAAAAAAGTCAAAATCAGCCGGCGCCGTGGCTCACTAGGCTAATCCTCTGCCTTGCAGCGCCGGCACACCGGGTTCTAGTACTGGTTGGGGCGCTGGATTCTGTCCCGGTGGCCCCTCTTCCAGTCCAGCTCTCTGCTGTGGCCAGGGAGTGCAGTGGAGGATGGCCCAAGTGCTTGGGCCCTGCACCCCATGGGAGACCAGGAGAAGCACCTGGCTCCTGGCTTCAGATCAGCGCGGTGTGCCGGCCGCAGCGCGCCAGCCGCTGGAAGGTGAACCAACGGTAAAGGAAGACCTTTCTCTCTGTCTCTCTCTCTCTCCCTGTCCACTCTGCCTGTCAAAAAAAAAAAAAAAAAAGTCAAAATCATGAAAATTAACTACAAGACCCTACATGAGTGGACTTCCTTACTCTTTGATGTCATGTCCTTCCACTTTCTTAGCCTTATTGGTTTTTTTTGTTGGTGGTGAAAGGCAGAGTTACATGGAGAGGAAGAGAGGGAGACACCTTCCATCCACTGGTTCACTCCTCCAAATGGCCACAATGGCCAGGGCTGGGCCAGGCCAAAGCCAGGAGCCCAGAGCTTCTTTCCAGTCTCCCACTGGAGGGCAGGGGCCCAATCACTTGGGCCATCTTCCACTGCTTTCCCAGGCACATTAACAGAGAGATGGAGTGGAAATAGAGCAGCCAGGACTTGAACCAGCACCCATATGGGATGCTGGCACTGCAGGCGGAAACTTAGCCTGCTACGTCACAACATCTGCCCCATTTCTTCTTTCACTAGCTTCTTTGCTGTTCCTTGAGTACGTCAGGCACAGGCCCCTCAAAGCACTGGCGTTTGCTTTTCCTCAGCTCCCACACAGCCACTCATAGCACCACCTTCATCAGGTCATTGTTCATAGGTCACCTCTTGATGGGGGACAGGTGACACGCTGCACCGTGGGGACTGAAACTGCACAGCTAGCCACAGCAGACCGTCCTTGGTGGTTTTCCTTTGTTCCTCTGCTCCTGTCACCTAGTGCACTGCACGCTGTTTACTGCTTACTGTCTACCTCTTCACATTACAATGTAAGCTCCAGGAGGGCTTGTTTGCTGCTACACCCAGTGCACAAAAAATAGCTTGGCATACAGTAGGCACACAATGAATATTTAGAAAGTAAAGGAAATGAAAGGCCAAAACACACAGGGAGATAGAAAATCTGGGCCTGCATATTCCCTTTTAAAGGAATCTATGTTTCTGGGTATGTAGACATGTATTTTTAGTTGAACAGGTAAGATCAGTACTGGTGACATGTGATTAAGGACCCTGATGGTGACATGTGATTAAGGATTAAGGGAATAAAGAGGATTTAAAAATAGCTATCTTTTAAGGTTCCTAGAAGCTGCAGTTTCTATGAGTCTACACAGATGTTTAGAATTTGAAATCTGGCTTTGCTAAAATAAAAATAATGACACTGATGGCATTATTTGAATCCCTGTGCCATGTGAGCCTCTTCCCATATTTTGTTAGTTCATGATTCCCAGGTGCACTTGCAGCAGCTTGGCTTCATTTGAAAATGTTCAGCTTGGAAGATGTGAGTGAACTAGGAGAGCAAAGTGGATTAAATACACAGGAGTCACTTGACACACTACAGGACACTGGGTGAACACCAAACATTGCTACTGCATACAACACCTGAGCACTGTCATTCTGACAGTAGGCTAAGCTTCCGCCTGCGGCGCTGGCATCCTACATGGGCACCAGCTGCGGTCTGAGCTGCTCCACTTCTGATCCAGCTCCCTGCCAATGGCCTGGGAAAGCAGCGCAAGATGGCCCAAGTGCATGCGCCCCTGTAACCACGTGGGAGACCTGGAGGAAACTCCTGCCTCCTGGCTTCAGATCAGCCTAGCTCCAGCCATTACAGCTATTTGGGGAGTGAACCAGAGAATGGAAGACCTCTCTCTCTCTCTCTCTCATAACTCTGCCTCTCAAATAAATAAATAAATCTTAAACAACAACAACACCACAACACCTGAAACAGGACTAAAGCTCCCTGCATCACAGCAGGGAAGACAATGCCAGCACTGCAGTGCAGACTCCTAAGTGGATCTTGCAGTCCTAAGTGTCTGAAGTACTACCCACACCAGCAGGTCTAGAGCTATACCTCAGTGCAAGCTCCGCCTCTTCCCCTCTACCTTCATTTTTCCAAGCTGATCAGAAGAGCTGCCAACAACCCTAACCCCACTGTATTCTGAATTCAGAACTCTCCCAGAGAACTTTCCATCCTGGGCAGCCGGATTACACACTATGCTTCCTGTTTATACACTGCCTTCGAAGAAAACAGGGAAAGAATATACTCCTGGACTTGTGCACCATAATAACACAACTATTTACTCAGACACCAAGCATTAAAGGGATGCTTCCAGGGGGCCAGCACTGTGGTGTAGTGTGTAAAGCTGCCCCCTGCAGTATTGGCATCCCATATGGATGCCGGTTCAAGTCCTGGATGCTTCACTTCCAATCCAGCTCTCTGCTATGGCCTGGGAAAGCAGTGGAAGATGGCCCAAGTGCTTGGACCCCTGCATCTGCATGTGAAACCCGGAGGAGGCTCCTGGCTCCCAGCTTCAGTTGGGCTCAGCTCTAGCCGTTGCAGCCATTTGGGGAGTGAAACAGTGAATGGAAGACCTCTCTCTCTGCCTCTGCCTCTCTGTAACTCTCCCTTTCAAATAAATAAATCTTAAAAAGGTGTGTGTGGGGGGGGGGGGGTTCCAAGTTTGTCTTGGGCATGGTGCTCACCCTACACTTGTTAGTTCCTAGAAAATAGATGCTCCGAACCACAGAGCACCCACACAGGACCAGCACAGGCTCCACTGTGTAATGAGGTAGCTACACATAAAATGAGGTTGCTCCTGAAATAAACTAAAACTGGGCTTACTGAACTACAATAACTGTAATTTTTTTATTAGCTACGAATATGGAATCTATTTAGTTTCCAATAATTACCTGTTAGATATAAAGTGTTATAAACTGCTCATTTCTGGACAAGTGTGCAGCTTTGCAATTGATAGAGCTTCTGGCCACATTTGCAGCATTCACTTATATATAAAGAACAGACATAATCTACAGTTTTACTTACTCGAATTCTGTAGCATAATATTTAAGAAAGCCCAGTAAGAGGTCTCCAAGAGTTGATTCATTCTTTGAGAGGTAAGGAGGAACATTACATGGAGCTTGATGTACAAGGTGCAGCTGGATAGCAGGACTAAAAGATTCCTGTCAAAAAGAGAGGGTAAGGGTGTAAAGCCATTAAAACGCACACTAGAACACTTGGTAATTCCTCATCTAGGCTCTCTGAAAAAGAGAAATTTCTTCATACTGGCAATTTGGAAACTTGAAGGTTTTCTTCCATTAAAAATTTCACCAGCACTTGCAGTACATCAGAATGTACCTGAAAAGCCAAGATATTCTAAACTTCACTTAAGTATTTCAGCTAACCGAATATATCCCCATGGTAGCAATAGATTTTCTAACACATTAATAAAAACTTATACAGATACAAAGATCCAATTAACATATAGATTTCTTCAAAAAACACTTCTCCCTAATTATTTCTACAAGGAGCAGTAGTACTTCATGTATGAAGGTTCTACCAAGCACAAAGATAAGAGCTTTGTCTCACTGCCACTTAAACTCTTCTCAAAGAAGCTCAATGTATGTATAGTACTTTAATATATGAACAGTACAAAGATTTTAAGATTGTTACCATTTTATTTATTTATTTATTTAGTATCTCAGAGGGAACAGAAGATAGATTCTCAAAAAAAAAAAAAAAAAAAACTGACAAGAAGAGTCAGGGAAAGCAAAGACACCAAACATACCAATAAGCAACACTCAGCAAAATTTTGCCACAAGATACTATTTACTTGCAATGTAAGCTCAAATAAGACTCTTGCTAGAAAGAATACTAACAAGTATTTATCTGCCTGCAGTATGCCACACATTTTCATATCTGACCTCTCTATTAGCAGCAAGTTCTGTTTCTGAAAAATACTAACTAAACCATAGATTCTCAAATAATAAAAACCCACAACTTAATCATTTACGGAAACTACACAGTGCCATCAAGAATGTTTTTCTGTATTTCTGCACTGCCATCAAAGTAAAAATAGATTTAAAAATAAAATTCGTTGCTTAAGGCAGAAGAATGATAACTAAAGCTAGACTTTCCAATTTAACAAATCAACACTGGGTATATAGATACCATTTCAACAAACACCCACTAAAGAATGCAGGCTTCCTACTCAACTAGCCAGTAGCACAGAGAAGTATCTTGCATCATGTAATGCTAATCCTGAAAAAAGAAATCAGTAAAAACCCAAGAGCAAAAAGTAAAAATGTTCCCTCCCTTGTGCCATGTCGTACTACCAATGAAGTTAACTTCCAAGACGTGATTACTTTTCTCTCAGAAGAAAATTTCTGTTCCAACCATAATCCACAAAGCTGGCACTCCTAAACACGGGCCCTTTCCCACTTCTAACAGCTGTGGTATTCTATCCTAGGAGTCAGGCAGAAACCTTAACTGTCCAGTGACTGACATGGTGGGGAAAGAAGAGGAGCCCCCTTTTAAAGAGTAAAGGCAGGTGGAAGGACGCCTAGACTAATCCCTTAGTCTCTTATGTGTGGAACTGAACTTAGGATATATTAAACATTATTCAAAATTCAAATTTTAATTATTTCCTATGATCAGATGAAAAGTACAATGTAAATCAAATGCTAAGAAAAGTGGTAAGAATAATCATGTGACAATTAAAATAAGAAAAGTCCATCACTGCCGAATAGTCTGCTCTGGAAGTTTACTTCATGGCTAGCAGCCTGCACAAAAAGCATTCCATTTATAAGCTGATGTTAAAATAAAAAAGTCATTTTCTTATCTGAAGTTTAAGACTCATTGAATCTTTTTTAAGTGTTTTATTTGGGTCAATAATTTAGAGAAAAAAATCTGCAATTTTGAGATAGAAACTGGAGAGTTATGAGATCTACTCTATGAAAATGTTCAGTGACACTGGGCCAATAATTCGGCCAGTCTTCCCTTAGTTCCACAGTTTGTTTTCATAGTCTTAAACAAGAGCTATGTCATAATTACTGAGAGAAAACTGAAGGAGAAATCCAAATCTAAAAAGAACACAACTTAGGGCATCCCGAAAGCGGCTACAACAGGAATTCCACGTATCCACCAAAAATGACCAGTTTTTGGTTATTATTCACAGTTCACAGACGCCTCTTCCTGATGAATCTACTGTGAAACGAAGACCATACTCAACAATCGGCGGTCAGCACTCCAGAAAGTGTCCATGTCCATCTGAAGGGGCACACAGTTACTGGAGAGGGCCCAGAGGAACCCTGCGTGAGGACTTCACTCACGTCAGGGTAGAACTCACCTCCTTGGAAAGAAAGAGGCTCCGGGATGACAAAGGGCGGGAAACAGAAAGGAGCTGGCAACTGCTCACACTGCCTGCTGTCGTGGGCGCTACACAGGGCTTCCACCACACGATGAGGTCTAGTGTGCTCACCTCCGGTCAGTGTGCTCACTCAGCAGAATGGGCAGCCTGCGCTACACAGGGCTTCCACCACACGATGAGGTCTAGTGTGCTCACCTCCGGTCAGTGTGCTCACTCAGCAGAATGGGCAGCCTGCGCTACACAGGGCTTCCACCACACGATGAGGTCTAGTGTGCTCACCTCCGGTCAGTGTGCTCACTCAGCAGAATGGGCAGCCTGCGCTACACAGGGCTTCCACCACACGATGAGGTCTGAGTGTGCTCACCTCCCGTCAGTGTGCTCACTCAGCAGAATGGGCAGCTTGTTGAAATCTGAAACGTCTTGGGTGAGAAGTACATGCAAAGGGCTCAGGTAAGGCCAAGTGCTGTTTGTTCAGGAGCTCACGCCCAGAAAGGTGAATTACTCCATGAAGGAAACAACATCGGATCTTTGTTTCAAATTCAGAAGGCAACAACAATTAAAAAAAAAAGATGAGAGAAAAATTTTGGATGGTATCTATGTCTCTAAAAAAGGAACAGTTCAGCAGGCTGATAAGCAAGATCTAAAAGTTGTTTGGCTACAGAAAGAAGAACCCAGACTATGTCTTTTGGTATTTTAATAATGCAGTAAAAGATCTACTGATTTGAAAACAAAGAAATAAAGATTGCTGCTAAGGAAGATTTCAGGAACTGGCGCTGTGGCGTAGCAGCTGAAGTCACTGCCTGCAGCGCCAGCATCCCATGGGTGCTGGTTCGAGTCCCGGCTGCTTCACTTCCAATCCAGCTCTCTGCTGTGGCCTAAGAAAGCAGTAGATGGCCCAAGTCCTTGGGCACCTGCACCTGCATGGGAGTCCCTGAAGAAGCTCCTGGCTCCTGGCTTCAGATCAGCCTAGCTCCGGCCATTGCAGTCATCTGGGGAGTGAACCAGCGGATAAAAGAACTGTCTCTGCCTCTCTGTAACTGTCTTTCATATAATAAATTTTGCAAAAAAATTTCAACAAATAATTTCTTAACCCAGCGCAGCGCAATGCCAGCCCCAACAAGTAATTTCCTTACAAGGGGGCTCTCCACTGCAGTTGCATGTTTAAGAAAACTGCACGCTACTTTGGATGGGATGAGGGGGTGCAGAACTGAAGCCACTACATTAGCGCCTAAAGAGCAATCGGAGTCCAAAGCAGGGACAACTTAAAATCACACTCAGTCCACGGACAGGCGATTTAACTGATAACGTTCACCTCTTTCAGGAAGAGGTTATTTGGATTACCGATACTTATTGCTCTTGGATATTTTTAAACGAATGGAAGGCTTCTTTATTATATTCATGTTAATGTCTTATTTTGAGTTTCTAATAACAAAATGTAATGACCTAATTTATGAAAACTTTTCCCAGGTGATATTTAAATGCTGACATTTGTGATGAAGATAGGTAATTTTCCATTTCATTTCAATCAATGACAAGAAAAATTTAAATGTAATTCTTTGAAAAACAATCTAAAAATCTGCTACTGTCTAAAAATGGCAGAAACATCTTTTAACAGAGTTCATCATTTTCCTGAGGCTGTACCATACTATCTAACTTTACTTTCAAATTTGAAATTTTGGACAATTATACATTTTAATGCAATAAGTTAGGCTGGTTAAACTTGTTGATAATTGTTTTCATAGCGATGTGCTTAGGGGCCAGTGCTGTGGCATAGTGGGAAAAGTCGCCCATCCCATATGTGCACTGGTTCGAGCCTCAGCTGCTCCACTTCCAATCCAATTTCCTGCTAACATGCCTGGGAAAGCAGCCAAGGATGGCCCAAGTGCTTGGGCCCATGCGACCCAAATGGAGGACCTAAAGAAGCTCCTGGCTCCTGGCTGCCAGCTTCGGACTGGCCCAGCTCCAGCCATTTGTGTAGTGAACCAGTGTCTGGAAGATATCTCTCTCTGTCCCTCCCGTGCTCTCTGTAACTCTTCCAAATAAATAAATTACTTTAAAAAACAAAAAATGATGTGCTTAAATGAAAGATGACTGGCTACTTTCCATCTCCAGGCTAACAGAGGGAAATTTAAGTTGCACAAGAGTTCTGCCTGAACAGGGGAAGAACAAAGTGGTGTGTTAAAGTTCCTGCCAAGCTATCTTTGTTGCATGTGGACAGCCACCAACCTGGTGGTGTATGTTAAAGACTGATCATTAGGGGCTGGCGCTGTGGCACAGCGGGCTAAAACCCCGGCCTGCAGCAATGGCATCCCATATAGGTGCCAGTTCGAGTCCCACCTGCTCCACTTCCGATCCAGCTCCCTGCTAATGCACCTGGGAAAGCAGCAGAAGATGGCCCAAAGTGCATGAGCCCCTGCAACCATCTGGGAGACCCAGAGGAAGCTGCTGGCTCCTGGCTTCAGATCGGCTCAGCTCTGGCCACTGCGGACACTTTGGGAGTGGACCAGCAGATGGAAGACCTCTCTCTCTGTCTCTCTCTCTCTCTCTAACTCTTTCAAAAAAATAAAACAAATCTTCAAAAAAAAATTGGTCATTAAATTTCCAAAATTGGATTTTATTTTACTGAGATTCTTCAAGCTCTGAAATCAGTATAACTATGTAATACAAAGTCAAGATACGACAATGAAGTCTTTTAACAGCAGGAGCTTTGGACACAGACTAGATTTAAAACCTGTAATACGAACTTTATTGGGTTACCAAATTTTCCAAAGGTGTAGCTACATCAGTTGTAAGGAAAATAACAGTATTCAAAGGGTATAACAAAGGTTAGAGGACATGATGCAGGTAAAGCATGGCAGTAGTACTATCTATTTATTGTTTAGGAGACACCATGTATCATAATTATTAAATACACACTCACACACTGCACTATTAACTGAGCATTTATATAAAATGGTTACTTCCTGAAACTTTTAACATATTATTTTAAAACAAATTTCCCTATAGCTTTCAAAATTCAAGTACATTTTAAAACAAGCTTTTACTCATTTAAAAAAAATAAATCTTCACCTAGGTATTTTAATCTCTTTCCTCAAAGGTATTCACTTATAGCCTATTATAGATAATTAATTCCCTTACCAGGCTTTGTGCATTTTAAAACAAAAGGCTGCTATAAGCATGTGCTTGTATATATGTAAAGTTTAAGATCTTTTAACAATAACTGCACAGAAAAGCTAATTCCTTATTTCCTAACTATAAGAAAGGTTATTTTCTTACATCTCTATTCCCTTAAAACAGCTTCCTAGAGTACCAAGACACAAAAAACTAATTGAAGAAATAAGTAGCCGGCGCCATGGCTCAATAGGCTAATCCTCCACCTTGCGGCGCTGGCACACCGGGTTCTAGTCCCGGTCAGGGCGCCGGATTCTGTCCCGGTTGCCCCTCTTCCAGGCCAGCTCTCTGCCGTGGCCCGGGAATGCAGTGGAGGATGGCCCAAGTGCTTGGGCCCTGCACCCGCATGGGAGACCAGGAGAAGCACCTGGCTCCTGCCATCAGATCAGCACAGCGCGCCGACCGCGGTGGCCATTGGAGGGTGAACCAACGGCAAAAGGAAGACCTTTCTCTCTGTCTCACTCTCTCACTGTCCACTCTGCCTGTCAAAAAAAAAAAAAAAAAAAAAAAAAAAAATAAGTTGCCAGGGCTGGCAGTGCAATGCAGTGAGTTAAGCCATCATTTGAGACTCCAACATCCCAAATCAGACCACCTGTTCAAGTCCTGGCTGCTCCACTTCCAATCGAGCTCCCTGCTAATGTGCCTGGGAAAGCAGTCAACAAAAGCCCAAGTACTTGAGCCCCTGCAGCCACGTGAGAGACCCGGAAGACGCTCCTGGCCCTTGGCTTCAGCCTGGCCAAGTGTCAGCCATTGTGGCCATTTGTGGAATGAATCAACAGATCAAAGATTCTCATTCTCTTTATTTCTCTCTGGGACTCTTGCAAATAAATAAATCTTTTTTAAAAATCTTTTAACTAGAAGTTCAAAGTTTAAAACAAACGTGTGGTTCTTTGTAAAGCAACAAAAATTTTTTTTTACTCTAAAGTTTTAAGTCATTCTCAAATTTATTTATAAAAGCTCAAATTGTATCATATCTTTTTAAATATTTTATTTATTTGAGACACAGAGTTCTGGCGGGGGTGGGTACAGAGAGCCAGAGATCTTCCATCTGCTGATTCACTCCCCAAATGTTCACAATGGCCAAGGCTGGGCCAGACAGAAGCCAGGAGCCAGGGGCTTCTTCTGGGTCTCCCAAATGGCCACATGAATGCAGCGGCCCAAGGACCGTTTTCCCAGGTGCATTAGCAGGCAGCTGGATCACAAGTGGAACAGGTGGGACTTGAATCAGTGCCCATACAGGATTGCCAGCATCACAGTCTTTACCCACTGCACCCCAATGCCCAACTCTCCCCCAACCCACTTCTCTTAAAGGTATATCTGTATAGAAACAATGAGATACACAGAAATAACCTAACAGGTAGCAGAAATTAGATGAAATGACATGTTAATGAACACTACCACAAGAATGCCTTCCCTGGGGACGCCTGGGGACTGCGCTAGCACTCCATTAATCTCCTCGGTGCAGGTATAGGACAGGATGATTAGCAAATGGAGGGGACAGGATAGGACCAGAGGTAACAGATACGAAGTCAGGACTCTGTCATGGAGGAAAACTACATGAACAGGAAAATGGACACACGTGAAAACTCAGGTTGTTCAAATTAGAATATATCAGTAAACAATACCTTTGCCCCAAGCACAAAATACTTAAGTGATATGTCCCCAGAATCTCAGTTTAAAAGGAGCTCACGTAGCATGGGACAATACAGAATAACAGACTCTTTTAACTCTAAGTTTAATACTATTCCTTGTATGCTGAAAAATATATGTAGCTCTTTCAACAATGAAAGCTGGTTTTTAAAGAAAAATAGGTTGTTGGGACAATAAAATGAAATAGCCAACACACCACAATTATCTCTCACCTTTCAGCTTGAGCTAAAGAATAAAAACGGGGGCAGCAGGGCCATTCATGAGTAAGGCTGCAAGTTCAAGGTACTCGAGGGTGGGTGGGGTGGCGCAGATTAAGCCCCTGCTTTGATGCCCACACCCCGTTTCAGAGCGCCAGTCTGAGTCCCAGCTGCGCCACTTCTGACCCACCTTCCTGCAAATGCACCTGGATAGGCCACAAATGGCCCAAATATGTGGGTCCCTGCCACCCACAAGGGAGACTCCAATGGAGTCCCCAGCTCCTGGCGCTAACCTGGTCTAGCTCTAGCTGTTGAGAGACAGCTGTTTTGGGGGACTGAATCAATGGATGGCCATTTTTCTTTCTGCCCTTCAAAAAACTATTTTTTAAAAAGGTCAAGTTATTTCTGTACTTTCTGATGCTTACATTTTTCATAATGTGTAAATAAAACTTAAAGACTAATACCTAACTATACTGCAAAGTCATTATAATAGTTCATAGAAGAAGCAGAAGTTAGTCTTTTTTTTTTTTAAAGATTTATTTATTTATTAGAAAGTCAGAGTTGCAGAGAGAGAGAGACTCTTCCATCAGCTGGCTCCCTCCCCAGTTGGCCATAATGGCAGGAGCTGCACCAATCCAAAACCAGGAACAAGAACTTCCTCCAGTTCTCTATGCAGGTACAGGGGCCCAAGTACTTGGGTAATCTTCCACTGCTTTCTCAGCCATAGTAGAGAGCTGGATCAGAAGTGGATCAGCTGGGATTCGAACTAATACCTATATGGAATGCCAGCACTGCAGGCAGTGGTTTTACCCGCTATGCCACAGCGCCAGGCCCAGAAGTTAGTTTTGAAAAGGAGGAAAATGAAACAGCCAGATTTCCAAAGGTTCTAGCCATGATGCCTTCTGGTAGATGACCCAGAAACTGAGAAAGCCCCATTACAGCAGGACTCTATTAGTGAACCTTTGCTATCCAGTATCTTGCCTGTGTGCATTATAGCTGATGCTCAAAACCAAGAATATCAGTTCCTCATAATCATGAGACAAATTTATATTTATGATGTTCCATATAAAACATATTAATTATACTGTGTGATACAATAAGTAAATTCTTCAAAAATTGATAATTTGGGGATAGCACTGTGGCGTTAGCAGATAAAGCCACGGCCTGCAATGCCAGCTTCCCCTATGGGTGCCAGTACATGTCCCAGCTGCTCCACTCAGTGCCTAATGGCCCAGGAAAAGCAGCAAAATACAGCCCAACTACTTGAGTCCCTGCCACCTCCACAGGACACCTGAGGAAGCACCTGCCTCTGGTCTGACCCAGCATCACTTGTTGTGGCCATCTGGGGAGTGAACCAACAGAGGAAGCTCTTTGACTCAACCTCTCCCTCTGTAACTCTGACTTTCAAATAAATAATTTTTTTAAAACATTGATTTCAAGTTGGATATATTTTTATTTATAATATGACCATTTCCTAAGTTTAAAAAACAGCTCTCCTTTTAAGTGTATGAAACAGGTAAAAATCATGTGGTTGCAGAAGTCTGTCAAACATTCTGAACAAGGAACTTAAATATTATATACAAAAAAAATCAGAACAAGGATGACTATGGAGGAAAACAGAGATGGCAGGAGTATAAAACAAGGAAACAGAATCCTGGAGTAAGAACAAATGAAAACTGGAAAAGCAACAAAAGGATTCACATCCGTTATAAGTATGTACATATTCCCGAGGCTTCTCTAAACTCAAAGTGAGCAACATCCTAAATCTTTTCCTAGCACCACCCTTCTCTTCTAGAATGATCTGTCTGCACCTAACTTCAGCAGGATTCTTAACATCATACATAGAAGAAGGGTATACAACATTACCTTCTTTGGTGTATCACTTGGCAAGAACTAATAAAAGACACAAATATTATCCAGATAGGGCCAGCATTATGGCCTGATGCGTTAAGCCTTCACCTGCAATGCAAGCATCCCAAATGTGCTCTACTTCCAATCCAGCTCCTGCTAATGCCTTGAGAAGGCAGAGGAAGATGGCCTATGTGCTTGGGAACCTGCACTATGGGAGACCCAGAAGAAGCTCTTGGCTCTGGCTTCAGCCTGGCTCAGCCCCAGCTGTTACAGCCATTTGGGGAGTGAACCAGCAGATGGACGATCTCTCTCTCTGTATCTGCCCCTCCCCCTCTGTAACTCTGCCTTTCAAATAAAAATAAGCCTTAAAAAAATTATCCAACTGTTCAACTTCTTATTTTTTTCCTCTGGGTCTCAAAATATGAATATACTGGGCTAAAAAATTTGAGATACTAACTAAAGAAACACTATGAACCTATATTCTAAAATAGTACAAAGAAAACTGGTAAAGGCCAAACAGACCTTCACCATCAGAGTATATTTAATCCCCAATGGTAATAATCTGCACCATGCAGAATTCTAACCCTCATATTTACTGACCAAACTATGCACCAATATCCAAATTCAGTGTCAGAGTTTTCTGAGAAATTCTATGAAACATTTAAATGTTCCAGTGGCCAATGCCTCAGCCTATATGAAAAACATTATTATGTACTTAGCCTTACTACTTTTATATTCACATTAATACTGCATATAATAACTCCACATACACTTGACTACAATATATATTATAATAATTTATAAGAAACACTTACTGGGTAAATTTTTTGGAGGGATGGAAGGATGGGTTCAGGTAAGGCTATAAAAAGAAAAAGTTCAAAACTTCTGTAATTTACATGATTCATTTTTACAATGCAATAATTTGCCAGCTACACCCCAGGTATAAGGGTTTATGCTAAAATTCAACAGTTTTCATACATTTCCTGAGACTAATTATGATCCATTAAAATTTTAAATTTATAAAGTATCTAAGTTGATACTTTAAGGCTGCGGTAATGAACTGTGTATAGGCCTGTGGAAACCAGTGTTTCTTGCACTGTTTTAGAACAGACTATCATTAAAGGGACACATGTCATTTGGTCCGACATCAAACACACACAAAATAAGCAAGACAAGGATTGCTCTACAGATACCAAATAGACATTGTTAAGATGGATGTAGCTATAAAAAATATGACAAGCACAATTCAATGATACTGTATCATGAGATAGTTCAATCCAAGTAGTTCAATATTAAATTTCTACTAATACCAAAATTGAGAGAGTTCCAGGAAAACATCCAGTAAATCAAACAAAACTGAAAGGAAAATCTTCAACTTCATTAATACGTCTTATAAAAGAATGCCTTAGCAGAGGTCAGATAGCTGTATCAGGAGATTTGTACCACTCTGTTATTAATAAATACAATTCTATATAAAGGACTCATTATCTTCATGTCACTACCAATTTTTTGATGCCTTATCTTTCAGTTTTCAACAAATTTTTCAACAAATCCAAGCTCCCTAAAAGCATTAACAGTAATTTCATTATCATTTTAACTGGAATACTATAAAAGGCAAAGTGATTGACATTTAAAATACAACTGTAAAATAGTATGCTTTCAGTATTTTTAAGATTTCTCTAATATTAGAGACCATAGTGCCATATAACAAACTTTGTATTTAAAAATCAGGTAACTAGCAACTCAGTAGCAAAAAATAATTCATTATTTAGCAAAAATGACTTCTGGAATACATCAATGCACACATAACCAATCATTATGACCAACTGGACATGATTCACAGCTTTAACTACATGGGTATAAATTTCCACCACACAAAAGACAGTAGGATGCTTTACTTAAATTCCCATTCTGTATCGTGCTTCACTTCCAAGTTAGAAACTGGGATAAAATAAAATCCTGTCATACTGTACTATACAGCTGAGAATATCAGAAGAAAGAATTAACTTATTACTTACCAGGATAACTCTTAGGAAGTAAAGTGATTAGAAAGGAGAAGTCTTCAAAAAGTTAATGGAAAGTGACTTATGAAAAAGTTACACAACAATTTCAACATTTTTCCATCAAAATAACCTCTTAATTCCATTTTCCATGAACTTTTTGAAGCCCCAGACACTTTAATTCTCCATTTGTGTAACATTTCTCTTTACAGCTTTCTAATCATTCTTATAATAAGTGAAATTGGAAAAAAAAAACTTTCTAGAAAGTTAATTTATTTAAAAATATGAATTCCTGGGGACCAGAATAGTGGTGCCACAGGTGAAGCTGCCACTTGGGACACTGACATCCCACACCAGAGCTGCTGGTTCAGGCCTTGTCTGCTCTACTTCTGGTCCAGTGTCCTGCTATGCATCCTGGGAAAGCAGCACATGATGGCTCAAGCGTCTGAGACTGAGCCTCAGCTCTGGCTCCAGATTCCGATTTCCAACCAGCATGGACCCTGGGAGGCAGCAGTGATGGCTCAAATACTTGGGTTCCTGCCATCACCTGGTGACCTAGACTGAGTTCTAGGCTCACAGTTTTGGCCTGCCCTAGCCCAGCTATCACCGGCACTTGGTGAATAAGCCAGTGAATAGGGGGCTATCTGCCTCCCCTCTCTCCCGAGCACTCACTGAAAAAATCTGAACTCCTTCCTGTTGATTATACCATGAATTAAAATTAAAATCAAAGAATGAAGACTGTAGCAGCATAGAAAAAAGACCCTTTATCTCAATTTAAAAATCCTAACTAGAACGCCAACAAAGGAAAATAAATACTAACACTAAGTGACAGAAGAGTCTTTAAAACTAAGCAACTTGAAAGCTTTTGGAGGCAGGGGTATCATTCCGTAAATGCTGTGTCTTACAATCTTGAATATTTATAAACACCGATCATTAGAGAAGCAATATATACACTACAATAATTACTAGCTAACACTGTCTGGATAGCAGGCTCCAAGAGCTGAGTACTTTTTGTTTACCATATTCCAAGCCAATGTAAATTCTGAAAGAATCTAACTTTATTTAGATTCAATGAAGACTATTTTGACTCCACCCACGTTGGAGATCACACTGGAGTTCCTGGCCCTTGGCTTTGGCCTGGCCCAATCCCAGCCTTTATGGCCATGTAGTTAACCAGCAGCGGCCGGGGCTGTAGCACAGCAGGTTAATGCCTTGGCCTGAAGCGCAGGCATCCCATATGGGTGCTGGTTCTAGACCCAGCTGCTTCACTTCCCATTCAGCTTTCTGTTATGGCCTGGGAAAGCGTAGAAGATGGCCCAAGTCCTTGGGCCCCTGCACCCACATGGGAAACCTGGAGGAAGCTGCGGCCTCATGGCTTCGGATCAGTGCAGCTCCAGCCGTTGTGGCCAATTGCAAAGTGAACCATAAGATGGAAGGCCTCTCTCTCTCTCTCTGCCTCTCCTCTCTGTGTAACTCTTTCAAATAAATTAAAAAATCTTAAAAAAAAAAAAGAAAAAGTTAACCAGCAGATGGAAGGTGGATCTCTGTCTCCTCTCTACCACTACCACCAACCCTGCCTTTCAAATAAATTAGTCTTTCTGAAAATCAATTATTAAAAGAGACCTTCACCAATATTAATCATTAATTTTGAAAATGCAAGGACAGGGGCAGGGCTTTGGCACAGCAGTCCAGACACTGCTTGGTGGGGCCAGGGCTGTGGCGCAACAGGTAAAAGCCCTGGCCTGAAGCGCCGGCTCCCCATGTGGGCACCGGTTCGTATCCTGGCTCCTCCACTTCCAGTCCAGCTCTCTGCTATGGCCTGGGAGAGCAGTACAGGATAGCCCAGGTCCTTGGGCCCCTGCACCCACGTGGGAGACCCGAAAGAAGCTCCTTGCTTGTGGCTTTGGAGCAGCACAGCTCCGGCCGTTGCAGGCCATCTCGGGGGTGAACCAGCAGATGTAAGACTCACTCTCTCTCTCTCTCTCTCTCTGTCCGTACCTCTTTCTGTAACTCTTTCAAAGAAATGAAATAAATTAAAAAAAAAAAAAAAAAAGACATTGCTTGGGATGCCTGCAACCCATATCAGAGTACAGGGTTGCATTCCCAATTCTAGTTTCCTGCCAATGCACACCCTGAGAGGTAGCAGGTGATGTTCAAGTAGTTGGATTCCTGCCACCCACATGGGAGACCTACATTAACACCCAGCTGCAGCGTCACCTACCTACCCTTGCCAGCATTAGGGGAGTGAACCAGCAGACGGATGCTCTGTCTTGTTCTATCAAACATGCGAGCATTAGGGGAGTGAACCAGCAGACAGATGCTCTGTCTTGCTCTATCAAACAAATAAAAAATTGAGGGGTCAGCATTGTGGCACTGAAGCCACAATGCAATGTTGGTATCCCATATGGGCAATTGCTGCCCTACTTCCAATCCATGAGTCACTGTTTTCAATTAAGCACTGAAATTCATTCTATAAAATCCCTTCTACATACTGAGGACTTGTTTCATTTCTCTGGTCAGGGCAGAAAAGAAATTAAAGCATTGAAGAAGTTAAATAAAACTCAAAGTTCATTTACTCAGGCCAAGAGGTACTAACAATCAAAATTACAAAAACTGTGGCCCAGCTGGAAGAATTTTGTATTGTAGGTCTTTTCCTCTCACTGTAACTGGATACTGCCACTAATTACTCTAATTTATTTTACAGAGCAGTACCTTGTATTTGCAGTATATTTGCCCAGATTTGCTCTGGAGAGTTGATGTCTTTCAAGACTGAAAGAAACTGCTGATGATAATGTCACTGATCACAAACTACCTCAGTAAATGGGATGACTGTCAAAAACAAACCAAATTTAGCATGATTTCACTACACTGGCGGAACAGTTAACATCTGAATTCTCCATTTGCCTAAAAAGCCACCTCAGGCCACCTATGATTAAAATACATTTTCTTTTTTTTTTTTTTTAAAGATTTATTTATTTATTTGAAAGTCAGAGTTGCACAGAGAGGAAAGGCAGAGAGAGAGAGAGGTCTTCCATCTGATGGTTCACTCCCAGATGGCTGCAACGGCCACAGCTGTGCTGATCCGAAGCCAGGAGCTTCCTCCAGGTCTTCCATGCGGGTGCAGGGGCCCAAGGACCTGGGCTATCCTGTACTGCTCTCCCAGGCCATAGCAGAGAGCTGGACTGGAAGTGGAGGAGCCAGGATACGAACCGGTGCCCACATGGGGAGCCGGCGCTTCAGGCCAGGGCTTTTACCTGTTGCGCCACAGCCCTGGCCCCACCAAGCAGCTGGGTCTAGAACCGGCGCCCATATGGGATGCCGGCACTTAAGGACAGGGCATTAACCCGCTGCACTACAGCACTGGCCACAAAATACATTTTCTAAAGAGGTGAAACAAACTAAAATTGTCAATGTGATTACTAAGAATGGAAGGAGAGCACATTTTTAGACATTCCAGCAAATTAGACACGTTAGTCAAACCTAATATATAATCACTACGAACATTAAAACATGGACAGATATTGGGTGTTAGTACATGCCTTTCATAGTATGCTTTACATTTCATATATATATTTATAAGAAATCCTCCTGATCTATCAATTTTTAGGAAGAGTCAACTGTAATCCACAAGAGCAGAGTTCCTAGAAATAAAAATCAGAAGTGGTATGTTTCAGATTTAACTGTAAAACAACAAAAAATGATTAGTAGTACACAATGTAGTACCTAAACAGCCACTGACACACTTCAAATCCTTTTAATGGGCAAATCGATCACCAAATTAACAAATATCCAAGACTTGTCAGCAATAAAAATGCATTTCTTATGAATAACTTAAAACTTCTGAGCAAAGATTATCAAACTTTTCTGCTAACTCATTTGTAAGTCTGGACCTTTTAAATTATTTTAAGACTTTCTCAACAGTTAAAAAAAACCACTTGACTCTATCAAAGGTAAATATTTTGTGATTTAACATATAATAAAACATCTACAGTAACAGTAAAATATAAACAAAACAAAATCAGTCTTTAATAAGAATTTTTGGCATATACTTTTTTAGTATTTGTATACATATACATATAAATACATACACAAACACAAATATATTTACCATTCTTTTTTTTTTTTTTGACAGGCAGAGTTTAGACAGTGAGAGAGACAGAGAAAGGTCTTCCTTCTGTTGGTTCTTAAAATAAAATTGATTATGATATTAATTAAGAGTGTATCATGAGAGCCGGCACTGTGGCACAGCAGGTTAAGTTGCCATCTGCAGCACTGGCATCCCATGTGGGCACCAGTCCTACCTCCTCCACTTTTGATCCAGCTACCTGCTAATGTGCCTGGGAAAGCAGCAGAAGATGGCTCAAGTGCTTGATCCCTGCACTCATGTGGGAGACCCAAAAGAAGTTGGCCAGTGCCACAGCTCACTAGGCTAATCCTCCGCCTGCAGCGATGGCACTCCGGGTTCTAGGCCTGGTTGGGACGCCAGTTCTGTCCCAGTTGCTTCTCTTCCAGTCCAGCTCTCTGCTGTGGCCCAGGAAGGCAGTGGAGGATGGCCCAAGTGTTTGGGCCCTGCACCCGCATGGGAGACCAGGAGAAGCACCTGGCTCCTGGCTTCGGATCAGTGTGGTGCGCAGGCTGTGGCGGCCATTTGTGGGGGGGTGAACCAACAGAAGGAAGACCTTTCTCTCTGTCTCTCTCTCACTGTCTAACTCTGCCTGTCAAAAAAAAAAAAAAAAAAAAAAAAAAAAAAGATCCTGGCTCCTTGCTTTGGATCACCCCAGGTCCAGCCATTGCAGCCATTTGGAGAGTGAACCAGCGGATGGAAGACTCTCTCTCTCTCTCTCTCTCTCTGCCTCTGCCTCTAACTCTGCCTTTCAAATAAATAAATCTTTTTTTTTACAAAAAAAAAAAAAGGTATAGAGAGGGGCCAGCATTGTGATGTAAAGGGTAAAGCCGCCACTGTGACACCAGCATCCCATATGGGTGTCAGTTCACGTTCTGATTGGTGGTGCACTTACTTCTGATCCAGCTCCCTGCTAATAAATAGCATGAGAAAAGCAGCAGAAGATAGCCAAGGTACTTGGGCCTTTGCTTCTATGTGGGAGACCTGGAAGAAGCTCCTGATGCTTGGCTTCAGCCTGGCTCAGCCCCGGCCATTGCGGCATTTGGGGAGTGAAGCAGAGGATGCAAGATCTCTCTGTGTCTCCCTCTCTGTAACTCTTTCAAATAAATAAATAAATAAATATTTAAAAAAAAAAAAAGACAGGAATATAGAGTATAAGGTTATGTTCTCTGCCAGGACAAATACCACATGTAAGCCAAGAGCATGTCACATGCTTTGCTGGCCAAGGAAAGAAAACGGTGGTGTCCTATGAAAATCAAGAAAATTTACATGAACAGTTGGTCAAACAGAAGGGCTTCTCTGAGGATGTGATCAAGACGTGCCTGAAGGTAGAATCAAGATTTTCTGAAAAACCAATCCCTAAATTACTCAGCTAGAGGAAAAATACCTGCACTGAGAAAATAAAAATAAGTGTGTATGCAAGTGTGCTGAGTGAAGCGGGAGGGCTAACAATTATGCTGTCTGGCATGGTCTACCCATTATTCTGACTCCGATCCATCTCATGTTTTGGTGTTAACATATACCATTTTTCATGAAATCATAGTAGTGGTCATATTTTTTGGTTCTGACATTTCATGTGGCAAAATGAAAATTCAAAAGAGTGAGTCTTTTGTTGAAATTTTCCTGTTCCCTGTAATCCAGAAGTCAGGAATCATACCATAACACACAGCTAGAAGAAAATACAAGAACATAATTTTTAAAAAGGCTGGGTGTTTTGTTTTGGTTTGGTTTTTTTGCAGAGAAGGAAAAAAAAACTATACTCATTATAGTTACTCACTTATCAAAAAAGTCAAATTAAAAGAATTAGCATTTATGTCTGGCTAGATTTGGTTTGACATTTTGATGCCCTTGCAAAGAAAGTGAAAGAAGGAAAAAATAATTAACAATAACAATCTCTGGACGCTGAAATACAGAAAAATCATTGTTCTTTTCTTCTTTCCACTATAGTGTACTTCTAAGATTTTTCTGTGGTATATATGCACAATTTATTCAAATGGGATTTTGGGGCTGGCACTGTAGCATAGTGGGCTATTAAGCCTCTGTCTGGGGCACCAGCTTCCAATATGGACACTGGTTCTAGTCCCAGCTGCTCCTCTTCCAATCCAGCTCTCTGCTATGGCTTCGGAAAGCAGTGGAAGATGGCCCAAGTGCTTGGGCCTCTGCACCCATGTTGTAGACCTGGAAAAAGCTCCGGGCTGCTAGCTTCAGATCATCCCAGCTCTGTTCTTTGTGGCCATTTGGGGAGTGAACCAGCAGATGGAAGACGTCTGTCTATATATATCACCCTCTCTATATAGCTCTGCCTCTCAAATACATAAATAAATCTTTTAAAAAAAATACAACAGGATTTAGAAGTGTAATTATATCTTAATATCACTACCCTTTAATTATTTTAAATAATAGTTTTGAAATAAAAGTACAAAATTAAATGTGAACAGAATCTTATTCATGCTTCTATACTGATTAAAATAGTGAGGCTGAATACATTAAAATAGTGATGCAAAATACATTGTTCAATTCATTCATTGCAAACAAGTAAGTGCTATGCTAAGCAAGATCTTTAAAAAAACACAGAATTCCTGACAAACTACCTTACTCTTGAACTGTTCTTTTTTAAAGGATTTAAGCATGACAATCTTTTATTTAGTCCCCAAACATTTCTATCCTCCCATTATTCTTCTACAAAGGGATTCTCAATTTGGGTATCATCCTCCCAAAAGCCATCAAAAGAACAGACTCCCAGGAATTAAAAATTACAGTTATACAAAACTGTATTCCTCAACCTTGATAATTTCTGATCCATGTACCAAAAAAAAATGAGCCTTCCTTTTTCCCAGTTCCCAATATTCTTTGTATAGAAACACTGCTTTAGGACAGCAAATCATCTCCACTTTCCAAACTCTTATTTTTCTGGTGTCTTTGACTGAATTGCGGATAAATATAAAATAATTTATATTTTTCAGAATCTAAATATAAAAATCATGGGCAGTCACTTGCCCAGTGGTTAAGACATCCAGTTAGGAATCTCACATGGCTGTCAGAGTCCCTGGGTTCGAGTCCCAGTCTGCTCCTGGGAACAGCTACCTGCTGATGTGCACCCTGGGCGATGGCTCCCAGGGCCGCTCGAGTGCTTGAGTCCCTGCCATCCACGTGGAAGACCTGGACTGAGTTCCTGTCTCCAGACTTTAGTCCCTGTCCAGGACCACTGCAGACATACAAGGAGTGAAGCAGTGGATGGGAGCTTGCTCTCTGCCTCTTGAATGAATGAATAAACCAATGAATTTATGAATAGATAGATACATATTCTTTCAAAAACAAGTAAATGTTAAAAGCATCAAACTGCAATAGAGGGAAATTTTAAATAGGTCTCTTTAAAAGCTGCATTGCAAAAAACAATTTGTTACAGAGCAGATGAACGACACACTGACAGTCATCTCAAAGCAGCTCCATTCACCCAAAGGTGCTTCAAAAGATACATTAGGAACCCAAAAGCTGTAAGCCACTGATAATTCATATGCTTGCAGGTACAGCTGTTAAAATGTTAACTTTTAGAAGCAGAGAATGTAAGGTCCAGGAAGAAAACAACGGTGTTTCTACCTTGTCCACCGCTATACTCCCATGGAATAAACACATGACTATTATAAAAGGATACTGCCCAAAGTTTGTGGAGAATGGAAGAAAAAGTTTATTTCAGTTCCAAAAATAAATTTCTAAAATTCAAGCATTTGAAGAGGTGAACCAGAGGATGAAGATTTCTCTGTCTCTCTTGTCTCTTGGCTTTTCAAATACAATGAAAATGAATAAACTAGAAAGTTTTAATTTTTTTTATAAATGATAAAATCTAGATGGGGGGAAGTTCATAATAATTAAAATTTATTTCAGCAACAAGAGAATAATTTCACTCCTGTCTCAAATGAAAAACAAAACCACGATGAATGCTGCTGGTGCTTATGTTCACAGGTCTTCCGAACCTTCAGCTGCATCAACATAACGGGTCCACAACAAAGTAATCTTGGGCTACAAAAGTGGAGATAGAAAAACTGTCGAAAAATAAAAACAGTGAAACCCACATTTCTTAAAGATTTGTTCAAAGCAACAATACAGAAATATAGTTTCGTGAACCTTAGAAAGAACTCCCTAAAACAATACTATTTAAAGATAAGATCTACAGAGAAAACAGCAAAATATAGTTTAGCTGCATTTCAGTTTTAAAATTTGGGAAAACAACCATCATACTTACTCTGTAAATAGTGCAAAACCATCAATACAAGACTATAGCTGTTTAAAGTACCACGACTGGCGTCGTTTATATCATGGTGACTGGCCCACTTCTTAATCACCAGCACTAACGGACGAACTCGATTTTCAACTGAAAGTAAAATTAAAACTTAAAAATCGTAAGAAGATATCAATTTCTTTAAAAATTTAAATCATTTCCCAATTTTGTACCAGTAAAAGATCACTATCTGTATACTAAACACAATCATGTTTTTTACTTCTGAAATTTACCTGTTACCTTTAAAAAACTATCAAATATTAAAAGATACTTGATTTACCTATAATTCTGGGAGTATATGATTTTAGAATAGCAACATCCTATACAAATAATCAAATAAAACATGATATCCCTAAACACAACTAATGAAACTACAAACATCTTTTAAAAGAATAACGAATGAAAGAAAAACAGAAGCTGACATTTATAAATACACCAAAAACTTACGGTATGCATAAGTTCTGAGAAGGAATGTGTTTCTTATTCCAGCAATATTGTTTACATTCAAGTCAAACTCCACACAACTATTAAAAGAAAAAAAAGGGGGGGGGGGACAAGCTGTAGCTCAATTACAAATAACCTCATTCCCTAGTAACTAAGTTAATGCCCATCAACCCAGCAGTGCGGACAGAATACCACGAGTCCAAAGGACCCAGATGTGGGGTTCTGTATTGTTTGTTTTTAAATACTTCATTTATTTATTTGAGATGGAGTTTCAGAGAAAGGGAGAGACAGAAAGGTCTTCCATCTGCTGGTTCCCGCCCCAGATGGCCACAGCAGCTGGAGCTGGGCCAATCCGAAAGGAGCCACAAGCATCTTTTGCATCTCCCATGGGGTGCAGGGCCCCAAGCACTTGGGCCAGCCTCCACTGCTGGCCAGGCCACAGCAGAGAGCTGGACTAGAGGACGAGCAGCCAGGACACGAGCTGGTGCTCAGATGGGATCCCAGGGCAGGCAGAAGTTTAGCCTACTATGCCACAGTGCCAGCCTCCTTCTAGATGTGTTTGTAAAATGAGGCATATAAGAATAAATACTTACTAAGCCATTATGACGTGGTCTGGTGCTGACTAGACTACTACTGCAAGATCTATAATGTACTAGACAGGTCCCAATTACCCAAAGAAAGGAATTTTTACAATCATGTGCTCCTTTCCAGATAAACCGATTACATAACCAAAAACACTTCTTTCTGGGCAAGTTGTACCACTAAGTCATATACTCTCATGTAATTTGGAACTACTGCATTATTTACCTTAAAACAATCAGAATAAAGGGTCAAATATGTTTTTTTTTAAAGTGTCTATCTAAACATTCCATTCCTTCTAAAAAGGCTAATGGATTATGATACATCAAATATAGCTTAAGCATGTAACAGAAAGGATACTTTTTTTTATATATGGTTTATTTATGTATTGAAAGGCAGAGTTAAAAAGCATCCACTGGTCCACTTCCCAAATGACTTCAACAGCCAGGACTGGGCCGTCTGGACCCAAAAAGCCAAGTGAAACCAATGTTCACATGGAAAGCCAGCGACACAGACAGCAACTTAACCCACTGTGCCACACTGCCAGCCCCTTCTTTAAAAGCAAAGATATTGTCCACTTAGCATTGTAGAAAATTGGAAATAATGATGGAAACTACAAAGAATAGCTAACCTCATTACAAAGGAAGGGTTATTTTTAGGTAATACTGAAATTCTACAAAGTCCAACTTCTTCTGAATACATTTTCCTTTTCTTTTTTATAAGATGTGTTTTGGGGCCAGCACTGTGGCACAGTAGGTTAATCCTCCACCTGCGGTGCCGGCATCCCATATGGCCGCCGGTTCTAGTCCTTGCTGCCCCTTTTCCAATTCAGCTCTCTGCTATGGCCTGGGAAAGCAGTGGAAGATGGCCCGAGTGCTTGGGCCCCTGCACCCACTTTGGAGACCCAGAGGAGGCGCCTGGCTCCTGGCTTCAGAACGGCTCAGCTCCGGCCACTGTGGCCATTTGGGGAGTGAACCAGCAGATGGAAGACCTTTCTCTCTGTCACTCCCTCTCACTGTCTGTAACTCTACCTCTCAAATTTAAAAAAAAAAAAAAAAACTTAAAAAAAAGAAAAGATTTGTTTTATTTATTTCAAAGGCAGAGCTACAGAGATAAAGGGAGAGACAGGGAGAGGTCATCCATCCGCTGGTCACTCCCCAAAAGGATGTAATGGCAGGGACTGGACCAGGCCTAAACCAGGAATTTCTTCCAGGTCTCCTATGTGGGTGGCAGGGGCCCAGGGACTTGGGCCATATTCTGCTGCTTTTCCCAGGTCATTAGTAGGGACAAGAACTGGAGCAGCCATGGTTCAAACCAGCACCCATGTGGGATGCTGGCATCACAGTTGCTTTACCTACTAAGCCACAATACCACCCCCTGAATACCACATTTTTCAATGAAAAGACTTCCTAAAGTAAAACTCTGACAAGGCCAGCGCCGCGGATCAATAGGCTAATCCTCCGCCTTGCGGCGCCAGCACACCGGGTTCTAGTCCCGGTCGGGGCGCCAGATTCTGTCCCGGTTGCCCCTCTTCCAGGCCAGCTCTCTGCTGTGGCCCGGGAGTGCAGTGGAGGATGGCCCAAGTGCTTGGGCCCTGCACCCCATGGGAGACCAGGATAAGTACCTGGCTCCTGCCATTGGATCAGCACGGTGCGCCGGCCACGGTGGCCACTGGAGGGTGAACCAACGTCAAAGGAAGACCTTTCTCTCTGTCTCTCTCTCTCTCTCTCACTGTCCACTTTGTCAAAAAAAAAAAAAACTCTGACAAAACACTTTTCCACAGCTTGTAACTACAACATCTGAAATTTATCATCTGTTTTTCTTGTTGGGGGAACACAAAACAATATGACAATCTGCATTATCCTTGTATATTAATAAAAATGGACTATAGTATTAACACCTCAGAAACATATTTAGCACTGAAAAACTCATGATAACAACAGAATCACATTTTTGAGGCCGGTGCTGTGACGCAGTAGGCTAAGCCTTTGCCTGCAGCACCAGCATCCCATATGGGCACTGGTTCAAGTACTGGCTGCTCCTCTAACAATTCAGCTCTCTGCTTATGGCCTGAGAAAGCAGTGGAAGACGGTCCAAGTGCTCGGGCCACTGCACCTATGTTGGAGGCCCAGAAAAAGCTCCTGGCTTCAGATCGGCTCAGCTCCAGCTGCTGTGGCCTTTTGGAGAGTGAACTGGAGAATGGAAGACCTTTCTCTCTCTCCTTCCCTCTCTCTGTATGTAACTCTCTCAAATAAATAAATAAATCTTTAATTTAAAAAACAGAATTACATTCTTTACTGTACTTGTGTAAGTTGTACACACTGAAGCCAGTTTGTACTTCCTCCACTTCACTTCACAGAGGGAAAAAAAATAGGTGAAAGAGCAGGCAACGTGGCACAGCAGGTTAAGTCACTGCTTGGAATGCCCACCTCCCCTACTGGAGTTACTGCGAGCGCGTCCTGCCTCTGCTTCTGATCCAGCTTCCTTCTAATGTGCAAGGGAGACAGCAGACAAGGCCCAGGTACTTGGGTTCCTGTCACCTGGATGGAGTTAATGAGTCCTGGCTTTGACCTGACCCAGACCTGCCTGTTGCAGACATTTGAGGAGTGAACTGGCAGATAGATATCTATCTCTGTCACTTTGCCTTTCAAAGAAATAAATCTTAAAAAACAAAAACAAAAACAAAAAAAAACACTTAGATAGAAACAAGTCTATAAATATTTTTTCAAAAATGTGGATTTTAACCTTTAAAACATCCAAAGCACTGCTAAAACACTACTTCTGGAAATACCAAGAAAGTAATCCTCAATATGGGATGAATTTTAATCACAAAATGCTTATTTATAGCAATTAAAAAATAGAAACAAATGCTCAAGCACAGAGACTGATTAAGTTAGATAATTTATTCACTTGATGCCACAAAAAAATACTTAATGACATAGCAAGTGCTCATGATATATGGTTATAAATAAAAAGATCCCAATTTTACTTTAAAAAATCCTTATGCATTCACATGCATAGAAGACACTGATTGAATGATTTATACTGAAATGTCAACAGCTGTTATCTTTGGGTGTTAGGAGTAGATGGTTTGTGTGTCTTTGTGTGTATTTTATGATTTGTATAGAGAAGAATTATGAAATGATGCCTATAAAAATTAATCATGACAAACATTTGTATAATAAACTTAAATACAAAAATAATTAATTTTATCTACCTACCACACTCATGTAAATATTAAAAACAATTATAAATTAGTTAATATTTCAGAAGTTTATCCCCTCTTTATCTTTGGGTTTCAGCAAACCATAATGCTATCTGACGACAATTCAAGAAGCATTCATAGATTAGGTGAATAGAAGGAAAGGCTTAAGCCAGGCATTAAGGTTTGTCTACAATGTATATATATATTCAGTCAATCCTCAAAATTCACAGTACCTGAGACACTGAATAAGCAGATTAACCATTGTTCTTAGGGAATACAGCAATCAAGTCTTAGCATGTTCATCAACCAATCAATATATAACTGCTTTATATTGTGTTTCTGTTTAAAGACATCTTATTTAATGTGTGTATAGTTGATCTGTCAACAGCAAACCCATGGCCAAGAGCCCAATAACGCAAGTCTGAATAGAGCCTATCTGACACACGTTTTCTCCACGGGGCACTCCACAGCCTTCTTGTATCCAGGAAACTCATGACTACACTTGGGGCCATTTGAACAGTGAACACACACAGAAACGTGGAAAACATGGCACTAACTAGACTGGGACAAGGACAAATGCTTGCAATACTAAAGCTGCAACAAGAAAGCACAGCACTGCCTTATTCAGGCCCAGCTGGGACCAAGCTTGTGAGGCAACTCAAAAATGTGGCCTCTCTATGTGTGTCTGCAGATGACCACTAAAGTATACAAATACTGATGTAGGAGGTTACCAACACATTTTAGCAAACATATGCATTGTGAAAACAGACTCCTTGAACAATAAAGTCTTTATTTCATTATTACTTTTGTAAAACTTAAGCTAGAAAAACATGATTTAACATAGTCTTATCTATGTTTAGAAAACAAAAGATCTTTTTGAACTAATCAAAAAAATCACCTAATTTTATTTTATATGTAGACATTATATAAAAGATTTTATTGTTCTTAAGCAACTCAGAACCCAGGCTGGTAGATTACACAGTAAAATATGAATTTTGAAGTGGAGTAAGTCTATTTTGTGAGTTTTTAGAATATCCGTTGTTTTAGGTATTATCTGGGTCCCGCTGAAATGAAACAGAAGGGATAAGTACTTAGCCTAGCACTTAAGATGACCATGTCTTGTATTAGAGTGTCTGGATTCAATTCTCGGCTCTGGCTCCTGACTCCAGTTTCTTGCTAATGCAGACCCTGGAGGCATGGTGATAGCAAGTAATTGGGTTTTACCATGAATGTGGGAGACGTAGGCTGAGCTCCAGGCTCCCAGCTCCTAGCTGCAGCACAGAGTACACCACAGATCTCTCTCTCTGCCCCTCATTAAAAAAAAAATTACTTTATATATACCATAGCTGTATTTACAAAAAATCCCTTGATATACACATCAAATTTCATCAGGTAAGATATGTTCTTGAGAATGCATTACAAACTCAAAAGATGACAGATCATTTAAGAACCCCCAAAATAAAATATGTACATATTCTTTCAATTAAATAATCTCAAATACTCAAAATGTCCTGTAGAATAAGTAGTTAAACATGAGGAAATTGCTCAGACTATTTTAAAACTACTATTTTTATACATATATATATATTAAAGTTTTAGCATATTTTATTAGAAAGACAGAAGAAGAGAGAGAGTGAAATCTCCCATTTACTGATTCACTCCCCAAATGGTCACAACTGCCAGGTTAGGTCAGGTCAAAGCCAGGAGCCAGGAGCTTCATCAGGGTTTCCCACCTGCTTGGCAGGAGCCCAAGGACTTGAGCCCTCTGCGGCAGCTTTCCCAGGCCATCAGCAAGGAGCTAGATCAGAAGTGAAGCAGCCAGACACAAACCAGTGCCCATATTGGATGACAGTGTCACAGGCAGCAGTTTTACCTGCTAAGCCAGAACACAGGTTCCTAAAAATACTATTTCAAAGACCAATTCAAGTGACCTCTAAAAATTACTGAAGACAACCTATTAAGCTATAAAATGCATCTCTTAATTGTCTGTATTAGATAAATATCCCAAAATAATGAAAAGAGTTCGGTAATTAATTACCTGACTTTATCCCTGAACTTCACAATTGGCACTTTTGCACGAATCAGCTGAGGTCTCTCAATGTAGCCAGCTGAAGGATAAAAGACAACGTGAGTATCTGCAAACACTTCTCAAACTCAGTGTTCCAATGTACAGTTTTTAAAAACAGCATTTTACTAAGCTAAACCAATTCAAGAGTATGTCTTTGAGAAATAAAGCAAAAAAAGAGATTATCAGATTCTAAGGTTGGTGGGTCTAGTAATACCCGTTACAGATCTTCATCTTTAAGTTATTTCTAGGAATGTGGTCTAATTTTTTTTTTTTTTTTTGACAGGCAGAGTGGACAGTGAGAGAGAGAGACAGAGAGAAAGGTCTTCCTTTGCCGTTGGTTCACCCTCCAATGGCCGCCGCAGCTGGCGCGCTGCGGCCGGCGCACCGCGCTGATCCGATGGCAGGAGCCAGGAGCCAGGTGCTTTTCCTGGTCTCCCATGGGGTGCAGGGCCCAAGCACCTGGGCCATCCTCCACTGCACTCCCTGGCCACAGCAGAGAGCTGGCCTGGAAGAGGGGCAACCGGGACAGAATCTGGCACCCCAACCGGGACTAGAACCCGGTGTGCCGGCGCCGCTAGGCGGTGGATTAGCCTAGTGAGCTGCGGCGCCAGCTAATGTGGTCTAATTTAATTTATAACAGTACTTATAAAGAAGTCCATCAGAGTAAGAGTGACAAACATGCCAGCTAGTAGCAGTGTGATAGCTGGATTCTGGCATGACACAGTTAAGATGTGGCAGCCGAAGCAATCATATTTAGAGTTAAATACAAACAAGCTTACAGCATGAGCACATGTTTAAATAAGTATGATCTATAAGAAGAAAAAACACTTATTCTGAGTTCAAATACATGTTCTTTGTAGAAAATGAGAAAAATATAGAAATATATTTTTTTAAAAATTCTGTAAAGCTTCCCAAAATGAGCTATTTCTCAGACTTTTTAAAAAAAATTTTCTGTAGTCAAAACCAATTTTATTTATTTATTTGAGAGGTAGAATTACAGACAGAGAGAGGGAAAGACAGAGAGAGGTCTTCTATCTGCTGGTTTACTCCCCCAAATGGCCACTACAGCTGGAGCTGGGCAGATCTGAAGCCAGGAGCCAGGAGCTTCTTCCAGGCCTCCCACGTAGGTGCAGCAGCCCAAGCACTTAGGAATCTTCTACTGCTTTCCCAGGCCATACCAGGGAGCTAGATCGGAAGAGGAGCAGCTGGGACATGAACTGGTACCCATATGAAATTCTGGTGCCACCACAGGTGGAAGCATAACCCACAATGCCACAGTGCCGGTTCCAACGACAGATTTTTGAAAAAGAAAATTGAAACTTCTCTGTTACATTTCTACCATCAAAATCATAAATATATCAAGCTTCAGAACAGACTATGTACCAGAATTCAATGAAATTCAAGGAAAAATAAGACCAGGATTTTAAAGGTTTTGCATGACAAATACAAGTTCTGACATCAATAAACCACACTTGACAGGTAAGTTACTGAACTCATTGATCACTAGTCTTCTTAACCATAATCAGGAACCCCACTGTGCAGCAGCAGGTAAAGCTGCCATCACAATGCCAGCATCTGCTACTGGAGTGCCAGTTCAAGTCCCAGCTGCTTCACTTCCAAACCAGCTCTCTGATAATTCGCCTGGAAAGCACAAGATGGATTAAGTATTTGCGGTCCCTGCAACCCACATGGGAGATGTGGATAGGGTTCTAGGCTCCTGGCTTTAGCCTGGCAAAGCCTGGGCCATTGTGGCCATTTGAAGAATGAACCAGCGGACAAAGGATCTCTTTGATCCTCGCTGTCACTCTGCCATTCAAATACATATAATGAATCTTCTAAAAAAATGAAAAAACAATAATCTAAGTTAGGAGGAAATCTTCATTTGAATTAGATGATCCTACAGTCCCTTCCATTTTAAATATTTTTTTCCATTTTAAGTATTTTTAGTTTAATATCTATCAGAAATCCACTGAAGGTATGAATTATTCCATTTCACATGCAAAAACTTAAGTCTACTGAAATTAGTCACTGTTCTACTCTACAGGGTAATAAATTCTTACTTGACTATATTTTCAAGCTCAAAGCTTTGTACATAACAAGTGTCCATTAAAAGTAAATGGATAAACAGCTTTTTAACACCACAGTTAATATGACTCCAACCTTGCTCAAGATTTTGTGGAAGTTTAAAATACACTGAGATGACTTAGCCATACAGGTTAAAATCTGTTTACAGTCTACTTACTCAAAGAATACATTCTTACAATAAATTAATCTAAGTCAACAACTTTGCTCTCTGTGGGAGTAACACTGTTCAGTCAATATTCACATTTTTTAAGTAGGTAAAGATATGAACCATTGCAAAACATATGAAATTCTCTCTTCCAATGGCTACAGGTCTTAATCTGTATCACTCTTTGGGCTTTCAGATACTCTGGGTTACAGCTACTCATTCAGGACTTCCTTTCCCTCTCACAGATCACACTTTTGTGAGAAAAAGAACCAAAGCTAATTTATCTTTAAATCTTTCATTTCATTCATTTGGATGTTCTACAAATAATTTCAATAAAGATGTGTTGAATCTATAGTCACTCTTCTTTTTAATCAAGTTAAAAGGAATTCATTTGGGGAAAAAAGGGCCCACATTGTATCTTGATCAGAAAATAATTCTTAAAAGTAAGGTGAGAGACATTTTAAATAAAATTATGTGAGATGACATACATCTAAGGCAAGTTAGACTTACAGAGTCTGGTACAGAAGTGTTTATGGACTAAGGTGAGTATATGTCGTGCTTCAGTCTTCTGGTTTACCTGAAAAAAAGACTGAGAAGTTACAAACAAAGAGTTTCTTCATTATCTTGTTAAGCTTAGTATTTCACATTCTTAAAGGATCTTAACAAAAAGAAAACACACAAAGCATCTTTTTCTTGGGAGTCAGTTTTGAGTTCACACTAAACCACATTACAGAAAAAACTAAGCTTTAATGTTGCTTTTTATAGCCACATCTCTAAATCAACACCTGGCTTTAAGCTTAGGGTAACTTTTCAAGAACTTTTGAAGCAGACATAATTGTGATTTTCTCCCTTCAAGAAAAATATACAACAAAATTCCTCTCCAACAAAAATAAAGAAAACTTTAACTTCTATGACATGTTTTACTTCCCTATCTAGATTGGGGACTACTTAAGGACAGGTCTTTACATACAGCGTTGTCTTGGTTTGAGTACAAGCTACGACATTATGATTCAGACATGTGACTAAGACTGGAGGATCCAAGAGACTGCCCGAGTGTAGTCTAACCATACAACAACGGTTTCATTAAAGCTCCACTACAGGGGCAGGCATGTTGGTCTAGTGGTAAAGACACCGCCTGGGATTTCTGCATCCCCTATAGGAGTGCCAGAGTTCCATTACTGGTCCAGCTCCCAACTGCAATTTCCTATTAACGTGAACCACGGGAAGACAGCCGTAATGGCTCAAGTAGTTGGGGCCTTGCTACTCAGGGAGGAGATCTGGACTGAGTTCCAGTCTCCAGTCAGTCATGTGGGGAGTGAACCAGCAGCTGGGAGCTCTCTGTCAGTGTGTCTCTTTGCCTCTCACAAAAGAAAAAAAAATTTTTTTTTAACATTTACGTTACTTATTGGAAAGACAGAGTGACTGAGAGAGGCAGTGACAAAGAGATCTTCTATCCAAATGGACAAGACAGTCAGGGCTGGGCCAAGCCAAAGCCAGGAGCCCAGATTTCATCCAGGTCTCCTACATAGGTTCAGGGGCTCTGGCACTCAGGCCGTCTTCCACTACTCCCCAGGAGCACGAGCAGAGAGCTGGAGTGGAAGCAGAGCAGCAGGGATACAAACTGGCACCCATAAGGGACACCAGTCACAGACAGAGGCTTAACAGTTGCGCCACAGGCCGGCGCCGTGGATCAATAGGCTAATCCTCTGCCTGCGGCGCCGGCACACGGGGTTCTAGTCCCGGTCGGGGCGCCGGATTCTGTCCCGGTTGCCCCTCTTTCAGGCCAGCTCTCTGCTGTGGCCCAGGAGGGCAGTGGAAGATGGCCCAAGTCCTTGGGCCCTGCACCCGCATGTGAGACCAGGAGAAGCACCTGGCTCCTGGCTTCCAATCAGTGCGGTGCGCCGGCCGCAGTAGCCATTGGAGGGTGAACCAACGGCAAAGGAAGACCTTTCTCTCTGTCTTTCTCTCTCACTGTCCACTCTGCCTGTCAAAACAAAAACAAAAAAACAAACAAACAAAAAAAACAGTTGTGCCACAACACTGGCCCAAAACGTATTTTTTAGAACACAAAAAAGCTGCACTATGTTTATAATTTGAGGATACTGGTTTTTGGTTTTGTTTTTTGTTTGTTTTTTTTTTTTACCTTTTCCTTTATATGATTTCAAAGCCCAGCAACGGCTCTTTTGTACTAATGATTCTGAACATAATCCCCATTAAAATCATACTGAGGCCGGTGCCGCGGCTCACTAGGCTAATCCTCCGCCTTGCAGCGCCGGCACACCGGGTTCTAGTCCCGGTCGGGGCGCCGGATTCTGTCCCGGTTGCCCCTCTTCCAGGCCAGCTCTCTACTGTGGCCCGGGAGTGCAGTGGAGGATGGCCCAGGTGCTTGGGCCCTGCACCCAATGGGAGACCAGGAGAAGCACCTGGCTCCTGCCAACGGCCATTGGAGGGTGAACCAACGGCAAAGGAAGACCTTTCTCTCTGTCTCTCTCTCTCTCTCTCACGTCCACTCTGCCTGTCCAAAAAAAAAAAAAATCATACTGAACTGGTGGCCGACGTTGTGGCGCAGCGGGTTAAGGCCCTAGCCTGACGCGCCGGCATCCCATATGGGCGCCGGTTCTAGTCCCAGCTGCTCCTCTTCCGATCCAGCTCTCTGCTGTGGCCTGGGAAAGCAGTAGAAGATGGCCCAACTCCTTGGGCCCCTGTACCCGCATGGGAGACCTGGAGGAAGCTCCTGGCTCCTGGCTTTGGATTGGCGCAGCTCCGGCCATTGCAGCCCTGTGGGGAGTGAACCATCAAATGGAAGACCTCTTTCTCTCTGTCTCTACCTCTCTCTGTAACTCTTTGAAATAAATAAAATAAATCTTTTAAAAAAATCATACTGAACTTAATTTAAGCTGTGGAGTTCAAAGAAACCTCACCACACTAAAAGGGCTGCTTCAGCTCATCTTACTGAACACCAATTACTGAGGTATGAAGATACACCCAAGAGTATCATTAACAGGAAATTTAAATATAGTCCTAAATAATACAACCTGGTTGCTAAATAAAATAAAAACAAAGCCAAAATGTCTAAGAAAAATATACTTAATAAATCACAACAATCTTATTTTAAATTCAGTAAAATCTTTTTGTTTTCCCAAAATATGAATTCCAAATCTCATAGCATTATCAAGGGAAAAAAATTAATATTAAAAACAAAATCACTGAGGACTCAAATGGAGAGGAAATAGATGAGGAAGAAAATACCACATGCTCTTCTTTGCTGTATCCTGACAATACATCCAACCCAATGGTGCTTTAAAACAGAGGCAGAGCTCTTAAAAATATATAATGGAGCCATCTCACTTTAATAACTTACAACTAAATAATGTTAGGGTTCTGGCATACTGATTGTGCACATGTCTTAAATGAAAAAGAAGCATTTCCTGGGTTTCCTAGAATTATCATAAACAGAAAATCCAGAAAAACAATTAAAACTAAGCAAGTTGTTTTCCTTAATGTCCTTTATATGACACAACACAAGAAGACACTTGGAATAGATGCTTCACTACTTACTGGTTCCTCTTTAACAACCAGGCATAAGTCACCATCACTGGTTCGAGTACCAAATCCATTTAAAGAGGATCCAACCAAAAAAAGTCTGCTTTCTAGAGAAACAGAAGACAATTTTCAGATGCTATTTAAAATTGAAATAAGAACGTATATGCAAAAAAAGCATGCAAAACAGGGAAACATACGCGGAAATAACAGCTGGATTTCTCTCTGCAGCTGTGTTCGGCAGAGTTCTTTCTTCTTTAAATCACTTATTTGCTGCTGACATGTTTCAAATAACTCCAGTATCTGCTGACTCAACTTGAATTCACCACAAAAGATTAAAGATTTTATTCAGAAATGTTAAAGACACTAATATTAAAAAATGTAAATCAACTCTACTGGCAGTATTTTAAAAATAAATATATAATATCTTAGCACATTCTGAGACAAAACTGTTACTTGAGTACAATGGCTTGAGAAATTCCATTGAAATTTTCAAAGTAAAATTTCACTGACAAGTTACATAAAAGTACAGTCACAGGGGCCAGTGCTTGTCACAGAAAGTTAAGCCTCATGGGGCCGGGGCCAGGGCCGGGGCCGGGGCTGGGGCGTGCAGCCTGCATCCCATATGGATACCAGTTCCAGCCCTGGCTGTTCCAGTTCTCATCCAGCTCCCTGCTAACGTGCCTGGGAAAGGAGCAAAAGACGGTCCAAATACTTTGGCCACTGTACCCGCATGGGAGACCCAGAAGAAGCAGCTCCTGACTCCTGGCTTTGGATCTGCCCAGCTCCAGCCACTGCAGCCATTTGGGGAGCGAACCAGCAGATGGAAGATTCTGTGTGTGTGTGTGTGTGCGTGCGTGCGTGCGTGTATGTGTGCATCTAACTCTGCCTTTGAAATAAAATAAAATAAAATAAATCTTAAAAAAAAAAAAAGAGTGTTAAGACTCTGCCCACAGTATTGGCATCCCATATAGGTGCCACTTTGATTTCTGGCTGTTCCACTTCCAACTCCCTGATTATGTACCTGGGAAAGCAGGGGAAGATGGCCCAAGTTCTTGGGCCCCTGCACCCATGTAGAGACCCGGAAGAAACTCATGGCTTTGGCTTGGCCCAGCCCCAGCCATTGTGGCCATTTGGGGGAATGAACCAGTACATAAAAGATCTCTCTCCATCTCTGTATTTCTGCCTTTCAAATATATAAATCAATCTTTAAAACATAAACACCAAATATAACACAAGTCCCTATTTTTTCCATGCTCAGGCAAACCACTCTCTTCTCCATTCTTTTAAAAAAAATCTGAAACTGGACTTCCTGTTGCCATCTTTTTGACCTCCCTATTGATCTATCCATCTGGTGCACACTTTTCCACCCAGCCCAACTCCTACGTGATTTCCTTATCTGTAACGGGTTAGACATATCACAACTCACTGTACTTACGGACTTCTTCTACAAGTATATTTCACCAGTGTACACTCCTATAAACACAGCATAGTCTTGGGGCTGGCGCTGTGGCACAGTGGGTTAATGCCCTGACCTGAAGCGCCGGCATTCCATATGGGCGCCGGTTTGAGACCCGGCCGCTCCATTTCCGATCCAGCTCTCTGCTATGGACTGGGAAAGCAGTAAGAGAACGGCCCAAGTCCTTGGGCTCCTACACCTGCATGGGAGACCTGGAAGAAGCTCCTGGCTCCTGGCTCCTGGCTTGGTATCGGCACAGCTCCGGCCGTTGTGGCCAATTTGGGAGTGAACCATCGGATCGAAGACCTCTCTCTCTCTCTGCATAACTCTCACTTTCAAAATAAATAAATAAATCTTTAAAAAAAAAAAAACATTATATAGTCTCATAAAATAAACTGGAACTGCTCTAGCCCTAAAACTTTAAATTCCAATATGCCACCTTTGCTTCAAACTCCTATCCAACTCTCACTCTCTTGCTATCCCATAGCTGCTCTTGGAACCACAAAAAAAATAAGTAAATAAGTAAATGTTCCACTGAATCTCCTTTTTTTCCAAATTACACCTGAATGGAGTACTTTCCTTCGCTATACAGCCTGCATCCTACAACAATATCCCTGTGTCATGTCACACCTGTCGTGCAACATCCTACCTGACCTTGGGACAACACACATGCACCTTCTCTGCTCTTGCATCTCAGTTGCTAAGCAACAAAACTAGGTGGGGCTGGCACTGTGGCACAGTAGGTTAATCCTCCGCCTGCGGCACCGGCATCCCACATGGGCGCCGGGTTCTAGTCTCGGTTGCTCCTCTTCCAGGCCAGCTCTCTGCTGTGCCCCAGGAGGGCAGTGGAGGATGGCCCAGGTGCTTGGGCCCTTGCACCCGCGTGGGAGAACAGCAAGAAGCACCTGGCTCCTGGCTTCGGATCGGCGAAGCTCCGGCTGTTGCAGCCATTTAGGGAGTGAACCAACAGAAGGAAGACCTTTCTGTCTCTTCTTCTCACTGTCTGTAACTCTACCTCTCAAATAAATGAATAAATAAATAAAATCTAAAAAAATAAATAAAAAAAGAAAACCAGGAAAATTTTAAAAATCACAAAACTGGTCTTTCAAATTGATAGTCTAAGGGCCAGACTCTCATTAATTACTTAGCAATTACTTCCATGTCTCTGGTTAGGTATCACTCCCATCTTTCACCATTATCACTCCAAATCCTTACTACCTCCCCCATGTCCCCTAAAATGTCCTCTCTTCTTTAGAAAATAAGCTTACACTGAAATCTGCTAGGGAAACCGAGGATAGCAGATGTGATACTCCTCAAGCTTCCTAATGACAGAGCTACAAACGGGCATATGTGAAACAAGGTCTCTCTGCCCGTCCTGGCAGACAGACTGCCCTCTTCCGCTATTCAAGCCCATCCCGCTACCAGTGCTCTGGTGACTGGCCTCTTGGTCGCCTCCAGCAACAGACACTGCCAGCTTCTCAGTCTCTCTTCTGCTCTCAATCAGCCCCTCCCTGGGACTTTCCCATCGTCCATACGCCAGAGAGAGTTTCAGCTACTGCTTAAGGTGGCTTCCTTTATGGTATTTACAAGACTCATTCTAAGAAGGCAGAGAAATCCTGGCAATGAAAAGACATAATTTGTTAATGTCCTTAATACTCATCCAACAAAAAAGAAACTAAAGAATAAAACAGAGCAAACCAAATCAAACCAAGCAAAGGGCAACAAATAATTGATTGGGTATCCCTCACAAACCCCAAAATTCGCTAGCTGGGGCCAAACACCAAGAGTAGCAAGACTTACATGGTATTAGAAACAGTTAACAAGAAAAGGAAAGGAAATTAAGCCATCTCAAGAACCAAAACACTCTGAAACCAAACTGCCTACAGGTATTATCTTCCTCCTTCACCCCTGGAACTGAGGGCTCTAACGGTGCAAAATCACAGACAAAACTGGGAGGAGCCTCACAAGCTGCAGTGCACAAGCAAATGCGAGGGGGAGTGGGGTCACGGAGACACCAGAACTCTCACAATTAAATGCATCTCTCTTCCAAGGCGATGTAATACAGCAAAGTGCAAACAGCCCGAAGGAGGAACCTTTGCCAGGCAGAGCCACGAGGGGCAGAGGGAAGGCTCAGAATGACTCGACTCCCAGGGCACATCTGACAATGTCTGCAGACATTCTAGTTACCACAATGAGGCGGGGGGTGGGGTGGGCACTGACATCCAGAAGGCAGAGGCCAGGGATGCCACTAAACACCCTGCAGCACACAGGACAACTCTCCGTAGGAGAGATTACCTGGCCCACAGTGCCAACAGTGTAGAAGGTGAAACTCCCGATCTGCAGAGGGAAGCAAGAAAACATACTGCAACAGAAGAGGGGGAGCCAGCAAGCCGGCCTGCCCAGCCCTCCCCACTCACCTAACAAGTAACCGGGGGAAAGAACCGGCATCTCAGAAGCACAAGCGAGGATGGGAAAGAACAGAGAAAAATACTCGAAGGACTAACGTCTGAAGAGGGTTCTCATCAAAAGGATTCTCATCAACTCCCAAAGTTTTTAAAAGAAAAATAAGATGAATGAAGTAAGAGTCCTATAGATTATGATGCATACCACGAAGACATGTCCACAAAACTGATAAAATCTTACTATATCAAAACCAAGGCATTTTATTTCATTTTACTTTCTAAAAAGGTAAGTGGCTATTTAAAGCATACATCTATACTGGCAACAAGCAGGTGGAAATTCAGTTTTTAAAAAATTTATAATAGTTGCAAAAAGCTTAAAATATTTAGAAATGTATTTTCTAAGATACATATAAGACTTGTACACTGAAACTATAAAATGATGATGAAAGAAATTAAAGGGGCTGGCGCCGCGGCTCAATAGGCTAATCCTCCGCCTTGCGGCACCGGCACACCAGGTTCTAGTCCCAGTTGGGGCGCCGGATTCTATCCCGGTTGCCCCTCTTCCAGGCCAGCTCTCTGCTGTGGCCCGGGAGTGCAGTGGAGGATGGCCCAAGTACTTGGGCCCTGCACCCCATGGGAGACCAGGAGAAGCACCTGGCTCCTGCCATTGGATCAGCACAGTGTGCTGGCCACAGCGCGCCAGCCGCGGCGGCCATTGGAAGGTGAACCAACGGCAAAGGAAGACCTTTCTCTCTGTCTCTCTCTCTCACTGTCCACTCTGCCTGTCAAAAAAAAAAAAAAAAAAAGGAATTAAAGGACTAAATATATGTGTGTGTATGTATCATGTTCACGGGTCAAAGACTATCATTAAATATGTCAATTCTCCTGAAATTGATCTGAAGATTCAATACAATTAAAATAAAAATACCAGAAGGCTTCTTTCGAGAAAGTGACAAAATAACTGTACATTTTACTTGGAAAAGCTAAATGACCAAGAGCAGCCAAGAAAGAGAATAAAGTTGGAGGATTTATTCCACCTAGAGTACTAGACATATTATAAAGTCACAGTCATCAAGATATTACGGCCTCAGGGCCATCACTGTGGTGTAACCAGTAAAGCCACTGCTGATGAAGCCAGCATCCCATATGGGCGCCAGCTTGTGTCCTGGCTACTCCACTTCTGATCCAGCTCCCTGCTAATGGCCTGGAAAAAGCAATAGAAGATAGCCCAAGTGTTTGGGCCTCTGCCACTCATGTGGGGAATCCAGAAGAAGCTTTTGGCTCTTGGCTTCTGCCTGGCCTAGCCCTGCCCATTGTGGCCATCTGGGGAGTGAACCAGCTGATGGAAGATACCTCTCTCCAAACCCCCACCCCCATACCTCTGACTTTCAAATAAACTAAAAAAAATCTTTAAAAAACCACTATGGCATCAACAAAAAATAAAAATACTGGAATATTTAGAAATAAAATTTGATGACTAGAATTAGATTCAGACTAGTAAGAGAGAGGAGGACAGACAAAATAAAATAGATCATATGTTGGTACCCGTTCATCTGTTTAAATTATTTATTTATTTGGGGAGGGGGCAGGAGATGGTTCACTCCCCCAGTGCTTTCAAAGGCCAAAAGACAGAAGCCAGAACTCAATCCAGGTCTCCCACCTATGTGGCAGAAACCCAATTACTTGAGACATCAACTCTGCCTACTAGGGTTTGCGTTACCAAGAATCTGAAGTCAGGAGTCACAGGCAGACAGGTAACAGTTAATGGCTGGATGATAAAAGGATGTATGCTAACATATTCTCAGTACTTTTGTATATGGTTTCATATTTTCTATAATAAAAAACTTTAAAAAGGCATCCAACTTTGTAAGTGGGTAATGAAAATTTTAAATGATATTTGAAGGATTAAGTTTTATTTACCTAAGTAGGGATTAGCAAACTGTGCCCTCTGTACCAAATGATTTTTTTTCATTTTCTAAGCACTGAGAAAAGAGAACAGGCAATAGAGGCCCTATGTAGCCTGAAATACAACCTTTACAGAAAGTTTGCCAACCTCTAAGATCGGGTATCGGTGGCGCAGATCAACAGAATCCTGAAAGTCACAGTAGGCACTCAAATTTGTGGAATAATGAAATAAATAAGTAAATTTCATTACAACAAGGCCCAAATGAAATCCTAAGTTTCTTTCATCTGAATGTCTTAATTCATGTAGAAACACTCACAGATGAAGAAAGTTAAAATCATGTGCAAAATGTGCAATTCCATATTCTTGCTCCCTTCCCTTCTTTACATGCATGGAAACATTCTGACTTTCCTAAAGGCTACTGTAACAGGGCTCTAAAAGGTTTTCATATGAAATTACTCACTTTTTCCTCATAGCTAGTCGTTCACTTAATGAATTTACAACAGTAAATACTTCTTTTCTGTCTTAGCCAGTGGTTCTCAAGTAAGGGCAATTTTCCTGTCAGCACTGGACAACTGGCTTAACTCAGAAGATGCTCATTTTCAAAATTCACTTCTCTGGGTTTACGAAACACAGAACAGGAATCCTCAAGAGAGGTTAAGAAAACATCTACTAACAAAACCTTTTCCGGGAGCTGGCACCAGCTGATTGATTCATTATTACCAATCCTAGTGAGGCCTCCACACCACCCAAGCACTGTTTCAAACCTTCTCCACCCATGTTCTCTAATCAGTTTGATTTCCTGCATTCCATAGAGGCTATTTCAAACTTTTCCACTAATCTCAAAACTCTGACTTCCTCCTTCATCCTCTTTCCTCTCAAGAGATGACCTTAAACAGAGGTCAGAGGAGAAACAAGAAGCAGTGGAGACTCCACTACATCTCCCGCCACATCTGCAATAGCTCCTGTATCGTCTCTCCTCCTCTCTCCTCCAACCTTCCACTTCCAAAAAGATGTTCTCTCCTAAGTCCAATCACTCTATCTAAAGACAGGACCCATCCCTTTCTACCTTCTAGAAGACCTTACTCACAAATGTTCTTTTCCTTCCAGACTTGGTCAGCCTCCTCCTTCTCTATGGAATCTTGGCCATAAATATTTATGTGTGGCTAAAGCTTCTTCCCCTTAGAAAAAGAACCTTTAGTTCTTCGCCTTCATGGCCAAATTTCCAAAAGTACTCATAATTACGTACACTGTTGTTTCCATTTCTGTTTTTCTATTATTTTTTATCAACCTACTCCAACATATTGGACACAGGCTTTCTTCTTGGACAATCATGTCCACACTCTTGGCTTAAATGATCATCTGAATGCTGGTATTAACCAAAAGTACATTTTCAACCAACACCTTTCCTCCTGATTCCAGATCTACACATGTTCAACTATCAACTCTTATCCACTCTGACATTTCAAAAGCATCTCAAAGACAATGAATCCACAGACCACATGAACCAATTCCCATCTTGCTACTCTTCCATTTGGTTCTGTCTCAATGAATGACAGAACCATGAAACCATGGTTCTTTTTTTATTAAAAAAAAAAAAAAAAAAAAAAAAGCCCGAACTGGAGAGTAATCCTCAGCACCTTGTTTTCTGCAGAACCCAATGGTTCTCAACCAGGGGCCATTTGCCCCTCAGAGGACAACTGACAGTGTTTGCAGACATTTTAGACTCTCCCCTTTGGGAACTGGAGGCACCTGCTAAGAGGAAGTCAGGAATGCTGCCAGGCATCCTAGGATCACAGAGCAAAGAGAGCAGACAAGAAATATCAACATTATAGAGGATCAGAGGCCACAATCTAACCTATTACCAAATCGTGCCAGTTCCAGCTCCTCACCATACCTTACATTGACCAAATTCTCTTCATCTTAAATATCAGCACTTCCTAATTCAAGATACAATTTCCTTTCACCTGGAGTACAACAACCTTCCTTTAACTCCGCATGCTCAACTTCTCTCCCAACTGCAGCCAAATTCATAACTCATTTCTCTTCCCTGCTTAAAGACAAACGAACAAACAAAATCTGAATAGCTATGGGTGTTCTGAGGGTAAAACCCAAAATGTCCTGCCAGTCCTTGCCTAATCTCCTCCCTCCATCTTTCCCATCACACCTCAACCACTCTCCCTGGTTATCACAAACCCCAGCTTTTCTCGTCTGCTGGCAGTTCTTTGCGGGCTCCGTGCTCCTTGCAGCGTAAAGACTCTCAAACACGCTTCCTCTTTCTAAAGCAATCCTCCATGGCCATCACTCTCAGTCAATTCCTACTCACTCACCCTTCGTATCTCAGCTCCAACACGGTCCCTTAAGGAGGTTTTCCCTGAGACCCCAAAAACATTCTCTCAGCACTCTGTTTCTTTCATGGAACTTATAAATACAGCTGCGTTTAGCATGATTTTTTTTACAACATTCATTTATTTACTTTAAAGGCAAAATGACAGAGAGAGAGAGAGAGAGAAAGATTGATTGAGACAGAGATCTTCCATCTGCTGTTTCACTTCCAAACAGCCGCAATGGCCTAAAAGCATCATCTTTCAAGAGTCTTGTCTCACACCTGATCCTATTTCGTATATTTTTAATATTCCCTGCAGCAACATGCTAAGCTGCCTGCCTGGTCTGCCCAAACTATTTCCTAACCCTTGACAGTATTCTACTTACAAAGTTGCTTAAAACAGTCTACTCCAGCCCTGCTTCCCAGAAGCCCTAAATGCTTAGTGCACAATATGTAAAACATAAGGTTTCTCAAGAGCACAAGCATTACAGCAGGTTTTCCCATGCAAATGGGAAATACTTTTTACTATTTTCTCAGTCAGCTTATGTGTCCAAAATCTAGCTCTTTTTCTCTGTTGGTAGCTCAGAAACAAATCACCAGGTTCGCAAATGTCTTTTGCTCCCTCTGTCCACTGTATTCAATCATTCCATACATTCAATCAATTCTCCTTCCACATTGTTCCTCTTATCATTTTCACTACCATCTGTCATAACACAAAGTCGGCACCTCCCATATGACAAATTTAACAGCCTTCAAGGCAATCACTCATCTTCTAGGCCCATCTCATTCCAAATCAAACTCCATCACTCCACGAGAATTGGCTTCCTGCAGACACAAATTTGATCACACGACTCCTCTACTCACAAACCTTCGCTGGCATTCTGTGTATTCAAGATCCTAAACCACTGTCCTACTTCTACGTCATACTGACTCATCTGTTCTCTTTATACTTCACATGAGGACCAGATAAACTACTGAGCACAATGCTGCAAAGACATTCAATAACTATTACTTACTACTACCCCATTTCACCTGGTTCTACCGTCAGTTCCAAGAATGTCAGTTCCTACCCCTGAATTTGAAGCACTAAAGTTCTTCCTTTTTGTAATTTTCAGAAACAAAGGTCAGATCTTGTTTCTGCCACTTACTAGCTGCGACACTGAACAAGCCATTTAGCTTTCTGAGCCTGAACAAAATTAGAATAATACCCGTGGCCGACACCGCGGCTCAACAGGCTAATCCTCCGCCTGCGGCACCGGCACCCCGGGTTCTAGTCCCAGTCGGGGTGCCGGATTCTGTCCCAGTTGCTCCTCTTCCAGTCCAGCTCTCGGCTGTGGCCTGGCAGTACAGTGGAGGATGGCCCGGGTCCTTGGGCCCTGCATTCGCATGGGAGACCAGGAGAAGCACCTGGCTCCTGGCTTCAGATCAGCGTGGTGTGCTGGCCGAAGCGGCCATTGCTGGGTGAACCAACGGAAAAGGAAGACCTTTCTCTCTGTCTCTCTCACTGTCCACGCTGCCTGTCAAAAAAAATAAAAATAAAAAAAAAAAGAACAATACCCATGCGATGGGGTTCTTGAAAAAACTAAATGACACAGAATTTATAGAATGCCTAACAAGCAGACATTGATAAATATTTTCTTTTCGTTTTTAAGAGTTAAAGAGTGGCCGGCGCCGCGGCTCACTAGGCTAATCCTCCGCCTAGCGGCGCCGGCACACCAGGTTCTAGTCCCGGTCGGGGCGCCGGATTCTGTCCCGGTTGCCCCTCTTCCAGGCCAGCTCTCTGCTGTGGCCCGGGAGTGCAGTGGAGGATGGCCCAGGTGCTTGGGCCCTGCACCCCATGGGAGACCAGGAAAAGCACCTGGCTCCTGGCTCCTGCCATCGGATCAGCGCAGTGCGCCGGCTGCAGCGTGCTGGCCGCGGCGGCCATTGGAGGGTGAACCAACGGCAAAAGGAAGACCTTTCTCTCTGTCTCTCTCTCTCACTGTCCACTCTGCCTGTCAAAAAAATAAAAAATAAATAAAAATTAAAAAAAAAAAAGAGTTAAAGAGAAGGAGAGACTGAGAGAGGTTTTCCATCTACTGGTTCACTCCCCACAGGGATGCAATGGCCAGATCTGGGCCCATCTAAAGCCAGGAGCCAGATGCTTCCTAAGGTTTTCCCATGTGGATGCAGGGAATCAAGCACATGGGCAATTTTCTACTGTCTTCCCAGGCCATCAACAGGGAGCTGGATTCAAAGTAGAACAGCTGGGATTGAAACTGCTGCCCATACGGGATGCCAGCACTGCAGATGGAGGATTAACCTACTAGGCCACAGTGCTGGTCCGATATTTTCTTAAAAAGTGTTCACTTGAGGTTGGTGTTCCGGTGTACAAGATTAAGCCTCCACCTGCAGTGTCAGCATCCTCAGGGCACCAGTTCAAGTCCCGGCTGCTCCACTTCCAATCCACTTCCCTGTTGATAGCCTAGGAAAGCAGTGGAAGATGCTCCAAGTGCTTGGGCCCTGCACCCATGATTGAGACCCAAAAGAAGCTCCTGGCTCCTGGCTTCAGCCTGGCATAGCCCAGTCCATTGAGGCCATTTGGGGAGTGAACTAGCAGGTAAAAGATCTCTCTTTGTATCTCTACCTTTCAAATAAATAAATAAATCTTAAAAAAATAAAAAGTGTTCAGTGACAGAATAAACACAGTAGTACCTTTCTGTCTCTCTACTTTTAAAATAGATAAACCTTTTATTAGAAGGGGGGGGGCGGTGTCGCGGCTCACTAGGCTAATCCTCTGCCTGAGGCGCCAGCACACCAGGTTCTAGTCCCGGTTGGGGCGCCGGATTCTGTCCCGGTTGCCCCTCTTCCAGGCCAGCTCTCTGCTGTGGCCCGGGAGTGCAGTGGAGGATGGCCCAAGTGCTTGGGCCCTGCACCCCATGGGAGACCAGGAAAAGCACCTGGCTCCTGCCTTTGGATCAGCACGGTGCGCCGGCCACAGCGGCCACTGGAGGGTGAACCAACGGTAAAGGAAGACCTTTCTCCCTGTCTCTCTCTCTCACTGTCCACTCTGCCTGTCAAAAAAAAAAAAAAAAAGAAGAAGAAGAAGAAGAAAGAAAGAAAAGGGGGGAGAGTGAAAGGGGGCAGGTGTGGTGGCACAGTAAAGATGCCACTTAGAAAGCCTAAATTCTGTATCAGTGCTTAGGATTTGGATTCCTGTTAAACTTCCAATCCAACTTCCTGCTAGAACACATCTTGCGAGGCCAAAGGTGATGGTTCTAGTACCTGCATGCCTGCCACACACATAGGAAACTTGGATTGAGCTACAGGCTCTAGGCATCAGCCTAGCTCAGCCCTGGCTGCTGTAGGCATTTGGGGACTGAGCAGAAATACATACAATCTGCGTATGTGTGTGTATATGTGCTCTGTCTTTTCTGTCTCTGTCACTTTGCCTTTCAAATAAATAAATTAAATCTTAATATTTAAAAAAAAAGTAATTGCTTGCTCTCTTTTCCCCATAATAATGCAGGTGGAATAACACCCAAAGAAATTGGTCTGGGGGGCTGACGCTGTGGCACAGCGAGTTAAACTGTTCCCTGTGATGCTGGCATCCCGAATGGGTACCAGCTGGAGTCCTGGCTGCTCTACTTTCCATCCAGCTCCCTGCTAATGGACCTGGGGAAGCAGCAGAAGATGGTCCAAGTGCCTGGGCCCCTGCACCCATGTGGGAGAGCTGAATGAAGCTCCCAGCTCCTGGCTTCCACCTGGCCCAGGCTCAGCCGTTGCATCCATCTGGGGGGTAAACCGTGGATGGAAGATCTCTAATTCTGCCTTTCAAATAAAATAAGTAAATCTTAGAGAGAGAGGCAAAGAAAAAAGCAGTTTGAGGTGTGTGTTGTGGTACAGCAGGTTAAGCTGTCCCCTGGGACACTTACATCCCACACTGAACAGCCTGGGATGCCATCTTGCCTCTGCTTTCCCTCCAGTTTTCTGCCAATGCACCTGGGAGGCAGCAGATGATAGCCCAAGTATTTGGATTCCTACCACTCACATGAGACCTGGCTGTGGCAGGCATTTGGGGAGTGAACCAGAAAGAACGCTCTCTCTTTCCCTCTCTGTCACTGTCTTTCAAATAAACAACTAAAAAAAAAAAACTTTTTAAAAACAAAAAGAGGGGCTGGCACTGTGGCGCAGTGGGTAAAAGCAACAGCCTGCATTGCCGGCATCCCATACGGGTGCCGGCCCTAGTCCCAGCTGCCCCTCTTCCAACCCAGCTTTCTGCTATGTCCTGGGACAGCAGTAGAAGACGCCCCAAGTGCTTGGGCCCTTGCTCCCATATGGGACACTGGGAAGAAGACCTGGCACTTGGTTTCGGATCGGTGCATCTGCGGCCGTGGCAGCCATCTGGGGAGTGAACCAACGGCAGGAAGACCTTTCTCTCTGTCTCTCCCTTTCACTGTCTATAACTCTACCTCTCAAATAAATAAATAAAATCTCTGATTAAAAAAATGGGCTTAATGGCTTACATGCGCAAGTATTAAAACCCCCCTTAAAGTAAAAGATTTTTACATATTCATTCAAAGAACTGAATTGATTTGGTTTACACCAAAGGCTTTCACAATATAGTATCATGAGAGACTCTTCAAAATGAGAAGCAAAGAAAGCAGAAAGAACAAGGGAAGAAGGGGTTGGCAAACAGCCTGAGTCAGTCTTTTCTAATTTTATTTTGGTTTTTCCTCTTTCCTATTGGTTTTGGTAAGACTGTTTTTCCTACTTCATGTTAAAAGAATTACAAGGCAGAAAAGCACAGTCTTTTCAATGTGCTAGGATAACTTCACCAACAGCAAAAGAACGAAGCTGAGGTGCTGGCACTGTGGTGTAGCAGGTAAAGCCACTGCCTGCGGCACTGGCATTCTATATGGGCACCAATTTGAGTCCCAGCTGCTCCACTTCAATCCAGCTCCCTGCTAACATACCTCAGAAAGCAGCAGAGATGGCCCAAGTACTTGGGCGACCCAGAAGAATCTCCTGGCTTCCTGGCTTTGGATCGGTCCAGCTCCGGCTGTTGCAGTCATTTGGGGAATGAACCAGCAGATGGAAGACATCTCTATCGCTCCCTCTCTCTTTCTGTCTCTCCCTCTCTTTCTCTGTAACTCTGACTCTCAAATAAATAAATATTAAAAAAAAAAACTCAAAATGGATCAAAATCTTAAATGTTAGAACTAAAACCAGGCCGGCGCCGCAGCTCACTAGGCTAAACCTCTGCCTGCGGCACCAGCACCCCAGGTTCTAGTCCCAGTTGGGGCGCCAAGATTCTATCCCGGTTACTCCTCTTCCAGTCCAGCTCTCTGCTGTGGCCTGGGAAGGCAGTGGAGGATGGCCCAAGTGCTTGGACCCTGCACCCCATGGGAGACCAGGAGAAGCACCTGGCTCCTGGCTTCGGATCAGCGTGGTGCGCGGGCTGTGGCGGCCATTTGGGGGGGATTTGGGGGGGGTGAACCAACAGAAGGAAGACCTTTCTCTCTGTCTCTCTCTCACTAACTCTGCCTGCCAAAAAAAAAAAAAAAAAAAAAAAAAAAAAAAAAAAAAAAAACTAAAACCATAAAATCCTTAGAACATATAGGCATTAATTTTTATGACTTTGAAATGCGCAATGGTTCCTCAGATATACCAACAACACAAGCAAGCAAAGAAAAACAAATCAACTGGACTACATAAAAATGAAAAGTTTTTGTGCTACAAAGGTCACCAGCAAAAAAGTAAATAGCAAGTCACAGAATAGGAGAAAATATTTGGAGATCCTTCACTTGACAAGGGCCTAGTATTTAGAATATATAAACAGCTCTTACAACTCAGCAATAATAACAACTCAATTTTAAAATAAGCAGAGAATATAAACACACATTTCTCCAAAGACAAATGCAACAAGCAAATGAAAAGAAAACATCATTAGTGATTAGTGAAATGCATATCGAAATCAAGATGAGAGCCCAACTCACACCCACTAGAACTGCAATAATCACAAAGAAAGTAACAAGGCTCACATGTATCAGCAAGGAAGTGAGGATACTGGAACACTCAGATGCTGACGATGAAAATATAAAATGGTGCAACCATTCTAGAAAACACTTTGACAGTTCCTCAAAATACTAAAGAAGCTACCTCAAGACCCAGCCATCTCACATGTAGGGACATATCCAAGAGAATTAAAAACACACACCCACACAGAAATTCATATATAGAAATTCATAGCATCATTATTCATAATAGCCCATAGGTGGAAACAACCAAAAATGTACATCAGCTGAGGAATGCATTAATAACATGTGATATTTCCATACAGTGGGATATTATTCTGTTATAAAAAGGAATCAAAGAGGCTGGCGCTGTGGCATAATATGCTAAGCCTCCTCTGCCTGTGGCGCTGGCATCCCATGTGGGTGCCAGTTCATGTCCTGGCTGCTCCTCTTCCTATCCAGCTATCTGCTTATGGCTTGGGAAAGCAGCAGAAGATGGCCCAAGTCCTTGGGCCCCTGCACTCACATGGAAGACCCGGAAGAAGGTCCTGATTCCTGGCTTCGGATCAGGCTAGCCCCGGCTGTTGCAGCTATCTGGGGAGTAAACCAGCAGATGGAAGACCTTTGTCCTGTCTATAACCCTGCCTCTCAAATAAATAAAACCTTTTTTAATTTTTTAAATTTTTATTTATTTGACAGAGTTAGACAGTGAGAGAGAGAGAGAGACAAAGAGAAAGGTGTTCCTTCCTTCCTTCCTTCCCCAAAATGGCTGCTACAGCTGGGGCTACGCCGATCCGAAGCCAGGAGCCAGGTGCTTCTTCCTGGTCTCCCACGCGGGAGCAGGCGCCCAAGTACTTGGGCCATCTTCTACTGCCTTCCCGGGCCACAGCAGAGAGCTGGACTGGAAGAGAAGCTGTAACTCTTTCAAATAAATAAAATCAATCTTTAAAAAAAAAATGATCAAGTAATAAACAGCAACATAATTAAGGAACGAACCAGATATTGCTTTTCTGACTCAAAATTTTCTGAACATGTGCTATGTTCCAGGCCTATGCTTATTGCTAGAAGCCCAAAGATGTGTAAAACACAGTATTTACACTTTCTTCAGGCTTCTTCTTAGCCTACTAATGTCATTTTTCTCAAGAGTGGGGCCGCTCTGTGAAATGCAAAAACAGCAAGACTGAGCTGCAGACAGTCCAGCAGAATGCAGACGTTCACATCATCCACGTCTCCGTCACCTGGAGGTGTTCAAGGCTTCACTGAACAGAGGGAGAGAAAAGACTTGCTTCTAACATCAGGGGTTCCGTAACTCATTATTCCCCAGTGCTCTCATTTTCCAAGAAGCACACTTCAAACAGTTTCATCTCATTTATGTGAAACTCTGCTTAAACACTGCTTCTGATAAACGTAGCACTCAGTGGCTCCTGGACTCCCCATTTTAAAGAATTCATCATCAACACAAACACCCCAGAAGAAAATGCTTTTTAATCCTTTATTACCATAACCATATACAAACTCTTCTCTAACCAGAACAAGAGTCTGCTAACTAACAAAGTGCAGGTATCTGCATCAACACCCAGATTTTTATGAATCAGGAAAAATCTGGTATCCTGATAGCTGCACTACACAGAAGCATAACTAATAAAAACAAAATAATATTTCAACAGAAATCTGGGTCAAACAGTACTTTAAACAAAAAGAGGCGTGTTCTACTTATTTCAGGACATTAATTATTTCTGATTCCTCTAACATGTTATTTATATTAAAATCCCAAAAGGTAAAACTAAAGTCTACATTATTATTACCTTATCTTTGGCCTCAGGTAGTGTGATTTCTCTAGGTTCTAAAAATGGTATTTCTCGAAAAGGTGGAACACATCTGACTACATCTGGTACAAAGTGTGCATGAAACAACGGCGGCACTGAGTATCTTCGTTCACCTGTTAAAGGCACTATCTGGTTTACTATGGTTGGCTCTTGGTGGGGTGAATGGAAACGCTGCCGTTTACCGTCAAGAGGAAGGTTTTTTTCATCGCTTAATCTCCTGGAAACAAACAACATATTTTAGTAATTAAGAATATAAACTTCTAATAACAAATTGAAAAAAGTGAAATACATAATTATATCATGATAATTCTATGACTCTTTTAGGAAAGCCACATTATTCACTCTTAAAAAATCTTCATTTTCAGCACAAGAAATGCCTCTTCATACCTGAGAAAAAGTGAATAGTAATAACGTATCTAGAAAAACAAACTATACATACACCTGCAACTGGGTCTCCCACACTGGATCTACCCCGACGCTTCAACTCAGCAGTGAAAACTTTGGAGAAAAATGTCTGTTTAAAGAATTACTAAGGGGGCCAGCACCATGGTGCAGTGGGTTAAAGCCCTGGCCTGAAGCGCCGGCATCCCATAGGGGCACCAGTTCTAGTCCCAGCTGCTCCTCTTCCCATCCAGCTTTCTGCTATGGCCTGGGAAAGCAGTGGAGGATGGCTCAAGGCCTTGGGCCCCTGCACCCTCATGGGAGACCCAGAAGAAGCTCCTGGCTTCTGGCTTCGGATCGGCGCAGCTCCCACCGTTACAGCCATGTGGGGGGGGAATGAACCAGCAGATGGAAGACCTCTCTCTCTGTCTCTACCTCTTTTCTGTAACTTTTTCAAATAAATAAAATCTTTTAAAAAATAACAAAACAAAACAAAAATCACTAACAAAAGATACAAATTCTAAGAAAAGGAACAGGAGATTAAATGAGCTAAGTATTATACATTAAAAAACATCCTTGGATGGGGCCGGCACTGTGGCTCAGCAGGTTAATGCCCTGGCCTGAAACGCCGGCATCCCATAAGAGCACCGGTTTGAGACCCAGCTGTTCCACTTCCAATCCAGCTTCTGCTATGGCCTGGGAAAGCAGAAGATGGCCCAAGCCCTTGAACCCCTGCACCCGGATGGGAGACTCAGAGGAAGCTCCTGGCTCCTGGCTTCGGATCAGTGCAGCTCTGGCAGTTGCGGTCAATTAGGGAGTGAACCATCGGATAGAAGATTTCTCTCTCTCTGCCTCTCCTCTCTCTGTGTAACTCTAACTTTCAAATAAATAAATAAATCTTTTTAAAAAAATCATTTTTAGAGCCGGCGCTGTGGCATAGTGGGTAAAGCCGCAGTGCCAGCATCCCATATAGGCGCGGGTTTGGGTCCCAGCTACCCCACTTCCAATCCAGCTCTCTGCTGTGGCCGGGGAAAGTAGTGGGAGATGGCCCAAATCCTTTGGCCGCTGCACCAGCTTGGGAGACCTAGAGGAAGCTCCTGGCTCCTGGAATACGACTGGCACAGCTCTGGCCACTGCAGCCAATTTGGGAGTGAACCAGCAGATGGAAGACCTCTCTCTCTCTCTGCCTCTCCTCTCTCTGTGTAACTCTGACTCTCAAATAAATAAATAAATATTAAAAACAACAACAACCACCATTCTTCAAATACACCTGTGTTCTGGCTAACCCCAGGAAAGACAACATCACATGCCTTCCCAAAAAGCTATAAAGACATTGGACAACTAAAGAAATGTGAAACTGAACTGAACTTCAGATTATAGCAGCTGTTTTTAATTCTTGGGCACGATCAATGTATCCTGGGAATATGGGAGAACATCCAGGGTTTTAGGAGGAATAAGCTGACGTTCTGGGATTAAGTAAAATGTCAACAATTCCTACATGGTTCAGAGAAAAAAAAATCCACTAGAGTAAAAACAAAAAGAGACACAGAAATAATAAAATATGGCAATATTTAATTGAATACTCCAGGTAAAAGCCATGAAGATATTCATTGTATTACTCTAAGTTTTGGAAGAAATTTAACAATTTTCAAAATAAAAAGAGGAAAAATAACTAAAAAGCAAATATATGTTGGGAAAAATTATTTACATGACATTAAGCTTTTCATGCAGGTAAGATTTTATGCCATAAAAAATGGTCCAATGCCTTGTAAGCTCTAAATGCTACAGATCAGAACCACCTGATGTTTTTATCATAATACTACTGTGGGATTATGTCAATTCCTATCTCCTTGATAGATTTACAGTATACAGTGTTAAACACATAGGAGGTTTTTTTTTATTTATTTATTTTTTTATTTTATTTTTTTGACAGGCAGAGTGGACAGTGAGAGAGAGAGACAGAGAGAAAGGTCTTCCTTTGCCGTTGGTTCACCCTCCAATGGCCGCCGCGGCCGGCGCGCTGCGGCCGGCGCACCGCGCTGATCCGATGGCAGGAGCCAGGAGCCAGGTGCTTCTCCTGGTCTCCCATGGGGTGCAGGGCCCAAGCACCTGGGCCATCCTCCACTGCACTCCCGGGCCACAGCAGAGGGCTGGCCTGGAAGAGGGGCAACCGGGACAGAACCCGGCGCCCCAACCGGACTAGAACCTGGTGTGCCGGCGCCGCTAGGCGGAGGATTAGCCTATTGAGCCGCGGCGCCGGCCCTTTTTTTTTTATTTTCTAAAATGCATTTATTTATTTGAGAGGCAGAGACAGAGGGAGCAAGAGACAGCTTCGATCCACCAGTTCACTCCCCAGATGCCCACAACGGCCAGGAGCCAGGTCAAACCAGGAGCTGAGAACTTAGCACAGATCTCCCACATGGGTGGCAGGAACCATCACCACTGCCAACCAGAGTGCACGCTGGTAGGACTGTGGAGTGAGGAAGTGGAGTCAAGAAGTGGACCCAGGCATTATGATATGGGACACGGCATCTCACCTGGTACCTGAACCATCCCATGCGTACTGTTTTTAAATATAAAAATAATTTAGTTATATATGCCACATATCTTCCATTCAGAATGCCAACTTTAGTTTTAGAAACATGTGTAACTGGGGCAGGTGCTGTGGTGTAGTGGGATAAGTCGCCACACATCACACTCGCATCCCAGTTCGAGTCCCAGAGGCTCCAATTCCAATCCAGTTCCCCACTAATGTGCCTGGGAAAAAAGCAGCGGGAGATGGCCCAACTACTTGGGCCCCCGCACCCAAGTGGGAGACCCAGAAAAAGTTCCAAGCTTCAGACCGGCCCAGCTCCAGCTGTTACGCCCATTTGAGGAATAAACCAGAGGACAGAAGATTTCTCTCTCTCTCTCTCTCTCTCTCTCTCTCTCTGTGTAACTCTGCTTTTCAAATAAAGAAAATAAAACTTTTTAAAAAATGTATAATTACAAATAATGGAACTTATTTTCAACCATGATTCAGAAATCAGCCATCAGGGAAATTTCTAATAAACGAAAATCAGAACACAGTCAACACCGTGCGAATCCTTACACAACCGTCCCGACAACCCTAAAGGACGATTTCTGCACACAGGCGTGAGGTTCAGGAGACCACTAGATGTCAAATCCCTGCTGTCACTGCTACCCTGTGTGCTTCTCCTCAAGAGGGATACCAGCACCTGCCTAGGAGACATCAACAAACACTCCTTATAAAGTCCGTAGAACAATGCTTACTACACAGTGAGTGACTCATTATTCTCTGCTTGCATTATTACAGGTTTGTATTTTTTTTGTTTTTGTTTTTTGTTTTTTTTTGACAGGCAGAGTGGACAGTGAGAGAGAGAGACAGAGAGAGAAAGGTCTTCCTTTGCCGTTGGTTCACCCTCCAATGGCCGCCGCGGCCGGCGCGCTGCGGCCGGCCCACCGCGCCGATTCGATGGCAGGAGCCAGGTGCTTCTCCTGGTCTCCCATGGGGTGCAGGGCCCAAGCACTTGGGCCATCCTCCACTGCACTCCCTGGCCACAGCAGAGAGCTGGCCTGGAAGACGGGCAACCGGGACAGAATCCGACGCCCCGACCGGGACTAGAACCCGGTGTGCCAGCGCCGCAAGGCGGAGGATTAGCCTAGTGAGCCGCGGCGCCAGCCCAGGTTTTAAAGTTATAGCAACATTTCGCTATGTATTGTCAAATGTTATTTTAATAGCATTCCTTAAATTCTATTATAATTATTTCATGATATATGAATTTTTTCACTGAATAGGTAAGTGAAAATAAATTGGCTCCTCATTTGATTGCATAAAGCCTTATGTCTATGTAGAAATTTTTACTCTACTAATATCTGGTATCATGGATATATACATCATACTGCCTGTATAAGATTTAAATAAATCAAAAGAAAAACATACAGTAAATTAACCAGAAAGAAAGAGTTATGAGTGGCCAGCATTGTGGTGTAGCAGATTAAGCTGCTGTCCGTGACACCGGCATCCCATGTGGGCACCAGGTTCGTGTCCCAGCTATTCCACTTCTGATGCAGCTCCCTGTGAATGGCCTGGGAAAAGCAGAAGATGGCCCAAGTGTTTGGGCCCCTGCCACCCATGTGGGAGACTCAGAACAAGCTCCTGGCTCCTGCCTTCAGCCTGGCACAGCTTTGGCTGTTGCAGCCATCTGAGGAGTGAACCAGCAGATGGAAGATTTCTCTCCTCCTCTCTCTCTGTCTCTCCCTCTCTCTTTTAACTCTTTCACAGAAGTAAATAAATCTTTCTCAGAATGTGTATTCAGGGACAAGGCCTTTGCAGCAGTAATTAAGTTAAACTGCAGTCTTTAGGATGGGTCCTAATCCAGTATGACTGGTGCCCTCAGAGGAGATGCACAGAAAACAAAGACAGGGACAACCACGTGAGAACATGGTAGGAAGAAGGTAGCCACCTACAAGCCAAGGAGAGAGGCTTCAAATGAAACCAGTCCAGTTCACACCTTGATCTTGAACTTCCAGCCTCCAGAACTAAGAGATTAAATAACAACTCAGTTATTTAACGCCCCTAGTCTGGGGTACTTTATTATAACCATGTGATGATTTAGTCAGAAATCTTGACCAGAAAATAGCTTGTTGAAGAAATATAGCTTCATTCCATCTGAAACTTATAATCATTTCAATAATTAAATCAACAAAAGAATCCCTAAAATTGATAAAGCACATAAGAGTTTTAGAATTTTGTGGCTGGTGAGATAATACGATCCTAGAAAACAAAGTTTAGAACATATTGCCTATAAATTTTAATGTAAGATGCCCTGTTATACAGTTCTCCAAACTGCATCATTTTCTCCTAAAGTAATTAAGTGAAAAGTACTTACTTCCTTCCTCGAAATAATGGAGAAGCTGAGGTCTGTATTGGACTGACATTTCCATATGGAAGCTGCTGTAATGACACGGCCCTAGACAGGCTACCAAAAACAAAAACAAAAAAGAACAGCAGTAGTCTGTATATTTTTTTTCTGAAAAACAAACTTCAGAGAAACTAAATACTTCACTAATTAAAAGAACACAAGAAATGACAACACCTTCTCTACCTTCAAACATTTCATACAAAAAAAGCTCCACGTGCAACAGAAAATAAAATTTATAAACAAGACGAGTGAAAACAACACCATACTTACTCTGCATTCTGAAAGTTGAATTGTGCATCTATGAACTGCTGGTGTGAGTAAAGACTTGGAGACAGGGTGAAGAAGTTACTATGCTGCTGATGGCTTGGAGTGAAGGGCGGGCGACCCAAGATTGAATTTGGGAACATACTCTTGTTCACCGTAAGTGAACATGTATTCTTCTACCTAAAAAAAAAAATTTTTTTTAAAACAGTACTAAATTATTATAGTCAAGATACTGAACTCTTCAGTAGCTAATTATTTAAAATAACTGGTTACCAAGTTATAAATTTCATTTGCAAAGTATTTTTAATTTTTATTTATTTATTTGACAGGTAGAATTACAGACAGTGAGAGAGAGAAAAAGAGAGAGAGAGATAGAGAGAGAGAAAGGTCTCCCTTCCATTGGTTCACTCCCCAAATGGCCGCAATGGCTGGAGCTGCGCCGATCCAAAGCCAGGAGCCAGGTGCTTCTTCCTGGTCTCCCACGCAGATACAGGGGCCCAAGCACCTGGGCCATCCTCCACTGCCTTCCCGGGCCACAGCAGAGAGCTGGACTGGAAGAGGAGCAACCGGGACTAGAACCCGGCGCCCATATGGGATGCAGGCGCCGCAGGTGGAGGATTAGTCTAGTGAGCCACAGCACCAGCCTCTGCAAAGTTATTTTTTGAAATTTAAACAAATCTATTAAGTTCCACTGTAACAAACAAAAAAAAATTATGATTTTAAATCTCAATTAACTATAGTACTCAAGTACAGCAAAACATATGTTTGTTTCTAATTTTATGATGAATTTACTTAACAAGTTTACCCCAACATCAATAAAGCTTTTAGAGAATCAAGTTATCATACTCTGGGATTAAAAGGAAGCCATTCAAGAGACACACTAAATGAAATCTCACAAATTCTTACATTTATTCTCAATCCAATTTATAAAAATGTATATGGGGCCAGTGCTGTGGCATAGCAGGTGGAGCTGCCGCCTGCAGTGCTGGCATTCCATATGAGCGCTGGTTGAGGTCCCGCTGCTCCACTTCCGATCCAGCTCTCTGCTGTGGCCTGGGAAAGCAGTGGAGGATGGCCCAAGTCCTTGGGCCCCTGAACCGACACCTGCGTGGGAGAGCAGGAAGAAGCTCCTGGCTTCCGGCTTCAGAGTGGCACAGCTTGGCCCACTGCGGCCAGCTGGGGGGTGAGCCAGCAGATGGAAGACCTATCTCTCTCTCTCTGCCTCTAACTCTGCCTTTCAAATAAATAAATGAATCTTTTAAAAAATGTATAAGCCAGCCTGATTACTAGGATTTGGATCTTATAGATTTGAACAAAAAGAAAGGTAATTTATTTTATCTAATTTAAAACTGAGATTCCTCTCAGTTTGCATAATGCACACAAAAGGCTTCTAATAAAAGATGGCTTTGTTCCACAAGAATGAAGAAAACCATCAAAGCAACTAGAACACATCACTGGGGGGTGGCATTAAAGATGCTAGCATCACCTGCATCCCAAATGGGAGCAGCTGCTCAGCTTCCAATTCAAATCCCTACTAATGCGCCTGGAAAGGCAGTGAAAGACAGTCGCGCACTTGGGGCCCTGCCGCCCATGCAGGACTCCTGGCTCCTAGCTTTGGCCTGGCCCGTTAGAAAACTCTTGTCTACAAAAATCAGAAACTATGCAGCAAAATAACCACAGAGTCTATGACACAGTTAATAGTCCATCAAGGAAAAGTCACGCCAGCTACTTATCAGCCTATAAGGAAGCCAACTAGTTGACAGACCCCACTACACATTTGGAGGCTTACAATTCCAGCACCCTTCACTTAAAATAGTTATCTCTAGGGCCAGTGCTGTGGCCAGCAGGTCAAACCATGGCCTAGAGCACCAGTGTCCCAGATGAGTCCCAGTTCGAATCCTGGCGGCTCCACTTCCAATCCAGCTCCCTGCTAATGTGCCTGGGAAAGCAGAAGATGGCCCAATTCCCTGGGCCTCTGTACCCACACAGGACACCTGGAAGAAGCGCCTTGCTCCTGGCTTCAGGATCCATTTGGGGAGTGAACCAGCAGCTGGAAGATCCCTCTCTTTGTAACTCTGCCTTTCAAATAAAAAAAAAAAATCTTTAAAAAAAATAGATACCCATGATTCACAAGATTTTTTTTTAAATATATATTTATTTGAAAGGTAGAGTTACAGAGAGGCAGAGGGAGGGAGGGAGGGAGGGAGAGAGAGAGAGAGAGAGGGGTCTTCTACCCACTGACTCACTCCCCAAATGGCAACAGCAGCCAGAGCTGTGCCAATCCAAAGCCAGGAACCTGGAGGTTCTTCCTGGTCTCTCACTTGGGTGCAGGAGCCTAAAGACTTGGGCCATCTACCACTGCTTTCCCAGGCCATAGCAGAGAGCTGGATCAGAAGTGGAGCAGCCAGGACTTGAACCGGCGCCCATATGGGATGCAGGAACTGCAGGCAGCGGCTTTACCAGCTAGGCCTCAGCGCCAGCCTCCACAAGATTTTTTAAAAGACCTGAGAATAAATGGAAACAATATCAGGAAAAAATTAACACATCAAGAAATAGGGTCTCTAATTGATGAAAGGATAGTATATTTAAAAAACAAGAATAGGCTATTTTAAAAAGAGAGGCAGGAAGGCATTTGGCCTAGCAGTTAAGAGTCTCTGGCTCCCAATTCCAGCTTCCTGCCAATGAAGACTCTAGAAAGGCCACAAGTGATGGTTCAAGTGGTTGGGCTCCTTCTACCCATGGAGAGATCTGAATTTAGTTCCCAGCTCCTGGCTGGGCCTGTCCTGGCTAGTGTGGGCACTTGGAGAATGAACCAAATGATGGGAGCTCTTTTTGCCTCTGCTTCTCTCCCTTTCAAATAACTTGTTTTAATTTCATTAAAATAGGGGCCAGCGTTGTGGCGCAGTGGGTTAATGCCCTGGCCTGAAGCGCAGGCGTCCCATATGGGCGTCGATTCGAGACCCGGCTGCTCCACTTCCTGTCCAGCTTTCTGCTGTGGCCTGGGAAAGCAGTAGAGGATGGCCCAACTCCTTGGGCCCTCACACCCACGTGGGAGATGGGGAAGAAGCTCCTGCCTTCGGATCGGCACAGCTCTGGCCGTTGCGGCCATCTGGGGAGTGAACTATCAGATGGAAGACCTCTCTCTCTTTCTCTCTGCCTCTCCTCTCTCAGTGTAACTCTGACTTTCAAATAAATAAATAAACCTTTAAAAAAAAATAAAATGAGCTCTTGAAAACTAAAAATTAAAAGCAGAACTATCTAGTAGAAAGTTTAAAGATAATGCTGAAATTTATTAGAAAGAAGAAAAGGAAAAAAATACTGGGAGCCAAATAGGCAGAGCAACAAGAAAAAAAAGTAAAAGAGAACCAAATTATGTGACTCAATATCAAACAGTGCACCAGAAGATCCAGCAATAACAAAGAAAATACACAGAAATTAAATTAAATTAAACAAGAAAATGTCCAGGTTTGACAGACATCAAACCTTAGACTGAAAAGACCAAACAAGGACAAAACTTCAAAACTTAGTTTAAAAAAAAACAACTCATATTTTGGTGAAATAAAGAATACCATGAAAAGCAAACTTATAAAATATTCCAGAGAAGAGAAAAGTGGTACAAATGGAGTTAGGAATCAGAATGTGGGGCGGTGGATTAAGCCTCTGTGATGACGCTGGCATCCCTTAATGGAGAGCCAGTTGAAGTCCTGGCTTCTCTGTTTCTGATCCAGCTCCCGGGGGTACACCTGGGAGAGAAAGTGGATGATGATGCAAGTACACGGGGCCTTGCCGCCCACAGGGGAGATCCAGATGCAGTTCCCGGCTCACTGCTTCAGCCTGGCCCAGCCTTGGCTGGAGGGGGCATTTGGGGACTGAACCAGCAGGTAGAAGATTTTTCTTTGTCTCTCCCTCTTTCTTTGTCAATCTGCCTTTCAAGTAAGTAAATAATTTTTAAAGAGCTTAAACAGCTCACTTTTTAAATTTATACTTAGTGAAAATGAAGATTCAGCTGTTTTCATACCATTTCTTAACCTGTACATACATACACAAAAGTTGTAATATGTGTATTTATATAATACATATAAGGAAATGCAGTATGCACTAAATTATAAAAACTATCACATCAGATCTCATTCAAACCACTGGCTTTGATTCAGATCACAGACAACATATTACCACCAGTAATCAAGAGTTCTTCAGTCTACTTTAGCAAGCCTTTACCTATCATTATAAGAGAATGTAAAAAAGAAAACTAGGGATTGAATTAAGATTGTCAAGTAGGGAGGGAGCTTACCACTCTAGTCTAGGAAAAGGTAGTTTTAAAAAGTAGAGCCCATGCAGTCTCAGGGAAGAGTTAGGAAGAAAATGACAAAGGAAAACTCCACTCCAATCAGAGGGACACAGCGGACCCACGTGGAGGGTGTGCGCACACACAAATCAGGACGCCAGCAGCCAAGAGCCTCTGCACCAGTGTTAGAGAGTGAGGTGAGACCAGACTGCAGCAGCCTAAGCCACCGGTGATGAAAGCTGCAGGAAAAGCCTGGACAGAATCTGCCTTGGAGCCCTGTGGGGGACAGTATACCTGCAAAACTAGAGGAGGAAAAAAGGGAGGAGGACGTTTCTCTCTCCCTGATCACCCCGCAACGACATCTTGTAACAAGCCCATACAGAGCAGGTGCCATTTTGGACAAACCTAACAGCTGTGCCAGCTCGTGTCTGTGCCCAGCAACCAGCTGAGTCTGGTGCGGAGAACTGACGGGGGGCTTGTCTGCCAGGGCTTTCAAAACCCAGAGGCTGCGTGGGGAGGCTCAGGAAGTGGCTGGGACTTTGGGCAGTCACTGTGGGAGGCTCCACACCCTCAGGGCTCCCTGTTCCTGGGGAGGGACACTGCTGGGGAGTCTGCCTACACCAAGGACTGCACGGATCCTTTGTGTGGTCCCTGTGGAAGTGAGGATGAAGATTATACCCACTGGGGCTAGCGCCCAGGCATTGGTCTCCTTTGAGGAGAGGAAATGAGCTGAGTCTATGCCAACAGAAGAAAAACCTCCAAACTGATTTAAAAAAAGAAAAAAGAATAAAAAAAAAGAGGAGATTTGCCATGCCCAACCTGGTGTCACCTTAACACTCCCTTCACTATGGAGCACTGAATACAGAGCTCCCTGGCCACACCCACCACACCAGGTATTCCCTGAGAGCAAACATTCCACTAATCAACACAGTCCAAAGATAAAAGCCACCACAGCAAAAAATAAATAAAAATAAAGAAGAAACCAATGAACACCTCCAAAAATGTCAAATGAATGCACTAATTCAAGAAACAATAAGGAACACAACATGATGCTCCCGAAAATTCATCACTTCAATACTAGATTGTTAAGATGAAGAATTTGAAGAAATCCAAGAAATGGAGTTCAAAAAATTGATAAGATTACATAAGTGTAGCCAGTGCCGCGGCTAACTAGGCTAATCCTCCGCTTTGCGGCACCAGCACACCGGGTTCTAGTCCCAGTCGGGGCACCGGATTCTGTCCCGGTTGCCCCTCTTCCAGGCCAGCTCTCTGCTGTGGCCAGGGAGTGCAGTGGAGGATGGCCCAGGTGCTTGGGCCCTGCACCCCATGGGAGACCAGGAGAAGCACCTGGCTCCTGGCTCCTGCCATCGGATCAGCGCGGTGCGCCAGCCGCGGCAGCCATTGGAGGGTGAACCAATGGCAAAGGAAGACCTTTCTCTCTGTTTCTCTCTCTCACTGTCCACACTGCATGTCAAAAAAAAAAAAAAAAAAAAAAAAAGATTACGTAAGTGTAATAAGCAAATGGATAAACTAGTGAAATCTGTACATGACATGAAAGAAAATCTCTCCCATGAAATCAAGATCTTAAAGAGAAAGCAAAATGAAATCTTAGAAATGAAGAATTCAATAGAACAAATAAAAAATGCAGTGGAAAACCTTAACAGAATCAATGAAGGACAAAGACAAATTGCAGGAAATTATACAGTCAGACAAAAAACAAGAAGAGAAATTAGAAAACTAAAAAACATTGTTGAGGGGCTGGTGCCTTGGTGCAGCAGGTTAAAGACTTGGCCTGAAGTGCCAGCATCCCATATGGGCCCCAGTTCTGGGCCCAGCTGCTCCTCTTCCGATTCAGCTCTCTGCTATGGCCTGGGAAAGCAGTAGAAGATGGCCCAAGTCCTTGGGCTACCAGCACCCACGTGGGATACCCAGAAGAAGCTCCTGGCTCCTGACCATCACAGCCAATCAGGGAGTGAACCATCTGATAGAAGACCTCTCTCTCTCTCTCTCTCTCTCTCTCTCTCTGCCTCTCTTCTCTCTGTGTAACTCTTTCAAATAAAGTAAATAAATCTTTTAAAAAAATAAAAAACATTGTTGAGAATCTGCAATATACTATCAAATGACCCAACATATGGGTTCTAGGAGTTCCTGAAGGCATGGAAAGACATAAAGGATGACAAGGCCTTTTTAGTGAAATAATAACAGAAAACTTCCCTAATTTGGAGAAAGGGACATCCAAGTACAGGAAGCACATAGAACTCCTAATACACATGACCTGAAAAGATCTTCACCATGACACATTGTAATCAAATTCGCCACAGTAAAACATAAAGAAAAAATTCTAAAATGTACATAAGAGAAATGCCAGATTACTTTCAGAGGATCTCCAATGAAGACTCACAGAGGAAACCCTACAGTATAGGAGAGAATGGCAAGATATATTTCAAGACTTAAGATAAAAAAGAAAAACTGTCAACTCAAAATACTGTACCCCGCAAAGCTCACATTTAAGAATGAAGGTGAAATAAAGACCTTCCATAACAAACAGAAAATGAAAGAATTTGTCTCCACCCATCCAGCCTTGCAAAAGAAGCTTAAGGATGTGCTGCATACAGAAACAGGGTCATCATTACGAAAAAGGTAAAGGAAGGAAATTATAAAAAAAAAAAAAAAGTACAAAAGAAATCCAAAGTAAAAAATAGAAATATTTATGGGAAAATGGCAGGGCAAAGTTGTTTCCTAACAATAGTCACCTTGAATGTAAATGGCCTCAACTCTCCAGCTAAAAGACACAGACTAGCTGAACGGATTAAAAACAAAAGCCATCTATTTGCTGCCTACAAGAAACACCAACAAAGATACATGCAGATGAAACTGAAAGGATGGAAAAAGATGTTCTGTGCTAACAAAAGCCAAAAAAGAGCTGGTATAGCCATCCTAATATCAGACAAAATAGACTTTAACACAAAAACTGTTAAGAGACAAAGAAGGGCACTATGTAATGATTAAGGGATCAGCTCAATAGGATGATGTAACTATTATAAATGTATATGCATGTAATTAAGGGTACCTGGCTATTTAAACAAAATATTAAGCGATCTAACAAGAGACATAGACTCCAATACAATACTAATGGGGGACTTTAATACCCCACTTCCAGCAATGGACAGATCAACCAGACAGAAAATCAACAAGGAAACAGCAGAGTTAATCGACACTACAGACCAAATAGACCTAACAGATATCTACAGAACTTTTCACCCTACACTTGAAGAATACACATTCTTCTCACCAGTACATGGAACTTTCTCTAGGATTAACAACATACTAGGCCATAAAGCAACCCTCAGCAAATTCAAAAAAATCTGAACCATACCATGCATCTTCTCGGACCACAATGGAATGAAGCTGGAAATCAGCAACTCAGAAACCTCTAGAACTTATGCAAACACACAGAGACTGTATAACATGCTCCTGAATGAACAGTGGGTCAATGAAGAAATCAAAAGACAAATGAAAAATTTCTGGAAACAAATGAAGATGACAACACAACATATCAAAACTTATAGGACACAGCCAAAGCAATGTTAAGAGGAAGTTTATAGCAATTGGTGCCTACATCAAGAAATTGGAAAGGCACCAAATAAATGAGCTACCAATGCATCTCAAGGATCTAGAAAAACAACAAACCAAATCCAAAACTAATAGAAGAAATAATTAGAGAAGAGAAGAAATCAACAAAATTGAATCAAAAAAATAAAAAAGATCAGCAAAACGAAAATCTGGTTTTTTGAAAAAATAAACTAAATTGACAAAACACTGGACCAACTAACCAATAAAAGGAGAGAGAAGACCCAAATTAATAAAATTAGAGATGAAAAAGGAAATGTAACAACAGACACCACACAAATGAAAAGAATCATCAGAAATTACTACAGGTTCTCTGTATGTCAACGGAGAAATCCAGAAGAAATGGACAGATTCCTGGACACATACAATCCACCTATATTGAGTCATGAAGACTCAGAAAACCTAAACAGATCCATAACCAAGATGGAAATTGAATCAATAATAAAGACCCTCCCAACAAAGAAAAGCCCAGGACCAAATGGTTTCACTGCTGAATTCTTCCAGACATTTAAAGAACTCCAATTCTTCTCAAGCTATTCAAAACAACTGAAAGGGAGGGAATCCTCGCAAATTCTATGAAGCCAGCCTTATCTTAATTCCTAAACCTGAAAAAGATGCAACAGAGAAAAAGAACTACAGACCAATTTCCCTCACTAACACAGACACAAAAATCCTCAACAAAATTCTAGCCAATTGAATTCAACAATACATCAAGATCATTCAGCCAAATCAAGTGAGATTTATCCTTGGTATGTAGGGATGGTTCAACATTCAAAAATCAATCAAAGTGATAAATCACATTAACAAACTGAAGAACAAAAACTATATGATTATTTCAATAGCTGCAGAGAAAGCAGGTAATAAAATACAACACACTTTCATGATGAAAACTCTTAAGTACACTGGGTATAGAAGGAAGATTCCTCAACACAACCAAGGCAATTTATGACAAACTCATGGCCAGTGTCCCATAGAATGGGGAAAAGCTGGAAGCATTCCCACTGAGGTCCAGAAGCAGACAAGGATGCCCTCTGTCACCACTGCTATTCCATATAGTCCTGGAAATTTCAAGAAATAGAAATTAAAGGGATATAAATTGGGAAGCAAGAAGTCAAACTATCCCTACTTGCAGATGACATGATTCTATATATAGGGGATCCAAAAAACTCCACTAAGAGACTACTGAAACTCATAGAAGAATTTGGTAAAGTCCTAGAATATAAAATCAATACACAAAAATCAACAGCCCTTGTATACACAGACAATACAATGGTTGAGAAAGAACTTCTAAGATCGGCTGGCGCCGCTGCTCAATAGGCTAATCCTCTGCCTGCGGCGCCAGCACCCCGGGTTCTAGTCCCGGTTGGGGTGCCAGATTCAGTCCCGGTTGCTCCTCTTCCAGTCCAGCTCTCGGCTGTGGCCAGGGAGGGCAGTGGAGGATGGCCCAAGTGCTTGAGCCCTGCACCCACATGGGAGACCAGGAGAAGCACCTGGCTCCTGGCTTCGGATCAGCGTGGTGCGCTGGCCACAGCGGCCATTGGGGGGTGAACCAACGGAAAAGGAAGACCTTTCTCTCTGTCTCTCTCTCTCACTGTCCACTCTGTCAAAAAAAAAAAAAAAAAAAAAAAAAAAAAAAAAAAAACTTCTAAGATCTATCCCATTGACAATAGCTACAAAAGAAATCAAATACCTTGGAATAAATTTAACAAAAAAAGTCAACGATCTCTATGATGAGAATTACAAAACATTAAAGAAAGAACTAGAAGAAGATACAAAACATAGAAAAATATTCTATATTCATGGATTGGAAGAATCAGTATCATCAAAATGGCCATACTTCCAAAAGCAATTTACAGATTTAACTCAGTACTAATCAAAATACCAAGGACATTCTTCTGAGTTCTAGAAAAAATGATATTTTCATATAGAAACACGAAGACCCCGAATAGCTAAAGCAATCTTACACAACAAAAACAAAGCCTGAGGCATTACGATACCAGATTTCAAGACATACTACAGGGCAGTTATAAGCAAAACAGCCTGGTACTGGTACAAAAACAGAGGGGTAAGCTGGTGCCGCGGCTCACTAGGCTAATCCTCCGCCTTGCGGCGCCGGCACACCGGGTTCTAGTCCCGGTCGGGGCGCCGGATTCTGTCCCAGTTGCCCCTCTTCCAGGCCAGCTCTCTGCTGTGGCCAGGGAGTGCAGTGGAGGATGGCCCAAGTACTTGGGCCCTGCACCCCATGGGAGACCAGGAGAAGTACCTGGCTCCTGCCATCGGATCAGCGCGCCGGCCGTGGCGGCCATTGGAGGGTGAAACAACGGCAAAGGAAGACCTTTCTCTTTGTCTCTCTCTCACTGTCCACTCTGCCTGTCCAAAAACAAAAACAAAAACAAAAACAAAAACAAAACAAAACAAAAAAACAGAGGGGTAGACCAATGGAACAGAATAGAAATGCCATAAATCAATCCAAGCATCCACAACCAACTTATGTAGCAAGACCCTTAACCTTACACCTTATATAAAAATCCACTCAAAATGGATAAAAGACTTAAATTTATGACCTAACACCATCAAATTATTGGAGAACATTGGGGAAATCCTGCAAAACATTGGCATCAGCAAAAACTTCGTGGAAAAGACCCCAGAGGCACAAGCAATCAAAGCCAGAATTCACAAATGGGATTACACCAAATTGAGAAGCTTCTGTACTGCAAAGCAAACATTCAGGAAATTGAGGAGGCAACTGACAGAATGGGAGAAATTATTTGCAAACTATGCAACTGGTAAAGGATTAAAACCAGAATCTACAAAGAGATCAAGAAACTCCACAACAACAAAACAAACAACTCAGTGAAGAAATCAGCAAAGGACTTAAACAGACATTTGTCAAAAGAGAAAATCCAAATGGCCAACAGACAAATAAGAAAATGCTCAGGATCACTAGCCGTCAAGAAAACGCAAATCAAAAGCACAATGAGGTTTCACCTCACCTCTGTTAGGATGGCTTTCACACAGAAATCAACAAACAACAGATGCTGGTGAGGATGTGGGGAAAAAGGTATCCTAATCCGCTATTGGTGAGAATGTAAACTTGTAAAGCTACTATGGAAATCAGTTTGGAGATACCTCAGAAATCTGAATATAGACTTACCATATTACCCAGCCATCCCACTCCTGGTAATTTACCCAAAGTTAATAAGAGTTATTTGCTCCCCCATGTCTACTGCAGCTCAATTCACAATAGTTAAGACATGGAGTCAACCTAAATGCTTGTCAATTGAAGACTGCATAAACAAACTATGGGATATGAACACTATGGAATACTATGCAGCAATAAAGAAAAGAAAAATGAAATCCCGTCATTTGCAACAAAGTGGATGAATCTGAAAAACATCATACTTAGTGAAATAAGCCAGTCCCAAAGAGACAAATACCGTATGCCCTCCCTGATCTATGAGAACTAATGTAGCACCTAAAATTAAATCTGTAGAAGTGAAATTGACACTTTGAGAAAGGATGATGTGAGCTGCTGTCTTGATAGTCAAGGAAGTTTCATTCTTTTTGGTTTTTTTTGGGGGGGGGGGGTTAAGTCATACTATTTGTTGAACTAGTAACATAGTTAATCATATGTGTATAAAATCAATTGATGATGGATCTCAGTAAAAAATAAGAGTGAGAATAAGAGATGGAGGAGGAAGTTTTTAACTGTAAAGCTGTACAGTTCTGAATACATTCCTACAGACTTCCAAGGGTAGAGCTTAAAAACTTGTCATGGGATTCCAAATCTCATTAAGCTGTTTGGTAAAAATGCCATCTTAAGTGTTACAGTGATCATATTAAGTGTTAAAGCAAACATATTGATAGGATTAAGTGTTAATGTGATTATGTGGATAGGATTAAGGGTCTGGTGATAATAATAGGTAGAATTAAAAAAGAGTGAATGCTCCAACATGGGAATAAGTACACACAGCAGTCATAGAATGACAATAACTTTAAATAGCACTCTGACCTCAGAATCAGCCCTTAAAGCATTCTAGTCTGGCTGAAAAAACCCACAAGAGCATGTCAATCATGCAAAGCCAAGACACTATGGCAAAAAATGTCCTACATGAAGGACCTCAGTGGATCAGACCCCAGCAGAATGAAGTGGTCATCAAAGAAGGAGGTACTTTTCTCTAAATGGAGGAAAGAATTTCCACTTTCTTATGGCCTTGTCTAAATAACGATGGAGTTTGTGGATTCAAAAGGCTTCCATAGCCTGGGCAGCTCATGTCAAGAGCCTTGGATGGTCACTGACGTCATACATAAGAGTGTTAATTTTTAAATTAACAACAGGAGTCATTGTGCACTAACTCCCCATGCAGGACCTCTGTCCTCAATGAGTTGTATTATGATAGCTAACTGTAAAACTAGCTTAAACAATTTCTTGTGTTGTGTGCATGTGTGTGTAAACTGTTGAAATCTTTACTTAGTATAGAGTTGGTATTCTGCGTATAAAATTAATCAAAAACGGATCTTAGTGGAGAATGGACTAGGAATGGGGGAGGGAGGATAGGAGAGGTGGGAGGGAGGGGTAATCACTGTATTCCTAAAGTCATACTTATGAAATGCATGAAATCTGTATTCCTTAAATAAAAGGTTTCTTCTTAGAGATAAAATAAATTAATTAATTAATTTAAAAAAAGAGGGGGAAAAAAACCAATCCTCTCCCAACTGCTGACCTGTACTCCCTGACATTCGCTGGTCAGAATAAGTGGACAAACAGCTTGAAATAAGAGGCACTCCCAGGACTCCCTTTATTAAAAATACATTCATTAATCATGACTGTTGGATTCGCGGCTAACAACCAAGACCTTGTTCTACCCTTCACCCAGGTCAACACTCTTCTCAGCTTTCTTTTCCTTGCTTCCCTGACCTAACTTCCCACAAAATATAATGCCCATTTCCAATGGATTTAGGAGAAAATAATATTAGCAATGATTCAGTGTAATGAATTTTGCTTGACGTTTCATTTTGTCAGAATACAGATACTATAATCAAAGAAAGGGATTTTTTTAATCTAGAAAATTAAAACTGTTCTGCTTTCAGGTTTACTTAAGTCAGTTTGTAGTTAAAAGGCAAGACACTTTTTTATTTTAAAATTTATGGAACTAACGTTACGGTGCAGCATGTTAAGCCATCATATGTAAACTACCACAACCCATTGAGCAGCGGCTGCTCCACTTTTGATCTAGCTCCCTGCTAATGCACCTGAGAAGGCAGTAAAGATGGCCCAAGTGCTTGGGCCCCTTCCACGCATGTGGAAGACCCAGATAGAGTTGCTGGTTCCTGGCTTCAGTTTGGCCCAGCCCTGGCTGTGGTAGCTATTTGGGAAGTGAACCAGTGAGTAGAAAATATCTTTCCTCTTCCTCACTCTCTGTAACTCTGCCTTTCAAGTAAAAATTTTAAGGGAGAGGAAGGGACAGAGAGACATTCCATCAAGTCACTCTCTAACTGGCTGCAACAGCCAGTATTGGCCCAGAGCAAAGGCAGGAGACTAGAACTGCATCTGGGGCTCCCATGAAGAGGGCAGTGGTCCAAGCACTTGTGCCATTTTCCACTGCCATCTCAGATGCATTAGCAGGGAGCTGGATTCAAAGTCAAGTAGCAGGTCCACTTCTGGTCCAGCTCCCTGCCAATGTGCCTGGGAAAGCAGGAGAGGAAGTCCCAAGTATTTGGGTCCCTGCAACCATGTAGGAGATACAGAGGAAGCACCTGACTCCTGGCTTCAGCCTGGCCTAGCCCTGGCTGTTGCTGCCATTTGGTGAGTGGACAGGTGGACGGAAGAAGGATCTCTCTGTCCCTCCCTCTCTCTCTCTGGATAACTGACTTTCACATAGATGAATCAATCTTTTTTACAAAGGAAAAGGAAGTGGAACAGCTGGGACAAGTACTGGCACTCATACAGCATTACAACACCATAGGCAGCAGCTTAACCCACTGTGCCACAACACCAGCCCCAAGTCTAGGCACTTTATATCTATCAATAACATGCTGTGTTTTTCTTCTGCACCCAAGTAAGATCCTATACACACACATCCAGACTTGAAAACCTAAAATGAAGTTAACAGCAAACTTTATGTCTTATTTCGTATCCCATGATATGATCAAATCCAAACTAGTGACAAGTTAAAACATGTCCTGTGGCCCAGAACTACTCCACAAAGTTAATGACCACATTATCCTGGGCTTACAACTGAGAACAACTCCACAGCCAGAAGTTCACTCTTGGTGCAGATATCGAATCCCGCCTATCCAAAACCTCAGATAAGCATCAGAGCTTCTGGAGTCTCTCTAATACAAAATATCTATCGGGCTCTCCTCAGCATGAATCTTGGTCCTCAAGTCTGGCTCTTATCCAGTCCAGATTTCAAAGTGAAAAGAATCATTCCTGGGAAATCTAACCTATGGCATTCAACATAGGGTATCCTGCATGACCATCTAAAGACTTTTTTTTTTAAGACTTTTTTACCTATTTATTTTATTCATTTGAAAGGCAGAGACAGAGAAGGATCACCCATGCACTGGCTCATCCCCCTAGCACCATGCCAAAGCTAGGAGTCAGGAACTCAGTGTGGGTCTCCCATGTGTGAAGTAGGACCCAAATACCTGAGCCACCATCTGCTGCCTCCCAGGATGTGCACGAACAGGAAATCTGGAAGCAGGAGCAGAGCCGGGACTCAAACGCAGGCTCTCTGACAAAGACTGTGGGCTTCCCAAGAGACATCTTAACCACTGTACCAAATGCCCACCCCTTAATTTCTGTTTCTAATACCTCTGAACACTGATTTGGCTGAAAATAAAATAAAAATACCACCAAACAATAATCTATTGTTAATAAGAGATCTTTTTTTTTTTTTAAGATTTACTTATGTATTTGAAAGGCAGAGTTACAGAGAGGCAGAGGCAGAGTTATAGAAAGGTCCACTGGTTCACTCCCCAGATGGCTGCGACTGCCAGAGCAGTACCAATCTGAAGCCAGGAGCCTGGAGCTTCCTCCGGGTTCCCCACGTGTGTGCAGGGGCCCAAGCGTCCATGCTATCTTCCACTGCTCTCCCAGTCACATCAACAGAGAGCTAGATTGGAAGTGGAGCAGCCAGGATTCGATCCGGTACCCATATGGGATGCTAGCATCGCAGCCGGTGGCTTTACCCGCTGTGACACAGCACTGGGCCCATAAGAAATCATTTTTAAAACAGAATATGGGGAGCCAGCACTGTGGTACAATGGCTTAAAGCCCTGGCCTGAGGCGCCGGCATCCCATCTGGGCGCCAGTTCTAGTCCCGGCTGCTCCACTTCCGATCCAACTCTGCTGTGGCCTGGGAGAGCGGTGGAGGATGGCCCAGGTCTTTGGGCCCCTGCACCCACATGGGAGACCCAGAGGAGGCTCCTGGCTCCTGATCAGCACAGCTCTGGCCGTTGCGGCCATCTGGGGGGTGAACCAGCAGATGGAAGACCTCTCTATCTCTACCTCTCTCTGTAACTCTTTCAAATAAATAAAATAAATCTTAAAAAAAAAAAAGAAAGAAAGAAAGAAAGAAAGAAAGAAAGAAAGAAAGAAAGAAAGAAAGAAAGAAAGAGAGAGAGAGAATATGGGGGGCCAGAGCTGTGGCACAGCAGGTAGAACCACCACCTGCAGTGCCAGCATCCCATATGGCACCAGTTCAAGTCCCAACTGCTCAACTTCCGATCCAGCTCTCTAGTATAGCCTGGGAAAGCAGTAGAAGATGGCCCAAGGCCTTGGGCCCAAGCACCGGTGTGGGAGACCCAGAGGAAGCTCCTGGCTCCTGGCTCCAGATCAGCATAGCTCCGACCGCTGCAGCCAATTGGCTGAACCAACAGATGGAAGACCTCTCTCTCTCAGCCTCTCCTCTCTGCGTAACTCTTTCAAATAAATAAATCTTTAAAAAGAACAGAATATGGAGTTTCATAGACTAAAATCCAATAGAACTATTAATATACCATTATTAAGGAGACCGCCTTCAAAAATTTAAATCTTTGCTTTACATTCTGAACAAAACGCCTCTTCCCTAGTAGAGACAACCTGCAGGAATTGTTACTCCACGTTGCATGTGATAGTGGGTTTCACAAAGTTCATGATAAACAAAATCCAGATGCAACTGGCAGTGTCCTAGTTTTTGCTCAGTCTGTACCTGACTATAACAGAATACTCTGGATAAAACTTGAACTGCTTGGAAAACCTTTCTGTCAGTTCTTGCCTTATCGAGAGAACCTAAAAGACTGATTCCTGAATGAGTGACCCAATGAGAAATCATACAAGTTTACACGTAAATAACAAAAAATGTGAGACAAAGTAGTAACAACTAGTTGATGAAGGGAATTCCTAGTGATCGAGTATTTGGTCTTGTTATTCACAATACGGAGTTTCCATGCTGAATTTGACCTCTCTCATAACAAATTAAGAGAGCACTCAGGGTTGCACGTTCCTGTATGAGGATTCATTGAAAGCAAAAAACTGCCCAGGACAAAGGACAGGACAGGACAGGGTCCACCCACCTGCCCAAGCGCCTCTGAGGCGGCGACCCCGCCGCTTATCTTCCCAGGACACCAAGTCCAGCTCCCAAATCCTGCTGACCACTGCCAACCCCACCTTCAGGCTGGGAACACGACATTCCTCTTCCGTTAAGAATTCTGCCCAAGCCCTAAAACAGAACCCAGTCACATGGCTCCGCACAACAGACTTTCTGAGACGCCTGGCGAGTGTCCCGCCGCGCGCGGCCCCAGGCGCACCCGCACACACCCGCTGCAACCATCGGCTGCCCATCAACCCACGTCTACACCCGCAGCGCTGCCAACCGTCGCGCACCGCGCCCCCTGCAAGCTGGAGGGAGCCGAGCCCACCCCGCCGAGCGGAGGAAAAGACCCCGGCCCACCGAGGCAGCACGGGGGGCGAACTCACAGCCCCCAGGTCCCCACGCGAGTCCCTTCCCGAGAGTGACGCCCTGGGGGCGACTGCAGCCCGTTCCAGTGACGTCTCACAGAGGACAAGCGCCCCTCAAAATCGTCCCCCGACGCGGACTTTACCTTCAGCTCCTCATCACCTTTTCAGACGCGGGCACGGCCCCGAGGCGACCCCTCAGCTCGCGGGGTCGGGGCGGGGCAGGGCAGGGCGCGGGCAGCAGCGGCCAGGGAGGCAGCCGGCGCGGCGGCCCGCGGTCGGCGATCGCGCCCGGCGCCCGCGCGCAGCAGGACGCCGCCCCTTCGCACACTTCCGCGCCCCGCCGCAGCCCCCAACCCGCAGGCGTCCGGGGGAGGCGGCTGCGCGGGGCCCCCAGACACTCCCCACCGCGGGAGCTGCCGGCCGACCGCAGGCGGCGAGGCCCTCCTCCCGCTCCGACCCGAGCGCCGGGCGCGGCCGCCGGGGGAGGAGCGGCCCGGGAAAAGGCGGGTCCGGAAGCGTCCGGAAGAGCGCGGAAGGCTGAGGCGGCGGTGGGGTGCGGTGGGGGCGGTGGCCCAAAGCGGAAAACCCAAAAGCGGGCGAAAAAAGCGGCGTCGAAAATACTGTCAGAAACACCCGGAAGACCGCGGTGACCCCGGATGCGGATAGCCAGAGGGCGCTGGGGGTCACCACTTCCGGCAGCCGCGCCGTCACGTCCGGCTCGCGCGGGGCCGCAGTGCGCGTGCGCGGGGCGGCGCGCGCCGGGGGCCGCGGGGCGCGGGAGTGCGCGGGGTGAAGCCGGCGTTCCCGCGCGCGCCGGTCTCCTCAGGCGCCGGGAGCGCGGAGTGAGGCGTCGCGGGAGCGCGCCCTGGGCTCGCTTCCGCGCGCTCTGGTCCGCCGGGTCGGCGTTCAGAGTTGTCTTTTCCCTCAGCCGGGCGCGGGAGTGCGCGGAGTGAAGCCGGCGTTCCCGCGCGCGCCCGTCCCCTCAGGCGCCGGGAGCGCGGAGTGAGGCGTCGCGGGAGCGCGCCCTGGACTCGATTCCGCGCGCTCTGGTCCGCCGGGTCGGCGTTCAGAGTTGTCTTTTCCCTCAGCCGGGGGCGGGAGTGCGGGGAGGTCTGCCGGGGCTGGAGCGCGCTGCCCCTGACGGCGAGTGTCCACCCGGCCCTCGGGTGTTTACTGGTTGCGCTCGAGGCGTGAGCCGTGTCTGTGGAGTAGCCTAGTGGTCGTATTGTGAGTCTAATACTTACAAAAATCTGACCCTTCTTTCCCGAAGTGACCGGTTTGTGTCGTCTTTCTTCCTGTCCGGAGGTAACTTGGCTCCAGGAACGTAGGATCACAAAGGGCACTGTGCTGACTTGTAGATTTTTTGTACTGTTTTTCTGTTTTAAGTTGATTTCTTATTTTTTTTTCTACTGTTTCTCTGTTAGTTCGTTTCTTATTTTCTGCTTTGAATTGCTTTTAATTTTTGAAAGTTTTTCTAGTTTCTTACCTGGCAAGCAGATCACTTTCATTTTTGACTCAGGAGCTTTGGTAAGTGTGTTATTTAGTACGCAGATACTGGGGGATTTCTGGGTGTCTTTCTGTTGTTGATTTCTTATTTAATCCCTCTGCGGTCATAAAATACTTCACATGTCATCTGTCCCTGCTGGTTTTCTGTCTGTTGATCATAAAAGGAATGTTGGTTGTGAATGTTTCAACTTTTCAATTTTTTGCTTCATGTAATTTGAAGCTTTGCCTCGAGTTATATCGACATTTATAACTGTTCTTTTAGTTTGATGAATATATCCTTTGTGCACCTGTTATTATGAAGTGATCCACTTTATGAAAGACCATCTTCTTTCCTGTAGTATTTGATGTGCAGTAATACAGCCACTCCAGAATTCTGTAATCCAGTCTTGATGTGGTATGTTTTAAAGGAAAACATAGTTCCAGATATTCATGAAGTTCTCCAGAAAATTTGAAAAGGAAGTACTTCCTAGCTCATTCTGTGAGCCACTACTCTAATACCCAAACCTTGGATGTTCAACAAGGAAACCACAGACCGGTATCCCTCCTTTACATGGCTGTAAAAATTCTTGACAAGATTCTAGCTGTCTTTACTCCACAATATTTTTAAAAAATGATACAGGCCGGCGCCGCGGCTCACTAGGCTAATCCTCCACCTTGCGGCGCCGGCACACCGGGTTCTAGTCCCGGTTGGGGTGCCAGATTCTGTCCCGGTTGCCCCTCTTCCAGGCCAGCCCTCTGCTGTGGCCCGGGAGTGCAGTGGAGGATGGCCCAAGTGCTTGGGTCCTGCACCCCATGGGAGACCAGGAGAAGCACCTGGCTCCTGCCATCGGATCAGCGCGGTGTGCCGGCCGCAGCGCGCCAGCCGCAGCGGCCATTGGAGGGTGAACCAACGGCAAAGGAAGACCTTTCTCTCTCTGTCTCTCTCTCACTGTCCACTCTGCCTGTCAAAAAATAAATAAATAAATAAATAAAAAGATAATTATAAAAAAAAGATACAACTTGACCAAATGGGGGCTTATTCCATAAATGCGATGTTGAATTAGCATTGGAATATCAGTCAGTGTAATTTATCATATTAAATAAGAGTGAACAACAAAAACCCATATAGTCATCTCAATAGATGCGGCAAAACACTGGACAAAATCCCATATCCATTCTTAGGATTGCAAGGAAACACCCCAACTTGGTGGAGAACAGCTGTAAAAAGCATCATACTTAATGGTGAAGAACCGAGTGTGTTTGCCCAAGATCAAGAACACAGCGAGAATTTCTGTTCTTACCACTTTTGTCCAGTGTTGTACTGTGGGTTCTGCCATATTCAGTAAGGCAAGAAAAAGAAATGAAAGGTACTCGAATTGGAAAGAAGTATAAGCTGCCTCTTAATTGTTAAGTGACAAGTTTTGAAAATCCTACAAAAACTGTTGGAGATTCTGTAAGAAGCTGTCAGAACTAACAAATGAGGTGAACAAGACTACCAGTTATAAAACCAATACATAAAAATCAATTGTATTTGTATTATGCTAGCAATACAATCTGAAATTACAATTTAAAAACAGCATTTATAACATCAAAAATATTTTTGAACTTGCATTAAGCAAAGATATCTTGGGTATGATACAGTAAGCACTATAATAAGAAAAAATAATAAATTCAACTTCATGAAAATTGAACACTTCTGTTCAAAAGACTATAATTTATTTATTTGAAAGGGAAAGAGAGATTGGCAGACACATTGGCCATTTCATTTCCCAAGTGCCTGAAACCAGCCAGTGTTCCTGGCTATGCCATGCTAGAGCCAGGAAACTGGAACTCAGTCCAGATCTCTCGTGTGGGTGCTGGAACCCAAGAACTTTAGCCATCACCTGCTATCTCCCAGAATGTACATTCACAGGAAGTTGGAGTTGGAAGCAGAGACGAGACTTGAATGCAGGCACTCTGCTATAGGAGGTGGGCATCCCAAGTGACATCTTAACCACTGCACTGGAAGCACCAGATATCTCAAAAAATACTTCTAAAAGAACAAAAAGACAAACCAAAAACTGAAGAAGATATTTACAAATGACATGTCTGATAACTTGTGTCTAGAGTGCCTACTTTTAAAATTTTTTTCATATCTCAATAATAAGAAAATAACCCCAACAAACAAATGGGTAAAATGTTCAAATAGAAATTTCACCAAAGAAGCCACATGAATGGTGAGCAAGCACTCAAAAAGTTGTGCAACACCATTAGTGAATTGGGAAATACCAAGTAAAACTAATAAGATACCATTACCGGCCAGCGCCGCGGCTCACTAGGCTATTCCTCCGCCTTGCGGCGCCGGCACACTGGGTTCTAGTCCCGGTCGGGGCGCTGGATTCTGTCCCGGTTGCCCCTCTTCCAGGCCAGCTCTCTGCTGTGGCCAGGGAGTGCAGTAGAAGATGGCCCAAGTGCTTGGGCCCTGCACCCCATGGGAGACCAGGAGAAGCACCTGGCTCCTGCCATCGGATCAGCGCGGTGTGCCGGCCGCAGCGCGCCAGCTGCGGCGGCCATTGGAGGGTGAACCAACAGCAAAGGAAGACCTTTCTCTCTCTGTCTCTCTCTCTCACTGTCCACTCTGCCTGTCAAAAAAAAAAGTGAAGTCACAAACTCTGATCTACTACTACTGGAATGTAAAATGGCATAACTACTTTGGAAAACTGTAAGTAGAATACTTACATATGATCCAAGTATTCCACTTCCAAGTATTTACCCAAGAGAAATGAAAGTATACATCCAGATGAAGTCTTTACGTTTTTTTGTTTTTATTTTTGTTTGTTTTAATTTACTTGTGTGGGGAGCAACTCGGACTAGACTAAGTTACTGGAATTAAGACTTCTTCTATGCATCTGCTCTCCCACAATATGGCGCTGGGAGAGGAGGAAACAGCTCCTACACAGCTGCCTTTCACCAACTTGACAAGCTGCAGGAGCTGCTCCTGATTGGAGGAGAGCAGCGTGCTCGGCGTGTGGATAGCAGAGTTGGGATTGGTGGAAGAGGACTATAAAGGAGGAGAGAGACAACATGCACCAGGAACATCTAAGGGGAACATCTAAGAGGAACACCTGTGCAGCCCCCGAGAGAGCCGGCCGGCGGTGTGCCGCTCCCCCGCAGAAGTGGGGAAAGTGGCAGGGGGCACCGCCCTTCCACGGAGGTGGAAGGGTCGGTAGCCAACCCGGGAAGAACCAGCAGCAAACCCGGGAAGGGCCGAGCAGACAAAAGAACAGCGCAGGGTCCTGTGTCGTTCCTCCGTGAAGAGGGGGAGCGACAACTTGAAAGGCAGAGTTACAGAGAGAGAAATCTTCATCCACTGGTTTGCTTCTCAAATGTCCAAAATGGCCAGGGCTGAGCCAGACCATAGCCAGGAGCCTGGAACTCCATACTGGTTTTCTACCTGGATGGCTGGGGTCCAAGTACTTGGGCCATCTGCCACTGCTTTCCCAAGTGCGTCAACAGGGAACCAATCAGAAGTGAAGCAACTGGGGCACGAACTGGCACTCGGGAGATGCCAGCATTGCAGGCAGCAGCTAACTGCTGCACCACAATACCAGCCCCCAACAAAAAGATCTATGCATAAGGGGTTGATGCTGAGGCTTAGCAGGTAAAACTGCTGCCTGTGGTGCTGGCATCCCATATGAGTGCCAGTTCAAGTCCTGGCTGCTCCATTTCCGATCCAGCTCTCTGCTGTGGCCTGGGAAAGCAGTAGAAGATGGCCCGGTCCTTGGGCCCCTGCACCCACGTGGGAGACCTGGAAGAAGCTCCTGGCTCCTGGCTCCTGGCTCCTGGCTTCGGATTGGCACAGCTACAGCAGTTGCAGCCCATCAGGGAGTGAACCACCGGATGGAAAACTCACTCTTTTTCTGCCTCTCCTTCTCTCTCTCTCTAACTCTGACTTTCAAATAAATAAATAATTTTTTTAGAAAAGATCTATACACAAATATTCACAGCTACTATATTTATAATAGCCACAAACTGGAACAATACAAATGTATATTGATAGCTGAATGGATAAGTTATTCATGATATAGCCATTCAGTGGATCATACTAAGAATAAAAAATTACTGATATCTGCAAAAACATGGATGAATCTGTGAATGGTTATGACCAATGAAAGATATCAGACCCCCTAAAATGCAGATGCAATATGATCCCATCTATATTAAATTACCAAAAAATAATCTTTAGTGATAAACAACCTGGTAGATGGTAGGGGGCAAGGGGAAGAGTGGAGGAGGGCAGTGGAGAAAGATTGCAAAGGAGTACAAGGAAATTTTTGGGATTGACAACACATGTTCTTTATTTTGATTATAGTTTCATGTGTGTATTCATATGTAACAATGTGTGATGTATTCTGTCTTAATTATACCTCAGAAAAGCTGTCAAAACTATTTGTCCATGTTTCACTTTCAATAAATCTCTTGAATCATGCATGATTTTATAATACGGTATACTGGACATTTAGAAATATTCATTTACTATTATGCAGATCTTCCAAATTTTGACACATTTCATCCTATCAAAAATTTTAACTCCAAACTCAGCAGAATATAAGTATTTGGAAGATGCCCAGGCCAGAGTGACAATATAGCTTTTACAAAATTATTTTTGCTAGAAAGGCCAGTTGTATCAGTGACAACACGTAGATGTCTTCCTTGAACTGATGGTTTCACCATATTTAATTTTGAGAAAATATTTGTCAAATACCCAACTCTGAGTAACCTACTTGCCAGCAGACCTTTTAGTAAAAATGGTGTTCCATGACAAAAGCAGCTGCTTCAGCTCCCAGCCCAGTCATTTTTCAACTATTTTCTTGAGGAAAAGCACAGAGGAGTACTTCAGTATACAGCAGAAGTGTCTTATGATAACTTCTTGTTTTTTCGTATAGAATATTTTTTATTTATTTATTTATTTGAAAGAGTTACAGAGAGAGGTATAGAAAGAGAGAGAGAGGTCTTCTATCTGCTGGTTCACTCCCCAGTTGGTCACAACTGATGGAGCTGCGCCGATCCGAAGCCAGGAAGCAGGAGCTTTTTGCTGATCTCCAGAACCAGGCCAGGGCATTAACCCACTGTGCCACAGCGCCCGCCCCTTGTATAGAATATTTAAAAGATGTGTTTTCAAAGGTATTTCATGACATTCATAATTAAGGCCATTCTTTTTTGTTTGGTTTTTTTGTTTTTAAGTTTTATTTTTATTTTTATTTATTTGAGAGGTAGAGTTCCAGAAAGAGAGAGGGAGAGACAGAGAGAAAGGTCTTCCATCAACTCCTTTACTCCGCAGATGGCCACAACAACTGGAGGTGGGCGCATCCAAAGCCAGAAGCCAGGAGCTTCTTCTGGGTCTCCCATACTGGTGCAGGGGCCCAAGCACTTGGGCCATCTTCTGCCTTCCCAGGCCACAGCAGAGAGCTGGATAGGAAGGGGAGCAGCCGGGACTCAAACCAGTGCCTATATGGGATGCCAGTGCTGAGCCTTAACTTACTGCGCCACAAATGCTAGTTTAAGGCCATTCTTGTGTAAAATGAAATTTTTTTAACTACAGGCGAATGAAGACTTTAAGGAGTACTCATTTGTGCCAGTGGTGTTTAACTTGGGGCAGTTTTGCCCCCAGGGGATATTTGGCAATATATGGCAACATTTTTGTTATCACAGCTTGGAGAAGAGAGTACAACTGACATCTGTTAGTTTCATAGCCAGGAATGCTGCCCAGCGCAATGTCCCATCCTATGAACAGACCACGTTTTATTTAACCACTCATCAAGTGGTAGACACTAGGGTTGTTATCACTTTGAGGCTGTTATGAATCATGCTGCCCTGGACATCCAGGTACAAGTTTCAGTTCAAACATGTTTTCAGTTATCTTGGGTACTATTTATGAGTGAAACTACTGGGTCATATGGTAACTCTACGATTAATGTTTTGAGAAACTACCAAACAGCTTTTTGAAAGTGGATATACCAATTTATATTCCCATTAGCTGTGTATGTCCAGTTTCTCCACATCCTTGTCAACACTTAATATTGTTTTCTAATACAACCATCTTAGTGGGTGTAAAGTGACATCACATTGTGATCTGTAATGTTTTGCTTTTGAACCGTCAGGCAAATGTTAACACAAAAAAATGTGAATAAACTTAATATAATTGTGGAACTAGTTCTAACCTCATGACTCCTGAATGTGGCTGTAGATCATGTTTTGCGTAATGTAATACAGAAATTGTGACAAGAATTGATAGTAAGGAGATTTATCAGTTTACTATATCCCAAGGACTTTGCTAAGCACTTTATGTAATTTATCTCCTATAATCTGATTAACCATCTTCTAACATAACTACTATTATTATCTTTAAAGGTGGCAAGACAGACTTAAGTAACTTGCTCGGTATCCCACAAATATTGCCCAAGACACGTTTTTATTTATTTTTTAAGATTTATTTATTTGAGAGACAGAGTTACAGAGATAGGGAGAGACACAGAGAGAGAGAGATCTTCCATCTACTGGTTTACTCCTGAAATAGCCACAGCCACTGGAGCTGAGCTGATCTGAAGCCAGGAGCCAGGTGCTTCTTCCAGATCTCCCATATGGTCTCAGGGGCCCATGCACTTGGTCCATCTACCATTGTTTTCTCAGGCCATCAGAAGGGAGCTGGATCAGAAATGGAGCAGCCAGGACTCGAACTGGTGCCCATGTGGGATGCCCATGTGGGAGGTTTAACTTACTGCACTGGCCCCCCAAGACAAGTTTTTAGTCCAAATAGTCTGATCTTAGGCACTCTACACCTTCTCCCCCCTATCAGAGTGTTATGCCCCTTCTACACTCAGCCGCCACCCCTGGGGCAGAATCAGAAAAGAAGGGGAGGAGGGGGGATTGGCTACAAGCTAGGGGGAGGAGGTTCATGTTTGTTGTGATTTTTAAATTTTATTTATCTATTTGAAGGAGTGTGAGAGAGCTCCCATCTGCTGGTTCACCCCTAAATGCCCACAACAGCTGGAGGATAAGGTGGGAAGAAAATGGGCAGACCAGGCGTTGGGCGTTCAATCCAGCTTTCCTATGTGAGTAGCAGGGACCCGACCCCCTCAGCCATCACCACTGCCCTCAGGGTCCATATTAGCAGAAAGCTGGAGTTGGGAGCCAGAGCTGATTAGTAAACCCGCGGATTCCAAAGTGGGACATGGGCTTTGTAACCCCTGGGCCAAATGCCCACCCCTGGTTTTTAATTTTACGTGTGGCCTGAGAATGGTGTCTGACCTCTTCTGTGATTTAGACTCATCTGCAGCTCTTCCTAGGTCCCTTCATCCTGGCTTTATTAGTTTATGTCCCATTCCCTTTTCCCAATACTTTATACTACATCATCTGAGAAATGTTACTTTCTGGCAAGGAGATGGGATTGAGGAAGCAGGTTATTTAGAGAGACACGATCACCAGGCTACAGGAATCTCAGCCCAGAAGAGAGCAGGCACCAGAGTACACTCACTCAGGAAATTGGAAATAACCTACAATAGGACTCTTTATCTCTGCATGAATGTACATTAATACAGTCCTAAAAGTCCATCTTCAACTTCATCACTTTGGGTTACGCTTGGCTAATATATAAAAACTAAGATGCTCCAGAAGAAATAACATTGAGCTCTGGGATCTGTGGTTTTTAATTGCAGTGTGAAGCCAGCTTGAATGTAGTAATGAATGGAACAGAATAGCGAATGGATAAAAATGGTGACTATTGTATGTGGTACGTACTGTGTGCCATCTCATCTTGTGTGTCTTGGGATGCAGTGATAACTAGGCAGCTTCCCTGATGCAGCTTACCATTCAGAGAGAGAGCATAACCTTTAAAATGGCTAAAGCAAAATTTAAATTTTAATGCTGCTGAGAAAAAGAAAACACTTGTTGCTTTAAGAGCAAGTAACTTAGGAACTCTCACTCACTCTGGAGGGCATGATGGCCATGGATATGCAGGACTCATGTTTGGAGAGCACAGCGGACTGCCTCTCTGGACTTCCACCATGCGTAGGGCTAAGGCCACACATGCTTCTCCCGAGCTCCAGCCAGCTGATGACCAGACCTGGTGCCAGGCAGTTTAGGCAAGGTGAGGAACTTCTCTAACGGGCACTTCTAGCCTGAGAACTCGGCATGGGCCTGGCTGCATTCTTTGCCCTTCCGGTTCTGACTTCCTCCTCTTCAGTAGATCTCAGACCTGCATGGAAATTTGACGCTTTCTCTGTCTACTCTTGGTTCTTGCCCTTTTTCCTCCAGCAATGCAGTCCCCACCCATAAATCTCTTACGTGTCTTACCTAACATTGACATTCACTTCATGGATAACCTAACTAACTGAGAGCGCTGGGAAATCTCCCTGAGGAAAGAGCAGAAGTTAGGTGAAAACTCGGGGAAGAAGGAATAGTCCCGTACAGACGGCTTGGCACAGTGCCTGGCGCAGGGCTGGAACGCAGTGAAGATGGCTTGACTTGATAGAATGCTGATGTTCTCGGTGTGGCGTGCAGTTATCCGGCATACACACTTGGACAAGGGGAGATTTATTAGTAACCCTGTTAGACGAACACCAAAACAGGATGAGCTGTAAGTTGCCCAAATGTCAGACAGTCGTTTTAATGTACACCTAGTGGGGGCTGGCAGCATGGTGTAGCAGGTAAGCCGTTTCCTGCGGCACCGCATCCCATATGGGTCCTGGTTTGTGTCCTGGCTGCTCCATTTCCAATCAAGCTCACTGCTGTTGACCTGGGAAAAGCAGCAGAGGATGGCCCAAGGCCTTGGGCCCCTGCCATCCATGTGGGAGCCCCAGGTAAATCTCCTGGCTCCTGGCTCCTGGCTCCTGGCTTCGGCTTCAGCCTGCAAAACCAGCGACCCTGATGAGCACCGGTTTGAGTCCTGGCTGCTCCACTTCTGATCTAATGTTCATGGGAAAGCAACAGAAGATGGCCTGAGGTTTGGGTCGCTGCCACCCAGGTGGGAGGCCCGGATGGAATTCCAGGCTTCTGGCTTCAGCCTGGCCACTGAGTCATTTGGAGAGTGAACCAGCTGATGGAAGATCCCTCTCTCTCTATCTCTCTGTAACTGCCTTTCAAGTAAAATAAATATTTAGAGAGTAAATAAATAAAAGCACAGTTAGTATACAAACAGGTTGGTTTCCAAATCTGATTATTTTTATGTATTATTTTATCAGAAGCAGACAACCAGGAAGTAAGCAAGCTGTTCTCCCCTGGTTCACTCTGGCCGGAGCTGAAGTCAGGAACTCAGCCTGAGCCTCCCGTGTGGGTGGCAGAAACCCATTCCCTTGAGATGTCCTCTGTTGCTTCCCAGGGTGCAGATGAAATAGCAACAAAACAAGCACTTCCGTAGGAAATTCCGCTCCTTAATGTTCCTTCCCTTTCTGGGAAGGTTTTCATTCACTGAATCATTCATTCGCGTACCCCATGCATCTTTCAGTCAGCATATGTAGTGTTGAAGGCCTACTGCTTGACAGGTTCTGTTCTAGGCAGATAGGGAAGAATGCCACGTGTGGAGGTGGGGTGACAGGAATGACGTCCTGAGAATGGAAGAGGCAGCCGACGAGCAAAGGAGGCCAACATTCCAGACCAATCGAGTTGCATGAGAACAGGGTTGGACTTAAACGAGTCCCAGAAAAATATTATGCAGGAACTGGGTTTCATTCAAAAACATCATTCCTCAAAATAAGCTATGAAAAGGACTTGGTGGGGGGATGAGTTTATTGTACAGAAAGGTGATTCTCATAAGTATCAAAATTTGGTGCCTCATTTTTTAAAATTTTCCAATTTGTATTCTGCCTAGCTTTCCACCACACACTCATATCTTAGAATTTTTCACTCAGGAAGCTCCACTCAGAGGAGAATATTTCGGGGTAATGCTCACCAGATGGCTTTTTCTATCTTTCCCAGAAAAATGCAAAGTAGGATTTGAAACTAACACTGCCACCTACAAGAAAGTACTTTGAGAAGAAGTCTGAGATGCCAGTCAGCTGGCAGGTGTTCAAGCTGCCAGTCTCTAAGAATAGGGCTTGGGAGTGGGGCTTCTGGTTTACATAAAATAGAGATGCTAGTAAAATCAAATAAAAAAAGTAGAAGAATTCTAAGTCTTGGCTGCATTCAGAAGCAATTGTCTGTTAGCCTGGGTATTTTATACCTCCGTCAGCTCAATTGTGCCAGTGGTGGTCCAAGCTCTTGGCAAGCTACTTTCAAATCTGCAGCTTAGCTTCCTTACCCTCCTAGGAATAACTGTAACATCTTCCTTCATGTTGAAAGTGTTAAATTCTGGGCCCTGTGCTGTGGCATAGTAAAGCCACCGCCTATAGTGATGGCAGCCATCTGGGCACTGGCAGCTCCATTTCTGATCCAGCTCCCTTCTGTGGCCTGGGAAAGCAGTGGAAGATGACCCAAGTTCTTGGGCCCCTGCACTCAGGTGGAAACCCAAAAGAAGCTTCTGACTCCTGGCTTCAGATTGGCCCAGCTCCAGCCTTTGGGGCCAATTGGGGAGTGAACCCTCAGATTGGAAGACCGACCTTTCTCTGCCTCTGCCTCTCCCTAACTCTGCCTTTCAAATGAATAAATAAATCTTTTTTAAAAAAGAAAAGAAAAGGTTAAATTCTTAGTATTATTAGAGGGAATGCTGGGAAAATTAGAGTTGTGCCAGAGCACAGCCCAGATGGTGCCATGCTGATGAATAACCAATATTAGTCATCAATCAATCAGTAGCATCCAGCACTCTACTCAGCACCTGGAGAGCAATTTGAAAATGACATAGAAGAAGTATACGTGATGATAGGAGATGATGAAAAAATAACTTCAGGGCTGGTGTTGTGACCCAGTGGGTTCAGCTGCCTCCTGCAGTACCAGTATCCCATATGGGCACCAGTTCCAGTCCTGGATGCACCATTAGCTCCCTGCTAATGGCCTGGGAAAGCAATGAAAGATGGCCCAAATACTTGAGCCACTGCACCTGCAAGGGAGACGTGGATGAAGTTCCTGGCTCCTGGTTTCTGCCTGGCCTAGCACTGTCCTTTGTGGCCATTTGGGGAGTGAACCAGTGAATAGAAAATCCCTCTCTGAAACTCTGCCTTTCAAATAAATATTTGAATAAGTATTTGAATAAATATCTATTTATTAGAGAGGCAGAGAAAGAGAGAGAGTCTTTCATCTGCTGGTTCACTCCCTAAATGGGCACAACAGCCAGACCTATGCCAATCTAAAGCCAGGAGCCTTGAGCTTCTGGGTCTCCCACGCGGGTACAGGGGCCCAAGACTTAGCCATCTTCCACTGCTTTCCCAGGCCATAGCAGAGAGCTGGATCAGAAGTGGAGCAGCGAGACTTGAACCAGCGCCCACATGGGATGCTGGCACTGCAGGCGGAGGCTTCCCCCCACCATGCCACAGTGCTGGCCCCAAAATAAATATTTTTAAAAAGAAAGAAAAATACCTCCAAACTGAGGGTAAAGATGGATGCAAAAATGAAATCAGCGAGAACAAAAAAGATATGTTCAGCAATCATAATGACATCCCTGGTGAAAATTTGAAAATAGGCCAATCATGAAATACTGCAGAGGATGTAGAACAAGACCCCTTAAATACTTCTGGTGACAGTAAATCATTTAAAACCCCTTTAGAAAACACTCTGGCAGTTCAAATAAAGTTGAATTTGTATATACCCATGATGCATGGCTTTCAAAATTTGGTAGACCAAAATAGACATCTTTTAATTCCCATTTTCCATGAATTTTTTTGAAATACCATCATCCCCTGCAATCCAGCATTTCCACTCCTGAGTTTGTGCCCTAAAGAAATTCTCACCCAGGAGGCATGTACCAGAATGTTAACACTGCATTGTTTCAAGCATTCCTGACAAGAAATTGAGTAACTAAACTGTAGAGCTTTTAAATTTTTCTTTATCTATTTAGTTATTTGAAAGACAAACTGGCAGAGAGAAAGGAAGAAACAGGGAGAAAGATATCTGCCATCTGCTCTTTCACTTCCCAAATGCCTGCAAAAGACAGGCTGGGCCGGCACCGCGGCTCACTAGGCTAATCCTCCGCCTGCGGTGCCAGCACACCGGGTTCTAGTCTGGGTCGGGGCGCCGGATTCTGTCCCGGTTGCCCCTCTTCCAGGCCAGCTCTCTGCTGTGGCCCAGGAGTGCAGTGGAGGATGGCCCAGGTGCTTGGGCCCTGCACCCCATGGGAGACCAGGAGAAGCACCTGGCTCCTGCCTCTTCGGATCAGCGCGGTGCGCCGGCCACAGCGTGGCAGCCATTGGAGGGTGAACCAACGGCAAAGGAAGACCTTTCTCTTTCTCTTTCTCTCTCTCTCTCACTGTCCACTCTGCCTGTCAAAAAAAAAAAAAAAAAAAAAAAGACAGGCTGGACTGATGTGAAGCGAGGAGTCAGGAACTCCACCTGGCTCTTCCACGTGACAGGCAGGAACTCAAGTACCTGGGCCACCAAAGACTGCCTGCCAGGTGCATTAGCAGGGACCTGGTTGGAAGTGCAGAGTCAGGCCTGCACTGTGGGCAACCATATGAGCACCAGTTGAGTCCTGGCTGTTCCACTTCCGATCCAGCTCCCTGCTTTGAAAGCAGCGGAAGGTGGCCCAGGTACTTAGACCCCTATCACCCATGTGGGAGACCGGGATGAAGCTCCTGGCTCCTGGCTTCAGGCTAGTCCAGGCCCAGCTGTTTCAGACATTTGGGGAGTGGAACAGTAGATGAAAGATCTGTCTCTCTTTCTCTGCCACTCTGCCTTTTAAATAAAATCTTAAAAAAAAAAAAAAAAAGTGCAGAGTAGCCAGGATATGATCCGGACTCTTGCATATGTCACCATCCCAAACAGTGGTTTAACCTGCTGCGCCGTAACTGTAGTGTACTCCTAAAATGAAGTGCAATACAGCAGTGAGGATAAATTACAGCTGCATATACAAGGGCACTTTAAAAAGTTCGTTGAAAATGGAATAAAAATACAGGGTTGTTTTGATGCAAAAAAAAATGAAAGCTGTATACAAGGGATTGTCAGAAAGTTCATAGGTAATGCATATTATGAAAAAACTATGCACATGTCAATCATGGTATAAATGTATTTTTGTATAAATTTCTAGTTAGAAACCACTTTTCTTTTTTTAATTTTTCTTATTTGAAAGAGGGCAAGAGAGAGAATTTCCATCTGCTGGTTCACTCCCCAGGTTTCTGCAGCAGCCAGAGCCTGGAACTCAACGTGGGTCTTCCACGTGGGTGGCAGGAACTCGGGTACTTGCGCTGTCACCACTGCCTCCCAGGCTGTGCGTTAGCAGGAAACTGGAATGGGACAAAGAGCTAGTACTGAACCCAGGCACTCCAGTATGGGATGCAGACGTCTGACTGCTGTTTCTCTGATCAGAGGGAGGGAGCAAAGAGAAGCTGGGCTCAGCCCTCTTGGTCTCTGAGTCCCATAATGGCGCCTTCTCACTCCTCCAAGGCACCAAGAAGCCCACCCATGCTGAAACATTTCAGCATTGAACACTGAGGTCCCCCTGACTTGTCATCCTCAATAGTTCCTGATCCTTCCTCACAGTAACTGTCATATTGGTGTGGTCAGGAACTCGCCCACCAGGCGACTAGGTCTGGGTTTGACAGGCCAAAAAATAACTTTGGAGCCTTAGTGCAAATTCATACCTCTTTGTTCACAGCTGTGGGCTAAAATGTACACAGGAAAGCAACCATTTACCCGTGATGTCCAACTGGACTGCAAGGAGGTATCTGCATCCGACCACACGCCTCAGCTTTATATGAGCTTACAGACAGTAGTGGCACCGAGCCAAACAGTTACTTAACAGGGCTGTGGGCAGCAAGCCAAGCAGGTGGGCCTGTTGGTTACCATGACATCAGTTGCCATAGAGGCACACAGATAAGGGGGCAAAGGCACAGAGGCATGGGAGCTTGATAAATTTTACTTATCGGCCTCATGTTCCTAACAATTGGGGATATTTGTGTGTGCACATAAATAATGCCCTAAACTGATTGGAGTTTATCTAGCAAGCAGCTGCTAGCATTGGTTCAGTAATTGATGCTATAATGTCCTCCTGTATGGTGTCAAAATGGCTGCCTTAGCTCCAGGCATGGTATCTGTCATCCACAAATAAATGTGTAGTAATTAATTATCCACAACAGCATAAAATTCTATAGTGTGAATATACTACAGTGTGTTGACTCTAAAAGTAAGCATTTGGGTTGTTTGCACCTTGCAGAGTTTGATTTTGTTTACGTTTTCTGTTTGTGCTAGCACACAAATATTTGCAATTAATGTTCTTTTACAAGTCTCCTAAAAGCACTAATTTCTGTACAGCCCAAACCTAGGTCTGAGTCATAGAGTATTCACAGTTCAGTTTTGTTTTATTATGCCCGTTATATATGTGATCTCCTATGATACATGTTGTTCAGTCCCTACTTTCATCCGCTACAGCAGCTGAGAAATGTGTCCGTTTCGCTCATCACTGTAGGCCCAACACTGGTATTCACGTAACAGATGCTTACTGGACATCTGCTGGGCACCAGGCTCAAGCTGGAAACACTTACTTGAGCTTCCCTCCTCTCCTCTTCCTCCAGCTCGGCCCCCAGTTCTGACAGTACAGTTTGCTAGTTCAAAGCCACAACGGTCATTATCCAAGACACGCTCCCTTGATACTGGTTGGAAAGGGCTTGAGCCTCCCAGGGTGCTGAGCCACATGACGTAGCCACGCAGCTGGCGCCCGCTCTGCCTGGAGAGTAAAGTGACTTGGAGCCCCTGACGCTCTGGTGCAGGGACAGCTCGCTCAGCAGCACGGAGCAGCCTGCCCGAGAAGCTGCCTCACAGGTGCTGACTGTGACTTCTCTCCCCGTACCTGTCCTCACACACAACTGTCCTTCCTTTTTGTCTGCACTCACCTGTGGCCATGGGACTGGAGGAGGAGTCCGCAGTCTTGGCTGTGAAGAAGAGTGGCACCAGTTAGCTCTTTATCCGTAGATCATGATTTGTCTATCAAACTAACCCCAGGGGCCAGCACTGTGGCGCAGCAGGTTAATGCCCTGGCTTGAAGTGCTGGCATCCCATATGGACGCCGGTTCAAGAACCGGCTGCTCCACTTCTGATCCAGCTCTCTGCTGTGGCCTGGGAAAGCAGCAGAAGATGGCCCAAGTCCTTGGGGCCCTGCACCCGTGTGAGACCCAGAAGAAGCTCCTGGCTCCTGGCTTCAGACCGACACAGCTCCAGCCGTTGTGGCCAGTTGGGGAGTGAACCATCCGATGGACGATCTCTCTCTCTCTCTTTCTCTCTCTCTCTGCCTCTCCTCTCTCTGTGTAACTCTGACTTGCAAATAAATAAATAAATCTTAAAAAAAAAAAAAAAAAAAAAACTAGCCCCAAACCCCAGGCATTGCTGTTTGGATTGGAAAGAGAACTGATACACAAGCCAAGGATGGCCCTATATGGGCCAAGCGTGACCGACACCAGGTACTTCTGGGGTGGCTTCACCCAGTTTCTATCTAGTAACTTCATTCCTACTGTTCTCCAATAAGATCAAGCAGTCAAATTCTGTCCTCAATATTACAAATGGTGGATGAATGAAGAGAAGACAGATTAGTGTAACTGGTACTGCAGTTTGTGATCCTAGTGATATTGAACGTTGCACTAGGTCCTTGTGTAGGGAAATGTGTGACCTGAGGCAGCTTCCCTTGCACCAAGCCTCCGTCAGAGAATGGAATCCCGTTTTAGCAGCACCGGATGGCTGCACCGGCTTGTCATGTCCCCAGCCATCACGTTGTGTCATTGTCAAAGTTCTGCTTTCGTCCCCAGCCCGACACTGAGTTCCTCATGAGAACTTCCCTGTGGGTCCTTTAACCCCTGGCAGATTGCTGAGTGCACACACAGCGAAGTTCCCATGAGTATTTGAGAGGCAGGGTAACCTTGTAAAGTTGGCAGTAATTCAACATAAAACATTTTATTCAGCTATGAAAATAACATAACAGTCAAAATATAAACAATGGAAGGGAATCCACGTGCCTTTTTCTCTACCACTCTCAACTCTTCTGCCCGAGGATATTTGTCAACAGTGTGTTGGGGGTTTTCCCAGACCTTCTCAAATACCCAGAACGCTAATCTGAAGGGGCCCCCCAGTACATGTGATAACATTACAGGACATTTTCCTTCCATGTCTAGTTGCCCCTTTTGAATTTCATTCTACAAATAGAAGGAAACCTCCCACTGCACGACAGCACAACAGTGGGCTTGGCCAGGTGGGTACAAGGGAATCGAGTAATGGAAAAAAACTGCTGGGCTCACATGAGGTTGCTTCAGGCTGCGATTCTGGGTAGACCTGAATTCCTATTTTCAGGAAAAGGCGGTGTGTTTTGGGATCTGTTTTCCTAAAGCTTCAGGTTGATTCCCTGTTATTTAGCATGAGTGACTGCATTTGCTTTCAGTATGATGTCTGGGAACCTAATGCAGGGGCTCGGTCCCACAAAACAGCCTCTCCTAATTTTTGTTTACATATAAAAGTGAAATTACACTGTAAATATTATGCTGAAACTTGCTTTTTTTTGAAAGATTTATTTATTTATTTGAAAGGCCCAGTTACACAGAGAGAGAGGTCTTATTTCCACTGGTTCACTTCACAGATGGCCTCAACGTTCAGAGCTGGGCCAATCGGGAGCCAGGAGCTTCTTTCAGGTCTCCCTCATGGGTGTAGGGGCCCAAGCACTTGATCCATCCTCTGCTGCTTTCCCAGGCACATTTGCAGGGAGCTGGGTCAGAAATGAAGCAGCTGGGGCATGAACCAGCACTCGTATGGGATCCTGGCACTGCAGGCGGCAGCTTTACCTGCTATGCCACAGCGCCGACCCCAGCAACTTGCTTTTTAACTTCAACAATATAGTTAGTAGTCCTGTGTGTGTACATATAGTTGTTTATTCCTTTAAGTAGCTGTTTAGGGTCATAATTTATTTAAATGGTTTTTTTAAAGATTTATTTTATTGATTTTGAAAACAGAGTTAAAGAGATAGACAGAGAGAGCTCTTCCATTCCCTGATTCACTCCCAAAGTGGCCGCAATGAGAAGAGATGGGTCAGGCCAAAGCTAGGAGCTAGGAGCTTCATCTGGTTTCTCAAGTGGGTGCAGAGACCCAAGGACTAAGGCCATATTCTGCTGCTTTTCCAGGCGCATTAGCAGGGAGCTAGGTCAGAAGTGCAGCAGCCAGGACTCAAACTGGCATCCATAAGGGATGCTGGCATTGCAAGCGGCAGCTTAGCCCACTGAGCCATGACAATGCTGGCCCCTATTTAAATTATCTTATATGATGGGGCCAGAGCTATGGCATAGTGGATTAAGCTGCTGACCCGGCTCCTTGCCAATGCACCTTGGAAAGCTGTGGAAGACGGCCCAAGTATGTGGGTGCCTGCAGCCATGTGGGAGACTTGGAAGAAGCTCCTGGCTCCTGGCTTTGGTCTAGCCCAGCTCTGGCCATTGGGGCCATTTGGGGAGTGAATCAGCAGATGGAAGATTCTCTCTCTCTCTCTTTCTCTCTTTCTTTCTCTCTTTCTCTTATTTATTTGAAAGGCAGAGCTATGGAGAGAGAGAGAGAGAGAGGCAGAGAAAGAGGAAGATCTTCCATCTGCTGGTTCACTCCCAAAATAGGCACAACAGATGGGTCTGGTCCAGGCTGAAACCAGGGACCCAGAACTGCACCCAGATCTTCCATGTCACTGACGGGGACCCAAGGACTTGGGCCATCTTCTGCTGCCTTCCCAGGTACATCAACAGGGAGCTGGGTTGGAAGTGTAAGGCCACCACAAAACACACCAAACACCGGTGTTAAAGAAAGGTTTATTGTCGGGTGGCGGAAGCCAACAGGCCAGAGGGAGAGAGAGAGCGCGCATGTGTGCGGGAAGCAGGTCCTGTTATGCTCTTGCAGGGAATAGGGAAGTGGGCCAGCAAATCCCATTAGGATGGGGGTGGAAAGCAGCAGAAGATGGCCCAAGTGTTTGGAGCCCTGCCACCATGTGGGAGATCCAGATGAAGTTTCTGAGTCTGGGCGTCAGCCTGGCCCAGCCATGGGCACTGCAGCTATCTGGGGAATGAGCCAGCAGATGGAAGCACTCTCTCACGCTCTCTCTCCTTCTTTTTCTGTAATTCTTACAAATAAATTAAATTAATAAATATTTTTAAAAGGACAGCCTTTGGCCTGAGTCGCAGCTCAATAGGCTAATCCTCTGTCTTCAGCACCAGCACCCCAGGTTCTAGTCCCGGTCGGGGCGCCGGATTCTGTCCCAGTTGCCCCTCTTCCAGGCCAGCTCTCTGCTGTGGCCCGGGAGTGCAGTGGAGGATGGCCCAAGTGCTTGGGCCCTGCACCCCATGGGAGACCAGGAGAAGCACCTGGCTCCTGCCATCGGATCAGCGCGGTGTACCAGCCGCAGCGAACCAGCTGCAGTGGCTGTTGTGGGGTAAACCAATGGAAAAAGGAAGACCTTTCTCTCTGTCTCTCTCTCACTGTCCACTCTGCCTGTCAAAAAAAAAAAAAAATTCAAAGAGAATGCATACTATGAAAAAGAAAATGCATGGGTTTCAAAATTTAAAAAAAGACAGCTTTTATATGCAGTTCCTTGGTTTAGAAAGTCAAAAAACAATAAAATAAATTTAGATTTAGAAATTATGATTTATAATGTACAGTACCGTTGTTGACTGAGACAGTTTGCATGGGTAATCGTTTTTATCCCGACATATTTCAGTAGTTCACATGTGTTAAATCCGGTGGTTGGGACCGGAGAAAAGCCTTGTCTGGTTCCTTTCCTCTTCTGACTTCAGCCACCTTCCCTGGCAGATAAGGGAACAGCCATAGCTGGACACGGTCTGTGCTCCTCGGAGAGCCTGTGGGACAAAAAACACATCCCCGCTGCTCTGATTCTCCTCGTTCTCTTCTTTGGAATCTATTCGTATGTGGGTGCAGGTCCTGGTCAAAAACACCCGGACTTCTGAGACTTTCAGTTTTGGAGGTGGACGCGCTCGAAGGGCAAGGCGGGAGCTCCCCTGCAGCAGTACAGGGCGCAGAGCTGGAGCTCCGTGGCTGGTGGCACGTGGCACGAGCTGGATCTCTAGGCCAGCACTCGGAGAAGCCTTCAGACAGGCTTTTTCAGCACGGTGCTGATACAGCTCGCGTCTGATTTCAACTCTGCCACTTCTAATCCTGCAGTTCTGCGACCTTGTTGTTAGCGCAGGGCTTCACGGGACTGTTGAGAACATCATGGTTGACTCACCAGTGTCACTGCAGGGTTGATGGAATGGGAATACTTCCTCAGTCTCCTTTCCCTGGCTCACTCTTTTTTTTTTTTTTTAAGATTTATTCTATTTATTTGAAAGTCAGAGCTACACAGAAGGAGAAGGAGAGGCAGAGAGAGAGGTCTTCCACCCGCTGGTTCACTCCCCAATTGGCCACAACGGCCGGAGCTGCACCCATCCGAAGCCAGGAGGCAGGAGCTTCTTCCAGGTCTCCCACGCGGGTGCAGGGGCCCAAGCACTTGAGCCGTCTTCCACCGCTTTCCCAGGCCACAGCAGAGAGCTGGATCGGAAGAGGAGCAGCCAGTACTCGAACCAGTGTCCATATGGGATGCCGGCACTGCAGGCGGCAAATTTACCTGCTACACCGCAGTGCCGACCCCTTTCGGCTTACTCTTACTGGGTGGCATGCAAATTTCTAGTGGTTGGTTGGGTTGTTCCTCTTTAAATGTAGAATAGCCAACTAAGTAGAAGAAACCACACAGACCAATGCATCATATGGAAATCGGTCTTCTTCTGGAAAGATCAATCAGGATCCCAGGTTTGGTCATCCCCAGAAAAATATGAATGTGGCCCATAATAGCCTCCAATAAAGAATGCAAAGGTAGGTAAATGGGAGGTATATAAGATGAGAGAGGGAGTAGGAGGTGGGATGGGAGTGGAGTGGGAGGACGGGAATGGGGAGAAGAACCACTATATTTCTAAAAGCTATACATATGAAATTTGTGTTCATTAAATAAAAGCCTTCTTTAAAAAAAATGCAAAGAGTTTTGCCTCTCTTGGAGCCCCTTGTAGGCCACTCTGGTTGAAGGTCTCTAACTTAAATAAATCTTGCTTGTAAATACGTCTTGCTTTTCTCTTTGCCTTGTCCTCTTGGAAATTTTTCTTCCATGTGAGACAAAGCACCGAGGTCATCTCTTTGCCGCCACCATTTCACCAGTAGCACAGATCCCTGCTGACGTGCTCGAGGAAGCTCCTGGCTCCTGGCTTTGGTCTGGCTAGCTCTGGCCATTGCGACCACTGGGGAGTGACCCATTGAATGGAAGGCTTTTCTGTCTTTCACTCTCTCTCTCTCTCTCTCTCTCTCTCTGTGACTCTATCTTTCAAATAAATAAACAGTCGACAAGACCTTTCTAGTCAAAGTGATCAATTATAAAACACCATCAGCTGGGTGGCAGCATTGTGGCATAGTGGGTAAATCCGCTGCCTGTGATGCCAGCATCCTATATGGGTGCTGGTTTGAGACCCAGCTGCTCCACTTCCAATCCAACTCCCTCCTAATGAGCCAAGGAAAGCAGCATAAGATGCCCCAAGCACCTGGGTCCCTGCACCCACATGGGAGACCCAGAAAAAGTTCATGGCTCCTGGCTTAGGCCTGGCCCAGCCCTGGCTGTTGTGGCCATCTGGATTGTCCACCAGCATATACAAGATATCTGTGTGCCTGTGTGTCCGTGTGTATGTGTCCATCTCTCTCTCTAACTCCGCATTTCAGATAAATTTTTAAAAACATTTTTATAGAGTAACATATTTTATAAAAAATACCACCAACTGCTTAAGAAAGTATCTGTGCCTTAATCTTGTTACCAAGATCAGAGCTTCAGTTCCCGCTTTGCCACCAACTGGTTCTATAAGCAAATGATAAACTCTCAGAGTCTCTTGCAGAACGGAGATGATAAAAATATCTACAGAATGCTGAAGATTTTACAAAGCACTGGATGTGAAGAAGCATTAGGCCCTAGCAAATTGTGACACTCATTAGATTTAGGTAAGGTAAAGGGAGGAAAAAAGGAAATTCATTTTCCTGGAAATGACATTTCAGCAGAGAAATAGCTCAGAGGCTTTGATCGAGAAGTGTCGGCACCTGTCTGAACCTCTGCTCACCTCACCCGCAGAGGGGAGAGAGGGCGTGAGGGCACCATTAGGTGCGTCTGCCTCAATCAGCAGTAGCCACACACGTTAAATGTTCCCTGTGTGGCCCGCGCTGTCCTCCCTGCTTTCTGCTGATTGATTGTCTGATCATCACAACACCATTGAGGCAGGCTTTGCTTTCTGTTCAGACCTGAAGGAGAGGTCTTTCTAAATTCTTTTTGTTTTGCCTTATTTTAATAATTTATTGACTTAGTTTATTCAGGGGCGTTGTTCCTTTTTTGAGAAAGAAAATACAGAGAAGAACTCAACATTGGTTATCTAATGCCACATAACAAATCACCCCAAAACTTTCGCAACTCTGGAAAAACGAACATTTTTTATGTCACCTGATGTCTAAGGGTCCGGAAGCAGAGAGTGACGTAGCTTGGTGGTTGTTCTTCAGCCTCACGAGGTCATGGTCAGGCTGCTGGCCAGAGCTGTGTTCATCTGAAGAGGCGGGAGGGTCTGCCTCCGAGCTCACTCGTCTGGCTGCTGCGGGGAGACTTCAGTTCCTCACACACCCCGGAGAGAGGGGACATGAAAGAGCCCAGGAGAGAAGCGGCAGTCTCCTAGTCTTGGCCACGACAGCTCATATTCTGTTTACGGGAAGCAAGACACCAAGTCCAGCCCCAACGAAGAGAAACTAAGCTCCACCTCCCAGGGAGGGAATATCAAAGAATTTATGAATGTATCCCAAAACTACAAGGAGTACAAAGAAAGACAAAACGGTGGTGTGCTCCCTGCCGCAAATCGGCAATTATTACCATATTTTCCTCAAGAACACTTTCGATAAAAAGAATATTAGAAATATGCCCCGTCCCAATCCCCTTCCGATTCTCAAGACATAACAGCAGTCAAATTACGTGATGCATCTGCCCACTCTTTTTAAAATTTTGACATACGAATAAACAGTGAAAACAATGCATGGTATTATTTTGTAGTTTTTAAAAACTTTTCATAAATGGTATAATACAGGAAAGCAGTAGAAGATGATCCAAGTCCTTGGACCCCTGCACCCACATGGGAGACCCGGAAGAAGCTCCTGCCTCCTGGCTTCAGATTGGCGCAGCCAACTGGGGAGTGAACCAATGGATGGGAGACCTCTCTCTCTCTGCCTCTCCTATCTCTGTGTAACTCTGACTTTCAAATAAATAAATAAATCTTTAAAAATAAATAAATAAATAAGTGGTATAATACATATTCTGGAACTTCCTTTTTACGTTGAGTTTTGTTTTTGAGATTTACATATGCTGATACATTTAGACTTAGTTCAATATCCCACTGAGTAAACTGCTTTGAGTTCATCTGTTGTTGGAGATTGTCCCCTAGATTGTAAATCACCATTCTAATCAACGCTGCACCACGTAGCTTCCTCATGTCTCCTTGTAAGCATGGACAAGCGTTTCTGTACAGCAGTGTTTCTTGAGTGTTTTGAGCCCAGCCCACAGAGAGAAGTTTCTCATTGTGACCGGCTAGAGACGTAACTGAAACCAAAGTTTCGTAAAGGAGATGTTCAACGTCCTCTGCTGTTACCTACTTTGAATCTTTTTTTGGACAGGCAGTTAGACAGTGAGAAAGAGAGACAGAGAGAAAGAGGTCTTCCTTCCATTGGTTCATCCCCCAAATGGCTGCCACGGCTGGCGCGCTGTGCTGATCCAAACCCAGGAGCCAGGTGCTTCCTCCTGGTCTCCCATGCGGGTGCAGGACCCAAACACTTGGGCCATCTTCCACTGCACTCCCGGGCCACAGCAGAGAGCTGGCCTGGAAGAGGAGCAACCAGGACAGAATCCGGCGCCCCAACCGGGACTAGAACCCCGAGTGCCAGCGCCGCAGGCAGAGGATTAGCCTAGTGAGCCGCGTCGCTGGCCATGAATCTACTTTTTAGCATTGCCAGTTGAGACCCTCTGAATTGAATCTGGATGCACCACGGAGATCTCCATCTGCAGTTCAAAGAGGAGACTCGGAAGGCTTGTGTCCAGCCAGCACATGTTCCATGTTCCATGTTCCATGTTCCATGTTATGTGTGCCTGTTACAGCAGTTGAAGCTTTACAAGGGACTGCAGAATTGGCCTTCAAAGTAGTTGGGCCAATCTGCACCGCACGCAGCGACGCGGGAGAGTTCCTTTGTGCCCACAGCAACACCCACTCTCAATACTGTCAGATTTTTCATTTTTGCCAGCCTCATTATCAGGCCTCATTGAAGGGTGGGAAGAAAGCAGGCCTGCATGAATGTGCTGCTTCTGTGTAGGAGGCACAGATATGCCGGGAAAACTGTCTCCTGTGTTGGCCCTCCTGCAGAGTCCCTTGTAAAACAGTGTAAGGGAGAAGGGACGCTACCGGGCACCTCTCAGAGGACTGGTGTGCAAGGCCCCCTCCCTGGGGAGAGGCCCCCTCAATGCTTCCCCGCTTTGCGCAGGCCTGTACCCTCCCAGCTGCCCTGGCACACAGCAACCATTCATGCTGGTTTGCGGGAACTCGAGGCATTACGTCCAGACTGCTGCTGCCCTCGCTCTTCCTGCTGCTCTCAGGGCGTGTGCAGCCCGGTACCCACATGGGAAAGGAAGCCCCCAAAGCCCCGTGTGAATGGGATTTGGAGGTGTGGCCTTTGGAAGGTGATTAAGGTTAGATGAGGTCACGATGGTGTTAGTGACTTTATAAGGAGGGGAAAGAGAGAGCTGAGACAACTCCGTCTCACCATGTGATGCCCTCGCTCATGACACCCTGCAGCAAGAAGGCCCTCACCGGGAGCGGCCCCTTGACCTGGGACCTCCAGAACCACGCGCCCTTCCCCTCTGTAAGTTACCTGGTCTGTGGTGTTAAATGACAGCCCCAGAACACCGGCTACGGCCCCTTGCATCCTCTCCCGCTGCCCCTGGCTGCCCCGTTCCCCAGCACGGAGACCTTCGCGCGCTCTCTCGGAGGGCCTGCTCCATCAGCCACCCTACCTTTGTCTCCCTCGCCCTTTCTCCAGCACAGAAGCATGCTGAGGTTCCTCCCGGAGGAAGGACTCCCGTGGAGATCCTGCTCCTCTCTGACCTGTTCTTGCTCGTTCTCGGGCCCACACAGCACTTCCCCTCGCGGGGGTCCTTCATGCGCTTGCGCGGGGCTCCACCTGCCTGTATGGTCAGCGCCGATGGGCAGGAGACTTCATCTCCCTAGTACCTGCTGCAGAAGAGGCTCCCAGGACACATCTGAAAGTTAAGAAACCACCTCTAGCCGCAAGCCTCTTCCTCTTCTCCACGCCTGCACAGACAGGTGATTGGAAATGGACAGCATCCATGCCACACCCTCCCCCGCTGGACAAGCAGTGCTGGTGGCTCCTCAGCCTGCAGAGTAAGGTGCACTCTCAGCTTAGCACAGAATGGTCCTGGGCGCACTCCCTCCCACCCCCACCCCACCCCCAAAGCAAGATGGATGCAAACTCCCCTCGCTGATGTCTATGGTGGCCACCAGCCCGTGGTAGGGGGCGTGGAGGGAGGGAAGAGAGAGCAACTCACCTCAGTGTCTGTAGATCCCACCCATTTGTTGGTGCCATGGTGGTTTATCTCCTGTTCCTTTCCTGCCTTGAAAAAACGTCTCCCTCTCATCTCAGAGGGAGGGAATCTCACATTTCACTGGGAGCTCACGAGGTGGCAGGCATTAGTCTAAATGTTTTATTTACCTTTGCACTTTTTGTGTAGTTTTCTTCAAAACCAACGGGATATACTAAAGCATATATTAAACCAGATCAACATTATCAATCATGTATCAATATATGTCAAAATATACTGTATGTATGTCACCAGACAGAAGTAATGGGGTTCTTGTCTTCATGCAAGAAGGAATTCAGGTGTGAGACAGAGAGCAGAGTTGCAAGGTTTTTCTGGGGTCAGGGCATCCATCGGAATGGAAGGGACAGAGAGAGTGCCCGGTCACTCAGACCAGGGGAAAGCAGTTACGTGGTTAAATGGAGAGAATACAACTGGTAGGCCAGGCGGGCGGCTCAGTGGAGAGCAGAGGGCTGAGTGGCAGTCTATGTAGACTCAGGCTTATAAGGGCAAAGGGGTCCAGGTTTCTCCTTCCCCCTCCCCTCTTCCTCCTCCTCCAGGACAAAGGTCGGATGAGTGTCAACTAGGAAATTCCTCCCCAGGTTTGCTGGCACCATGCAGAGGGGCGTCCCCCTTAGGTGTGTGCCTGGGGAGAAGGACGTTTGTCCAGCCAGGTGGAGAGAGAATTCTCCTGGGAGCGTTCCTTGGGGGGAGGGTTGGGGCCACCTGGAAGGTTATCGGGGTCTGGGCAGGACTTGGAAGAGTGGATGCTGGGCTGCTTCCAAAGTGGGCCTCTGCAGATGCAGATGTCCTCCGGCCCCTCCCCCCCCCCCACAGGCTAATTTCTAGCTTCCCACCTAACATAGATGTCAAAAATCAAAATGACTAAGACCAAAAATGTGGAATGCACCAAGAGAAAGGGAATGTTCTGGTGACTTCCATAATATGAGAAGATGCAAAAGGCTTGCACAGTGTATGTGCTTTGTGTTATGTGAACGTAGGCCCTGTGACTTCTCTGGCATGCGTGATAGTCATGATGTGCCAGGCTCCACATCAAGTCCTCGCCCACCCTGGCACTCTCCTGCCTTCTGTCTCCTGCTTTGCTTGCTCTTTTTCCCCTTCCTCTCACTCAATCCCGTTACGTTCTGCTGTTTCATTTTTCTCTCTGCCTATCTCGGAAACCCATCAACAGCTTTCTTGTTGCCGTTCTAGGCCAAAAAGGTTACTGCCCCCTTGTCTAAGCGGAAGTGAAAGCTCTCAGAGAGGAAGGCTTCCAGTCACGGGGTCTCGTGGTGCTGCTGAACTCGGAGCAGGACGAGCCATGTGTGCGCACGGCGCCGTAGACTGACCAGGCGTTCAGTTCCTCAGCTGCGGGCTTGTCCAGAGTTCTTTGCCGGGTTCCCAGTCACTGTGAGAATCCCGAGGCCCTCCTGTTTCCACTTCACACGGATGCCTTGAGACCAGAGATGTCCACCTTTCATCTGCACAGGAGAAGCTGCAGAGGGAAGTCTCTCTGGGGCTGGAAAGTGAGAAGAGAAACAGAAGTGCTCCTTTGCAGGGCAGAGGTTTGCAATGTGGGATGTGGAGAAGTCACCGAGCTAAGAGTGGCGATCCTGACACTCTGCGCTTTGATGCCTTCCTGGAGAATGCTTCAGAAAACCACAGCCCCTGGATGCGTCTTCCTCTGTTTGGGTTTAAATCAAAGCTGGCACAATAGGCAGTTCCCCCATTTGATGTTTTCTGATTTCTCCACTTGCAGGCAAACCAGAAGAAAGCGAGTGATAAATCATTCCTTTGGTTCAATTTGAAGAAAAAGGTATTCACTTATTTGCAAAACTTTTCAAGTGCTTTCTGAATACCAGACTCAATATTTAAACAAACCAAATCCTGGAGACCAAGCAGATGCTATAAATCATCAAAATAACTCCCTACTCCCCCTCCCCGCCAAACAAACAGGCATTAAAAGAAAATTAGTGTTGAGGAACAGAGCTGGTGGGTAGGTGGTTTATAGCTTGTAGGTTGATGATCTGACAACATTTTATCAGAGAACTTTGCTGACTAGCGAAAAGCAGTGGATTGCTAAATGCTGAGAGATTGTCATGAATACTTAAGGGGAAGGTATTGTTTTCTGGAAATAGGGCAGTGTTTGAATGCTGTAGCCCTACAGTTGTCTCATTCCTAGGGACAAACAGATCTGCACCTCTGTGGGGAAGCCTCTTTGATTTGATAAAGGCAATTCCATTCCTGCCTAGGCCTCCTCCTCCTCCTCAATCGACTCCCACCAATGTGAATTAATCGCTACCTTGTTGGCTCATTAGATCTTGGTGTCATTGTGATGTATGTGTTATTACAATGATAGATACAAAGCTACAAAATGCAATCTCTGCTTAATGAATTTGAAGGCTATACTTCGGAGATGAGAAACTTTGCATCATGCAATTGATGCAGGAAATGAGTTTGCTGGCCTATTGCAGAGTCATTGGAGAGAGAAGAGAGGAACGCCCTGGGGCTTCGACCTCAGGGGCACCCTGAGCTCTCTGATTGGTTTCAGGGATGAGGCAGTGACGAGCTTTTGCACACTGGACCATCACGGGGCTCCATTTTTGGCCAACTGCAGGCAACCAGTTCATTGAATGAGCCGGACACAGCTGGGGGCAGAGGAACACAACTTTCCTCTTTCACACCCCTTCCATCAAAACATTCTTTCCCATTCTTGCACGAAATCTTAGGCAGACAACCTAGCTTTCCTGCTCAAGTGTCATTTAATATGAAAATGTTTGGCCGGCACCACGGCTCACTAGGCTAATCCTCCGCCTTGCGGCACCGGCACACCAGGTTCTAGTCCCGGTCGGGGCGCCAGATTCTGTCCCGGTTGCCCCTCTTCCAGGTCAGTTCTCTGCTGTGGCCCGGGAGTGCAGTGGAGGATAGCCCAAGTGCTTGGGCCCTGCACCCCATGGGAGACCAGGAGAAGCACCTGGCTCCTGGCTCCTGCCATCGGATCGGCGCGGTGCACCGGCCGCGGCGGCCATTGGAGGGTGAACCAACAGCAAAGGAAGACCTTTCTCTCTGTCTCTCTCTCTCTCACTGTCCACTCTGCCTGTCAAAAAAAAAAAAAAAAAAAAAAGAAAAAGAAAAAGAAAAAGAAAAAAAAGAAAATGTTTAACTCTCATTTGATCGAGAGCTTCCCCGCCAGCCTCCCCTCCCCCACTTCCTTGTGTCCTCAGGCCTCAAGCAAATGGGAAATGCAGAGTGTGGGCACAGAGGGGACAATGTCTTACTTCCTAAATGTACTTCCCAAACTTTCTAGCCTCTTGTGTGATACAATTGGTGGGGACGGGTTGTAGGGAAGTGCTCTGTGGCAGGTGTGGTGAACTTTCTGGGTCCCCGCTTCCCAGGCCCTGCTACCTCCAGGCTCCTTCAGAAAAAAAAAAAAAAAAAAAAAAAAAAAACCACACTGACCACTGCTTTCTCCCCCACTTCCGACCCCAAATGCTGTCCCCAGCTGCGAGCTTTGCATGGCTATCATGCCCTTTACAAAGGTCATTTTGGTGGAACCTCCTTTAAGATGACTAAAATCCAGCTCTTTGAAAGTAACCCACATGCTTCCCATGGAAAAACCTGTATGTTTTCCCCACAGGAATTGATTTACAACTTGGGCTTTTCAGAGAAGCAAATACAGATAGACAGAGATAGAGACAGGGGCATAGAGCTAGATGTGGGTACGGGTATAGACAGAGATACAGATGTAGATATGTATAGATATAGATACAGGTATCGGGATATAGATACAGGTATAGATAGATAGATACGTTAGTTAGGAAGTCAGAAATGAGCTTGTTTGTGTGTGACGAAGGACTAAGGAATTGACATCCAGGTCCAGCATCCGCATCTCAAAATCATCCCGATAACCTTCCAGGTGCAGCCCAGTGTCTGCACTTCAAACATCCTGCCCAGATCCTGATGACCTTCTGGGGGGTCCTGCCCCTTCTGCCCGAAAACCACCCTTCCTCTAAGGCGGGGCAATGCCAGCCAGGCTTCCCCTGTCTGATAACTTCAGGGGGAAAACTCAGAGAGGAAGTTTTCATATTTACATCCAACAAGTCCTTTGGGAGGAGAAGGAGAGGGGGAGGGAAGGTGGGAAGGCAAGCCCCATCCCCTTAGAAGCCCCAGCCTAAATGTGAACTGCGCACTCCCTCTCAGGTCCTGTCTGGAGAGGTGCCCATCCGTTCTTACGGATGTCCCTACCCTGATAAACCTTGCTGTTTGCTTTCCCCTGCTCTCTGTCTCTCGCCTGAATTCTTTCTTGCGCGAAGGCAAGGACCCTTTGCTTCTCCAGTAATAGACAGAAAGATAGATAACGATACAGATATTGACAAAGATACAGACAGATGAAGATGAAGAGAGAGTTAATAAAGAAAATGCTCATGTAATTAAGGAGGCTAAATCCCAAGCACCAGCAGCAGCAAATGAAGATCCAGGAAGATCGGATGTTTCAGTTCAAGTGCAAAGACAGGAAACTAAAACGGATGTTCTAGCTTGAAGGCAATCAGGCGGGAGAAATCCTGCCTTCCTCACGGGAGGGTCAGCCTCTTTGTTCTACTCAGACCTTTCATTGATTGGACGGGGTCCAGCCACCATGACGGGGGCCACGGGCTTTCCTCAGCCCACAGACTCAAAGGGTGATCTCAGTCGGGAACACCCTCATACACATAGAGAATAAAGCTTGACCGAATATCTGGGCATCCTGTGGTCCAGCCACGTTGACCCACAACAGCCATCACCAACTCTACTCACTGCCATCACACAATCTTCACCAAACCTCCTCCCACTGAGATGTTTCCAGATGTATGACAGGTTCATGACTCCTCCCAATTCCAGGGACATACGCCAAGCTGTCAAAGGGGCTCCTGAAGCCTCCCTCATCCCTGCCTGGAGAGTGTGAAGTACCCTGTCCCCTGGTGGAGGTACAGGCACTCGTCACTTTCCCATCACACATGAGTCGACTAGAAGATGACTCCATGGAGAACTTAGGTTAGGCCAGACTGATAGAAAACCTCAAATGCATGATAGAATGACCAGAATGTCTGGAGGGGCCCAACACCCACCCAGTCTCTCCAGTGTCTTTAGGTCCAGATGTGAGCAGCGTGCCCATCTGCCCTGCCCACCTGCAGGCACACCGTCAGGAACAGATACTTTTCAAATCAGATCTGAACCCTGTGTTCTGTCTAGCATGAAGGCAGCACCCGATCTTACTGCGGTGGGTAAGTCTAACTCTCCGCATCTATTCTTGAACAGGTCACTACCACAGAGAGGAAATGCGGTCTTGTTCTTTCTGGGTCTCCTGTTCATGTACTCATTCATTCAATGACCTTTGGTTGAGAGCTCAAGAAGCAGCTGGAGGAAAGGGGCTTCTCCAAGGCCTCTGTGGCCCTTGGCCAGCTTCCGGTGCAGAAGGAAGATGGAGCCCTCTCCCAGGGCTGGCTGAAGGACGCAGTGGTGCCAACGCAGGCAGCCGCGGAACTCCTCTGGGTGCGACGCCTTCCTGTGCTACTCCCCTGGGAGCCCTCAGTCCGCAGCCCCAACGTGGAGTCTGTGGAGTCTGCAGCCAAGAGAGGACTCCTCCCTGTGCTGTCCAAAGGCAGAGAGCGTCTGGCCATTCACCTGCAGGTTCCTCCCGTCCCCTCTTCAGCTGCTTCAGGATTCTCGCTCTTGCAGCATCTCCCTTCCGGCCATTTCTTTCTGGCTTTCCTGGCTCCTTCCCTCACCCCACCCTCCCCTCCCATCCATTTGGTGCCCTTTGGCTCCTTTTTTTAGCAGAACAGTCGCTGTCCTCGAAAAGATTTTAGTCTGGTGGCTGGCGCTGTGGCCCAGTGGGCTTAGCCTCTGCTTGCAGCACCAGCATCCCATATGGGTGCCAGTTTGTGTCTAAGCTGCTCTACTTCCCATCCAACTCTCCACTTACGGCCTGGGAAAGCAGTGAAAGATGATCCAAGTACTTGGGCCGCTACACCCACATGGAAGACCCGGAAGAAGCTCCTGGCTCCTGGCTTCAGATCGGCCCAGCTCTGGTCATTGTGGCCATTTAGGGAGTGAACCAGCAGATGGAAGACCTTTCTCTCTGTCTCTCCCTCTCTCTGTCTGTAACCCTACCTTTCAAATAAAGTAAATAAATAAAAAAATCATTACAAAAAGATTTTAATACATTCCATTGTTGTAATTACCATCATGAGTGGTCTGCCTCTATGATACCCCCACTGTGGGGAGTATAGTCTGTTCCTACTTGGTTAGACTCTGCTTCCTGATGTTAGCAGTTCATAGTCCCATCCTCTGCCTGCGGCTTTAAAAAGGTTTATGCTTATTCGGTGTTCAGTGCTGTGAATGTAAGCTGGCTACACTGCTTTCAGAATGCACTTTCTCATAGAGCTAGAAAATAAATTGATTCAAATGACATTTTCGGCCGGCGCCGCGGCTCACTAGGCTAATCCTCCGCCTGCGGCGCCAGCACACTGGGTTCTAGTCCCGGTCGGGGCGCCGGATTCTGTCCCGGTTGCCCCTCTTCCAGTCCAGCTCTCTGCTGTGGCCAGGGAGTGCAGTGGAGGATGGCCCAAGTGCTTGGGACCTGCACCCTATGGGAGACCAGGAGAAGTACCTGGCTCCTGCCATCGGATCAGTGCGGTGCGCCGGCCGCGGCGGCCATTGGAGGGTGAACCAACGGCAAAGGAAGACCTTTCTCTCTGTCTCTCTCTCTCACTGTCCACTCTGCCTGTCAAAAAAAAATGACATTTTCACACTCAAAAAGAAGTTTTTAGATCACTAAAGTCAGTGGTCTTCAAAACAAAAATGTTTCAAATGCACGTACACACACATACCTGTTGATTTTAAGGCTGTTAATTTCAGAAAAAAACAAACTTCAGTTACCCACATGGCTGAGGATTTGTTCTTTCTGACAACTTTGGCTTTTATGATAGCATGCCTAAAACAGAGGAGAGAACTGCCATGCTGATCTGGTTTTCAGTGGAAAGCTTACCAGATATGATGTCATATTTCCTGAAATATCAATGAAAAGAGGATGCTTGGTTTTTCCAATGTGCGGGCCCAACATAAATTTAGCTCTATGCAACACTATCAGACCTGGCCATATTTAGCCCACCCATCTTTAGTTCAGGCATGGTTCTTCAAACATGGTTCTTTGTGCAAGATTTTGTACCGTGTTTAATTCTGGGTATGTTCTGAGATACAAGTCAAAACCAAGCTTTAACTCTAAATGAAAACACAGTTACTTAAAATGTATGTCTTTGTAACTGCAGTAAAGGATTTCCAACTTAAGTCAGAAAACATTAGTTTTTTATTGTTCACATTTTCTTATTGTGAAATGTATCAGACCCCCAGTGAGGGCATACATATGTGTATGTGCCATTTAAAGATGAATTGTTTTCCAGCTCTCTGCTATGGCCTGGAAAAGCAGTCGAAGATGGCCCAAGTGCTTAGGCCCCTGCACCCATGTGGGAGACCTGGAAGAAGCTCCTGGTTCCTGGTTTTGCATTGGCCCGGCTCTGGCCGTTGCAGCCATTTGGGGGAGTGAACCAGTGGATAGAAGACTTCTCTCTCTGTCTCTCCCTTGCCCCTTTTTAAAAAGATTTATTTACTTATTTGAGAGGCAGAATTATAGAGAGAGAGAGAGCGAAAGAGAGTGAGCAAGCAAGCTATCTTCCACCTGCTGGTTCACTCCCCAGATGGCCGCAACAGCCAGAGTTGTCGGAAGCCAGGAGCCAGGAGCCAGGAGCTTCTTCCAGGTCTTCCACATGGGTGCAGGGGCCCAAGTACTTGGGCCATCTTCTACTGCTTTCCCATGCCATAGCCAAGAGCTATGATCAAAAGTGGAGCAGCTGGGACTTGAACTGGCACCCATATGGGATGCTGGCACTGCAGGTGGCGGGTTTACTTGCTATGCCACAGCACCAGCCCGTAGATAAATCTTTTTAAAATAATATGAATTTTTTCTTACAAAGAAGATTTATACTTTTATCTTTTTATTTGAAAGGCAGAGTTGCGGAGAGAGGGAGAGATCTACCATCCACTGGTTCATTCTCCAAATGGCCACAAATGGCCAGGGCTGAGCCAGACGAAAGCCAGGAGCCTGGAACTCCACCTGGGTCTTCTACATGGGCAGAGAGCCCCAACACTTGGGCCGTCTTCCACTGCTTTCCCAGGCACATTAGCAGGGAGCTATATCAGGCGAGGAACACCTGGGACTTTCAGTGGTGCTCATTTGGGATGCCAGCATCACAGGGGGAGGCTTAACCCACTGTGCTACACCTGTGGCCCCAAGAGGAATCACTGTAACGCATGCTGTATCTACTGTGCGTCTTAAGAACAGAGCCAGTTCTGTAGGACACCAGTACCTCAGACGTTTCTTTTATGCCTTTCGCCGTTGATGGCCACCCCTTCCCATCCTTGGTTAGCAATTATGTTGAACCTTTCTTAGTCTTCCATGCTTCTGTTATTTACTTTATCCTAGTCTGTGTCCCTAAGCATTATGTTGCCTAATTTTTTATAGTTTTACAATTTAATTACATTTTACATTTAATTTTAAGAGATTCAGCATAGTTTGTAGATGTAATTCCAAAAATATAATGATATTCCCTTCTTCCCGCTCTCTCTTGCTGTCTAGTTTTGCTTGCTTGTGCAACTTACATAAATGGAATCAAACGTATATAGGCTTGTGTGGTTTACCTTTTTGTTCAACCTTTTTTTAAATATATGTATTTATTTGGTTATTTCAAAGTCAGAGCTACAGATATATAGAGAGAGCTTCCATTCTCTGGTTCACTCCCAACATGACCACAGTGACCGGGGCTGGGCTGGACTGAAGCCGGGAGCCAGGAGTTCTTTGGTTCTCCCATGTGGATGGAGGGGCCATCCTCAGCTGCTTTCCCAGGTCATTAGCAGGGAGCTGGATCAGAAGTGGAGCAGCCTGGACTTGAACTAGTGCCCATAAAGGATGCTGGTGTCACAGTCAACAGCTTTAACCACTACACCCCAACACCAGCCCTACAGCCTGTTTTGCAGATTCATCAGCCATAGATACACAAAGCTGTGATTTACTGGACTTTGCTTCTCTGTAGTGTTCCGCTGTCTGAGGAGACCACAGTTCTAGTGGCAGTAATCCATTCTACTGCTCACGGATATCTGAGCAGTTTCTGGTTCTCTGTCTCTTTATCGACGGCACAAGTTTCTCCAGAGTACAAAGCTAGAGTGGGGAGTCCCAGTACGCACGCAAGCAGGTGAGGCGCCGTCAAGCAGCGAGACTGAGCACGTGCTGCCTCTCATGCAGCGCGAATGGTGCTCAGAGAGGAGACCGCGGGCACGCTCTCCGCACGTGAGGCAAGGCCTGGTACCTGACCTCCTGCAGCCGTCCACACGTATCAAAACATGTTGTCCTCGGAATTATATGTGATTTTTACTGTCGATTTTAAATTAAACAAATAGCCATATCCTAGGCCAAAAATTAGATTAAGAAATCAAAGCAGCACTGAACTACAGTATTCACAGAACACGTGTCCTGTGATGATGTAATTTCTGCGCTGAGACTGAGACAGTGGGAAGAGCTGTGCTTTCTGCTGTGGCTTCAAGACAACATGTAACTACCACCAGTCCCACAGGAAGAGAGTCCAGGACACTTGACACAGGTGCTCAGGTTTTCCAACTCAGAGGATGGGAGTTTCAGCGAGGTAGTTCACCAAGTCTGCGGTACGTGTTAGACGCGTGATGCTTTATAGGAAGAAAACTGACGCTTGGCTGAAAGGAACACTATGGCGCTGGACAAGCTCTAGAGGCCAATCAGGCAGCCTCTCCGGCTCTCAGTTCTCAAGTTCAAAAACTACAACGTTTGTGTTCCATGACCTCTGGGTCGCTCCCAGCGCTGCAGGACACTTCTGGAAATGACAGTGTTGCTTGCCCCCTTGTGGTTCCCTCCGGGCGTGCAGCTAGAGAAACTGAAAATGGTGGTTATTGCCTCTCAAAAATTAGAATTTATAATTTTGAAATACGAAAACTAAAAAAGCTTTTTGTGAAGTTATTAACAATTTTGAAAACACATTCAAGTGAAAAATTATTTTTCTCAGATAAGAATTAATATTTGGTTTTAACATTACGTCCTTTAATGTATAGCAAGAGGACCGGTGCTGTGGCTTAGCAGGTCAATCTGCCGCCTGCAGTGCTGGCATCCCATGTGGGTGCTGGCTCAAGTCCTGGCTGCTCCACTCCCGATCCAGCTCTCTGGTGTGGCCTAGGAAATCATTAGAAGATGGCCCAGGTCCTTGGGCACCTGCACCCATGCGGGAGACCCAGAAGAAGCTCCTAGCTTCGGATCGGCTCAGCTCTGGCCGCTGTGGCCATCTGAGGAGTGAACCAGTGGATGGAAGGCCTCTCTCTCTCTCTCTCTCTCTCTCTGCCTCTGCCTCTCTGTAACTCTGCCTTTCAAATATATAAATAAGTAAATAAATCTTTAAAAAAATGTATAGGGAGAGATACATATAAAATACCTTTCAACCTTTATTAAATCCATACTGTGACTTCTGATATTTAGACTATCTCCTTTGAAAAAATCATCAGCAACAAAACAAACATGAAGGCCATTTAAAAATAATCATGTCCTGGGGCTGGAGCTGTGGCATAGCGGATGGGGCCGCTGCCTGCAGTGCTGGCATCCCATATGGACACCAGTTCAAGTCCCGGCCACTCCACTTCCAATCCAGCTCTCTGCTGTGGCCTGGAAAAGCAGTGGAAGATGGCCCAAGTCTTCGGGCCCCTACTCCCACGTGGGAGACCAGGAAGAAGCTCCTGGCTCCTGGCTCCTGGCTTCAGATCAGTGGGGCTCCAGCTGTTGCAGCCAACTGGGGAGTGAACCGGCAGATGGAAGACCTCTCTCTGCCTCTCCTCTCTCTGTGTAACTCTGACTTTCAAGTACATAAATAAATCTTTTTTAAAAATAAATTTTTAAAAAATCATGTGCTTTTGCTGTATGCTTATGATTTTGCATTTATTTTTTATGTAACTGCAACTCACTTCCTTTTATTTTTAAATATTGCATTTATTTACTTGAGAAGCAGAATTATAGTCAGAGAGAGGCAGAGACAGAGAGAGAGGTCTTCCATCTGCTGGTTCACATCCCAAATGGCCGCAATGGCCGTAGCAGCACCAATCCAAAGCCAGGAGCCAGGAGCTTCTTCCAGGTCTCCCATGTGGGTACAGCACTTGAACCATCTTCCACTGCTTTCCCAGGCCATAGCAAAGAGCTGGATCAGAAGAGGAGCAACCCCAGGACAAGAACCGGTGCCCATATGGGTTGCCAGTGCCGTAGGCGGAGGCTTAGCCTACTACACCACAGTGCTGGCCCCTGACTCAATTTCAAAACAACATGAGAAAAAAGGGATTCAGGACTCATGGTGCCCTCAACATGAAAAAAAAAAAATTAATGCCATACCCTTTTCCTAGATCACTGCCATTAATCATTAAGTAAAGACTAGAGGATTCTGGGAGATTAAATGAAGTAACTGAAATAGTATGCAATCCATAGTAGGAATTCAGTATTTGTTCAATGAATGTTAATATGAATCTTAAAAAGAGAAAAACATTTTCTCCAGGGAAGGCTGAGTGTTTTTAGAGATTCAGGTGAAAGAGAATAATATTGATCTACTCTGAAACCCTTGACAACAGAATTTACCACATTAAGACTGAGTTTCTCCATTTGCAAGGAGGGAATACAAATTCCTGATGTCAAAATGCCCAGGACATCATAGAGATTAGTGAGCTGAATGTTGTTAAAGAGTGTCGTATAAAGCAGTTCAGTGTCGTCGGAGTGGCTGCAGGGGTACTGTGCGTCAGGGACGCTCCCTTGACTTGGGACAGGTTATGCCTCAGAGCCCAGCATGAAATGAACATATTCTAAGTGGAACAAGCACTCAACACACACAACCTGCAAGCCACCATTGCCTAGCAACCCAGTGCCTACTGCAGTGGGCGTTTCCATCCGTGATCCCGCGGCGGGGGATGTGGCTCCCTGCCGCTGTCCAGGAAGGAGAGGGAGAATCCTGCTGCAGATCACTCACCCGGGAAAAGATGGAAATTCAAAGGATGGTTTCCACTGACCACATGCTCCTTCCTTCCTTCCTTCCTTCCTTCCTTCCTTCCTTTCTTCCTTTCTTCCTTTCTTCCTTTCTTCCTTTCTTCCTTTCTTTCTTTTTGCCGGGCAGAGTTAGACAGTGAGAGAGAGAGACAGAGAGAAAGGTCTTCCTTCTGTTGGTTCACTCCCCTAATGGCCACTACGGGCCAGCACTCTGCCGATCCGAAGCCAGGAGCCGGGTACTTCCTCCTGGTCTCCCATGCGGGTGCAGGGACCCAAGCACTTGGGCCATCCTCCACTGCCTTCTTGGGCCACAGCAGAGAGCTGGACTGGAAGAGGAGCAACCAGAACTAGTACCCGGCGCCCCAACCAGGACTAGAACCCGGGGTGCCGGTGCCGCAGGCAGAGGATTAGCCAGGGGAGCCAGGGCGCCGGCCCATCATGTATTACTTTCACACTGTTGTAATGTGGGAAAATCCTAAGCCAAGCACTCTAGGTCCAGAATTGTCCATACGTGTCATTTTTTAAACAGAACAGAAACAGAAAATGCAGTGAGAAAAGCAGAACTGCTCTGGGGTGGGCATGTGACCCGGCAGTTAGCCACCAGCACCCCTCAGTGGCTGGGTTCTCCCCCACCAGTTCTAGCTTCCTGCTAACGTGCACCCTGGGAGGCAGTGGTAATGGGCCAGATAACTGGATTCCTGCCACCCACTTCGGAGATCAGGATTGAGTTTCCAGTTACCCTCTTCAGCTCCAGCCCAGTTCCAGCCCGTAAAGGCATTTGGGAAGTGAACCAGCGGATGAGAGCTCTCTTGTCTGCCAGTGTGTGTATGTGTGCACAGGCACGTGCGTGTGTGTGTGCGTGTGTGTGACTCTTCCCTGCGTTTCTTTGTCTCTTAAATAAATAAAGAGATTGAAAAATAACCTTGCTTACAAAACTGTAAAGTACCATTTTTCTTCAAAGAGGAAAATTAGAAAAATGAATATTCCTGCTTGTGAATTTCAATGCAGAATCAATATATACTTAGAAAAGAATCAAATTGTGAGTCCAAAATGTTTTAGCTTTTTCAGCATTTCAGTGAACAAGTAAAAAATAAGTTTAATTATGTTAAAGTGCTTTTTTTTAAATTTATTTATTTTATTTTTTTGACATGCAGAGTGGACAGTGAGAGAGAGAGATAGAGAGAAAGGTCTTCCTTTGCCGTTGATTCACCCTCCAATGGCCGCCGCAGCCGCCGCACCGCGCTGATCCGATGGCAGGAGCCAGGAGCCAGGTGCTTTTCCTGGTCTCCCATGGGGTGCAGGGCCCAAGCACCTGGGCCATCCTCCACTGCACTCCCTGGCCACAGCAGAGAGCTGGCCTGGAAGAGGGGCAACCGGGACAGAATCCGGCACCCCCACCAGGACTAGAACCTGGTGTGCCGGCGCCGCAGGCGGAGGATTAGCCTAGTGAGCCGCCGTAAAGTGCTTTGAGAAGAGTTTCCACCTCTTGATCATCTGGCTGTTGTTGATGAATGAGGTGGTGCCTTTTCAGCACTGGAGACACGCTGCTGGCTTCCGGTGCCGATTTCCGTGAGCCCGACGGAAGGAAGAACGGGCTTCCAGTCGGAGAAGCTCGGCCTCAGCTCCGATTCCGACTCTGGGAGCGTGTGTGGCCTTGGGCAAGCCACTTCAGCTCCCGGAGACTCTTCCGTAGGACTGAGGGCTTTCAGGGTGGCTGTTTGGCAAAGTGGTTATGTTGCAGCTCCAGAACCCTGCACCCCACATCAGAGTGCTGGGCTCAGCTCCAGCTCGGCTTCTCATTCCAGCGTCCGGCTAATGTGCACCCTGGTAGGCAGCCGGTGATGGCTCAAGAACTCGGATACCCGCCACCCACGTGGGAGACTTGGATTGAGGTCCAGGTTCCCGGCTTCAACCTGGCATAGCCCCAGCTGTTGCAGGCTTTTGGGGACTGAACCAGCAAGTGGGTGATCTGTCGCCACCCACTCCATCTGCTGTTCAAATAAAATGAAAATAAATTTAAAAAAATTTTAAAGACGGGGCTTTTGATCATTGCAGTGGCTCTCCTACAGTGACGCCTGAGTGGAAGACTGCAAGTTCTCTTCAGGGAACAGGAAAGTTACTCCTGAAGGTGAATGATGATTTTTCATCTTTATTCCTTTCTGTTCAGCAAATCTTGACTCCATCAATGATCAAGTTCAAACCCCTCATGTCCAGCTTTTCTCTGTAACCCAGGAGCCAGGAGCCAGGAGATTCTTCTGGGTCTCCCACGCGGGTGCAGGGCCCTCAAGTACAAGTGTAACTGTGTCTTCCTTGTGCTCGGTGGCCTTTCCATTCCTAATCACCTAGAGTGCTGAATCCTCACCGCCTGCACCACCAGCTCCCACTGCCCACCCGTCAGCTCCGCCTTCTGCACAGACTCCCGCGTCCAAGACTGTGTTCCCTCTGCCTCCACGCATTTGCACCCTTGTTCCTCCTCCCTAGATGTCCTCCTCCCACTCGGCATCTCCTGCACAATCTTCCTGCAGAATCTTCTCATTTCTTGCTGTCCAAATCCTACCTACTCTTCACATCTCAGTTCAAAACTGCCTCCCTTCCCCTGCTACCTTTTGGTGTTGTTTGGATTCTTTGCAGTTCTCTGTTGAACCTGCTGTTCTCCCTTTCGGGCCATCGGCAAGTGGGTGGCTTCCTGAGGAGGGTTGGTGGCGTCCTCCTGGGTGCTGTCTCCAGTCACTGACACACGTCTGCACCCAGTCAGCCTTTGACAGCCATGCTTCCCCAATGAATACTCTCCATTATTCTTAGCCTCTAGGCTGCTCTCTTGTGCACATTTAATTTTGCCATTTTCTCAGGTTTTAATACTTTCTGTGCACATTGTAGCACCCTTTTTTAAAAGATTTTATTTATTTATTTTGGTAGTTAGAGTTACAGACAGAGAGAGGGAGAGACAGAGGGAAAGGTCTTCTATCCACTGGTTCTCTCCCCAAGTGGCAGCAATGGGAGGAGCTGGGCAGATCCGATGCCAGGAGCCAGGAGATTCTTCTGGGTCTCCCACGCGGGTGCAGGGGCCCAAGGACTTGGGCCATCTTCCACTGCTTTCCCAGGCCACAGCAGAGAGCTGGATCAGAAGAGGAGCAGCCGGGACTAGAAGTGCTGGCCATATGGGATGACAGCACTGCAGGCAGAGGCTTAGCCCACTGTGCCACAGCGCCCGCCCTTGTAGCACTTTCTTCCAGTATGCATGTAAGTGGTTACGATGATCTTTACCTGGGCATATTTCTGTATCAGCTGCAACATTCTTGCCTGGGTCGGGAATGTTCTCCTCAGAGGAAGCGGAGGTAATATTACGGTAGCTAACTCCAGGACAGGCTCGGGGTATTTTTCAGACACTGCAGTGGTTTCGGGGGATCCAGGTACAGGAAGCCTCTGAGAAACGTGGCTGGCACAGGGCCGCCTCTCGGTCCCATGTCAGCGCCATGGCGTCTTTCTCTGAATGTGCTCTAGTCACTTCCTCTCAGCTCCATCTGTTTCCAGTTTCCTGCTAACTTGCCCAGGAATGCTGGCCACCGTTCAAGTCCCTGACACCCTTTCTCTCTCTGCCCCCACTACTTCCTCTCTCAAGTTTCAGATCCACAGGCGAGGACTCTCATTGACACAGCTCATCTACTTGGGCTAAACCACATTCATCCACTCACTCACTGAACATTGTGGAACACCTGATGTGTGCAGACGCTCGCCTAAAGGCAGGAGTGGAGGCGGAGAGAAAGGCAGGCGGGATGGCCTGCCTCCTGGAGGAGGCAGCACCCAGACCAGGGACTGCTTCTGAGCATCGAACCCCGTGTTTGGGAGTGGAGATGCAAGGTCGTGTGGCCTAAGACTGCGGTCACCAAAGGTGACCAGAAGAGGGTGTGGGGAAGCTTGGAGAGGTACTGGCACACTTGTAGTTTCAAGCTTCTGTGTATCATCCAGGTTGCTTGCCTTTTTTTTTAAAAAAAAGATTTATTTATTTATTTGAAAGTCAGAGTTACACAGAGAGAGAGGGAGAGGCAGAGAGAGAGAGGTCTTCCATCCACTGGTTCACTCCCCAGATGGCTGCAACAGCTGAAGCTGCACCTATCCAAAACCGGGAGCCAGGAGCTTCTTCCAGGCCTCCCACATGAGTGCAGGAGCACAAGCACCTTGGCCATCATCCACCGCCGTCCCAGGCCACAGCAGAGAGCTGGATCAGAAGTGGAGCAGCCGGGACCCGAACCAGCGCCCACACAAGCCGCCGGAACCACAGGCCATCTCGTGTGTAGTTTTTTTTTTTTTTTTTTTAAGATTTATTTATTTGAAAGGCAGAGTTACAGAGAGACAGAGGCAGAGAGAGAGAGAGCTCCTCTATCCACCAGTTCACTCCTCAAATGGCCACAGTGGTTGGAGCTGCGTTGATCCAAAGCCAAGAGCCAGGAGCTTCTTCCAGCTCTTCCACAAGGGTGCAGGGGGCCAAGCACTTGGGCCGTCTTCTATTGCTTTCCCAAGCCGTAGTAGTGAGCTGGATCAGAAGAGGAGCAGCTGGGAGTAGAACCCAGATACCTATAGGAGATGCCAATGCCACAGGCAGTGGCTTTACCTGCTACACCACAGTCCCAGCCCCTGGACAACCTTCTACTTTTGGTTTAACTGCATTGTTCATCGTGCAAGTACAGTGGATGATGGGTGTTCACAAAGTTCATGGACAATGCATAGTATGAAGAAACTATACTTGGATTTCCAACATTTTTGGTACAAAATAACCATCTTTTAATTCCATTTTCCATGAAAATTTTGAAGGAATCCTTCTATCTGTTGGAGGAAAAAAAGAAACATCTTTAGAAGCCTTTAGTAAGAAACCTTAAACATCACTGAAGTGCTTTCTATGTGAGTCGATCTTTCTTCCCGGGATCACTGGGTGCCTGGGCACAGTGGCGTGAGTGTGGACAACAGTCCACGCAGCAGAGTTGTTCTCGCTGTAGTCGTCACCTGGTCTTTCTCCAGTTCCTTGGTGTTCATCCTGCTCTCCTTCTTACCTTCCAGTTTGTCCAGTTTTCTTTCTCTCCTTCCACAGCTTCCAGATTTGTTCGTCTCTCTTGACTAACTCCAGTGTAGAACCGAAAGCAGTGTATTATTGCTGGAGGCATGATGTCTTTGTACTGAGAGTGTAGGTGAGTGCCCCAAGCCTGGATCACCACTTGGGACCATGCCTAAACTTGAGCCAGTGCCAACAGGTGAGAAGTGCTGATGGCCATGGCCAGATCAGAAGGCTTATCACAGGACTCAGTAACTGCTGCCAAGTGATACCTTTGCACTCCAGGCTCAGACAATGAAATGCACAGGCGGATGATACAAAATTCATAATGATGATGGCACTTAACTTAATTGGAAAGTGATCACAATACAAGACGATGTCAAGAAAAGCTAACATTTTTCTACAGCCAAGAACCTTTAACGTAACCGTAGTCAAATACTCTGCATGATAATCCTTGGCTTAAAATAAGCCAGTATCACTCAGGCCTAGGGCGATTAAATTTGCCATAAATCCCCTAGAATCAGAAATCTTCTGGGGTACCTTGGCCTGGGATCTGTGAGACTTTGGAACAAGAATATCTTGTAGGCAAGAAATCCTTGTTTTCTCTCTGCTTTAGCTAAAAATGTGTACAAAGAAAGCTTTGCAGCTTTCCCCAATTCTCACTGTTCTTTCCAACCTCAGCCTTCGGTCTAATAGCAAAAGGGCAGGGTAAGGGCAGGGAAGGGAGAAAAAAGTGTATGACCTGGACTCAGAGGGTCCTCTTTCCATCAGCAGACAATCCTATGGCTGTTGACAACTCCACCCCACTTCTCCCAGCCTCCTAATGGATTTTAAGCTTACAACCGCCATCTGTGTGTTAATGGCTTGCTTCTTTAAGTTTGCTTCTTAATGAGACGCACTATTATTTCTTGTTCTAAAATACTTTTGTGACACATTAAACTAATAAGAAAAATTTTAAGCAGTTCACTCAAATTTTCAGTGTTTCTTGAGCCCCTACTTTTGCTCTACACTGGGATATCGCTGAAAATAAAACAACCATCTACTCTTTATGAAGCTTCCATCCTAGTGGAGATGGGAGACACAAAAAAAGGTATCCAACAGTTGTGTTGTGTGGAGCAGTTGTGTTGTGTGGATCGGTTGTGTTGTATGGATCAGTTGTGGTGTGTGGAGCAGTTGTGTTGTATGCATCGGTTGTGTTGTATGGATCGGTTGTGTTGTATGGAGCAGTTGTTTTGTGTGGAACAGTTGTGTTGTGTGGATCGGTTGTGTTGTGTGGATCAGTTGTGTTGTATGGAGCAGTTGTGTTGTATGTATCAGTTGTGTTGTGTGGATCGGTTGTGTTGTATGGAATGGTTGTGTTGTATGGAGCAGTTGTGTTGTATGTGTCGGTTGTGTTGTGTGGATCAGTTGTGTTGTATGGAATGGTTGTGTTGTATGGAGCAGTTGTATTGTATGGATCAGTTATGTTGTGTGGATCAGTTGTGTTGTATGCATCGGTTGTATTGTATGGATCAGTTATGTTGTGTGGATCAGTTGTGTTGTGTGGATCGGTTGTGTTGTGTGGATCAGTTGTGTTGTATGGAACAGTTGTGTTGTGTGGATCAGTTGTGGTGTATGGATCAATTGTGCTGTATGGAACAGTTGTGTTGTATGGATCAGTTGTGTTGTGTGGATCAGTTGTGCTGTGTGGAGCAGTTGTGTTGTATGGAACAGTTGTGTTGTATGGAGCAGTTGTATTGTATGGAGCAGTTGTGTTGTGTGGATCAGTTGTGTTGTGTGGAGCAGTTGTGGTGTGTGGATCAGTTGTGTTGTGTGGATCGGTTGTGTTGTATGGAACAGTTGTGTTGTATGGAGCAGTTGTGTTGTATGGAACAGTTGTATTGTATGGATCAGTTGTGTTGTGTGGAGCAGTTGTGGTGTGTGGATCAGTTGTGTTGTGTGGATCGGTTGTGTTGTATGGAGCAGTTGTGTTGTGTGGAGCAGTTGTGGTGTGTGGAACAGTTGTGTTGTGTGGATCGGTTGTGTTGTGTGGATCAGTTGTGTTGTGTGGAGCAGTTGTGGTGTGTGGATCAGTTGTGTTGTGTGGAGCAGTTGTGGTGTGTGGATCAGTTGTGTTGTGTGGATCGGTTGTGTTGTATGGAACAGTTGTGTTGTATGGAGCAGTTGTGTTGTATGGAGCAGTTGTGGTGTGTGGATCAGTTGTGTTGTATGGATCAGTTGTGTTGTATGGAGCAGTTGTGTTGTATGGAGCAGTTGTGTTGTGTGGAGCAGTTGTGTTGTGTGGAGCAGTTGTGTTGTGTGGAAGCAAGTGAGTGCTGTGGGGAGGAGATAAAGGCAGGCAGGCGACAGGGAGGGGCTGCAATGCTGAAGAAGGCAGAACAGAGCAGGTGTTGGGGCACGGTGTGTTAAGCTACTTGGGACACCTACATCACACATGGGAGCGGTGGTTCAAGTCCTGCCTGCCCCACTTAGGACCCAGGTTCCTGCTAATCTGCATCCTGGGAGGCAGCCGATGAGGTTCAAGTTCTTGCAGCCCTGCCGCTCACGTGGGAGACCTGGATGGGGCTTCAGGCTTCTGGCTTCAGCCTGGTCTAGTTCCAGCTGCTGCAGGCATTTGGGGAGTAAACCAGTGGATGGAAGAGTCACTTTGTCTTTGAAATAAATGAATCAATCTTTAAAAAAAAAATAAGCAGTTCCTGGGAAAATGAAGTAAAATAAAAGCCTATTAAACAAAAGAAGGCGGTCAGGTAGGCTGAGTCTGTGGAAAGTTTCATATTTCTAATCTTGGGTGTTTTTATAAAGATTTATTTACTTATTCGAAAGGCAAAGTTATAGAGAGAGTGGGAGAGACATATTTCCCACCCACTGGTTGACTTCCCAAATAGCAGCAGTAGCCAGTACTGGGCCAAGCTGAAGCCAGGAACCAGAAACTCCGTTGGCTCTCCCACATGGTGGCAGTGACCCAAATACTTGGATCGTTTTCCTCTGCTGTCCCGGGCACATCAGCAGACAGCTGAATCAGAAGTGGGGCAGCTAGGACCCAAGTACGGGCAGGTTAACCTGCTACGCCACAGCACCAGCCTCCTGTTCTTGACTTTAGATGCAGACAGATGTCCTCTCCTTGTTAGAAGGTGAGATACTATTTTTAGTTGCTTTGTAGCGTCCATGCCCTTGCCTGCTTCATCAAGGGTGTTTCGATGTGAGTCCGTCTTCTGCCGGAAAAGCCCGGTCCTGCACTGGCGTTTGCGGCCTGCAGCTGCTGCCTTCCATCAGCTCACAGCATCTTCTGCCTTCTGCACTGACCAGAAATCTTGGACATCAGGAGACACGTCCCTACGTGCTGATGACTCCACAAAAACAGAATGTCCCTGGGACGTGTGGGGACCCAAAACCTCCCCTGATTTTAGGCATATGAGATTCATGCGGGAAAACGGCTGCCTGTCGCTGCATGTCACATGCCACAGTCAGCAATACCAGCCAGCGGTGGGCACATGCGGATCAGTGCGGCCTGGGGCCGGTTCTGTTTTCCTGTGTGTGAACGTTGGGCTGCTTTTCTGCCTTCTTTGAGTATCTCCCTACCGGCCACGCAGCCACAGGCATCACTGCATCTTCTGGCCAGTGGGCACTGGTCGTGCCCTGACCGTGCACTGGCATCGTGGTTTACAAGGACTCGTGCCTGGTCCTTTACGCAGATCAGAGTCTCCCAGGTGGGGCCCTTTTTCTTTTTTGTGATTGGTGGGGGGGTTGTTGTTTTCTGCTTGGGTGTGTCCTCGTTTTCTCCTTCTCTTCTTGCCTTCCAGCTGTTATCTTTCATGGGCTCGCACATGCAATTATTTATAAAAGTGTGCCATTGTAACCACACTACCATTTCTCTGAAGTCCCAGTTACGCAAGACTTTCCCACACACAGCTTGGGCTGTGACCCCGCCTGCAGCCTCTGGCAGTGTCACTCCAGCTCCTCGGAGGGTCTCCTGGGGTGACTGGTGGCTTATTTCCTCCGCAGAGACGTCAGCTTCTCCTCTCTCTTGATTTTGATTTTTACCGACTTTCCTTTGTGTCCTGTCCTCTTGCCTGCCTCTCTGCCCTGCCCGTGCCCCTCTGCCTGCTAAGGTGTTTGGCCCTCCTGGTGGCCAGTGTCGGGCCAGGTTTTCAGCCTCTGATGCAAAACAGATCTCATTACCTGGAGCCTGCCTGCTCATCACTTCTGCAGCTGCTCGTGGGCCTCTGGGGCCTTGCCGTGCCTGCCAGGCTGGCTGCCCTCCATGGCCGGCCCTGCTTGGCAGCTTTGGCCCTCAGGGTGGCCCTCACCGTCCTGTCCCACACATTCTGTCCCAGCCCCCCGGAGTGCTCTCAGTGTTATAGCGTTTCATCATAGGCAGCTCTCCACTTCCCTGTCACCTCTTCCTCCCGCGTGTGTCCCCCTAAATGTGTATTGTATATCCCTCGGCCAAAAATTCTTTTAATCTGGAAAATCCCTTGCTCCTCTTCTAGGACCCTAACTCGGCTGCTCCCCTAAGGACCTCCTCCCGCTGCCTTGATCAGCGCTGTCCACACTGTGGCCTGACAGTTCACATGTGTATGTTTTGGGTCCTCCTCCAGACCGTCAGCAGAGTTTAGGTTTTTGTACACCTGAAAATGGTTTCTCAGCTAGCGTGGCGTGGCAGAGTGAGCACACAGACCTGCAGGCTGTAGACGGCAGATTACAGCAGGCTCAAGGCCCTCATCTGGCCCCAGCGTGGGTTCCCATCACATCTGAGGCTGTCTTGGGGGTCCCAGGGCTGAGCTGAACTATGACCTCAAGGAGACTTGAGAGCTCGAACAGAGTGACGTGTCCAGCAGACAGCCGATGCCAGCCACGTGGGTAATTTTAGATTTTTTTAAGAGCTACTTGAAAAGAAGGAAAAGGAACTGATAAGAATAGTTTTAGTAATGTTTAACTCCGTACACATAATGTCATCATTTCAATATACGCTTAATATAAAAAGCAGTGCATAACGAGATACTGCTATTTCCCATTCTTTCAGTCTTTGAAATCCTAAGGGTGCTTTACTTTGGAGAACGTGTTTGCCTGCGGTTGATTGTGTTCCCTCTCAAACCCATGCACATCTTGTCCCTTCCTGCGAACAGAGAGAAGTGCTGCTTTCCCTCAGGGCTGGAGAGGGGCGCAGAGCGGGACAAGGACGGGGCTTCAGTGAAGAGCCGGGCTGCAGCTCTTCCTGTAAAACTCACTGTGTGCTCTTGGCCCAAGTTCGTGCCGCAGGTTTCTCCTTTGAAAAGCGTGCACAGTAAGAACCGCCCGTGTGCTACGCCCACAGCGGCTGCAGAGTCGCGGAACGGCCCCTGAGGTCGTGGCCGTGCCCATGAGCTTGCTTCCGCGGAAATGAGCAGAGCCCCAGCGCACTGCGCAGGGCTCTGGCTGTGCTGCCACAGTGTCTGCACTGGGAGCGCCTCAGGATCCCTGACCGGGCAGCTGGACAGGAAGTGCTGCCAGGCCGTTTGCTTTTTTTATTTGATAAGTAGGTTGTTCATATTTCTAAAACTGGGTTTTGCCTCTTATAGCAGTATTTCATTTGGGTAAGCTTGTGCATTGCCAACTGACTTTAGAATGGTTTTGTTCATCTTCCATCTTTCTGGAAAAAATGACATGAGAGTATAAGTGAGTTCAAGTTCACAGCCTATATAGGAGGGCTGCCGCCCAGTACCAAGTGACTTTGCAGAAAAACAAGGGTGTTTGTCTGTGTTTGTCCAGCCAGCAAAGAGAGAATGCTAAGATGGAGGTGGTTGGTCTTCTCCAGGTTCGTGTGCTGGGGTCTCAGTCTCCAGCCTTGCAGAGTGGAAGTGTTGGGACCCTTAAGAGGGAGGCCCATGGGAAGGTCATTAGATCATGGGGGCCCCCGCCCTCGTGGATGGATTAATGCTGCCTCTGGGAGGACTGGGTTAATCGCTGCCAGAGCAGGCTGCTGTAGAACTAGGCTGGTGCTCCCCCCATCTCCTGCCTCCTGTCCTGTCGTGTCCTCTCTCTCACACACGCCCCACTGCGTGATGCCATCTAGATGCCATCAAGACAGCTGGAAGACCCTCACCAGGAGCCGACCGGGTGGGACAGCTTGTTCCTGGATTTCAGCCTCCATGACCGTGGGTTCAACACACCTCTTTCTTTATAAAGTAGCAAGCCTCAGGTGCTGTCCTCTCTCTCTGTTTTGTTCTTTAAATAATATCACTACCCATAGCAGACTATTTAAATTTTTTTTTAACTTAGGGTGGTTTTTTTTTCAGTTGAAAACAGAAGGAGATCTTTCGTCTGCTGGTGTACCCTCTCAAGTGTCCACAATAGCCAAGGCTGGGCCAAGCTGAAGCCGAGGGAGAGAACCAGTGCTTGTGCCATCACCTGCTGCCTCGCAGGGTGCACATTAGCAGGAAGCTGGATCAGAAACAGGAAGCCAGGCTCACCCAACACTGATCTGGAATGCGGGCAACCCCACAACGGACAGGTGGGTTCTCTCCTAGCTGACTCACCGGCCATGCTGCCAGAAGCATGGATTCAACTCAGTGTACTTGGAGTCACTGGCCAAAGACCAAGGGGACAGTGCTGGGAGATTTTCCTGGGGAATTTGTCAAGCAAGTCTCAGCTGCACAGAAGAGCAGGTGGATTTCGAATGACTCATCATTTGCAACAGGACTCGAAGTTCCTCTGGAACTTAGAGTTTCTCAGAGCGAGGTGCAGGTGCAGATGCCCGGTCAGAGGTTAGGAGGCCGCTTGAGACACCTCCTGGGTCTCAGTTCCAGCTACACTTCCAGTCCCAGCTTGCTGCTCCTGTGCACCCTGGGTACTTGGATTTCTGCCGCTCACGAGGGAAACCTGGACTGAGTTCCCAGCTCCTGACTTCAGCGTGGCCCAGCCTTGACTGTTGCAAGCATCTGGGGAGTGAACCAGTGGATAGAAGATTCCTCTCTCGCTCTCTCTCTCTTGCTCTCGCTCTCTGCCTTTCAAATAGTTAACAAAAACTTTTTAAAAATAAAAGAAATGCTTGATAGAAATAACGCCTAAGGGCCTGGCACTGTGGCGCAGTGGATTAACGCCCTGGCCTGAGGCACTGGCATTCCATATGGGCGCCGGTTCGAGCACTAGCTGCTCCACTTCCCATCCAGCTCTCTGCTGTGGCCTGGGGGGCAATAGAAGATGGCCCAAGTCCTTGGGCCCCTGCACCCATGTGGGAGATCCGGAGGAAGCTCCTGGCTCCTGGCTTCAGATCGGCACAGCTCCAGCCGTTGCGGCCAATTGGGGAGTGAACCATAGGATGGAGGACCTCTCTCTCTCTCTGCCTCTCCTCTCTCTGTGTAACTCTGACTTTCAAATGAATAAATAAATTTAAAAAAAAAATAACACCTAATAGGGGCCAGCGCTGTGGTGCAACAGGTTAATGCCCTGGCCTGAAGCACAGGCATCCCATAAAGGCGCCTGTTCAAAACCCAGCTGCTGGCCGGCACCACAGCTCAATAGCCTAATCTTCCGCCTGCGGCGCCGGTACCCTGGGTTCTAGTCCGGGTTGGGGCACTGGATTCTGTCCCGGTTGCTCCTCTTCCAGTCCAGCTCTCTGCTGTGGCCCAGGAGTGCAGAGGAGGATGACCCAAGTGCTTGGGCCCTGAACCCGCATGGGAGACCAGGATAAGTACCTGGCTCCTGGCTTCAGATCAGTGCGGTGCTGGGGGATGAACCAACAGAAAAGGAAGACCTTTCTCTCTGTCTCTCTCTCACTGTCTAAACTCTGCCTGTCAAAAAACAAACAAACAAACAAAAAAAAACGGCTGCTCCACTTCCGATCCAGCTCTCTGCTGTGGCCGGGAAAGCAATAAAGGATGGCCCAAGTCCTTGGGCCCCTGCACTTAAGTGAGAGACCTGGAGGAAGCTCCTGGCTCCTGGCTTCAGACTGGCGCAGCTCTGGCCATTGTGGTCAACTGGGGAGTGAACCAGTGGATGGAAGCCGTTTCTCTCTCTCTCTCTCTCTTATTCTCCTCTCTCTGTGTAACTCTGACTTTGAAATAAATAAATAAATCTTGAAAGAAAGAAAGAAATAATACCTAATATTTATATAGCACATACTAGATATGACTATGTTGAATGTTTTGTTGTTTTCAACTCCCTCAATCTTAACAACCCCGTGAAGCACACACTGCTGTTATCATCATTCCAGTTTCACAGACAAAGAAACCGCAGGACAATGAGATCAAGGAACTTGCCCAAAACTACACAGCAGGCAGCAGCAGAGCCAGAGATAATGCCACCAGTCTTTGTTTCCCTGGGCCACCAGTCTGCAAGTTAACAGGCGCTGTGGTGCAGCGGATTACGGCCCTGGTCTGCTGCACTGGCCTCCCATACGGATGCCAGTTCGAGTCCCATCTGCTCCACTTCTGATCCAGCCTGGGAAAGCAGTGGAGGATGGCCCAAGTCCTGGGCCCCTGCACGCACATGGAAGACCCAGAAGAAGCTCCTGGCTCCTGGCTTCAGATCAGCTTAACTCCAACTTTTGCGGCCATTTGAGGAGTGAGCCAATGGATGGAAGAACTCTGTCTCTCTCTGATTCTACCTCTCTCTGTAACTCTGTCTTTCAAATAAATAAAAATAAATTTCAATAAATAAATAAATGAATGCTACACTTAATGTTTTCCCAAACAAATTATCTTTGGTATTTTTTAATAGAGATTCATTTTCTTCATTTTTAAAAAAAGATTTATTTTATTTATTTGAAAGACAGAGTTACAGAGAGAGGTAGAGACAGAGTTCTTCCATCTGCTGGTTCATTCCGAAGATGGCTGCAATGGCCAGAGCTTCACTGATCTGAAGCCAGGAGCCAGGAGCCTCTTCCAGGTCTCCCACGTGGGTGCAGGGGCTCAAGGACTTGGGCCATCTTCTACTGCCTTCCCAGGCCACAGCAGAGAACTGGATCGGAAGAGGAGCAGCTGGGACTAGAACCGGCGCCCATATGGGATGCTGGCACTTCAGGCCAGGGCTTTAACCTGCTGCGCCACAGCGCCGTCCCCAAAATAATTTTTTTTTTAAAAAGAGGTGCCTTTTCATTTTTGATCAATATTTTTTAAACATTTACTTTATTTATTTGAAAGGTAGAATGTGGCAGAGGGAGAGAGAAGGAGAACTTTCATTTGCTGTTTTTCACTCCCCAAATGGCCCCAATGGCCATGGCTTGGCCAGGCCAAAGCCAGGAGCCAGGAACTGCATTCAGGTCTCCCATGTGGGTGTCAGGAACCCAAGTACTTGGGCCATCATCCACTGCCTTTAACCTTCTAATTTTACGGAACAACAAATACATAGAATTGGAAGCCGATTTTATTTAATCAGAATTATTTACAGTGATTGATTTCCACACTAAACCCATTTGCACTGTGCAGCAGTGATGCTAGAACTGCAACACTCTGTGGATGAAGAATGAGAAGGGTGAGCAGGTGCGTTCGCACGTGCCTGACCCTCGTGTGACGCTGCAGTCCTGTCTGCGGCCCAGTGTGTGCATAGCCGCCTGGCCTCGGGCCTTCTGGGTCAGTCCTGAAGGTCACTAGCTCCCTGGTGCCCCTGCAGCCTGCCCGCAAGCCTGCGACTGCACTCACCACACCGCATGGCGATTATTCGTGCGTCTCACTTAGGAGTCCCATCGACAGGAGTGCCTGAGGACAGCAGCTGTATTTTATTCATGTGGCGTTTGTCTAATGAAGTCAACAAACAACAAATCCTTCTTGAATTGTGTTGGGAGAAATGCTTATGTTTTAATAGATTCTCTTACTTGAAGCACTTTACTGCAGCTCATCAGGCAGATGGTGGTCACTGATTGCTACTTTTATAAAACATTTCTTATTTGAAATACTGAAGGTGCAAACACATGTAACAAGGTAACTGTATTTGTCCTGAAGAACTGTACGGCATGAACTATTTGTGATCTGTTCTGCTAACATAACTATGAGAATGTTTCCATTTGTTTACCACTTATCCCAATATCTCTCAGGGTCCAAGTTGTTAAAAGTTACATGAAATTATGAGTTTTTTAAAAAAATATTTGATTTTATTGTATCCTAAATATTATAAAGATGTATCCATGCACACTGCCTTTATTTTTAATTTTCATTTTCCCAAGGACTTTAAAAAAAAGATTTATTTGTTTGAAAGGCAGAGTTATGGGGGATGGGGAGAGAGAGAGAGCTCTCTTATTTTATTTTTTTAAGATTATTTATTTATTTGAGAGGTAGAGTTACAGAGAGTGAGGGGGAGAGGCAGAGAGAAAGATCTTCCACCTGCTGGCTCCCTCCCCAGATGGCTGCAACAGCTGGAGCTGAGCCAATCCAAAGCCAGGAGCCAGGACCTGGGCCGTCTTCTGCTGCTTTCCCAGGCCTTGGCGAAGAGCTAGATCGGAAGTAGAGCAGCCAGGACTACAACCAGTGCCCATATGGGATGCTAGCGCCACAGGTGGAGGCGCCGGCCCCGAGAGAGATCTCTCATCCTCTGGTTCACTTCCCTAAAGGGTCACAACAGCCCAAGCTGGGTCAGGCCAAAGCCAGGAGCCAGGAGCCAGGAGCCAGGAACTCCATACAGGTCTCCCTCCATCTTGGTGGCAGGGGCCTGAAGTACATGGGCCATCTTCTGTGTTTCCCGAGTGCTTTAGCAGGGAGCTGGGCAGGACGCCAGAGACTTGAAGCAGCTCCGGGTAAATGGTGGCTTGACCTGCTGCACCACACTGGCCCCTTTCGTTTCTCATCATGATTTCTATAAAAGGAGTATCACTGGGCATATATAAAAATGAGCAAATTTATGCACACCAGATTCCAGCTGAGTGCCACAAGCACAGGGCCACAGCTCAGTTATACCGAAAAGCGAATATGAGGGGTCTTCAAAAATTCATGGGAAATGTGTGTTATGGAAAAACTATAAATTTATCTTTTAATTTCATTTTCCAAGAACTATTTGAAATACCTTCTTATCCTTAGGTTAGAGCTTAAATGTCACCATTTAAATACTGTTTTTATAGGAATGAAAACGTGGGGCTGGTGCTGTGGCATAGCAGGTTAGGCTGCTGCCTGTGGTGCCAGCATCCCATATGCCGCTGATTCGAGTCCTGGCTGCTCCACTTCTGACCCAGCTCCCTACTGATTTGAGAAAGAAGCAGAAGTTGGGCCCCTGCATCCACGTGGAAGACCCAGAAGAAGCTCCTGGCTCCTGGCTTTGGACTGGCCCAACTCTGGCCGTTGTGGCCATTTGGGAAGTGAACCAGCAGATGGAAGACCTCTCTCTCCGTCTCTCCCTCTGTCTCTCTATAACTCTGCCTTTCAAGTAAATAAATAAATCTTTTTTAAAAAAGAAAAGAACGAAACTGAAGTGATTATATTGCATAACCTTTTATTAAAATTGATTGAAAATCAGCATAACTCTAAAATCATGTAACTCACCTACCAATCAATATTGTCAAATTTCTAAAAGATTTATTTATTCTATTTGAAAGGCAGAGTTACAGAGAGAGAGGGATCTTCTAGCTATTGGTTCACTCCCTAAATGGCCAAAACGGCCAGCGCTGGACCAGGCTGAAGCCGAGAGTCAGTTCTGGGTCTCCTACATGGGGTCAGGTGCCCAAGGATTTGGACCATCCTCCGCTGCTTTCCTAGGCACATTAGCAGAAAGCTAGATTGAAAGTAGAGCAGCCGGGAATTGAATTATATAGGATGCCCGCATTGCAGGCTGGGACTTTAACCCACTGCGCCACAGTGCCAGCCCCTAGAAGAACTCTTTTCATGTAAAATACTTTTGAATCAAGGTTTGGAATTTATGTTACCACTCCAGTATGATTGAACATGGTTTCAGATATTTTATGTATAAACATACCGATATTAGAATATGTCTGTTATAAGTATTATGGATCCTGCACCTTGATTTCCAAGAGACCTTTTCGGAACTTGTAGTAGTTCTGTAATAGCAGACATGAACTTTCTTTTTCATTTTACTATTTCTTTTTCTAGAAAGGGGCATCATTTAACCAAGTCATATTTATTTTGCATTCCCATTGCTTAACGCCCCAGGGGACGTAGTGGACTCACAGAACCTTGCTTCCTGATCTCCAGGGCTCTCTACACTGGTCACTTGCCCGAGAAGGGACAGTGCAGAATCTGCCACACACGGAGCGACTGGCCACAGCTGGACACCAAAAGCAAGCTTCCTTCCTCCTGCTCCATTCACACTCTCTGTGAAGCCTTCTAAGAGTCTCTCTTGGGGCCAGCGCTGCGGCTCACTAGGCTAATCCTCCGCTTGCGGCGCCAGCACACCAGGTTCTAGTCCCGGTCGGGGCGCCGGATTCTGTCCCGGTTGCCCCTCTTCCAGGCCAGCCCTCTGCTGTGGCCAGGGAGTGCAGTGGAGGATGGCCCAGGTGCTTGGGCCCTGCACCCCATGGGAGACCAGGAGAAGCACCTGGCTCCTGGCTCCTGCCATCGGATCAGCGCGGTGCGCCGGCCGCAGTGTGCCGGCCGCGGCGGCCATTGGAGGGTGAACCAACGGCAAAGGAAGACCTTTCTCTCTGTCTCTCTCTCCCACTGTCCACTCTGCCTGTCAAAAAAAAAGAGTCTCTCTTGGGCGAAACTACTCTCCCAAGTATAGTGTTGCAAGAATTTTCCCTCGTGCACATTATTTGAGAAAGTAAAAAGAAGTGTCATTTTTATAGAATCATCTTTTTCTCTTAAAGGTGTTTATTTTTAATGTGTGGTTCCTTGTATTTTAAAACAACAATGGGAAATTTAAAAAATCACCCACAGCCTCAACATCCTCTCAGTACAAAATTTCATTATTTTGTGTTTCTGCGTAAGACATTTTGGGGGTAGGGAAGCAGGGGGAGGCCATTGGTGTAGTGGTTAAGCTGCTGCGTGAGACACCTGCACCCCTGTCAGGGTGCCCAAGGTCAAGTCCCAGTCCAGCTTCTGATGTTGTGCTGGAAGACAGCAGGTATCCCTGCCCCCCACGGGGGAGACTGGAGTCAGCTCTGGCTCCTGGACATTCCGGGAGAGCGAAACTGTGCATGGGAGGTCTCTCTCTGTCTTTCTCCCTCCCTCTCAAATAAAATAAACAAATATTTGTTTTGAATGTTGCCGGTCTGTAGAATTGTAAATTTAATTGCATAGTTTTTTTCTCTGTCTACACACACACACACACACACACACACACACAGAGTTTATTCAGCCATCAGTTAGACATTTTAACAGATATCAGAATGGACAAATGAAAGAAAATAAGTAAAGTTAGGGTAACCATTTATCTCTGAAATGGGTGAATCTTTTTTTAAAGATTTATTTTACTTGAAAGGCAGAGAGAGAGAGAGAAATATGAGGTCTTCCATCCATCCACTGGTTCACTCCCCAAATCTGCCAGCCCAAAGCCAGGAACCAGGAACTCCATCAGGGACTTGGGCCGCCTTCCACTTTACCAGGTGCATTAGCAGGGAGCTGGATCAGAAGCGGAGAAGTTGGGACTTGAACCAGTGCCCACATGGCATGCTGGTGTTGCAGGCTGTGTCTTAACCTACTACACCGCAATGCCAGCCCCAGGGTGAGTCTCTTAAACATTCACACCCCCTTTGTACACAGGGCATATCCCAAGTGTTTTGCTTTGGACAGCATATAGCAGAACTAACAGCTCACTATCAGTACTTCGTTTTGTGCAAGTTCAAGTTGACTTTGTTCAACCCAGGTTCCAGCCATTTTAGTTTATTTCATTCTGGTGCTTAGAGTGCCTTCAGCAAACATGCAGACCTTTGATTAATTGGTCACACAAAAAAGCTAAAATCTTGCAAGGGGGTAAAACTCCTCTTTGTTTCAGCTCATGTTAGTAGGAAGAGTTGCTCCAACCCCATGGAGACTCAAGCTTATTTTGAACTTATTGCCTGCTGCTTAGAGCAGTGGGATCAATATTTTGAAGCATTTTTCCAAGCCCTACAATTCCAGATCAGCCTTAGCAAATTGAAGTAAACTTTGTTTGGCTTTAACAATTCAAACCTTCAATATTTCTTTCAGTGTTTTGAAAGTCAGTCACATTTACGCACTAAGGTGTTCAGATGTTGTTTGAAGCATTTGAAGGTATTTTATGATTTGTGAAAGCCCTGACTTTTTGTGCTGATGAAAGTAGTATAAATTCATCATAAAAATACAGAACTATTATAGAAAGTTAAGCTCTTGTTATTGAGAGCCATGATGAACAGATGCGTAGCAGATATTCCTCAAGAATGGTTTATTGGTTACTAGCACATAGCACTCCATACAGACACCGTTTTTTCTTAACGGTTCCTGACTAAGGCGGGTGTTTGGCCTCACAGTTAAGACAACCGTGTCCCGCACTGGGGCACCCAGGTTTGACATCCAGCCCCAGCTTCTGACCCCAGCTTTCTGCAAATGCAGACCTTGGGAGGAGGCAGTGCTGGCTCAAGAAACTGGGTTTCTGTAACCCCTGCGGGATAGAGTTCTGGACAGGAGCTGGCCCCTGGCTTCAGCTCCAGCAGAGGCTGCTGTGGGCATTTGGGGAGTGAACCAGCAAATGAGAGCCCCCCCCTCTCTCTTTCACACACACACACACACACACACACACACATATACACCTCTCTATCTGTATCTCTGTCCCTATCTGTACCTCCCTCTCTATGCCTGCACCTCTCCAGTAAATGCATAAAAAATTTTTAAAATTCCTTGAACATTGTGCAGCTCTTAGAAATAATGTACTGATCATAAATTATATACTCTTTGCACATGTTTTTAGCATGTAATATCCCATGTATATTTTTCCATATAACTACTTACAAAGTCTAATTCATTCTTTTCATTGACTACACAGCATTCCATATTTATACATCACAGCTTACCTAAACAGATCCATAATGATAGACGTGTTAATTATTCCCAAGTTGGTTTTATTTTTTTTCCGTACTGACATTGCAGGGAATATTCCTTTGAACACATCTGTTAGTACTTGGTACATAAAACTTTAAAGCATTTTTTGAAGTAATGGAATAGCACTGTTTTAATGTGTTTCATTCTCATTAGCAGTTCAGGTCATTATTGCCAGCATATCAAACTTGTAATGAATATTTCAGAAATCTTCTTCAGCACCTTTGGTTCTTAACGATAGGTGCGTCTTGCTGGAACATAAGAAGACTGTCCTATAAATGACCTTCCAGCACATTCTTTGAAGAGTCACTAAATGATCATAATAATCACTTCTTGACCGTTACACAGTTCTTCAGTTTACAAAGCACCTTCACATAATTATCTACCTCTCACACTGATCTGATGTATGCAGGACAGGTTTATAGGAAAGAATGGTGCTGACTTGGACGTTTTTGCTTCCTTAAATAGTTAGATAGCACATAAGTACTTTGCTAACTCAAAGAGCCAAGGCCACTGTCAAGATGGAAGTGTTACATCAAACTGGAATCTTTTTTTTTTTTTTTTTGACAGGCAGAGTGGACAGTGAGAGAGAGAGACAGAGAGAAAGGTCTTCCTTTGCCGTTGGTTCACCCTCCAATGGCCGCCGCGGCCGGCACGCTGCGGCCGGCGCACCACACCGATCCGATGGCAGGAGCCAGGAGCCAGGTGCTTTTCCTGGTCTCCCATGGGGTGCAGGGCCCAAGCACCTGGGCCATCCTCCACTGCACTCCCGGGCCACAGCAGAGGGCTGGCCTGGAAGAGGGGCAACCGGGACAGAATCCGGCGCCCCGACCGGGACTAGAACCCGGTGTGCTGGCGCCGCTAGGCGGAGGATTAGCCTAGTGAGCCGCGGCGCCGGCTCTCAAACTGGAATCTTAACGTGAAGAACACTTGCGTGTCACCTCACTAACTGATGCTTCCGATTACTATCCAGCTTTCATTCTTATTTAATTCTCTCATCTGTAGAGATCATATTCACCAGGAATCTATTAGCCAAATGCTCCGGTAATCGCTACTCCCAAACCAAGTTTTGAAAGATGCTTGCTTGTGTAGCAGCTGTAGTGATTGGTGAGCTTCCTTGCCACATCTGCTTGTGTGGAATTAGCACAACACAAGGTCAAGCAGGGAAGAGGACAAAGAAGGCAGCGCCTGCAGGACAGTGCCCTCCTTTATTTCCCCACCCCCGTAACCCCTGCTGATGCAGTGCCTGTCAGGGTTGGGCTGGCAGTCACTGGTGTTTCTTGCCTCTTTCCCACACTGATCTGTGTAGGGAAAGGAAGCCATTGTTATGTGGTCTCCTGCTTTGGGTAGGGAAGCACCCTGAATGACACTGCTGTTGCAAACTCAGCTGCAAGCCCGCCTCAGCCTCATTAGTAGGTCTGTCCTCACCCTCGGTCTAGCTGAGAAAGCACTTCTGAACTTCTCTTCCTACGTCTACTGCAACGTGGGCAGGACCTTACAATCAGCTCCCAGACTTGGAATCTTAGGAGATTCTGTCCAAGCTAAGCAGTGTTTGTTAAATATAATTACAATTTCTAACCTACCAAGATTCTACAGATTGGCTACATTAATACTTAATATTTAAGAACAAGTTACATTATTTACAGAGAAATCGGGTTACTGATAATACTTGGTGCTTTCACCAACATAGTTACAAGAAGGTGATCTGCCCTCTATCCCAGCTGTTGAGTGTTACCTTTGTTCAAGGTGCACTTGGCGGTCAAGTCCACCCGGTCTCTCTATTGCCCCCTGTGTAATACCTGGAGTGTGCAATACCTCACACATTCCCACCTCTCTGCCTTCTCACTCTCCTGCTCTTTCCTGCGACCCTCCTCTCTTGCCTGCCTGAATTCCATGGAAGTTTTTGGATCAAGCCTCAAGTCCCATGTGAATCCTTCTTGCTGTGATCCTGCATCCCAGTGTTGTCCGTACACAGGCAGAGGGAACCCAAGACCTTCCTGCATATTTCGACGGAGGAACTGTCAAATGTGTACTCTGAAGAACCAAGCTCTTAATAACTGGTTGGGGTCTGCACTGTGGTGTGGCAGGTTAAGCCATGTCTGCAGCACTGGCATCCCATACGGGCATCAGTTCAAGTCTCCACTACTCCAGTTTGATCCAGCTCCTTGCTAATGCCCCTGGAAAAGCAGCAGAAGATGGCCAAAGTCTCTGGACCCTGCACCTGCATGGGAGACCTGGATGAATCTCCTGGCTTTGGCCTGGCCCACCCCTTGAATTTCCAATTCAACAAACACATTTTTTAAAAATTCAAGAAGTGGGCTGGCGCCGTGGTGCAGCGGGTAACACCCTGGCCTGAAGCATTGGCATCCCACATGGGCGCCAGTTCGAGACCTGGCTGCTCGACTTCCTATCCAGCTCTCTGCTATGGCCTGGGAAAGCAATAGAAGATGTCCCAAGTGCTTGGGCCCCTGTACCCATGTGGAAGACCCGGAGGAAGCTCTTGGCTCCTGGCTTCAGATTGGCACAGCTCCAGCTGTTGCAGCCAATTGGGGAGTGAACCATCAGATGGAAGACCTCTCTCTCTGCCTCTCCTTCTCTCTCTGGGTAACTCTGACTTTCAAATAAAAATAAATAAATCTTAAAAAAGATTCAAGAAGTATGGTACTGAGAGACCTGAGCCTGGATCAAGGTGCAGCTATTTTAGACTAGACCCCCATCTTGTATCTTGGGCCTGACCAGGGCCTGACCCCTAAGCCAAAAAGACTCCCCTGTGACTCCCCTCGCAACAACCAATCAGCAGATAGCAGGGAAATACCTAAAGTTCCAGGTGTCTTTTCAGTCAGTTAAGGTGATTGATAACATCCCAAAACCCTGCAGTTTGGCTCCTACACCCTAGTGGCTCGGATGCTATACTTTAACCAATCTTTTTTTTTTTTTTTTTTTTTTTTTTGACAGGCAGAGTGGACAGTGGGAGAGAGAGACAGAGAGAAAGGTCTTCCTTTTGCTGTTGGTTCACCCTCCAATGGCCGCCGTGGAGGGCGCACTGCGCTGATCCGATGGCAGGAGCCAGGTACTTCTCCTGGTCTCCCATGGGGTGCAGGGCCCAAGCACTTGGGCCATCCTCCACTGCCTTCCCGGGCCACAGCAGAGAGCTGGCCTGGAAGAGGGGCAACCGGGACAGAATCTGGCGCCCCGACCGGGACTAGAACCCGGTGTGCCGGCGCTGCAAGGCGGAGGATTAGCCTAGTGAGCCGCGGTGCTGGCCTAACCAATCATTTTAAAAAGCATCAACCCCAAAGCCATCCAACCACCTTTACTGGGTCCATTCCTGCCGCTGGATGCACTAATCAATTTTAAGAGATGTTCTTTGGACTTCCCGTGGGATGAGATGATTTGCTGAATGGTGCTATAATGTATAGAATGTCTCTGAAAACCCTATAAAAACCCCATTGAGAGTCGGGGCTCTCAATTCAGATCCTCTGCATTGGTGGTAGTTGGGAGTCCAGGCTCGATCTTGCAATAAAACTCTCGTGTGTCTTACAACAGTGTTGGCTCCTTGGTGGTTTGGGGATAATCGAAGTGGGCATAACAGTACACCTGCAGATGGGGCTTTCCCTCTGTTTTAATGTTATCTTATTTCTCCTGGCTAGTGCCAAGACTGTCAAATGTCAGATGTACAGCTGTGTGTAACATACTGATTGTTTAATAGGGGGATCATGGGCTCTGTGGACGAGAATGTGACACCAATGTCTCTTGTACCTCTCATGGTTCTTAGTACAATGCTGAACATGTGAAGATGCTCAGAACGCAGCCCGACTGGATAAAGCACCCGCCCCCTCTAGAATGACAGGTTTGATTTCTAACTCCATGGATTTAGGAAAGAGATGGCGAACCAGTCAGGGCTCAAGGGAAGAAACAAAACTTGGGGCCGGCACTGTGGCGCAGTGGGTTAAAGCCCTGGCCTGCAGTGCTGGCATCCCATATGGCGCCAGTTCTAGTCCCGGCCACTCCTCTTCCGATCCAGCTCTCTGCTATGGCCTGGGAAAGCAGTGGAAGATGGCTCAAGTCCTTGGACCCCTGCACCTGTGTGGGAGACCCGGAAGAAACTCCTGGCTCCTGGCTTCGGATCAGCGCAACTCCAGCCATTGCAGCCATCTGGGGGAGTGAACCAGGAGATGGAAGACCTCTCTCTCTGTCTCTACCTCTCTCTGTAACCCTGTCTTTGAAATAAATAAAATAAATCTTAAAAAAAAAAAAAAGAAACAAAACATCCCAGATGGTTCAAACAAAGTGTCTTTAATGAAAAGACTACTGTACTCTATCAGAGTGCAGCCAAGTTTAAGAAAACAAATACAGTATGGTGAGGAGATCAAGGACTGGCTACAGGGGGAGAACCATTTTCCCTCCGGGGCTGAACAGATAAAAGAAATAAAGTCAGCCGAAGCCAGTAGAGGTGGGAGCTGGGCAAAGAGGCCGGCCTGCAGAGATGCGGCTGGGAGTGATGTGGCTACATGGGGCAGCATCGTCAGCACGGGCAGAGATGGTCAGATCTACACGCTGCGGCGTGGAGAGAGCTGCGGAGCCGCAGTCAGCAAAGGTCAGCCTCTGTGGCGTGGAGCAGGCAGAGCAGGCTGCAGAAGAGGTGGAGGCGGAGAGGACTGGGCAGGACTGGGCAGGACTGGGCAGGACTGGGCAGGACGGGCAGGACGGGCAGGATGGGCAGAAGGGCCAGCCTCGGTTCTCTCATAAGCAGGAAACAAGATGCAAACTGAACCATGACATTCAGTATAAAAGATGCTGGTAACTCAGCAGCGATCTGGGAAAAACTGAGTCTAACTTGGCCAAATGGAGGCCCCGACACTGTCAATTTTCTTCATGAAATCTCTCCAGATACAGTCTGAATCTGAGAAAGGAATGCTCTTCGGTTCAGAGACTCCCATTTTGCATTGCCACATCAGGACTGAATAGTTACACCCGTCACTAAGGCAATGAGTGGGATTCATTTTCAGACATCGTTGCTATCAGAGTCAGATGACAGGCTTGCCCTGTTTAATGAGCATTTTGGGTTCTTTGTTTCTCAACTGCTGCGTTAATGCTGCATTAGCTTTTCAGCACTATGATGAAACACCGGAGGCAGACTAGCTGTGCAAAGGAAGTAGGTTTGTTTGGGTGCACGGTGTTGGGAGGTCATGGTCCCAGCTCGGGTGGGCCCCACTGGCTTGGGCTCTTCTTTCTGGCAGAGTCCTGGGGTGGTGCAGCGCCTCGTCTGGCAAGAGACAGGGAGCACACGTGGCTGCCCAGGTCTCCTGTGGTGAATCCCAGTGGCTTCACCCTAACATGTCTAAAAGCCAAAGCTGGGTTAAGTTCCCTCCATCTTGGGGAGGGACTTAATCCCCATCTCCGGGGACTATGCTGCTGCCTGCATCTGGGGACCTTTGGGGCTAAAAAGTAAAATAACGGAACAAACACGTACCTCCTGTGTGGAGGAATTGTTATGGCTAATATCAGCAGTCCTCTTTAAACTTAAACTTTGTTATATACATTATCTTTTTTTTTTTTGCTTTAGTTTCACGCCTATTTGTGACCAGTGTAGCCTGCTGTCCCACTTAATAGATAAAGCAACTGGAAAGGTAAGCCATTTGCCCTTGATCAGATAGTCAGTTATAGGCCGGCGCCGCGGCTCACTAGGCTAATCCTCCGCCTAGCGGCGCCGGCACACCGGGTTCTAGTCCCGGTCAGGGCGCCGGATTCTGTCCCGGTTGCCCCTCTTCCAGGCCAGCTCTCTGCTGTGGCCCGGGAGTGCAGTGGAGGATGGCCCAAGTGCTTGGGCCCTACACCCCATGGGAGACCAGGAGAAGTACCTGGCTCCTGCCTTCGGATCAGCGCGGTGTGCCGGCCGCGGCGGCCATTGGAGGGTGAACCAACGGCAAAAGGAAGACCTTTCTCTCTGTCTCTCTCTCTCACTGTCCACTCTGCCTGTCAAAAAAAAATAAATAAATAAAAATAGTCAGTTACGTCACAGCCATAACGAAACACAGAAGTCTGCATTCAAATCGTTACTCACAACTAGAAATGCTGGATTCAGCTCCAATTAACTGGCAAAAGAGCATAAGGGTTAAGGGCAAAGGTCTGGAATTGAGCAGAAATAATCCGGGCAGATATTAGCCAAATAATAAATCCCTGTTGAGTCTGCACTTCCTCCCCTGTGGAGAAGCGAGGAAGGCAGAATACCTACCTCCTTAGGGTTTTAATCGGTTGACTGAGAAAATATAACCGAAATGCTTAGCATGATGCTTGGCACATAGTCTGTGCCTAATAAACAAAAACTATTATATGGTGCTATAAAAATATTTTTGATTTTCAGGGCCAGAGTTGTGGTGCAGCAGATAAAGTGGCCGCCTGCAAAGCCAGCATTGCATGTGGGCACTGATTTGAGCCCCATCCGGTTCACTTCTGATCCAGCTTCCTGCTAATGTGCCTGGGAAAGCAGCGGTAGATGGCTCAAGTCCTCGGTGGGCCCCTGCATCCATGTGGGAGATGTGGGTGGAGTTGCTGGCTCCTGGTTGTGGCGTGGCCCAGCCCCAGCCGTTGCAGCCATCTGGAAAGTGAACCAGTGGATGGAAGATCGGTCTCTGTTTTTCCCTTTCTCTGTAATTCTGCCTTTGAAGTAAACAAATAAATCTTTTTAAAAAATTGTTACCTTCTTTTAAAGATCAACTGCAATTTAATAAAAAATTATGGAGAAATAAAAAGGATTTTGAGAGATGCTGTTGAGGAAACTCCAAACCAAGAAAAGAACCTTTAAGTAAATCAGCAGATATGAAGTAGAGAGTGACTGGGGTGAGAAGAAATGCAAGGGCCTCACAACATAAATGAACTGGTTGTTCTCTTTTCTTCATCTTTAGTAAGGAAATATTACCAGAACTTTCCTTTATAAATTAAATACTTTTTAAAACAATAGACTATTTTTCAAACATGTATTATGAGAAAGCTATGCATGGATTTCTTTTTTTTTTTTTAAGATTTATTTATTTATTTGAATGCAGAGTTACACAGAGGCCGAGGCAGAGAGAGAGCGGGAGACGTGTCTTCCATCTACTGGTTCACTCCCCAGATGGCCGCAACAGCCAGTGCTGTGCCGATCCAAAGCCAGGAGCCAGGAGCTTCCTCCAGGTCTCCCATGCAGGTGCAGGGGGCCCAAGACATCCTTTACTGCTTTCCTAGGTCATAGCAGAGAGCTGGATCAGAAGTGGAGCATCCAGGACTCAAACCGGCGCTCATATGGGATGCCGGCACTGCAGGCAGCGGCTCTACCTGCTACGCCACAGCGCCGGCCCCAACAAGCGACTACTTTTTAGAGCAGCTTTAGGTTTACAGAAAAAAAATAATAATAAATTACCTTTCGAATCACAAAGATTAATGTTATTGATCTATCTAGATTTTTTTCTAAGATTTGTTTTATTTGAAAGACAGAGTGACAGAGGGGGAGAGGGGGAGGGAGAGATCTCCCATCCACTGGCTCACTCCCAAAATGACCACAGTGGCTGGGGGCTGGACCGGGCCAGAGCTGGGCCTCTGGAACTCCATCTGGGCCTGGAACGTGGATACCAGGGGCCCGAGTAGTCGGGCCATCTGCCGCTTTCCCAGGCCATCGGCAGGGAGCTGGATCGGAAAGGCAGCAACTGAGACTCAAACTGGCGCTCTGATACGGGACGCAGTGTCACAAGTAGCCCTCAGCCTGCTGTGCCACACCTCGCGGCCACCTCTACCCAGACTATTAAGGAACAGCACGGGGAAAATCGTACAATCGCTAGCAAGGTTGTGTATCCTGTTATGGCAGACTTTCCCGGGACTGATGGATGACCTATCTGAATTCTATCTAAAAGAAGAATTGCAGGCACAGCTGTGGAAATTTACAGATCGTAGCACACACTCTACTGGACAAACGAGTTGAATTTGCAATTAAAGGACAGGACCACTGAAAAATGTAAAAACCACCGACTGGGGAAAGGCAGCACAGCTTCTAAGGGAAATTCATGAGAACCTGTTGACAAATGAGGACTGCTGGGCCTAGAGGAAAGCCAGCAGATACAATTTGTAAATATAAGACTCGCCCCAAATCTCTGTATGCAAAGACGCTTCCTTCTCTTAAATAAGAAATTTGAAGGATTGGGTCATCGTTGGATTGGCAGCACTTTTTTAAAAGATGTGACCAGGAAGCCGTCTAAAAACAAAGGAAGTGTGTTCATCACGAGCAGCATTTCAGGGTGCCTCTGCGCTGGGACAAACACATTTAAAATGTGTGTAAGTCACCAGGAAGACAAAGACGAGGTCGGCAGATGACCCTGAGTTCTCACGGCCCTGGGAGGAGGGAGGAGGCAGGAAGCCGAGAGGCCGAAAGATGGCAGCTCTCCTGCCTTGTGCTTCCTGCCTCGGAGTGTTGCTGGGCTTCTAAAACCAGAGGGTGCCAGAGGGACGCTGCTGGCCGGGGGTGGAGGCTCAGCGCTCGCTCTCAGGTAGGAACCGGGCAAAGGCCGGAGCCGGCCTCCTTTCTCTGCAGTCTGGAACGGGCCTCTGTCCTGCCAGAGAGGTCTTCCTCCAGCAGTGGGCTGGCGGAGGAACCCTGAAGACGAGGCAGGTTAGTGCCCCACGTGCCTGCGAGGGCCAGCGGTGCCCCCTCCACAGGCTCCGAGGGCGAGGCCGGCCTTTGCAAGGAGAGGCGTCTTTCGTCTCCCCCCCCCAACACACACACACACAGGCAGAGTGGACAGTGAGAGAGAGAGACAGAGAGAAAGGTCTTCCTTTGCCATTGGTTCACCCTCCAATGGCCACCACCGCGCTGATCTGAAGCCAGGAGCCAGGTGCTTCTCCTGGTCTCCCATGGGGTGCAGGGCCCAAGCACCTGGGCCATCCTCCACTGCACTCCCTGGCCACAGCAGAGAGCTGGCCTGGAAGAGGAGCAACCGGGACAGAATGTGGCGCCCCGACCGGGACTAGAACCCGGGGTGCCAGCGCTGCAAGGCCGAGGATTAGTCTAGTGAGCCGCGGAGCCAGCAGGAGAGGCATCTTAACGGAGCAGGAGCTTATCCCAGCACGAGGTGGTCAGCCCCGGCCGCTGGCCATCGGCAGCCGGTTTGCGGACGAGACCGACGTCCAGTAGTTCAGACTCAAACTGCCGACGTGGCGCTGAGCGTCTGTGTGCCTTCCCCTCTGCGGCCCAACGCCTGAGTGGGCACAGTATGCTTCCGGCACGAAAGCCCACAGGCTTTGGATGTTTTAAAGGAAAATGAGGCATTTTAGACAGACAATTGCGTTCAGATTCTCTAATTCTTAAACAGTCTAATGTTTGTTTTCTATTTATATAGTTCTTTCTAAGCAGCTGAATGAAGGCAATATAGCCAAGAATAAAATCAGTATAGCCGAAGGGCTAAAAAGAATGCAATTAAAATTCATGTCAGTAAAGAAACAGAGACTGACACTTGTCTCTCTTACATTTACTAAGCATTTGCTTAGGGTCTAACACGCCGTTTAATTACTACAGCAAGCCCTTTAGGTACTGTGATCATTCATGTTTTAGATTCTGGACAACACATGCACAGAGATATTAAATAGTTGATTCAGGAGGACTCAGACTCAAAATCTGATTCCAAAATCCTTGTTTTAAAATCCCTATAAAACTTACGAACACAGATATGCTCAAATTCATGTTTTTATTTGATTGTGATTACTCTTGACATCACAAGGGGCAGTTGCATGAAAATGCTCCCCCATCTTTACTCTCTGCTGTGAAGATATGTCCATTTTATCCGCCCCGCGTCTTTCCCTGTTCGCACAAAGTTCACAATGATGGGTTACAGAAACTGTCAGTCAACAGGGAGCCTTGCTCAGTGCCCAGCCTGCTCTCGGGCTGGTCCTGAAGCTGCCTCGGAAATCTGCTTCGCGGCGCCCACCCTCCGCACGTCCGAGTGGGTTGTAACTCTTGTTAAAACCAACAGAAATATAACTTCAGATGTTTCAAAAGCGATCTTTCATGTCACTGGAGTCCCAGCCCCTTTCTGTTTCTACTCTCTTCTTTGTGCAGTACAGAAAGAGTTCTGATAAAAATAACTTTACCTTGAAAGAGAACATTTTTCTGGCTATAAAAAGTGGTTCTTAGTTACTAGAAAGAATTTAGAATATGTAAAGATATAAAGAAATATAAACCCAAAATTCCATTATCCAGAGATAAAATATAATGAGCATTTTAAGATATTTCCTTTAAATATATATGAGATGAAAATGTTAATCATTGGGTGTGATCAAAGAACGATAAGTAATTTTAAATTATATGTATGTATATGTGTATGACATATATATATTTAAGATATCCGCCTATGTTTTCAAATGCTTTCTCTGAACTTTTCCCATTTGTATACATAACTGTGTTATACATGATGAGGTGTTATGAGGATGCACAAATGTTTAGTTAATTCATCTAGCTGAGAACTGAAAATATAAATTATTAAGACATATAAGAGTATAACAGAAATTTTGATATTTTTGTATGTTTCCTCCTGATTTTTTTATTTACAATAATATGGAGCCACTGTATATAAGTCAAATATAAAAGTCTTAAAAATAGTTAACACGTGTTGAGTGCTGCCCGCATGCCAGGCACTATTCTAAGGGTTTTGTTTGTAGTAACTCACGTATCCTCTTGACAACTCTGTGAGGCAGGGACTGTTACTCTCCATTTTACAAAGAAGAAAACTGGGGCATGCAGGGCCAAGTGATTTGCTCGAGTCTTGGTTCACCAGGAAAACAACGATGGGAAACCAGCGTGCTTCTTATTTGTTCATGGGGTAGTGTGGTTTTTGCTTATTCAAGCTAGTGAGCATTGCCATCTGCCAGTTCATTGCCCGAATGTCTGCAGTGAAGAGGGCTGGGTCGAGGCCAGAGCCAGGAACCGGGAACCCAATCCAGGTCTCGCACATAGGTGGCAGGGACCCAGCCACCCGAGTTGTCATCTCTACCTCCCAGTGCCTGTGTTGGCAGGAAGCAGGAGTCAAAAGTCAGAGGTGGGAATGGAACCCATGACATGGGCATCTTAGTCAAGAAGCTGAACACCTACCCTGAGTTGTTCTAATGAGAAGATAAAAATGATAAACCAAGAGCTAGCTTGCTTTGCTTTCTTTCTTTTTTTTTCTTTTTTTTTTTTTTCGGACAGGCAGAGTGGACAGTGAGAGAGAGAGACAGAGAGAAAGGTCTTCTTTTGCCATTGGTTCACCCCCCAGTGGCCACTGTGGCTGGCGCCCTGCGGCTGGCACACCGCGCTGATCCGAAGCCAGGAGCCAGGTGCTTCTCCTGGTCTCCCCTGGGGTGCAGGGCCCAAGCACCTGGGCCATCCTCCACTGCACTCCCTGGCCACAGCAGAGAGCTGGCCTGGAAGAGGAGCAACCGGGACAGAATCCGGCGCCCTGACGCCTCGGCGCCAGCCTTTTTTTTTTTTTTTTTTTTTTTTTTTTAAGATTTATTGTAAGAGCCGGCGCTGTGGCACAGCGGGTTAACACCCTGGCCTGAAGCACCAGCATCCCATATGGGCACCGGTTCGAGTCCCGGCTGCTCCACTTCCCATCCAGCTCTCTGCTATGGCCTGGGATAGCAGTAGAAGATGGCCCAAGTCCTTGGGCCACTGCAGCAGCGTCGGAGACCCGGAAGAAGCTCCTGGCTCCCGGCTTCGAATCGGCGCAGCTTTGGCTGTTGCGGCCAATTGGGGACTGAACCATTGGATGGAAGACCTCTCTCTCTCTGCCTTTCCTCTCTGTAACTCTTTCAAGTAAAATAAATAAATCTTAGAAAAAAAAAAGATTTATTGTAGCTATTTTTTTTTTTTTTTTTGACAGGCAGAGTGGACAGTGAGAGAGAGAGACAAGAGAAAGGTCTTCCTTTGCCGTTGGTTCACCCTCCAATGGCCGCCGCGGCCAGCACGCTGCAGCCGGCGCACCGCGCTGATCCGATGGCAGGAGCCAGGTGCTTCTCCTGGTCTCCCATGGGGTGCAGGGCTCAAGCACTTGGGCCATCCTCCACTGCACTCCCTGGCCACAGCAGAGAGCTGGCCTGGAAGAGGGGCAACCGGGACAGAATGCGGCGTCGGGACCGGGACTAGAAAACCCGGTGTGCCGGCTCCGCGGCTCATCCTCCGCCTTGTGGCGCCTGCTATTGTAGCTATTTGAAAGGCAGGGTTACAGAGAGAGAGGGAAAGACAGAGAGAAGCAGAAAGAGAGAGAGAGAGAAATCTTCCATCTGCTGGTTCATTCCCCAAATTGCTGCAACAGCCAGGGCTGGGTCAGGCTGAGCCAGGAGCCTGGAACTCCATCTGGGTCTCTCATGTGTGGCGGGGCCCAAGGACTTGGACGTCAGCTGCTTTCATAGGCGCATTAGCTGGGAGCTGAATCAGAAACAAAGTAGCCAGGACTGTAGCCAGAGCTCATACGGGATGCTGGCATTGCAGGTGGCCACTTAACCCACTGTGCCACACTGCTGGCCCTACCTTGGAGCTTTGTGGACATACTGTGTCTTCATTCCAGGAAAGGAATTGATAGTTCTGCACGATGTCCTTACAGAGGAAAAAAGTAAAGGGAGTGAACGCACGGCTAAGAAAGTCTAGAAGCTGGCGGAGGCCTGGGATGAACTGGCAGGCTCACAGATCAGTATCAACGACAGGAAGCTACTGAATGACAGAGCTGAGATCCAAACGCAGGCAGGATGTCCCCAGAGCCCACACTTATCTGCCACCCTAATTGTCCCTATGGAGTATGAAGAGGAAAGGCAACAAGAAGAAAAGCCTATTGAGCCGCAGCTAATCCTCCGCCTAGCGGCGCCGGCACACCGGGTTTTCTAGTCCCGGTCTGGGCGCCGCATTCTGTCCCGGTTGCCCCTCTTCCAGGCCAGCTCTCTGCTGTGGCCCGGAGTGCAGTGGAGGATGGCCCAAGTGCCTGGGCCCTGCACCCCGTGGGAGACCAGGAGAAGCACCTGGCTCCTGGCTTTGGATCAGCGCAGTGCGCCTGCCGCGGCAGCCATTGGAGGGTGAACCAACAGCAAAGGAAGACCTTTCGCTCTGTCTCTCTCTCTTTCACTGTCCACTCTGCCTGTCAAAAAAAAAAAAAAATTGAATTCCAAAAGGACTTCTCGTTTCTTTACTGGCCAAGCAGATGAACCGTGCCTGAGCAATCATGTGTACAAACTAGGAAAATCCCAGAGGATGAGTGTGGGGGATTAAGTTGTTGGATTTGGTTTAGCCATTTTTACTTTTAAGTAGGTTAGAGGTGAGAATTGGCAAGGAGGAAAGAGGCAGTGATGGACACTGTGGACTAGAGGAGCTCCCCAGGGACACTGTGGGAGATGCTGGCGGGGAGGACCATGGATGTCAGCCCCATCTCCAGCTGTCGTAAAATCTTTGAAAAAAAAAAAAAAATGACTTTCAGAGTTTTCAGTTCAACCTCTTGTGTGCTGCAGACATCCTTGCTGCACCATCCCAACCGCGGGCCACATGAGGATTTTCTGCTTCAGAGGATCCAGGGAGGAGGGCTAAGTCAGCCATCCTCCAACACTGGCAGAGACGCGGCTGTTTAAGGCGTTCTTTCTCACATTCAGCGGAAGCCTGCCTTTTAATCATTTTTACTATCGATTCTTTACTATCTCCCGGAACACATATTCACGTAGCTGCTATCTATGCCTCCGACAGCCCTGCTATGAGGCCAACCATCATCTCTCCCTGTGGTTTTGTCTTCCGCAAATTAAACATCTGCTTTCTTTTGTCCACCCCGCATGGCTGTGGCTTGGTCTCCCCATCTTAACTACCCTGCCATCTCACCAGCATCTCTCTTAAAACAGAACGTCCCTGTCTGGCTTCATCAGTGGAGAGCACAGTGGAATTACTTCCAAAAATGTACCTTATTTTTATTTTTTATCTTTTAGTAGTGTGTTTTGTAACCTCAATGTGTCTTCTTGCAAAAAAGAATATGAGGGAGGCAGGAAAATTAAATGTTTATTAATGTCTTATCTCCCTACAATTGAATTTAAATATTAGAAATTATTATTCCTAATAATACTCTTAAGTAGTTTTTTTAAAAAAGATTTATTTATTTGAAAGTCATAGTCACACACACACAGAGAGAAAGAGAGAGAGAGAGAGAGAATCTTCCATCTGCTGGTTCACTTCCCAAGTGGTACAACAGCCAGGGCTGGGCCAGGCCAAAGCCAGGAGCCAGGAGCTGGGTTAGAAATGGGGGCCAGCGCTATGGCACACTAGGTTAATCCTCCGCTTGCAGCGCCAGAATCTCATATGGGTGCTGGTTCTGTCCTGGTTGCCCCTCTTTCAGGCCAGCTCTCTGCTGTGGCCTGGGAGGGCAGTGGAGGATGGCCCAAGTACTTGGGCCCTGCACCCCATGGGAGACCAGGAAAAGGTACCTGGCTCCTGGCTTCGGATCAGTACAGCTCCGGCCGTTGCGGCCACTGGGGAGTGAACCAACGGAAGGAAGACCTTTCTCTCTGTCTCTCTTACTGTCAGTAACTCTGCCTGTTAAATAAATAAATAGAATCTTAAAAAAAAAAGAAAGAAAGAAATGTCAGATGTGAGCTTCAGTGTGTGTGACAGGCCTAAAGAGAAGATGTCTGTATCCAGCATATGCATCTGCATCTCAAAGTCATCCTGACAATGTTCCAGGGGCAGCCTGGTATCCGCATCCTGCCCTGCCCCCTCCTACCTGATAACCTGCCAGGTGGAGGTCCCCGCCTGTGGGGAGCAACCGGACTAGACTGAGTTACTGGAATTAAGACTTATTCTATGCATCTGCTCTCCCACAATATGGCGCTGGGAGAGAAGTAAACAGCTTCCGCACAGCTGCCTCCAGTTCAACCAATTAACTGTAGGACTTGCTCCTGATTGGAGAGCAGCGTACTCGGCGTGTGGGCAGCCGAGTTGGGATTGGCGGAGGAGGACTATAAAGGAGGAGAGAGACGGCATGCACCAGGAACATCTATGGGGAACATCTAAGGGGAACATCTAGCTGAAGGAACACCCGTGCAGCCCCCGAGAAAGCCGGCCGGCGGTGTGCCGCTCCCCTGCGGAAGTGGGGAATGTGGCCAGGGGGAACTGCCCTTCCACGGAGGTGGAAGGGATAGTAGCCAACCCGGGAAGAACCAGCAGCAAACCCGGGGAAGGCCGAGCAGACGAAAGAACAGCGCAGGGTCCTGTGTCGTTCCTCCACGAAGAGGGGGAGCGACATAATGGTGCCGTGACTCGGATATGAAGCCTAGGCAGGGCTTAGTGTCGTTCCTCCACGAAGAGGGGGAGCGACACCCGCCCCTCTGCCTGACAAATCTGCCACAATCTCCCAGGTGCAGCCCAGTATCTGCATTTCAAACACCCTGCTCCCAATCCAAATGCTCCAGGGGGTCTTGCTCACCGTTCCTCTTAACTGAGGAAGGTGCCAGCTAGGCTTCCTCCTGTCTGATACCTTCAAGGGAAAACTCAGATAGGAGCTTCCTAATATCTACGTCCATAAAATCCTTTGTTTCAGGAGGAGATGTGTGAAGACAGAGACCCATCTCCTTAAAAACCCCCGGCCTCAACCGGACTGCGTGCTCAGCCCTCTGCCTCTCTGCTGAGCCGCCCGCCTGCCTGGCCAGGTGTACTCTCTCCACTCAACCATGGAACCTTGCTCCTTCCTCTCCCCTCCATCCCCCAATCCGAGCGACTGCACTCTCTCAGGTCCTGCCTGGAGAGGTGCCCATCCATCCTTACGGATGTCCCTGCCCTAATAAACTTTGCTACTTTACCTCCCGCTGCTCTCTGTCTCACGCCTGAATTCTTTCAAGAACCCTGCCATTCACCGGTAACAGACACACAGCAAGATTTCACATGCGTTAAGACAACTAGGCAGACATGACCTTTTGTGTGTAAAAGGGGCTGAAAAAAAATGAGAATTTTTAAAGAAAACAAAAAGAGGTCGGCATCATGGCATAGTGGGTAGAGCTGCCTGCTGTGCCAGCATCCATGTAGGCTCCAGCTGCTCTGCTTCCAATCCAGCTCCCTGCTAATGTGTCTTGGGAAGCAGCAGAGGACGGCCCCGCACCCACGTGGAGATTTGGAAGAAGCTCCTGGCTCCTGGCTTTGGATCGGCCCAGCTCCAGCCACTGGGGCCATTTGGCGAGTGAACCAATGGATGGAAGACCTTTCTCTCTGTTTCTCTATTCATCTCTGTGTAACTCTACCTTTCAAATAAATTTTTTAAAAATCTTAAAAAAAAAAAAAACAGGAAAGAAATCCTGAAAGCAGACCTGCAGCTGCACCTGAGCTATTAGGTCTGGTACAGTGTGCTGATAACACCCTGGGAGGAATTTCAGAAACTTTACATCCAGAAACCCCCTTCCCACCATTTCCCAGAAGAGGGAAGAGGGGAGAAGAAATGGAAGACCCACGCTCGTGTCCATAAAAACTCCAGTGTGCACTCAGCCCTTGCTGAGATGCCCCTGGGACCATGCGGTGTACTCTCTTCATCGCACGTTGCTACCTCGCTTCCCACTGCTCTGGTCTCACGCCTGCATTCTTTTTGTGCACAGAGCCCCCCGGCAGCCGATGTGCGGTGACACACGGCGCTGAACGGATCTAGAAGAAGACGAAGCCAATTCAGTGGCGGCTTGGTGCCAACCGCTGCACAGAGGGTTCATAAAGGGTGTTCAGGAGCTCCCTCTCCGGAGACGTAGTCTGAGCACAAAATGGACAGATGAGGAGGAACACACTACATGAAGCTCTTGCAGGCAACCGAAACAAAAGCAGCCAGGGCCGTGTGCTCGCAACAAGCGCATTAGCTGTGAAGAGCCGCGGGAACGCTGGAGTGGCTCAGACTGTGTGGCAGACGTGCACTTGCAGAGAGCCGAGAGCCGAGAGCCGTCCACCCTCCTCCCTTGCTGAGCGTGCTCCCAGTGTGAGACACAAGGGATGAGCCACCCTTTGTCTAAGCCAGTGGTGAACTTCTGTTCCAAGCTGTGAGTAATTGATTTAGGGATGAGCATGGAGGCCAGCTCTGGTCAATGGGCGGGCATTCCCTGGGGCCTGTTGAGTTTTTCTCCCAGGAGAGAGAGGCGGCTCTCCCAGGTGAGAGAAATTCCCCAGACTCCTTCCCCCGCTTCCTGCTTTGGATGCTCTTTGATCCTGACACCTGGACACTGATGATCTAACGCCCATGAGACAATAAGCCAGGTTTAAAAGAACACATGAATAAGAGGTTTACTGCCCGAGGTGGAAGAATAATACAAGGTGAAAAATAAACACTGGGGACCACCTAGCTCCAGGCTTCCTGTTAAATAAGCAGTTTAAAAAATATCTTGGGGCCAGCACTGTGGTACAGTAGGCTGTCTCCACCTGTGGTGCCTGCATCCTATATGGGCGCCGGTTCCAGTCCTGGCTGCTCCATTTCCGATCCAGCTCTCAGCTATGGCCTGGGAAGGCAGTGGAAGATGGCCCAAACACTTGGGCCCCTGCACCCACGTGGGAGACCTGGAGAAAGCTCCTATCTAACGGCTTTGGATCGGCCAGCACCGTGACTCACTAGGCTAATCCTCCACCTGCAGTGCCGGTACCCTGGATTCTAGTCCCGGTTGAGGCGCTGGATTCTGTCCCAGTTGCCCCTCTTCCAGGCCAGCTCTCTGCTGTGGCCCGGGAAGGCAGTGGAGGATGGCCCAAGTGCTTGGGCCCTGCACCTGCATGGGAGACCAGGAGAAGCGCCTGGCTCCTGGCTTCGGATGGGCGCAACGCGCTGGCCGTAGCAACCATTTTGGGGGTGAACCAACGGAAGGAAGACCTGTCTGTCTGTCTCTCTCTCACTGTCTTAACTCTGCCTGTCAAAAAAAAAAATAGTAATGGCTTTGGATCAGCGCAGCTCTGGCTATTACTTACGGCCATTTGGGCAGTGAACTAGAAAATGGAAGTCCCTCCCTCCCTCTCTCTCTCTCTCTCTCTCTCTCTCTGTAACTGTGCCTCTCAAATAAATAAATAAATCTTAAAAAAAAAAAAAAAGACAAGCACGTAGCCTAAGTCGTCATTAACTGGGGCTTCTGAACCCAGGCACGGTCCAAGAGAGGGGAACGGTAACCAGAGTAAGACAGCTGAGTAGGAACTGGTCATGTGATTCTAAGGTATGGAATGTGGATTTTACTTTAAATGTAAGAAGTTTTAGTTGTTTTATGACTTAATCAATGTAGGTAAATTATATTTTTCTCAAATATATGAGGGGATTTCAAAAAGTTCATGGAAAAATGGGATTATACAAAAGCGTGAGTGTATTATGGGGCAGATTGTTTTGCTGCAAATAATTTTGTTCACAAAGCATGGAAAGTGCATACATAAAACACTATACACGGATTTCAAAATTGTTTTGGCACAAAAATAGACTCACACTTTTAACTCCATTCTTCCAGGAACTGCATGAATAGCCCCATATTTGTCCTAAGCAGCCTCATCCCCTCCTCCTCCTTTCTCTCTCTGCAGGGCTCGTCTCCCCATGTGAATCCTACGGAGCCTGTTTTCTAGAGAACCCGACTGATACAGACACACTTACATGTGGCAAAATACGATAAAAACACAACTCATCACAAAGTGGTAGTAGATACTGACTAAATATTGTGCTGGCTGTTTTCAAGGGCATAAGGGATACACAAACAGCTGACAGTGCTACTTCTGGGTGTGTGTGTGCAGGAGTGTCCGGAAGGGACAAAGGACAGTCCACTCTAACCACCGTGGGCGGGTGCCAGCCAATCTGCTGAGGTCTGGGCGGAGCACAAAGGCAGAGAACAGTGCCTGCTCTGTGGTGCTGTCCCCTTCCTGGAGCCGGGGCAGCAGCCTTCTGCTGGCCTTGGGTGCCTGAATTCCAGGTGCTCCGTCTTTGGCCTCATGCGGATCTCAGGCCCCTTGGACTCAGGAGAGCCACAGCAGAGGCTCCCCTGCTTCTCTGTCTCCCCTTTATCTCTTTCTCTCCCTCTTACTCTCTCTCCCCCTGCTACCTCCACCTCCACCTCTACCATCTCTATCTCCCTCTCTCTCTCTCTCTACCTCTACCTCCACCTCCACCATCTCCCTCTCTCTCTCTCTCTCTCCCCCTGCTACCTCTACCTCTACCATCTATCTCCCTCTCTCTCTACCTCTACCTCTACCTCCACCTCCACCATCTCCCTCTCTCTCTCTCTCTCTCTCCCCCTGCTACCTCTACCTCTACCATCTATCTCCCTCTCTCTCTACCTCCACCTCCACCATCTCTCTATCCCCCCACCTCTACCTCCACCTCTACCATCTAATTCCTTCTCTCTCTCTCTACCTCTACCTCCACCTCCACCTCTACCATCTCTCTCTTTCTCTCCCTCTCTCTCTCTACCTCTACCTCCACCTCTACTCTCTCTCTCTCTCTCTCCATCTCTCAGCCCATATCTCCCTGTTTATGTCCTATTCATTCCATTTCTCTGGAGAAGCCAACTACAGATATGTTTGCCATTTCCACTTTAATGTTCAAGGAAATTACTTTTCAGAACCAGACTAAAAGAGATAAGCCCCAATAACTCAGGAAGGTTCCTGCTGAAAGCCCCAAACGTCGAGAATTCTCCGTGTTTGACCCCTTAGGCTGAGGGAACCTCTCACTCGGTTCCAGGTGTAGCCAGGCCAGAGGCTCACGGACTCCGCTCTGCAGTGGCCGTGGCCACGTCCCTTAGAGAAGGCAACTTCCTTTGAACGGCATGGCTGTCCTAAATGCCTTGGGTATTGTTTGGCTCCTCCCCGGCACCAAAGAATCACAAAGAAGGTAGCTCATTTAAAACATTTTCCTCTTGGTTGTTCCGTTCCCCCACTCAGGGAAAAGATTGCTGGCTACCATGGCAACCGGCTCCCACAGCATTCCGTTGAGGAAGCTCCCGGGTGGGGTGCACGCCTGCTCCTCACTCGGCTGTGCTTCTCTGCGGATCGGCGTGTTTTTCCAGCCTGTTCTCGGAGACTGCTGCTTACAGCGATCATCAGCCAGCTAAGCAACCACAGAAACAGCCTGCAGGAAGCTGTGCATCCAAGGCACCGTGTCCCAGCTCTTGCCGGTATTCAGACGTTGACACGGACAGCCGCTCAATGGCTTCCGCTAGGGCTGCTGTAGGGCCCTCAACCGCCCTAACTGCTAACTTTCTGGTGTCTTCTTTCTCAAGTCTAGCACTGCACCTCTGTCCCTCTGACTGTGCTCAGAAAACAATGAATTCACAGCAAAAATCAGAGCCCCAGGTAGTTCTGCATTCTCCATGGCTCTATGTCAGTTTTCCTGAGGCTAATTCTCTGATTCCCTCCCTTCACCACTCTCCCAACACCCCGATAAAAAGGTGTGGGCTCGCAACTGTCCTCAGGGCAAATGCTACACAGCATTTCCACCTTTGAGATTCTGTTTGTGTTCTGGTTATTGATAATAATAAATGACAATTTTAAATGGGCTAAATGCAACTTAATGGTGCCTAGTACATGCCTTTAAAAAAAAAAAAAGATTTATTTATTTTAAAGAGTTACAGAGAGGAGGGGGAGACAGGGTCTTCCATCCGCTGGTTCCCTCCCCAGATGGCGGCGATGGCCTGGCCCAGCCCCAGGAGCAAGGAGCGTCTCCTGGGCCTCTCTCATAGGTTGCAGGAACCCACACAGTTAGGCCATCTTTGGCTGCTTTCCCCAGGCCATTAGCAGGGAGCTGTAGAGGAAGTGGAGCAGCCCAGTATCAAACTGGCGCCCATTTGGGATGCCAGCATTGCAGGCCAGTAGCTTAACCTATTAAGCCCCAGTGCCAGCACACACATACCCACACCCACACCCACAACCCCCCCAACACACACACCCTTGCCAGACCTGCTATGTTGTGGAGGAAGTGGGTGGGATGATTTTGGAAAATCAACTGGATTGTTTCCCTTTTTTTTTTTTTTTTTTTTTTTTTTTTTGTGACAAGCAGAGTTAGAGAGTGAGAGAGAGAGAGACAGAGAGAAAGGTCTTCCTTTTTCTGTTGGTTTACCCCCCAAATGGCCACCACGGCTGGCGTGCTGAGCTGATCCGAAGCCAGGAGCCAGGTGCTTCTCCTGGTCTCCCATGGGGTGCAGGGCCCAAGCACTTGGGCCATCCTCCACTGCACTCCCGGGCCACAGGAGAGAACTGGCCTGGAAGAGGAGCAACCGGGACAGAATCCGGCATCCCAACCGGGACTAGAACCTGGTGTGCCGGCGCCGCAGGTGGAGGATTAGCCTAGTGAGCCTTGGCACCGGCCATGGATTGTTTCCTTACAACTCTTTCATTTTTAAAATCATTACTTTTGTTAAAGAACATAATTTTTATCCTTATTCACTTAAAATTATTCATTATTTGAAAGACAGACATAGAGAGAAGAGAGAGAGAGAAGAGAGAAATTGAGAGAAAGAGAGAGAGAGAGAGAGGGAAACTTGTTCCATTTGTTGGCTCATTCCCCAAACACCCACAACAGCCAGGAGCAGGAACTGCATTTGGGTCTCTTGCGTGGGTGGCAGGAACCGAAGTACTTGAGCCACCATTTGCGGCCTCCTGGGGTGTGCAGTAGCAGGAAGCTGGATTTGGACGTGGAGTCTGCACCGGAACCCAAGCACTCTGATACGGATGCGAAGATCCTGTGCCCAATGCCTTCCCTCCTACCATTCCTCTCTCCTGGTTTCTTAATGTTTTTTTCTAACAATGAGTATTCCATAAACTGGGAATCTTGAGATTTCTGCATATGGAGAGAGATCCTCTTGCTTATTATTTCTCCCCATAACTTTATTTGAAATGGTAGTGGTATTTTGGTAGTTAAAAAGAAAGAACTTGAAAGGGAATTGCTGTTATCTAATGTTAGGTTATTAAAAAAATAAAAGCTGGCTGTAATTCTTTTTCCTGCATGGATTTTCCATCTCATAGAATTATTTTCATTGAAAAAGACACATGTCATGACCAGCTAGGAACACCCCATTGAGGAGTGCCATCGCCTGTTAAGGGCATGGAAGTAAGTGAAACAGATGCCTTCGCCCACAGATTCTAAAATCAGAGGGTATTCATAAACCACCCCACAGATTTTCAGAGGAAACAGGAACTGTTAAAAACTTGACACACCACTAAGTACTTTCTTCTTCCGGTAAAAGAAAATGCTACTTTCTAGGAAGCTCACTAATTTGAAAAACATACAAGGTGGGGCAGTGCAGTGGTTAAGACAGCGCTCGGGACACGGGCATCTGACACGGTCGTTGGAGGGCCTGGATTCGTCTGGCTCCGCTGACAATGCCAGCTTTCTACCAACACCCACCCTCAGAGGAAGCAGGTAAAGACCTCATGGAGGAGAACTTCTTGGCTCCTGGTTCAGCCTGGCCCAGCTCCCCATCCACTGTGGGCATTTGTGGGATGAACTCATGGATGGAAAGCCTCTGTTTTCTCTTTCAGGTAAATAATTAATTAATTAATTAAAGTAATTCTTAAACTAATGCAAGGAAATCAGTTGGGAACCCTTAGACTGAGTTACATCAGTAATTACTTCTACGTGCAAAGCCACAGAACGCGTCTGACTCCTCCCAGAGCTGAGTGGGAGGGGTGGGCTTTGAGACAGTGCGCCTGTATTCCATACTGGAGGACCTGGGTTCCAGTCCCAGCTAGTCTGCTTTTAGTTCCAGATTCCTGCTCCTGAGCACCGCGGGCGGCATCTCCTTTCTACCTGGATGGGAGAGCTGGATTGAGTTCAGCCAGGCCCAGCCCATGAAAGATGTCTTTCACCGTCCCTCTGCTTTTTAAATTAAAACAAACACAATTATTAGAATTGTCTCAAAGAGAGAGAAAAGGCATTGAATTTATTTTCTCTGAGAAAGTATTCCATATTACATAAAATATCCCAAAATCTTACTTCTCCCTTTGGGTTCATAGACATTTTGTAATATACACACATATGCACAAACTAGAAAGGAAAATTGACCAATTATAGGTAGCATTTTCTAGATTAACAGGTTGAAGTTAACCACATAAACTCTGGACAGTTCTAGATTTCTGTAGAACATTGCTCTGAATTTTAGGTTGACAAAAGAACAGCTGAGAAGGGCTCACGTGGTCAAGAGTGAAACCTTTAATGGGGGGGGGGGGTCGTCACTTTCCAGGTAGGGACGAGGCTGACAAGCTGTTCTGACGGCTTGGGTCAAGGTCAAGATCGGGGAAGACGTAATGAAAGGACAGAGAGAAGCCTCTGCATCTCTCAAAGTGGGAGCTTGCATTCACGAGGAGGGAAAGAGGGGTCATCCAGCTCAGATAGCAAACTGTAGAGAAATTCTTGTAGACAACACTTTGTATTTTAATTTGCAGGGTCCGGGGGTTGACAGTATTTCAAGCATGGCAGTGTAGGGGCTGGTGCTGTGGTATAGCTGCTAAAGCTGCCGTCTGTGGCACCAGCATCCCCTGTGGGCCCCAGTCGAGGTCCTGGCTGCTGCACCTCCGCCCCAGCTCCCTTTTGATGGGCGTGGGAAAGCAGCAGAGGATGGCTCAAGTGCTTGGCCTCTGCACCCACGTGGGAGACCCAGACCAAGCTCTGGGTTCCTGGATTCAGACTGGCCAGCTCCAGTGCAGCCATTTGGGGAGTGAATCAGCAGATGGAAGGTCTTTCCTGCAACGCTGCCTTTCAAATAAATAAATCTGAAGAAATTCCGCTTGAATGGAATCCAGATTAATACAAGTTTTTATTAATTTGATAATATATAGTAGACAAGTTGGCAAGTAGGGATTTGCTTTTTTTTCTTTTTTAAATTTTATTTGTTTACTTTAAAGTCAGAGTTACAGAGAGGCAGAGACAGAGAAAGGTCTTCCATCGACTGGTTCACTCACCAGATGGCCACAATGGCCAGGAGCTTCTTCTGGGTCTCCCACGCGGGTGCAGGGGCCCAAGGACTTGGACCATCTTCTACTGCTTTCCCAGGCCACAGCAGAGAGCTGGATCGGAAGTGGAGCAGCCGGGAATCGAACTGGCACGCATATGGGATGCTGGCACTGCAGGTGGCCGCTTTACCTGCTACACCACAGCACTGACTCACAGCACTGACTCCGGGATTTGCTTTTCATTAACCTTTTGTTGCAACCTTAAAAAACTCTCACTGCCAGTAATATTTCAAACTTTAAGATCATGATTTTATAATGTGGAGATCGAATGTTTGCCAAGAGAACAACAGGAGGCCTTCTTAATGAGCGACAGGCAGTTAACTGGAGTCAGCGTGGATCACAGGGCACGCGGGCAAGTGCTACATTGCTGTAAGGGGGAGCCGGGCTGCGGATTCCAGCAAGTCCCTATCTGGGACATCAGGCAGGGCTCCAAGGGCCGAATGGGTGGGCTTGAGCAAGTCCCTATCCAGGGAGGGCGGCAGGGTTGGGGCAGACAGGAGCTTGGCAGGGTGCAGGTGGCTCTGCTGGTCAGTTCCAAAGGCCGGCTCCTCGTGGGGCCGGGACCTGGGGTGTGACCTATGGGGGATCACCAGGAACCGCCATCAGTAGCAAACTGGCTCTTAGATCACTGCTGTCCTTTAATCTTGAGGAAGAAAATGTAAATGTAAGAAGCCACAAGCCCAATATCCCTTAATTAGGAACTGTGTGAGTAATTTCACATTAAAACGTGACTTAAAAAAACCACACAGCCTGCGTTGTGTCACCACGGGTTCAGCGGCTGGCACCATATATGGGCACTGGTTTGGGCTGCTTCACCTCCAGTCCAGGTCCCTGCAGCCACATGGAAGACCCGGATGAAATTCCTGGCTTCCACATGGCCCTGCCGTGGTCCTTGTGGCCTTTTGGGGAGTGACCCAGAGGATGTAGGATCTCCGTCTCTCTGTCTCCACGTGGTATACATTCTATAAAAGTTGACTTTTTGTATTTGAGCTGCACTGGTAGTGATTTCTAACTGTCCCAACAAATCACTTCACAAGTTGCTAATCCTAAATCCAGAACTTCCCAGGTCACCTAGGATTCCAGTAATTCTAATGTCGAGAGGTGTTTCGGCATTGTGGACTGGAATACATGCTCACTGATTTTATAGATTAACTCTGGAACACTCATGGCCTTCGGCTAAACACAGTTAATTCCATTTTGGACCATGATCATCGATCTAAACAAAATCAAACCTAAGCTCATTATTTGAAACTACCTCCCAAATCAACTCTGCTACAACAAGTGGGACTCCGTGGTGCTCAGGACTGAACAGCCCTCATAAAATCCCCTTATAGACACAGACGCACGTGGCCATCACCTACACTCAGCCCGACCAGGCAGGACAGGAGAAACAACTCCGTACCTACGGGATCTCGGTTCACCCGACCCTGTTCGCGCTAACGAACAGGTGCCTAGCGGGGCTGCCACTGCTCCAGCCCACAGCCTGGCCCGCGTCCCCTCGCCACACCGGGGCGTGGGGACCAGTGCCACCGGCCGTGTGGACGAGGACGATCACCGGGCGGACGGGTCTCACCCACGGTCCCGCCGCAGACCAGGGCGACTCCGCCGGCGCGCGGCCTGCGTCCCCGGTCAGGGCGGTGACCGCTGCCGTCCAGCGCCCCGACGGCCGCTCAGGGCTCCGCGCTCGGCCCTCTCGGGGTAAGCAGGGGCGAGCCCCAGAGTCGCCCGGGTCCCGCGAGTCACTTCCCCGCGCGGGGACAGCCTCTCGACCGGGGTCCCCCCGCCCACACCCACCCGCCGGTGCCGGCCGGGGAGCCCGCGCCCCGCCCGCGCCCGCGCCGTCGCCAGGAGTGAGTCACTCGCGGCGGGCGCGCCCCCTCCTCCCGCCGCCGCTCGCGGGCCCTCTCCCGTGCGGTGGCCTTTCAGGAGCAGCCGCGCAGGTGGGCACAGGCAGCCCGCCCGCTCCTCCTCCCCTGCGCCGTCCCTAATTTAGCAGGACTTCCGGCCGCGTGACATCATCCCCCGCACCGGGTGACGCGAGCGGCGGCTGACGCGCGTGCGGCGAGAGCGCGCTGACGTTGCTATTTAAAGGTCCTCCTGCGGGGAGGATGGAGGCACAGCGCGAGCACCCGGGGCGGCGCGCGGAGGCGGCGGCCCGGAGCTCGCCGGCCGCCGGCCACTAGCGGCGGGGGCGAGGGAGGACGCACGGCCGGCCCGGCTGGCCCGCGCCCCGCGCGCGCGCTCCTGCGCTCCTGCGCTCCCGCGCTCCGGGTCGGCGGGGCCCGCGGGCGGGGCTCCGCGGCCGCCCCCGCCGCGCTCCAGCCCCGCTGCAGCCCCTCCCCGCCGCGGGCCGGGCCGGGGCCGCCCGCGCCCCGCGCTCGCCCCGCCCGCGCCCCGCCCCTGCCCCGCGCGGCCGCCGACCGGGACGCGGCGCCCTCCCCTCGGCGAGCGGGCGGGCTCGAGGCCGGCGGCGGGCGCTGAGCGAGCGGGCCGCGCTCGCCTCTGCCGGCCCTCCGCGCCCGGGGCGGGGGCAGGGCGCCGGGGCTCTGATTCATTCCTTCGCCGCCGCTCGGCCGCGGGCGCAGGGCGGCTGCGGAGCTGGGCGCCCGCCGGGCCCCTTTGTGCTCGGCGGCGGGGGCCGGGAAGGGGCTGAGGGGGTGGGGTCGCCCCCTCCCCCTGCTGCCGCGGGCGCGCGGCGCCCCCAGCCTGCTGCCGGCCTGGACATGGCCCCGCTGCTCGCGCTCGGGAGAGCGACTCGGTCCTGCCCAGCCCTCGCGCCCGCCTCCCCGCCGCCTCCCCGCTCCGCGTCCTCGCAGGGGAGGCATTAGACAGATTCCGATGTGGAGCGCCGTGCACGCCGCGCGCTGCCGGCTGTGCGCTCGGAGCAGGCTGTGCTGTGCGGGTCTTGCCGACGGGAGCGCGGGCCAGCGGCGCCGGTGCGGCTGCTGCTGCTGCTGCTGCTGCTAGGATTTTTTTTTTTTTTTTTTTTTTTTTTTTTTTTTTTTTTTGCTGAAGTGCACGTCGGCCAGCTCGCTCGCTCCACCCCCCCGGGGACCTGGTGTGGAGAAATTTGAACCCGCAGCCCCCGCGCCGAGAAGGCCGGCTTCCCGGGCCCTGCCCAGGCGTGCAGGGGCCTGAGCGGAATGGGCGGCGCGGCCGTGTTTCCGAGGACTCCGTGAAGCCGGCTCCGGTCCTCCCCCATGGAGGCTCCCGCCGTGGAGTAGCGCGGCCGCCGTCTCCTCCGCCGAGCGGGTGCACCTGTGTCCGGACGCGCGGGTGTCTCCGAGGGAGCACGGAGTGACCGGTCGGCGGCACCGAGGGACCTCGGGGGCGGCGCGGCCAGGTCGCCGCTCGGAGCAGCCCCTCTGCCCGCCGGCTAACCCCGTCGCCGCGAGCAGGAACTTGCGAGCAAGTTTTCGCTGGGCAAGATGGGGTAAGGATGTGTGTGCACCCGCGTGTCGGTGGGCGGCCGTGCTGCCGGTGCTGGGCTCGCGGCGTCCCGGCGCGTCTGCCGCCTCGCCGAGCTGGCCCTGCCTTCAGCCACGGGCGCGCTCGCCTTCCGCGAGCTATTTCTGTCGAGTGACTCCGGAGGTCGGAGGGAAGGCGCGCGTCCCGGCGAGTGTGGGCTCCGCGGGCGCGTTCGCGGGGCCGCCGCTGCCCGCTCGGGCTTCGGGCTGGCAGCTGGTTGGGTTTCCGAGCAGAACCGCGCGACCTGGGGGTGTGTGGCGGCGCCTCCCGGAGCCCGGCGCGGCGGACTCCGGCCGGGGGCGCGATCCACGCTCGGTCGTTGCTGCCCGCGCCGTGCCCTCTGTGTTGCCCTTGAATAGCCAAAGCTGAAGTGCGTGGGGTCGATTGATTGGGCATGGACACTTGGGAGTCGCAGGCGCGCGGGGCGGAGATCGGATGTGGACAGGCTCCTGGTGGAAGGAACTTGTACACTTTTTCTCCTTTTTTTTTTTTTTTTTTTTTTTTTCTGTGTCGCTCAGACCTGCTGTTTGTGTTAAGTGTCATTCCTTCTCCTGCCTTCTCACCCAAAGCCAGTCCAGAGTGCATTTTCCTAACCTTGGATTCGCTCTCAACACTGTCGCTGCTTAAAATCCTAGCGACCTCCTCATGCAGGCTGGAAACCCGTATAACCCTGGAGTAATGAGCTACTCCTGCCCGTGATAGATCGCCCGTGCTTTCGGTCTAAGGGGGACTGCCAGAATCTTCCTTGTTTTGTGGTTAAACAGCTACGCTGGGTGTAGTTGAGGGCAAGATTAGAAGGAGGGGATTCTGATTGTGTTCTGAGGTCCAGGGCTGTCGCCACGCTTTCTGAAACTCCCAGACCAAAGTTCTTGGATAGGGTCTTTCTGTTGCAATTACGCTTGAAGCTGGTGGACTTGAACAGTTCAGAATACACGACGTAGGAGTCCGTTCTGAGGAACTGAATGTTTGAAACATTAAATGGTTAGTGTTCTGAACTTGCCTGGTGTGGGGCAGCGCTAAGAGTAATTAAGTCAGCAGTCCTGTTTCTGGTGCTGCTGTTAGTAGCTTAGTGCTGGGAAGCAGGTTAGCCTCCGTGACTCGTGGTTTCTGTGGCATGAAGGAGTTCCATGAGGTGGCCTTTTAAAAAGGCTCCAACCCGTGAAAATGAATTTCTTTCTTTCCTCACCCTTCTTCCCGTTTCAGTGGTTACCGGCTGGTTTCTTGAAGTAGCTGTTTCGGATGGCAGTTGAAGTGCTGACACGGGAGAGTGCTAGCATTGGGAAACTGCTCCAGATGAATACCAGTTTTAAATGAGGGTCTTCGAAATATGGATTCCCTTAAGCATCAGTGGCTCTGTTTAAATGTGTTGGAGAAGAAAAATAAGCAGTTTTTTTTTTTTTTTCCCGTGTTGAAGGCTGCGTCCTCTGTAGACGGTGTGGTGGGAACATCATGGAAGAAAACCCGTTTTGCGTAGTCCAGCTCAGCATTGTGCTAAGGGAATGTGGGGTAAAGTTGACATGAGAGCACTGGTGTTTACACTGTGGAAGCCCTTCAGGTAGGATCAGGCGGGTGTAGACAGGCAACATAATGAAACTTAGACGGGCAGCATGTTTATTTGCTCTTTCGTGAAGGACTGACTTGAGAAAGGAGAGTGAGTGTGCTGTTAGTTTTGCTGTGACTTGTGTCACGTGAGTTGTTGAGAGGGCCAGGCTGGGAGCAGGCAGCAAAGGCATTTGAGGAAGGCTCCGGGCTTGGCCGGAGCCGGAGCTAATGTTTGTGGAATGAGCCAAGCTGCCCGGACCCTGAGGAAGGCTTTAACGTTTCACCCAGGCCGTCCCAGCTCTTTGGCTCTGACTGGTGCCTACAGGTCAGGGCTGTGGGTGAAGAGTTTCACCTGTTACAGACACATCGGGTTGTTGTAAGTTTATCTTTGCCTTCATTAGGCATATCATTGAACGTCTTGGCGCGAAGTCTAAGCAGAGGAATTATTTTTGACAAAATGGGTGGTTAGTTTAGGCAGAAAAAAAAAAGATGATGGCTCCTGCACTAGTAGTTTCTGCACTGTGTGGAAATGGAAAAGAACAGCTGGAACTGACAGTTGGCAGAGTCTGTCAAAGTGTCTTCAATGTTGCCCGAACTGTTTTAATTGCAGTGGAGGCAGCTGAAGTTCGGGCTTGCAAAATAGGTGTCTGAAGGCCCCTAAGAAGGACGGCATTCAGGTGTGCGAGGCGGTGTCCACGGGAGGTGTCAGAGCGTCGCGGAGCAGCCGGGTAGATCGGACCTCCCCACCCCCACGTAGTATCTCAGAATGAGAGCCGTGAGTCAGGAGCTATTTCCGAATGATTAGAACAGGCAGCGGAAGTCAGGTAACTTCAGGCAGCTATTCCGTGCTGCTTTTTGTTTTTATTTAGCTCCTGTTGGCAGTGTAGTGCCACCAGCAAGGGAATAGAGAATCCCCCCACCCCCGCCCCATTAAGAGCTGGTTATGTGTAAAATGGGTTCTGCCTGCTAATGCAGTCTGGTAATGCGAGTTCTGATTTGACTCGCCTGCCTGTGGGAACCTCGGATCCCTCTTTCCCTAAATCACTTTGTGAAGCAGGTAGCGGGGACTGCTACCTTGCCAGCTGAACTGAGTCCCTTCTCTGCTGCAAGACAGGAAGCGGGGGGTCTGCCCTCTAGGGATTGTAGCACAGAGGGGAGTCGACCCAGGCCTGCGAAATGAGTGGTCTTCGTTGCAAAGGCAGCTGTACACCAAAGCGAAATGCAGTTCCTTAATGCTCTGCTCATTTGGAGGACTTTGAGCACCTGGCATTCTGCGCTCAGTACCGGCTGAATCAAAGACTAGTACAATGTGCTGCTTCCCTCAAGGAGCTTATGGTTTAGAAACTGGGCGGACAGTCCAGCCCGACGATAGAAAGTGCAGGGAAATGCTGAGATACACCGCAGAGCATCCGAGTCTCAGAGAGTTTGTGGCATGAGCTGCCCAGGGAAGGCGAGGCTTCGTGGAGGAGGCAATGTGGACTTTGTAGACTACTAGGAGGGCATTCAAGGCAGAGGAACAATATGATTGACACCTGCAAGATGAGCTGTGAAGGCGTTTGGAGTGAGGCGCTTCCTGTGCTTGGGCTTCACTGGGTGTAGCAAGACCCAGGTCTGAGAGCCTTGCTCACCAAATGAAAGACTTGTGGTTGCATTTCAAGCTTTCTGGGTAGGGTACACATCGTTACATTGTGACTTTGTCCATGTCTGCTCATACATAGTGATAAAATGTCAAAATAATACCCTTCTTTGTGTGATACGCTCTTGTAGTTTCCAGTCTATTCTGTTTCACTCTATTTTTAAGCAAGAATGATGTGAGAAGCCACTGAATTTATTTAAGAATCCATGGCAGCAGCTGGTAATTTGAAAAACACTGGCTGTGGGACCCACTAATGGGTTTTAGGCAGATAGCATGAAGGATGAGGCACGTAGGGTGAGAAAATAGTGTGTAAAATCGTTTGGAATTTGGTTTTGTGCGTTCTGTCCTGTGGAAACACCAAGGCAGAGTGATGATGCATAGCTGGTAGAGGAGAGGAAATAGTTGGGCAGGCCCTGGAAGGTTGCGTGGTGGACAGGGAAGGCGTGTGACTGAGGGGGTGCAGTGGGCTGAGTGCGTCTTCAGAGCTAGGATTTCCCATGCAGAGTGACAAATACAGGGAGCAGTCTGGTGACTGAGCAGTGCAGTCGCTCCCTGTCAGAGGGTCGTGAGCTAGTGAATGTGGGAATCGAGGGATCAGCAAAAACTGTCCTTATTCGTGGTCTGTGGTTTTGAGTGATGGACGTCTCGGGGGAAGGTAGCGTCTCAAAAGGACCGAGCTCCTGGCTGATGTTCAGTCGTTTAGTGGTTAGTGGAAACATTTATTTTTACTTGAGGATTAATCCAGCTAAGTGGTCAGAAGAGTAGGGAAAATGAGTCCCAACTATTTAATATTTTCTGTTCTTTTCTCCTGATGGAATTTTTGAGTGACTATAAAAACATATTAAATAGCTTTGCTGTATCTTGGGACCCAAGGGGATGAAACGTGCCATTTTTTGCTCGCGTTGCATATCTGCAATGCCTGTGACCTGTGGCTGATGCAGGTTGCGAGATTTCATTCTGCTTGGAGTGAGCACGATATTCCTGAAGATCAAAAACACTTCTCTGTTAATTATTGAAAAATTGAGTGATTTCGAGGCACTGTAAGATTGCGGATTCATTAAGCATCTTCATTTCAAAAGACTCTCCCTAAGAGGACTATCTATATAGTTGTTAGCCCACATAGAGGAACTGAGATAAAATTTCCAATCTTACCACATTGTATTTCAAGAGTAGGTACAGATTTTAAAAGCTAATCATTCAGTCTGACAGAGGAAAAAGAGATGAAACTGATAATGCTGCTTGTTATGAGCCATGTTTTGGAGGGAAGAGGCTGAGGTTATTGGTTGTTTTTTGTTTTTTTTTTTTTACCGAGTTAGAGAGACAGAGATAGGTCTTCCTTCTGTTGGTTCACCCCCCAAATGGTCGCTATGGCTGGTGCGCTGCACTGATCCGAAGCCAGGAGCCAGGTGCTTCTTCCTGGTCTTCCATGGGGGTGCAGGGCCCAAACACTTGGGCCACCTCCACTGCCTTCCCGGGCCACAGCAGAGAGCTGGACTGGAAGAGGAGCAACCGGGACAGAATCTAGCGCCACAGGCGGAGGATTAGCCTAGTGAGCCGCATCGCCAGCCATGAGGTTATTGTTATATCAAAATTATCTTTTTGTGCTTTGCCTTTGTCCTTCATTTGCATTTTCTTTTTTTCCCTGAAAGATTTGTTTACTTATTTGAAAGCCAGAGTTAGAGACTTAGAGGCAGAGACAAATGGCTGCAATGGCCAGGATTGGGCCAGGGCAAAGCCGGGAGCTTCATCCAGGTGTCCCATGTGAATGACAAGGGCCCAAACACTCGGGCCATCTTTTGCCACCTTTCCCAGGCCATTAGGGAGCCGGACAGGAAGTGGAGCAGCCAGGACACAAACCGGCACCCATGTGGAATGACAGGAAGTGGAGCAGCCAGGACACAACTGGCACCCATGTGGAATGACAGGAAGTGGAGCAGCCAGGACACAAACCGGCACCCATGTGGAACGCCTGTGCCTTTTCTTTTTTGCAAGATGACTTACTTGAAAGGCAGAGTTAGAGAAAGACAAAGAGTCTTCCATCTGCTGATTCACTCCCCAGATGGCTACAACAGCCATAGCTGGGCTCGTTGAAGCAAGCGGCCAGGAGCTTTTGAGTATCCCTCATGAGTAAAGGGGCTCAAGCCCTTGGGTCGTCTGTCACTGCTTTCCCAGGCTGTTAGCAGGCAGCTAGATTAGAAGTAGAGCAGCTAGGAATCGAACTGGTGCCCATATGGGATGTCAGCATCACCGTGAGGGCCTCACCCACTACGTCACAATGCTGGCCCCTTCTATCTTGTTTTTAAAAGTTTTTTTAAAAATAAATTCACTTCTTGGGTAAATGTAATTTAGAATTAATTTTATAGGGATGTTTTTGTTAGTGAGCTTTCAAAGAGAAGCAAACAGTTTGTTCTTCATCATAGTTTTTTTTTTTTCCTGTTACTGGATCATGGAGCCAGTATGGCTCTTGTGTAGCTAATATGATTTTAAATATTTAGAACTAACACTTAGTCAAGAACTGAACTTCATATAACTTTTTTTTTTTTTTTTTTTTTTTTTTGACAGGCAGAGTGGACAGTGAGAGAGAGAGAGACAGAGAGAAAGGTCTTCCTTTGCTGTTGGTTCACTCTCCAATGGCCGCTGCAGCCGGTGCACTGCACTGATCCGAAGGCAGGAGCCAGGAGCCAGGTGCTTTCCTGGTCTCCCATGGGGTGCAGGGCCCAAGCACCTGGGCCATCCTCTACTGCACTCCCTGGCCACAGCAGAGAGCTGGCCTGGAAGAGGGGCAACCGGGACAGAATCCGGCGCCCCGACCGGGACTAGAACCTGGTGTGCTGGCGCTGCAAGGCGGAGGATTAGCCTATTGAGCTGTGGTGCTGGCTATAACTTTTTTTTATTTATTTAGGATTTATTTATTTGAAAGGCAGGGATAGGATGGGAGAAACAGAGATCTGCTGGTTCACTTCGCAAATGGCCACAACAGCCGGAGCTGGGCCATTCTGAAGCCAGGAGTTTCTTCTGGGTTTCTCACGTGGGTGCAAGAGCCCAAGTACTTAGGACGTCTTCTGCTACTTCCCAGATGTATTAGCGGGGAGCGCACAATGGGAAGTGGAGCAGCTGGGACCCGAACCGGCACCTATATTGGATGCCAGCTTCGCAGGCAGCGGCTTTATCTGCTAAGCCACAGTGCCAGTCCCAATTTTCTTTCCTTTTTAAAGGTAGGCTACAAAAGGAGGGTAGGAAGTAACTGTTTGCTTTCTTGTATTGGACAATAAAATTGCTTATACACAAAATATAAGCCATCTAATGAATATTTTGTCTTCCTTGTGCAGTTTACATTTCCCTGAGCTTTGAAAGATGACCTCCATTGCTTCGACACCTGATGGCAGGCTTGGAAAGAGAAAAGCAGCACTGCCCTGTGGATGTCGTGGGTTAATGTCGTTTCATAAAACATTAAGGGATTTCACATGGTCTTTGGAAAGTATTGGCACGAAGTCTTCAAGGCAGAGTGGTTATAAGAGTTAAGTGCTTTCCGCCTGTGGTGCCGGCACCCCAGGTTCTAGTCCCGGTCGGGGCGCCGGATTCTGTCCCGGTTGCCCCTCTTCCAGGCCAGCTCTCTGCTGTGGCCCGGGAGTGCAGTGGAGGATGGCCCAAGTGCTTGGGCCCTGCACCCCATGGGAGACCAGGATAAGTACCTGGATCCTGGCTTGGGATTGGTGCAGCGCCGGCCGTAGCAGCCATTTCGGGGGTGAACCAATGGAAGGAAGACCTTTCTCTCTGTCTCTCTCTCTCTCTCACTGTCTAACTCTGCCTGCCAAAATAAATAAATAAATAGAGTGCCAAGTACCAAGCAAGAGCCCTGTAGAAATAGCGCACAAATTACTGCCCTGAAGACACACAGGTGCGCTGCTTCATGAAGGCGGGAAAGTCGCGTTGATGGGGTCACTGTCGGGTAGCACCGTCTGGCTGCACTTGCTCACGGGCCTCAGAGTCCAGAGCGCTGCGGAAGGGCACGTCCTTGCCTTTTCCCTTGATAGAGGTGTGCGTTCCTACTGTGTTCTCTCTTCCCGTGGACAGTCTTCCCAGCCCTGTGCTGAGAGGCACGGCTCTGCATCATCTTTCCATGGGCAGCAGACATTGTCCTTCCTACAGGCCAGCACGCAGGTACACCCGTTCCGAGAGCTGGGGGGTGGGATTGGTGTGCAGACAGCCCTGGTTCCTGTGAACTGGGCAGAGTTCAGTGTGCCGGTTACTTTTCTCATGCCTTTTCTGGTTACCAGAGCCTTTCACTTAGACAGTTAAGTGTTCCTTGGTCTTAAGTGGTTATTATCTTCCCTCTGTCTTATTTAAAAATTTATAAGAAGTTTTAAGAGGGTTATTCAGAATGAGAGTTTTTGGTGAGTTGGAATTTTTTGCCCTTTCTACTTTCAATTTCTCCAATTAGGTTTTTAGTAATGGCTTCTAGGAAATTATCTAAAATAGATTTGACTACCAAGATCTCAGAATCCTTACATTACAACTTTCTATTTAAAAAAAAAATTCTGGGGACCAGCGCTGTGGTGTAGCCTTTAAAGCCACCACCTGCAATGCTGGCATCCCATAATGGTGCTGGTTCGAGTCCTGGCTGTTGAACTTCCCATCCAGCTTTTTGCTATGGCCTGGGAAAGCAGTAGAAGATGGCTCAAGTCCTCGGGCCCCTGCCCCAACATGGGAGACAAGGAAGAAGCTCCTGGCTTCGGATCGGCCCAACTCTGGCCCTTGTGGCCATTTGGGGAGTCAACCAGTAGATGGAAGACCTCTCTGTGTCTCTGCCTCTGCCTCTCTGTAACTCTGCCTTTCAAATAAATAAAAATAAATCTTAAAAAAAAAAAAACTTAAAAAACATTCTGTCGGTCGTGGAAGGTAAGGTAAGGTTGTACTTACCTTTCTAAATTTACCTGGGGATACTTATTTTGCAGCTATTAATAATAGTTGAAGGTGGTTAGCCTATCCTTTACCATTTTCTGCTCTTTGTGCATTATTTCGTAGAACAATGCCATTTTCTATCTTACCTTGTTACGAGTCTCTTGACTTTTAACATTAAAATTCATGTGCTTTTTCTTAATCACCTTGCCTGCTCCCAAGATGTTTACAGAATGAGGATCCCACCCACCCTTGTTTACTCAGTAACACCAGGGATCTGTATATAATAAGCTAAATGGGAAGACTCTCAAGTCACTCTTAAACTATCTGGAAAGTCTGTTGATTTAAAAAATTCTAGACCTTGTAGGTTGCCTTCTTACTCAGGTGATAATCTTTGGAATTTTAGTTACCTGTTTTCATTTGGTTTCTTATTAATGTTAGATTCAAGTTTATTGCTATGCATATGTTAGTGTGGTGGAAAGAAATTATTTTGCAACATATTCATATATTGAGCAATCAGTATGTGGTTCATGTGTAATTAAATTACAGGCTGTTCATATAGTAGGGAGCTGGCCTAGAGAATTCTCAGAGATGGTGCCTTGGTCCGTTAGAAACTAGGATGTAAACATGTACAGTGTATTTCCTGTGACTTCAGCTTCATAAACATTCTGCATTTGTGTTAAAGCTTTGAAGGAGAATCAGTAAAGCACGACCATATCTGGGTGGGAAGTTTTAGAAAAAGTTTTTAAAATTTTTATTTATTTGGATGGTAGAGTGATAGAGTGAGCTGGGGGAGAGACAGAGATTTTCCATGTGTTGGGTCCCTCCGCAAATGCCCCAAACAACTGGGACTGGGCCAGGCTGAAGCCAGGAACTCCATCTGGGTTTCCCTTGTGGTGGCAGGAACTCAGGCAGTTGAACCATCTTCTACTGCCTCCCAAGCACATCTGCAAGAAGCTGGGTTAGAAGCAGAGGCTGCACTTAACCTCAGCACCCTGATAGGGGATGCCTGTGTCCTTGGTGGCAGCCCCCTGCTCCACAGTGCCTTTGTGGACGTTTAATTTTTTGAGTCTTTCTGAATCTTTTAGTGTGTCTACATTGAGCAGATTAAGGTTCAGAACTTGTTTTAAGCGTGAGGGCATTTGGGCCAGCTTTGTGGTGCAGTGTAGGTTAAGCTGCCACCTGCGCCACCAGCGCATGAGTGTGACTGTGCCACTTAGAGTCCCAGCTGCTCTGCTTCTGTCGCAGCTCTCTGCTAGTGTGCCTGCGAAAGCAGCAGAAGATGACTCAAGTGTTTGGGCCCCTGCACCCTATGGGAGACCCAGATGGAGTTCCAGGTTCCTGACTTTGCCCTGACCCAGCCCAGGCGATGTGACCATTTAGGGAGTGAACCAGTGGATGGACTCTCTCTCTCCCTCTCTGTAACTTTATTTCAAATAAATAAATCTTTTTTAAAATTTTATTTTATCAGAGAGGAGGAGAGAGAGAGGTGTCTTCCATCCGCTGGTTCACTCCCCAGATGGCTGCAGAGCTGTCCAATCCAAAGGCAGGAGACAGGAACCTCTTCTGGGCCTCCCACGTGGGTACAGGGGCCCAAGGACTTGGGCCACCCTCTACTGCTTTCCCAGGCCATAGTAGAGAGCTGGATCATAAGAGCAGCCAGGACTCGAACCAGTGCCCATATGGCATGCCTGCACTGCAGGTTGTGTCTTTATCCGCTATGCCACAGCGCCGGCCCCAGTAAATAAATCTTAGTAAAGGGGGGGGTGGCGGCACTGAGCCTAAGTAGGCTAAGCCTCTACCTAAAGTGCTGGCATCCCTTATGGGTACTGGTTCTGGTCTAAGTTGCTCCTCTTCCGATCTATCTCTGCTATGGCTTGGGAAAGCAGGAGAAGATGGCCCAAGTAGTTGGGCCCCTGCCTCTGCTTGGGAGACCCGAAAGCAGCTCCTGGCTTTGGTTGGCCCAGCTCCAGCCGCTGCAGCCATCTGGGGAGTGAATCAGCAGATGGAAGACCTCTGTATATAACTCTACCACTCAGATAAATAAGTAAAAAAGAAAAAAAAACAGGTATTAAAAGTTAATATTGGGAGGCCGACACTGTGGCACAGTAGGTTAAAGCTCTGGCCTGAAGCGCCAGCATCCCATATGGGAGCCACTTCTAGTCCTGGCTGCTCCTTTTCCCATCCAGCTCTCTGCTGTGGCCTGGGATAGCAGTGGGGGATGGCCCAGGTCCACGTAGGAGACCAGGAGGGAGCTCCTGGCTCCTGGCTTCGGATCAGCACAGCTCCGGCTGTTGCGGCTATCTCGGGGAATGAACCAGTGGATGGAAGACCTCTCTCTGTGTCTCTACCTCTCTCTCTAACTCTGTCTTTCAAATAAATAAATCTTTTAAAAAAAAGTTAATATTGGGACCAGTGTTGTGGCCTAACTGTTGCCTGTGACAACAGCATCCCTTATGGGTGCCGGTTCCAGTCCCAGCTGATCCATTTCTGATCCTGTCCCTGCTAATGCGCCTGGGAAAAGCAGAAGCTGACCCAAGTCTTTGGGCCCCTGCACTCATGTGGGAGACCTAGAAAAAGCTTCATCCTGGCCTACCTGTGGCCGTTTGGGGAGTGAACTAGCAGACAGAATACCTGTTTCTGTCTGTCCTTCTAACTGTGCCTTTCAAATAAATAAAATCTAAAAAAACAGAGATGAGTTAATATCTGTGGTAGAATATCAGAGTCAATCATTGTTCATTTTGAATTTTAGTTTCTCTACAATAAATTTATTAAGTTTTGGAACTTCCTTTAACGTTTCAAACTAAGGGCATTAAAAAAAACTTAGGGGGCCGGCGCTGTGGCGTTCTGGGTAAGGCTGCCGCCTGTGGTGCCGGCATCTCATATGGGCGCCGGTTCGAGTCCAGCTGCTCCACTTCCAATCCAGTTTTCTGCTAGGGCCTGGGAAGGCAGTAGAAGATGGCCCAAGCCCTGGGCCCCTGCACCCACGTGGGAGACCTGGAAGAAGTTCCTGGCTCCTGGCTTTGGATCCACACAGCTCCAGCCATTGCAGCCATCTGGGGAGTGAACCAGTGGATGGAGGATCTCTCTCTACCTCTCTTTATCTCTCTGTGTAAGTCGGACTTTCAAGTAAATGAGTAAATTAAAAAAACAAGCTTAGTATGTTTGGTAAGATATCAGAATCAGTTATTGTTCCTGCACATTGATAAGCATGTATTGATTTTCTTTTTCTTTTCTTTTCTTTTTTTGACAGGCAGAGTGGACAGTGAGAGAGAGAGAGAGAGAGATAGAAAGGTCTTCCTTTGCCGTTGGTTCACCCTCCAATGGCTGCTGCGGCTGGCGCACCACGCCGATCCGAAGCCAGGAGCCAGGTGCTTCTCCTGGTCTCCCATGGGGTGCAGGGCCCAAGCACTTGGGCCATCCTCCACTGCACTCCGGGGCCACAGCAGAGAGCTGGCCTGGAAGAGGGGCAACCGGGAAAGAATCCGGCGCCCCGACCGGGACTAGAACCTGGGGTGCCGGTGCCGCTAGGTGGAGGATTAGCCTAGTGAGCCGCGGCGCCGGCCTGATTTTCTTTATTAAATTCTATTTCATTCTTTCCAAGATTAGCTAGAGTGATGGTTTCTGTAATATTACATCAATGTAAGGAATATTTCTGCTGTGTGTTATAAGAGTATTAGTGCTGATCAACTCATTTTATGGAGAGTGAGACAGAGCTCAAGGGAAGCTGTGACTTGGGAGAGGTTGTGTGGCTGTGACACAGTGGAGCATGATCTTGAATCTCCGTCTTATTGGAGTTCTTAGCATTTGTTCAGGGGATCCTGAATGTGTGCTCACACACTAGGGAGGCTTTGGAGAGGGATTTCAGGTCTTCACAAGAATCTAATTTAGTGCAAGCTTAGTATCTTAGTGGTGAGTTCATTAAATGTATAGCGTCTTCTTTCTGATCAGACTGAAAACTGCCTTTTAATTGTAGCATAATTAAATCTGCTAAGTGCCTTATATTTTGAGTACAGTTAAGTACTTGTAAATGATTGGACCTTATCGCATGTCTTTGGTGTAGAATTTCTGAAGTTACTGACTTGTAAATTGCATTAATGAAACTCTGTATACTGACTGCAGTTGTGTTGTCAGGCACATCAGCCTCAGAAGACGTAAGCAGGTGGGATCTGTTCTCTGAAGCTCTCACACCAGAAAAAGTACGCTGGAGACATTGTCTTGACCCATTTTCCTTACGTGGAGACGCCAAGGTGGAAGGGTCAGCTTCTGAATCATTGTGAGGTAGCTGCATCTTACTCGGTTCCCTCGTTCATACAAGAAGACTGGACCACGTTGTATCTGGATTTTAAAACTGTTAGACTTCTGGAATTAGTTTCCTTGGAGATCCCAAAGCCTACTGCTGTCACTGGCTTGGCAGATGAGTGAGTGAGAAGAACCTGGTGGGAGAGAGAAGAGGTGGGTGGGGACTGTGGCAAAGTGAGCCGAGTACGTCCTGCTAACGGCCTTGATAGTCTGGGTATTTAGAAAGACATCTGAAGACCGGTCCCTCATTTATTCAGCAAACGTTTGTGGTAGTGACCAGGATAACTAATTGGGAACTAACAGTCAGGAAATGACTTGACCGAAGAAGGAAGACCTGGTGTAATATGACAGTGGTAACAATTAACATTAGATGGGGTGGTTCTCAGTTTTGAAACTGCTGCAGAAACACTAAGGCTTAAAAAGAAAACACCGATTGCTAGGTTTCCTCACCCACACAGTTACTGTCTTTGTGTTTTTTTTTTTTTTTTTTTTTTTTTTTTTTTTTTTTTTTTTTTTTTTTCCTTTTTGACAGGCAGAGTAGACAGAGAGAGACAGGGAGAAAGGTCTTTCTTTGCTGTTGGTTCACCCTCCAATGGCTGCCGCGGCCGGTGCACCGCGCTGATCCAAAGGCAGGAGCCAGGTGCTTCTCCTGGTCTCCCATGGGGTGCAAGGCCCAAGCACTTGGGCCATCCTCCACTGCACTCCCTGGCCACAGCAGAGAGCTGGCCTGGAAGAGGGGCAACCAGGACAGAATCCGGCGCCCTGACCGGGACTAGAACCCGGTGTGCCGGCGCCGCAAGGCGGAGGATTAGCCTAGTGAGCCACGGCACCGGCCTGTCTTTGTTTTTTAACCATCTATTTTCAGCCCAGAGTTTTTGATTCAGTGGGTCTCAGAATGATGTCCACAGGTCAATTTTTTAATGTTGTCCTGTGCTGCAGCCGCTGGTCCAGGCACCTTGCTTTGGGAGCCACTGCATTTGGTAAATGAAGCCTCCAAGTGGGAGACAGTCCCAGTGGTTCCTGAAGTTTCTTTCTTTCTTTTAAAAAAATTTATTTATTTGAAAGGTGGAGTTACAGAGGCAGAGGTAAAGAGAGAGAAAGAGGTCTTCTATCCACCGGTTCATTCCCCAAGTGGCTGCAACGGTGGGAGCTGGGCCGATCTGAAGGCGGAAGCCAGGAGCTTCCTCCAGATCTCCCACAGGGGTGCAGGGGCCCGAGGACTTGGGCCATCTTCTGCTTTGCCAGGCCATAGCAGAGTGTTGAATCTGAAGTGGAGCAGATGGGCCTCTGGTGATGCCCATATGGGATGCTGGCTCTGCAGGCAGCGGCTTTACCCTCTATGTCACAGTGCCGGCCTCCCTGAAGTTTCTTTTGTCTCTCTCTCCCTCCTTTCAAGCAAAAACCAGCATTTTGAACTGAGGGAAAAGAAAACCTGGTGGAGCCAAATACCTTTTTTTTTTTTTTTTTTTTTTTAAATAAGCTAAAAGATGGAGGCCAAGTTGAAACTGGTCTTGGTTTAAACCTGGTTACTTACAGCAGTTCTTAACCAGCCATGCCCATTTCCTATGCAGAGTTCTGCTTTCTGGCATTTCTGAAGTTTTTTTTTTTTTTTTTTCCTAGGTGCTTTGAATGCTGTTTATTTGTAATGGTGTTTATTTTGGCACCTTTCCAATTTCTTTTCTTTTTTTTTTTTCTTTTGACAGGCAGAGTGGACAGTGAAAGAGAGAGAGACAGAGAGAAAGGTCTTCCTTTGCCGTTGGTTCACCCTCCAATGGCTGCCGCGGCCGGTGCGCTGCGGCCGGCGCACCGCGCTGACCCGATGGCAGGAGCCAGGTACTTCTCCTGGTCTCCCATGGGGTGCAGGGCCCAAGCACTTGGGCCATCCTCCACTGCACTCCCTGGCCACAGCAGAGGGCTGGCCTGGAAGAGGGGCAACCGGGACAGAATCCGGCACCCCGACCGGGACTAGAACCCGGTGTGCTGGCGCCGCAAGGCGGAGGATTAGCCTAGTGAGCCACGGCGCTGGCACCTTTTTTTTTTTTTAATTAATTTATTTGAAAGAGTTAGAGACAGACATATCTTCATCTGCTGGTTCACTCCTCAAATGGCTCCAATGGCTGGGGCGGGGCCAAACCTAAGCTGGTAGTCAAGAGCCTTTTCCAGTCTTTCACATAGATAGCAGGGGCCCAATCACTTGGGCCATCTTCCACTGCTTTCCCAGGCGCATTAGCAGGGAGCTGGATGGGAAGTGGAGCAGCCGGCACACGTGTGGAATGCCTGCATCCCAGGCGGCTTTGCCCACCGCGTGCCACAACGCTTGCCCCAATGTTTTTAAACTGACGCTGCTCTGAGTTCTGAAGCTTTCTGCCTTGGAAAGAAATATGATTTCCTTTTAAGTCATTTATTTTGCTTAGGTCGGTAAGGTTGTCCTCATGCCATAAATATTAATTTTCTATTTCTGACAAATGACCAAAATTTTAGTGGCTGAATTACCACCTGCTTATTATCTCATGGTTTCTGTGGTTGGGAGTCTGGGCACCAGTTAGCTGGATCTTCCATTAAGGGTCTCACAAGGCAGCAGTAGGTGGCAACAGGGACGAGGGTATTGTCCATGGAAGGGCATCGTCTTCCCAGTTCTGTGGCTGTTGGCAGAATTCATTTCCTTGTTATACAACTACTGAGGTATCTTCAGGCCAGCCAGAGGAGCCTCTCTCTGGTGTTTTGTCTTTTTTTTGTTTTTGTTTTAATACAGGACTCAATTGAGTAAGGTCCAGCTACTCAGGATAATCTCACTCTTGATTAGCTCAAAAATGAGCTGACTGTGGCCTGATCACTCATGATGTCCCCTCCTAATCAACTGTTCCGTCCCTTCTCAGGCTGATGCAGCGAGTGACCACCTGGGCGTGGTCATCTTGGGGGTTTAGTCTGAATTAGACTTCTGCCTGGCACATACCTCTGGGTGTGGTCCAGATGCTCAGAGGTCATTATGTCTGTTCCAGACTTGGAGGCAGAGACAGAGCGAGCGAGCGAGCGTCTTCCCAGGGCTGGGCTAGGCTGAAGCCAGGAGCTTCATCTGGGTCTCCCATGTGAGTGCAGGGGTCCAAGCACTGGGGTGTCTTCTCTGGCTTTCTCAGGCACGTTAGCAGCAAGCTGGATCAGAAGCAGAGACCAGGAACCCATTATGGGATGCCAGCATTGCAGGCTACGACCTAAACCTCCACAATGCTGGCCCCTATTGTTTTTAATCATTTGTTCTTTTTTTTTTTTTTTTTTAAGATTTATTCATTTTTTTTATTTGAAACTCAGAGTTACACAGAGAGAAGAGAGGCAGAGAGAGCGAGCGAGCGAGCTGCTGGTGGAGCCTTTCTCTTAGTGCTCTTGTCCCTGTTAGGCCCTACTCCTGTCCTCAACTATGGGAAAAGTTGGGTGATTGGCTGTGGGGGCGGGGATTGCCTGTCTCACTGTGCTGTTTACTTATTTTTTTTAATAAATCAATTTTAAAAAAAGATTTATTTATTATTTGTTCAAAAGTCAGAGTTACACAGAGAGGAGAGGCAGAGAGAGAGAGAGAGAGGTCTTCAATCCAATGGTTCACTCCCCAGATGGCCACAACGGCTGGAGCTGCGCTGATCTGAAGCCAGGGGCCAGGAGCTTCTTCTGGGTCTTCCACGTGGGTGTAGGGGCCCAAGGACCTGGGCCGTCCTCCACTGCTTTCCCAGGCCATAGCAGGAGGCTGGATCGGAAGAGGAGCAGCTGGGTCTCGAACTGGCCCCATGGGCACCCATATGGATGCCAGTGCTTCAGGCCAAGGCGTTACCCACTGTGCCACAGAGCCTGCACCTAACTCAATGTTTTTAAAGCCTTATTTGAGAGGCAGTTAGAGAGGTTTTCCGTCTTTTGGTTCACACCCCAAATTGCTGCAACAGCTGGGGTTGGGCCAATCCGAAGCCAGGAGCTTCTGGGTCTCCCATGTGGGTGCAGGGGCCCAAGCACTTGAGTGGTCTCCCACTGCTTTTTCAGGCCATTAGCAGGGAGCTGGATCAGAAGTGGAACACCCGGGACTTGAACCTGCACCCATATGGGATGCTTGCACCACAGCTTAACTGAATATGCCACAGTGCCCGCCCCTTACTTAAACTTAATCAGCATCCTGGTTTCAGTCCCATACCTCTCACCTCCTCTGCACTCCCTTTTCCCCACCTCCTGGCTACGTGGCTCTCTTAGCTCCACCCTGCAGGATCTTTGTGGTTCCTGAGGTTTTGTATTGTATTTCTTCTGTTTTCCATCTTTGAAGACTGTGTTAGAAGGACTTACACGGTGGTGCTTCTCTGTGTTGTTGGATGTTACTGTTCCTTTTTTTCCCTTCACTTGCATTTTAACGGGACTTTAGGGAGGAAGATAAATGTGTGCAGTTGATTTGCCTCGGCTGGCCGGAATGCTGAGTTTGTAGCTTTTCAGTTTCTAAGGCATCTTTCAGGATGTGTTGACATGGCTGACAATTAATTGATTGGAGTTTGGAGGATGATAAAGTGTTGGCTTTCTAAAAATCTCTCATTGTAACCAACACCCGAAAATTCAGTGTGTGGTGTAAGCACCTCGTAGAATTAGAAGCTTCGTGCTGTAGTCATACGGCAAGATAGAGCCCCTGCTCAGCCGTGTCCTTGCGTGGGGCGTTGCCGCAGCTTGTGCCTCCTGAGCACCTAGTTTGTGTTGAGTCATGGCAGGCAGTGACGCTACAAAGAAGAGGAGACAGGTGAACACGAAATGACAGCACTGAGATTCAGGTGCCTTGTGTGTGGGAGCACCAGGAGGAGGAGCCTGCGCGGGCCTCGGGAGGCCAGGGAACGCTTCACGGCGCCGCTTAAAGGGGAGGTGACTGGGGAGTGGGAAGCAAACGCAGGCATTTCCGGCAGGGGGTGGCCTGGACGGAGCTTCAGAGATGAAGTGCACTAGTTGGAAAGTGAGGTGGTTAAGGTAGTCGGGAGCCACGTGGACGGTGTGAGGCTGTTCCCTAGATGAATGGTCTTCACGTGTTTTGGTTTGGTACTAACGTCAGTAAAAGAGCCTGCACATCTTCCTTCACCGGGTACTGTGTCCTGTGTGTGTGTATATGTGTACACAAGGGTATGCATTTTATACAGCATGCAGAAGAGAAGGAAAGCTACTCTCTTGAAGCTGTTGCTTGATGGTGAGTAATAGAACATTTCTGAGCTGGTAGTTAGTACTGTGCTTGCATTTTAGATTACTGCTCAGGCTGGAGTATGGAGGAGGTGGCGGACTGGGGGAAGAGGGGTGAGTGTGTGTGTGTGTGTGTGTGTGCACGCGCTCACGCACAAGAACGCAGGGAGGGTCTCAAAAACACTTATGTTTAATTGCAGAATAGCTTAACTGTAGCAATTCAGTCAGGCATAAAGACTTTAGTTAGAACAGAGTCAAACAAGGGCTGGATTCAGGAAGACAGGAGGTGAAGAGGTTGGCCGGGTCAGCCCTCCAGTAAGGAGGGGAAGCAGGTTTGCAGCAGGATGAGGTGAGGCACTGTTGGGATTGGAGGCATTCCTGGTTGCCTCTGTGGGGATGTCACGGCTGGGTCTCCAGGTCTGGTAGTCAGGACAGATCTGGCCTGGGCATGCAGTCTGGGAATCATCAGAACTTGTAAGTATTTGTTGAAGCCCTGAACGTGGATGAGCTCATAGAGGGTATTTATAGAAGAGAGCAGTCAGGCATCTCTGGGACTAGTCACTTGAGGCACAGGAACAGGAGCTGAGAGAGCTGTCGGGTGAGGGCAGTGGCACGCCAGCTGAGAAGGGGAGTGGGTTTCAAGAACATCACGTGGGGCACGAGGTGTCCATTAGGTCGGGCGGGTAATGGTCCTGTAGGAAGCTTGAGCAGCCGAGGGCAGAAATTGACCTGCTGCAGAGGGCAGGTGATGGAGGAGGGGAAGCCCTGGAGATGTGGGTGTCTGCTGTCAGACCCAGCCTCTGCAGGAGAGGACGCGTGAGCAGGCTGCAGGGTGCCGGAAGTTCTTCGGTTTTGTTTATGAAACCAGAGTAAGCATTTTCAAAAGATTGGTTTTTATTTATTTGAAAGGAGAGTGGCAGAGGGAGAGATACAAAGAGGTCTTCCATCTACTGATTTCACTCCCCAGATGGTCACAGCAGCCAGGACGGGGCTAGGTTGAAGCTGGGAACTGCATCCAGGTCTCCTGCCTGGGTAGCTGAGGTCCCAGCACTTGGGTCATCTTCGGCTGCTTGCCCAGCTGCATTATCAGGGAGCTGGATCAGAAGCAGAGCAACCGGACTGAAGATGGCGCTCCGTTGTAGGATGCCTGTATCACAGCGGGTGACTTAACCCACTGTGCCACGAAGCTGGCCCTGCATTCAACATTCTTGTAAGGCACTGGAAAGGAGTCTGTAGCTGAAGTATTTTAAAATTACAGTTGAGAGGGGTCATTACTGAAAAGGTGGAAGAGGCTATGATGTGGAGTAGTTCAGTAGAGTGGAAGAAGGAAGTGGGGACAGATGCAAGCAGATTAAATTTGTAGGTTAAAGAGCAGGAGACAAGAATTCTTACTTGATGACCCCATGTCCTCAGCTCATTCACTGATTATTTTGACAAACAATTATTTAGGACCTGCTATGTGCCGGGCACTGTTGAAGTGTTTGAGATACCTCTATATTCAAAGAGCTACGGCTTCCCGAGGTTGTATTCTAGTGAAAGATAAAGGACAAAGCCTGCTGAGCACAGAGAGTGCATAGGTTGGCCAGAGCCCTCGGAAGAACCGTGGAGGTTTCCAGCCTGAGCTAGGAGGAGCTCAGAGGGCTCTCCTGAGATGGGTGCTCTTGGAGCCTCTAAAGCCAGGAGCGGCAGGGCACGCAGGAGGATTCAGGGGTCTCCAGTCTATAGAAGAAGGAAGCACGAAAGGAATTGGTCCTTTTTTTTATTTTATTTTAAATGGATGCATTTATTTGGAAGAGCTACAGAGAGACAGACACAGAGAGATCTTCCATCCGGTGATTGACTCCCCAGGTCTGGGCCAAGCCAAAGCCAAGAGTGTCATCCAGGTCACTCGGGCCATTTTCCGCTGCTTTGTCCAGACTATTAATAGGGAGCTGTGTTGAAAGTGGAGCAGCTGGGACTAGAACTGACACCCACATGGACTGCTGATGTCACAGGTGATGGCTTTGCCCACTGTGCCACGACACCAACCCGATGGTCCACTTTTTTTTAAAGGTCTATTCAGAATTATTTTTGTCAAAGATTTATTTTATTTGAAAGGTGGAGTTGGAGAAGCAGAGAGAGAGAGAGAGAGAGAGAGATCTTCCATCCCCTGGTTCACGCCTCAAATGGCTGCAGTAGCCAGAGGTTGGCTGATCTGAAGTTAGGAGCTGCTTCTGGGTTTTCCACATGGGTGCTCCACTGCTTTCCCAGCACATTACCAGGGAGCTGGATTGAAAGTGGAGTAGCCAGGAGCTGAGCTGGCACCCATAAGGGATACAGGTGCCACAGGCTGATGCTTAACCTAGTATGCCACAACACTGGCCCCTTAAACACTGTTTTGGTTCCTACTGAAAACTCAGTGTATTATTTTGGAAGTTTTTTTTTTTTTTTCAAAGAATTATTTATTTGTTTGAAAGGCATAATTAGAAGGAAAAAGATCTTCCATCCGTTGGTTCACTCCCCAAATGGCTGCAACAGCTGGGGCTGGGCCAGACTGAAGCCAAGAGTCAGGAGCTTCTTCCGGGTCTCCCATGTGGATGCAGGGGTCCAAGTTCTTGGGCCATATTCTGCTGCTTTTCCAGGGTATTAGCAGGGAGCTGGATCTGAAGTGGAGCAGCTGGGACTTGAACCAGTGCCCATATGGGATGCTGACATTGCAGGCAGAGATTTAACCTTCTGTGCCACAGTCCTGGCCCCTGAAAGAAGTTTTACAACTTAACTTTCTTACTCTTTTTTTTTTTTTAAAGATTTATTTATTTTATTTGAAAGTCAGAGTTATACAGAGAGAGGAGAGAGAGAGAAGGCTTCCATCCGATGGTTCACTCCCCAATTGGCCACAACGGCTGGAGCTGTGCTGATCTGAAAAGCCAGGAGCCAGAAGCTTCTTCCGGGTCTCCCACATGGGTGCAGGGGCCCAAGGACTTGGGCCATCTTCTACTGCTATCCCAGGCTACAGCGGAGAGCTGGATCGGAAGAGGAGCAGCTGGGACTAGAACCGGCGCCCATGTGGGATGCTGGCGCTTCAGGCCTGGGGGTTAACCCGTTGAGCTACAGCACCAGCCCCATAACTTTCTTACTCTTAATAAATGCTTTTTAGTCTTTTTTTTTTTTTTTGACTTTTTTATTTGAGACTGAGTTCCCAGCAGCTGGTTCACTGATCAGATGCCTCAAAAGCAGGGGCTTGGGCCACATCCAGGAGCTGGGAACTGATCCAGCTCTCCAGCATGGGTGTCAGGAACCCAGCTGCCTGAGCGTTGGTAGGAAGCTGGAATTGGAGAGGGAACTGGGGCTGGAACCCAGGCCCTCCAGTATGGCATGTAGGTGTCCCAGACAACATCTGAAAAACGACGTCAGAAGATGGCCCAGGTCCTTGGGCCCCTGCACCCACATGGGTGACCCAGAAGAAGCTCCAGGCTCTTGGCTTTGCATTGGTCCAGCTCTGGCCATTGAGGCCCTTCGGGGGGTGAACCAGAAGATGGAAGACCTCTCTCTGCCTCTTCCTGTAACTATGCCTGTCAAATAAATCAACAAAACAAAAGACTTTTTAATCTTTATGGGCAGGGTAAGCTTTTTTTTTTTTTTAGTCATTGTATCCCTTTACTGATTCTGATCTTATGATAGCTTAGTTTTTTTTATATAAAATTTATTTCATTTATTTGAAAGACAGAATTAGAGAGATATCTTCCTTTTGCTGGTTCACTCCCCAAATGGCTGTAACAGCCAGGGCTGGGCCAGACCGCAACCAGGAGCCATGAGCTTCTTCTGTGTCTCCCACATGGGTGCAGGGACCCAAGCTCTTGGACCGTCTTCTGCTTTCCCTGGCACATTAGCAGGGAGCTGAATTGGAAGTGGAGCAGCTGAGACTTGCACCGGTGTCCATGGGATGCTGGCATTGTAAGTGGCAGCTTGACCCGCTGTGCCACAGTGCCAGTCGCTACTGAGCAGTGTTTTTCTTTTTTGTGTAACTATAATCAGTTAAGCGAGCCTTCAGGGGCCGTGGCTCACTTGATTAATCCTCCGCCTGCTGCGCCAGTATCCCATATAGCACCAGATTCTGTCCCAGTTGCTCCTCTTCCAGTCCAGCTCTCTGCTGTGGCCCAGAAGGGCGGTGGAGGATGGCCCAAGTGCTTGGGCCCCTGCACCCACGTGGGAGACCAGGAGAAGCACCTGGCTCCTGGCTTCGGATTGGTGTAGCTCTGGCCGTAGCGGCCATCTGGAGGTGAACCAATGCAAGGAAGACCTTTCTCTCTTTCTCTCTCTCTCTCTCTCTCTCACTGTGTAACTCAATCTGTCAAAAAAAAAAAAAAAAAAAAACCTTCAGAATGAAATAAATTTTACTTTTTTTTCCTGTAAAATATAATTTCATCATTATGCTCTAAACTGCTGAAGCTCACTCCTTTAAGTGTTGTTTTCGCCTTGGGATAGGGATTTACGCTGCAGAAACTGGAAGTGATGTAGCATAGCGTACTCTGCCGGCAGAACAGCTTAGTGTCTGCAGAGCCAGGCGCCAGCGGCGTGGAGGTTAGTGATCCTTCAGTGCGTGATCTTGACGGGCCGCTTACGTTGTGTGCATCTCACTTTGCTCGTCTGTGAAATGAGGCTAGGACTGTGACGATTAAGAAATAAAATATGAAGAAGGTCGTTAGAGCAGTTCTGTAGCACACAGTAACTGCTCGGTAAACCGTAGCTCTCACTACGGCAGTCCCTGGGTGTCCCTGGGTGATTGGCTCCACACAGCACCCTCCATGTACTGACTTTCGGGATGTTCTGGTACCTTAAAAATGGGGCAGTGATTTTCTTACAAGCTAAGCCCATCCTCCTGTGTTCTTTCAGATTGTCTCTATTTATAACACCTAATACAGTGTGAGTAACTGTTATATAGCTTAGGGACTGATGACAGGGAAATTCCATTCAGATGTAAGTTTATCCCCTGGTGTGTGCAGTGTGGTTGAATACACACATGTGAAATAGTGACTACACCAAAGGTGTAGTTTTGCTGTATTATGCTTTCTTTCGCATGTGAGGAAAACACCCAGTGGATGATGTTCCCAAGCTGACGGCGATCCTTAATCAAAGAGGTGCCGTCAGAGGGCGGAATCCGTGTTTCCTCCTGGACGCGTGGTGCAGTGTCGGGACACTCACACGGCACCTGTGAGGCAGTCTGGTTTTCAGTGTACCGAGAGCTCCGCCAGCAAGCATGAGGATTCGGTTAGGTTTCCAGTATTGCTTTAATGTTTTAATGATGTATTTATTTATTCGAAAGGCAGGGTTACAGAGAGGCACAAGCAGAGAGAAAGAGATCTTCCGTCTGCTGGTTCACTCCCCAGATGGCAGCAGCTGCCGGAGCTGCGCTGATCCGAAGCCAGGAGCTTCCTCCGGGTCTCCCACCTGGGCACAGGGTCCCAAGGGCGTGGGCCATCCTCTGCTGCTTTCCCAGGCCATAGCAGAGAGCTGGACGGGAAGAGGAGCAGCCAGGACTCGAACCAGTGCCCACATGGGATGCCGGCACTGCAGGCAGTGGCTTTACCCGCAGCGCCAGCATAGCTTTGATTTCTAAACGACGAATATGAAAAGACAGTTTCTTAAAGTTTAGAAGGCCAGAACTAAGTTTAAAAATTTATCCTGTTAACAAATACCTGTTTTAAAAAATTTGCTTTCCTTTCCTTGTCCCTGTGCTTTATTTCTTACCTATTGAGGTTTCAGATTTCATCTGATTCTCTTCAAGTATAATGCCATTTGGGGAACAAAGTGGAATCCCAGAAATACTGCCTCCTGCTAAGGAAGTTGAGGCTTGAACGCAGGTACGAGGGGCAGGTGTTGCGGTGCAGTGGGCTAAGCTGCCACTTGGGATGCCCGGAGCCCAGCCCCATACCCCTCTCTGTTTGTGATCCAGCTTTGGGCTCAGTCGCCTGGGAGGCAGCAGGTGAGGGCCCAGGTACCAAGTCACTGCCGCCCACGTGGAGGCCTGGTTGGAGTTCCTGGTTCCTGGCTTCTTCGTGGCCCAGCCCCGGTTGTGGCAGGCATTTGGACTGTGAAACAGTGGATATAAGACCTCTTTTTTTCTTGCTCTGCCTGTCATATAAATAAAAATGAATAAACATTTTAAAGATACTGTCTAATACAGATAATCACTCGTACTACTTAACAAAATTTAACAGATACACTTAAATAATAATGTGTTAATAAAAATTCTTAAGTGGTTAAGCCATATTTTTGGTCGGTCTACAGAAAAATATTTATTTGATTTATTAAACCTGTTCACCAATCGTGGGAAACTTTAAAGTCAGATATTAAGTTGCTCCGACTGGGCTTAATATATGGGTTTAATAAAGTTAAATAAACAAAGCCAACAAAAATAAAACATGCTGATCTTTATTACCTAAAAATGTTACTAAATTCTTATGATAGCATTGATTTAGACTAAGGTCATGAGGACCAAGACTGCTCTATCTATAAATGTATTCAGCAGCTGATTACCAAGTACCTACTGTGTGCCTGGCACTCTTAAACTTGAGGAATGAGTGGCAGTGAACATACTAGATAAAAATCTTTGCCGGAAGAGGTTGTATTTTACATAAGTTGTATCTGCAGTGCTTGCATTGTGTCAGATTTTCAAAGCTCTTCTCTCCAAGGCCTGTAGCTGCCTCAGGCTGCGTGGAGGGACACAGCTAAACCCACCTGCCTCTGTTACTGCCAGGTGCTGTGAGTCCACTTACAAAAGGGATCTCCTGGGTCCCTGCTGTGGGGCTGGAGGGTGTCTGGAGTATTCCAGCCATCAGAGTAGACTTTCAGTTCCCTGAATACTGGAGCAGTATGCAGAGGTGCACAGGATGTGCTAGCTTGACACTAAAAGGGCTGTGTTTTTGTTTCTTTGATAGTTTTTGAATGTTCTGGTCTAACCTCAGAGGAACTAAAACAAAAAAATACTGACTTTTTAAAGTAGATATTTTGAGGAAAGAACCTTAGTGATAATGTATCCTATTTTATTTTTAAGGTATCAGGTATAGAATGACCTCTTGTAAATTGGTGTGTGTGTGTGTGTGTGTGTGTGTGTGTGATTTCTAAGTGAGGCAGCTGCGGACTTTGCCCGAAGTTCAGTATTGGCTAGTTTTGGGACAGTCTGGTCTTCTGTTGGGAGTTCAGTGGCAGTTGGTGGTGGTCTAGCCTTCTGTCGACTGGCCTGGTATTCGTTCCCCTGGGAAGAGCAATGTTCACCACTTAGAGTGCCAGCCTGGGGGCCGGCACTGTGGCGTAGTAGTAGTTTTGGCATCCACCTGTGGAGCCCACAACCCATGTGGGTGCCGGTTCAAGTCCCGGCTGCTTCTCTTCCAATCCAGCTCTCTGCTAGGGCCTGGGAAAGCAGAAGATGGCCCAAGTCCTTGGGCCCCTGCACCCACATAGGAGACCTGGAAGAAGCTCCTGGCTCCTGGCTTTGGATCAGTGCAGCTCCAGCCATTGGGCCATTTGTGGAGTGAACCAGTGGATGGGAAACCTGTCTCTCCCTGTCTCTGTTTCTAACTCTGTCTTTCAAGTAAATAAATAAATCTTAATAAAAAAAAGAATGCCAGCTTCAAAATGGGTTGTTGGACAAGTTTATACATTCTTGAATGCATTTTGAAATTTTGAGATCTCTATTTTTGTGAGTGGTCGTGGCACTGTAGGTGACCTGCCATGTGGCATCTGTCACTGCGCATTCACATTGTAGTTAGGTTCTGCTTTAGAAGGTTCAGATAGGAAACCTCTTTGAAAGTGGAATGCTACAGCATGTGTCTCCTTTTTGTAATATTGTCCACAACTGAATGCCTGTCATTGACTTGGTTCACAAGCCGTTACACATAGACTCAAAGAGATTGTATGCTTCCTTTGGTAACTCTGAACTCATACGGCTGTTGATTCTGCCTTTTAAGAGGCTGTTTGGCTCATCCTTAGATTTAGATTTGAATTCTGGCTGCATCCTCCACTTGACTGTGTTCATAGATCATGTAACGCCGTTTTCCTCATCTGTAAAATGTGAGTAATAATGTCTTGTCCAGCTTTAAGATCGTGGTGAAATGTATGCACAGAGCCTAGTGCCATTTGTACTAATAGCCACTCAGTGAGTGCTGTTATTACTCCATTTGAATTCCTTTATTTTTTTTAAAGATTTATTTATTTGAGGGGCTGGCACTGTGGCATAGCGGGTAAAGCCGCCTTCTGTGGTGCCAGCATCCCATATGGACAGCAGTTCGAGTCCCAGCTGCTCCACTTAATATCCAGCTCTCTGCTGTGGCCTGGGAAAGCAGTGGAAGATGGCCCAAGTCCTTGTGCCCCTGAACCCACGTGGGAGACCCGGAAGAAGTTCCTGGCTCCTGGCTTTGGATCGGTGCAGCTCCAGCCATTATGGCCAGTTGGGGAGTGAACCAGCGGATGGAAGACCTCGCTCTGCCTCTCCTTCCCTCTCTGTGTAACTCTTTCTTTTTTCTTAAAAAGATTTATTTGAAACGCAGAGTGACAGAGACAGATTTTTAATCCACTGGTTCACTCCCCAAATGTCGGTGATGGCTGAGGGTGGGCCGAGCCAAAACCAGGAGCTTGGAACTTTATCCTGCCTCCTTTGTGGATGGCAGGTGCCCAGGTACTTGGGCCATCATCTGCTGCCTCCAGGCACATTAGCAAGAAGCTGGACTGGAAGCAGAGTGGCTGGGACCTCAGTACTCCAGTATGGGATGCCAGCATTCCGGGAGGCGGCTTCACCTGCTGTGCCACAGCGCTATCCCCTGAAATTTACTTTGTGTGTATCACAAATGCTCATGTTTTAGTGACAAAGACAGCTCTATTACTATGTAAAGAATGTGCATTAACAGTTAAAGAATCATAGTGAGAAGTTGACAACATTGTACACAGTCTGGGCTTTTTAGCTTACTCATCACTTTTGTAAGATGTTTGATTTGGGGCTGGCGTTTTGGTGTAGCAGGTAAAGCCACCGCCTGCAACGGTCGCATTGCTTATGAGCACCGGTTTGATTCCCGGCTTCTCCACTTCTAGTTCTGCTGTCTCCTAATGGTCAGAGTCAGCAGCTAAAGATGGCCCAAATGCTTGGGCCCCTGTACCCCTGTGGAAAACCCAGAAGTAGCTCCTGGCTTCAGCCCAGACCAACCCTGGCTGTTGCAGCCATCTGGGGAGTGACCCAGCAGTGGCAACACCTTTCTTTCTAATTCTTTATCTCTGTCAGTACCTCTTTCAAATCAATAAATAAATACATCTTTAAAAAAAGATTGGTTTTAAGCTCTAAGAAATGATTTACTTTTAAAACTCAGAGGATGATGTTAAAAGTGGAATGGCAATTTATTAATAAATCATTAAGAATACAGTCCCTCCCTCAGCATCAAATGCCCCCACAGAAACCAGATTGTAAACAGAAGGTCATTGGACAAGTAGGGTTGACTGGGTATCTAGTGCTACGCTAGATTCATGCATCAGTCTCTGGGGCCGCTCAGGTAAAGAGCCCCTCTTCCCCCAGAGTGTTCCACAGGCACTGCCTAATCGCCTCTCGTGGTCCCACCTTCTGACATAGGTAGCTACCTGCTGTGGGTTTGCGTGTTCTTGAAGGAGAAGGCACAGCACTGCAGGAGGTTTTGTACTTAGTTGTTAGCCTGTCATTCCTGCCTTTATAGCCTCACCTTAGTTGGATGGCGAAGCTTGCATAGACTCCTAATGTTCTTTAAAAATTTAAACTTTGTATTACAAAAAGTTACAAGCATACAGAATTCACAAAAGCATTGTATAATTAACCCTACATATGTATCACCTAGCTTCAAGAATTACTAACATATGGCCTGTATTGTTTTGTCTGTACCACTCTATATTTAGTTATTGATTTGAAAGGCACATAGCTCGATCTTTGACTTGCTGGTTTACTTTTTAATTTTTTAAAAGATTTATTTATTTGAAAAAAAGTAATTACAGAGAGGCAGAAATGAGAGAGAGAGGTCTTCCATCTGCTGGTTCACTCCCTAGGTGGCCATAATGGCCAGAGCTGCTCTGATCCAAAGCCAAGAGCCAGGGGCTTCTTCCACGTTTCCACGCAGGTGCAGGGGCCCAAGGATTTGGGCCATCTTCGACTGCTTTCCCAGGCCCTAGCAGAGAGCTGGAAGAGGAGCAGCTGGGACTTGAACCAGCTGGCATTGCAGGCCACAGCTTTACCCGCTATGCCACAGCGCCAGCTCCATGGTTTACTATTCAGATGCCACAAGGCCTGGGGCTGGGTCAAGCTGAAGCCAGGAGCCAGGAACTGCATTTGGGTTTCCTGTGTGGGTGGCAAGGCCCCAAGCATTTGGATCATCTTCTGCTGCCTTCCCAGGTGTATTAGCAGGAAGCCATATGGGAAGTGAGACAGCCAGGACTTAAACTGGGGCTCCTATATGGGATGTTGGGATCACAGGAGGTGGCTTATTCTGCTGCACCACAACACCGGCTCCTCTACATTATTTTAAATCATATTCTAGACATATAGTTTTATTTTTAAATATTTGAGTGTTATGAAATAAGAGCTTTTTAAAAAAATCCATCTATGATATTACCATCATACCAAGAAATAAACCCTAAACCCCTCTAATCCTTTAATATCAGTGATCAGAGCTCCTCAGTTGCCTCATCAATTTTTTTTTAGAGTTAGTGGTTTACTTGAGAGGCAGAGAGTGAGACAGAAAGAGATCTTCTATCCTGTGGTTCACTCTACAGGTAACCACAGTGGTTGGAGCTGGGCTGGGCTGAGGCCAGGCACTGGGACTCCATCCTTGTCTTCCATATGGACAGCAGGGCCCAAGTACTTGATCATCGGCTGCTTTCATGGGTGCATTAGCAGGGAGCAGGATTGGAAGTGGAGCAGCTGGGATTAGAACTGGTACAGACAAGGGATGCTGGCTTACAGGTAGTGGCTAATCCTGACGTGCCACCAGGCTGGCACCTCATCAGTATCTGTTTTGTGTCATTGGATTGTTCAGATCAGCTCCTGGACATGGTCGACACATTGCATCTGATTCTTTGGCTCTTGAGTTTGTTTTTGTCTTTAGCAGCCTTTGTTCCTTTTCCTGCTGCTTCTCAAATCTCCTGGGAATTTTCCACATTCTGGATTTGGAGACTGCATCCTCATAGTGTCGTTGAACATGCTCCTCTTTCTTTTTCTGATAAACTTTGGTTGTATCCAGGCTTGGTCAGATTCAGGTTTCAGCTTGGCTCCCTCACGTGTTCATCATAGGTGGGGTGGTATCCTTGCTCCTGTTGTGTTGTACTGGGAGGCACATAACAGTGTCTTGCCATTTTTCATTCTTATGTTAAGATTGATTATGGGGTTCAGTGTTAGCAGTTTCATACATCCATTATGGAATGTGTTCTTTTAAAGGAAACCATTATATTTTGGTTCTTGGTAATTTTATTCTCTAGAAGTATTTGTTCAAACATTATTGCTTTTTTCCTCATCTATTTTCTATATACAGCCAGAAAAAAAATAAAAAATAAAAGTTGGGTTACATATTATTCTGCTTTAAACTCTGTAATAATGTCCCATTGCTCATAAACTAGTACCCAGCCTTCCCACCATAGTCTGTAGAGATCTCTGTAACCTGTTTTTCTTTTTCTTTTTTTTTTTTTTTTGACAGGCAGAGTGGACAGTGAGAGAGAGAGAGACAGAGAGAAAGGTCTTCCTTCCGTTGGTTCACCCTCCAATGGCCGCTGCGGCTGGCACACTGCGCTGATCCGAAGGCAGGAGCCAGGTGCTTCTCCTGGTCTCCCATGGGGTGCAGGGTCCAAGCACTTGGGCCATCCTCCACTGCCTTCCCGGGCCACAGCAGAGAGCTGGCCTGGAAGAGGGGCAACCGGGACAGAATCCGGCGCCCCATCCTGGACTAGAACCCGGTGTGCCGGTGCCGCAGGTGGAGGATTAGCCTAGTGAGCCGTGGCGCCGGCCTCTGTAACCTGTTTTCTAAACCTCCTCTTAGGCCATTCCGTCTTCGAGAGATAGTGCGGCTTTACTGTTAGTAGCATGAACTCTGTTTGAGAGGCAGAGTGACAGAGGGGAGAACACAGAGATCTTCCATGTGGGTCTCCCCCGTGGGCGGCAGGGACTCAAGTACTTGGACCACCATCTGCTGCCTCCCAGGCATGTTTGCAGGAAGCTGGATCAGAAGCAGGGGCAGTATCTCAGGTAGCTACTTAGTCCTGTGTGCCACAGTGCCACCCCAGCAGCATGAGCTCTTGCACTAGGCTGAGTGTATCTGCAGCAAGTTACTTACTTGTTTGTTCATCTTTTTTAAAGGCTTATTTATTTGTTTGAAAGAGTTAGAGGGATAGATACACAGAGAAACCATCGGTCTGTTGATTGAGGCCCCCCCCCCCCCCCCCCCCCGCTGCAGTGACCGGGGCAGGGTCAAGCTGAACCTGGGAGCCAGGAGCTTCCCCCAGGTCTCCCACCTGGGTGGTAAGGGTACAGGGACTTGGGTCATCCTCTGCTGCTTTCCCAGGCACATCAGCAGGGAGCTGGATCGGAAGTGGAGCAGCCAGGACATGAGCTAGCACCCATAGCACTGGCTCCACTTAACTGCTGTTTATCTCAGTTTCCCTAGATGTAACATTGGTGCTCTGATAGTTACTGCAATGATTAATATATAAATCACTGGGCCTGGTGCTGTGGTGTTGTAGGTCAAGCCTCTGCCTGCAGAGCTGCTGTCCCATATGGGGGCTGGTTTGTGTCCCAGCTGCTCTTCTTCTGATCCAGTTCTCTACTACTGACCTGGAAGGGCACTGGAGGATGACCCAAGTACTTGGGTCCCTGCACCTACGTGGGAGACCTGGAAGAAGCTCCGGGCTTTGGATTGGCCCAGCCCTGGCCATTGGAAGCCATTTGGGGAGTGAAACAATAGTTAGAAGATGTCTCTCCCTGCCCTCTAACTCTACCTTTCCAATAAATAATTTAAAAATAATAAATCTTTTAGAAAAGACAGCAGTCATTTATGTGGTTCACACATATGCAGTTTGGCAGGGCTTAGAGGGGGTGGTTCATCAGCTGTATGTGACATTGGGCCACATGGCTTAACTGGAGGCTGTGGGATCGTCTAAGTGGGTCACTCGTGTGGTTGGCAAGATAATGTCCACTGTTGACTAGAGAGTCATCTGGGGTTGGAGGCCTTGATCATTCTCCTCAGGCGGCTTGGTCATCCTCCCAACATGGTGCTGGGTTCTGAGAGCGAGTGTCCTAATAGGCCAGGGCCAGGCTGAATGAACTGTTCGAGCCCAGACTCGGGTGCGCATGGTGTCACCTTTGCCCTCAGCATTCTGGTCTTGGCAGTCACAAAGGTCCACCCAGGTGAAGGGGAGAGCACGCAGCCTCCACGTCCTGATGGGCGGTGACAGCTCCACAATAGAGATGCAGTCATTGTTAGAAAATGCACGTTGCCACGCATGAGCTGTGTGTTTGGAGTCTGAAAAGCAGGATCTCAGATTCTCGTTCTTGAGCTAACTCTCCAGCCTACATTAGGTTCCCCTTCTTCCATTCCCAGTGTATGCTGTCTTTCTCATAGCTTTCTGTTTTCCTTGGCAACATTTGTCACAGTTTGTAAGGATGTTTTAGGTCCATGATGGTTAGGATAGTACGTAGCATTGTGTGTTGGAATGTCAGCCTGTATTGTTTGTAACTTATCAGTCTAAACACCATCTATCACAGTTGCACTGGGGAATACTGAGAAGACATACACAGAGATACCAGAAGTGTTTGAACCTAACCACTCTTAGTTCCTGTCCTACTGCTTAGCTAAAGGTGAGGAACAGGGGAGAAGAAAAGCATGAATAAAATTTGTGAGGAGAGGTGGGAGGAGAAAGCAGTTTGAATGCTTACATTCCTACTTAATTTCTCCATATTTTATGTAAAGGTTGATTTTTTAAAATTAATTTTATTTATTTCAGTGACAGAGTTACAGAGAGAGAGGGAGAAATAGATCTTTGATCTGCTGGTTCATTCCCCCAAATGGCCCCAATGACTGGGGCTGGGCCAGGCTGAAGCCAGGAGCTTCTTCTGCGTCTGCCCAACCACTCGAGCTGTCCTTTACTGCTTTCCCAGGTGCATTAGCGGGGAGCTGGATTGGAAGTGGAGTAGCTGGGATATGAACTGGTGCCCATATGGGATTGCAGCTCTGCAATGATGACTTAACCTTCTGCACCACAATGGTGACTGCAAAATTTATTTACTTTTGAAAGAGTTATAGAAGGAAGAGAAGGGGAAACAGATCTTGCATCAGCTGGTTCACTCCAGATGAATAAAATGATGACATTGTAGCCTGAGTGTCATGTCATCTCATAACCATCATATAGTTGGGTCTTCTAGGCAGTCTGACAATCTTTGCCTTTTAATGTGATTATGGCTAGGCCTGGGTTTAAGTCCACCATCTTACATGTATTCTCTTGTCTCACCTGTTCTCTGTTCCCATGCCCTTCTCTCTTTTGCCTTATTTTGTATTGATTTTTAAAAGATCTATCTATCCATCCATCCATCCATCCATCCATCTATTTGAAAAATCTACAGAGAGGCAGAAGCAGAGAGAGAGAGAGAGAGGTCTTCCATCCACTGGTTCACTCCCCAGATGGCTGCAATGGCTGGAGCTGTGCCCATCCGAAGCCAGGAGCCAGGAGCTTATTCCAGGTCTCCCACATGGGTGCAGGGGCCCAAGGACTTGGGCCATCTTCGACTGCTTTTCCAGGCCATAGCAGAGAGCTGGGTCGGAAATGGAGCAGCTGGGACTCAAATCAGTGCCCATATGAGATAGTGGCACTGCAGGTGGCAGCTTTGCCCACTACGCCACAGCCCCGGCCCTTGTAGTGATTATTATTATTATTTTTTTTTTTTGACAGGCAGAGTGGACAGTGAGGGAGAGAGACAGAGAGAAAGGTCTTCCTTTTGCCGTTGGTTCACTCTCCAATGGCCGCCGCGGCCGGCGCGCTGCGGCCGGCGCACCGTGCTGATCCGATGGCAGGAGCCAGGAGCCAGGTGCTTTTCCTGGTCTCCCATGGGGTGCAGGGCCCAAGCACCTGGGCCATCCTCCACTGCACTCCCTGGCCACAGCAGAGAGCTGGCCTGGAAGAGGGGCAACCGGGACAGAATCCGGCGCCCCGACCGTGACTAGAACCCGGTGTGCCGGCGCCGCAAGGTGGAGGATTAGCCTAGTGAGCCGCGGTGCCGGCCTGTAGTGATTATTTTTAAAAATGGTTCCTTTTCTCTCCTCTGTTTGTGTACATATGCTTACCCCCAGTGGTTCTCTTGGCTGCTAGTGTGTGTCTAAGTCAACAGAGTCGACCTTCAGGTGGTGCTGTGCACCAGTTCCTGTGCCGTAGAGCCTGATAAACATTGCGCTCCATGTACACATTAGCATTTTCATGGGCCAGTTTAATAAAGTAAATATAAATACAAAAAATACCAACACGTTTTACATCAAAGACTGATGCTTGGCCAGCGTATATCATGGTATGAGGAGATGCTGAAAATAAGATGTCATTTATACACACTGAGGTGCTGATTGAGGCTTTTCATTCTTGGGGTAGATGCAGCTGTCCGTCTAGAGCCTTGTTCCTCTACCTAGCGCGTCCCTTTCACTGTCTCTCACAGGCATACTAACGATCCACTCTTAGAACTTGTCTGCCTGACAAGATATTTCACCCTCATTTTTTTTTTAAAGATTTATTTATTTGAAAGAGTTACACAGAGAGGAGAAGCAGAGAGGAGAGGCAGAGAGAGAGAGAGGCAGAGAGAGAGAGAGAAAGAGAGAGGGGTCTTCCATCTGATGGTTCACTCTCCAATTGGCTGCAACAGCCGGAGCTGCGCCAATCCGAAGCCAGGAGCTTCTTCCGGGTCTCCCACAGGGGTGCAGGGGCCCAAGGACTTGGGCCATTCTCTTACTGCTTTCCCAGGCCGTAGCAGAAAGCTGGATTGGAAGTGGAGCAGCCCGGTCTCGAACTGGTGCCCAAATGGGATGGCCGCGCTTCAGGCCAGGGCATTAGCCTGCTGCACCACAGCGCCAGCCCCCACCCTCATTTTTTAAGGCTGTATTTTTTTAAAGTGCTTTTTGGTTTTTTTTCTGTTCATCATTTTGAATAGTTTCTATTTCTGATCTTCAGATTAGCTATTTTTTCCTCTGCAAAGTCTAATCCGTTTATCATCTGGTATATTTTTCATCTTAGACATTATATTTTTATCTGTTGAAAAATTGATGAGGGGAGTTTACATCTTTAAGTCTCCGTGTGCTCAGGCTGGCACTGTGGCCTAGTAGGTTGAGCTGCCTCCTGCAGCACCAGTATCACATGGGGGCGCTGGCGTGTGTCCTGGCTGCCGCCCATTTGGTCCAGCTGTCTGTTTATGGCCTGGCAGAGCAGTGGAGGATGGCCCAGTGCTTGGGCCCCTGTGCCCATGCGGGAGACCTGGAAGAGGCTGTTGGGGCCGTTTGGTGAGTGATCCAGTGAGTAGAAGACCTTTCTCTATGTCTCTCCCTCTCTGTAACTCTGCCTCTCTCTATGTCTCTCCCTCTCTGTAACTCTGCCTCTCAGATAAGTAAATAAAATCTTAAGAAAAAAGTCTTGAGCTCTCCTCTGCACATAAACCATGTGGCTTATGGTTCGAAAAGCTATCTTAATGCCTTTTTCTACCCAGTCTATCTTGTATGTCATTTCTGGGTAAGGTTCTCTTGATTGACTTTTGTGTTCATTATGGGTTGTATTTTACCTATCCGTTGAATATGTTAGGTTTTAGAATTTTACATTATTGATTGCTATATCTTTTAAGTATTCTTGAGCTTTGTTTTGGAATGCAGACAAGTTAGTTGAACAGTATGGTTGTTCTCTAAGGCTTGCCTTTTGTGCTATGTGTAGGACCAGAGGAGTGCTTTACTGTGTGGCTTATTTTAGCTTGTTACTGAGACTATACGTTTCTGTGTACTTTACCCAGTGTCCCATGTGCTCTCCTCCCTGGGTGGGTGGATGTGAACTGTTTCTTGCTTTACGTGAGCCCCAGGAATGGTTCGGCCTGCTCTTTCTGACGGTTGCTCCCTGGAGTCCGATTGTTTTGTCCCGTGTTCATACTGATTACGCCTCAGCTACAGCATGGGAGGAACTCCGTGTGGGTTTCCGAGGGTGCTTGCTGTGCAGCTCTTCCTGGTCAGCTCCCACCTCCCTCATACACCGTCTTGCAAATGCTGGTTGTCTGCTTCCTCCCAGTTTTCAGCCCAGTCCTAAATGTAGGACTCTGTTGGGTTTCCTTGCTCATGCTGCTGAGGTCCGGAAGGAATCAGATCACAATTCGGGGTTCATATCTGCAGATTTTGATTTATGGAAACTTCATTAGCATCAGCACAGTTTAAATTCTCCGTGTGTAGAAAGACCTAATTAAAGAAGTAGAATACTTTATAATATTTACATAGGGTGTAACAACTTAGATACCTGTAATGGCAGTGAGGAAATTGAATTTATTCTGTAAGCATGTCATAACAAAAATTCACAATATACAAGCTTTTGGTTTGGTCACTGAGTTATTCTGAAGCTAAAATGAGTTTTGTTTTTAAAATCATTTATTTATTTAAAAGGCACAGAGCAAGAAATATAGAGAGAGGGAGATGATCACCTTTCCACTGGTTAGCCCCCAGATGCCCACAATAGTCTGGTCTGGGCCAGGCTGAAGCCAGGAGCCAGGACTCCATCTGGGTTTCCCATGCGGCTGCCTCCCAGGGTCACATTTTAGGAAGGTAGTTCAGAAGCAGAGCTGGGACCGAAACCCATAAGCTGTGATACAGGAGGTGGGTATCCCAAGTGGTGTCTTAATCTCTTAGTTTCACCATTATCTTTTTTGGCTGTTGTGGGAAGTCATGAGCTCTGTAGTTATTCTTGGATTTGAATCCCAAACATACTGTCAGTAGCTGTGAACTTTGGCCATCTATTTAAGCTATCCCTGTAACAAGTTTTTTTTTTTTAATCTAACCTTTTATAGCTTATAATTGTTATAAGACAGATGAGAATATATGAAAGATGTTTCCATGTAATTGGAGTTCAAAATATTTTTAAAATATTTATTTATTTATTTGAAAGACAGAGTTACAGGGGGTGGGGGAGGAAGGAGATCGTCCATCATCCTCTGGTTTATTCCCCAAATGGCTGCAATGGCCAGGACAGGACCAGGCAGAAGCCAGAAGTCTAAAACTCTGTCTGGGTCTCCCACAAGGGTGGCAGAGGTACACGTCCTTGGCCTGTCTTCTGATGATTTTCCAGGGGCATTAGTGGGGAGCTGGATTGGAAGTGGAGCAGCCAGGACTTGAACTGGTGCTTACATGGGATGATGGCATTGAAGGCAGTGCCTTAACCTACTGTGCCACAGCACTGGTCCCTACAAGATGTTAGTTTCTGCCTCCATCTTTTCCTCTTATTTTTTTTTAAAGATTTATTTATTTATTTGAAAATCAGAGTTACACAGAGAGTAGAGGCAGAAAGAGAGATAGAGGTCTTCCATCCGCTGGTTCACTCCCCAATTGGCCACAACGGCCAGAGCTGTGCCGATCTGAAGCCAGGAGCCAGGAGCTTCTTCTGGGTCTCCCACATGGGTGCAGGGGCCCACGGACTTGGGCCATCTTCAGCTTTGCCAGGCCACAGCAGGGAGCTGGATCAGAAGTGGAGCAGCCAGGCCTGGAACCGGCGCCCATGTGGGATGCTGGCTCTTCAGGCCCGGGTGTTACCCCACTGCACCACAGCCTGGCCCCCCTCCTATCCTTCTGCTGTTTAATTTGGTAATGGTGCCACTTCTGGTGACACGCTGTTTTGATGTTCAATGGGGAGCAAAACAGCCTCACTACTCAAGCACTGGTAACTACTGTTAGCCTTGACAGTAAGTAATTGATTATTCTTGAGCTTTGATTTTCATTAAATTACATTGCAGTTAAAGATAAGCTGCTGGCAAACGTATTGCCTAAAATGCTTTAATAACTGGAAAGTTGATTTTGTTAATATTTTATGCCCCTTTTTTTTTTATTTTTTGACAGGCAGAGTGGACAGTGAGAGAGAGAGAGACAGAGAGAAAGGTCTTCCTTTGCCGTTGGTTCACCCTCCAATGGCCGCCGCGGCCGGCGCACCGCGCTGATCCGATGGCAGGAGCCAGGTGCTTCTCCTGGTCTCCCGTGGGGTGCAGGGCCCAAGCACTTGGGCCATCCTCCACTGCACTCCCTGGCCACAGCAGAGAGCTGGCCTGGAAGAGGGGCAACCGGGACAGAATCCGGCGCCCCGACCGGGACTAGAACCCGGTGTGCCGGCGCCGCAAGGCAGAGGATTAGCCTAGTGAGCCGCGGCGCCGGCCTATTTTATGCTTTTTTTAAAAAGTGATTTTTTACTGAAGCTTCCCTTGAGATGTGTGATTAGAAACTTAGCGACGTCTGCAGTTGGAGGAGAGTTGGTAGATGTGAACTGAATACAGCGTTGTATCTGATGTTGCATTACCTTCAGTGTCTGCAGAAAGGCCTTTCCACAGACCCCGCGGCTTGACATAAAACACTTGGGAGATCAGAAGTCCCAGAGCAGCGAGAGGAGGCTGCAGTCAAGGGACACCCCCAGGTCTGTGCTCCCCAGGAAACTCTAGGGGAGAGTGGTCTCCCGGCCTCTTCCAGCATCGGCGCTGTGTGACGGGCTCCTGGCCGGCCTCCCCTTCTTCAGAGCCGGCAGCGTAGCCTCGTCCCCTTCACCCCATCAGCACCGTTTGCAGTTCAGTCTCCCTTGGCCTCCTGGAAAGAACAGTTGGGGTTGCACGGTGGGCCGCAGGTAAGCCGGGGGCATCTCTCATCTCAGGAGCCTCAGTGGCATTGTCTGCAAGTTCCTGTCGTCCCATTAGGTGACATTCACAGTGGCGTGAAGGCCTGGGTATCTTCAGGGCCCGTTATTTAGCCTTCCACAATCAATTAAAAGCGGTATCAACAAACTCTATTTTTCAAATATTATGAGTTTAAAATTAAAGTTCTACATTTTCCTCCTGTGCCGAGAGCACCCTAGCAGATGTGGTGAATGTTCCTAAAACCTGCTGGACGTTATGTGAGAAGTGTGGCACACAGCAGCCCCCAAAGTGGCATAGAGCAGTAAGAGCCAGTACTGTCTGCCCAAGGAAGGCAGCTTTGTGACAGGAAGCAGAGTGGCTGTGGCAGGCAGACTTACCCGATTTTCCCGAAAAAGACTACTACAAAGAAGGTTGTGCTGAGCTTTGAGTGCTTGGAACCCAGCTGCAGGTCCAGGACAGCGTTGGCTGAAAAGAGACGTAAACTGGGAAAAGCTAAGATGAGAAAGGGTCAAGGGATCCAGTTCTAAGCGTCATCTTCTGTTTTGTTACGCAGACGGGAAAATCTTAAGATTATTGTTCACTTCATTTGTTCTCTTTTGCTTTTCTTTTCTTTTTTTTTTTTAAAGATTTTTTTAATTTTACTTGAAAGAGTTACACACAGAGAGAAGGAGAGGCAGAGAGAGAGAGGTCTTCCATCTGCTGGTTCACTCCCCAGATGGCTGCAAAGGTGGGAGCTGAGCCGATCCAAAGCCAGGAGCTTCTTCCAGGTCTCCCACATGGTACAGGAGCCCAAGGACTTGGGCCATCTTCAACTGCTTTCCCAGGCTTCAGCAGAGAGCTGAATAGGAAGTAGAACAGCTGGGACTTGAACTGGCGCCCATATGGGATGCTGGCACTGCAGGCAGTGGCTTTACCCGCTATGCCACAGTGCTGGCCCCTCTTTTTCTTTTTTTTTAAAGATTTATTTAAAGATTTATTTGAAAGGCAGAGTTACAGACAGGCAGAGAGAGAGAGGTCTTTCATCCTCTGGTTCACTCCCCAAATGGCCACAGCAGCTGGAGCTGTGCCAATTTGAAGCCAGGAGCTTCTTCTGGGTCTCCCATGTGGGTTCAGGGGCCTAAGGACTGGGGCCATCTTCTGCTGCTCCCCCAGGCCATAGCAGAGAGCTGGATCTGAAGAGGAGCAGCCAGGACTTGAACTGACGCCCATATGGGATGCAGACACTGTAGGTTGCGGCTTTACCCGCTGTACCACAGTGCTGGCCCCCACTTGCTCTTTTGGGAAGGAATAAATGAGCCATCAATAAAATTCCTCTTATGGGGAAATTAAAAAAAAAAGGTTACTGAAGCCCTTTTCCCTTTTTTATCTGGTATTGACCCTTTCACCCAGGAAGTGGGTTTTCCTCAGGTTTCTGTGTCACACATGGGCGGTTATGACCATTCACAAGAAGGCTGCTTCGCAAGTCACTTCATTTTTTTTTTTAGACCTTTTGATTTTTTTTTTTTAATTTATATGACAGGTGGAGTTATAGACAGAGAGACAGAGGAGAGAAAGGTCTTCCTTCCGTTGGTTCACCCCCAAAATGGCTGCTACAGCTGGCACTGCACCGATCCAAAGCCAGGAGCCAGGTGCTTTCCCCTGGTCTCCCACGCAGGTGCAGGGCCCAAGCACTTGGGCCATCCTCCACTGCCCTCCTGGGGCACAGCAGAGAGTTGGACTGGAAGAGGGGCAACCGGGACTAGAACCTGGCGCCCATATGGGATGCCGGTGCCGCAGGCGGAGGATTAACCAAGTGAGCCACGGTGCCCACCTCGCAAGTCACTTCAGGGGTAGGCAGCTGGTCTCTCAGTTGAATTGTCAGTTGGGAAGTCTACACCCCACATCGGAGTGCCTGGGGCTGCCTCTCATCCCAGCTTCCTGCTGATGTGTGTCCTGGGAGGCCACAGGTGAGGGGTCGGTGGTTGGTCCCTGCTGCCCGACATGGGCAGCCCTATAGAGCTCCTGGCTTTGTCCTTGCCCGGTGCTGGCCGCTGCAGACATGCAGGAAGTAGTAGGTTGGGGTGACGTACGGTAGCACACACGTATGCTGTCTGCGCTGCAAATGCATACGTATGTATCGTACCAATTTAAAAGAGTTAATACGTTCTAAGAGTTCATACAGACCATTTTATGGAACCAGATTTGCAATCCAGCCTTTTTGATGGTGTTTGTGTGTGTCTGTGTGTAGGAATCCTGTAATGGTTCAGAAAGATTCTACAGAAAAGAAATACAACTTCCCTACAAGTGCATCTAGTATTGACTTTTTAAAAACTGAAGCAAGATATTTTCCTGAAAAAAAAAAATTCCTTTATCAAAGACTAAGCAGTGTGAACTAGCGGTGACATTTCATCCTGACAGTACATTTTGAGATATTGAGATAGTGATGTTATGGTTGATTTTTGACAGATTGGAATTACTATTTTGAATGACACCCAAAGGCAAACCAAGGTCGCTCGCAGCGCAGAGGTTTAAAGTAGATCCAGGTTGCTTGACAAATCCAGTTTCATTGTGGAGTTTTTCTTTGTTCCAGTAACTGGCTCTGTCACCTAGCACAACCTTCTGGCATTTTTCTTTGTTTATTTAGCTTTCTTTTGTAAATGTTGTTTCTGGAGTTTCTTTTAGGTTGTTTACTAACTGGATTCCAAATTCCAGCATAATTTGAACTAGCTCACTACTTAGAGCTCTTGGCATGTAACATGACCCTTTACCCTATAATCTGCACCCAAGCATTGGGATGTAACCAAGCATTTCTGGGATGAGGGTACAGTGCCACAGTGCGTGTGAGGTTTCTTGGGGTTACACAGCAAAGACACATTGAACTCAGCACAGAGTGGTAATAGAACCCTGAGTTTGGAATGAGAAGACGTGTTTTCTAATCCATACTTTTTAAATGCTTAGTTCTAAGTATAAATATGGTCTTATTAAAATTGCTATATATATTGGCCGGCGCCGCGGCTCAATAGGCTAATCCTCCACCTAGCGGCGCCGGCACACCGGGTTCTAGTCCCGGTCAGGGTGCCGGATTCTGTCCTGGTTGCCCCTCTTCCAGGCCAGCTCTCTGCTGTGGCCCAAGTGCATGGGCCCTGCACCCCATGGGAGACCAGGAGAAGCACCTGGCTCCTGCCTTCAGATCAACGTGGTGCACCGGCCGCAGCACGTCAGCTGTTTTGGCCATTGGAGGGTGAACCAACGGCAAAAGGAAGACCTTTCTCTCTGTCTCTCTCTCTCACTATCTACTCTGTCTATCAAAAAAAATTGCTATATATATTTCACAAGATTAATATAAGGATCATAATGTAAAAACTGAAAATAATAGCTTATTGGAGCAATGCAGACATTTTTAGTGTTTGGTTATGTAATCTGTGGCATACCTCAAGGTATGTCTTCATCCTTGCTATGTACTCTGACATTTCACAATGAAAGGAGAAAGTGAAAGAATGATGAATATTGATAAAGCAATTTTGTGAACCATATTTACAACTCCTGGCTAAACTTGGATTTAAGATTTACTATGGAATGTGTTCCTTTTTTTATTGAGTTAATATTTTAAATAAGATTTTATTTATTTGAAAGGCAGAATGATGGGGACGGGAGGAAAGCAAGAATTGGACTGTTTTTTTTTTTTTTTTTTTTTTTAAGATTTATTTATCTGAGAGGCAGAGTTATAGAAAGAGGGGGAGAGAGAGAGAGGTCTTCCACATACTGGTTCGTTCCCCAGATGGCCAGAGCTGGGCTGATTGGAAGCCAGGAGCCTGGAGCTTCCTCCAGGCTCCTGTGTGGGTATAGGGGCCCAAGCACTGGGGCCATGTTCCACTGCCTTCTCAGGCTGTTAGCAGAAAGCTGGATCGGGAGAGGAGCAGCCAGGACTTGAACTACCACCCACATGGGTTGCCAGCGCCACAGCCGGCAGCTCAGCCTACTGTGCCACAGCACTGGCCCTGAGTGAGAGATCTTACAGTTCACTCTCCAAATGACTCCAGTGGCCAAGCTGAAGCCAGCAGCCCAGGACTCCATCCGGGTCTTCTTCTTGGATGTCAGGGCTCCAACGATCTGGGCCATCCTTCTTTGCTTTCCCAAGGCACATCAGCAGGAGCTGGATCAGAATCAGAGCAGCTGGGACTCAAAATTGGTACCCTGATGTGGGGTGCCGGTGTTGCTGGTGATGGCTTAACCTGCTGTGCCACAACACCAGCCCATGTGGGCTGTTTTTGCTCTTTCATTGTAATTGAAAGTTGTTCACATTAAGAGCCCTGTCTTTGTTTTCTCTCAAGTTGAATGTGTTGCCTCTCGAAAACTGTTAAACATTTCAACAGTCTCCCTAAGCCCCTGTCCAGATGTGAAATTTTGAAATAACAGTTGATGATAGTTCTATTGCTCACTCTTTAACCCTGGATGATCTGAGAATTTGCCTGTCCCCTTGATTGGAACAGATTATTTTATAGCAAGATGTTGCTGCCCATGACATCTGTGGTCGGAGAGGTCCAGCTCCGATGGCCGTGGACTCGGCCAGCAGCAGGGGCAGCAGAGGACCTGGAACTTCCGAAACAGGAAAGCTCAGCCCAGGCTGTCGATTGCCAGGGAAAGAGGAAACCTCTTCCCTGCTGACAATGGATGGAAAGGTGGCAGATGAGTTTCAAGACACCTACAGGCCAGCGCCGCGGCTCATCAGGCTAATCTTCCGCCTTGCGGCGCCGGCACACCGGGTTCTAGTCCCGGTCGGGGCGCCGGATTCTGTCCCGGTTGCCCCTCTTCCAGGCCAGCTCTCTGCTGTGGCCCAGGAATGCAGTGGAGGATGGCCCAAGTGCTTGGGCCCTGCACCCCATGGGAGACGAGGAGAAGCACCTGGCTCCTGCCATTGGATCAGCGCGGTGCGCCGGCCGCGGCAGCCATTGGAGGGTGAACCAACGGCAAAAGGAAGACCTTTCTCTCTGTCTTTCTCTCTCTCACTGTCCACTCTGCCTGTCACACACAAAAAAACACAACCTACAACTTAAAAGATGCAACGTGGAGATGCGTTTTCCAGTAACAATGAATTGTCCGATAGTTTCTGGACTGCATGTAGTTAGGTCATTTGGAACGCGTCCGGGAAATACAAAGTGTTAGAAGTGGGCTGGACTGCTCTCGGAGCCCATCAGTCTCAGAGATGTCAGTCTTTCAAATAAATGAAATAAATCTTAAAAAAAAAAAAAAAAAAAAAAAAGTCCTCTGGGCCAGTGCTGTGGTGTAGCAGGTAAACCCACCACCTGCAGCGCCTGCATCCCATGTGAAATACAAAGTGTCAGAAGTGGGCTGGACGGCTCTCGGAGCCCATCAGTCTCAGAGAAGATGAAGAACCTTTCGAAAGAAAGCCCAGGTGGGCAGTGCCGTCGGGGCAGGTGGTGGATCTTGGGTAGAGCTATTGCTGGGTCCCTGTTCTGTAGCTTTTGAGAACTTGGTATGTGGAGGCTTTGTGCTATTGCTATTGTCAGCTAAAATATTTCAGTGACAAGACTGGCGAGTGAAGAGCATGATGTGAGCTTCTAGACGTAGTGACAAGCGATAGGTTTATCTTCCTAACGGCCTCTCCTTTGGGATTTCGGAAGTGGCAGAGTGGGGTAGTCCAGCAGCACAGCTGTGGTTACTGTGCCTGTTGCGCACTTTTTTTTTTTTTTGACAGGCAGAGTGGATAGTGAGAGAGAGAGACAGAGAGAAAGGTCTTCCTTTGCCGTTGGTTCACCCTCCAATGGCCGCTGCGGCCAGCGTGCTGCGGCCGGCACACCACGTTGATCCGATGGCAGGAGCCAGGAGCCAGGTGCTTCTCCTGGTCTCCCATGGGGTGCAGGGCCCAAGCACTTGGGCCATCCTCCACTGCACTCCTGGGCCACAGCAGAGAGCTGGCCTGGAAGAGGGGCAACCGGGACAGAATCCGGCACCCTGACCGGGACTAGAACCCGGTGTGCCGGCGCCACTAGGCGGAGGATTAGCCTAGTGAGCCGCGGCGCCGGCCGTGTTCCGCACTTTCAGGGGTGCTCAGCTTTCACATGTTGGTGCAGTTGTCCTTCGCCTGTATTTCTGAGGTTGTTTGTACTAGTGCGTTGAGTTAAAATGGTAGTGTGTTTAAACTACTTTGAGAGAAGAAGCAGCGTGCGCACATTCTTAGACATGTGTGCTTGTTTACTCCCCAGATGCCTGCCACGGCAAGGGGGATGTGCCAGGGCTGAAGCCAGCTCTCCTCTGTGGGTGACAGGAAGTCTATTACCAAGTTTCCCAGGGTCCGTATTGGAGAAAGCTGGAGCTTGGGGCAGGAAATCAAGTCCAGGTGCTCCAACGCACGCATCTCACTTGCTAGGCAAAATGCTTGCTCCCCAAAGTGACTTCTAATCGTGCCAGTCATTATTTTTGAGCCTCTGTTCTGCAGACTTTCTCTGTAATAGGCTACCCCTCCCACCAAAGGAATACAAATGATACTGATAGGCTATTGAGGAAGACACTGATTTTTTTTTTTTTTTTTAAGATTTATATATTTGTTTGAAAGACAGAGTTACAGAGAGGCAGAGGCAGACAGAGCAAGCTTCCATCTTCTGGTTCACTCCCCAGATGACCACAATGGCCAGAGCTGAGCCGATCCCGTGCCAGTAGCCAGGAGCTTTTTCTAGGACTCCCACATGGATGCAAAGGTCCAAGGATTTGGACCACCTCTCATTGCTTTCCCAGGTGTACTAGGAGCTAGATCAGAAGTGTCAGTCTTGTCACTGAACTATTTTACCTGACAATAGCAATAGCACAAAGCCTCCACATACCAAGTTCTCAAAAGCTAAACAGAACAGGGACCCAGCAATAGCTCTACCCAAGATCCACCACCTGCCCCGACGGCACTGCCCACCTGGGCTTTCTTTCGAAAGGTTCTTCATCTTCTCTGAGACTGATGGGCTCCGAGAGCCGTCCAGCCCACTTCTGACACTTTGTATTTCATATGGGATGCAGGCGCTGCAGGTGGTGGGTTTACCCGCTACACCACAGCACTGGCCCAGAGGACTTTTTTTTTTTTTTTTTTAAGATTTATTTATTTGAGAGGGAGAGACTGAGAGAAAGGTCTTCCTTCCATTGGTTCACTCCCCAAATGGCTGCAATGGCCGGAGCTCTGCCGATCAGGAGCCAGGAGCTTTCTCCTGGTCTCCCCATGTGGGTGCAGGGGCCCAAGGACTTGGGCCATCCTCCACTGCTTTCCCAGGCCATAGCAGAGAGCTGGATGGGAAGGGGAGCAGCTGGGACTAGAACCGGCACCTATATGGGATAACGGCACCGAAGGCAGAGGATTAACCCACTGTGCCAGGGCGCCAGCTCCAATTTTTTTTTTTTTTTAAAGATTTATTTTGTTTATTTGAAAGACAGACTGACAGAGAAAGGTAGAGACAGAGAGAGGTCTTCCATCTGCTGGTTCACTCCCCAACGGCCACAGCATCTGGAGCTGGGCTAGTCCAGAGCCAGGAGCTTCCTTTGGGGGCCTCGTGCGGGTGCAGGGGCTCAAGGATTCGGGTATCTGCCGCTCCCTTCCCAGGTGCATTGGCAAGGAGCTGTATCAAAAGTGGAGCAGCCAGGACTCAAACCGATATAGGATGCCAGGGCTTTAACCTGCTGCACAGCAGCACTGGCCCCAAGGGCACTGACCTTTTTGTTTTTGGACAGGCCAAGTGGACAGTGAGAGAGAGACAGAGAGAGAAAGGTCTTCTTTGGTTCACCCCCCAATGGCCGCTGTGGCCGGGGCACTGCACTGATCCGAAGCCAGGGGCCAGGTGCTTCTCCTGGTCTCCCTTTGAGACTAGAAGTTGGTCATCGATTGCAAACTCTGTCTTCAGATGTTGGCTGTCTTTCATGTTACATTGTGTGTCTGAAAAGGATGGTGTCATGGGAAGAATATGCATATTTAGGTGAAGTCTGAGCTTTAAACATGCGAACTACCCCCTCTCACCCCTCTGCCCCGAACCTGTATGAATTTAATTCTTCCAGCACTGACTGACCACCTCTCGTGGGACAGATGTGGATTTGGTGAGAGCGTTAACGCAGAGTTACGTGATGAGAGAATTTTTCTTGAGTTCCGTAACACGCTACAGGACAGCGATGTGGGTTCTGCAGCCAGGCTTTGTGGATACTGGCTACGCATTGTGTGGTTCGTGCTCATGACAGACGCTCCCCATGCCTCTGCTTCCTCATCTTCAAAGGGGAGATAATTCTAACTTCCTACAGAAGCCGAAAGCTGAGCACTTAGACCAAGGTCTCACCACGTCGTCGTAGGCTCTCAGAAGTGTGAACTCTAACTACACGTAGCCGTTTCCAACTTCAGGGCTTTGTCCTCAGGCTTAAAAGTAAAGCAGCAAATTTAAATTTCTTAGCTGGGAATATCTAATCTGTAGCTTCCTTCCGTAGGCAGGAATGATTGAAATTGTTAATTTGTTATGTGCTCATTCATTTAGAAAAGGAAAACTGTTGAGATCATCTGATTCTAACCATAAAAGATGAAAAACAACTTTTTTCCTGTCAGTGTTGACTTTGAAATTCATTCTCTGGTGTTTGTTCAGTTTTTATTAGATCTGTTATCTTTATGTTTACACAGAGAATTTTTGTATTTTGTGAAGTCAGAAACAAGGGTGAAACAGTAAAGTTAAAATTCAGTATTGAAAAACAGATGGCGCAGCAGTGGGAGGTGCCTGCCTCCCCTCTCAGAGAGCCAGGGTTCGTGTCCTGGCTCCTCTCTGATTCCTGCTTCCTGGTAAGGCACACTCTGAGAGGCAGCAGGTGGTGGCTCAAGTTCTGCTGTCCTTGCCAGCCACGTGGGAGATCTGACTCGAGTTCTGGGCTCCTGGCCTTGGTTGGGCCCCACCTGGCTGGTGAGGGCATTTGGAGAGTGAAAACAGTGGATGGAAGAACTGCCTGTCCCTCTGCCTTTCAAGTAAAGTGAAGATAAGTAAATAAAATCCTGGGGCTGGCCTTGTGGCGGAACGGTTAAGCCCCACCTGCAACGGCAGCATCGCGTGGGGGAGCTAGTTGAACTCCTGGCTGTTCCATTTCCCATCCAGCTCTCTGCTAATTAGCCTGGGAAAGCAACGGAGGTGGTGCAAATGCTTGGGCCCCTGCACCCAGTGGGAGACCCAGTTAGAGTTCCTGGCTGTGGGAGACCCAGTTATAGTTCCTGGTTCCTGTGATGTAGCTTCTGCCGAGCCAGCCCTGGCTGTTTTGGCCATTTGGGAAGTGAACCATCTTTGTCCTTCTACCTCCTCTCTCTCCCTCCCGTCTCAAAAGTGAAGTGTAGGGGCCAGTATTGCAGCATAACAGTGAGAACATACTATTTAAAACTTAGTAAAGACTTACTGAAACAATTAAAAAAAGTAGTAACATACATAACATGATATAAAGCATTATAAATCTACAGTTCAATGAATATGTGCATACGTGTTTATTCAGTTAACTGCAGGTCAAAAGTATTTGAGAAAAGAATAGTATTTGTATAGAACATGTACAGGTGTTTGTCACTGTTCCTTAAATAATACAACAACTAACTCCATAGCATGCACTGTAACAGGCATTACAGATAATCTGGCAATGATGTAAAGTATGCGGGAGGATGTGCCTGTGCTGTGTCATGCAAAGACATCACCATTTTCTATGAGGGGACTGAGCTTCTGCGGGAGGTCCTGGAACCACTCCCCTGCACCTGGGGGAAAGAGTGAAGGCATTTAGGATCCTGGGGATAGGATAGTGCTAATTTTTTAAATCGTTAACAGAATTTTAAAGAGGGTATCACACTTCACCTTAAAAGGTTTGTTTATTTTATTTGAAAATCAGAGTTGCAGAGAAAGGGAGAGAAAGAGATCTCTGTTATCTGGTTCACTCCCCAGGTGGCTACATTGTCCGGGGCTGGGCCCAGGCCGAAGCCAGGAGCTTCATCCAGGTCTCTCACTTGGGTGCTAAGACCTGAGCACTTGGGCCATTTTACGTTGCTTCTCTTAGGCCACCTGCAGGGAGTTGGATCAGAAGTGGAGTAGCTAGGACACACACTGGCACCAGTATGGAACTCTGGCATTGCAGGCGGTGGCTTTACCTGTTACGCTGCATTGCCAGCCTCTACACTTCACTTTTTTTGACAGGCAGAGTTAGAGAGAGAGAGACAGAGAGAAAGGTCTTCCTTTTGCCGTTGGTTCACCCCCAAATGACTGCTGCGGCCGGCACGCTGCACTGATCCGAAGCCAGGAGCCAGGTGCTTCCTCCTGGTCTCCCATGTGGGTGCAGGGCCCAAGGACCTGGGCCATCCTCCACTGCACTCCCTGGCCACAGCAGAGAGCTGGACTGGAAGAGGGGCAACTGGGACAGAATCTGGCGCCCCAACCGGGACTAGAACCTGGGGTGCTGGCGCCACAGGCAGAGGATTAGCCAAGTGAGCCGCGGCGCCAGCCCTACACTTCACTTTTGAGATCAGCTTTATTTATTTTTATTTATTTATTTTTTAAAGATTTATTTATTTGAAAGAGTTAACACGGAGAGAGAGAGAGGCAGAGAAAGAGAGGTCTTCCATCTGCTGGTTCACTCCCCACACGGTTATGCCGATCCGAAGACAGGAGCCAGGAGCCTCTTCTGTATCTCTGACGTGGGTGCAGGGGCCCAAGGACTTGGGCCATCTTCCACTGCTTTCCCAGGCCATAGCAGAGAGCTGGATTGAAAGTGGAGCAGCCGGGACTTGAACCACTGGCACTGTAGGTGGCGGCTGTACCCGCTACATCACAGTGCTGGCCCTAGTTTTATTTTTAATTTTTATTTTATATGGAAGGCTGAGAGGCAGACAATCTTCCATCTACTGGTTCATTCCCCAAATGCTCAGCAAAGGCTGGGCTGGGCTGAAGCCAGGAGCCTGTAACTGGATCCAGGTCTCCCACGTGGGTGCAGGGACCGAAGTTTTGCAGCCATTAGCTGCTGTCTCCGAGGGTGTGCCTTGCCAGGTAGTCTGACTCAAGATGTGACTGCTGTACCACACAGCATCTTAACTTCTACTCTAAACACCTGCCCCTGTTAATTTTTTTTAGATGTTAATGATTTAGCTTACTAAAAACTGCATTCTTGATAATATTTTTTTACTTTTTTTTTTTTTTTTTTTTTTTTTTTTTGACAGAGTGGACAGTGAGAGAGAGACACAGAGAGAAAGGTCTTCCTTTGCCGTTGGTTCACCCTCCAATGGCCGCCGCGGCCGGCGCGCTGCGGCCGGCGCACCGCGCTGATCCGATGGCAGGAGCCAGGAGCCAGGTGCTTCTCCTGGTCTCCCATGGGGTGCAGGGCCCAAGCACCTGGGCCATCCTCCACTGCCCTCCCTGGCCACAGCAGAGAGCTGGCCTGGAAGAGGGGCAACCGGGACAGAATCCGGCGCCCCAACCGGGACTAGAACCTGGTGTGCCGGCGCCGCTAGGTGGAGGATTAGCCTAGTGAGCCGCGGCGCCGGCTTTCTTGATAATATTTTTGATAGTTTTTTTTTTTTTTAAGATTTATTTATTTGAAAGGCAGAATTACAGAGAGAGAGAGAGGTTTTCCATCCACTGGTTCACTCCCTAATTGGCTGCAGTGGCTGGAGCTGCACCAATCTTAAGCCAGGAACCAGGAACTGCTTCCGGGTCTCCCATGTGGGTGCAGGGGCCCAAACACTTGGGCCATCATCTTCTGCTTCCCTAGGCCATAGCAGAGAGAGCAGAGAGCTGGATCGGAAGCGGAGCTGCTGGGACTTGAACCGGCGCTCTTAAGGGATGCCGGCACTGCAGGCGGCGGCCTCACCTGCTACACCACAGCACCGGCCCCTTTGATAGTGTTTTTAAGTTACCGTGATGTAAAATTGTTAGTCACTGGCCATCATGCAGTTGTTTGTAGTATCCTGGTCACACTACCTCTCTCTTGAGAATTAAGGGTGATATGCTTTTCTAAAATGTCTTGGAAAAGCGTTGCCTGAGACCTCAGCGCGTGTTTCTCGGAATGAGAGAGGCTGTTTGTGACTGGGGAAGATTAGAGTATGTGTTGCCGATTTGTCCAGGCTCCAGAGAATGACATTTATAGAACTGAAGGGGACTGGTTTCCAAGTGCTTGGCTGAGACATCCCTGATTGGAGTTCTGATTTTATCCATTTAAAAATTGCAGGATGCTTGCCAAGCATAAAGGCTTCAGTGGAATTCACTTTCTGTTTATCAGTTGGTTCATCGTTTAGTACTTACTTGTTCAAACCATCATCATCTTAGGTTCTGTTTGCCGGAGAACCAGTTAGGGGACATTCTCCAGCTTTAGGTGATTGGCTTGACCTTTCACATAGTATGAAAATAAATGAATAAAACTTGAAAAGTTGGTACTTGATGAGATCCCTTAGGGCAGGCTTGCGGTGTGGATAGCTCAGCTCGAGGGATGGTCAAGCCTATCAAAGGGAATTCTGAGCAGAGTGGGTGGGACAACCCGGAAGTCTGAGAGTGACTTCTCTTGCTGGAAGCATTCCCTGGGCAAGAGTGTCCCCAAATCTGTTTTTGTGGGACACATACAGTGTTGATAGTGCTGTATTTTTATTCACTTTTTAAAAATACCAGGCAGTACCAATATATAGTTAAATGAATATTTATAATATGTTTATTTGTGTGATCACCAGGGCAATATTTTATCAGCTATGTATTTTTAAAAACTACTTATTTTGAAAGGCAGATTCCCCCCTCCCCCCCAATCTGCTGGTTCACTCCCTAAATATTTGCAATAGTGAGGATTGGGCAGGCTGAAATGGGGAGCTAAGATCTCAGTCTGCAGGCGTTCGGTGTAATAGCAGGGACTGAAGTACATGAGCCATCACCATCACCATGCCTCTCAGGGTACACACTAGCAGGAACATGGAATTGGAAACAGAACCATGACTCAAAACCCAGGCGCTCTGTTAGGGGATACAGGCGTTCCTAGTAGTGACTTGGCCACTGTGTCGATTACTCACCCCACCAGTTTTTTTTTTTTTTTTTTTTTGACAGGTAGAGTGGACAGTGAGAGAGAGAGACAGAGAGAAAGATCTTCCTTTGCCATTGGTTCACCCTCCAATGGCTGCCGCGGCCGGCGCACTGTGGCTGGCGCACCGCGCTGATCCGATGGCAGGAGCCAGGTACTTATCCTGGTCTCCCATGCGGGTGCAGGACCCAAACACTTGGGCCATCTTCCACTGCACTCCCGGGCCACAGCAGAGAGCTGGCCTGGAAGAGGGGCAACCAGGACAGAATCCGGCGCCCCAACCAGGACTAGAACCTGGTGTGCCGGCGCTGCAAGGTGGAGGATTAGCCTAGTGAGCAGCGGCGCTGGCCTCACCAGTTGGTTTTTAAAAGCAAGCAAATAAATTGGATTGAAATCGTTTGCTTCAAAAGCACAATTATTCTTACTCCTAAATACAATACATTTTCACATAGAATGTTGACATAAAATGTCATTTTTAATCTGACCACCAGGAACTCTGAGTGTGTTGGTGTATAATCATCCATCCACTCACTGATGTATTATTTTCTGAGGGCCTGATACGTCCCGGGCATTTGAGCTGCTGGTGACACAGCAGTGGTTAAATCGGTCAGTCAGCTAAGATGTCACTTGAGATGACCGTATCCCCTATCGGAGAGCCTGGGCTTATGTCCTAGTCCTTCCTCCCATTCCAGCTTCCCTCTGATGCTTCCCGGGGGGAGTGGTGATGGCTCAGGGAACTTGGATCCCTGCCACCCACGTGGAAGACCAGATTGAGTTCTGGGCTTCTGGTTCCCACTGGGCCCAGCCCTGGCTGCTGCAGGCAGTTGGGGAGTGAACCAGCAGGTGGGTGTGTGTTCCTTCCCTCCTGCACTCCCTGCCTTGCAAGTAAAGTGAAAATAAATAAAAATTTAAAGAAATAGATCCAGTGCTTGCCCTTGAAGAGGCGATGCTTTAGTTGTGTTAGAGGAGCGGGAACCAAGCAGATGGTCTGTCAGGTGGCAGTAAGTGCTGTCCGGTGTCCTGGGAGAGCAAGGAAGAGGCCGTGGTTTTTATGTGGAGTGAACAGGCAGCCCTCCCTGGGAGGGTAGCATCTGAGCAAAGACCTGGGAGATGCTGGGCAGGCAGAGATCAAAGGGCATTTTATTTTAGGCAAAGCCTTGAGCCTAGCATGTTTGGGAAACCTCAGGGTGGAGCAGAAGAGGGCAAGCGGCAAACACAGCTGGAGAGGGAGCAAGGGGCTGTGTCCTGGAGACGCCTGGGAATCACCTTGGGAGGTTCCGAGAAGTACTGGTGCTGTGCCACTGCTTCGTGGGCCCAGCCCACTGATGTGGGAGTGAGGGATGGCTCCCCATTGCAGGCAGGGGTCAGAAGAACCAGTGGTAGGCTGGTGGGCCGCTTTAAGGCCATGGGCTTTTACTGCAGGTGAGCAGCCCTCGGACCCCCTGGCTGGAAGCCACGTGTGTATTACAGCGTTTTCCGGAAATGCAGGACAGTACCTAGCACTGCCACCCATTTCCTGCCATGTGTGTCCTGCTTGTCTCCCCTCCCAATACAAAGTTGGGCTTTTGAAAGGATTATTCTGGGAAGGCAAGGAAAAGCTGAAATAAACTAGTCTGTCTTTCATATATTTTTTCCTATGCACACAGATAGGTTTTTGTCCTGTATCTACTGATTGATCAACTATCTTCATTTGTTGAATTTCTGTAACTGCGTGTTCTAGGATTTTGTGTTTTATGGCTGTGTTGTATTCAGTGAGGTGGATGTGCCATAACTCATTTGGTCTCACACATTATTGGACATTTTAACTTACGGCCTTGTTGCTGTAAGCGGTGTGTCAGTCCATTGCTGTAGACAGATCTCTGCATACGTCTGTTTTTTTCTGCAGGGTACGTTCTTAGCATAGAATGTCTGAGGATTTGCTCAGAAGTTTAAAAGCTTTTGATAAGCACCGACAAGGTGTGTTCCAGGAACACTGTTAATTTATACTCCTACCTGCTGCTTTGGAGAATGTCAGATCTCCTTGAACACTCACCAACATGGAATTTTTTACTAAATTGAAAAGTTTCCTGTTTTGACAGGTGAAAAAATAACTTGTTTTCAAGCTGCAGTTCTCTGATGTCTAGTGAAATTCAATTTCATTTTCATTTGTATTTTTAAAAGTAAGCTTATTCATGTCATTTGCTAGCTGTGTGACTTCAGGTCATTCAGGACCTCTGCTTTTGTGCTGTGCAGTGGGTGCTATGTAACTGCTTCAGGCGGTTTTCATGAACATTGTATACAGGCATTTTGTATGCTTTTAACACATGAACTTTAAGTTTTATGACAGGCATATGTAAATGTGGCTGAGAGTTCAATGGAACAACCCCCCCCCCCCAACCAGGCGTGATGCACTGTGTGTTTTATGTCCTCATTTATGTTAAAAATGCTGCTGTTGCCATCAGATCGCAGGTGGCCCTCTGGATTGTGAGTGAGTCTGTGAAATATTGTGTCATGTTGGGTGTCTTCCATCTGTCATTCCCTTTACCGGGCACCACAGATGACAGCCTCTCTCTTTCTCTGATAAAGTTTTACTTTCAAGAATGCTAAGTATCCAGAAAGCTCCAGAGCTAGCAGTGTTAAGTTCCTGTATCAAATCTTCAGTAAGTGAAAAATGTTAAGTTCCATCACAGCCAGAAAATGTGTATGTTTGGGCTTTTCTGCCATGATGACCGAGTTGTGGAAAAGATGAAGTGCGTTCGAACAGAAACACCATGCCATACAGGGCTCGTCTTTGCAAAGCCCCGAATTGGGACATACCATCTGACAAAGATTTTGTCTGTTACTCTTTGTTACCTAAAGGGAAAATACAAATCATACTTGGTTGCATTTAATTCAGTCGGCTTTGAACAGGAGAGGTGGATGATCCAGGGAAACTGAGACTGTGTGACCACTGCACATGAAATAGCACATACTGTTCGTGGGTGGACTTACAGCTGGGACAACTGGAGAGCCATTCAGAAAGGAGGTACCTGGCTGTAATTAATCACTGTGATTAGAGAAAAGTTAATCAGAGGAAAATGACAGTTGCTTTGAAGTCTTGAGGGATGGTGTCATGAAAATGCATACAGGGGTAAAGTGGTGGTGGTTACCATTTGAGTATCTAGGAGTTTAACCTATTTGGAAATGGGACTGTTCATTAAAAAAATGTGTTGCATGGGAACCAGCATTGGGACACAGTGGGTTAAGCCGGTTTTTCCAACATGGGCATCCCATATCAGTGTGTTGGCTGAAGTCCCAGCTGCTCCACTTCCCATCCAACTCCTTGCTAATGGCCCTGGGAAGGCAGTAGAAGATGGTCTTTGGGTCCCTGCCACCCATGTCAGAGTCCCAGATAGAGTCCCAGGCTCCTGGCTTCAGCCTGGCCCAGCCCTGGCCATTGCCGTGATTTGAGGAGTGACCCAGTGAATGGAACCCTTCCCTAGCAGTTCCATGTATAAAGCAAAAAACGTAAAGCTTTCTACTGAAGGACCCTTCTTTACCTTTGATAAAAGAGCGGAATTTGTTTGTTGCATTTACAGCATACTGATTTTTTAAGCATTGAGTGTCAGGAAACTTGGAAAAATAAGCAGCTTTGCTCTACATTAGCGAGTGTTGATGTGAGTTTATCTGTGTGGTTGGAATTCAATGTGGAAGTTTCCGTTTGTGTGGTCTGAGTGCTGGGTTTTAGATTTTGGCCTTTGGGCTATCTGGAGCTTAAAGTTTTGAATAAGCTCAGAAATGAGTGTAGAAATGCACTGGGCTCAAATGGTCCAGAAGCACAGGAAGGGCTGCTCAGTGTCTCCAGTGATGAGAGAGGAGCAGATAGAACCAGCAGTGAAACACTGTTGCATGCCGGCAGTAGTTGGCACAGACTAAAGGTGTCGCTTGTATGTAGCCTGGTGTGGGATGAACAGGATGAGCAGGAATGTCAGCTGGCACATTGCTATGAAGAAGAGTTTGCATATCCGCTGGGTTACAGCCCCATGACTGGGAACTCTGCTTCCAGTGCATCTCTTGGATGCATGCCCAGAAAAATGTACAGGATCAGGGTTTGCAGTAATGCAAAAATAGGAACAACTTAGTTGGGACATGATGTAAAATATTGTTCAGTGCCACATTGTCTAGCAGTGTAACTTAGACAAAACATAATTGAAAATTTAATGTTCAAAGAAGGTGAAATTAACATTTTGACACAGCATACCCACTGGTTAAGCCCAGCCAGCTAGAGACCTTCAAGAGGGAATGCACCATGGTCCCTAAGTGACGGCTTAGTGTTCTGAGCAGTGGGATGTCACAGGATGGCCGTGGCTGCACAGGGGATAGAACTTCCTGAGCCCACCTTGGCATCTGTGGTCTGTGTTGACTGAAGCAGTCTGTGCTGCACTCTGACAAAGGGCACTACATTTTTCGTGTGTGATCAGTACAGAAAGCACCGAGATGGTGATACTCTTTATTCGTGGTAGGCCTTTCAGAATCCATAGTGCTTTCGCATTTATAGCACATCTCACTTTGGACATGACATTTCTGTCAGAAATACTTGATGTGAATTTAAATTTCATAAAATTTTCTGCTGGAAAGAGTCGATTCACTTAAGCAGTCCCACACATAATTTTTTTTCGTGAACTGAATTGAGAATTAAAGTTTAATCCACTTTCTCAGTTGCACTGGCTGTATTTCAAATATTCAGTAGTCATCTGGCTGCCATATTGGAAGCTAGTTCTTCTTTCTTGCTTTCTTGCTTTCTTGCTTTCTTGCTTGCTTGCTTGCTTGCTTGCTTGTAGAGTTACAGATAGTGAGAGAGACAGAGGGAAAGGTCTGTCGTTCTGTTGGTTCACTCCCCAAATGGCTGCTACGGCTGGCGCTGCGCCGATCAGGAGCCAGGTGCTTCCTCCTGTCTCCCATGCGGGTGCAGGAACCCAAGCACTTGAGCCATCCTCCACTGCCTTCCTGGGCCACAACAGAGAGCTGGACTAGAAGAGGAGCAACCCGGATTAGAACCCGGCGCCCATATGGGATGCCGGTGCCACAGGCGGAGGATTAACCAAGTGAGTCACGGTGCTGGCCCTGGAAGATAGTTGTAATCATAATGTGTATTGTATGGGAAAGTTAAAATGGATGACCTGTGTAAGTATAAAATAAAATATGATTGATTCAGACTTTTCAGTGTCATTTTAGATACTGTGTTAGTTACCACAGATCAGGGAAAACATGGTATCTCTTTTTGAGACTGGTTTATTTCACTGAGTAGAATGGTTTCCAGTTGTGTCTTTTGTTGCAAAAGGCAGGATTTTATTGTTTTTTCTTTACAGATGAGTAGTACTCCATAGAATATATATATATATATACACACACCATAATTTCCTTATCCAGTCATCAGTTGATGATGAACATTTGGGCTGATTCTGTTATCTTACTTGTTGTGAATTGAGCTGCAATGAACATGGGGGTACAGATAACTCTTTCTTATGCTGATTTCTTTTGGTTTGGGTAAATTCCCAGAAGTGAGCCTGCTGGATCATACGTTAGGAGGAGACCACAACTTACTGTGTTTTTTTAAAAAAAGATTTTACTATTTGAAAGTCAGAGTTCCAGAGAGAGAAGGAGAGGCAGAGAGAGGGAAAGTCCTCCATCCGCTGGCTCACTCCCCAACTTGCCACAACGTCCAGAGCTGGGCCAATCCGAATCCAGGAGCCAGGAACCGCCTCCAGGCCTCCCACATGGATGCAGGGGCCCAACGACCTGGGCCATCCTGCACTGCCCTCCCAGGCCACAGCAGAGAGCCGATCGGAAGCGGAGTAGCCAGGACTTGAACTGGCATCAGCCCCATCCGCCACACCACAGCACCAGCTCCAAGACCAGAACCTCATATAGGACTTCGGTGTGTGTGGCAGGGACTCACGTACTTGAAGCCATCACCTGCTGCCTCCTAGGGTGTGCATTAGCAGCAAGCTGGATCGAAAGCTTAGAAGCCAGGACTTGAACCAGGCACTCTGATATGAGATGCAGGTGTCCTAAGTAGCACCGTTTTTTAAGATTTATTTATTTATTTGAAAGGTAGAGTTAGAGCCAAAGGCAGAGGGAGGGAGGTCTTCTGTCCACTGGTTCACTCCCCAGATGGTCACAGCTGCCGGAGCTGGGCCAATCCGAAGCCAGGAGCCAGGAGCTTCTTACAGGTCTCTCACGTGGGTGCAGGGGCTCAAGGACTTGGAGCATCTTCTACTGCTTTTTCAGGCCACAGCAGAGAGCTGGAGCAGAAGAGGAGCAGCTGGGATTCACCTGGTGCCCACATGGGATGCTGGCACTGCAGGCAGTGTGTTTACCCGCTACACCACAGCACTAGTCCCCTTAAGTAGCATCTTTTTTTTTTTTCATCTCTTTTTTTAAAGATTTTATTTACTTATTTGAGAGGTAGAGTTGGAGACAGTGAGAAGGAGAGACAGAGAAAGGTCTTCCTTCTGTTGGTTCAGCACCCAAATGGCCGGAGCTGCACTGATTCGAAGCCAGGAACCAGGTGCTTCTTCCAGGTATCCCACGTGGGTGCAGGGACCCAAGCATTTGGGCCATCCTCCACTGCTTTCCCAGGCCATAGCAGAGAGCTGGGTTGGGAGAGGAACAACCGGAACTAGAACTGGTGTCCATATGGAATGTGGGCACTGCAGGCGAAGGAGTAACCTGTGCCACAGCGCCGGCCTCTAGGTAGCATCTTTATTGTCTTTTCAAGTGCCCACTCCTCAGGAATTGTAAATGTTCAGGATTATGTAGGGAATAATAACACTATGTACTTACTCTTTTAAGTTTCAGAAATATTAACATTTTGCCAAAGTACTTTGAAATATTTCTTTTCAATCCTGGTTTTAGAATATTTATTAGTCTGAATAACTAACACACGAATTGAGTGTCTACTTGTTTAGTTCATAGCAGGTGTAAAATAAAAGCTTACCTAGGAGTATCATTGTTTCTTTTTTTTTTTAAGATTCTTTTTTTTTTTTTGACAGGCAGAGTGGATAGTGAGAGAGAGAGAGACAGTCTTCCTTTTGCCGTTGGTTCACCCTCCAATGGCCGCCACGGCCGGCGCGCTGCGGCCGGCGCACCGCGCTGATCCGATGGCAGGAGCCAGGAGCCAGGTGCTTTTCCTGGTCTCCCATGGGGTGCAGGGCCCAAGCACTTGGGCCATCCTCCACTGCTTCCCCGGGCCACAGCAGAGAGCTGGCCTGGAAGAGGGGCAACCGGGACAGAATCTGGCGCCCCAACCGGGACTAGAACCCGGTGTGCCGGCGCCGCAAGGTGGAGGATTAGCCTAGTGAGCCGCGGCGCCGGCAGAACTATCATTGTTTCTTGAAAGTGATAGAACTTATTTATTTATTTTAAATTGCTTTCATTTGAAGAGAGGGAGAGAGATGTATCCACTGGCTCACTCCTCAGGTGTACACAGCAATCAGGGCTGGTCCAGACAGAACAGAGAACCAGGAACTGAATCAGTGTCTCCTGTGCGGGTAGCAGCCCACTGCTAGAGCCATTACTTGCTGCCTCTCGGGCTGCTCACGAGCAAGAAGCTGGAATTGGTAGCAGAACTAGGACTTGAACTCAAGCACTTCAGTATAGAATGTGGTCATCTCAACTGGTGTTTTTCTTTTGTTTAAAGATTTTATTTATTTGTTTGAGAGGTACGGTTACAGAGGGAGGGAGAGACAGAAAGATCTTTTTTTTTATTTAAAGATTTATTTATTTATTTGAAAGGCAGAGGCAGAAAGAGAGAAGTCTTCCATCCGCTGGTTCGCTCCCCAAATGGCCACAGCGGCTGGAGCTGAGCCGATCCAAAGCCAGGAGCCAGGAGCTTCTTTCTGGTCTCCTGCACTGGTGTGGGGGCCCAAGGACTTGGACCATTTTCTGTTGCTTTCCCAGGCGAAAGCAGAGAGCTGAATCGGAAGTGGAGGAACCTGGACTTGAACCAGTGCCTATATGGGATGCTGGGACTGCGGGCGGCATCTTTACCTGATACACCGCGGCACCAGTCCCAGAAAGGTCTTGCATCCGCTAGTTCACTCCCCAAATGTCTGCAACAGCCTGAGCTGGGCTGATCCAAAGGCAAGAACCAGGAACTTGTTCTGGGTCTCCAATTCAGGTGCTGGGGTCTAAGCACTTGTGCCATCTTCCACTGCTTTCTCAGGCCATTGGCAAAGATCTGGATCAGAAGAGGAGCAGCCAGGACAGGAACCAGCACCCATACAGGATGCCTGCGCTGCAGGCAGAGGCTTAGCCACCTTGCCACAGTGCCAGCCCCCTCGACTGATGTTTAACCAACTTTTCCTGGTGGTAGAATTTGATGGGTTTTTAACAGAATGTCTATTGGGAAATCACTTATGGTACATTTTTAGTGTTGTACCAGCTATATTAATGAGAATTAAGCCCCAGTTATTAATAAGATTTCCTAGGTGTATCCTGTCAGTTATTAGAGTTTAGTTTTATTTAATACAGTTCATGCTGTAAGAGAAGAATACTTACAGCCGAACAAAATTGAAAATATAATGCTAATTTTAAATATAATTGTGCAAATGTAATTGTAAATGTATCAGGCACAGCTCTTGATGTATTTAAAAATACCCACTATTTTATCTGAATCTGATGGGAGTTTAAAATGTGTAGAAGGGGCAGAGACATTGGCTGTTATTTAATAAATAGCAGACCAGGTTTTTGAACATTGAGCAAGTTAAATATATTCTGTGCATTTACTTGCTTTTATGTCTTGAATTTCAGCACATTACATAATTTTTAAATGCAGCCGTTGATTAAAGAACCCAAGAATATGTAAGTACTAAAACCTATTAATAGCTAGTGTTGTGGGGGTAGTTATTGTGTTGTAGTGGGTTAAGCCTCCACTGGCGATGCCTTCCTCCTGTGTTAGAGTGCCCCTTTGAGTCCTGGCTGCTCCGCTTCCTACCCAGCTTCCTGCTGATGTTTCTGGGAAAGCAATGGAAGATGGCTCAAGTAATTGGGCCCCTGCCACCCGTGTGGGAGACCAGCATGGAGTTCTATCTCAAGGCTTCAGCCTGGCCCAGACCTGTCTTTATAGGGATTTGGGAAGTGAACAAGTGGATGGAAGATTTCTTCCTCTCTCTCTGTTGCTCTGCTTTTGGAATAAATAAAAATAAATGTTTTTTAAAATAACTAATGCTGGCCGGCGCGGCGGCTCACTAGGCTAATCCTCCACCTAGCGGCACCGGCACACCGGGTTCTAGTCCCGGTCGGGGCGCCGGATTCTGTCCTGGTTGCCCCTCTTCCAGGCCAGCTCTCTGCTGTGGCCCGGGAAGACAGTGGAGGATGGCCCAAGTGCTTGGGCCCTGCACCCCATGGGAGACCAGGAGAAGTACCTGGCTCCTGCCATCGGATCAGCGCGGTGCACCGGCTGCAGCTTGCCAGCCGTGGCGGCCATTGGAGGGTGAACCAACGGCGAAAGGAAGACCTTTCTCTCTGTCTCTTTCTCTCACTGTCCACTCTGCCTGTCAAAAAAAAAAAAAAAACACTAATGCTGTGACCTATTGAAACGAGGTTAATAAAAATTATTCTTGTTGTGAGACAGTGTGTGAGGAAAATAAAGTATTACTGCTTAAATATGTTTATAATTTAATAATCTTCATTTCCAAATAGCAATGTTTAATGACATTTTCTTTAAATAGACCAACTCAAATACTTGATGTCATAAAAGTATTTCTGATGCTGAGTTCTAATAAAATAAATACTTCAGTTCACTGTGCAGTTAACTAGTTAAAAAGCCCAAGGAATTAAATTCATGCTTTTTAAAAAAATATTTTCATAAGACATTTTTTGCTTGTTGGTACCATATTTTAAGTCTGTATACTTCTGTTACATTTGTGAGTTTTAAAAGGCATGCTTCTGCAAATTGAAACCACAACGAAGTTAGAATGGCTCACCCGTTTAGAACGGCATTCATATAGAAGTCTACAAACAACAAATGCTAGTGAGGATGTGGGGAAGAATGGTCCACTGGTCCACTGTTGGTGGGAATGTAAACTGGTAAAGCCACTATGGAAATGAGTTTGGAGATAACTCAGAAATCTGAATATGGACCTACCTGATGACCTAGCCATCCCACTCCTAGGAATTTACCCAAGAGAAATGAAATTAGCAAATAAAAGAGTTATCTGCACCTCTATGTTTATTGCTGCTCAATTCATAATAGCTAAGGCATGGAATCAACCTAGATGCCCGTCAAATGAAGACTGGATAAAGAAATAACGGGATATGTACTCAATGGAATACTACAGAGCAGTAAAAAAAATCAAGTCATTGCAACAAAATGGATGAATCTGGAAAACTCATACTTAGTGAGATAAGCCAGTTCCAAAGGGACAAATACCGTATGTCCTCCTTGATCTGTAATTACTAATAGAGGCCGGTGCCGTGGCTCACTAGGCTAATCCTCCACCTGCGGCACTGGCACCCTGGGTTCTTGTCCCAGTTGGGGCGCCGGATTCTGTCCCGGTTGCCCCTCTTCCAGGCCAGCTCTCTGCTGTGGCCCGGGAAGGCAGTGGAGGAAGGCCCAAGTGCTTGGGACCTGCACCTGCATGGGAGACCAGGAGGAGGCACTTGGCTCCTGGCTTCGGATCGGCACAGCACACCGGCCGTAGCGGCCATCTGGGGAGTGAACCAATGGAAGGAAGACGTTTCTCTCTGTCTCTCTCTCTCTCACTAACTCTGCCTTTAAAAAAAATAATAATAGAATACCTAAAAGGCAATCTGTAGAAGTGAAATTGACTCATTGAAAAGCCATGACTTTGAACAGCTGTTCTTCCCCCTCACTCTGTACTGTCTTTCAAAAAAAAAAAAAAAAAAAAAGCCTGGTGGCATTAGAACTTAATCATAAGAAGGCAACTCCCAAAAGCAATAAAAACTGGAATTCTCAGAAGGAGCCTCTGGGCATGTGGAGGACAACGGAAGGTATGGGGTGGGGGATGAGAACACGGCTTTATAATCCTGTAAGCACTATTCAATCTTTAAAATTCTGTCACAGGTACTATCTTTTTAAAATTTGCACTGTGGAAAAATTACAATTAACACAGAGCAAAGACTGCTTTCGTGGTCATTTTTTAAGATTCTCAAACTACAGAAAGATAACTTTCAATAGCTTGAAACTCAACTGACTTAAAAAGATGTTAAAGAAGAAAAGTGGTCAGCGCCGCGGCTCACTAGGCTAAGTTGTACTTAGGAAATTTGTACTCACTAAATAGTTTCTTTGGGGGAAAAAAAGCCATGTTCCTGCTGTGTGTTTGCTTTGTCACTAGATGGAGTTCTAGCAGCATATCTGTGTGTTGGGTAGCCATTAGAATAATCCTTGCTTTCCTCAAAGTAAGCTTTTTCTTTTTTTTAATAAAAGAACATCCCATGTGTGAGCAGTCGGCTGTTAAAACACATAGTGTTGCAATAGGATTGCAGTTACTTTACTGTCGGATGCTGCAGTCTTTAGCAACAACAAAACACTGTAGTCAACGTGATCTTTCTTGGAGTGTGTGTATATATGAGAGAAAAGAGATTCGAGCCAGTTCCCTGGTGATCCTTAGAATAGACTCCCCAGTGGTAACTTGTCCAGGACAGTTCTGTTTAGGAATCCCAGTGTTTGAGCCCCTGCTCTCCAGGAGACAGACAGTGCGCTCATGGTCCTGAATGAAGCGGGCTGTGCTGCAGGGCCCGCTGCTCGTTGCCTTGTCCTTGCCTCTGTTCTTTGGGCCTGATGCCAGCGTCCAGACTGCAGGGAGCGTGTCTTCTCATGGCCTGCCTCGAATTGAGGGGAATATTTTCATCAGGAGTTGGCTTTGCCTTCAGCACTTCTAGTCCCAAAGTTCACGATGTCTGGGTTTCTGCTTTGCTTCTGCTTCCCTTTTATTCTTCTTGAATACTTTTATTCTTTTTTTTTCTTTTTTCTTTTTTTTTTTTTTTTTTTTGACAGGCAGAGTTAGTGAGAGAGACAGAGAGAAAGGTCTTCCTTCTGTTGGTTCACTCCCCAAGTGGCCGCTACAGCTGGCGCTGCGCCGATCCGAAGCCAGGAGCCAGGTACTTATCCTGGTCTCCCATGGGTTGCAGGGCCCAAGCACTTGGGCCATCCTCCACTGCACTCCCGGGCCACAGCAGAGAGCTGGCCTGGAAGAGGAGCAACCGGGACAGAATCCAGCGCCCCGACTGGGACTAGAACCCAGGGTGCTGGCGCCGCAGGCAGAGGATTGGCCAAGTGAGCCGCGGCGCTGGCCACTTTTATTCTTCTTTAACATCTTTTTAAGTCGGTTGAGTTTCAAGCTATTGAAAGTTATCTTTCTGTAGTTTGAGAATCTTAAAAAATGACCACGAAAGCAGTCTTTGCTCTGTGTTAATTGTAATTTTTCCACAGTGCAAATTTTAAAAAGATAGTACCTGTGACAGAATTTTAAAGATTGAATAGTGCTTACAGGATTATAAAGCCGTGTTCTCATCCCCCACCCCATACCTTCCGTTGTCCTCCACATGCCCAGAGGCTCCTTCTGAGAATTCCAGTTTTTATTGCTTTTGGGAGTTGCCTTCTTATGATTAAGTTCTAATGCCACCAGGCTTTTTTTTTTTTTTTTGAAAGACAGTACAGAGTGAGGGGGAAGAGACAGAGACAGAGAGAGGTCTTCTATCTGCTGGGTCACTCCCCAAATGGCTGCAATGGCTGGACCTGGGCTGACCTGAAGCCAGGAGCCAGGAGCTTTTTCTGTGTCAAACATGGTTCAAGGGCCGGAGCACTCGGGCCATCTTCTGCTGCTTTCCCAGGTGCATTAGCTGGGAGCTGGATAGGAAGAGGAGCAGCCGGGACTCCATCCAGCGCCCATATGGGATGCCAGCGCTGCAGGCGATGGCTTAACCCTTTATGCCACAGTGCTGGCCCCAACACCACTATTTCTTAATTAAAGCTTTGGGTGCTTATTCCTTGTATCAGAAAGTCAACTGATAGTGAACTTGGACCATTTCCACCTTCTTCTGTCCACTTCCTCCTCCTCCCGCCCACCTCAGCGTATCAGTTCCTATAAAGGTCTCTGTTGGCTAGCTCTGCATTTTTAAATGGAGCTCCCAGATCGAACCAGATACGCCGCGTGGTTATCTTTTGAGGTAGTTGATGACCAGTGGGTAGCCAGCTGAAAATTCTGAGGACCACCCTTACCATTACCCTGGGCGGGGAGCTCAGCGTTGCCACGCTTATTATATGTAAACCTACGTCTTCAGTCACCACTTGTGTGATTTTTAAAATAACAGCTATTGAAGACTTTAGGAGACTTGTGTAGTCACACGAGAAGCCTGAAGCCAGGCTGATTCATGGGTTCCGTGACATAATCTGGGAAGGGATTCTTCTTCTTTGATCTGGTGGTTAACAGAGAATGCCGGCTCTGTTCTCAGGCATGCTCCTCTCGCATGAGGTGCCCTAAGTTACGTGCACATGTTATTTAAGGGAACAAGTCTTAGGTTTGTAATTATCTCTTTGTTGAGTGTGCCCAGTGGCTTCCAGCAGGCGTCTCCCAGTTATAAAACTGAAGTGCTTCAGAGGTGTGTCCCTAACCCAGCTCCAGGCAGGCGTGAGAGCTGAGATGATGCTAAGTTATAATAAAATAAATACCCTCCCAGAGCTGAGGACAGTGAGGAGGAGCAGTGGGCAGTGGTTAGCTGGCCGTGTCCGTGTCTCGCCCTCTGTGGAGAATACAGCCAGCTTGTCTCCACACGTCTGCCAGGCTGCTTTGCTTTTTTGAAAAAATAATCAGGAAGTCAAGGAACCACTCACAAGCGTGATGTTCTTTATACCTCCTTCCCGCCGTGTGCATCTGTGCTCGTGTATCTGAAAGGACATGTGTTAGCTGGGTACTTGAGGTAGACGGTTTCGTTTCTGTTGTTGCCCTTGGGTTTCATTGTATTTATTGGACCCACACCTTTGCGTTTACTTGGAACTAAGATGTATTGAGTAATAACAGCATTTGTGGAAATACAGACTTTAATAGTCATTCATAAGCGATATTCATTTTTTAAGTCAAAGCTATTCAAATGACAAATATAAACTTTGTTTTTCTAGAGCTAGTACTTATCTCCTGGCAATAAGTCTTTTTTTATGATTTTTTTTTCTTTCTGTAAATATAAATAACTAACAGACATGGTTACCTGAGAGGTAACTATAGTAATTCTTTATGTCAACTCTACTGAGTTTGAATAAAGATTATTCTTTTTAAAATTTTTTTAAGATTTATTTTATTATTTGAAAGAGTTGCTGACAGAGGTAGAGAGGTCTTCCATCTGCTGGTTCACTCCCCAAATGGATGCAAAGGCTGGAGCTGAGCCAATCCGGAACCAGGAGCCAGGCGCTGCTTCTGGGTCTCCTATGTGGTGCAGGGGCCCAGGGTCTTGGGCATCCTCTTCTGTTTTCCCAGGCCATGGCAGAGAGCTGGATTGGAAGAGGAGCAGCTGGGACTAGAACCGGTGCCCATATGGGATGCCAGCTCTTCAGGCCAGGGCTTTAACCTGCTGCGCCACAGCGCCGGCCCCAACAATAATGTCTTTATCACTTCTAGGAACTGTCTCCTGGGTTAGTCATGAAATCATTTCCCTGGTCATTATTATCCCAAAGTGGGCAGTAGGCTCTTGCCCACAAAAATCTTGAAATGTGGCTTTATGTGGGGAGTAGCGGTTATTTTCAAGCCAGAATTCTGATTTTTTCCCCTCACGCTCATGTTATGTTTAATGTTTTTACAGTTTCCCACATCCATTTTAAATTTCAGAATCCATCACTGTATATAGTTGTGTTAAATAACTTTAGCCTGAGGTAAAGAAAATGAGATGATCCTTAAACCAGTTCTGTAGAATTATTTTTGGACCTATAGGAAAATGTTCTAGAAAACTTACATTAGTAGAGTTGTTTGAACTACTCACTGTTCTGGCTTTGGATGTGAGACGTTACCAACTAAGAGATTTATTAGGATTAAAGTATATGCATGACTTGTGTGATTTTTCTTCTCCACGATACTTGGAAGTGTTTTATGCTGAGTCTACTTTTAAAATTGATTCTTAGATTAACATTCAGTTTCTTAGAATAATTACTTTGTTCTTAACAAATACCTGTGTAAGAAATAATACTGGCCGGCGCTGCGGCTCACTAGGCTAATCCTCCACCTTGTGGCGCTGGCACACCAGGTTCTAGTCCCGGTCGGGGCGCCGGATTCTGTCCCGGTTGCCCCTCTTCCAGGTCAGCTCTCTGCTGTGGCCCGGGAGTGCAGTGGAGGATGGCCCAGGTGCTTGGGCCCTGCACCCCATGGGAGACCAGGAGAAACACCTGGCTCCTGCCATCGGGTCAGCGCGCCGGCTGCAGCGTGCTGGCCACGGCGTCCATTGGAGGGTGAACCAACGGCAAAGGAAGACCTTTCTCTCTGTCTCTCTCTCTCTCACTGTCCACTCTGCCTGTCAAAAAAAAAAAAAAAGAAATAATACTATAGTCATTACTAAACAAGGCCTCAGTTTAGTTTTGTCTTTTGTATACCTGTTCTAAGAACCTCTGCTGCTTATGTGTAGTTAGGAAAATTGGCAAAGCTGGTCTGCTATCCAAACTTTGAGTGAGATGTATTTACCTTGAAGTTGGTCCTTTGAGTCTCCTGCTGTGCTTGTAACTACAAGTCTTAGGAGATATTCATGTACTGCTTAAAAATAATCCTGAGATCAGATAATTTTGCCACATGGTGGTTATTTGGGGTAAAACAGGTGTCTCAGAACTTTTAATATTCTAATGTACATTATAAATACCTCAGAATAGGATATAGCAGTGTCTATAAAACTTATTTATATATTTATTTATTTTTTGACAGGTAGAATGGACAGTGAGAGAGAGAGACAGAGAGAAAGGTCTTCCTTTGCTGTTGGTTCACGCCCCAATGGCCGCTGCGGCCGGCGCACTGCGCTGATCTGAAGCCAGGAGCCAGGTACTTCCCCTGGTCTCCCATGGGGTGCAGGGCCCAAGCACTTGGGCCATCCTCCACTGCACTCCCGGGCCACAGCAGAGAGCTGGCCTGGAAGAGGAGCAACCGGGACAGAATCTGGCGCCCTGATGCAAAACTCATTTAAACAGGAACACTCATTTCTTGGACTGTTGTTTCTTAGAACACACTTTAGGAAATGCTGTGTTTTGTTTTTATTTTAAAGGTTTAATTATTTATTCGGAAGTCAGAACTAGAGGGAGAGATGGAGAGATCATCCATCTGCTGGTTCACTCCCCAAATGGCCACAACAGCTAGGGGCTGGGCCAGGCCAAATCCGAGAGCTTCTTCCAGGTCTCCCATATGGGTGCAGGGGCCCAAGCACTAGGGGCCATCTTGCACTGCTTTCTCGGGCACATTGGCAGGGAGCTGGATTAGAATTGGAGCAACCAGTGTCCACTGGGGATGCTGGCACTACATTGGCTTACCCTGCTATGCCCCAGGGCTGGCCCCAAGTGCTGGTGTTTGATCCAGTCAGTATTTGTGTGAATTGTTGTAAAGGACGCAGTGTGTCTGATCTTTATTTATGAGTGCTGCCTGGTGTATTTGAAAAGGTGTTAGCTGTAACACTTGCACACCTGGGACAAACAGTTTCAAATACCTTTTCGGTCTTTTTAAGAGGATAAGAGCTTTAAGATTTCAGGTATGGATTCCCCACTGCGCTTCCGCAGCTTTTCTGACAAGCAGTTTATTGAACGTGCTTGGTGTTAACATGTCAGAGACCGGCTGTGCGATCTCCTGGTGGCTCCCCAGACTTCACGCTGCAGCTGCTGAGCTCCAACTAGTGTCGTTAAATTCCTGACCCAGCAGGGCACACCTGAGCTCATTCTCTTCTCCTCCCCAGTCTCAAACCCGCTTTCTGTCTCCCATCCTGGCTGATGGCACTGTCGTCTTTTTCAGACACCTAAAGTGGAAACCTGGGGGATGCGGTTCCTCCTCCATCTGTAATAGCACTTCTGAACCTGTGCGCTGCTGACGCCTGGGGCTGGTGATTCTGTGGGGCGCTGTCCTGTGCGTTGTTGGCGTCTGCCCGTTAGCTGCCTAAAGCGTCTCCAGTCATTGTGAAATGTCCTTTCAGGGACAGCTCACCTGAGTTGGAGGATCACTGCCCTGCGTTCAGTCTGAGACTTAATCTAATGGATAGCGTTTCTAAACTCACCCTTCGTGCCTTCTCACAAATCCACCCTATTCCCTAGCCTCACATCCTCTTTATTGTATAAAACTTAGATTTCTTAGCAAGACGCTGACGAGGCTCCCCGAGTCTGTTACTGCTTTCCTCCTTCCAGCCCTTCAGTGCTTCCTATTTGGTGGTTTCCTATTTATAATCAGCAGCTTGCAGTGTAGACCTTGTGCGCTGGCTTCTGCCTCTCTCCATTCTAAAGGTACTAAGGGTTCTTGTTCGCACTAAGGGTCTTGCTACACACAGCAGTGTGTTGTGCCCTCTGTCCACTGTCCCGTAGTTTGTTTTGGGTTCTACTTAGGCATCAGTTTCTCTGCCATAGCTTTCAGTCCTGTATTCTTGGAGACTCTGTCATGGTGAAGAGTATTTCATTTTTAACATACCGCTCTTGACTCAGTAAATGGAACCTTTCAAGGGCCATCTCTGTCCCAGTCCTTGGCATGGAGCAGTTATTCAGTAGCAGAGGGATCCATCTATTCACATGCTCTGTCGGATGCAATAATGTGTGTGTGTGTTTAAGATTTATTTAATTTGAAAGAGTTACAGAGAGAGGTTGAGACAGAGAGGTCTTCCATCCGCTGGTTCACTCCCCAGATGGCTGCAAAGGCCAGAGCTGTGCTGATCAGAAGCCAGGAGCCAGGAGCTTCTTCCGGGTCTCCCACATGGGTGCAGGGGCCCAAGGACTCAGGCTATCCCCTGCTGCTTTCCCTGTCATAGCAGAGAGCTGGATTGGAAGAGGAGCAGCTGGGACTAGAACCAGTGCCCATATGGGATGCCGGCTCTTCAGGCCAGGGCTTTAACCTGCTGCGCCACAGCGCCGGCCCCAACAATAATGTCTTTATCACTTCTAGGAACTGTCTCCTGGGTTAGTCGTGAAATCATTTCCCTGGTCATTATTATCCCAAAGTGGGCAGTAGGCTCTTGCCCACAAAAATCTTGAAATGTGGCTTTAGGAAAATACCTATTTAGAAGAGAATTAAAGACAGCAATATTCATAGTTGATACTCAATCGTCATTGGCTTTTTTTTTTTTTTTTTTGAAAGATTAGGCCAGCACCGCAGCTCACTAGGCTAATCCTCCGCCTTGCGGTGCCGGCATACCGGGTTCTAGTCCCTGTCGGGGCGCCGGATTCTGTCCCGGTTGCCCCTCTTCCAGGCCAGCTCTCTGCTGTGGCCAGGGAGTGCAGTGGAGGATGGCCCAAGTGCTTGGGCCCTGCACCCCATGGGAGACCAGGAGAAGCACCTGGCTCCTGCCTTCGGATCAGCGCGGTGCACCAGCCGCAGCGCGCCAGCCGTGGCGGCCATTGGAGGGTGAACCAACGGCAAAAAGGAAGACCTTTCTCTCTGTCTCTGTCTCTCACTATCCACTCTGCCTGTCCAAAAAAAAAAAAAAAAAAAAAGGAAAGAAAGAAAGATTGATTTATTTGGAAGTCAAAGAGAGCATGCTTCCTCTGCTGGTTCACTCCCCAGATGGCCACAATGCCCAGAACTGGACCAGGCTGAAGCCAGGAGCTTCTTCCAAGTCTTCCACCTGGGTGGCAGGGATCCAACATTTGGTCCATCTTCTGCTGCTTTTCTAGGCCATTAGCAGGGAGCTGGATTATAAGTGGAGAAAGCAGGACTTGAACTGTCACCCATATGTGATACCAGTGTCACAGGAAGCAGCTTTATCCACTATGGCATAACGATGACCCCGTCATTTGCTTTTTTATTTTAAAAGTAAAATAGTTTTTATTTATTTGAAAGGCACAGTGATGGAGAAAGAGGTCTTCCATCTGTTGGTTCACTCCTCAAATAGCCACAACAGCTGAGGCTGGGCCAGGTCAAAGCCAGGAGCTGAGAACTCCATCTAGGTCTCCTCTGTGGGTGGCATCCACTGCTTTCCCAGGCCCATTAGCAGGGAGCTGGATTGGAAGCAGAGCAACTAGAACTTGAGTTGGAGCTCTCTATCTCTTTTTTTTTAAATTTATTTGACAGAGTTAGACAGTGAGAGACAGACAGAAAGGTCTTCCTTCTGTTGGTTCACCCCCCAAATGGCCGCCACAGCCAGCGCTGCGTTAGTCCAAAGCCAGGAGCCAGGTGCTTCTCCTGGTCTCCCACGCGGGTGCAGGGGCCTAAGCACTTGGGCCATCCTCCACTGCCCTCCAGGGCCACAGCAGAGAGCTGGACTGGAAGAGGAGCAACCGGGACTAGAACCTGGTGCCCATATTGGATGCCAGCGCCGCAGGCAGAGGATTAGCCAAGTGAGCCGCAGTGCCGGCTTGAGTTGAATCTCTTCATATGGGATGCTGGCTTCGCAAGCTGTGGCTTAATCTGCTGTGCCACAGCACTGGCTCCAAATGTCGTTTGCTTTTATTTATTTAAAATTTTTAAAAAGATTTATTTATTTATTTGCAAGTCAGAGAGAGGAAAGAGAGAGGGAGGTCTTCCATCTGCTGGTTCACTCCCCTATTGGCCACAATGGCTGGATCTGCGCTGATCTGAAGCCAGGAGCCAGGAGCTTCTTTTGGGTCTCCCATACAGGTGCAGGGGCCCAAGGACTTGGGCCATCCTCCACTGCCTTCCCAGGCCATAGCAGAGAGCTGTATTGGAAGTGGAGCAGCCGGGTCTCAAACTTGCGCCCATATGGAATGCCAGTGCTTCAGGCCAGGGCGTTAACCTGCTGCGCCACAGTGCTGGCCCTTCGTTTACTTTTAAAATAGCTAGTTCACTGTAAAGATTTTTATGCTGAAAGGGAGTAAATTGAGTGGATCAATTAAATTCTGAAATTAATATATAGAAATATGGACTCAAGACATTGTATTTCTGTCGAGTGAGGATTTGTTGATTGGTCATATGAAGCTTACAATCCAATATTATCCTTTTTCTTTTTTTGAAATTTTGTGTATTTGAAAGAAATCCAGAGAGAAGGAGAGAGAGAGCGAGAGAGAGACAGAGAGAGAGAGAGAAGGGGAGAAGGGGAGAAGGGGAGAAGGGGAGAGAGAGCTTCGCTGGGTCACTCCATGAATGGAGTAAAGTCCAGGGCTGGGCCAGGCTGGAGCTGGGAACCAGGAGTTTCTTCTGGGTCTCCCACATGGGAGCAGAAGCCCAAGTACTTGGACCATCTTCCACTGCCTTCCCAGAGGCATTAGTAGGGAACTGGATTGGAAGTGGAGCATCCAGGACTCGAACCGGCATGCGTATAGGTTGTTGGCATTACAGGTGGAGGCTTAACCTTCTATGCCACAACACCATCCCCAATATCATTATCTTAATAACTTAATTTTTAGAACATATGCTTTTAATTTTTAGAATATATGCTTTTAAAAGCATGTTTCTGTATTCACTAGCCTGCTTTGGTATAGAAATTTAACTGTTTTCAAGTGAAAACAAAGAAAAAGGATCAAGCTGGTCAGGGGTCCCACCCCTTTCCTGTGTGCCTTAGTGGAATTATTGGTGAAAAGGATTTGCTGTGAACTGGAGCTGGACATGGTCAGTGGGACCAGCTACACGTTTACCTAAAACAGGGGTTATAGGGCTTTGGTAGACCGCTGTAGCACTGGCATCACAGATGGAGGACAGGGAAAGGAGTTGTGAGTAAAACTGCTCCCAATTCAGAATTCTTCACCCCAGCACGGTGCCGTGCCAGGTTGATAATGGTGATTTGTTAAACCGGTCCCTGTGTGCAGTGGCAGTTCAGCAAGGAGCCCTCACTCGGAGCTGCAGTTACTAGAGAGTAATGTAAAAGGTATCACTGTCTTCCAGAAGAGACTGCTGGGAGAGGAAAGCTGTACTACAGTTTTCTAGAAGTGAATCTGGGAGAGGGCCGGCTTATCTGCAGCCCTCTCTCACATCGGCTCTGGGGCTGCTGGGACGTGGCAGACTGAGACACCCCGCTCTTTATTACGAAGCTGAGGGGCAGTTTTCTCACGGTCCCAGATTCGTCCTCCCTCGCCTGATTTTCTAATTTCTCTCTTTTCTATATGCAGCTTTACGTCCTTAAAAAAATAAAGAATTTGAATTCTACACAGTAAGATTTAAAATTTATTTAATTTTAAACAAAATATTACTAGAATTCTCTTTAGGACCTTGAGCTGATTTAGAAAGGAAAGATAGGTGGTAAAAAGAGAGAGATGAGCTTTATTTGGTCTTTCTGTTTTTTGTTTATTAAAGGCTTGACAAATGTTACTTCTCAAAGAGTTTTTTTTTTTTGAGAAGTTTGTGTTCTTTTTTTAAATTATTTTTTATTTTTTTGAAAGGTAGAGTTAGAAAAGTCTTCCATCCGCTGGTTTACTCCCCAAGTGGTCACAATGGACAGGCCTGGCCAAGCCAAAGCCAGGAGCCAGAGGCCTCCTACAGGTCCTGCACACAGATGCAGGGGCTCAAGCGCTTGGGCCATCCCCTGTTGCTTTCCCAGGATATCAGCAGGGAGCTGGATCAGAAGTGAAGCAGCCGGGACTTGAACCAGTGCCCTTACAGGATGCCTGTGCTGCAGGTGGCAGCTTTACCCGCTGCACCACAGCACCGGTCCCTCTGGTTCTTCGTAATTTGTAAATCTGTATCTTTAAGGACCTCCTGATCTAACCAAAAGATACCTGTGGTTTTGGCCAGCACAGTGGCTCACTTGGCTAATCCTCCGCCTGCGGTGCCGGCACCCTGGGTTCCAGTCCCGGTTGGGGCACCAGATTCTGTCCCGGTTGCTCCTCTTCCAGTCCAGCTCTCTGCTGTGGCCCGGGAGTGCAGTGGAGGATGGCCCAAGTGCTTGGGCCCTGCCACCCACATGGGAGACCAAGAGAAGCACCTGGCTCCTGGCTTCGGCTTGGCGCAGCATGCCAGCCATAGCGGTCATCTGGGGGGTGAACCAGCGGAGTGAGAACCTTTTTCTTTGTCTCTCTCTCACTGTCTAACTCTGTAAAAAAAAAAAAGAAAGAAAGAAAGAGAGAGAGAGAGAGAGAGAGAAAGAGAGAGAGAAAGAGAGAAAGAGAGAAAGAGAGAGAGAGAGAGAGAGAGAGAGAGAGAGAGAGAGAGAGAAAGAAAGAAAGAAAGAAAGAAAGAAAGAAAGAAAGAAAGAAAGAAAAGATACCTGTGGTTTTGAGAGTTTTTTTCCCATATACTTTTCAGGATGGTAGAGATTGTATTGAACTTAAGTTTTCCTAGTCAGTTATTTACCTGTCTGCAGAATAATTCAGTTTTAGGGGGGTAGAAACTGAACCCGGTGGAGTTCAGAGATGCCGGGACGTGGCAGGGCGCATTGATGACAGTCGGCTCTGGCTCTCTGTGACCCGGAGTGAGCGGACACTGAGCCCCTGCCGAGCCATTGCACCTGGGCAGAGTTCAGCATGCGAGGCCACACGGCATTCTCATCAGCCAGCCAGGCTGTCACCCCGCTGTGGGTGTCTGTCAAGCACCACACTTCATACCGGCCATTGATGCCTTCAGTGCTGAGCGCGTGCCTGCGTGAGGCTCACCTAACCCACAGCCCTCTGGGTCCTCGGCGCATACCACACCTTGGGCTCGCTGCAGGCCTGTGCTCCTAGGCGGCTTTAACCAAGGGAGGCACCACCAGGAGGTAGCAAAGTGGGAAAAGTGTGGTGCTAAAGAGACAGTGAAGAGTATCGTTAATAGAGTGAAAGCTGGAAGCGAGAAGGCAGAGTACCATCCTGCTCAACCTCGTGCAAACACGCGTCTCCGGTGACTCGTCTTCTCCCGCCGCCGTGTGCATGCCTGTCTGTGAGAGTCTGACGGTATCCCCAGTGTTGATTTTGCGGTTACAGATAAAGTTAGTAGTGGGTAGATTTGCATGTACAGAATCAGTGACGAGGGAGACTGAGCTGTAAAAGAGCGACGACTTAGAATTTACAAATTTGAAAACAAGTTTCTTATTTCCGGATATGCGGGAGTTTTTGGCTCGGCAGAGTCACCCTCAGCGTCTCCATGTTTCCCTGTCCGGCGGACCAGCACTGCCTGCTTTGATTTCATCATTTTCTTTTCTGTTCGACAGGGAGCAACCTATCTTCAGCACCCGAGCTCATGTCTTCCAGATCGACCCAAACACAAAGAAGAACTGGGTCCCCACCAGCAAGCATGCAGTGACTGTGTCTTACTTCTACGACAGCACAAGGAATGTGTACAGGATAATCAGCTTAGACGGCTCAAAGGTGAGTTACACTTGCTTTAAATAATCTTTAAATAACCTGGCTGCTTTGCTCCGTACAGTCCAGCATTCCAGCTTCTTTCAGGGGATTTTAGCTTCATTAAAATGAAGCATTTTCTTTTGTATTTTAAACATTTTCGGAAGCCAAGCCGATCATTACTAGGCTAGCAACATTTGTTGTCCTCTGAAGTACTTGGGTCAAACACCTCGTCACGTTGAGTAGCATACCAAAATACTCCACTTGGGTGAGGTCACTCAGTTTATTTTATTTATTTTTTTTTTTATAAGGGAAAGGGTTTATTGGGGGAAACCCAACAGACTGGAGAAAAGGGGTAAAGAAGGAAAAGGGAGAAGGAAGAGTGTACGAGAGAGATCGAGAGAGGGAGAGAGCGAGAGAGATCAAGTGACAGAGAGGGGGGAAGAGAGAGAGAGAGAGATCAAGAGAGAGCCACGTGTTCAGGAACAGGTCCTGTTAAACTTTTACTGGGGGGTGGGCAGGGAAGTAGGCGCAGCGAATCCCATTAGGATGGGGTTGGAGCTGACACCGGTGATTGGGCCATGAGGTCACCTGGCTTCCAGCAGTGGCGTGGGGGGCTGGAGCCTAGGATGTTGTCTGGGATGTAGATTACACCGTGGATAAGACTGTGCCATTTTAGTAACATCCCCCCTTTTGTTTTTTACAAAGCAAGAGTTGTATGGGATTACATTAGCCCCCAAAGTCCAGGAGGGATCGAGGGACAGTGATCTGTCTTCAGAGCTACTCCCTGCTGACATGGGGCTACGAGGTGCTCTCTGGCTTGGGCGATGTCTCAAGCCGCTGTCTCCTGGGTGGGGAACCGAGTATATCCCTGCAGCAGCATTTGGTTGACCGTCAGGTTGGTGAAGGCCTTGGTTCGTTCCATTATCAGCTCCTGTAAACACTCAGGATTTGGAAGGCTGGTGTGTGGATGGAGATCACAAAGCGTTTGTTGGTGTGGAAGGAGTTCCAGAGGTGTGTTTTGTGACTGGCAGAAATCCAGGACCCCAAGGCCGCTCAGAGATCCCCGAAGGGAGAGCAGAGTCACTGGAGGAGCCTGGATCTGAGTCGCGGCACCAATGTAAGGCCGCCACAAAACACCAAACACCGGAGTAAGGGACAGGGTTTACTGGGGGAAACTCCACAGACCGGAGAGAAGGGGCGAAGAAGGAAAACGAGGGAGAAGGAGAGCGTAAGAGAGAGATCAAGAGACAGTGAGATCAGGGGCAGGGAGAGCAGTCGTTCAGTTTAGCAGTCGTTGCGTGTCTGTGATGTGTCAGATACTGTGTTTGGTGCTAGAATGTATGGAACAGAATGGGTGTGGTCTGGAATTCTAGGAGTGAGAATTCTTTCCAAGTCACTTCTGTGGACGCGTAAGCAGTTCAGAATGTCCAGATCACGTGAAGTGCATCCGTGTCAACACTGCAGCTCAGAGAAGGGAAGCGGAGGGGCGCAGCCGTGTTGGTATCTTTGGGAGGCGCGGGTGGTCTAAACCCAGGGCAAGCACTGCCGAGGTTCACGTCTCAGCTCCTCCACCTGCTGTGTTGACACTGGGTGAGTTCCTTCTCTGAGCTTCCTCCTCTCACCCCACTGCGGATAGTTGTGAAGATGAGATGACATCTACACAGTGAGGTCGGTTCTGTGGCACCACAGGTTAAGCTGCTGCCTGCACTGCTGGCATCCTGTATGAGCACCAGGTTCCAGTCTCGACATGCCTGGGAAAGCGGAAGATGGCCCAAGTAGTGGGGCGCCTGCCACCCACGTGGGAGGCTTGGATGAAGGTCCTGGCTCTTGGCTGCAGCCAGATCCAGTCCTGCTTGCAACCATCTGGGGAGTGAACCAGCAGATGGAAGATTCCTCTCTGTTTGTAACTCTTTCAAATAAATAAATAAATCTTTTAAAAATTAATAAAAAATCTGCAAAGCACTTAGATCAATCTTGGGTGGATATTGAACCTTTTGGAAAGGGGGGAAGTCCATGCTGTCATCAGGGGATTTTGTATAACTCACTTAGGCAAATTCCAGACATCAGGTTCTGGATATGAACTCAGAAAAACAAGGCTTCCCGTCTTCTTCCAGCCTTCTTAGGCCATGGGCCTGTACATCCTTGCAAATTTTAGCAGCTGAGTGTGGGAGCCAAGAGCTCACTCTGGAGCAGATCGTCTGGTTTGAGTGTTGACCAGTGCTTGCTGGCCCTGGGACAGTGAGTGAGCGTTGTTACTGCGTGTGCCTGTTTCTTCGTCTGTAAGAAGGAGGTGTGTGTGTGTGTGTGTGTCTTGCTTTCACTCTGCCTTTCAAATAGTAAATAAATATTTTTGAAAATTAAAAACCAAAGACTTCATTAAAACAAAAGATTTTTGTGAAGAGTAAATAAATTTAGGCAAAAGTGTTGAGTATGTGCAGTAATTCGTATTGTTAATGTTATTGGGCAATTAAGTGTGTACTGCTTGATGGGCTTTAAGGAAATAGAAGATGATTTAATTGAATGGCAGAGGCAGTCTATTTGCTGCACCTTATCTCCCTAGCGAGTTACAGGACCCCTGGGGCTGCGTGCGCTTTCTGTCCAATACAGAAGGGACTAGCATGCTTCAGCTTGAGCAGTTGACAATGTTTTCAGTAGTTCTAGTTGAAGGACTTAAAGGAGTTGAGAACTAGTTGATTTCTGTGAACTCTGTTTAATGAAGAGTAAGTTTAAAAAATTATTAGAAAAGGCTCCCAAATGCTATTTCACCCCTTAAATGCCGGCTGGGGCTGGGGCTGGGGCTGGGACAGGAGCACAGTCCAGATCATCCACGGGGCTGAGCCATCACCGCTGCCTCCCAGGTCCGCATCTGCAGGGGGCTGCAGTCCAGGGCCAGTGCGGGGAATGAAACCGGGCGTGCGAGGTGGGATGTGATGTCGTAGCTGATAGGCTAGACACTTTGCTGCCTGGTGAATAGTAATTTTGTCGTATTTTGTAGTTCTTGGGTTTAGGGAAATTTGACAAGTAGTAAGTATGATAATCTCACATTCTAGACTGTGGATTTATTTCTTTTCCCTGACTTGAACCTTCAGCTCTATGTAATCTGTTCATCTCTTGGCTGAAACCATAGATAAAATGCAGTTTTATTAGATAGGATTAAATGGTATATGAAGGCCGGCGCTGTGGCTCACTAGGCTAATCCTCCGCCTGCGGCGCCGGCACACCGGGTTCTAAGTCCCGGTCGGGGCGCCGGATTCTGTCCTGGTTGCCCCTCTTCCAGGCCAGCTCTCTGCTGTGGCCCAGGAAGGCAGTGGAGGATGGCCCAAGTGCTTGGGCCCTGCACCCCATGGGAGACCAGGAGAAGCACCTGGCTCCTGGCTTCAGATTGGTGTAGCTCTGGCCGTAGCAGCCATTAAGGGAGTGAACCAACGGAAGGAAGACCTTTCTGTCTCTCTCTCACTGTCTATAACTCTCTTTCTCTCTCTCTCTCTCTCTCTCTCTCTCTCTCTCACTGTCTAACTCTGCCTGTCAAAAAATTAAAAAAAAATGGTATGTAAAAATAAAAGTATGTTGAAATAGTTCATGCCAAAGAATAAGAACTATATGTAAAAAAGTAACTAGATGGCTGTTGCTAGCTCAAGCTTTACCAGATAGAATGCTCTGAGTTATTTTCAAGGGAAGCATTTTGGTGACTGAAGGATCCTCGTGTGTTCTTCTGAAGCAAAAAGAACTGTGGATTCTGGCATTTCCACTCCCAAGTGGACCTAACTGCTTAACTCCTGCGAGAGGTTCCCGTGTCGTCTCTTAACACGCGCTGGGTTCTGTAGCGGGCTTTTCTACCACATTTCTGTGTTTCACGTTTTCCGTCGGCTGCTTTTCTAAACCGACGTAACCGACTGCAGTCCTTACGGCGGTGGTGTTTCTGGTGGGCAGTCGTGGTGTCGTTGACTGGGTCGCGTGAGTGTTTTTCTCCTTCCTGCCGCCGCCTCCACTGCTGCTCTCAGCGGGTGCCCCACTGGACAGTGCCCGGCTGTTCTCACTCGGTGCCTGTGCGGTGCCTGTGAAGTTTGATTGTGTTCTGATCATGCCTCAGGCACGTCAGCATGGCCGCGGGCCACATCAGGGCGCCACATGATCATAATGACACAGCATTTGTACCTCCCTTCCTTAAAAGCACAAGGATTCTGGGGCTGGGAGATATTTATTTTGATTAAGTAAATTAAAGGACTAAAAAAAATTTTTTTAAAGTACTTATTTACCTGTTTGAAAGGCCGAGTTAGAGAGAGACAATGACAGAGAACGAGATCTGCTGGCTGCTCCCCAAATGGCAGCAATGACCAGGGCTGGGCCAGGCCACAGCCAGGAGCCAGGAGCTGCTTCCGGGTTTTCTATGTGGTGGCAGGGATCCAGGTAACTGGGCTACCTTCCACTGTTTTCCCAGGCAGCTTAGCAGGGAGATGGTTTGGAAGTGGAGCAGCCAGGGCTTGAACCAGCACCCATGTGGAATGTGGGCCCCTGAATTTTTCTTTAAGCGGATTCATAGTAGCATCTATTCAGAGGACCTACCTAAGAAATTCACTTTTTAAATATGTGGTCATTTATCATTTTAACGTTCTTCAAGGATTAAAAAAGTAATACAGGGGTATGGGAAAGTTCAGAATACATATTAAACATAGAACTCTTTAACTTAGAAAAAGAAAGAAGTTATTTTGTAATAGTTAAAACGTGGAAGTCACCAATAGCAGATTGACCAGTTTTCTCAGATGCCCATAAAAGCTGTTGCTTACCCACTTCTTGAGAGTCACTGGGGCCCACATGAAGTGCCTGTGCTCTTGGAACCCAGCTCTCACTGGTGCCCTCGCAGGGACACACGGCCTAAGCCCGAGCTTGCCAGCCTCTGCCGCCTGCCTGCTCCCCGTCCTGGCGCCCGGTCCTCCCTGCTCCTGCGGCTCTGCCACCCCGCTCGGCCGTGCTGTGCTCTGACTGACTGCTCTGCCTGCAGAACGCAGCTCACGGTGGCGTTACCTCTCTTGCTGCGTCTCAGATTTCTAGAATTGTGCCTGACACTCAAACGTGTTGAATACATTTGTGGTTCTTTAACGTTTTTAATTCCATTAGTCTCTAATTTGGTGACAGCTCCCACCCCTGAGTTACAGCAGATCTGAAATGACGTGCAGAAAAGCAGTTTTTGAACTGAAGGGTACAGAAACTACATAAATATGAATATATAAACTTATATGTGAATGTATAAGTGAGTATCTGCACTTGTATATGAATATGTAAATTAAAAATGCTTAATTGAGGGTAAGGACTCTCATAGACTAGTAGATGATGCGTGTACTGTCTGTGGAAGGAAAGGACTTCTCTATTTCGCTTTTTTTAACAGAAGTGTCATGTATTCCTTGGTATAGTTTTATCAATAATTGTATAGCTCATCAGTATTTTTATTTATACTGTTTTTCACACATTAAATACATTTGGCTTTGTTCTGGTAATGCTTGGTTTTGATTACACATTTAGTTCATCAAGTGACTGCTTTTGGATTTGTTAACTTGTCTTTCTATTAAATCAGTCTTTAGGGTTAATTTTAGAGGGCTGTCTTTCTATTAAATCAGTCTTTAGGGTTAATTTTAGAGGGCATTGGCACTTTCTCCGCACTAGCAGTTGCATGAATTGATGTTACAATAGTTGAAATTGACTATGGTGATCACCAAAGTTGATACATTTAATAAGATGCTACGAATCATAGTTCCTTAAGAAACTGTGTTGGATAGAAATGGTAACAGTTCTCCTTAGCACAAATCTATACTGCTGTGTGAGGAAAGTGATGTGTCTGTGGGTTTGATTCTTCTTTGAGTGAAGGAAAAAGTGCTGAGTCATTGAAAATCTTCTCTGTATCATTTTTCAGGTAAGTCAGCTTTAAGGAAACTTTTGAGTATGGATTGTAGACAATTATCAGTTTCTGTATTGATAGATTCATTTTTGAGAGCTGCTTTAAGAGGGTAGGACCCTGCTGTGAGATCAGCAGCCGTTAAAGCCGCCTTCTAGTAGATTCATTCAAAATTAGTCAGTATTGATCCTGAATGTTCAAAGGGAAGCAATGGACTCTGGTAAAAACTGAAGCTTCTTTGATCATGGGCAGACTTGGGTGTGAGTGGTTGAAATTCTGGACAGTGTCATGATATTGATTGTTCCATTAGTCAGGCATGTTTCTACGCCATCACAATGCAGCGACTGTTCCTGGGATTGTTTTACGCATTTAACGTCGTGTCATGTTTCACGTTACCCGAGAGGCCCTGTGTGGAAATTGTCCTCAGCTCCTCGACTCTCTCTGCTTTTCAGGCAATAATCAACAGCACCATCACCCCAAACATGACATTCACCAAAACGTCTCAGAAGTTCGGCCAGTGGGCCGACAGTCGGGCAAACACTGTTTATGGACTGGGATTCTCCTCAGAGCATCATCTTTCCAAGGTAAGTAGAACCATAAGATCCCCGTGAAACTCTTCAAGTCCTGTGTCTTAAACAATAGCAGCAGAAAAGTGTAAGATACAGGGCACATTTGCACGCCAGCTCAGACCACTGTAGTGACTTGAGCGTTGCATTCTGCTGTGTACTTTGCCCACTGAAAGCCGTCCCCACCGATCGAGAAAGGTCTGCATCAACTGCCGTTCCGGTGGGACGTCAGAGGCGGGGACTGTCCGCGCAGAAGGTACTCAGGGACGAGCACCCTCCACTGCAGGTGACGTGCGGGACAGGCGCACACCGAGGCTTCTGAGTTGTGAGAGCTCAAGCCGATGGTGCACCGATCTCCGCTTTCTGACACAATAGCAGACACACGGAAGTCACGGTGTGCAGGGAGAGCCGAGTTTGACCTGAAAGCAGGGTGCTCTGAGCTCTCCGCTGCTGCAGTGCAGAGATCCATGAGACAGCGTGGGAGTTCATGGATCATACTGCCCAGTTGTGACGAGAAAAACCTGTAAAACGCAGCGCTTACCAGGCGGACAGCTGGACATAGGTGTTCTGCCTATAAGCAAACCGACGCATGGTTCCTGCCAGTGTCACTTTTTCTGTGTGTGTTATGTGGAAAGACAGTGGAAGGAAAGCACACATCCCGGGTACTGAGGTCTGTGCTTAGTCTCTGTCTGAGGGTCTCCCTTGAAAGGAAACGGTTTACGTGTGGTTTGGTACACGCAGAGGTCTGATGTCTTCAGAGTTGAGATTGTTGAGTGCTGGGGAATCTTCTCCAGCAGATAAACACTGTTGAGATTTACGTGAAATTACAGAAACCGTTCAGATTGCTGAAAAGAAGTTCTTCTTGAAATGCTATCCTGTTGTGAGCGTATACTGCCTTGAAAGTATAAATAGTTCAGTAGCTAAAATAATCTACCTTTTTTCTGATTTATTTAAACATCCCTTAACAGTGCTGTCTTCAGTATTTTTGTTACCTTTTGGATATCAATTATAATTTAGAGCTCAAATTTAAGACAATTTTACCTTTTCCTTGTGTGATTATAAATCACTGTGTGGAGGATGATTCAAACAAACAGCTCTTACCTAATTTGGTTTCTCTTACACATATCAAATTCTCAAAATACATTTCTTGAGCTGTGGGAAGTATTTGGAAGTATTTCAACATGACAAAGACAGACGTACCAGTCTCGTCCATACACAACCCCCTTGGGAAATGATCCGTTTATTCCGATATTTCCATTACCTAGCGTGTTTTTTTTGAAACTTTGCTTTTGGAATTATCTATGAAAAGCCTATATATAGGAAAAAGAAATTTAAAAATCTTAAGTATATTCTACTTGCTGAATTTCTTGACTTTAAAACACATGAACTAAATTGTGGATTAATTTCTCAAACTTGCATGAAATGATTTTTGAGTCTGTAATTCTGGCTGTAAATTATGTTCTTCATTGAAGTCTTTCAAGTTATGAGCAGCTAGCTCATGCACTTAAAGGGGTCGGTTATTAAATTCTGTCAGTCAAGCTGTCTTGTATTTCATCTTTAGTCTGGAAATGGGCTCTTTGTTTTTCAAGACTTTTTTTTTTCTTTTTAAAGTTAGCAGCCGCTTTTAGCCTATTTCTGGTGAGAATGCTAGTGTCTTAGTGTGGATTGGTGTAAGGGAACTACCCTTAAGCTTCTGGAGCCAGATCCGGTTTGTTTAATCACTGGACCAGGCTCTAAGAGGCTAAGATCAGTCTCTAGAGAATGTTTTGATTCAAAGATGACAAAAATCGGGATTTATTGTAAAGCTACCTCGAAGAGTAACATTGGAGCGTTGCAGACTGCAGGGCACCCACAGGAGTTTATAATCTTTTCCACAAGTGAAGCCAGTGTGTACATATTTGGGCTTTTTAATCATTGAAACCAGGAGTGAGTGAAAGCGTAATGTGGGGTTGAGAGAAGGTTGTAGAGGCAGTGGAAGACAAGGACCTCTCAAAATAAGTGAAGGCAGCATCGTTGGAAGCAGTGTATGGTCTCCTGAGGTTGACTGGTGTGAGCAAAGTTCCAACTGTACTTGAATTCTTGGAGTGCTTACAACATGTATTTTGTCATGGAAACCTAAGGCTTCACATTTTTTTGAAGCCTAAGGTTATAAAATATTAGCCATAGTGTGGGTATTTTATGACATTGAGGAAGCTTTAAGCAATTATTTTGGAATGCTAAATTATTATAAGACTTAGCTTGTGTGCTATTTCACATTATATAAAGGGTAAATACTGAGCCGGCGCCGTGGCTCAATAGGCTAATCCTCCACCTTGCGGCGCCGGCACACCGGGTTCTAGTCCCGGTTGGGGCGCCGGATTCTGTCCCGGTTGCCCCTCTTCCAGGCCAGCTCTCTGCTATGGCCAGGGAGTGCAGTGGAGGATGGCCCAGGTGCTTGGGCCCTGCACCCCATGGGAGACCAGGAAAAGCACCTGGCTCCTGGCTCCTGCCAGGATCAGCGCGGTGCGCCGGCTGCAGCGGCGGCCATTGGAGGGTGAACCAACGGCAAAGGAAGACCTTTCTCTCTCTGTCTCTCTCTCTCACTGTCCACTCTGCCTGTCAAAAAAAAAAAAAAAAAAAAAAAGGGTAAATACTTTTTTTTTTCATTTTGACCAGTGTGAATGAGACCTGTAGATTCAGATTTTTTTAATGTAAGGAGGTTTTCTGTTTAGGTAGGGTAGGGGCACACATTCAGTTCCCTGATCGGCAGATCAGGTGGAAGGGGACAGGGTCTTCGTTAAGAAGGAAGAGTTGTGATGATGGCAGCTTTCCTCTGTGATCCTGCCCCGTCTCTCTGAGGCAGGTCAGAGGACCATGAACTTTTCCTTCTAGAATGTTCCTCCCAAAGATGGGAATGAATCTGAATTGCTCTTAGGGTTTCAGAAGGGAACTGTGCTTTTATGTTTTTATTTCCAACTGTAACAAATGTTTTAAGTACATAGAAAATATGGTTGTTTTGTAGACCTAACTGATTATAGTGATAGCTCAACTGTCTTGTTAAACATGCAAGGATGCTATTCCTGGTCTGGTTATGTTTTACAGTTCCCTATGGTCATCTTCAAATGGATAGTGAGTTGTTAGGTCTCTTAAGGCCCCTTAGAGTATTGTATTCCTTTCTGTTTCTTTGGTTAGAAATCTTTGGAAATGAATCTTTGGTTGTCAGTGATTAAGTAAATTTTACTGTTTTTATTGTTGAAAATAAAATGCTTTACATGAGACTACATATTTTAGTAAAAGTGGATACTTAGAAAATCCAATTTTCACAATAGTAAACAAAACATAGATTGCCTATCCTTAATGGTCCCTAGCTCCACCCCTCCCCCAAATCTTAGTCATGGTGAATTACTTTTTGGACAATCAAGGAGGCACACAGGTATGTAGCTGGCACTAAATCCTGACTCAGTTAGATCCTGCTGGGTCTGAGTAGTGCACCAGCAGATGCGTGGTGTTAGGTTTCTTTTCCATCAGTTTTGTGTAGGGAGGGGTAGCTGATCTGGGGGCCCTTCTGCTTGTGTAGGAGCCAGCTGTTGAGGAGACGAACGGCAGCGAGGTGAAAGGGGCGCTGTGGCTTGTTCTTGGCTGGTTAACGGATATCATCCTTACCCCTTCAGTTTGCAGAGAAGTTCCAGGAATTTAAAGAAGCTGCTCGGCTGGCCAAGGAGAAGTCCCAGGAGAAGATGGAACTCACCAGCACACCTTCGCAGGTGGGTGTTTCCCATCTGTTCTTGTTGATGAGCCTCCTTCACCCGTTAGTTACCCGTACCTATGGAGAAAGGTTTCTTTTTGCATTGTGTATGCCAGTGTGTATCAGAGTGTTTTAAAATTCAGTCTGGTAATTAAAATTCCAATTATTGAATGTGCGTGCAACTTAAGAACAAAAGTACATAGCGATCGTAGATGTGTTCTGTCATGTGGTGGTCACATGGATTCGCCACAAGAGGAGTCCCAAGGAAGGCTCAGGAAGTAGAAGTTGATTATCCGTGCGTTTCCACACCACGAAGGCCTGGCGAGAAGCCTCAGGGTGGTCAGCAGGCAGGAAGCAGAGTGGGGGAAAGGCGAGGTTCGGCGGTGCTCAGTAGAGGCCAGCGCGGCTAGGGAAACAGAACGGGGGTGGAGGCTTGGGTCGCCTCAGTGGGCTCTCGCCTTTGTGGTGGTGAGTCCCGGGTAGGCTGGTCCCTGGCCCTGGGCGTGCCTCCAGACTGGCTGGTGCTGCACCAAAGCCAGGATCCTGATAGGCCCCCACTGTCCCTGAGAGCTGGCTCACCTCGCCGGGGGAAGCAGTCTCCCCTACAGTTAGAAAAGGTTTTGGAATTTTGTTTAAGATGTGAAAACATCATAATATACAGAAGATTTAAAAAGTACAAAGTTAAAGCTTGTTCTGCCAGATTTTAAAGTATGCTTAAATCTGAAGGTTGGAACATCTTTATTGTTTTTTTAAAAAATTTATTTATTATTTGAAAGGCAGAGTTACAGAGAGGCAGAGGGGGAGGGAGGGAGGGAGGGAGGAGTCTTCCATCCACTGGTTCACTCCCCAAAAGATCCAGAACCAGGAGCTTCTTCCAGGTCTCCCACTAGATATAGGGGCCGAAGCACTTGGGCCATTTTCTGCTGCTCTCCCAGGCACGTCGGCAGGGAGCTGGATGGGAAGAGGAGCAGCCGGGACTCGACCAGAGCCCACATGGGGTGTCGGCACTGCTGGCAGCAGCTGTGCCCGCTACGCCAGAACCGGCCCTGGAACATCTTTCTTTATGCTTCTCACTGAGACACAGAAGTTACAGTTCCTTTGTCACTTCACGAGTGGCCTGTGACTGTCCATCAGGATCTTTACGCGAGACGTGAGCACTGTTGGGCTTCGTGCCTGTTCTCTGTGGTTACTGTTTCTGAAAGTACTCATCGGCTTCCATGAACACGAACAATCGGAGATTAACAAGTATTTCTCTGGAATGATGACAGCAGTGGCATACTTAGTTGGACTTGCGTTAAGTGAATTCAGTGACTAACAAACGTTATCTCCCATTGTGGAAAACCATTTGCTGCTCATCTCCCTCTCCTCCCAGCACGGCTGTTAAACCCCACTGGACTAAAGGGCTAGTTTTTCTTTCTAACAGGGAAGGAGAGTCCAGGTCTGTGTGCTGAAAGGACACATGTCCCCGCAGACGGCAGGTGTGCTCTGGGCTGGAGCCAGAGCCCCGTCATACCTCCGAGTTTGCAGTGACCTGGCGTAACCTGCGTGCTCATTTAGACTTCTGTAAGTGCTGTGGTAGCACCGTGATAGTTCCAAGCGTCATGAAGCCCCTTTATAACTTAAGTTCCAGCCTGTGTTGGGAGCACCTGTTCGTTAGGTGGATGATTCTGATGTTAGAAGACTGCAGTAAGAGAGTATGCAGAGTTTTAGTAAAATCCTAATGACTGCACTGTGCTGTGTACTCAGTCTTCGTTTCTGTAGTTGTCACTTAGGTGTTGAATGGTCATGAACCACATTACAATTTGCTGCGAAGGAACCTGTTCCTCTTTGGTACAAGGGATGTCTTTGTGGCTTTACTGCCATCAGAGAAATGCACCAAAGTGGCTGGCATTGTGGCACCACCATTGATGCCGGCATCCCTTATGAGTGCCGTTTCAAGTCGCAGCTGCTCCACTTTTGAGCCAGCCCCCTGCTAATGTGCCTGGGAAAGCAGTGGAAGACGGCCCACGAGCTTAGGCACGTGAGGCCATGTGGGAGATTCAGATGGAGTCCTGTCTTTGGCGTGGCCCAGATCTGGTCATTGCCACCATTTGGGGAATGGACCAGCCGATGGAAGATCTCTTGTTCACTGTCTCTGTCACTGTGTTTCAAATGCAGAAAATTGGGGCTGGCGCTGTGGCACAGCGGGTTAAAGCTCTGGCCTAAGGTGCTGGCGTCCCATATGGGCACCAGTTCTGGTCCTGGCTGCTCCTCTTCCGATCCAGCTCTCTGCTATGGCCTGGGAAAGCAGTGGAGGATGGCCCAAGTCCTTGGGCCCCTGCACCCGCATGGGAGACCCAGAGGAAGCTCCTGGCTCCTGGCTTCGGATCGGCACAGATCCAGCCGTTGTGGCCATCTGAGGAGTGAACCAGCGGATGGAAAGCCTCTCTCTGTCTCTACCTTTCTCTGTAACTCTGTCTTTCAAATAAATAAAATAAATCTTTAAAAAAAAATGAAGAAAATGAATCTCTATTGAAAAATACCAAAGATAATTTTATTTGGGAAAACATTATGAATTATAAAAAATGGAAGAAAATTTTGTAAAGATTTATTTTACTTTAAAGAGTTACACAGAGAGAGGAGAAAGAGAAAGAGAGAGAGGTCTGCCATCTGATGGTTCACTCCCCAATTGGCCGTAATGTCCGGAGCTGTGCCGATTTGAAGACAGGAGCCAGGAGCTTCTTCCGGGTCTCCCAAGTGGGTGGAGGGGCCCAAGGACTTGGGCCATCTGCTGCTGCTTTCCCAGGCCATAACAGAGAGCTGGATAGGAGGAGGAGTAGCTGAGACTACAACTGGCGCCCATATGGGATGCCAGCGCACTGGCCCCAAAGAAATATCTTAAGTTTAGCATTTGAGAGGCAGAATATATGGTACTGAATTTATGTTGTCAGAACATTTGAGGTATAGGCTGGCACTGTGGCAGAGTGTGTTAAGCCATCACCTACAATGCTGACATTCCATATTGGTGCCAGTTGAGTCCGAACTGCTCCACTTACAATCCACCTCCCTGCTAATGTACCTGGGAAAGCCGTGAAAGATGGCTCAAGTGCTTGGGCCACTGCCACCAGTGTGGGAGACCTGGATGAAGCTCCTGGCTCCTGGCTCTGACCTGGCCCAGCCCCTGCCACTGTGGCCATCTGGGGAATGAACCAGCAGATGGAATAGCTCTCTTTGTCTCTCCCTCTCTCTCTAACCTTTTCAAATAAATAACCCCCCAAAAGAAAATTGAAGTCTGAATGTTAATGTACAGAAATCAGAGAATAATAAAATCATATTTCATTGCTGTTTCTTCCCCTTCTCCTTTTTTGCAATAGTCCCTAATATTTCTGTTTTAGTGTGAGTTGATGACTACTGTCATACCTACAAAAGGCAGAGCTAGACTCTGACTGGTTTAATTCAGTTTGCTAAAGCAATACTCACCTGAAGAATAAACTATGAAGGTACTGCACAAAGTCCATGTAAAATGGAATTGAAAGATTAATTTGGTGCAATAATTTGCTTTTTTACTTTCAATTTATGTATAGGGCACAAATTTCATGTATTTTGTATAAATAGTTTCTATAGTATAGTGATACTATCCTTCCTCCAACCTCCTTGCCTCCTCCTTCCCTTCTGATTTTTTTTTTTAATTTTTACAATAACATACTTTCAATTTACTTCATAATTACAAGCTTAACCCTCTGCAATAATGTTTTGAAATGCATGCATAGTCTTTTCATAATATGCATCTGCCTTGACCTTTTTGAAGAACCCTTGTATTACTTAGGAATTCAGTAAAAGGGAGGTTAAATGGGGTAATTGATAAACGTTTTTTGAAGGTTTTTATTTAATGAATATGAATTTTCATATGTACGGCTTTTAGAGATAATAGTGTTTCTTACCCCCGTTCCTGCCCTCCCGCCCCACTCCCTTCCCACCTCTCACTCCCTCTCCCCTTCCATTTTCCATTAAGATTCATTTTTAATTGACTTAAGATCAGAAGATCAACTTAATTCTAAGTAGAGATTTCAACTATTTGCACCCACACAGACACACAAAGTAAAAAGAACTGTTTGAAGACTCGTTTTACCATTAATTCTCATAGTACAACTCATTAAGGTCAGAAGTCCAACATGGGGAGTAAGTGCACAGTGACTCCTGTTGTTGATTTAGCAACTGACACTCTTAGTTATGACGTCAGTGATCACCTGAGGCTCCTGACATGAGCTGCCAAGACTATGGAAGCCTGTTGAGTCTACAAACTCCGTTGGTTTTTAGACAGGGCCGTATGCAAAGTGGACATTCTCTCCTCCTTTCAGAGAAAAGTACATCCTTCTTTGATGGCCCCTTCTTTAATTGATAAACATTTGATTGTAGCTTTTGTTTTTATTTGAGGAGGATTAGCAGACTGGCTAGGGGTATGATGTTTTGAATCAGACAGACATGAACCCTTTTTTCTGTGTTGCTCTGGGCTCTTGGTTAACCGAGTTGCTTCTCTGTGTCGTATTCCATTACTTTCAGGATTATTGAGATAAATAAGAACAGTAATGACTTTAGGTCCTGGGCTCCAGGACCTGGAGTTGGGTCTCGGCTGTAAGTCTTATTAGTGTTCTTCGTCCGTGAAATGGGAATCAGAACAGTGTGTCCTCATTAGGGGTGTCGTGAGAATTAAACGAGGGTGAGAACTGCTTAGCGTACAGTAAAGGTGACACCTGTTCTGGGTTGTGATGGCGAGGATGAGGATGTAAAGCCTAAACATGGGGCCCAGCGCCTGATGGTTAACTGGAAAATGCCACATCCCTTAATTGTGAAGACTTGTCAAGAACAGATTTCTGAGTCGAGCCCGAGTTTGTGCCGTACTGGGTGTGAGGTGGGGCTCACCTGTCCAGGAGGCACTGATGCTGTTGTTTCAGGGGCCACACTTGGAGAAGCTGTGCCGTGGACAGACCACTCCACCTCCCTAAAGGCTGGCGACGAGCGGACCTGGCGTTTAGAGTGCATTGAGCCACTTCCCCAGTCTTAGACTCTTGAGCTCAGACCGCACTTTTGGCTTCGTGTGGAGGGAAAGGAAGCCAGCATGAATCTGACAAAGTAGCGTGATCCATGAGTCTGGAGGTTGTGCTGAGTCAGCAGGACACACAGGGAGGCCAGGAGTTGGTGTAGCACTAGCTTTCTTGTCTGTTGGAATCAAAACCGGTAGCTGACCAGTTATTCGAAAAATTCGATTACTGTGAGGAATATTTAAAAACTAATTCTTAATTTAAATTGTATCAGTCAAGTGTGGGGGTTTGGTGCAGCAGTTCAGTTGCTGCTTGGGAAGCCTGTATCCCACCCATGTCAGAGTGCCTGGTTTGAGTCCTGGCTCCGTCCCTTCTGGTCCAGCTTCCTCCTAACGTGCAAAATGGCGGGCAACAAGTGATGGTGTAGGTGCTTGGATCCCTGCCAGCCGTGTGGGACTCCCTGAAGGAGTTCCTGGCTCCTGCCTTCAACCTATCTCAGCCCTGGCCGTTACGGCAGTTGGGGAATGAGTGTAGAAGATCTGTCTGGGCCGGCGCCGCGGCTCACTAGGCTAATCCTCCACCTGCGGCGCCGGCACACTGGGTTCTAGTCCTGGTCGGGGCGCCGGATTCTGTCCCGGTTGCCCCTCTTCCAGGCCAGCTCTCTGCTGTGGCCAGGGAGTGCAGTGGAGGACGGCCCAAGTACTTGGGCCCTGCACCCCATGGGAGACCAGGAGAAGTACCTGGCTCCTGGCTCCTGCCTTCAGATCAGCGTGATGCACGGGCCGCAGTGTGGCAGCCATTGGAGGGTGAACCAACGGCAAAGGAAGACCTTTCTCTCTGTCTCTCTCTCTCACTGTCCACTCTGCCTGTCCAAAAAAAAAAAAAAAGGTCTGTCTGAGTCTCTTTTAAATAAAGTGAAAATAAATAAATAAAAATTAAATAAATATATCTGGATTAAAGTTCAATGCCGCAGAATTTAACTTATTCACGTTTTTTGGTATAACGCCTTGGAGTATGATCCGTCTAGCATCCCACATTATCTCAGATAAACTGTGCTGATACCTGCAGCTTTTAAGTATAGCTGAGCGTTGGTACTCCCCAAGAAATCTGAGTGTGATACTAGCAAAATCTTGTGCAATTTTCTGCTACTGTAAGGTATTATCTTACATGATACTGTATCACAATATATGCCTCACTGAATTGTGAGTTTTAGTTTTTAGTCACCTTTTAATCAATTCAAAGTGCTTAGTTTTCATTAAAATAACCACTGTGGTTTACATTCGAATTTCATTAGCTTACATAATATTTAACTCAGTTAAACACAGTTAGTGTAAGGAGTTACCGCCTGGCTTTTGGTGAGCATTTAGTACAGTGGTAGCTGCAGATACTCAGGCCAGAAGGAGGTACAGCCACCAGCCCTGGCATCCATCTGTTGGTGCTCGTCACATCAGGAAGGGAGCGCAGGGGTTCACTGGACAGTCAGGGTAACGGACGTGTGATGGTCAGCAGGTGGGATTTCTGGTGGTGGCTCTGGGAGAAGACCAGATGTGGGCAGCAGCGTATGACGAGGGGTGAGGTGGCACTTGGAGCGCTCGGCCTCGGCTGCCTTTGTGTGTCCTCTTGTCTGCATCGCTCACCGTTGCCACTGCAGTTAGAACTCAGCATCGTTGGCAGCTTCCTCAGCTCCTTTCAGAACCGCTGCTCGGAAAAGAGTGGTGTTCTCTTGTCCATTTGGACTTGGGGTGACTGTTGAATGTGGAGAGGCCCTGCACGCTGTAACCGTGGAACTTGGTGGAAGGTGGTTGTGGGCTGCTCTGCTGGGAGAGGCAGTGCAGCCCGGTGCCCCCTGCCCACTCTCCTTGCAGGGCTGAGTCCGCGGTGAGGGCCACGTCGCTTCCTTCTCCTGGGATTCGGAATATTCCTAGGGTTCTGGCTTCCTGGCAGCTTCCTAAGTGGATGGAAAGACAGAATTCCGAGGAAGCATTTCCTCAGTGGACATTTATGCTAAGATCCTTTCAAATGGGATTTCGTGTCTGTCAGTCTTGGCTTCCTTGATGCTTAGAGTTTAATTTCCCAAAAGGCATTTTCTCATTCGTTTAGGTATCATTTTTCTTATTCTAATTGGGTTGTTTCACTGTGGGTTAGAGAGTTTCCTAGAAACTAAGCGAGATGTGAGTGGGTTCTTAAGATATAAAGGCAATGGAGAGGTTCACTGGATTTACTTTTTAGTTTTTGCTCTTTTAATGTTTTTATTAACTTTGTTATTTATACACATATGTGTTATGTGTGTGCAGATAGATCAAAGATACAGTTAGAAATGTTTTTCCTGGGGCCGGAGCTGTGGTGTAGCAGGATAAAGATGTGACCTGCAATGGGCATCCTCTGTGGGAGCCCTGTTTGAGTCCTGGCTGCTTCACTTCTGATCCAGCTCCCTCCTGTCGCACTGGGAAAGCAGTAGAGGACTGGGAGACCCAGATAAGCTCCCGGCTCCTGGTTCTGGCCTGGCCTCGCCTGGTTGTTGTGGACATTTGGGAAGTGAAAAAAGTGGATGGAAATTTTTTCTCTCTAACTCTTTCAAGTAAATAAACAAATCTTTTTTTAAAAAAGCTCTTCCTTGAATATTTATTATAGACATGACCAGCAAAGATTTTTATTTTAATGTCCAATTTGTAGTAGTTTTTTTTTTTTTTTTTAAAGATGTATTTCAAGAGAACGAACTTCGATCCTCTGGTTCACTTCCCAAATGGCCTTAATGGCCCTGGCTGGTCTAGGTTGAAGCCAGGAGCCTGGAGCTCCGTTTGCATCTGCAAGATGGGTGGCAGGGGCCCAAGGACTGCCCAGCACGGTAGGAGGGAGCCGGACGGGAAGTGGAGCAGTTGGGAATCAGCTGGGATGACGGTTTCTCAGTGTCGTAATCCACTGTGCCACAATGCTGGCCCCATGTAGGAGTAATTTTTTTTTTTTTTTAAAGAATAGGCAGAGTTAAATGTTTAGGAAATTGCAGAAAATTCAGATTAAAAAAGAATGCTTTTTTTTTAAGATTTATTTATTTGAAAGGCAGAGTTACAGAGAAAGAGAGAGAGAGGGAGAGAGAGAGAGAGATCGATCTTCCATCCACTGGTTCACTTCCCAGATGGCCACAATGGCTTGAGCTGGGCTGATCCGAAGCCAGGAACCTCTTCCAGTCTCCCCTGTGAGTGCAGGGACCCAAGGACTTGGGCCATCCTCCACTGCTTTCCCAGGCCATAGCAGAAAGCTGGATGTTAAGTGGAGTAGCCGGGACTCGAACCTGTGCCAATATGGGATGTTGGCACTGCAGCTGGCGGCTTTACCCGCTGTACCACAGTGCTGGCCCACAGCGCTATTTTTAACATAAAATTTCTGGAATTTTTACAAAAGGATTTTGGGCTACCTGTGGGGTAGTTGGAGCGAAAGTGGATGCATTGTCTTTTTATGTCCTGATATACTCTTGGAACTTCTTTATTGTTCTAATAAGCAAATATTTTTTAAAAACCGTATTTTTAAAGAACCATGCTTTTCGGTAGGCTTTTGTATTTCTTTTTATATATGATGACCTAGATTTATGAATACCCATCTATACAGATACGTATGCCTCTGGTTCGGTGTGAGTAATACTCACGTCTCACGAAGGCTGCCACACTGAGCAGCTGGAGCTGTGGAACCTGTGTCCCTGCCCTGTGTTCTCCCTGACTTGCCGCTCAGAGTAGCCGTCCTCCTTCGGAACTTCCGCACTGGTGGCCTCCCCACACCCTAATGCTAGCTCTCGCTCCCTAAAGTGACAGGAGTATCTGCCTGGATGGGGGTGGTGACACCAGCAGTCACACTGTGACTCTTCTTCCCCTCTGGATCCTCTTCCTGATTTTGTCACCTGCATGTTTGTCCTCTGGGTTGTGCACTTGCAGTTTGTCAGGGTAATTTGTTCCTGTTAACATTTCTATCTAATCAGATCGTGGCTAATTTAGCTGTCTAGCAGATTGAACTGTCAACTTTCATTAGTTTAGTTTGGTCTGTCTAGGGGGAAAATGGGTCTGGTTTCTTATTACCAAAGATGACACCCTCATGGTTAATTAGTAACGTCCCGTAAGTGACCCAGAAGTAGTAAATTTGTGGCTGATGTTCCCATTATTTCCTCAGGATTCGGCCTTGTAAAGCAATTTCAGGTTGTCTGCTTTTACTGTAGTATTGATTCCTGCATTGACTGTTGATTAGTGGAAAGTAAGAGGATTTCAGGGAATGATTTAAAAAGACAAGTAGAATATCAGTATAAGAGACTTCACTGATAATTGAAAAATACTTAAATGATAGTGGTAAAATATTTTTAGGTGTTTGATTGCTTATATAATTTATAGTACTGTAGTGCTGTTGAACCATTTCATTGTGAGATAAGATAAATACAGTAATATAAAACCACAAGTCCCAATAAGGAAAGTTTCACCACATTAATATTTTCTGTATTCGTTCTAGTACTCCATGTGCAGCATTCTTAGTATAAAGTATACAAATTATCGTAACAGGATACTGCTTTGTCAGATTTTTTTTTTTTTTTTTTGACAGGCAGAGTGGACAGTGAGAGAGAGAGAGAGAAAGGTCTTCCTTTGCTGTTGGTTCACCCTCCAATGGCCGCCGCGGCCGGCACCCCGCGCTGATCCGAAGCCAGGAGCCAGGTGCTTCTCCTGGTCTCCCATGGGGTGCAGGGCCCAAGCACTTGGGCCATCCTCCACTGCACTCCCGGGCCACAGCAGAGAGCTGGCCTGGAAGAGGGGCAGCCGGGACAGAATCCGGCACCCTGACCGGGACTAGAACCCGGTGTGCCGGCGCCGCTAGGCGGAGGATTAGCCTAGTGAGCCGCGGCGCCGGCCCAGATTTCTTTCAGTTGTAAACATTTTCCTGTTCAGCTTATATTCATTTTTATATACTTGAGAGTCGTCCCACCTGCTGGTTAGCAGCTGGAGCTGGGCCACACGGAAGCCGGGAACTCTGTCCACATCTGCACGCGGGTGGCAGAAACCCAGGAATGAGCCATCACCGGCTGTGCTGCCTCTCATGATGTGGGGCTGGAGTCGAGTGCAGAGCCAGGACTTGAACCCTGGCGCTCTGATGTGTGCGGCTTGCTTGTCTTAACTGCACCAGTCAACTCCACCCCTCAGCTTGTTTTCCTCTTGAATTCTTCAGGTAGACTGATTGCGACCATGCCTAACCACTTCCCGTGGACACATTCTTACCTGTTTCCGTGTCGGTTGTGAAGTCACTGGGCTGCCAGCAAACGCTGCTCTGGCAAGTGGCCCCTCACTCTGATTTGTGATATCGAATTTGAGTAGTCTGACGATGGCAGACACAAAAATAAGTGTCTGAGCTTCTTTTTTAATTTAATTTCTTCTCCAGAGGGATTGATTAAATTTGCTTGAGAGGCAGATTTTTATTAATAATAGAAATAAGGGGCCGGCGCCGCGGCTCACTAGGCTAATCCTCCGCCTAGCGGCGCCGGCACACCGGGTTCTAGTCCCGGTCGGGGCGCCGGATTCTGTCCCGGTTGCCCCTCTTCCAGGCCAGCTCTCTGCTGTGGCCCGGGAGTGCAGTGGAGGATGGCCCAGGTGCTTGGGCCCTGCACCCCACGGGAGACCAGGAGAAGCACCTGGCTCCTGGTTCCTGCCTTCGGATCAGCGCGGTGCACTGGCTGCAGAGGGCCAGCCACGGCGGCCATTGGAGGGTGAACCAACGGCAAAGGAAGACCTTTCTCTCTGTCTCTCTCTCTCTCACTGTCCACTCTGCCTGTCAAAAAAAAAAAAAAAAAAAAAAAAGAAATTTTGTGAAGAAAAATAATGCTGTTATGAGTACCAGACAAGAAAAACTGAAATGTGCTAGCATTATGTATAATATGTTACAGAGTTACTTCTTGTTGGTTTCTGAGTAGCCCAATGGGAATTGGTAAGTAGGCCAGATTTTAAAAATGTAAAATTATTGCGGATTTCATTCTGCATTTTACCTTCCTCTCTCACGGTCATCTTCCGCACACCTCCTGTTTTCTGCTGCTTCCTCTGTAATAAAACTGCTGTCTTTTTTGTACCATCTCCTTTTTCTTAATTCTTAAAATACATTTTATTGTATCCAGTTGGTTGCTTATTTAAGCCCAGAAATTTTTCAGCTCTTTGAAGCTGCGTTTCTAAGTTGTGTTGTTTTTGTGAGGTTCTTTGTTTTTTTTTTTTTTTTTTTTAATGAGTTGCTTTTCTTCCACAAAACTTTTTTTTTTTCAAGTTTCATGTTTTTAATCTTTGGCTGAAATTTGAATCGGAATTTGGATCATTCAGTAGCCAATTTTAACTTTATGATGATGTATCCTTTGACAAGAGTGTAACTCTTCTTGCCTCCCACCCCCCTGTTTTTAAAGGAATCAGCTGGTGGGGATCTCCAGTCTCCTTTAACACCGGAGAGTATCAACGGGACAGATGATGAGAGGACACCTGACGTGACACAGAACTCGGAGCCAAGGCCTGAGCCCACGCAGAACGCATTGCCGCTTTCACATAGGTACAGATCCAATTCAGCAGTCACGGGTGTGTGAACCTGGTGGCTATTTACTTGGTTTTGGGAGCTCTTGCACTTAGACCTGTGAAAATTCCAGACGGGATTACCACGTCTCACCCCCTGCCCTGCCTCTGCTAACTGCAGAGAGGAAAGAAGGGAAAATTCACTAGCGTGTAGTCGCCCAGATGGACTTGAGCGAACGTGTCCCTCATCTGGGTAGAGAAAGAAGTACTAGGCTAATTGGAGTACAGACGTTTCCGGGTGGCCAGTTCCACCTTTGTTTAGCAAAGCCCTGAAAAGACAGCCTTTGTCATCCTGGTTTCTGTTTGCACGTTTGTTCTTAAAGGCTATAAGTTGGGTGTTTTGTTTTTCCTTAAAAAGGCTCCTCTGAGGTTAAGCATATGGCAGTCTCAGAGGGGATCTGCCCGTGATTTCCAGAAGGAACCAGCCGGCCGAGGGGCTGCTTCCCCCAAGAGCCAGTCGGCCTAACGGCAGGTTTATGTTTGCGTACCAACACACAGGAGATAAAGCTTCCCTCCCTTCGGAATTTTTAAAGAATTGAATGCTCTGAAAGGAAACAGTTTATTCCAAATGTGTCCCAGACTGGTGGTGTTAATTGTTGCCATAGTGTACTTTTAGAATGTGGGGAGCTCTGTAAAATCGCAACACCGCAAAGGGAGAACAAAACCTACCAGTGAATTGTCTTAGGTTTCCCTTCCTTGGAAACTTTTCACAGGTAGTTTTAGTTAAAGGTTTTCTTGTATGGTACATTTCTTTTGGGGACGAGTGTTTAAAGCAGTCAAATTCTTTGGTGTGTTAAGAATTGTGAAGTGTGATATTCCAAACACTTGATGAGGATTTTGATTTTAGTTGAAATTTATCGACTATTAGGAGAATAGCATTAAAGATATGAGGGAACCTCATGTTCAGGCTAAGAAGAAGAAAAATTAAGAAGGGTTTTCTGGGCGTGACAGTGGAAAGCTGTTTGATTGGGAGGCTATTCTAATGTGTTGCTAGAAATACTGATAATTCAGCACAAAATAGTTGATGTATTTTGGAGTTGCCATGGATTTCATGTAACTTTTGCATATTTTACGTATTTTCTTTTTGCAACTGTAAAGATGACTGAACGTGACAGGTTTAAATTTCTAATCTGAAGACTGTGTGTTCACATTGATTTCTGAAACATACAGCCTTTTAAATTATGCAATTAAAATTAAAGAATGTTATCAGTATACAATTTTTAAAAATATTTTTACTTATGTTGAAGGAAGGAAAAATTTCCTTCCTATTAAATTATATTTAACATATCCATTTAATAAATACACGTAACTGCACTGAACATGATTATATACTTGATTTCTTTGGCTGACACTTAAATTGAGCCATCTGCATTGAATACTGTAGCATTTAGAAGTAAGAACTTTTGTATTTAACATTTGTGAGAGCTATTTCTAGTTTACTTTATGCACATAAAATTTTCAGAATCTTTACTGTTTTGTTAATCCTTAGCATTTAGAGTCACTTTCTGGCACTTGTCTCTGTCTACTTATTTTCCTCTGTTGAGAGTCTAATAGAAGTTACTTTGACTTGAAGATAACAGCTGCTTTGTCTACTGGAATGTGTAGATTAGCCATGGAGATAATTGACAGTTCCAAGTATAGAACGCAGCAAGTCAGCTTCAGCTTTCGATTGTTAAAGTCCTACAGTTTGCTAGTTAAGCATCCGTACCTATATGTTAATCAGTACTGGGGAAACTGATGACCTGGCTGGCGTGGTTTCCCCCTGAGGCACAAGATAGGGAGTGTTGCACTCCTTGCTGGAATCCCAGGTGTCAGAGCTGCGGGGGCCCAGAGAGGATGCAGTCCTGGTTCTTCCAAACTGTAGTGTGAAATCAACTCTACTGGGTATTTGACCAAACCGTGCATCAGAGTGAATCCCAGTGCTGAACAGGAGCTGTTTCGGTGATACACGTGTGTGCGCACAGGTGTGTGCGCTGGGTCACAGAGTGAAATGTTGAAGTCTGAAAGCTTGTGCCTCAGGCACATCAGGAGGCTGAAACCCAGAGGTTAGGAGTATGTCCTAGGTCAGGGGACTCATTGGCAGCAACTCTGAGACCCCTCCCGGTTCTTACGACCCTGATACGTAACATATGTCAAATCACAGCGCATTTTAGGTGCGTAGGCACCTCCCATACACACACTGCTGTTGGAAACACGTTTTTGGAAAATTGGGGTGCAGTTCTTGTCCTGGGAGGCTGTGAAGGAGTAAGAACTGTGTTTCAGGAACTGGAAGACGGTGAACATACCTGTGTTTATGCTGGATACACTGTTGGCTTTTTTCATGGCAAAGGAAGACAAATAGAATCTCATGGTTTGAGGCCGGCGCCGCGGCTCACTAGGCTAATCCTCCACCTAGCGGCGCCGGCACACCGGGTTCTAGTCCTGGTCTGGGCGCCGGATTCTGTCCCGGTTGCCCCTCTTCCAGGCCAGCTCTCTGCTGTGGCCTGGGAGTGCAGTGGAGGATGGCCCAAGTGCTTGGGCCCTGCACCCCATGGGAGACCAGGAGAAGCACCTGGCTCCTGGCTTCGGATCAGCGCGGTGCACCGGCCGCAGCGTGCCGGCCGCGGCGGCCATTGGAGGGTGAACCAACGGCAAAGGAAGACCTTTCTCTCTGTCTCTCTCTCTCACTGTCCACTCTGCCTGTCAAAAAAAAAAAAAAAAAAAAGAATCTCATGGTTTGAAAGGCTTACTTACAACTATTTATTTTGCGTTTTCTTAATGCTTGTTTTAAGAAAAAAGACCAAGTAGCACAAAATTTTACCACTGTTGTTGGTTCTGTTGATCCATTTTTGTTAATAAAATAAGGAGTAAAATCGCTAGGTGCTCCCCTCTTTTTTTTATTAAGAAAAAGATGAGGGGAAATACAGGAAATAGTGGTCTGGTTTGTAAAATTAAAGAATCAACTGTGGTAATAGCTACCTAGCAAGCCAATTTGTGGTCTTTTTTGCTTTTTTTTTAAAGATTTATTTTATTTATTTGAAAGAGTTAGAGAGGGAGAGAGAGAGAATCTTCCATCCGCTGGTTCACTCCCCAGATTACTGCAGTGGCTGGAACTGAGCTGATCCGAAGGCAGGAGTTATTCCGGGTCTCCCATGTGCATGCAGGGGCCCGATGACTTGGGCCGTCCTCTGCTGCTTTCCCAGGCCAATTAGCAGGGAGTTGGATTGGAAGTGAAGCAGCCAGGACTCGAACCAGTGCCCGTATGGGATGGCAGCACTGCAGGCTCGTGCTTTAACCCGCTGCACCACGGCACTTGTCCCTGTGCTCTTCTTAAAATTCAAATGCAATGCCTGAATGTCATGGATTCATTAATTTAACAAAAAGAAAACTCTGATTTTCATTCACCTTTTAGTAATATAGTTTGTTCTTGATTTGAGATAAGATTGTAGAAATTATGTTTGATTTTTAGTGTAACATTTTATAGTAAAAATTCTGGAATATATTTGAACAGAGCATACTATAGTGAATGGTCCATGAACACTCCGCTTGGACAGTATGAAAAAATGTCCAGTTTTGTATCACTCTACCTCTACTCACTGCTCCACCACTGTTTGATTTTTAAAGCAGATCCCACGCCGGCGCCACGGCTCCCTAGGCTAATCCTCCGCCTTGCAGCGCCGGCACACCGGGTTCTAGTCCCGGTCGGGGCACTGGATTCTGTCCCGGTTGCCCCTCTTCCAGGCCAGCTCTCTGCTGTGGCCCGGGAGTGCAGTGGAGGATGGCCCAAGTGCTTGGACCCTGCACCCCATGGGAGACCAGGTGAAGCACCTGGCTCCTGCCTTCGGATCAGTGTGGTGCGCCAGCCGCAGCGCGGCGGCCATTGGAGGGTGAACCAATGGCAAAGGAAGACCTTTGTCTCTCTCCTTCACTGTCCACTCTGCCTGTAAAAAAAAAAAAAAAAAGAGGCAGATCCCAAACATATCATTTTATTCACAAGTACTTTTTAAAAATTATATTTGAATTTTCAAAAAGCGTATTTACCAGGCCATTGCAGCTTTTTGTATTTCAACTGGTTTTGTGTCATCATAGGCTACCGTGAATCGCTCAGTACTTCTCAGTTTTAGTTACACTGCTGCTCAGTACTTCTTGGTCAGGTGCTGGTACTGTTTCATGTCCTTGTCATCAGCTACACAGAAGCATTCTCATTGGATGAGTTTTCAGTGAGTTAATACTTTTTTATGTACTCATTCAAGTGTTTGAAGATGTCTAGGGATGTGTGTGAAACAGAGAAATTTTGAGAATGGAAATGTTGACTAGTGTCTTTCTGGAAATGAAAATTTTGTCTGAAGTATCTTTTTGAAGTGTTTTTAAAAACCTAGTCCCAAGAGGTAGCATGGTTTTGGGACTGAACGGTTTGCACTGACCGTTGAAGGCTGCAAGGTGTGCTTTGGGGCCGGCTCTCGGATGAGCTGCGCCGACTGAGTGGTGTGCACGTCTCGGGGGAGTTTGTTCTCTGCTTTCTGGCGGTGGATTTTGCTTCCTAACATCATCTGTGTGCAATTTTAAAGTTGAGTTATTTCTTACCAGTTAGAGATAATAGACTTTTTAAAAGAAAAAGATTTAAGAGCCCTAAAATTCTCTTGGAAAGTTCATTTTCCAGTATTCCAGTGCTGTTGGGATGTGCTACTGGAATGTAGTACAGATAACTAAATTTTTTTTGTTCATTATAGTTTTAGGATCCTCAGATACACAGTGCTATATTGATGAAAAGCTGCTGTCATGTTTTTGAGAGTTTAGAACTGACCTATATACATTACCAGTTTATGAGGGTATTTTTATACTGATAAATTTTGATTAAGTTTGATGACCTTAATGGAAAAACAGACTTATAGCTCCCGGCTTCAGATCGGCACAGCGCACTGGCCGTGGAGGCCATTTTGGAGGTGAACCAATGGAAGGAAGACCTTTGTCTCTCTGTCTCTCTGTCTCTCTGTCTCTGTCTCTCTCTCTCTCTCGCTGTCTAGCTCTGCCTGTCACTGAGTATATTTAGGTTACTCCCATGTCTGGCTGATGCAGTCTCATGCTGCTGCTGCAGTTGATGCAATTTGAGGGCCCTGCATGAATCTTCTGTTCTGCCGCCTCCTGTCTTCATGTTTCCAGCAGATACTCATTAGAGGATGTGTGCATAAATGTTACTTTCTAGTATATTGATTTTGATTTAAATCAGTATAATTATAATGTTATCAAAATTTATGACATCTGGGTGGATTTGCTCCATTTCTATTACCAAAATTCCCTTCATTGCTAGTTTAGGAAAGCCACAACTTTTTTTTTAAATTGTGAGTAGGGTTTTTGTATAATTTCAAAACTAATTTTTATTGGAATTTTACATACATTTAAAGTAAACAGCAACAAAACAAAATAAAATATTTATATTTAGCAAAATATGTCAAAGCAAAGAAGTGCTTTGTCATAAGCATGATTTGTACTTTTACGATGATACAACCAGGAGGAAAGTGATGATTGAGAAATCTCAGGCACTGTCTTCTCCACATTGTGGCATCTGTCTATTCTTTGTAAGTGTTAAGAGAAACTGAGACTATGACCCAAAGTAAAAATAATTTCCATGAGTAGCTTTTCTTTTTTTATTTGGCAGGTAGAGTTAGACAGTGAGAGAGAGAGAGAGAGAGACAGAGAAAAAGGTCTTCCATTCGTTGGTTCATCCCCCAAATGGCCGCTATGGCCAGAGCTATGCCAATCCGAAGCCAGGAGCCAGGTGCTTCCTCCTGGTCTCCCATGCAGGTGCAGGGCCCAAGCACTTGGGCCATCCTCCACCGCCCTTCCGGGCCACAGCAGAGAGCTGGACTGGAAGAGGAGCAACTGGGACTAGAACCCGGTGCCCATATGGGATGCTGGCGCTGCAGGTGGAGGATTAACCAAGTGAGCCACGGCGCCGGCCCCCATGAATAGCTTTTCTTTCTGGGTAAAATTGAGTCTATAGCTGGGATTTGGTTGTACAGGAAGTGACTACCATTAATGTAACTGAATATGAAAGATTAAGTTGTAGGATTCCATTTACTGCTGGTTTCAACTGACTTAAATACCATTATTCTTCTACCATTGAACCTCAAGAATTAGATAAAGTTTTGAAAAATTAATATGAAAGTGGCAGGTATTAGGGTGCAGCAGTTTAAGTAGCCTTTGGGATCACGTGCATCCCAATATGGGATGCAGGTTCCAGTCCTGGCTCCTCTACTTCCAATTCGGCTCCCTGCCGACGTACCTAGAAGGAGTGAATGATGGCTCCTGGCTTAGGCCTGGTCCACCCCAGCTGTTCTGGGCATTTGGGGACTGAACCCGTATGTGAAAGATCAGTCTCTCCATCACTGTCACTCTGCCTTTCAAATGAATTAATAAATCTTTTAAAAATTAATATGACAGCAAAGACAATTTGCGAGAGCTCACATGTCAACAATTTAGAGCTTTCAGAATTTCATAATTTTACAGGAAGTGCTGTAGTAATTTTTTTTAATGGTACAGAAGGTCTGTATCCTTGCTCTGGATGGAGCAGTCCAGGTCCTCAGATCCTCTGCAGACTGTTGTGGCAAGCACTGTAGGAACGCACAGGGTCGCAGAGCCAGGCATGCTGCAGGTGTGCCGAGAGCGGAAGTCGTTGGTTAATACGTTTTCCTGTGGAAGCTGAGAAGCAGCTTCTGTGTTTTAAAACAAGACGGAATAAAAAAGGGTGAGCAGGAGTGCTTAGTAGCTTTCTAAAGAGATACACCTACGTTTCCTGTCATAGAGTTTTGAAGAGCTTACCTTTATTCTCTTCTAAAGTCTGTTGAGTGACTTTGAGAAAAATATTAAAGTTTGAGCTTTTTTTTTTTTTTTGACAGGCAGAGTGGACAGTGAGAGAGAGACAGAGAGAAAGGTCTTCCTTTGCCGTTGGTTCACCCTCCAATGGCCGCTGTGGCCAGCACACCGCACTGATCCGAAGCCAGGAGCCAGGTGCTTTTCCTTGGCTCCCATGCGGGTGCAGGGCCCAAACACTTGGGCCATCCTCCACTGCACTCCCGGGCCACAGCAGAGAGCTGGCCTGGAAGAGGGGCAACCAGGACAGAATCCGGCGCCCCGACCGGGACTAGAACCTGGTGTGCCGGCACCGCAAGGTAGAGGATTAGCCTAGTGAGCCACGGTGCCGGCCAAAGTTTGAGCATTTTTTAAAAGATTTATTTATTTATTTGAAAGTCAGAGGCAGAGAGAGAGAGAGGTCTTCCATCTGCTGGTTTATTCCCCCAGATGGCCACAGTGGCCGGAGCTGTGCCAATCCAAAGCCGGGAGCCTGGGACTTTTTCCAGGTCTCCTGTGCGGGCGCAGGGGCCCAAGCACTTGGGCCATTTTCTACTGCTCTCCCAGGCCATAGCAGAGAGCTGGATCAGAACCAGCGCCCCATGGGATGCCAGCACTGCAGGCCATAGCAGAGAGCTGGATCAGAACCAGCGCCCCATGGGATGCCAGCACTGCAGGCAGTGGCTTTGCCGGCTTGAGCATTTTGCGGGCGTTTTCATGTGATAGAGGTGACTCACAAGTTTATGTGAAAGTAAGGACTGCACGTGCCTGTCTTGGAGTGGGGTTAGTCCCTTCCCATTATTGTCCACGGGAAAGAGTCCAGTCCCTCCCTGGTAGCGGCCGTGTCTGCTTCCAAGACCTGGAGGTGGAGCTGTGGCCATTGGCTGTGAGCACACTGATCTCGATTAATGGTAGTTTCTTGCCTGTTCTCAAAAATGCCTCTCCCACCCTCTCTTTTCGTTCTTAGCAGACGCAGCAGGGCTTCCCCTGGCAGGAAGAGGTGTGACACGGCAGCTCTGCTCCAGGAGTTAGAACGATGCATTTGCCTGGGGTTTGGCTTCCATCTGTTCCTCTCTCCAGCATAGCACTGGGGCCAGGAGCAGATTGTGGATCTGGGCAGAGGCCAGGGGAGCCGCAGAGTCGTGTGGAGTCGGTGGTGTGCACGGCAGTAAGGAGTGGTGCGGATTGTGGCACGGTGGGGTGTGCGTAGTTTATGGAAAGACATCGAGGACTCTCTTAAAATGAGGCCGAACAGAGGGGAGGAGACTAGGTGCGCCCCTGGTCTGTGATGTAGAAACTTGAAAAGAATGTGTCAGAGATCGAGGCCGAGCCGCGCTCCTAGACTCACATTTAAAATGAAAACCGGCTGTCGGGTCACTCGCTGGAGCGCGTTGGAGGTAGTGAGGCTCCAGAGGCCGCCTTCCAGGATGTGTGACGCAGGCGTGTCTTTTTCCTTTCCTATCAGCGTGACGTTCTCCCACTGTGTAGTTTAGCTTGACCATAGATCCTGTGTTGGCGGAATTGTTAATCTTCAACCCTCTGTTCTGAATGAAAGCCTAAAAGTTGGAATTAGCACCTTGGAGGGGGAAGAGCGTTAGCTGTCAGGCAGTCTCTCCAGTTTAAGGGAAGCAGATCCCAGGGATGGGCAGTTACCCTGCTGTGTGCACGTGGAAGTGGCAAGGTGGGCACCTCGTCCTGGTCCTGGCTTCGCAGCGTGAGCTGCCCAGCGTCACTAGCGAGCGTGGTGGTAGCTCTGCTTTTTACTGAGGTGAGGAGTTTCTCCCTATTTCTACCGTGAGTCGTTAGTCCTGGTGTTCCGTGGCCTCCTCTGCTCATAGTCCCACAAGAAGGTGATCTGGGATGCCTAGAACAGTGTAGCAGCATCTCTCCCTTCCCTTTGTTTCTCTGACGCTGATTGACGGGTTGGTTGAAGGACAAAGCAGCTGCGCTGAGAGCAACAATTCTTACCATCTCGTCGCTGGTGTGTGGTTCATCACAGCCTCGAGTTTCCTGTGTAAAAATCCGAAACCCTGACAGTATGTGAAACATCCCTTATAGAGGCTCAATACGTCTACTGTCTGATTTTTTAAGAAGTATCGTTTGTTTTTCCTTTTTATTTAAAAGCATAATAAAATTATGCCTTTTTTTTTTTAAAGAAGACATACAAAAGTAATTGTACCTTTAAGAAATACGCCAGGGACAGGTATGTTTGACCTGCCTTTTAAGATACCGGTTAAGACACCCACAACCCAGAAAAAGGTACCCTAATATACTGTTGGTGGGAATGTAAGCTAGTACAACCATTGCGGGATTCCCCAGAAATCTGAAAATAGATCTACCCTGTGACCCAGCCATCCCACTCCTGGGAATTTTACCAAATGAAATTAAATCAGCATATGAAAGAGTTACCTGTTCAAAATAGCTAAGATATGAATTCACCCCAAATGTCTTATCGACTGATGACTGGATGAAGAAAATGTGGTATATACACACTGTGGAATACTACTCAGCCATAAAGAAATAATATCCTGGCTTTTGCACCAAAATGGATATAACTGGAAGCCCTTATGCTTAGTGAAATAAGCCAGTCCCCAAAAGACAAATACCATATGTTTTCTCTGATATATGGCCAGTTAATACAAAGTACAATAAACTGTATAGGAATGAAACAGACATTTTGTGAAATGATTTTTTAAAGATTTATTTATTTATTTGAAAGGCAGAGTTACAGAGAGGCAGAGGCAGAGAGAGAGAGAGAGGTCTTCCATCCGCTGGTTCACTCCCCAATTGGCCGCAACAGCCGGAGCTATGCCGATCCAAAGCGAGGAGCTTCTTCCGGGTCTCCCAGGTGGGTGCAGGGGCCCCAGCACTTGGCCCATCTTCTGCTTTCCCAGGCCATAGCAGAGAGCGGGATCGGAAGTGGAGCAGCTGGGACTTGAACCAGTGACCATGCAAGCTATGCCGCAGCACCAGCCCCATGGTGGTTGTTTTAAGCCCTGTTTATACTGCTGTTGAACTGTGGTCTCACTGCTTTTTACTTGTTGAGTATTATGGTTAGTGGTGTTTTAAGCCTGTGATTATAGAGTGGATTAAAAGTATGTCTTTGCAAAAATAAAGAGAAAAAAGGAAGGAAGGTGGGGGATGGAGAGGGAGAAAGTATGGTTATCTTCTTAGACCTGTACCTATGAAATACCTGAAATCTGTTCTCTTTATGTTCATAAAAAATTTACTTTAAAAAAAGTGTCTGATTTAAAAATGGCAAAACATGTACACTGTTGAATTGAAAAAAGGTAGTGAAGACAAATGAGGGAGGCAAGATCAGAGACATGCAAAATGGAAGATATAGGTTCTTTAAATATTTGGTTTTTAGTACATATAATATTTAAAAGCAAACATTTCAACTAATCAGAAAGTGATCATGTTCTTAAGAATGGAATCGTTTGTTACTAAATGATCACCTTTTAAGTAATAAAATATTGATGCCATTTTAAAAAAGATTTATTTATTTGAAAAGGAGAGTTACAGAGAGGCAGAGAGAGAGAAAGAGAAAGGTCTCTTCCATCCGCTGGTTCACTCCTGAATGGCCACAGAGGCCGGAGCCGAGCTGATCCGAAGCCAGGAGCTTCTTCTGGGTCTCCCACGTAGGTACAGGGCCATCTTCCATGCTTTCCCAGGCACATTAGCAGAGAACTGGATCTGAAGTGGAGCAGCCGGGATTTGAACTGGCACCCATACAGAATCCTGGCACTGCAGGTGATGGCTTTACCTGCTACACTGCAGTGCCTTCCCCAAGATGCCATGTCTCTACAATGTATTTGTTAGATGTTGTGATTATGTTTTTATACATTCACACATGACTACTTGCTTTATTAATTGAAAATTACATAAAGGTGAATTTTTAATATAAATTTTAAAAATCCATTCTGAAGACAGTGTTTTTATAAAACCCTGTATTTCAAATTACAAGATTTTTTAGCTATCGTTGGCAAGGTTTAAGTGACCTGTAATTCTCAGTTTTTTTTTTTTTTAAATTAAAAAAGACTCAGGGAAGATGTCGATCCTCATTTATGAAATCTAGATATAGAATTGTGCTGATTAATGTTTCTTGCTGAAATTCTCTGTTTATAGTTTCTGTTTTTACTCTGTTCCAGATGCATTTTATGATAATAATGTATGTGCGTACTTCACTTGCCACCGATTGCCTGTAAGTTATGAGTGAAGTACGTTTATCGTGTGGTGGAGGGGAAAGTCACCACATCCCTCACTGAGTACTTGGGTTTAATACCCAGCACCAGATCTAATTCCAGCTTCCTGCTAATGCAGACCCTCAGAGGCACAGGTGACATGCGCCTGAGTTCCTGCTACCTGTGTGGGAGACGTGGCTCCTGGTTTCAGTCTGCCCAGCTCAGGCTGTCACAGGAATTCAGGAAATCTTTCTCTCTCTCTCTGTCCCTCTGCCTGTCAAATAAAGTTACCTACACACACACGATAGATACCAGCAGGGCTGCTGCATGCAGTGCCGGCGTCCTGTATGGACGCCAGTTTAAGTCCTGGCTGTTCCACTTCTGATCCAGCTCTCTGCTATGGCCTGGGAGAGCAGTAGAAGGTGACCCAAGTCCTTGGGCCCCTGCACCATCTTGGGAGATACAGAAGAAGCTCCTGGCTTCGGATTGACCCAGCTCTGGCTGTTGTGGCCATTTGGGGAGTGAACCAGCAGGTGGAAGATCAATCGATCTGTCTCTCTCTGCCTCTCTGTAACTCTGCCTTTCAAATAAAAGAAATCTTTTAAAAAAGATAACTAATAGCATTATCCTAATAACATAAAACATTTCTTATTTTCAGAATGCACTTACTAAAAGTTTTTTCAAGTAGCTGAGTTTTAGTGTAATTATTACTCTAGGCATTTTTGCTTATTATAGAAATGTCAGTTGATAGTTATTTAAAATCATTAGTTCTGTGATCTTGTTTTATGTCAGCAGTGGTCTACCTAGTTTTTCATAGGAGAGTTGTGTTTCTGGATGCCCATAGTAAGTGTTCAGCATTGCTGTATCTTAGCCTGCAATCTGTATAGGAATGTTACACTTACATTGCAGGATATTTCAAAGACTGCCTGTACAAAGTAGAAAATAAAATCACTAAGTCAGATTTTACCGGAAACACTGCAGGGTTTTATTTTTTTAATTTTTTTTTTAAGATTTATTTATTTATTTGAAAGTCAGAGTTACAGAGAGAGAGAGAGAGAGGTCTTCAATCCGATGGTTCACTCACCAAATGGCCACAGTGGCCGGAGATGCGCCGATCCCAAGCCAGGAGCCAGGAGCTTCTTCCTGGTCTCCCACGTGGGTGCAGGGGCCCAAGGGTTTGGGCCATCTTCTAATGCTTTCTCAGGCCATAGCAGAGAGCTAGACAGGAAGTGGAGCAGCTGGGTCTTGAACCGGTGCCCATATGGGATGCTGGCGCTTCAGGCCAGGGTGTTAACCTGCTGCGCCATAGCGCTGGCCCTTAATTTTTAATTTTCAACAATAAAAATTCTCCATAACAGTATGAAACGTAAATGCAGTTATGAGGAAAGCGTTACTTCAGAGCTGTGCTGGCGATTATACCATGAGGTGAATGGAATTCAGAGTTAACACGTGTGTCTTAAAGCATATTCAGTCCTGTAGCTTAATACTGTTTGATAACTGGATAATTCTAGGGTGAGCTTCATAACAAACTACGTTACTGCTAGAGACCACCTAGTTGTCTCTGATTTTGCGAAATAATAGATTTCTTTTTCCTCTAGAGACAAGAAGAGTAGATGTTAGTAATTTGTGACACAGGATGTTACGTGAGTCCAGTAATACTGCTACCATGTAGTAGTCCTAGTTCCTAACCTTCCTTTAAAGGATGTGGGTAATCCATTCTGTCATTATTCCATACGGTCAGAAAGTGGTTTGATAGCGAGGAAGGGAGATTACCTTTAACCATGCTTGATCTTAGCACTGCTGCAACCCACACGCCCTACTGGATATCGAGAACTAGTGCCGGATGTGTGAGGTGCTTCCGAAAGTTCAAGGAAAAACAGGATGAAAGATGAAAGTGAAAAACATAAGCCTTACTTATCAGTATAAGGCCCGTGAAGTCTGAGCCACTTTGATAAATAATGCAGGCCATTTACGTCCCTCCCTGGGAATTGAACAGATTCAGTGCATTTTTACATTATTAACAGAAGGAAAATGTGTGCCCTTTGAAGATTTAAGGGGTTGGAAGGAGTTAATCAAATCTGTGAGGTGGGAGCGGAACAGCCTCCCATGGAGAGTCTTAGAAGGGCGTCCTTGCTGAGCGGGAGCGTTGGTGCTGGGAGGGGGGCTTGCAGGTGCAGCTTGCCTGGTGGTTTTTCCTGCTCAAGTTTAGGCTGGCTTTCTCAGCATATTCTCCTAGTCAGCAGGTCTCATTCCTTGGCCCTCAAGGAAGTCGGCAAAGGACCCAAAACCATTGCCTCGACCTCCACCTCTCGCCGCCGTTGCTTTGCTTGTGCTTTGCCTTCAGGATGGTCTGGCAATGCCGTGTTGCATCCCGTGCCTCTCTTTGAAGATGCTTCCGGATTTTGGTCCACACATTTAAAATTTCACCCCTTGGACGCTCTGCTCTGGGCACAACAGCTTTGGCGTCTGCCAGGGAGGCTGTTTGCTCTGTTTCGCTTCTGCAGTCGGATTGTGTGAGCTGCCCCAGTGGAAGCGTCTGGTGTTGGCTGATTGCGCTGTGAGGCATCAGAGCCCTCAGGGCACAGACAGGACGGGCTTTTTACTCACAAAAGGATGTGAATGGGCTCATGGCTGGGGCATCCCCTTCCTTCTTCAAATTAGCTCCATTTTGTAAAGCGCCGATTTCCTGCAGGGTTGTGGGTGTTGAAATGAATCGGTGGTTTCACCATTTTTCTGCCCAAGAATAACCATAAATTTGATGCTTGTTGTAGCTTCAGTGTTGGCAGAGTTCACGTTCACTCTGACAGGGGCTCTTCTCAAACTGATTTCTTACCCTGTAGTGCCTTAAACTAGAACCTGTTCATACACGCTGTAGCAAGTTAGGATGAGTTTACTTGAAGCCAAGATTTTTTCGAAGTCTGTGCATGTTTTTTTCATAGGATGTGTTTTCATAACACCCCTTGTATTATCACATTTGGAATTTTCATAGAATTAATCTCAGTAATAAAGAACATAATATACATGAGAAGATTCTCTTCCTTATACCCGATTACCACTCTTTAAAAATGCTCTGGGGCAGGTGTTGTGCACAGACTAAGCTGTGCCTGAGAAACCCTCGTCCCGTATGGAGTGCTGGCGCCTCTGCTTCTGATCCACCAGCTCCCTGCTCGTGCGTCCCGGGGAGCAGCAGGCAATAGTGCAAGTACTTGAGCCCCTGCTCCCACGTGGGAGATGTGAACGGAGTTCCCGGCTCCTGGCTGAGTCTTGGCTATTGTAGGCATGAACCGGTGGGTGGAAAATCGCTCGCTTGCTCTCTGTCTGCCATTCAAGCAGATGAAAATAAATAAGTAAGCATTTTTTAAAAAGAAGAAAAATTGTGAACATTTTTAACGAAAAGGCTGGATGCTTTACATCCTGATACCTATTGGATTGCTTTATTTTTTGAAAGTCAGGAAAGATCAGTTCTCTGTGAGTTAGATTTTTTTTTTCTACTGTGAAAAATGGCTGATTTTTCTTGGTGGATGACTTCTATGATCACCCTTAATTCTGGAACGCGTTGGAGTTACTGTATCCCTTGGAAGAAAAGAATCTGCAGTTTATCCGAATTGAACAGGTGCGATTAGTCCCTGGCTGAAAGAAACTGAGGCGGCAGGAACACGGCAGTCGGAGCAGACGGATCCCATTTCTAACCTGGAGAGTGTAGAGAAGTAGGACCTTTGAAGAGGACGCTCGCTCGCGGCCTGGACTCCTGTGTGTGCCGGGCAGCACTGCCTCCACCTAGAGGAAGAGGCAGGCACTTGGCTGGCCTCTGGGGTTTTGTTCCTCGGCCATCTTGCCATTATATCTACTGATTTTCAGAAGACTAAAAAGCCTCCGATGGGGAAAACTTCTGTCTGTTAAGAATCAAAAAAGGTGTTATTCCTGAGCAAGAAGGTCGGAATTAGCAAACGAAGTTTCCGGAACTGCTAAGTTGAACCAGTTCAGTGATGCCATTACCTTTGTGTAGTTGTTTTTTGTCCTACAGTCTGATACTCATGCCTTACCCAGCTTAGTTTGTTGTCCCATGTGGACACGTAACTCCCTACCTCACAGGGATGTTGTGAGGCACGTGTTAAGTGTTCCTAACAAAAAATGAGAAATAATGATTCTTGCCTGTTTCCTTGTTGATAGTTTTTATAGTCATAAGATTTTATTTTAATATTTACAAGTTAAGCATGATTAGTAGGTAACATTTTAAGTGAAGACAAGGAAATTGTATTTTTTATCTGTGAGATTCTTATATGAAGAGTAATTTGTTGAATGTTAAATTGATTTTTTGTCTGAGAAATTTTATATAATTTATAATTAAAGAAAAACTGAAGTAAAACTGCCTGGTTTCCCCTTTTATTTGGCTGGGAGTTAATTATTCATACTTCTTAGATCAAAAGTAATATGCAGTTTACCAAATTCTAATGGTAGAAATGAACAGCACAATGAAATAGGTACAAATTAAAGGGAGGGAAAATGAAGACTCAGTTATTAAGTACAGGTGAAGTGCTAGCAATATTTTCATTAAAAGTAGGATTGCAGTAGAAAGAGATTGGATAAACATGCTTCGTATCACTAGTAAGTAAGGGAAAAAATACCCAAGTGAGTTAACTGAGACGTGGGAATCTCTTAGTTGCCTGCAGAATTTTGCTTCATTTGTGTGGTTTAATCTTTTTATCCTGTTTTGGGAATTAATTGTATAATGTTTTTGGATTCACCTACATCAGCCAACCTGTTTCTCTCAGTCACAGCCTGGAGGTGGTCACAGTGTGTGAGGTACCATGTGTGCCTCGCTTTGCACACAGCATGTGGGCTCTTGATGGCTCACATGCTTCTCCAGGGACCCTGCTGCTCCCGGGGTCAGACACGGCACGGCCCACTCACTCAGTGTTCAGTTTGTTCACGTGTTAACCTGGTGTGGGATTAGGAACTATAGAGAAGACCAGTCACTGGCCCTCAGTTTGTCCCTGTAATTGTTCCTGTGTCACAGTGTGATGGTTTTCCCTCACTGAAGCATTTTATGTGTATATTAACATGAGCATTTTTTAATGACCTGAGTGATACAAATTGGTCCACAGTGTAGTAGTCTTCATCCACATCCATCCCAACACACATATATTTGAATGCTATAGCAAGAATAATGTTATGGAAATTCTTATGTCATGATGAAAAAGTATGTAAAGAGTTAGATCGATGATAATCATGAAATAAAACTCAAGCTCTTTACAATAATGCGGCACCTCATTTCCATGGTCTCCATTGCCTGTTTGTACACTAAAAATGAAAATTTGTTCTAAGAAGTTATTTTCTGAATAAAATATCCAGAGGAAGTGTGCTTTCTTTATTTACAATAGCATCTAGTACACTTTGTGTGCTCTTCTGGCCAATCTCCTAGAGAGAAAATACTGAAGTTAGTAAAGCAATCTGTGATCAGAGAGAACCAAGAAATGCAGGGGCCGGCACTGTGGCACAGCGGGTTAAAGCCCTGGCCTGAAGCCCTGGCATCCTGTTTGGGCACCGGTTCTAGTGCCGGCTGCTCCTCTTCCGATCCAGCTCTCTGCTATAGCCTGGGAAAGCATTAGAAGATGACTCAAGTCCTTGAGCCCCTGCACCCACGTGAGAACCTGGAAGAAGCTCCTGGCTTCAGATTGGCACAGCCCTGGCCGTTGGGGCCATCTGGGGATTGAACCGGCATATGGAAGACCTCTCTCTCTGTCTCTACCTCTCTCTGTAATTCTGACTTTCAAATAAATAAATCAAATCTTACAAAAAGGAAAAAAAGGAATGCGATAGGATTAGTGGTTACCTTAGCAGTTTTGCTTTTCTCGTATTTAAGTCTTAGAAGGGCTTTCTTATATCAGCTCCTGTTTATTCTGGGAGCAGTTTATAGAATGCATCTCAAACAGGATTTGAGAGAATGAATAAGCCCCTCCCCTTTTTAACCATGACCTCCCCCTCAGAAGTAAAGGAATTATTCTTGGCAGCCTTTAGCCATGCACCTGCAGTATTCGCTTTGACAAGTGACCTCACCTCTCTGAGCAATGGTTTTCGGGTCTACTGAGTAAAACAGGGATAGGTGGGAAATGGCTTAGAGGGACCTGTCGCTTGCTTGTCTTCAGGTCATCCTGCCTTAGGCCAGCGAATGAATGAGATGTCCTCTCATCTGTTACGGCTGGCATGAGATTTAGTACTGAGTTTGTAATTTAAAAAATGATAATGATGTTATGCTACAAAATAACACATACTGAAGGCAAATTAGCCAGCTCTGTCTTTAGGACATTAGGAAGAAGTAATATGCTATGCTTTTGCATTATAGGCATACATAATTAAAATTATTTGAGTTCCTTCCAGATGGCACTATGAATTCAAATGTGCAATCCACTCGTTATCACTTAATTAGAGCACTAGCACTGGGGATAGTGTAATTGATAATATGCTGGAGTAGATTATTATAATGTGATAAAGTTATACTGTCTTATAACTGGACTTACGGATTGAAACTAGACTAGATTAATAACTCCAACAGTGTATTTAATTGAATCTCTATTCTCAGGAATGATTTATAAAGCAGTATTGAATCATAACCCGTAAACTGAAACAAACTTACTGCACCCTGTAACTTTCTTTGAAATAAAGTGCAGTTACAGTCGATGGAAACTGGTGTCCAAAATACTGTTCTCTGGGAAAGCAAGATGCAGGCCCTTACTCAGAGCTGTGCTGTCCTACCTGGAAGTAATAGTGTAGACATGAAATACTTCAAGTAGTGCTGAGTATCTCATCTGTGACTCAGATAATCTAATCTAAGTCTAGACTAAAAAGCATTATACCCAGCAATGCCAGGGAAGAATACCCCAGACATTGAATTCCTTGAACTTCAGTGACACTGAAGAAAAAATACTCTTTGTGGTTATTACAATTTTCTTCCTCAAGAGATCATCTTGTAATAATCAGTTTATTGCCAATAACACTTCAGAACTCTGAGTGTTAGACTGTGTGTAATACCTTTAGTACTTCCAAAAATTAGATGTGGTTTATATGGAAATCTGCTCATTAAGGGCCTAGTCAGGTTTATATTTAATCTTATGTTGTTATAATTTGTAGTAGTTTTATCTCTTGATTTCATAATTGCCTCAAAAATAGTACAAATAAAATTTCCCATTGTTTCAGGAGGGAAAAAAAGGTAAAGAAGAAAGTTCAGGAATTTTTGTAAATTCTAGGAACAGAATTAGAGCTTGACATGAATTTTTGGCTTCCCTGCCTCGGATGTTCCCTAATCTGTTTTAAAGAAATGGAGGGGTCAGCGCCGTGGCTCACTTGGTTGATCTTCCGCCTGTGGCACCGGCATCCCATATGGGCGCTGGTTCTGGTCCTGGTTGCTCCTCTTCCAGTCCAGCTCTCTGCTGTGGCCCAGGAGGGCACTGGAGGATGGCCCGGATGCTGGGGCTCCTGCACCCGTGTGGGAGACCAGGAGGAAGCACTTGGCTCCTGGCTTCAGGATCCGCGTAGCTCCAGCCAAGGTGACCATTTGTAAATTAAAAAAAAAAAAAAGAAGAAATGGAGACCAAACTCCAGGAAGATAATGAACACGTAACAAGACTGATTCGGTACAAGGGACCTTAAAAAAGTTTGTGGAAAATGGAATTAAATGAAAAAATTTGAGATCCATGCATATAAGAAATCTTCAAAAAGTTTGTTGAAAATAGCATATTACTAAAAAATGCACGAAATTTTCAATTTCTTGTAGCAAAATAAACTTTTAATTCCATGAAGTGGTTTTTTTTTTTTTTTTTTAGATTTATTTATTTGAGAGGTAGAGTTACAGAGAGTGGGAAGAGACAGACAGGTCTTCACATCCCCTGGTTCATCTCCCAAGTGGCCGGAGCTTCCTTCAGGTCTCCCACATGGGTCCAGGGGCCCAAGCACTTGGGCCATCCTCCACTGCTTCCCCAGGCCAACAGCAGAGAGCTGGATCAGAAGAGGAGCAGCCAGGACTGGAACTGGTGCCCATATGGGGTGCAGACGCTTCAGGCAGAGGCTTAACCTATGCCACAGCGCCAGCCCCTCCATGAAGTTTTAAAAGAACCATCATTATCTTGCCTCAGAATAGATTATGAATTTTTAAAAATGTGTAGTGAAAGTCACTGGTGAGTATTGAGTCTATAAGCATTAATTCGAGAACATACTGTGTGTTTAGCTTAAGTCATCATGGTTATTTATATTGACAAATATCCTCAAATGGTTTAGTGTGTGTGCTGGTGTGTATGTGTAATCATGGTATTCTTGATTATGTAACGGGTAGTTTACATTTGCAAAGCAAAATTATCAAAAAAATTTAGATTTGGGCTATTTAATAAATATATAAACTCATACATTATATTTTTTTCTGGCTCTTTAGGCTGTTGATGTAGTAATAGAGCTAAGAATCCAGTCTGTGTACTTAGCAAAGTAGCTGGCTAAAGGTTTTAGTTTGCGTTAGAGCTAAGTTTTGTGTTTCTTGAACCACTGTAGCATCAGAAAAGACCTGGGACACTTGTCCTTAGAGTTTTCAGCTTTATGGGAGCTGTGATGTAGCAAGTAAAGCCACTGCCTGTAGTACTGGCATCCCGTATGGGCGCTGGTTTGAATCCCAGCTACTCCACTTCTAATCCAGTTCCCTGCTAATGCTCTTGGAGAAGCAGCAGAGGATGGCACAGATCCCACATGGCGCAGGGACCCACATGGGATACCTGGAGGAAGCTACTGGCTTTGGCCTGGCCCAGCCTTGGCTATTGCAGCTATATGGGGAGTGAACCAGCAGATGGAAGATTTCTGTCTCACTCTTGATCTCGCTCACTCTCTGTCTCTCTCTCTCTGTAACTGTAACTCTCTTTGCAAGTTTCCAATAAATAAATACTTTAAAATAATTAAAGTTTTCAGCTTTGCATGTAAGGGTTCAATACCTTGAAAACATTTTTTTTGTTTGTTTAAAGGTTAATTTTATTTATTTGAAAGAGTTACAGAGAGAGTGGGAGAGATAGAGAGATCTTCCACTCACTGGCCTACTCCCCAAGTGGCTGCATTGACCAGGGCGGGGCCAGACTGGAGCCAGGAGCTTTTTCTAGGTCTGCCATGTGGGTACAGAGACCCAAGTACTTGGGCCATCTCCTGCTGGCTTCCCAGGCCCATCAGCAGGGAGCTGGATGGGAAGTGGAGCAGCAGGGATTCAAACCAGCACACGTATGGGATGCTGTTGCCACAAGTCGCAGCTTTACCTGTTACCCCACAATGCCAGCCCCCTCAGCAACATTTAGAGGGGCTTGGGACAAGTAATTTCTTAAGAGCAGCAGCATAGCTTCCAAGGTTTGTTGCAAAATATGTTTGTAGACCATGGATGGTTCAAAACTAGCTTCTGAATTTTAGTCAAAAGTAGGGGTCAAAGGGAGAGGGGTAAGAGGGAGAGAATAAAGTAATATCATTATATTCTTAGAATTAAATCTATGACATTGAATATGTTAAAAACTTAAACTAAAAAACCCCTAAAAAGTATTAAAAATTGTTTTAAAATATCAGAAGTATGTCTACTGTAAATCTGATTCTCAACCTTGGAGGCTGGGGCACCTGGGAGGCGTGGTTCCCTTTGTGGAGTATGTGTGTGTGTGTCTACACGTATAATGACACGAGTGGGGAATTGTTGAACCAGTTGTGGTGTCAGATTAGCACGAGATCACGTTCCCAAGCAGTCAGTGGTCCCTCTAAGCGTGGCCAGCTCTCTCTGGCACTTTTTTTTTTTTTTTTTTTGACAGGCAGAATGGACAGAGAGAGAGAGAGAGAGAGAAAGGTCTTCCTTTTGCCGTTGGTTCACCCTCCAATGGCTGCTGCGGCCGGCGCACTGCACGGACCCGAAGGCAGGAGCCAGGTGCTTCTCCTGGTCTCCCATGGGGTGCAGGGCCCAAGCACTTGGGCCATCCTCCACTGCACTCCCGGGCCACAGCAGAGAGCTGGCCTGGAAGAGGGGCAACCGGGACAGAATCCGGCGCCCTGACCGGGACTAGAACCTGGAGTGCCGGCGCCGCTAGGCGGAGGATTAGCCTATTGAGCCACGGTGCCAGCCTCTCTGGCACTTAAGCACGCGTATGTCCGTTTGAGGACTCCTTTGTTCGTGATCATTCACCAGGATGTCTTTGTGCCGATAGAGAGATGAAAACGGTTGTCCCCACGGGTGTGAGGAGGAGCAGCGTGGGTGTGGCCGAGGCAGCGATCCGTGGGTGCTCTGGCAGCTGCAGAGAAGAGCTGGACGTACTGGACACATAAAGTGCTGTGTCTGTGGCAACTTCAGCAGCCTCTCGTCCCGTTTCCCTTTACACTCCTGCGATGCGTAGGTGCGCCACCCGTGTGGATGCATCCACAAACAAGGGAAGGCCTCTGTTCTCGCGGTGTTTAAGCTGAAGTGGAGGGGTAAGAAAATCATAAAATGGATAGTCCTATAATTTCTGTTAAGAAGAGATTAGGGAGAAGAGAAGGGCCCATGACGGTGTGGCTGCCTCACAGGAGCTGGACAGCCCCCAGGTGTGCTCACCCGTCACTCATCCTTCCGTAGGGTAGAACATGGAGAAGGAGCACCTGACACACAGAGAGAGGGTGCCTGCCTTGGCCTTGGCCTAGTTCTGTGGCTAGTGCTTTTGTCTGAGGTCATGGTAGTGAGAGCTGGAAAGAATCTACAGAGAGGCTGTGTTGGAAGAAATGAGGGCTTGTTCCCAGTTTAGCTTTGAGTGTGAGGGAATAGGGAGAAATGAAAGTTGTTCTAGTTCATGAGCCTGCAGCTTTTGGAGAACAAGAGCCGTCTTATTCCTCCTTGAGTCACAGGTCCATTGGAATGCTTGACGCACAGGAGGTGTGCAGTGAGGGAAGGCAGGTGACTGGTTAACAGTTTTACACATTAGACTCTCTTCCTGCAGTCTGGGTAGAGAGCCTTGAGCATGAGAGAGATCTTACGTATCTATGTCCTCTTAAATATTGGACACATAAAAGGCAATACTATTCATTTATTACATTTGATACATTGTGTTTTTTTGAACTAAGTTCAGAAATTATACAATCTGGCAGTTTGTTAAATTATACATCAAAATACTAACATCACATGTCTTAATAAATTAGAAGTGAAGACTTGAACGCAGATAAAAGATAAACCGACACTTTTTTTTAAAAGATTTATTTATGTATTTGAAAGTCGGAGTTACACAGAGAGAGAAGGGGAGAGAGAGAGAGAGAGAAAGAGAGAGAAGTCTTCATCTGCTGGCTCACACCCCAAATGGCTACAACAGGTGGAGCTGAGCCAATCAGAAGCCAGGAGCCAGGAGCTTCTTCTGGGTCTTCCATCCATTTTCTACTGCTTTCCCAGGCCACAGCAGAGAGCTGGATTGGAAGTGGAGCAGCCAGGACTCAAACCGGTGCCCATATGGGATGCTGGCACTGCAGGCAGAGGCCTTACGCGCTATGCTCAGTGCCGGCCTGGAACTGACGCTTATTTAATTACATCTTATCCAGATAAAACCCAAGAGCCGAACTATATAAATTATGTCCAGATTTTATAGAATGTGTCATATGGTTCTCAATTGCTAAAAGTTTTAAAGAGATGCTTCTGGTTGTGTTACAAATCCAGAATATCATTTAGCACTTTTACATCCTCTCTGAATATGGTTTTAAGTAGCATCAGTAAATAGAATCTAAATCAAGTTTTTCTTCTTGAATTTCTTTATTCACTTTTACAAGAATAAGTGAAAGAATAATTTTAAGGAATAATGTAACTTTATTCCTAGAAGGCTAACGTTTTTAGGCTGCATATGAAGTTCATTTTCACAAACTGTGTGCCTTTCATGTAATTCTTGAAGAAACCCAACACAGCAGCTAGACTTCCAGATCTGTATTACATAGTTTCTGTAAATCGTAAGTAATCACAGATATAACTCAGCTGGCTGAAAGGTGAGAAAAAGAAACAGTGGTCAGGGCCGGCGCCGCGGCTCACTAGGCTAATCCTCCGCCTTGCGGCGCCAGCACCCCGGGTTCTAGTCCCGGTCGGGGCGCCGGATTCTGTCCCGGTTGCCCCTCTTCCAGGCCAGCTCTCTGCTGTGGCCCGGGAGTGCAGTGGAGGATGGCCCAAGTGCTTGGGCCCTGCACCCCATGGGAGACCAGGAGAAGCACCTGGCTCCTGCCTTCGGATCAGCGCGGTGGCCATTGGAGGGTGAACCAACGGTAAAGGAAGACCTTTCTCTCTGTCTCTCTCACTGTCCACTCTGCCTGTCAAAAAAAAAAAAAAAAAAAGAAAAGAAAAAAGAAACAGTGGTCACAAGCATGTACCATAAGACATTTAAGTAAACCATGGCGGTGAACACAACATACATGATGAAACTCTTTCTGAGCTTGGAATATGTGGTCGTTTGGGATGGTTTTCTGAGAGCGTTGAATAAGCCAAGCAGACGTCGGAAGGCACACGGCAGTCGTCGGAGACTGTTAGTGGAATCTGCATTGATCGTAGACAGCAGTCTGGCAAGGACGGAGAGAAGCAGCTCCCCAGAGATGCAGATTTAAATGTGTTGGAAACTACTTGCTTTCCGTGGAAACACAAGCAAAGCACTTAGTCATCATTCTCCATAGTGTAAAGTCTTTCAGCTCGGTGCAGGTATTAGTGGTATAGCCGTCTACTGTTTGCATACCCTCAAAAAGGAATGTAGTGGCTGCTCCTGCTGCATTAGCAAGGCCATATTCGCGTTCATTCGTGAAGCATGTCTTGCGAAATCTGTGATGTTTTAGTCTTTGGAATAAAGGTAAAAATGTGCTTAAAGCTGTATTTTACCAGACTATTCAAGAATTTGAACCCAACTTTAATGTTTTCATTTCTGATTATTATTCCAAACCAGGTGGGAAGCAGTCATCTGCTTTTAGATGTTGTCAACACCCCTATCCACGTGTCGTATAGCTAGTCACACACTATCCCTGAAGTGATGAAGCACCTGTGAGGGAGGGTGTGGCCGTTCGGGCAGGAATCGCATTTCAGGGTCTAGCTCTTCCGCCGTGTTCGGAGGAAGAAGGCCCCTCCTGTTACCAGCATTGGAATTAAATAGTTGGGTGTCAGTTCAGGTTTGGTATAAATGAAACCTCAGTTACTGATCTTGATGACAACTTGCCACAAAGGAAAACCTTCAAAGTCACAGATGACAAAAGGGGATGTTAGATCAAGGGGGACTGTGTTTTTATGGTGAAAAATGCCCAAGTCTGTCACTGTTAACAAAAACCAACAGAGCAAATGTCCTGCGGGCAGCGATTCCAGTGGTCGTGTTCCTGTAGGTAGAGGGGTTGATTCCAGTGGTCATGTTCCTGTAGGTAGAGGGGTCGGTTCCAGTGGTCGTGCTCCTGTAGGTAGAGGGGTCGATTCCAGTGGTCGTGTTCCTGTAGGTAGAGGGGTCGGTTCCAGCGGCCGTGTTCCTGTAGGTAGAGGGGTCAATTCCAGCGGCCGTGTTCTGTAGGTAGAGGGGTCGATTCCAGTGGTCATGTTCCTGTAGGTAGAGGGGTCGGTTCCAGCGGCCGTGTTCCTGTAGGTAGAGGGGTCGATTCCAGTGGTTGTGTTCCTGTAGGTAGAGGGGTCGGTTCCAGCGGTCGTGTTCCTGTAGGTAGAGGGGTCGATTCCAGTGGTCGTGTTCCTGTAGGTAGAGGGGTCGATTCCAGTGGTTGTGTTCCTGTAGGTAGAGGGGTCGGTTCCAGCGGTCGTGTTCCTGTAGGTAGAGGGGTCGATTCCAGCAGCCGTGTTCCTGTAGGTAGAGGGGTCGATTCCAGTGGTTGTGTTCCTGTAGGTAGAGGGGTCGGTTCCAGTGGTTGTGTGCCTGTAGGTAGAGGGGTCGGTTCCAGCGGTCGTGTTCCTGTAGGTAGAGGGGTCGATTCCAGTGGTCGTGTTCCTGTAGGTAGAGGGGTCGGTTCCAGGGGTCGTGTTCCTGTAGGTAGAGGGGTCGATTCCAGGGGTCGTGTTCCTGTAGGTAGAGGGGTCGGTTCCAGCAGCCGTGTTCTGTAGGTAGAGGGGTCGATTCCAGTGGTTGTGTTCCTGTAGGTAGAGGGGTCGGTTCCAGTGGTCATGTTCCTGTAGGTAGAGGGGTCGGTTCCAGCGGCCGTGTTCTGTAGGTAGAGGGGTCAATTCCAGCGGCCGTGTTCTGTAGGTAGAGGGGTTGATTCCAGTGGTCGTGCTCCTGTAGGTAGAGGGGTTGATTCCAGTGGTCGTGCTCCTGTAGGTAGAGGGGTCGACTGCTGGAGTGATGTGAAGTTGAAGTGCAGCCAGGCTTCTTTACCTCGCTCAGGAAAGTGGAAAAACAGCACAAGAGCTAGACCCTCGCTTCCATCCCGGCTGACCAGGAAGGCGTAGGGAACAGCCAAGTGGTCAGTAGTGCACTGCCGTTGTTGTTGGGCCTGTCCACTGGGCGCTCCCCGCTTTCTTGGAGTTCGTGTGCACAACACTCTTGATGGGGCCCTTACTGTCAGATGGTACTCACCTAGTACTCTTGACAGGGGCCGTTACTGTCCTACGGTACTCACCTAGTACTCTTGATGAGGGCTCTTACTGCCGCACGGCACTCACATAGTACTCTTGATGGCACGTTACTCACCTAGTACTCTTGATGGGGGCCCTTAGTGTTGCACGGTACTCACCTGGTACTCTTGATGGGGGCCCTTAGTGTTGCACAGTACTCACCTAGTACTCTTGATGGGGGCCCTTAGTGTCACACGGTACTCACCTAGTACTCTTGATGGGGACCTTAGTGTTGCACAGTACTCACCTAGTACTCTTGATGAGGGCCCTTAGTGTTGCACAGTGCTCACCTAGTACTCTTGATGGGGGCCCTTAGTGTTGTGCGGTACTCACCTGGTACTCTTGATGAGGGCCCTTAGTGTTGCACGGTACTCACCTAGTACTCTTGATGGGGGCCCTTAGTGTTGCACAGTACTCACCTGGTACTCTTGATGGGGGCCTTAGTGTCACACGGTACTCACCTGGTACTCTTGATGAGGGCCCTTAGTGTTGCACAGTACTCACCTAGTACTCTTGATGGGGGCCCTTAGTGTTGCACAGTACTCACCTGGTACTCTTGATGAGGGCCCTTAGTGTCGCACGGTACTCACCTAGTACTCTTGATGGGGGCCCTTAGTGTCGCACGGTACTCACCTGGTACTCTTGATGGGGGCCCTTAGTGTCGCACGGTACTCACCTGGTACTCTTGATGGGGGCCCTTAGTGTTGCACGGTACTCACCTAGTACTCTTGATGGGGGCCCTTAGTGTTGCACAGTACTCACCTGGTACTCTTGATGGGGGCCCTTAGTGTCACACGGTACTCACCTGGTACTCTTGATGAGGGCCCTTAGTGTCGCACAGTACTCACCTAGTACTCTTGATGGGGGCCCTTAGTGTTGCACAGTACTCACCTGGTACTCTTGATGGGGGCCCTTAGTGTTGCACAGTACTCACCTAGTACTCTTGATGGGGGCCCTTAGTGTTGCACAGTACTCACCTGGTACTCTTGATGGGGGCCCTTAGTGTTGCACAGTACTCACCTAGTACTCTTGATGGGGGCCCTTAGTGTCACACGGTACTCACCTGGTACTCTTGATGAGGGCCTTAGTGTTGCACAGTACTCACCTAGTACTCTTGATGGGGGCCCTTAGTGTTGCACAGTACTCACCTAGTACTCTTGATGGGGACCTTAGTGTTGCACAGTACTCACCTAGTACTCTTGATGGGGACCTTAGTGTTGCACAGTACTCACCTGGTACTCTTGATGAGGGCCCTTAGTGTTGCACAGTACTCACCTAGTACTCTTGATGGGGGCCCTTAGTGTTGCACAGTACTCACCTGGTACTCTTGATGGGGGCCTTAGTGTTGCACGGTGCTCACGTGGCTTGTATGTGCATTAAATACAGGAGGTTGGTGTTGATTCTTCTGCCTCTAACAGGCAGTAATAGAAACACATAAAATTTTGTGCTGTTACTCAGTTATTCAAGTAATTTCAAGGTATGTCTTTTGGTTCTGGCCGCCTCTTCAAAAACAAAATTTCAACTGAAATGCTTAAAATTCTCTAATTCTACATATCAAAGAAGCGGCTGATCTAATCCTCGATTCCTGCTGGGTTCTAAAGGTGGTAAGTGTTCGTGACAGGACACTGGGAAACGCCTTATTGTGGAATTGTCCGCTTATTTGCACCCGGTTTTAGCTGTGGCAAAATCTCTGTTAATGCCATCTTTCCAATTTTTCCTCTATCTACAGTGATTTATCTAAATGTTTTTCCTCAGCAGTGCTAAACATTTTTTTAGTGTTTTGTGCTTAACCATCTTTAGGGTAAATTTTCCTTATGTGACCTACTTTGTAAGGAAACAGGTATTTTAGCCTCTAAAACTAAGCAGATTATAGATAAAAATACTCATTTCTGTCCTGAATGGTTTATAATGATTATGCTGTTACTTGGTAAATAAAAGGACAGGCTTGAAATTAAGTGACCTGACTGTTTCAGAAGGTAGATGTGTAGTCAAAACCCAATTTTTCACCTGATAAGTATGACTAGTTTCATAAATGCATCTTTCCAGTTGGATTTTCTAGCATCATTCTGTGAATAAATTTCCAAAGAAAACTTTCTCAGGGTCAGAATTTTAAAAATGGACATCAACGAAGTATTCATTTATAGGAATATAAAACATAATTTACAGTGTCGACTTGGATCAGTTATCTCTTCTCACGAACCAGCAGTCTGAACAGCATTTTACTCCCTTCCCTTAGCTTGGTCCTCCCTCCCCTTCCAAGTGATCTGATTCAGGGAAGACTGATTTACGTTAAAATATATAAAGCATCTGTGCAGTAGTTTGAGCCCTTCACAGTATTCTCGAGCAGGAAGTTGGTACCCACATCTTCCACCTTTGAGAAAATATTTGGCTGCTTGCAATTTCAGAGGGGCGAGCCTCTGGCACGGTGGTGAAGTCATAGCTTGGGACATCTGCCTCCCGAGTGCCTGGTTCAGGCCCCACCTCTGCTTCCCTGTTCTAGCTTCCTGCTAGCACGCACCCTGCGAGGAAAACAAGTGGTGGCTGAAGTGTTTGGGTTTCCCTCACACACGTGGAAGACCCTGGCTTCGGCCTGGCATGGCCCTGACTGCTGGCATTTGGGAAATGAACCAAAAGGTGGAACATTGCATCTGTTTGTCCCAGCCTGTTAGATAAAACATAAATAAAAGTTTAAACCTGTTTTTTCAAAGGAGGTCTCTTGAGAATGTAAAGTGGAAGTGAAATTCGGGCTTCCCGTGGCCCTTCATCCTTTAACGTACATTCCTGAACCCTGGCTTTGTTAGGGCGCGTGGCAGAGACCACAGAAGGTGCCGAGCCAGGAACGCAGTCTGCAGAGATGAGCAGGTGTTGGGGATGGAACTGTCTCCAGTGACTGCTGCCCGTCAGCTCAGGGAGAGACTCTGACTTGTAGGAGCATGGTTGTGAGCCAGGGCGTTCGTTGGTGGGGGCCGTGTATGGGTGTCTCCATTTTAGCTAACAAAGATGGAGGTAAAGCTAGCCGGCTTTGTTTCTCTTTTTTAAAGATTTATTTATTTATTGGAGAGGCAGAGTTAGAGACAGGGAGAGACAGAGAGAGAGGTCTTCCATCCACTCGTTAACTCCCCAAATGGCCACAAGGGCTGGAGTTGTGCCAGGCTGAAGCCAGGAACCGGGAGCTGCTTTTGGGCCTCCCACGTGGGTGCAGGGGCCCAAGCACTTGGGCCATCTTCCTCTGCTGCTTTCCCAGGCACATTAGCAGGGAACTGGGTCGGAAGTGGAGCAGCAGGGACTCAAACCTGTGCCCATGTGGGATACTGGTGCTGCAGACAGGGGCTTCGTCTGTGCCGCGTGGGCAGGATGCTTCTCTGAGGTGCACATCCCATCATCAGGATGGGAGTTGAGCTGCCTCCCGCTCCAGCCTCACGGTCAGAAATCATCATACCACTTTGAAAATAGCTTCTGTCTCCTTATCTCCTCACTGCTTCATTAACGCACTGAAGTCATTCCAAGATAGGCAGGCTTGACAGCTACGGTGTCGGTCCAGATGCCCACATCCCACCTTGGAGTGCCTGGTGTGGTACCAGACTCAGACCGTGGACTCCAGCTTCCTGCGATGGGGGCTCTACTAGTGGTCTCCTGACCCCCACATGGGAGAACTGGAATGAGCTCCTGTGCTGGCCCAGCCTGGGCTGTCACGGGCATATGGAGAGTGAACAAGTGGAAGGCAGTGTGCATGCACTCTCTCCAAGTTTAAGAAAACAAAATTAAAAATATTACTCTGAGAGTTATGCCAAAGGTTTAAATCTGTTAGAAAAAGTACCTGAGGATAACAGCGTAAATCATCGCGTGTGTGTCTGATGTGAATGGAATGTAAATTTTATCTAATCCAGTTACTTACATGACTAATCCAAAATAACCCTTTAAATATTTGAATTTAAGCATTTTATCATTTTCGTAACTCACTGGAGCTTCTTGCTTGTGTGTGTAGGGAAGGTGGGCGTCTGTAACAGACTTTCTCCTGTGCAGGCTGCCGACTTCTCGGTATTGCTCTGTGTAGATGGTCGTTACCTGTCCTGATCTTACAGGTGGGGAAGCAGAGACCTAGTGCGGTTAGACAGCTTGTCACTGACGGGGGCTGCGGTCAGAACGAAGCACCTGCTTTGCCTGCTTTTCCCACAGATGGTCCTTGCTTAATGTATATGCTTAACAAAGTTCTTCCCAACTCAAATATGTGTAGGCTGGTAAAGGGATATATTAGGCATTTTGAAATAATTTGTTCCACGTTAATTTTATAACTCAGAAAAGTTTGGCTTGATCAGATCTAAGTAGAAGTCCATATTTTGTCTGAGACTTTGATTACTTATATATGTGTATTTCAGTATTGTCTTTGCCAAAAGAAATTTTTTTAAAGATTTATTTATTTCAGAGTTATAGAATAGGGAGAGGGAAAGAGAGAGAGATCTTCCATCTGTTGGTTCACTCCCCAGATGGCTACAGTGGCCAACACTAGCCAGGCTGAAGTCAGGACCTTATTCCAGGTGTCCTGTGTGAGTGACAGGGACCCAAGTACCTGGCCCATCTTCTGCTGCTTTTCCCAGGCCATTCTCAGGGACTGAATTGAAAGTGGGGCATCTGGGACATGAACTGGCCACCCCATGGGATGCTGGCATTGCAGATGGCAGCTTTAAACACTCTACCACATATTGGTCCCAAAAGAAACATTTTAATTCCATTTTCCACACTTTCTGAAGTTCTGTTATATAAGACACACCGTTATTTTGCATACTGCCAAGACAAAGTATTGTCAATTAAACTTGACTATAATAGCTCTTTTAGACTTTAAAATTTAGGTGTCGGTTTTAAGGTTACTTTTGTACATGTTTGATTTATGTAAAACAAGTAGTTTCAGATATTCCTATAACTTCATCTTCAGAGTCTCTCCTGATTCAGTTTTGGAATCTAAAATTGATGGCCAAATCTTTTACTCCTATATTATCTTTTGTGCCATCAACAACAGTGGTACAGTGTTTCTTTAAGAACACCTCTGCTCTTGTCTGATTTTCTTCTCAGCCAATGTTTATTAAAAGCTTTAGCACTTAAATTCATTTCAGTTCTAAGCACCATGTGCCCCAGAATATGACCGAGTGAGTTCCAGTTCACGCAGAGCCTGCCTTCAAAGCTCTATCAGCCAGCAGATGTCTTCATCGGGTCAGCCAAGCCATCCGTTTCTGTGCTGTGTGTCAGTCCACAAATGCCAGGCTGTGTGCAAAGATGATGGATTATGTGGCAGGGAGACAGCGACATCTGAGATGGAAAATAAGACTTGCAGATTATCGAGGCTTACATTAAAAAAAAATAAATAAACAACACAGGTCAGAGGAGGCGGTGCTCAGAAGCAGGTGCCAGTGGAGAACTACAGAACAGAACATGCTGAACGGGGGAAAGCGGAACCCAGGAGTCACCTGGAGAGTGCATTAATGAGTGCCAAAATGCAGTAAGCCGTCAGAGGCATCCTGTGGAGCAGGTAGGCGAGTTGGGGCTTTGCGTTACACCTCCCAGGAGACAAAGTCCACGGGACTGGGTTGTGGTGCCGTTGGCATCCAGCGTCATAGCAGGGTTCAAGTCCCTGCTGCACTGCTTCCAATCCAGCGCCCTGCTACCGTGCCCTGGAAGGTAGCAGAAAATGCCCCAAGTGCTTGGACCCTGCGTGGGGTTTCTGACTCCTGGCTTCGTTCTCAAAGCCCTGTCTCAGCCATTTAGGGAGAGAACCAGCAGATGGAAGATCTCCTTATGTCTTTCACTCTGCCTTTCAAATAAATAAAATGTTTAAAAAAAATCCTTTTGTATTCTACGTTGTTTGACAAGGCAGAAACCCACACTTACAGTCCTTTTACCAATATGTGTTATTTATAAACAATGAAAGGTTACTCTGTCTATTCAGTAGGGATTTCTTTACTTTCTTTTTTAATTGACTATTTATTTGAAACACAAAGCAACCGAGGAAGAGGAAGAAGAGACAGTGATATCTTCCCCCCTCTGGTTCACTACTCAGACAGCTGCAAAGCCAGCTTTGGGGTAGGCTGTGGCCAGAAACCTGCAACTGCAACTTGGTCTCCCACGTAGCTGGAGGGAGCCCACACCTTCTGGCCGTCACTGCTGTGTTCCCAGAGGTATTGGTAGGCAGCTGTGTCAGAAGGGGGATAAGCCAATCCCCGGAAGAGAAATACCTTATGTTTTCCCTGATCTGTGGTTAACTAACAGAGCACCGAAAATGTGATGCCTAGGAGTGAATTTGACATTTTGAGCTTCGATGATTGTTCACAGCCCTGAACACTGTTTGTTTTTTTTTTTTTTTTCTTGTGGATATTTGTTGACCTCTTTAGTTAGTGCAGGGTTAATTTTTTTTAAAATTAAGGATTTATTTATTTGAAAGGCAGAGTTACAGAGAGGCAAAGACAGAGAGAGAGAAGAGAGATCTTCCGTCGACTGGCTCGCTCCCTGGATGGCTGCAAACTGAAGCTGGGCCGATGCAAAACCAGGAGCTTCTTCCGGGTCTCTCATGCGGGTGCAGGGACCCAAGGACTTGGGCCATCTTCCACTGCTTTCCCAGGCCGCAGCAGAGAGCCGGATCGAAGTGCAGCAGCTGGGACTGGAACTGGTGCCCATATGGGATGCTGGTGCTGCAAGTGGCAGTTTGACCTACTCTGCCACAGCGCCAGCCCTGTAGGGCTAATCTTACGAGTTTAAAGCTGATCATCCTAAAAATTAAGAGAGGGATCAGGAGAGGAAAGAGGAAGAAGAAGGGTTAGAGCATGGCCGGGAGGGGGTGGGAGTTCACTGTGCTCCTAAACCTGTATACGTGAAACACAGGAACTTGGTGTACCTTAAATGAAATTAAAAAAGACAGCTGGCACTGCAGCTGGCAGCCCAGTAAGGGAAGCTGCCTTTGCCAGCAGTGCCTTACCATCCCTGGGCCACAGCACTGGCTTTGGGACTTCCTTCCTTTACAGGGATAATTTAAACTTTAAGAAACAACAGTTCAGACCGTAAACTGTAGAAGATACTGGTAGACCCTAAGTAGAGCTAGTGTGGACCAACATGCTGATATGAAAGCACGTAGCCCAGAAAGTGGCCCAGCAGTGGGTGTGAGTCAGAGTTGATGGTTTCTGTGTCACAGTTAAGTGAGGAGACAGTTTGGGCCAGTGCTGTGGTGTACTGGGTAAAGCCGCTGCCTGCAGGGCCGGCACCCTTGTGAGTGCCGGTTCACGTCCTGGCTGCTCCGCTTCTTTTTTTTTTTTTTTTTTTTTTTTTTGACAGGCAGAGTGGATAGTGAGAAAGGGAGACAGAGAGAAAGGTCTTCCTTTTGCTGTTGGTTCACCCTACAGTGGTCGCCACGGCTTGGCGCGCTGCGGCCGGCGCACCGCGCTGATCCGAAGGCAGGAGCCAGGTGCTTCTCCTGGTCTCCCATGTGGGTGCAGGGCCCAAGCACTTGGGCCATCCTCCACTGCACTCCCGGGCCACAGCAGAGAGCTGGCCTGGAAGAGGGGCAACCGGGACAGAACCCGGCGCCCCGACCGGGGCTAGAACCCGGTGTGCTGGTGCCGCAAGGCGGAGGATTAGCCTAGTGAGCCGCGGCGCCGGCCTACTCCACTTCTGATCCAACTCTCTGCTATGGCCTGGGAAAGCAGTAGAAGATAGCCCAAGTCCGTGGGCCCCTGCACCCGCATGGGAGACCTGGAAGAAGCTCCTGGCTTCTGGCTTCTGATCAGCTCAGTTCTGGCCGTTGTGGTCATTTGGGGAGCGAATCAGTGAAATGGAAGACCTCTCTGTCTCTCTCTGCCTCTCCTTCTCTCCCTTGTAACTCTTTGAAATAAATAAATTTTTTTTAAAAAAGATGTATTATAAAATAAAAGTGAGGAGACAGTCTCACAGGCAGGTCCCCAAGACAGAGCCTCACTGTGGAGTGCTTTCACAGTCAGAGATCGACCTCACCGCATTACAGAGTAATGCTGAGAACAAAAGCCTGCCCAACCTATTTTTAAATCCTCTTTACAAAGATTATCTGAATATTTTCCGTTAATTCTATATAATTAACATGGTTAGAAAGTGCGTGCAAAGCGTTGTAAAGACTGATGATGGCTCCTGGCCCGGAGGCCCGGAGGGAGGCGGCTTCCGCTCCCAACGCGGCCATTCGCTCTCAGGCTAAGCAAGTGCACTGCCCGTGTGTTAGTCTCTGGCTTTGTTTTGCAGTTCTTTGAAGTATAATCTTTTTTTTTTCTTTCTTGATTTTACATGACTAACTTAGTGAAGTTTAATCGTTGCTCATAAACTTTGATCTTAGATAAAGGAAAACTGTAAAATTCCAGTTTCAGGAACCTTTCAAATCATGTGTTGGGGGTGTTTTGAATTCTCTGTGGATTCGAGGCCAACAGGAAGCCAGCTGGTCCTTTTTGAAGGAAAACTTGACTGGACAGAAGAACTGTCTCGCCCTCCTCCTGGCGTTCAGCAATGAGATCACACTGGTCTCTCAGTCTCTGTGAATCCCTGCTGTCTCCAAGCAAACCGTTTAGTGATTTCTCTGTGAACAGTCGGCTTGAGGTAAAACTAAGCCTATATAAAAAGGAACCAAACTGACGGAGAACCCCAACATTTATTAGGATTCCTGACGTGTGCGATGCTGACTTACAATCTGGGTATCAGAAGTAATCCCAAGGCGTTGATGACTGTTGGAGATCCTGGGGCCGGAAGCTGCTATCCTGAGCTGAAGATGAAGATGAAGAGGGACACTTGGCTCCTCACAGTGTGTGAGGTGTTAGTGTGTGCTTGTGTGTGTGTGTGTACGGACGGAGCGCAGCTTCCTTCAGGATACTCTTTGTAAGCTAAAATGATATAAACAGGTAGGGTATTCTAGTAGGAACATTTCTGTACTCGATGGTGAGAGGAATATAAGAAGCTTCTGAGAAAACAGTGAAAACGTATTTATGTAAAAAAAAAAAAAAAAAAAAAAAAAAAAAAAAACAACCAAAAACACAAACCATGTTCTTTCCCAAGTGTTCTTCACATTGTGTTCCAGAAAGACAGTTCCTGAAAAGAGAGCTTACAAAGTAGAGGAAGCAAGAATGCTCTCTAAAAGATTCAGATTTACCAACAAAGATAAGAGCTTGGTTCGTACTGCAAACATAGCTTCAACAGCACACATTGACGTGCTTTGAGTCCAACCTGAGAAAACGCAGAAACAAAGCCCTGCGTGGCGCTGCTGTCCTGCCGCCCTCACTCCAGGGCTGCCAGGTCTCGGTGGTCGGGATTGACTGGGCCCACACGATGCGGGGAATCTTTGAGTTGACATCTCTCGCTGTTGTTGTGTTAGCGCAGTGAGCCGGCTCTGGGGGCTCGGCAGAGTGCGGAAGATGAGTGAGGGTCCATCGGATGGTCCGTGGCCCGCCCACTTTCACTATTTAGTGCATTAGGGACTCCAGACAGGTTCATGGAAGTGAAGTGGACACGTTGTGGTGTGTCAGGACTTGGCACTCAGCTGCTGTTTATCCTGATACGGAGGTTTTGCTTCTGCCTCGACCCACTCTGTGTCTCGGTGTCCCTTCCTTTCTGCTTGCCTGCTTCTGTAACCCCTCGGCCCATCTACTGCTCCCACCCCTCTGAGTAGCCAGTTTCCTGTCCTCCTCCTCTTTGCTGTCTTATCTGGGGCTCAGCGTTCTGCTTCCTGCCCACCCAGGCTCTTCTCGGGCCAAGAAATACAGACTTGGATGGACGGGCTCACAGAAGGCTTTCTGCCTGGCTTTCCGGTCTGCTGCTGTGAGCATCTGGAGTGCTCATAAGGCTTCCTTGTTGCTGTTCTGTGGAGGTTGTAATTTATTAAAAGCTGAACTGTGGTTTACATCGCAGCGAGATCTCTCTCGAGTGCGCAGCTCTGAGTTTTGGCAAATGCGGAGGAGAGAGGAGCGCAGGCACTCGCACGTGCGCTCGTGTTCTCGGCCGGACAGCCCCTCTCCTCAGCCCAGACAACCCTCTGGTGACCACTGATCAGTTTCTGTCTCTGCAGTTTTACTTTTCCCAAAATGTCACAGAAATGGAACCATACAGTGTGCAGTATGATTTTTAGTTGTGTTAAAACACACTTTCAAAGTCTTCTAGATTAACCATTTTTAAATGTTCAGTAGTATTAAGTACATTCACATTGTCGTGGAATCAATCTCTCAAACTATTGCAAAACTAAACCTTGGACCCCTTTGAAAAACAAGTCCCAGGGCCGGCGCTGTGACTTAGTGGGTAAAGCCCCTGCCTTCAGTGCCAGCATCCCGTACGGGCTCTGGTTCAAGTCCTGACGTCTCCACTTCTGATCCAGCTCTCTGCTGTGGCTTGGAAAAGCAGTAGAAGATGGCCCAAGTCCTTGGGCCACTAAACCCGCATGGGAGACCTGGAGGAACCTCTAGGCTCCTGGCTTCAGATTGGCTCTTGAGGCCATCTGGGGAGTGAATCAGCAATGGAAGACCCCTCTCTGTCTCTCTGCCTTTGCCTCTCAAATAAATCTTTAAAAAAACAAACAAAAAAAACAGATCCCCATTCCTGCAGGCCCAGCCCCTGGCAGCCACCCTTCTGCTTGGTGGCCCTGTAGATCTGACCACTCTGGGTGTCCCATGTAAGTGAAATTCCACAGTACTTGTCTCTTTGAAACTAATTTATCCTGCTTAGTGTAATGTCTCAGGGTTCATGCACGTTGAGGCATGAATTTCCTCCCGTTTTTAGGCTACTATTCGTTTCATGTTTGTATATGCCAGATTTTGTTTATTCAGATGTCTGTTGGTGGACGCTTGGATTGCGCTTACATGTTGGCTTTTGTGAGTAGTGCTGCATGGCCGTAGATGTTCTCCATCTCCTCGAGGCTCTGCTGTCACTCCCTCTGGGTGTGTACCAACAAGTGGAGTGGCTGGATCACATGGTAGCGATCTTTCTAGTTCTTGAGGAACTGCCGTCCTGTCTTCCACAGTCCCGCACGTGCCTTGCTACCAGCAGTGCACAACGTTCAGTTTTGAATGTTGCTCATTCTGATGTGTGTGAGGTAGCATCATTGTGGTACTGATTTGTATCTTCCTGGCGATCAGTGATTCTGAGCACCAACTTCTTTTGGGTGTTTGCATATCTTCCGTGGAGAAATGCCTGTTCAAGCCCTTTACCCAAGTTTTTGATCATTGTTCTCGCTGAGTTGTAGGAGTCTGCTTCCCGTATCAGATAAATTATTTGAGAATATTTTCTTCCATTTGGTGGGTTGCCTTTTCACTGTACTGCTTGTGTCCTTTAACTCAGAAGTTTTAAAGTTTTATGTAGTTAATTCATCTGGTTTTCCTTTCTCTTGCCTATGCTTTTAGTGTCATATCCAAGAGATTTTTGCACATTCAGTGTGACGAAGCTGATTCCCTGTGTTTTCTTCTGTGGTTTTATAGTTTTAGCTCTTACAGTTAGACCTTTGGTCCATTTTGAGTTAATTTTCTTTTATGTTGTAAGGTAAGGACCCAGCTTAAGTTTCTTGAATCTGAATATCCAGCTTCCCCAACATCATTTTTTAAAAAACATTTTATTTATTTGAGAGGTAGAGTTACAGACACAGAGGGACAAAGAGAAAGGTCTTCACTCCCCAGATGGCTGTAATGGCCGGAGCTGAGCGGATGTGCAGCCAGGAGCTTCTCTGTGTCTGCCATGCAGGTGCAGAAACTCCAGCACTTGGGCCATCTTCCATTGCTTTCCCAGGCACATAGCAGGGAGCTGGATTGGAAGTGGAGTTACAGTCAGAGGGAGAGACCGAGGAAGATCTGTCCCTGGTTCACTCCTCAAATGGCCGCAACAGCCAGAGCTTTGCCGATCTGAAGCCAAGAGCCAGGAGCTTCTTCCAGGTCTCCCACGCACGCAGTTACAGGGGACCAAACACTTAGGCCATCTTTCACTGCTTTCTCAGGCCATAGCAGAGAGCTGGAAAGGAAGTGGAGCAACTGGGACTAACACCGGTGCCCATATGGGACGCCTTAGGCCGAGGCTTAGCCTGCTATACCACAACGCTGGCCCCTCCAGCATCATTTGTTAAAAAGACTGTCCTTTCTCCATTATGTAGTCTTGGAACCCTTATTGAAAATCAGTTGGCCATATATGTGAGAGTTTATTTCTGAATTCTCTGTAATGTTGGTCTGTAATGTTGTTTTGATTACTGTAGCTTTGTATCATGTTTTGAAATCAAAGTATGAGTACTCCAACTTTATTCTTCTTCAAGATTACTGATCTATGAAAGACAGAGATGGAGATCTTATATCCATTAAGGTCATTCCCCAAATGGTCTTCATAGCCAGGTCTGGGCCAAGCTGACGCTAGGAGCCAGGGACTGCATCCGAGTCTCCCACGTGGGTGGCAGGGGCCCCAGTACTTGGGCCGTTGGTCTCTGCCTTCCCAGGCATGTTATCAGGAGGCTGAATCAGCAGAATAGCCGAACTCAGGCTAGCCCTCGGACAGAGGTGAGATGCTCTCACAGGGGTGCCACTGTCACATGCGGCGGTTTACCCCGCTGTGCCACATGCTAGCAACATGGGATGGGTTTTTATTTATTTCTGCAAGAAATATAATTGAGATTCTGGTAGGAGTTACAGTAAGTGTGCAGATGCTCTGGACAGTATTGACATCTTCACAATACAAAGTCTTCCAGGCCAGGGCTGTGGGATATCTTCCCACTGTTTTGTGTTTCTTTTACTTTCTTACTGCAGTGTTTGTTTTTTTTTTTTTATTTTTTTTTATTTTTTAGCATACAGGTCTTTCACTTCCTTGGTTAAGTTTACTCCTAAGTGTTTTGTCCTGTTTGATGCTACTGTGGATGGAATTGTCCATTTAATTTCCTTTTAGGTTGTCCATTGTTCATCCGTGTATTCAGCTGGCCCTTGTAGTAATGATTTTGTGTGTGGCAGCTCTGCTGAACTCACCTGGTTCCAACAGTTTTCTTGTAGGTGCTTCAGGGTTGTCTAGTATAAACCACGTCATCCACAGATAGAGAGAACTGTTACCTCTTTCTTTCCAAGTTGCATGTCTTTTATTTCTCTTTCTTATCTAACTGATCTGGCTAACAATTTTAATACCATGTTGAGTCTGAAGTGGCTACAGCACGCCATCCTTGTCTTGTTCCTAACCCAAGGGGAAGGCTTGCAGTCTTTTACCACAAGTCTGTTAGTGTGGGCTTTTTACGTGTGATTTTTATTGTGTGGGGTTTCCTTTGGTGCCTAGTTGATTGAGTATTCTCATCAGGAAAGAGCATTGAACTTTTGTCAAATGCTGATCTCTTTTTCCCCCTTCATTCTGTTTATATGCTATATCACAGTGATTTAAAGTTTTTTAAAAGTTTTTTGAGAGGCAGAGCACACGCACACACACACACGCACACACACAGCCCTCCTATCTGCTGGCTCACTCCTAAATGTCTGTAATAGCCCTGGACTGGGCCACAGGCCAAAACCAGGAGCCAGTAACCCAATCCAGGTCTCCCATGTGTGTGGCAGGAACCCACTAACTTTTTTTTAAAAAAAAGATTTATTTATTTATTTGAAAGGCAGAGTTACAGAGAGGCAGAGAGAGAGAGAGGTCTTCCATCTGCTGGTTCACTACCTAGCTGGCCGCAATGACCAGAGCCAGGCTGATCCAAAGCCAGGAGCCTTCTCTGGGTCTTCTACATGGGTGTAGGGGCCCAAGGACCTGGGCCATCTTCTACTACCTTCCCAGGCCACAGCAGAGAGCGGGATGGGAAGTGGAGCAGCCGGGACTTGAACCAGCACCCACATGGGATGCCGGCACTGCAGGTGATGGCCTCACCCACTGTGTCCCAGCGCTGGCCCCCCAAGGGCCATCTTAACAGCTGTATGGAACACCTGCCCCATATTGATTTTTATGTGCTGACCCATCCTTACATTCCAGCATCTAATTTTTTAAAATAGTAAAACCACATAACGCCTGTTAAAATACAAAACCTCAAAGAAGTTTTTAACATTGCGAAGTTCCTTTCACCAATTTAAAGTGATCTAAGATTTTGGTGTTACATCTAAAAAATCTGCCTAACTGAAGAGCACAAAATTTTTTTGTATTTTTTTTCTTGAAGTTCTGTGGTTTCATATTTTGTAGGAGTTTCATATTTTTTTGTTAATTTGTGTAGGATATGAGATACAGGTTAGCATTTTTTATAGGTCATCCAGTTGCTGCAGCACTATTTCACCTTATATTGGAAGGAAGTGTCCTTTGTGCAGAATTGTGGTTGAGTTTACTCTCAGCATTGTGGCTCCATCGTCTCCTGGATTGCACATTTTGTGGGGACAAGCTCACTGTAGTCGTAGGTGTTTTTAGACTTTCTGGATCTGTAGTTCGATGGTTTTTGTTACTTGATCTGTTTTCAGGGTCACTGTGCAGCTGTGTCGGGGTCACGGACTCTGTCAGAGTCGTTCTCCGTCTGTTACCTGTTTGTCGCCAGGATGTTCGTTGTACTCCTCCTTGTAGTTCCCACTGCTCTACTGGAATCCATTCTTCCCAGGACAGTGTCCTGGTTTTCCAGGAAGACTTTTAACAAAATAGCCAGCATCGATGAGTAGGAGTTTGTGCATTGCTGTCTCTCTTAACAATGAGGAGTTTCTCTCCTTGCTTTTTAGTATATCATAAAGATTTTGTTGTTGTTGTTGGGGCCTGTGTTGTGGCAGAGTTGTTTTTTTTAAAAGGATTTATTTGTTTTACTTGAAAGTCAGAGTTACACAGAGAGAGAAGGAGAGGCAGAGAGCTGGAGCTGCACCAGTCTGAAGCCAGGAGCCAAGGGCTTCTTCCGGGTCTCCTACGCAGGTGCAGGGGCCCAGGGACTTGAACCATCTTCCACTGCTTTCCCAGGCCATAGCAGAGAGCTGCATTGGAAGTGGAGCAGCCGGGATTTGAACCGTCACCCATACGTGATGCCAGCACTGCAGGCGGCGGCCCCACCCACTATGCCACATCGCCGGTCCCAGCATGGTGTGTTAGAAAGCTGCTGCCTGTGATGCTAGCATCCCCTATGAGCACTAGTTTGAGTCCAGGCTACTCCACTTTATTTTTTTTTTTAATATTTTACTTATTTATTTGAGGGACAGAGTTACAGAGAGAAAGGTGTCTTCCATCATATGGTTCAGTCCCCAAATGGCTGCAGTGGGCCAGAGCTGGGCCGATCCGAAGCCAGGAGCCAGGAGCTTCTTCCAAGTCTCCCACGTGGGTGCAGGGGCAGAAGCACTTGGGCCATCCTCTTCTGCTTTCCCAGGCTGTTGGCAGGGAACAAAGACTCGAACTGGCACCTACATGGGATGCTGGTGCTGCAGATGGAGGCTTAACCTACTATGTCACAGCACTGGCCCTTGTACATGTCTCTTCGAGACTTACTTTTAATGTCTTCCATCCGTGGCTCATAGAGTTTATGGATGCGGAACCCATGCATATGAAGAGCTGGTTTTGTTTCCTCTGGGAAGTGGTTATGACTCTTCTGCTGGGTTGTAGCTTAGTTAAATCATTCTTAGGAGTTGAACAGAGTTTGGGTTCCATTTTTGCTTTCCTCACCTTTAATCAGAACAAATCAAGCACGACGTGGTGCTAGAATTGGGGCTGCTTTGCTGAGCTTTGGTCTTTCGAGTGCTTGTGCCTCGGAGGAGGTTCTCACCATACTCTTCACCCTCCCACCGTGGTAAAGGGCGGGGTGGGATTCTCTGTTCTCCTTGAGCAGTCTTGGGTAGGCCATGGCTCCCAGGGTCTCAGAGTTGAGGCTGGCGCAGTGGCCCTGTCCCCTCCCAGTACCAGGCAAGTTCAGCTTTGTGCATTTGAGGGCTTTGTGCAAGAGTCCCCTGCCCCTCTCCCAGAGTCCCAGAGTTCTGTTCTCTCTGCCCAAGCCACAGGGTGTCTGCCTGTGTCTGTGAAAGTGGAGGTGTTACAGCCAGGGGCAGGCCCCTTCTCCCAGTAGCTCGGGCTTTTGCTACGTGGACAAAAAGAATCCTGGCCAGGCTTCTTGGCCTTCACACAGCATCGGCCTCTCCCCGGTACAGGACCCCCCTGTAGTCTTAATGCCTACGGTCTTTCTCCTGGCCACTTGGCAGAAGTCTGTGGTAAAGAACCTGCAAGAAGCTGCAGACTCCCCTGTGTCTGCGGCACCCAGGGATCTGAGACACATTTTGGATGACCATCCGCCTCACCTCAAATACCATCCCAAGCACAAAATTGGGAAATTCTCTCTCTCTTTTTAAAAAATATTTGTTTTACTTATTTGAAAGACAGAGTTAGAAAGGAGAAACAGAGAGGAGACTGTCCAGCTATTGGTTCACTCCCCAAATGGTGCAATAGCCAGGCCAGAGCCAGGCGCTTCATCCTGGTCTCCCCTGTGGGTCCAGGGGTCCAAGCACTTGGGCCATCTTCTGCAGCTTTCCCAGGCACATTAGCACAAAACTGGATTGGAAGTGGAGCAGCCAAGATTTGAACCAGTGCCCGTATGGGACGCTGGTGTTGCAGGCAGCGGCTTAACCCACTTGTTCTGCAATGTGGGCTCCTTGAAATTACCATGACACAGGTAGATGGGTAGTATGGCTGGTTTTACCGTTAGTGTGCAGTATGTTTTATTTCAAGATTTTCCATGAGTTGCATCTTAACTTGAGCCTTCTGGAGTCTAAATGTCAGCCAAATATGAAAATAAAGGAAAATCCTAGGGTGAATTTGAAGAATGTGCCAGTCTGCTTGAAATTCATGCTTCAGTTTTCACATCTTTATGTGTTTGCCGTGGTGTTCCAGCTACCTAGGTCAGGCAGTCCAGATCTTGACTGACCACTTTATTTGACCTGATAAAGATGGAGGATCAAGTTATTAGACAGCTGGCCCAGGGTCACCAGGTAATTATTTTTCAAATAATTGTGATATAAGCCAAGTTCTAAAATCGTTAATGGATTTTGATACCTGTAGACTATAATATGAAACCTTAGAGAAATAAAATATTAAACACCCCCATTTTTTGTTCTTCCTCATGCTGTTAAGACCTGCAGTGATCCATCTTATTTTTAATTGTATAATTTTGACAAATGGGTTTTAGAACAAAATCTACAAAATCATTTTTCTTCTCTTTAATTTTTAAAGGGGTGTGATATTTGCATATATTAAGTATTGAAATTGTTCAGTAAGATTTCAGTTGTAAGACTGAAGGGCCTGTTTAAACGAAACGTCTCTGTGTCGGGGAAAACTGGTAGCCGGCCCGAGACGTCTGCAGTTCAGAGCCGGAGAATCAGTGCAGCTCTGCCCAGCAAATCCACATCTGGACTTCTTCCTACCAAGGAAGAATTAGAAAAAGGTTTCTTTCTGAAGGTAGAAGTGGTTGTTAAATTAGCAGTTTACCGTTGGATTTTTGTCCCTTCACATTCGGGTGAGATTTTCTCACTATAAGCTTGAGCAACGTTTTTAAGTTTCCATTTTCAACCAGTTTTGTTCCTAACAGAAGTGACAAAGCCTCTCAGAGTCCCTGCAGAGCCTCCGCTCCGCTCTGCTCCCCCGGTAGCATCATGGGTGGCATAGCCAGTTACCACGGCCAGATCAGCAGAGGCGCCGCCCCGCATGGCCTGTGTCGCCTCTCCCTGGTCTGCTCCAGGCTGCGCCTCGGTCTGCTCTTTCCTTTCGTCGTCTTCGCCTTCTGAAGTTTCGGTTGGCTGTTCTGCAGTTTTCCTCCCTTCAGGTTGACAGGATGTTTGCTCATTACCCATTTCTGGCGGGAGTGCGACAGAGAGGCTGTTACGCTCTGCTGTGTGCATCAGATACGGGATGCATGAAGCTTGTGTCATTGCGTGATGGGCTTTAGAAGTTTGATGGCCGCGGTGCTCGGGACACGGTGGCTCACTTCGGAGTGCCTGGATCGTGTCCCACCTCTGCCACAGCTTCTGACTGAGCTTCCTGCTAGTGGACACTCTGACGGGCCACGGGTAATGGTGAAGTACTTGGGTCCCGTCAGCCACACGGGAAACCCAGATGGAATTTCAGACTCCAGGTGTGAGCCTGGGTGCGCCGCCTGTTGTTGAGAGAATTGCCAGGTGGAACATTGATCTCTCCCTTGCTCGGCTTTTCAAATGAATAAAAATAAATAACTGAACTTTAAAAAGAAAATTTGATAGCAACTGTGCTTTCTTTTATATAGTATATATTGAAATGACTGTATAATATCCAACAAAACATTGGGCCTGTGATGCAAATGACTTAGCAAACATAAAGTGGTGATTTAAAAGCATCACTGTTTAGGTAATGAGATAGGATTAGTGGAATTTGATGAACTGAAATGAACTGTTCAATTATGAGAAAGAGAAGCAACCTTTCAAGCCGGAAGTGAAACAATTCTTTGTTCACCAGAGAGTTAATGACCAGGAGAGGGGTCCTCCCATCGGAGAGAATTGTCTCTGTAATAGAAACTTGTGTTGGTGGACATGCTCTTTTCTACGTGGCTTAAATGTCAGAACATTAAATGAAGAGAAAGCTGATTGCGTTTAGTCTTCTATAAATGATGCTGGAATTAAGTTAGAAACTAAGGTTTTGGTAGATTCAGCATACTGTATGAAGTCTGTTCATCTCCACAACTTTTTGTGTTTGGGGCGTTTTAAAATTCTGAGTAAGATGAAATAACTTCAAAATAAATAATTTCAAAGAAATAACTTCAAAAGAAATACCAGGGCCGACATTGTGCAGTAGCAGGGTAAGCCTCCAGCTGCGGTGCCGGCATCCCACATGGGTGCTGGTTCAAGTCCCGGCTGCTCCACTTCTGATGAAGCTCCCTGCTAACGTGCCTGGGAAAGCAGTGGCGGATGGCCCAGGTGCCTGGCCCTTGGCTGTGCACGGGGAAGACCTGGATGAAGCCCCCGGCTTCTGGCTGTGGCCTAGCCCAGCCGTCGCTGTTGCTGCCATTTGAGGAATAAACCAGCAGGTGGAAGATCTTTGTCTTTCCTCCTCTCTCTGCAACTCTGCCTTTCAAATAAATTTTTAACAAAAGAAAGAAATACTATAATACATAATACATTTAAGCATATTTTTCGTTAAGGAATGAGATTGTATTTCAGGCTTTGTTAGGCCTAAAAATCTAGTACATTGTTAGGTTTTATTTTAGGTTTGATAGATGTTTCTGAGGATGTAATTTTTTAAATTTATTTATTTGAAAGGCAGACTTACAGAGAGGCAGAGGCAGAAAGAGAGAGAGAGAGAGAGAGAGAGATCCTCCATCTGCTTGTTCACTCCGCAAATGGCCGTAATGGCCGAAGCTGGTTGATCCGAAGCCAGGAGCCAGGAGCCTGTTCCAGGTCTCCAGTGTGGGTGTCGGGGCCCAAGCACTTGGGCCATCCTTACTGCTTTCCCGGGTCCATTAGCAGGGAGCTGGATCAGAAATGGAGCAGCCCGGACTTGAACTGGCGCCCACATGGGATGCTGGCACTGCAGGTGACGGCTTTAGCTGCTGCGTCCCAGCACCAGTCCCTCTGAGGACGCCACTTTAACTCTCAGAGAAAATGAGCAGATCCACGTGTCTGCCCTGTTGGAGGTCAGAACCTTTCCACGTTACTCCTGCCAGGAAAAACATTTGTTGTTTTTTGTATTTTGGAGTTTTCCTCAAAAAAAATTCTTAGATTATAGACCCTGTGATAGGACTAGTACTGCAGGATTCAGTGTAATGGGGAACCTTTTCTCTGTATTTTAGTTCAGCGATCAGCAAACACTGGGAGGCTGAACTGGCTACCCTCAAAGGAAACAATGCCAAGCTGACCGCGGCCCTGTTGGAGTCCACGGCCAACGTGAAGCAGTGGAAGCAGCAGCTCGCGGCCTATCAGGAGGAGGCAGAACGCCTGCACAAGCGGGTAAGCCGGGGCTGGGTCCCAGGACCCTGGGGCTCCTAGAGGAGAGGCAGTGTCAATGTAGATCCAGCAGAGGGCCCTCTGGAGCTGCCCACTGACCACCAGGGCCTAGAGGAGTTCATGGGTTCCCTTCCGTGAGTGTGGTTAGGGGAAACATTCCCCATAGTTCATGAAGTCATTGGACGTCAGAAGACATGATCACAAGTTGCATTTGTAGCACCCATTGACTGTGTGATCTGTGTAAGTTATTTCCCTCTCTCAGCTTAGTATTCTCACCTGTTACAGAGTAATACCAGGGGACTTCAGAGAGTTTGGGGGGGGGGGGCAGTTAAAAAATAAGTCTGTTTTGATGCAAAAGATTTTTGAGATGCATGCGTGGTTTTTCATAGCACATATTTTCCATGACACTTTTGAAGACCCTCATAGACAAGTCCTGAGAAAATGAACTGAGACACTAAACGTTACATATTGTACTGACTCCGTGAATCGCAATTACAGTGAGACAGTTAAAAACTTTTTTTGTTAAAAAAAGATTTATTTATTTGAGAAAATTTCATAAGATCAGAGGCAGAGAGAAATGTCTTCCATCTGCTGGTTCACTCTGCAGATGACCGCAGTGGCTAGAACAGGGCCGATCCAAAGCCAGGAGCCAGGAGCTTCTTCTGGGTCTCCCACGCAGGTGCAGGGGCCCAAGGACTTGGGCCATCTTCTACTGCTTCCCCAGGCCATAGCAGAGCGCTGGATTGGAAGTGGAGCAGCTGGGACACGAACTAGTGCCCATATGGGATCTGGGCGCTGCAGACAAAGGCTTAGCCCACTACACCACAGGACCAGCCTCGAGATAGTTAAAAACTTTTATGATTTTATTGTTTTTTAAAGAAGGAGCAGTTTGGAAGTGTGGGTAGAACCTCATTTATATAAAAGTTGGAAGAAAATCAGAAATAGCCAGTACCATGAACATCGGAGTCTAAACAATCCCCTACGAAGAGTTTTTTCATTCAAAGCCTAGAAATACATTGACCCCACAGGAAAGCCGGTACCACTCATTTCCTTTTTGAAAAGGAAGTGAATCCCGTAGACAATAAGGAATGGGCTTAGTAACAAAGTACGGCTTGAGGAGTATAACAGACCAGGGTGACTGGGAAGTATGGGGGAAATGAAGTAGAACGGTAAGGGAGAGTTAGAAGTCTGAGCAAATGTGGTTCCAACCTGCGTCTAAAAAGTCAGCTGTGGGGAAGAAGGGAGGGTGGTGTATACTTGAAGCTTTGCAGTGTAGACGTGAACAGTTTTCCAGGAACAAGGCGACTTGCCTGCCTTGTTGGAAATACACACTGGGCGTCCTGGGCAGTGAGGATGGTTAAGGTGGTTGGGATAATGTGTGCAGACCTAGAAGTTAGATTTGATGTTGTCCAAAAACAGAAAACCAGAACAATGAACCCTTGAAGGTTTTGAGTGGAGAAAGCCTCCCAGTGAAGGAGGACTGTGTTGGCAGTTTGTGGAACAGGTAAGAACAGGAGGAGCATGAGCGCGGCCTCGGGTCCAGGCCAGCTGGAAAGGGGTCTGTACAAGCTCATCAGTGCATAAGTAGGAAGGAAGCAGACGCCGGAGAGGTAGACAAGGAGGTTTTAGGAGAGAACAATACACTGAAAAATACAAGGTGGAGGGATTTGCTGTTTTCTTAGTAGTCCAGAATGGACTGTGTTAAAGTCAACCAAAAATCGAGAGCATGGATAAAGAGCTGTGAGTGTGTGTGTGTGTGTGTGTGTGTGTCTTCTGTCTGCATTAACTCTGCCTGGTATAACTTTCAAGGACACTGCCCCTCTCTGTTCTCAAAAAATATCAAAATGTTATAAAACAGGTAAAAGTTACGTTGTGCTCTGGGCCTTAGTGAATTCTTACTGATTAAAGGACTGTTGTGTCCCTGGAAGAGGCACTGTTCCTCTAAGTCACGGCAGTATCAGGTGATCTAAGTTGTATTTTAAGTATATCTTTTCTTCCAGATTGTCTTACATTTTGGAAAACGTATTTGAAAAACATCTCACTCGTGTGGGACCAGTTTTCAGAACCCGTATTTAATCTGAGTATGTTTTTTTTTTTTTTTTTTTTTTTTTGACAGGCAGAGTGGACAGTGAGAGAGAGAGACAGAGAGAAAGGTCTTCCTTTGCCGTTGGTTCACCCTCCAATGGCCGCCGCGGCCGGCGCGCTGCGGCCGGCGCACCGCGCTGATCCGATGGCAGGAGCCAGGAGCCAGGTGCTTTTCCTGGTCTCCCATGGGGTGCAGGGCCCAAGCACCTGGGCCATCCTCCACTGCACTCCCTGGCCACAGCAGAGGGCTGGCCTGGAAGAGGGGCAACCGGGACAGAATCCGGTGCCCCGACCGGGACTAGAACCCGGTGTGCCGGCGCCGCTAGGCGGAGGATTAGCCTATTGAGCCGCGGCGCCGGCCCGTATTTAATCTGGAGTCTGCAGACGAGGGCAGATGGCCGTGATATTGAACATTTTCTGGAGAAATGTTTAAAGACGGCTTTAATCAGAATCTCTACTTGTTAATCACTGAAGTTTTCCTGGTCTTTCTATGACCAGCATGTAAAGAATTACTGGTCTTCGTTTCCCTTGTTCTAAATTAATATCTTTGAAGAACCTAGTCATTCTGAGTATTTTTCAAAATTAATTTTCAAATATTGGCTCAAAGTTACTTAGTTACCAAGGCTTATATGTCTTCCGCAGGGAGCTCTCTGAAGTTGCCATTTATGTGCCCTGTGTTCTCACTCCTGTTCAGGTTACTGAGCTTGAGTGTGTCAGCAGCCAGGCCAACGCCGTGCACACCCACAAGACGGAGTTAAACCAGACGATCCAGGAGCTGGAGGAGACACTGAAAGTGAAGGAAGAGGTATCTGCTACGTCAGTCCGTCTGTCATCCAGCTAACATACTCTGTCGAATCTTAGGACCTATGTAACATTTAAAGGCAGTCTGCGGAATAAACCGAGACTGTGGGCTTTTTAAACTCGTTCCGGTCTCCCCTGCCACCCCCACCCCAGTTCTGCTGTGCGCTGGAATGAGGCAGGCAGACTGCGACGCTGGCGGTTGCCTGCTGTGTGAGGGTCACTCACATTCATGGAATTAACAGAAAACCATGACGGGGCAAACAAATTTTACAAGTGGGTGCTCTGGTTTCCAGTCAAAAGCTTTAATACGCTACGAAAGAGTTGTCTGTATCCACACAGCTTGAAGCAGCCCTGGTTTCTAGGCAGCGCCCGGTGACAGCCCCAGGGGGACTTGTTGCCTGGGATCATTGTGTCTAGCGGCGCACCTGTCCTTGACAAGTCAGCACCGAAGAGCGGCTTCTGAATCCTCTAAGAACGGCAGCAATGATTTCAGGGAAAAATCAGGCCTTGCCTTTGCTTGATGCGGTTTTGATGTTGTCCTGAAAGGCTTTGCTCTACCTTTTCTAGGAAATAGAGAGATTGAAACAAGAAATTGATAATGCCAGAGAACTGCAGGAGCAGCGGGACTCTCTGACTCAGAAGCTGCAGGTGAGGCGGGCGGCACCGCACACACGCTTGTGCAGGGGCGTGGCCGTCTTTGACGTAGCTGCGACCTTCCCGAGACTCCATTCTGGAGGACGCCGCTGCTGTTTTCCTCTTCCGGGACTTTAGATGCACGCCTGCTTCTTGGGTTCTTCTCATTCACTTATCATTCACGCCTTGTGGTTGTTTATAATCATCATAGGTGGTCATGTACACATTAGCTTTAGTCAGTTATTATGGAAACTTCTTTTTTTTCATAAGATCTTACGTATTTGGGAGGCAGAGTTAGAGAGGGAGAGACAGACAGATGTCTTCCACCTGCTGGTTCACTCCCAAATGGTTGCCTGGACTGGAGCTGAACCAGAGCCAGGAGCCAGGAGCTTCTTCCCCATCTCCCATGTGGGTGCAGGGGCCCAGGCATTTGGGCCATCTCCCGATGCTTCTCCAGGCTGTAGCAGGGAGCTGGGTCGGAACAGGAGCATCTGGGACACAAACCGGCATCCACAAGGGATGCCAGTGCTGCAGGCTGAGGCCTAGCCTACTGCCACAACACTGGCCCCTATGGAAATTTCTACTTGTGACATAAGAAATACCCTGAATTTAAAGAAATTGTGTGAAGCAGGTTTCATTCAGTATAGGAACTCTGCTCTCATAGAGTGCAAGTTCACGCTCTCTCTCTTTCTTCAGTCAGGTTTACTAATGTTTATTATATGCTTCCTGATTTAAAAAAAAAAGATTTATTTATTTTATTTGAAAGGCAGAGTTACAGAGAGAGTGGGAGAGACAGATCTTCCATGTGCGGACTTACTCCCCAAATGGCCACAATGGCCAGAGCTGGGCCGATCCAAAGCCAGGAGCCAGGAGCTTCTTCCGGTCCCTTATTGTCATATTGCCTCAGCTCCTTGAGTAACAGGAGTCTTTCAGTCCTGTAACCCAGAACCCAGTCCAGACCCTGGCTGTGCAGGCTCACAGGCAGCCCCACCCTGTGCACTGTATGCCTCACGGTGGGAGATGTACACCGGCAGTTTTAATCCAGTGACCAAGTCTAAGAAACCCCCGAAATGTGTTGTTTTGATATACTGTCATTGCAGCCAGGTGCCAAATGGCTGCAACGGTAGGAGCTGCGCCAGTCCAAAGCCAGGAATTGGGAGCTTCTTCTGGCTCTCCCACATGGGTGCAGGAGCCAAAGCACTTGGGCCATCTTAGACTGCTTTCTCGGGCCATTAGCAGGAAGCTGGATCAGAAGTGGAGCAGCTGGGACTCAAACTGGAGCCCCTGTGAGATGCCAGTGCTGAAGGCAGATGCTTTACCTACTGTGCCACGGCGCCTGCCCAGAGCCTTCCATTTTCCAGGCAGGCTGGCTGAGGGGGTGTTTGCTGGTAAATGACATTGGGTATTTTTGGTGGGTGGACACATTCTGTCCTGGTTCTTGCTGTCGATGTCCGCAGGGGGGCGTGCTCTGCGTTCTCCAGTGGGATTGGTCCATTTGATCGCAGTCAAAGGCTGTATGAATTTGGCATCTGGATTTGTAGTGTTTTGTTAGGTAGCCTCAGCTGATAGAAACCTGCATGGCTAACTGCAACTCCGTGCACACCGTGAGGTTGGATTTGGCCACTGCAAGTCAGGAGAGCTGCTCATCCCTTGCTGTGTTGCCCGGGCCCCGGCAGCTGCTCCGCGGCACTCTCGCGTGAGCCTGGCACGTTATGACTGGGGGGTGTGCCCCCAGTGCTCGGGCTGCTTCACCGTCTCCTTCAGCACTGACTAGCTGGTTGTTCAGTGATACCGTAAACTTCACAGAGTTCCTGTAGACATTGTGTGACTGTTTTAAGTGTGACAGCTGGCTTTCTGCTATTTTTCTCAATTTTATTTTTCTTAAATTTCCTTTTTTTTAATTTTTTTTGGAAAGGCAAAGCAACAGAAGGCCACACACACACACACACACACACAGATCTTCCATAGCCTGACTCTCTCCCAGAATGGACCCAAGAGCTGTGGTTGGGCCAGGCCCGTGCGAGGAGCTGGGAACTCCATCTGGCTCCCCTCGTGGGTGGCCGGAGCCCATTCCTGGAGCCATCGCTGCTGCCTCCTGGTCGTATTAGCAGGAAGCTGCACGAGCAGCAGAGCTGGGACTCGATTCCAGGCTCGCTCACTCACGGGCAACGTGTCTCCCAAGCGGCTGACAGCTCAGCAACACCTGCAGAATTGCATCAGTAGCTTGATAGGCATCATTTTATTTTTTAGACTCATTTTGTTATATTTTCAATGCTAGAAACATTGTTTAAAGATTTGAGAGGTAGAGTTACAGATAGAGAGGGAGAGACAGAGAGAAAGAGGTCTTCCATTTGCTGGTTCACTCTCCAAATGGCCACAACTGCCAGAGCTGGTTCAATCCAAAGCCAGGAGCCAGGAGCGTCTTCTGGGTCTCCCATGTGGGTGCAGGGGCCCAAGGACTTGGGCCATCTTCCACTGCCTTCCCAGGCCACAGCAGGGAGCTGGATTGGAAGAGGAGCAGATGGGACTCGAACCGGCGCCCATATGGAATGCCGGTGCTGCAAGCAGAGGCTTTATCACTGTGCCACAGCACTGGCCTCTAGAAACTTTTTTTTTAAGGAAGGGATTTTTTTTTTTTTTTTTTTTTTTTTGGAGAGGGAGAGACAGAGAAAGGTCTTCCTTTTGCCATTGGTTCACCCCTCAATGGCCGCTGCGGCCAGTGCACCACGCTGATCCGAAGCCAGGAGCCAGGTGCTTCTCCTGGTCTCCCATGGGGTGCAGGGCCCAAGCACTTGGGCCATCCTCCACTGCACTCCCGGGCCACAGCAGAGGGCTGGCCTGGAAGAGGGGCAACCGGGACAGAATCCGGCGCCCCGACCGGGACTAGAACCCGGTGTGCCGGCACCACAGGTGGAGGATTAGCCTATTGAGCTATGGCAGCGCCAGCCTAGAAACATTTTTAAAGGCAGTATTTTTAAAATAATTTTTCAATTTCTCAGATTTTACTATGTTAAGTTTTTGTGCTAGTCTTTTAAAATTTTTATTTTTAATGTGTAATAATTGTATAGATTTATAGAGTGCAGTGTGATATTTGAATAAATGTAAAGATCTTATCAGAGTAGTTGGCCTGTCCATAAACTCAAAAATTTATCATTATTAGTTTTGAGAACACTCAAAATTGTCTCTACTAACGGTTTTGAAGTATTTATCAATTTCTAAACATTTCTTGTTGTCATGAACTTTTTCTTCCCTTTGTCCTTTCTTTCTTCCCTTGGTTTGTTAGAAGTGTCAGCTTTTTGATGAGTTTGTGGAACACTGTGAGTGTTGGGTGTTGCTTTGTCCCTGGTGTGATGGGTGTTGCTTTGTCCCTGGTGTGTAGGGTGTTGGGTGTTGATTTTGTCACTGGTGTGATGGGTGTTGGGTGTTGCTTGGTCCCTGGTGTGATGGGTGTTGGGTGTTGCTTTGTCCCTGGTGTGAGGGTGTTGGGTGTGGCTTTGTCCCTGGTGTGATAGGTGTTATGGTATTGGCATTGTCCCTGTTGTGAGGGTATTGGGTGTTTGCTTTATCCCTGGTGTGATGGGTGTTGGGTGTTGCTTTATCCCTGGTGGTGTGGCATGCTGGGTGTTGCTTTGTCCCTGGTGTGAGGGTGTTGGGTGTTGATTTTGTCACTGGTGTGATGGGTGTTGTGGTATTGGCATTGTCCCTGGTGTGAGGGTGTTGGGTGTTGCTTTGCCCCTGGTGTGATGGGTGTTGGGTGTTGCTTTGTCCCTGGTGTGAGGGTGTTGGGTGTTGCTTTGTCCCTGGTGTGAGGGTGTTGGGTGTTGCTTTATCGCTGGTGTGGCATGTTGGGTGTAGCTTGGTCCCTGGTGTGATGGGTGTTGGGTATTGCTTTGTCCCTGGTGAGGGTGTTGCGGTGTGGGTGCTGTCCCTGGTGTGATAGGTGTTGGGTGCTGCTTTGTCCCTGGTGAGGGTGTTGCGGTGTGGGTGCTGTCCCTGGTGTGATGGGTGTTGGGGGTCACCTTCATGCTTGTCTCCCATGTAGCATTCTCACTGTCTTCCGTGCAGTCTTAGCAGTTGAGCTGTGCTCTCTCTCTGAGGCAGAACGCAGACTGGTTCAGTCAGAACCTCCGGCGGTGCCGCGCAGGCGGTGCTGTCCTTTCTCAGTCTCTTCAGGGTTGTCAGCAAGGAAGAAAGTGCGTCTCTCGGCTTCCCGCTGCCTGTCTCACTGAGCTTGCTCTCAGCTGTGTGTTAGGAAAAGCAGGTGGAAACAAGGAGAGTGGGTGAGCAGCAGTGAAGAAGACATGGCAGTGCCCAGAGGGTGTTCACGTGTGTCGGTGTGCGGCGTGGACGCAAAGATGTGTGAACAGTGCAGTCACCAGATGTGGTGTCTCCTTTCAGTGTGTTAGATGGAGGGGCAGAGGCTCATCCTGGCTGGCAACTTGGTAATCCCCGAGAGCCGGGTTTTCTGACTGCCGTATTGACGTGTATATCAACATTCTTGTCTCTAAAGGAAGTGGAAATTCGGAACAAAGACCTGGAGGGACAGCTCTCTGACTTGGAGCAGCGCCTGGAGAGGAGTCAGAACGAGCAGGAAGCGTTTCGCAATAACCTGAAGACGCTCCTTGAGATCCTGGACGGGAAGATCTTCGAGCTCTCGGAGCTCCGCGACAGCCTGGCCAAGCTGCTGGAGTGCAGCTAAGGGCAGGCCCGGGCGCCGCGTGCCGCGTGCCGCCGGCGGACCGGGCGCCGTCCTTCTCCGCGGGACTGCTCGGGCTCCGCATCAAGATTGCACAAAAACACTGAGTGTCACTCCCCAGGAGGAGGGGCTTTTGGACATTGGAATTGTATATTTCAGTGTAAATTTTAGAATCCAGCTTGTGGCTAGTTGGGGGAAAACGCAAGAAAGGAAACACTTGAACTACAAATTACCTCCAGGTATATTATTGGCCATAGTTAGCTAGAACGTTATCAATAGACACTTGATGCCATCTTTTTTTCTGAGATTAGCCAATGGGAGCACTAACAACGTCTGGGTCACATGCCCTTTTTGTGTTCAACACAGTGAAGATGATCTGCTTTTTAAATTAATTTATTTACGATATCTAGAGCTGTGTTTTGTGCAAAAATTAAGTGAGGAAAAGCCCTGTCTTTTGTTGTAATCTGAATAATTTCTCAGGATATTTTTGCGCTGCTGCGAAGCAGTGCCATTACCAATTAATTCTTGCCAGGAGTGAGAGAGAGCTGCGTCTCTCATTGAACACACTCTACCTGGGGGTATGAGCTCTTCCCTTTTGTACGGAAGACGCCTCACTGCGGTGACTACTCTGTACCTTGGTGTCCTCTAACCTTGTCTGTGAACAGGTTACTTTTCCACATTGATCCATGCGTTTCAGCAGATACTGTCTCCCATTTTATTACATATTTTAAAGCCAACTAACGAAGGCAGCTGAGTCCCTCAGAAATTTTTCTTTTTAAATTTCTAATAAATTTGACACACACACTTCTGAAATAGGACAGCCCGTCCTTGACGGCCTGGTCAATTAACGTTAAGTATATTTACAGAATATGCAGTTAACATTTATTTATATATTTTGCAAGAAATCTTTTCTGAATGATCAATGCATTTCAATTTACGAATACTAATGGTTGCTGGGGAACTGTTTACTATAGATAATTTTAAGGTGTATTGCTGTTTTAAAGGGGACTCACCCACATCAGCCAACCAGAGAAGACTGACTGAGCTGGGATCGCGGCCGCTGGCGCTGGCGTCATCACGCAGACTTTGCCAGACACGGGTCTGAACTGGTCACCAGGCACTTCCAGTCAGGAATGACATTCAGTAGGCCCTTCTCAGTGAGCAGGTTTTAATGTTGTTTTGATGTGATTTTAAAAGACTTTTAGCAAACATGCATTTCTTTATATGATATTTCTTTCATGAAGCTATTTTAAAAGTGAGCCAAGTGCTGTCTGGTCTGCTATGGAGCGGGACTGCACCGGAGCACATGTCTGGCTGTACAGTGCCCGTCGCGTGGAGGAGGTTCTCGCGCAAAGTGTGTGCTTGAGTATCTGACTCCACGGAGTCTGTGATGCACCGACGTCTGTCTGTATCCCAAGGTGACTGAACTGTCAACTCAAATTGAAGCTACTTACTCAGTTTGTAACCATTTTTTCACTCATAAACAGCTACTGAACACTAGACAATTTTGTTTTATATGTATGTGTATGTAAGTAACTACATACATATTAATTTATATTAGAGTGAAAAATAAATGGTTTGTTTCTAAAGTTAGTTTCTAAAGTGAGTTTTCAGGTGTCTCTGAAATGTTTCTATCAGACACTTAATCACCATATAGTACGTGTGCCATAGCGTCATATTACCTCTCTCTATTTTAGGCTGTTTTCCTCACCTGTTTGTTGTAGTGAGAATAATTTAGGTGTACATGCTCAGAGCTGAGATAAATCAGGTAATAAATCTATCCATTTGGTAGAAGTTTGCAGTAGATGTGATTCTATCTATGAGTTGCTGAGTAACAAGGATTAATAGGTTTTCATTTACGTGGGGATCAGGGAGTTTAGTGATGCACAGCTAAAAAATTTTAAAAAGCAGTGTAAGCTGTTGAAATGGTAAGTGAAGTATTTTAATGATTTAAGAAAATATTTTTAAATTTTGACATAGTAGTCATTTAATGGGAAAAAAAAACTTACCAGAATGTCTCCACTTGGCTTATATTGATGATGTGAGACATGAGTAATTCAATATATACATATACCCATATGTATATACAGAAAATTATTTTTAATATTTTCCTACTGATATAAAATTTGAAATTGAACTTTTGTGAGTGTTTTCCGTGTCCAGTAGAGCCTAATTTTTTTTGCTTTGTTTTGTTTTTTAGTGACTTAACACTTTCTTGAGGGCTGTACCTTTCAATTCCCAGATTGTCAGTAGCCACGGTCAGTGTATGGGATGAGGTGGACACAAGCGCACAGATAGAGAAACCTTCTCGGGAGGACTCTCACAGCCAGTCCTTGTAGAGGGCTACTTAGAGACCATCACCTGCCAGTCATCATTAGCTCGTGTGCCTACTGTAGTTTTTCCATTTCTGTATTATATAAATAAACATTTGCATATTAAAATCTGACTTTTCCCAGAGACTGGTATTATCTGATGTATCTCTGTTTCGATCCAAATGCGGTAATGTATTTCTCAGAAAATGATGTTGGGGACTGTAGCCTGAGCCTGTGGACTGTGCTGTGCAGGAGGAGAGCCAGTGTTGATCCCACTGTGTATGAGTTACGACAACAATGGATTCTTGTACAGAGCAAAAACTGGCAAAAAATACAGTTTTTATTTTGAAATACACCTGTTCTCTGGAGAATGTACTTTATCCTTTTGTTTCTTCAGTCTTTTGCAGACACTTAACAGCATTTAAGTGATGGCAGCAGTGACTTAAACCTTACAGGTGCTACTGGATTTTCCATTAGTGTGCTGTGAAATCCTGACTTTGACATAAAAGGCTTTCTAAGTATTTCCCGCCTGGAAAGTTGGTTTTTATTCTCCTCTCCCCTGGTTCTTTTTGCAGACTGAGAAGAACTCACAGTCGTATCCCGCGGCCTGTCGAAGACCCCGGCGGCACCGTCAGTCTGCTGGGGAGCTGAGCTTAGCTGTGGCTGCTTTGTCTCTTGTTTGTTTCCAGGTGGAACCACAGGGAGACTCAGAGTGAGTCACGGCAGCCACCTCGCGCTGCCCTGCTCCGTGTGCCCTTGATCGTGTGCACCTCCCTCGTCCGTGGTTGTGTTGACCGCTGGAAGGCACGCTCGGCTGCTCTCGATTCTCTGTGAGCTCTGGGGCGGGCAGCGGGCAGCGGGAGTGGGGGGCGCGGGCCGGGATCTGCATTCGCTCAGTGTCAAGTGATCTTCAGATTCTGAGACTCTGTGAAACCGTCTCCATTGCGTTGTTTTCTCCTGAATATATAGCTTTGTTCTTTGATCATTCATGTGGTCAGTTTACATGAAATCTTAAGGGAGAATGCTTTCAAGTAAGAAGTAGTGGAGATTAACATTAAGTTTTCTTCCCAGAGTACTCACTGTGCTATAACTGTCATAGAAATAAATTTAGTCGAAGATTTTTTAAGATTTACTTATGTATTTAAAAGGCAGAGTGACAGAGACTTTTTCCACCTGCTGGCTGACGCCCCAAATGCCACAACCTTCAGAGTGGGCCAGGCTGCAACCAGAAGCCGGGGATTCCACCAGGGTCTCCCGCGTGGGTGGTACCAGGGTCTCCCGCGTGGGTGGCGGGAACTCAAGCACATGAGGCGTCATCCCCTGCCTCCCAGGGGTGTGAGCAGGGCGCTGGATCAGAAGCAGAGCAACTGGGACTTGAACTGGCACTGCAACGTGGAATACAGGCGTCTGACCTTAAGTTTTGGTGTGTGTGTGGTTTTTTTTTTTTTAAAGATTTATTTATTTATGTGAAAGAGTTACACAGAGAGAGAAGGAAAAGCAGAGAGAGAGAGAGAGGTCTTCCATCCACTGGTTCACACCCAATTGGCTACAACAGCTGGAGCTGCGGTGATCGGAAGCCAGGAACCAGGAGTTTGCTCCAGGTCTCCCACGCGGGTGCAGGGGCCCAAGATTTGGGCCATCTTCCACTGCCTTCCCAGGCCACAGCAGAGAGCTGGATCGGAAGTGAAGCAGCCAGGACTCGAATGGGTGCCCATATAGGATGCTAGCACTGTAGGCAACAGCTTTACCAGCTACACCACAGCGCATCCCCAAGTTTTTGTTAAAAAAAAAATTATTTGTTTGACAGGCAGAGTTACAGAGAGGCAGAGGCAAAGAGATAGAGGTCTCTCTTCCACTGGTTCACTCCCCAGATGGCCGCAACGGCTGGAGCTGGGCCAATCCGAAGCAGGTGCCAGGCGTTCCCTCTCAGTCTCCCAAGCAGGTGCAGGGGCCCGAGTACTTGGGCATCTTCCGCTGCTTTCCCAGGCCACAGCAGGGAGCTGGATCAGAAGTGGAGCAGCCGGGTGTCAAACCGGCTGCCACATGGGCTGCTGGCACTGCAGACGGCTTTACCCACTACGCACAGCGCCAGCCCCAGACCTTAAGTTTTTAAAGACCGTTTTTCTTTGTAGGACACTGATACATAAATACTGTACAAATAGAAGCCATTCTGTTAAAGAAATGAATACTGTGCATTTTTTGTTTACATAAATTAGTAAAATAGCCAACAGATTTATCAAAGAAAACTCGAATCAGCACTACCCTGCCTAGTGATTTCTGTATAGCGCGACTGGAGAAGCACATTGTAAAGCTTTTGACCATGATTGGCGTTGTGGCACAGTGGGTTAAACCGCAGTCCAGCCTGCAATGCCAGCATCCCATATGAGCACCGGTTTGAGTTTCGGCTGTTCCGCTCTGACCTGGTTTCCTGCTAATACACCTGGGAAAGCAGCCGACGATGATCCAAGTACTTGGGCCCCTGCCACCCACTTGGAAGACGTAGATGGAGTCCCAGGCTCCCGGCTTCAGCCTGGCCCAGCCTTGACCATTGAGGCCATTTGGGGAGTGAACCAGTCCAGTGGATGGACGATCTCTTGCTGTCTGGCTGGCCCTCTGTGTGTGTAACTCTGTTTCAGTATAAATACGTCTTAAAACAGAAACTGTACGTACCAAAAATAAGTGGTCAGGGAGAGAAATCGCCTTTGTGACAGGATAGACCCCCGCAGACTCCCACTGGGAGCCCACTGGGTCCCCTGTCCTGTAAGGAGCCTTCTGTCTCAGACGAAAGGACGCGTCTGTGGTGCGAGAGTATTTCTAGGTACGGGGAGGATGTGTTTTTGAAAGCACAAAGAATAGCAACGTGTGACTTCTGTTTTTACCCACAGCCGAGACAGGCCGCAGGGCGCTCCCCAGCCGTTTTCCTATTTGCTGCTGGGTCTACCGACACCCGTTGGGGTTGCCCTGATGAGTGTGAGTTCTCAGGAGCCCCTGGCTCTTGTCGGGGTCTAACAACGTGAAACCCGACATGCCGGACCCCTCGTTCCACGGCACTGTGACCAGTCTTCCGCTACCGTGGTGTCGGATGTCCCCCAGGGTACAAACGTGCCCTGGTGTTGGGCCCTGCTGAATGCAGTCAAGGCCATTTCTTGCCACAGAGAAACGTGTGTGAGTGTCTGCTGTCACCGTGACTGTCCCTGCTGTCACATCTCACTGTGTCACAGATACGCTTGGAAAGTTCACATCGCCTGCTCACCCCGCCTTCCCACGCTGAAGTCCGCTTGCTTCTGCACGGGTCCTTAGCGTGTCGGGCGGATCCGTGTGGTCTGTGGGCCTGGGTGCCTGCTGGTGGGAAGTGACTGTCGCCGGGGCAGGGCTGGCAGGCAGGCGGCCGGCGCCAGCACTTCCTCCCCAGCCTCAGTGCGGACCGTGTGAGAGGCCCCGCAGTGGACGCCTGCCGCGTTATTTCTCGGGGTGACACTTTGGAGGGGGCGGCGCTGACGGGGAACAGGTCACGGCAGTGCTGCGCTGCCAGTGCTCCGGGCAGAGGGCGAGGATCTTGCTCCTGTGTCAGGCATCGTTTTCCTTAGGACGTGTGTGCTTTGCACCTCTGGCCCATTAGGGCGCTTCCTGATAGCACAGTTGTAAACGATACTTCGTTTGCAGGTGTGGTATCAATGAAATGGGTTTTAATCCCGATGTTATGAAAGCTTACCGACTTCCAGTAATCTAACAAAACTAAGTAATTGTTCATGTGCAGGATTTCAGACTGTAAAATATGATTGGCAAGCAGAGCGCTCACCTCCGGAGTGGCCTAGTGAGACGGGCTGGGCCTGCGTACAACCATCGCCCTGCTCCGGGCCGCCCTGGAGCAGGGTGTGGGTTTGTGGTCAGTGCAGGGTCCACAGAAGGTTCCGAGGCAGCCACGGGAGAGGCTGGTGGCTTTTGGGTCTTTACGTGGATAGGCAAGGGCGATCGGGTGACAACGCTGTAAAATCCCTACCGGAGCAGACATTCGGTGACTGACGCATCTGAGAATGAGGGTGTAAAAATGCATCAAATTGTTGGCTTCTCTTTTTACCATTAAATTTCCACTTGAACGACTTGTAAGAGTATGATTTAGTGAGCTGACAGTGTTGCGTAGCCGTCACCACGGATTTTCCGAAGCTTTGCTCATCCCGGACAGACGCTCCTTGCCCATTTGGAAACAGCTGTCCTCTCCCCCCGCAGCCCCTGTTCTGCTCTGTGGCTCTCGGAATTCCTCCGTAAACGGAGTCACAGTTCATCTCTGTCTGGCTTCTGTCACCTAGTACAGTGTTTCAGCTTCCCCCGGACTGTGGCGCGTGTCAGCGTCTCATTCCTTTTTGAGCCTGAGTAATACTCCACTGTGTGATATTCCGCGTCTGTGCAGCCGTCCGTCTGGCGGTGGCCACTGGTGTGTCTGCTGCGTTGGGCTGCTGTGGCCATCTGTGCCTGTGTGTGGGCGTCCCTGTTTTCCCTTCCCTTGCGTGTCAGGGCCATTGCTGGACTGGGTGGACGACCCTGGGTCTGACTTCGGGCAGCTGTGGGAGGGGCGACCTGAATCGGGCAGCCCTGGGCCAAGGTGCCAGCTCCCCGGGAAGCTGCAGCCTCAGGTTCGTGCTTTGTGCTTGCGGCCAGCGCGTGGGCACTGGTCCTGGGAGTCTTCCTGCTGCTCACTCCGGCCGTGCGTGCCGAGCACCTGCTACGTCCCGGGTGCCGTCTGGAAGAGCCCTGGCTCACTGTGCAGTGTGTGGGGGGGTTACCCTGCTACGTTGTGATATGTCGGTGCCTGGACGATGGGGGAGCAGGGCACAGAGGACAGGAACTCGCACGGAGGGCGAGGCCTGCCTGAGGCTTCAGGGAAGGAGGAACGAAGGGGTTGCAGAGTCGGCCGTGTGCAAAGGAAGGGCCGTGTGCAAAGGAAGGGCCGTGTGCAAAGGAAGGGCGTGTAGGAGGTCAGACCAGGGTGGGCAGGAGGCAGGCACGAAAGTTGGCCAGTTGGCACCTAGCAACCTGCGCGGTGATGGGAAGAATATGGTGGCTGGTTTTCCTTTTCACATGGTATCGGGTCGTTGAGTTTCTCTCTTCTCCCTCCCCTCCTTTTTTTAGACAAGGGCTTGCTGATGATACAAGTGGCTCCTACGTGCTGTCGTTACATAAACACTCGACCGTGCAGAGCAAGCACAAGTCCCCGGGACACAGCATTTCCATTCCAGACCTCAGCACCCCCACCCTCCTGTGTCGTGTGTACATGTGTGTGCATGTGTGTGTGTGGGTCCCAGATCTCATCACCCTCCTACGTCGAGTATGTGTGTGTGCGTGTCCCAGACCCCATCACCCTCCTGTCATGTGTGTGCATGTGTGTGTATCCCAGACCTCAGCACCCTCACCCTCCTGTGTTGTGTGCATGTGTGTGTCCCAGACCCCACCACTCTCCTGTATGTGTCATGTGTGTGTGTGTCCCAGACCCCACCACTCTCCTCTATGTGTCATGTGTGTGTGTCCCAGACCCCACCACTCTCCTGTATGTGTCATGTGTGTGTATCCCAGACCCCACCACTCTCCTGTATGTGTCATGTGTGTGTGTCCCAGACCCCACCACTCTCCTGTATGTGTCATGTGTGCGTGTATCCCAGACCCCACCACTCTCCTGTGTCGAGTGTGTGTGTGTCCCAGACCCCACCACTCTCCTGTGTCGAGTGTGTGTGTGTGGCGTTCATATACAGATATATACAAATCTGCCTATTCAGTGGCACTACGTAGTATTGAGGGAGGGGGTGACCCAAATGGCATGATGAGAAGTCTCGTTCTACAATTTTTTACTCAAGTTACTGGAGGAGAGATGCCCCTTGGTGCACGCGGGTTATTTCTCTTCAGCCCTGCGGACCACGCCGCGCTGTGGTGTGCTGATGCGAGGGTTTCCATGTGTAGTCTCGGCTTCTCTGTCCTGGGGTGCACGGCGCTCGCTGGCACGCACTCAGCCGCACAGCACCGCTTGCCGCCCGTCGTGGGTGGGAATGGCCTGCGTGGATTCGCCTTTCTGAAGGCCCGAGTTACGGGAAGGAGCGTCCGCGTCACCCAGCGGCTGTCGGAGCGCCTACAAACTCCATCCAGCAGCGCGCTCTGCAGTGGCTGCCCGGTGACTGTGGAAGGACTGAACCTTAGAGGCCGCCTTAGGACAAGGACCCGCGACGCGGAGCTCCGCTAGCCCGCCCAGCAGCCGCCGTGCAGGGCCGCTGTCTGAGCCCAGCGCGAGCCCAGGGGAGCGCCGAGGCGAGGATGGCGGAACACCGCAGCCGCTGCACCTCCCAGCCGAGGCAGACGGGAAGGAAGCGCGGTGTGGAGATGCCTGAGCTGAGAGGCAGCCAGGCGAGGCCCCCGCTCCGACGCCGGCTTTCGGTCCAGCGAACCATCCCGTGAGCACCTTCAGGGCCACGAGGCTGGGCAGTGGGAGGGGACGCTGGAGGACGGTGCGGCCTCTTAGCAGCATACGGTCCAGTGAGCGGAGGGCACGTGGTAGCCAGGAGCTGCCTGGGGTCCTGCCTCTGCCTCCTGTCACTCCCCGCCAGTGCAACAGGGAGGCAGCTGGCGACGGCCCAAGTGCTTGGGTCCCTGCTGCCCACGGGGAGGCCCGGGCTTCAGCCTGGCCCAGCCCTGCCTGTTGTAGACATCTGGGCAGTGAACCAGCAGATGGAAGATCCCTCTCCAGGGCTCTTTGTAACAAGTAAACTTTTCTTTTTAAAGAGCTGCAGATAGCAGTGCCGTTGTGAAGGGGAGGAGCCGTGGGAGCTGGCCACGCTCATGGAGGAGGGGTGTTGGAACTGAGAGGGACAGGAGTCGATCCCCCTGGAAGACTCCGGTGCTGGAGGCCAGCGAGCCGCAGGGCCCCTGCAGGCAGCATGGACGAGTTCCAGATCGGCTGTCTCGTGTCCTGGGCAGCTCTCGCCCTCCCAGAGGTCGTGGAAGGCACTGACCTCCTTGAAGAAGAGTAGAAACATGGTTGATTGACGTGGAGACAAAAAACTGCTTGGGAAAAATTGTGCCAAGGCCAGATGCCAGTGGGGCCTGTGCTGGGCCTCCGGTGACGCCAGCGTCCCAGACGTGTCCCAGCTGCTCCACTCCCATCGAGCGCTGACAGCCTGGGCAAGCAGCAGAGGACGGCCCAGGTGCCTGGGCCCCTGCGCTCGCAAGGGAGCCCTGGAAGAAGCTCCTGGCTCCTGGCTCCTGGCTTCAGCCTGGCCCAGACCTGGCTCTGCTGGCCACTGGGCAGTGAACCAGCAGACGGAAGGCCTCTCTCCCTGCCTCTCTGTACCTCTGCCCTTCACATGAGTAAATAAATCTTTAAAAGCAAAAACCAGCGACATCAGAAACAACAAAGACTGCCAGCAGACTCTTCTTGCTGGATTGTGGCAGTCCAGGTGGGCTACGGGACATTTCTTCCTGCATTGTGGCAGTCCAGGTGGGCTACGGGACATTTCTTCCTGCATTGTGGCAGTCCAGGTGGGCTACGGGACATTTCTTCCTGCATTGTGGCAGTCCAGGTGGGCTACGGGACATTTCTTCCTGCATTGTGGCAGTCCAGGTGGGCTACGGGACATTTCTTCCTGCATTGTGGCAGTCCAGGTGGGCTACGGGACATTTCTTCCTGGATGTGGCCGTCCAGGTGGGCTACGGGACATTTCTTGCTGGATTGTAACAGTCCAGGTGGGCTACGGGACATTTCTTCCTGGATGTGGCAGCCCAGGTGGGCTACGGGACATTTCTTCCTGCATTGTGGCAGTCCAGGTGGGCTACGGGACATTTCTTGCTGGATTGTGGCCGTCCAGGTGGGCTACGGGACATTTCTTGCTGGGTTGTGGCCGTCCAGGTGGGCTACGGGCAGCTGGCAGTGATGAACAGCAGAGCTAACACAGACAGGCGAGGTCATGCACCTGCCTTGGCATTGCTCTACCTTTCTCTTCCCCACCGCGGTTGGGTGTCTGGCACACCTTCAGGGTTTGGTGTTCGTGCAGTAATGAAACAGTTGGTTCTCTACTTACGAGCCTCCCGCCTTCAAGATTTGTTTTAATTTAAACTCTGTTGGGACCACTGTTGTGGGGTAGCGGGATAAGCCGCCATCTGTGACGCTAGGACCCCACGTGAGCACCGGTTCGATTCCCAGCTGTTCCACTTCTCATCCAGCTCCCTCCTAACGTGCCTGGGAAAGCAGGGGAAGATGACCCAAGGGTTGGGCCCCTGCGCCCACGTGGGAGAGCCCTGTGGTTGGGCCCCTGCGCCCACGTGGGAGAGCCCTGTGGTTGGGCCCCCGTGCCCACGTGGGAGAGCCCTGTGGTTGGGCCCCCGCGCCCACGTGGGAGAGCCCTGTGGTTGGGCCCCTGCGCCCACGTGGGAGACCCATGTGGTTGGGCCCCTGCGCCCACGTGGGAGAGCCAAGGGTTGGGCCCCTGCGCCCACGTGGGAGAGCCCTGTGGTTGGGCCCCTGCGCCCACGTGGGAGAGCCCTGTGGTTGGGCCCCCGCACCCACGTGGGAGAGCCCTGTGGTTGGGCCCCCGCGCCCACGTGGGAGAGCCAGATGGTGTTCCTGGGCCATCCTGGCAGCGAACGAGCAGATAGAAGAGCTCTCTCTAACTCTGCCTTTCAAAAAGAGTCTAAAAACATAGATTTGTGTATTTACCTGAAGGGCAGAGCGCTAGGGATGACCTATCCACTGCTTCACCCCCCAAACGGCCACACAGCCGGGACCCTGGAACCCCATCCAGGTCTCCCCTGTGTTCGATGGGGCCCGAGCACTGGAACCATCATCCGCCCTCCCGGGTGCATTAGGGAGCTGGATGGGTGCTCCGACCGGGGCTGTGGGCCTCCCAAGCACGACTTGCCGGCTCGGGCACCACAGCGCCAGCCCTAGAGGTCAGATTCTTGAAGATGGTGCTGAAGGGAAACAGAGTGGGGTAGGCATCATCAGGGAGGGCTTCTCCTCGGGACAGACCCCAGAGCAGATGCTTGGATGGCCCCAGAGAACGGACGCCAGGGCCCTGGGCACGCTCTGCACGGGCTGGCCAGGTGCAGCCTGAGGCCTTGAGCGCAGATCCAGCTGCAGGCTCCCTGAAGATGCCGCAGCCCGGCTGGGCCCTGGGGAGACGGCAGTGAGCACTCGGAGCGCCCCTGTGAACCGGGGCCCCAGACCTCGTGAGTGGGTGCCGGCTGACAACCACTGTGGGACTTGGAAAGCCCACAGCAAGGTGGAAATGACCATGTTCAAGTTCCATTTTTTTTTTTTAAATTTATTCAAAAGGCAGAGTAAGAGAGAGGCAGACAGATGTTTCCATCTGCTCGTTCACTCCCTACTTCCCAAATGGCCACAAGGGCTGGGCCTGAGCTGATCCGAAGCCAGGAGCCAGGAGCTTCTTCTGGGTCTCCCAGGTGGGTGCAGGGTCCCAAGCACTTGGGCCATCCTCCTCTGCTTTCCCAGGCCACAGCAGAGAGCTGGAACGGAAGTGGAGGAGCCAGGACCTGAACGAGCGCCCATATGGGATGCCAGCCTGCTAGCAGTGGCTTCACCTGCTGCACCACAGTGCTGGCCCCCAGTTCCATTCCATTTTGCATTTGCAAAAGTGGCGTGGGATCCCTGTGGGGTGGGAGCCTCCTGATGTCACGGCTGTGAGCTGGCTGTGGCCATAGCAGGCATCTTACGTAGAGCACTTGTCCTCACCGCCCATCCTGGTCCAAGGGGAGTCAGTCACACCAGCGAATTCGGCCTTTCTGGAAACAGTGGACGCTCAGCCCACGCGGCTCTAGGTCTCGGACCACGGTTGGGCAGGCCTGGGCCTGGGCAGGACGCCCTTGTGGGCCGCACGTCTGCACAGCCAGATCACAGCCGCGCTGGGGCGTCGGGACAAGGCAAAACTGACAGCCGTGTCGCAGAGCGGTGTGCCCGGCTGTGGGCTGCCCACTGTGCAGGTCTCCCAGATGGCTGGGGTGCTGACTCCGGGCCTCCGGTTTGTGGGGGCCGCCCTGCACCCCCAGGGGCTGACAGCTCTGCCAGGGTTCTCGGCCCTCCCCTGACTACAGCACACGCCGTCTGTCTCGGGCATGGTGGCTACTGCACGGGTGGAGCCTGGGTGCCCAGCGTGAGGGTGGAGCGCAGGCCGTCTGTGTGTCCGCAGTGGTGTCCCTGGGGCGGCTGTGGGTGCTGGGAATGGGGTCCTGGCTGTGGGGCAGGCGGGTGACAGAGCTGCTGACTCAGCTGCGGGCTGCTCGGATCTCTGTAGGGGTGAGGCAGGCAAGAACATTCTAGAAAACCCTCCGTGGCCCAAAGAGACGTGGCTGTCCTGTGAGTGACAGGGTGGGTCTCCGCCATGGCCTCGTCCCCCAGCCGTCCCCACGTGGTGGGTTGTGCCTGCCTTTGGGCACCAGATTCATAGCTTCCTCCTCTGCGTTTCGTTTATTTGCAGCCTTCTGTTTACCTGCTGGGACGACAGCTGCTGTTAGAGCGCCCGCCCTTGGCTGCTGCTGGTCGCACGTGGCTGTAGTGCCTGGCCTCTCCCTCCTTTCTCACGCCCCGGAAGCACTCATGGACTCCCCTGCGCTCCTTCTGGGCCCTGCCCCGTCGCCACCCACGCTGGGGATGTCCTGGTTGCCGGGGTCTCTGTCCTGAGCATCAGCTGCAGTTTCTCTGGTAAGTCCCTCCTCCCGAGCGCCCCTGCGGCTCAGGTTTCTCAGGCCCCACTAGGCCTGCAGATGCCGTCTAGCGCCTGACGTTTCTGGTCAACTGGCGAGGGGTTTTCGTGTGTGGGTCAGCCGCTGTCACTCCGCAGGGAGGGGCTGGCCACACACACAGGGCTTGGTCAGGGGCCGGGATCCTGGGGGCCTCCTGAAGGAAGACGCCCGTTGTCTCCCGAGTGCTCAGCACCCGGAGCTCGGGATCTGGGCTCCGGAGTCCGAGCCTTCCTGGTGCACCTGGCGAGGGCAGCAGGTGGGGTCTCCTGCTTGTCTCGCTTGCTCCCCTTCCCACCCGTCCCCACCCCCATGTTGCAGGGTGCGGGCTGGGCACCAGCCACGCCTTGGGTCTTAGGGGCGCTGCCCTCCTGTTGCCCTGTTCCACGGGAGGGCTTTGCAAGGATGCCAGAAAACCATGTTGGTTGGATGGTCTGAAATTCCTATTTTATATATTTGAAAGGCAGAGTTCCACAAAGATCTTCCACCCACTGGTGAACTCCCCAAATGGCCACAGTGGCCAGGGCTGGGCCGATCCCATCTGAAGCCAGGAGCTTCTTCTGGGTCTCCCGCTGGGATGCAGAGGACCAAGCCCTTGGGCCACCTTCTGCTTTCCCAGGCACATCGGCAGGGAGCTGGGTCGGGGGAGCTGGACTGCCAGATGCCAGTGCCATGGGCGTGAGCTTCACCACAGCGCCGATCCTAAACGGAGTTTCAAACCACCCGGTCCACTCCTCACTGTGCCTCATCTTTCTGGAACTGCTGGATTTTTTCTTCATTTTTCAGTCGCACCCCGTTCCTTCTACAAAGACCAAGCAGGAAGGTAAAGGCTTATTTAAAATGCGCCCTATCGAGTAACACCAAGTTCGTGCGTGTGACCGAATCGGGAGTCCCCAGGGCCTCTAACAAACGAACCATTTTGCTTCACTTAGGTGAGAGGCAGCTCCCCTACTGCGGCCTCCCAGGCAGCCCGTGCACCTGCACACAGGCACTCCGTTGTGGACTGCGGGGGCCAATGCCTGCCTCCCTCCCCTGGTCGTCCCGCCCACCAGGAAAGATTCATTTCAAAGAGGATTACAGAAAGGGGGTGGGATGGGGGGGGAGGGAGTCCACCTGCTGGCTCACTCCCTGAATAGCCTCGTCCGCAGGGGTGGGCCAGGCTGAAGCCAGGAGCCAGGAGCTCATCCGGGTCAGGTGGAGGCTCAGGGACTGCACCATCCTCCCTGCTTTCCCAGGGTCACTGGAAGGAGCTTTATTGGAAGGGGAGCCCCCTATGGATGGCAGCAGTGTAACCCACTGTGCCACGACACCCTGTGTCTTAAGAAAAAGTCTGCACGTGTTGATTTTTCAGAACGCTCCAGCAGTATGTAGTCGCGGAGGCTTTTGCTTCTAAGGCTCTCTGTGCGTCATTCTGGCTTCTTGTCTAAAGGAGTAATAGGCCGTATTCAGGATGTGCCACGAAGACTTGAGTGCACTTCAAATGTGTCTGGGTCTCCAACGTGTTCATGGAAGTTCCAGCATGAAAAAACTACGCGTGGGGGCCAGGGCCTGCAGTGTGGGCATGCCATATGGTCACTGGTTCAAGTCCCGGCTGCTCCACTTCCAGTCCCGCTCCCTGCCAGTGCACCTGGGAACGCAGTGGAAGATGGCCCAACCCACGTGGGAGACCTGGAAGAAGCTCCTGGCTTTGGATCGGCCCAGCTCCAGCTGTTGTGGCCATTTGGTTGGTGAACTAGTGGATGGAAGATCTGTCTCTCCCTCTGTAACTACCTCTCAAATAAAACTCTTTAACTTGTATTTTCTGCCGAGCGTGCCCCAGTTCCTTTAGGTACCAGCGGGAGGCGACGCCCTTACTCCACTCCCTGGACAGGCGGTCACCCAGGAAACCGCATCTTAGGGCCCACAGCGCTGGGAGCCAGGGCCTCTCCGCAGGACCACCGCCGTGGGCCCCCTCCCTGACGCACGGCACATGCTGTGGTGCCGAGTCCCACGGAGCAGCTGTCTAGAAGCAGCCCATCGAGGGACTTGATTAAACAAAGCGTTTCCGTGCGGTGTAACTCACACTGTACCTGCAGCCGCCCCCGCCCACCCCCGCTGTCCAGAAAGCACCGGGACGAGCCCACCAGAACTGCGGCCACCGAGCCACCTGTGTTAATTCAAATAAATATCTTTATTGAAGAAAAGGAAGATTGTTAAGCACCAAAACTGTATGTTGGTAGGCGGCGTGCCCGTGCGCTCGGTGTACAGGAACTAACGCGGAAGTCGAGTGTAACACACAACTACAGAGCGGTACAGTCGCACAGTGCTGCGGCGCCGCGCTGGGGCCCGAAGGCAACAGTCCGCGCTCACCGGGGTGCGCCGTATTGCTCCAGTGCCCTCTGTTTTCCTTTGTACTTCAGTGTGAGCCGAGCGCTACTGGAGATGCGCGCGGCGGCCACGCAGCCCCCACTCACCCGCACGGCTCGAGTGCCGTCCGTTTCCACGGAAGACGCCCCGCAGCCTCCCTCTCGCGCCTGCTGCTTGTCACGGTTTTACCAGGGCGAAGCTGGAGACGCAGGGGGACCGCAAGTCCCAGCGGACGGCGGCATGTCCCCCCTCACCCCCTCCCGGGTCACAGGGAAGACCGACCGTGGGAGGGGGAGGGGCTCCCTCTCCGTGGAGTCCGCCAGGACCACCACGCGGGAGGAGGGCGCGGGTCCCGCACGCCGGTCCCTCTGCTTTGGGAGGGCGCGAGGACATTCGCACAATACTGGGCGGAGCCTCAGCTATTTCCTGTCCGTGCACCTGCCGGGGCAAGCGTGGGGAGGTGTGGAACTGTCAGTTCTACAGACCCCAGGTCGTGCAGGTACCGTGGGCAGCACAGAACATTCTAGAGAAAACACCTGTGCCGCAGGGGGCAAAAGCCTCGTGTTCTCTCTCTCCCCGAATCCCGACTCGCTCCTGCCTTGAAATAATTTGGTTACCTGATCGTGTAGGCCGCAGTAACTGATCGTGTAGGGTGCACGATTAGGTTAGAACGCCACCGCGCCAGGCCGCGCCGGGTGAGCGCAGCAGGAGGGGCCGCGCCGGCGCCCCGTGTCACCGGCCCGGCTTCCTCTGCCCGGCCGCGCGTGGGAAACGATGTTTAGACATTCGGTGCGAGAGCTGGGTAGAACTCCAGGCGCCTGCTGGGTGCCCGGGACACCTGGAAATGCTCTCCGGCCACCTGGCGCAGTGCCCCAACCCCAGGCGCCTGACAGCGGACCCCGGACCCCAGCGTGTAGTGCACGTGGCTACGGCCCGAGGGCGCTGTACAGCGGACCGCGCTGTGCGGCAAAGGGCCACGCCTCTTGCTAGCAGACACTGCTGCCCTGGTCCGCTCTGCAGGGAGGAAGTGGCCGTGCGGGAAGCCCTTGCGGGGGGGAGGCAGAGCCGCGCCCGGGGTCCCCCAGCGCAGGCTGCTCGTCCTCCAGCAGGAACCCCGGGGTGATTGGTCTGTGCCGCCCCCGCCCTGCGAGCCTGTGAAGTGACGGCGGGGGCAGAGCCCGCACTGCGCCAGGACGCCAGGACGCCAGGACGCCAGGCGGGCTCTCCGCCGGCACAGAGCAGTGTCTGGGACGCTGAGCGGGCCGACCTCGAAACCGCTCCAAGTCATCTACCTGCTTCCTTGCACACTGTCCACTGCGAGCGGACTGGCAAGTCTGCGCGTGAGCAGGCAGCGGCGTGGACAGGAACCACTGGCGCAGGGCAGCGTGCCCGTCCTACAGGCAGCTCTGCCCTGGGCACTGCCCCGCGGCTGGCAGCCCCTGTGCTTTGGGACCTGCAGTGACCGCGGTCCTGTTGGGGCAGAACTGACTGGGGAGGGGGCGGGGCCGCTGCAGGAGGGCGGGCTGGGCTCTGCTCTCGCCCACTGAACAGACCAGACCAGGAAGCCCCGGGATTCTGCACTGTATACTTGGGTAGTTTCCTCCAGGTGAAATCAGAGTGAGAAAACAGCTCAGGCCAGCCCCGCGGTCCCGCGCACGGCCACGCCCGCCCCCGGGCCTGGACAGCTTTGAGCCTGGGCGACAGTGAGGACGGCTCCTTCTGCAATCCGTCCACAGCCTCTGGCACAGTGAAATGCTGGCCCGAGGCTGGTCTGCCTGTGTGCACGGAGCAGGACACCCAAGCGCGGACTGGTGCCTGCTCCACCGCGAGGCGCGGCCCCACCGAACCCGACCGCAGCGAGTCAGGCGTGACGTCACCAAGCGACAGTTCAGAGACAGAGGACAGACGCTTCAGAGCGCGACGGTATTGCTTCTCCGACAAGATGCACGTCAGATCCAAGTGCTAGAAAGAGCTATGAAAAGGAAGTTTCTAGACTTCAAAAGCGTACAAAGTGGAGACTGTGGCCCTCGAGGAGCACCCACGCGTGGGGGTCCGCTGCAGCTTCACGGGCGTCCCCGTCCGCTCTCCGGGGAGGGCTGCTGCGGCCCGTGCTGAGTGGCTCTGAGCCGAGGGGGCAGCAGCCAAGTGTGGCCGGGACCCCCAGTGGTCCCAATCCTGCTGACCACCCAGTGCGCTCCCGGCGCCGGGTGGGGGGCGGGGGGGAAGGCGCGGAACGTCCAGGCCTTCCTCTGCTGTGCGAGACGCGCCGGCGTGGGTCCTGTCTCAGCCCAGGACAGCGCTCTCTGGAGCTAAGGGAGGCCGAGCCGGGAGCGCAAACTCGTTTTCCCGAAGATTCAGAACACACCTTCGCCTGCGGGTGTCTTCCTTTTCTGGGAAAGTCACCTGTTTACAAGGAAAACAGAAGACAACGTTAGAAGAAGACAGCGTGTCTAACTCGCACCCGCTCACCCTCCAACACCCGGAGGAGCACGGCTGTCTTCCCATTCACAACACGGCACACAGGGTGTTCTTAGGGAATGTGTGTGTGTTCACACGACGGCAGACATGAACACAGAGTGACCTAGAAACTGGTTTTGATGTTAGAGATGTCTCATACTTGAGCATTTCACGTCAGAACTCTACACGAAGAGTAAATTTCGTCTGAGCCAGTTGTCCTGTAAGCTGCCAGCCACGTAAGAACGACTACTTACACCTTCGAAACGTAGCAGACAGGTGCAGGAGCCCGCGGCCCACACGCCCTGCGTCACGCTGATGCCTGCCCGAGCCTCCTGCTAGCGCTCACCCTAGGAGGCAGCAGGTGACGGCCCACAGGGAGGCCGCCTGGGGGCTCCTGGTCAGAGCCGAAGCATCAGCATCCGCCACACCGACCTGGAGGGCCGGCGCTCAGCCTCGGGGGCAGGAGTGTGTCCCTGCAGCGAGCTCATTGGATAAAATCAGACTGCAACTGCAGAGCTCAAATCTCAGTCTAATTGAAAACTGAAATATCAAATTGTTTCATTAAAGTTGTACTGTTTCACTTTAGCCATTCGACAGTTACCATCTGAGATGAGATGAACTATGAAGAAGTGTACAACACACCCGAGATGCTGGGGACACAGCACACAAAAGCAAACGACAGAATTTTTTTATTCTGATTATATTTGGCTGTATCACGACAAATAAAACGTGACCAGGGCCAGGCTGCGGCTAAGCAGCAAACCAAGGAGCTCCGGGCAGCAACAGACAACATGACAGGAAGCGACGGCCATCACACATGTTCCTGGGAGACTGGCCCGAGGCTCTGGTGTTCAGGTCCCACGCAGGGGCACTGCTAATGCCCACACAGCACGCCGCAGCCCCGGTTCCCACGCAGGGGCACTGCTAACACCCCCCCACACACACACGCAGCATGCCGAGGCCTGGGTTCCCACACAGGAGCACTGCTAATGCCCACACAGCACGCCGAGGCCCCGGTTCCTACGCAGGTGCAGCCAACGCCCCACCAGCATACTCGGGCCTCTCCGCACAGCAGGACACAGCGGCACACTGGTGCTGTGGAAGGGGCTGCCGCAGGCCAAGACGGCAGTGCCGCCAGGCCACGGTGCTCCTGCTCCACGCAGATGCTGGGGCCGCCAGTGTGGGGAGACGATGCAGGAGCGTCTTCCTAAGGACACACGCTCAGACAAGGAAGCTGCTTCCAGTGACTGTGATGACAGCACAGTCCCTTTCCCCACGGCATCAGGACCCAGAGCTGGCCACGGCCCGCCTGTGTGCACACTGCATCCGCTCAAGGCCAGGAGGCCGCATGTGCCGTGAGCTCCCAGGCTGTCGGCGTGGACACTGGCCAGGCTGCCCGTGCCAGCCAGCGACAGTGCCACACGCGGCCTCAGCACCGCTGCAGGGCACCTGACTGGCACCGGCTCCCTCCCACTCTTCTCAGCGAAGTGCCACCTGTGTGACCCGCGGGCTCCAGGCAGGCAGGACCTCGCGGCGGCCCACGTGTGCCTGCACACGTGGCAGTGATGGGCCTCGGCAGCGGTGGAGGAAAGCACGCCATGTAAGGGTTTCCTACGCCTTTGTGGGCACGCACCTCTGCGTGATGGGCCCATTGCCGCTGGAGAAGCCCTCCGCCCAGGTACGGGCCGGCAAGGCTGCAGTAGTCCTTACGAAGTGTGTGCCTGCTGCCCAAGTGTCCAGAAACAATCACAGGGGCTGGCGCTGTCAGAGCATCCCACACGGGCGCCGGTTCAGGTCCCGGCTGCGCCACTTCTGACCCACTCTCTGCTGTGGCCGGGGAAGCAGTAGAAGATGGCCCAAGGCCCTGGGCCCCTGCACCCATGTGGGAGACCCGGAAGACACTCCCGGCTCCGGCCTGGCCCAGCCATTGCCCTCGCAGCCCTGTGGGGAGTGAACGGTGGTGGAGATCTCTCTCTCCCACCTCGTGTGTGGCTCTGCCTTGACTTATTTGAGAAAGAAACCTAACAAGAGGGTTAGGGGTTTGGGAGAGGGACCAGAAGTGTGCCGTGTGAGAGCAGCAGGCCCCAGGCTCCCCAACCCCCCGGAGCCCGCCTGCCTGCACACAGCCCCGCGCACCTGTCAGTTCTCCCAGTCGGCGCCGGGCAGGGCCTCCTCCTCGTCCTCCGACTCGGGGGACGCCTCTTTGATCCTCCTCAGGGCCTCGTGGATGCTGCGCGTCAGGGGGTCGGTGTCGGGCAGCAGCGTGAAGGGCTCCCGCAGCACGCCCCCCTGCACCTTCTTCAGCTTCACCCCTTTCCGGATCTGCGCCAGGATGTTGTTGCCGTCGTCCTCGTCGGGGAACGGCGCCGGGGGCCGCTGCTCCACCTTCCGCAGGTGGAAGCTGCCGCGCTTCAGGGAGGCCAGCACCTCGTCCATGGGCGAGCTCACTGGGCAGAGACCAACAGTGACCGTGAGGGCGGGGCGAGGCGGGGCGGCGAGGGCGCGCGCTCGCTGGCTCTCAGCCTGGGCGCGATGGCGGCTATGCTGGGTGCTCCCACTGAGGTTTCTTACTCTCACTGAGCCCACTGGTTCATGACGCTGGCTGTGCTTTCAGCACCCAGTTGTTGTAAACAGGAACTCAGATTATTATCAGAACTGCCTCAAAATAAACAGGATGCGGGCTGGCGCCGTGGCACACTTGGTTAATCCTCCACCTGTGGCGCCAGCATCCAATATGGGTGCCGGGTTCTAATCCCAGCTGCCCCTCTTCCAGGCCAGCTCTCGGAGTGCGGTGGAGGATGGCCCAAGTGCTTGGGCCCTGCACCCCATGGGAGACCAGGAGAAGCACCTGGCTCCTGCCATCGGATCAGCGCAGTGCGCCAGCCACAGCGGCCATTGGAGGGTGAACCAACGGCAAAGGAAGACCTTTCTCTCTGTCTCTCTCTCTTTCACTGTCTGTAACTCTACCTGTCAAATAAATTTAAAAATAAACAAACAGGATACGCGGATTGCTTTGTGGGCTGAGCCTCCCTAATCCCGAAGTCTAAACTCTGACACTTTCTTGAGAGCTCACATGACGCCAGCGAATGAGAAGTTCCACATAGAAAGGAGCCCGAAGAGCTCAAAGGCAAAAACTGCTTCAAAAAACTCAATGAAAATGTGCCGATCTAAAGCGTCCTCTCCCAAAGGCAACATAAAGTCAGCCAGCCGGGAAACGCACAGCCCACCTCACTTCACCAGGGAAGTGCGGGGACACAGAACCCTCCCGGTCGGCGGCCACTGTGGAGAACGAGAGACATCCCTAAAAAGGACAAGTACTGTTTCATCCAGGAACCCCACTCCTGGCTGCATCCACGGGACACGGAATCCGTCTGCCCCGTGTGCACTGCAGCACCACTCCCGACACCGACTGGCGGCAACCCCAGTGCACGGTGGTACAAACACACCACGGAAAAAACACACCTTTTTTGGCCATGAAAAAGGATCACAACTTGTGGATGCGACTGGAGCTGACGATGTTAACAGAAATACCAAACCCCAGGAGGAAGGGTTTTGGGTGTTTTCATCTGTGTCTGTGGGCTCCCAGGCTAAGCTCTACAGAGGAATGAACCCCAGCACACTGGGAACCTGACCCACGGCGGCCTTGGGTCTGTGGGCGGGGGTGTGGGTGCTGTACTCAGACCCGCGGCTCCGCGCCAACTCCCCTCACTGGTACACGCAGATAATCCCAGGCTGAAAGGTCCCGGGGTCTGGACGAGCGATGCTCCAGCAGCCAGACCCTCAGCCCAGGCAGGTTCTGAGCTCCCGGGAGGCCAGGGTCACACCCAGGCCGTCTCTCAGGCCGGGACTGGCCCTTAGCGCCCGCTAGCCCATCACTGCCTCTTTCTAGGGGCACACACAGGACGCTGTGGCAGCCCTGACCAGAGGCCGCCTGTTCTGTGCGAGTACTGCTGCTGCCCGAACACCCCCGGGCCTCACCTCTGCGCCGGGGCGAGCCCTCGGCCGTCTTGCGGAGCTTCCTGCGGGCGCTCAGCAGCTGGCTGCTGTCCAGGAGGCGCGCGGAGGGCGCGCTGGTGGGCCCCGGGCCCCGCTCGCCGGGCTGCTCCCTCGCGGGCGGCCCTTCCTCCGGAGGCCCCGGGGTGCTGTCTCTGGCCAGGGGCAGAGGCGGCGGGGGCGGGGGTGGGGGCGGGGTGGGAGGGAGAGGGGGTGGGAGCGGATCTAGGGCGCTAGGAGGTGGCTGGGGGCCTCCGTCCAGCAGTGGGAGGGAGAGGGCGGGAGGCGGTTCCGAGGTCGAGGTCTCTGCGCTGAGAGGTAATGAGGTGGCTTCAAGTGGTGCTGGGGGCGTGTCCGGGAGGCTGCGGGGCTGCGCATGCGCCCCAGCCTGCTCCTCCGCAGTCCCCACCGGGCCCGGGGTGCCCGTGTCCTCGCGGAGCCCCGCGCTGGGCGTGCCCCTCCTGCGGGCGTGAGCCAGCCGCAGCCTGGTGGACTTCAGCGTGACTTGCCCGGGGTACTTCTGAAACACAGGGATGGCGGCTGAGTGACAGGAGGGCGCCGTGTGAACAAACCTGCGCACTTCCTGCCTCACCCACAGCAGCGTTCTGGCCCCTGTGCGGTTTTCAGAGAGGACAGACTGGACACCAATGCCTCGCCTTCCCAACCAGCCATCACCAACTCCATACACTCTGCTCACCAAGTCCCTCACTAAGGTCTTGTCTCCACTCTGTTAACTGTTCACAACAACCACGTGGACTTCAAAGATCTAGAACAGATAAAACTGCCATCATCTCATGTAAGATACAAGACATAAGGGGCTGGTGTTGTGAGGCAGAGGTTAAACCGCTGCCTGAAACCCCTGTGTCCCCCATGGCATCGGTTCAAGTCCTGGCTGCTCCACTTCCGCCCCGGCTCCCTGCGGGTGCACCTGGTAAAGTAGGTGGGTGCTCACTTGGGGAGTGAATCCGGTCACGGAAGACCTGTCTCCTTCCCTCGTTCTGCTACTCTGCCTTTCAAATAAATCAGTCATTTTTAAAAAGTTAAACACACATATGCTGGTGTTGTGCAGACAGCTAAGAGTCTACTATTAGACTAACTTACTTTCTAATGGCTACAGATTAAAGACAAATAAAACCATCAATGGCAAAGAGTTCCTGCTAACATTTCTATTTTATAATATAGTGAGGAAAAGGGGATTCAGTTTTTTCAAGTACTGAAATGCAGTGATCACGGCTGCCATCTTTTAGCACTTACCATGATGGACGCCACCTGTGCTACAGACCCACGCACAGACGCCAGGACACTTCTGAGGCAACCACAGTGAACCCCGTCCAAGCCCCGCCCCTTTTGAGGATTTAATTCGGCACCACCCTACCTATGAGAAGAGGAGCCCAGGTCGGGGGGGGCAGCACCCTCCCTTCCTCCTCAAGAGGCTGCCCCACTCAGGGCTGGGTGTGCACCGCCCCTTGAACTTCACACGGCTCACAGGCACGCCTCTCCTACAAGCCCACACGCATGGTGGGTGTGGAAGGTGAGTTAGCTGCGTCTAAGAACTGTGGGAGGAGCCCAGGCTCCAGAGGCCACAACCCTTTCCCTGTCCCGGGACCCTGGAGGCGTGGCCACGGCGTCTGTGCTCATTTACGTAAGGGTAACAGTGCCTGTGAGCACTCTCCACACCTGCAGAGGCCGGCGGCCGGGGCTGCCCGGCTGGCGACGTCCCCACGACTTGGGCCATCGGCTGCTCCCTCCCAGGACGAGCACGACCTGCGGAGGAGCCAGGCCAGAGCGCAGGCCCCTCCCGGGACGCACGCCTCGTCTCAGTGCAGACACAGTGCTGCTCCCTACAGTGCGTTCAGACAGCGGAGAAGAAAGCCTCCGACGCCCGGCACGCGCTCCTCACCTGCTTGAAGCTGCGCAGCCTGTCCAGCGTCCTCTGCCTCTCCTGGCTGACCCAGGCACTTTTTCTTTCTTCTTCATCATGTAATTTCTCCCTTTTCTGTAAAAATTAACAACAATTCCTTTAGGAAGTCCTCCATTTGTCTTTGTCATTGATACGAAGAAAGGCTGAGGGCTCCTGCTATATAAGATGGGCGAATCGAAGGAGATGCACTGACCAAAGCTTCCTGCGGGCAAGCACTGTGTGTGTAAAGAAGCGGGTCTGGTTTTCTCTTTGGAGCTTGCCGTAATTCACGCTCACGGTTTCAGGCAATAGCAGGGGCAGCGAGGGGAAGGATGTGAAGCACGTCCGATCTTAACTTTTCCCAGACTGCAAGCTGTTTAACAGCTGTAGGGCTACATGGTAAATCTCATCTGGCAGAATAAACTTTGGTAAAATAGATGGTGTCAAGACTTCATACGACAGGCAAATTGGTTTACTGCTTTCCAGCCTTTTTTTTTTTTAGGATTTGAGTTATTTGAGAGAGAAGAGTTAGAGACAGAGGGGGAAGAGAGAGGTCTCCCATCTCCGATTCACTCCCTACACAGTCACAACAGACTGGACCGATCAGAAGTCAGGAGCTTCTTCCGGGTCTCCCATGCTGATGGAGGGGCCCAAGGACCATCCTCCACTGCTATCCACAGCACATTAGCAGGGAGCTGGATCAGAAGTGGAGAATCGGGACTCGAACCAGCATCCATATGGGATCCTGGCACGATAGGCCAGGTCTTTAATCCACTGTATCACAGCGCCAGCCCTAGAGAGAAATCTTCCATCTGCTGGTTCACTCCCCAAATGGCCACAATGATTGGGGCTGTGCCAGGCTGAAGCCAGGAACCTGGAGCCTCTTCTGGGTCTCCCACATGGATGCAGGGGCCCAAGTACTTGTACCATCCTCTGCTGCTGTCCCAGGCACACTGGCAGGGAGCTAGATGGAAAGAGGAGTGGCCGGGACTCAAACCAGCACCCATATGGGATGCCGGTGCTGCAGGCAGAGGCCTATACTACAGCACCGTCCCCCGGCTTTGTTTTTAAAAACTAGAAATGCCTCCTGCAAAACCAGACAAACTCACATGGAAATTAACCTCTCTCCCATTCTTTCCCAATAATTTTCAAATTCAACCTTCCGTCATTCTCTTCTCCCACCTCACTCCCGTTTCCAATAAGGTATTTGCTGGACAGTATTTACGGTCTACAGAGGTCACTGCTCTATTGGCCTTGGGTGATTATATGAACACCACTGTCCTCTGGTTCTTGAAAAATGTGAGGGGGAGGAAAGGTTTACCTGAAAGATGACAGGAAGTTGAAAAATAAAGATATATGGTAAGGTTCATCTCTGAGAAAACTGCCGTACCGTAACTTAGTGCTTATGACAGGACACAGCACTCGAGTACCTGTGACAGGATCCACACCAGCTCGAGTACCAGGACACAGCACTCGAGTACCTGTGACAGGATCCACACCAGCTCGAGAGTACCAGGACACAGCACTCTACCACCTGTGACAGGATCCACACCAGCACTCAGAGGCTGACACAAATAAGCAGAGCCCAAAGCAAGAGAGGCTATGGCTGGGCAGAGCTCCCAGGGCCATGATTCTGGCCCTGTGCAGGTGGGCAGGGAACCACCCACTACAGTGTGGAATGCAGGCAGTCTTAGCTCCTCTCCCTGCCTCCTCCTCTCTTCCTGCAAACCAACCAGGAATGTTATCTTCACACGGAACAACAACCTCAAGCCACACAGCATTTTGAGTACCTGACAAACGTAATCAATTTTTGACTAATACAAATGATCTGAAAACTCATCTTCAGAGCTGGTGGTGTGGCGTAGCCGGTAAAGCTGCTGCCTGCAGTCCCGGCTGCTCCTCTTCTGATCCAGCTCTCTGCTTGGCCTGGGAGAGCAGAAGATGGCCCAAGTGCTTGGGCCCTGCACCCACATGGGAGACCCGGAAGAAGTTCCTGGCTCTGGATCAGCTCAGCTCTGGCCGCTGTGGCTAATGGGGAGTGAACCAGAGGATAGAAGAAGACCTCTCTCTCTGTCTCTACCTCATCTGTAACTCTTTCAAATAAATAAAATAAATCTTTTTAAAAAAACTCTGTAATTCTCAAAATATTAAAAAAAAAAACACAATTTCCTCAGGGATCAAAAGCAGAGTGAGGGACAAGGCACAGGAGAAGCTGGAACCCCTTCAACAGAAGACAGGAGAAGCAAGCAGGTTCTCTCACGTGACTGTCCCCTCTCGGCGGCAGCGAAGGGCAGGCTGCCGAGGGGGTGGGCATCTCCCATTGTCACAGACCCACGAACCACCTGGGCTTCGCGGACAGCACGGGGGGCAGGCGGAAGAGCCCTCTGCGGAACGGGCAGCACGGGCCCGGTTTCTCTCTGCCCCATCCCAACACTGAGAAAGGCAAAGGCGCAGGCGGAACCTCCAGGGGCACGGACGCGGACGGGGCAGCCATGGCAGGAGTGCCTGTCCAGGCTGTCCTTGGTGAGGGAGCATGCCCCATGCAGGCCAGTGCTGCCAACACACCACTCAGCACGTGGCTACCTAGACCGCTCCAAGGAGAGCCCAAACACAGCGAGGGAGGCCACACACACTGGCAGTAAGCGCTTCACGGGAAGAAAAACTGAAGCCCAAGAACCCTGAGAATCATGAACACGAGGCGAAGAACGAGAAAGCCGTCGAGGGGTCTGTACGGTAAAGCAGGCTGACCGCTCTCACGGTGGTGGTTCAAGCCCCCCGCTCCGCTCCAGTCCTACTTCCTGCTGGTGTTCCTGGGACGCCAGCGGAACGTGGCCCAGGCTCACGTGTCACTGCCATCTGGGCATGAACAAGCAGATGCAGGTGGAAGATCTCTGTCTGCGTCACTCTGCCTTTCCAATGAACAAATTTGGTTTTTCTTTTTTTTTTTTTTTTTAAAGAAAAGCTAATTTTTTCATTCTGAAGACCGTATACTGAGAGGTGGGGGAAAGGAGTTAGGGAGAAGCCCGTATTTCTTCACCACTCATAGCACAAGTCTGTACGGCTGAAGGAACCTTTGAAGCCACAACACCAGCTTCTTGTCACCTAGCAAGCTTCTGAAACCGGAGAGCTCTTCCAGACTCACGTGAGTCCAATGAAAAGTAACCACTTATGGTGTGCGTCTCCGTGAGTTCTGTGTGCATCCTCTAGGGATCACGGATCTTCTTATAAACACAGGAAGAGCTTAAAGAATGGCTGAGAACTGTTTTGCAAGGCACTAATTAAAACGTCTCATATTAGAAGGATCTTAAAAACAGCAGGGAAAGGTATGTTATAACATCTGGTGTGTGATCAGAATTCATACAGACATCAAGACACTAATTTATTCAGGAAAAAAATCTTGTTTATGTACAAGGAATTAAAAGCAAGAAAATGTTTTAAGATCAAGAGGTAGGGCCGGCACCATGGCTCACTAGGCTAATCCTCCGCCTTGCAGCGCCGGCACACCAGGTTCTAGTCCCGGTCAGGGTGCCAGATTCTGTCCCGGTTGCCCCTCTTCCAGGCCAGCTCTCTGCCGTGGCCCGGGAGTGCAGTGGAGGATGGCCCAAGTGCTTGGGCCCTGCACCCCATGGGAGACCAGGAGAAGCACCTGGCTCCTGCCATCGGATCAGCGCGGTGCACCGGCCGCAGCGGCCATTGGAGGGTGAACCAACGGCAAAGGAAGACCTTTCTCCGTCTCTCTCACTGTCCACTCTGCCTGTCCAAAAAAAAAAAAAAAAAAAAAAGATCAAGAGGTAGAAAAAGTCGTATAGCATGGTAAAATCTCATCGACAACAGTGAAACAAGGAAAAGGCTACTCCAACACAGAAAGTCCCCTCTCATCACTACCAGTCCACGCAGGTACTCGGTTCGACTCCAGGGTGGGCCCCAAAGCGTGTTCAGCAGAGGGGGATGGTGGCCGTCACATACTGAGGGAGACCTCTGACCCGCTTTCTCAGCAGACCAGAGCCAGGCACCCTCAGCAATACCCCCAGGTGCTACAGAATCTCAGCGGTCTCCCGAACCAGGGAGAAGAACAGCTGAGCTCTGCGGCAAGAGCAGACACAAAGCTGCCACGTGCACTCTCAGTAACCTCAGCCCCAAGGATCCAGCGTCATGGCACAGCGGCTGAAGTCACTGCCTGCTACACGGGCATCCCACATGGATGCCGGTTCGAGTCCCAGCTGCTCCACTTCCAATCTGGAAAAGCTGCAGACAGTATACATAGAGCCTGGTCTCACTGTAATCTGAAGATGCCAGGCAGAGGTGGGAGGTGAGCAGTTCCGGCTCCTAGCCATGAACTGTGTGTGTGTGTGTGTGTGTGTGTGTGTGGCTCCTAGCCATGAACTGTGTGTGTGTGTGTGTGTGTGTGGCTCCGAGCCATGAACTGTGTGTGTGTGTGTGTGTGTGTGGCTCCTAGCCATGAACTGTGTGGGGGGGGGGGGGGGCTCCTAGCCATGAACTGTGTGTGTGTGTGTGTGTGTGTGGCTCCGAGCCATGAACTGTGTGTGTGTGTGTGTGTGTGTGGCTCCTAGCCATGAACTGTGTGGGGGGGGGGGGGGGCTCCTAGCCATGAACTGTGTGTGTGTGTGTGTGTGTGCGTGTGTGGCTCCTAGCCATGAACTGTGTGTGTGTGTGTGGCTCCTAGCCATGAACTCTGTGTGTGTGTGTGTGTGTGTGTGGCTCCTAGCCATGAACTGTGTGTGTGTGTGTGGCTCCTAGCCATGAACTCTGTGTGTGTGTGTGTGTGTGTGTGTGTGTGTGTGTGGCTCCTAGCCATGAACTATGTGTGTTGGGGGGTAGTGGTGCAGGGCGGGTATATAATCTGAGAGTGTTTTCGAGGACAACTCCAAAATACAAAAAGTAACAAATACTTCTCCTAGCAGGAGTAAGGTGGAAAGGTTCTGACCTTCATTAGGGCAGCCACATGGATCTACTCATTTTCTTTGAGTTAAAATTACATCCTCAGAGGGGCCAGCGCTGTGGTGTCGTGGGTAAAGCTGCCACTGCCACTTGCAGTGCCAGCATCCCATACGGGCACAAGTTCAAGTCCTGGCTGCTCCACTTCTGATCCACCTACTTGCTAATGGCCTGGGAAAGCAGTAGAAGACGACCCAAGTGCTCGGACCCCTGCACCCATGTGGGAGACATGTAAGAAGCTTCTGGCTCCTGGCTTCGGATCGGCACAGCTCTGCCCATTGCGGCCATTTGGGGAGTCAACCAGTAGATGGAAGACCTCTTTCTCTTTCTCTGCCTCTGCCTCTCTGTAACTCTGCCTTTCAAGTAAGTAAGTAAATCTTTAAAAAAAAAAAAAAGTAATCTTGTTTTATTTATTTATATATTTGACAGGTAGAGTTACAGACAGTGAGAGAAAGAGAGAGAGAGAGAAAGGTTTTCCTTCCACTGGTTTACTCCCCAAATGGCTGCAATGGCCAGAGCTGGGCCGATCAGGAGCCAGGAGCTTCTCCTGGTCTCCCATGGGGTGCAGGGCCCAAGCACTTGGGCCATCCTCCACTGCACTCCCGGGCCACAGCAGAGAGCTGGCCTGGGAGAGGAGCAACTGGGACTCGAACTGGCGCCCATATGGGATGCCGCCGCCGTAGGCGGAGGATTAACCTAGTGCGCCACGGCACCAGCCCCAAAAGTAATCTTGACATTACCTTTAACTGTTTTGTTTTAGAGAGTTTACACCAAGTACTAAAATCAACTTTCTGAATCTAACTTATTTAATGTGCAGGACTTCCAGGGAAAACTAGTGAAACAGAAAGATAACATCTACATTTCCAACAATCCACCAGCCGAGAAATTCAGATAAAGGTAGATTAACACATTACTTTGGTCCACTTATTCTAAATGGGGTTCATTCCCCAAATGGACACAATGGCCAGATAGAAGCCAGGGGCCAGGAGAAACTCTGTGCTGGTCTCTCACGTGGGTGCAGGGGCCAAGCACTTGGGCCATCCCCTAATGCTTTCCCAGGCCATTAGTGGGGAGCTGGACCGCAAACCTAGCAGCTGGAATTTTAACCAAGATGTCTTTCTACAGGTGAACAGACGCACTAACTGCAGTACACCTGCCTACTGCTAGAAATGAATGAGCTGCCACGCCCCAGGGACCTGCCGAACCTGCACATTCGAGGGAAGAAGTGAACGAGGCCCACCTGATCAGGAGATACACTGCCTGGTTACGGCTGGATGTGAGGCCTTGAGAAAGCTCATAGGAGATGCACATTATGAAAAAACTACATGAATTCGAAAACTATTTGCACCAAAATAAACATCTTTTAATTCCATTTTCCCAAGAGCTCCTTTGAAGTACCCACACACTTGCTGTTAAAGCCACAACTGTGGGGACAGCCAAAAGATCAGGCTTTTTGGCAGGGACTTGTGGAGAGGAAGGAGTTAACGGGTGCAACAAAGGATTTTAGGGCAGTAAAACTACTGAGTCCCAACCCAGCAAAGTGCCCCTCAGAAGGAGGCGCGTAGAATCGGCACTGCTCACGCGGATCCTGACCAGCGTGCAGGTGGTGCCGGGAGCTCCGCGCAGAGTGGGGCATGGCAGAGTGGGGACCCTGTACTCTTTCAATTTTGCCAAAAAACTGCCTCTGTATAAAAAGAAAACTATGCCAACATTTAACTCTAAGACGTGTCTCTTTCTCCGCAGACTTTAGCTACCTTCAGTCACAGAAAACCCGGAGTCCAGGCTTACCAGCTGCACGGCGTGATGGGCTGCACACTCTTCCTCACCCCGAAAGCGCTGCTGGAGTTTTTCATTGTGTTTTGCAATACAAATTTCCTATAAATACACAAAATGTGCTTTAATACAAGTAACACGGGCACCACCACCTTGAGGTGTACCTAATGCACTTTAGGCTCACCGTACAACACCTGTTAGGGAAGCAGAGCCGCCTTGCCTTTCGTCTGGACTCCTGCCATGGCACCCGCCGAGGGCCCAGGCCCGCCAGAAGGCGCGTGCAGTCGTATCGAGCGTCTCTCCGCCTCTCGTCCCATCGCCCACTTGACTTTGCTAGCGCTCTCACCCAACACGCAATGCCTCCCCTAGCCCTCCTGATTTCTATTTATTATTTATTTGGTTATGTATCTGGTAGCAGGTGCTGAGGGTGAGGTGGGGGGAAAGTGGTGTCCTCAGATAATCTCCAGTGTCCTTTTTTAGCACAGCAGTCTATGGCTAGAACACTGTAAGTCCCAGTACATTCCTTAAATGAAGTCACACAGAAGCAGGGCGCCATCCTGCGCTTGGGAGCTCTCTGGTGAGAGCCTAAACTGCCCAGATGGGTTTAACAAGCGTCACGAGACCTGGGTTTTCTGGCTGCATGCCTCGGAGCTGAAAAGGACTACGAAGCTTAGAAAGTGACTGCACGTGGCTGCTGGGACATAAGAAGACGTTATTTCCATAGCCCTGCTGAAGTCACAAAGCATTAGCTTGAAGCCACGAGCGAGGTGACGGGGGCAGGTGCAGGCCCACGCGTGGCTGTGCAGATGGTGCCACGCAGGTCTCTCAAGGGCTTTGTTCTTTTTAGCACTTACTGCCTTTGCTCCCTGTCCCTCTGCAGTTCATGGCCACCTCCAACGGCAGCATCTCCCAGGCTGCTTCCTCACAACGCGCCCCACTCACACGCACACCAGCGGAGGAGGTCCGTCACTCAGGGAGCAGCCCCACAAGCCCTGGACACCAGCTCACCCGCTCGGCACCTTCCTGGGTGCAGTCAGCTCCCTCTGCGTCCCCTTGGCTTCACCTCACGGCCCCCAGTGCAATCTGAATCTTGTCCCCCACTCTCCCCCAGACTCCCAACACAAGGCCCCGTCGCTGCAAACACGCAGTGTCCCGGAGTGGACCATGCTCCCTCTCCCCTTCTGGACGCCCCCTCTCCTGCTTCTTCCAAGTCAGCCCTGGGAGGCTCCGCCACATAGTTCCCGGGGTGCCTCCCTCCAGGCACCTCCTCACACCACACTCACGCCCAGCAACGACGCCCTGCTGAGCTCTGAACCACAGAGGGCGCCGCTCCGCTGGGCCGCCACCCTGCCCCCACCCTCCTTCGCGGCACAGGGCCCTGCTCACCGCCGCCTCCACCCGGATGTCCGTGCACACCCCCCCCCCCCAGCTCGTCACCTCTCGCCTGTGCGTGCTCTTCCCACCCTAGAAGCCCGGGAGCCAGTGGAGAAGACCCCCTCTTCCCTTCCCCTCATTCACCAAGCCTACAGCCTCTCTCCCTCAAGGAAGGACACTTCTCACACTGTGCGTCCCGTGCCGTGTGCGCCTCTGCCACCCCAGTGCACACTCCCAGTGCGGTGAGGAAATGAAGCCCTCCAGCCAACACCCCTCCATCGCTCCCACTCCCATGTCCACAGGCCCTCCCCTCTGCTCAGCACACCCTGGGCACCTCCCCCGGGCTGGTTAGCGAGGGCACGGGGCTGCCGGCTGGCTCGCCGCAGCCCCTCTGAGCGCACACACAACCCTCACGGGCTGTGCCGTGGGAGTCTGCAGTGTCTTTTGTTCTGTTCCTAATCACTGTCAACACCATTAAACACCATTAAACTGGTGGTTTCTACTCAGACGGGACAACTTGGACCGAGCCCCCAGCACCACTCCCCGCCTCCCCCTGCACACCCGCAGGGCCTCTCTGCAGGCCTGGCAGAAGCCGAACCGCATGGTTTCCCGGTGTTCACCCTCGCAGACTCCGCCTGGTCTGTGAGCGCCTCTACTGCTCCCCGAGGGGCTGCGCTGACCAGCGGGCACCAGCTGCACCAGGAAGCACGCTTCGTCCCTCCTGCCTCACAGAGATGGTGAGGCCAAACAGGCCCGCAGGCCCCGGCTCTGGGCGGGACCCTGGTGTCCAGGGGAACAGGAGGGTGCGCCGAGGAGCAGCGAAGCGGCCACTCCCTGGGGCCTGCAGCGCTGACCTCACAGCCAAGAGGCAGCACGCGGAGCCCAGAACGGGCCAGGCCCGGGCGCTGGCTCCAGGGTCAAAGCCTGCGTTTGGATCAGCAGACAAGACAAAAGGAGTAGTCCAGCCATCAGCCAGGATCAGACCTCCGGGAACGCACCATCTAGGAAGTCGGAGCGCGGGAGGAAGCCAGGGCCCCGACGCGGGTACCTTTTTGTTTCTGAGGTAGGCTTTCTTGGCGCAGACGCGGCCGCGGCGGGCTTCCAGCTGGCGCGCCTTCTGCTGCAGCTTCTGCAGCTCCTCCCTCTGCCCCCTCAGCTCCTCCTCCTCCAGCATGGCCTCCATGCTCTCGTACGTGTCGTAGTACACCACTTCGTCTCTCTTTTCTGTCCGGGGAGAGCAGCGGTGACGGTGCTTAACTCTGGGTGCTCGGTGGGCACCAGGTGCAACAGGGCTCAAACCCACGCACCGGCTCCCCAGTCCGCAGCCAAGCTGCCACCCGCCCCCCAGCTCCTTGTCGGGCCGGGCTCACTAGGAAGTGCCCCTCGGAGCAGATGCACGCAGAGCGTGGCCACGACCCACACCCCTGCCCACTGCACCTGCACAGTCAGACTGGCTGCAGCCACTCTGCAGAGGCGCCCTGCTGAGCCTGCAGAATCGGCGTCTGATTTCCTAGCTCTGTGCCCAGGCTTCTTTGACGTCAGGACTCTCACTGCGTGTCCTCCCCACTCCCTCAAGCCCGTGGGCCCGGCAGTAGAGCACACCCTACCGGAGATGAGCCGCTTGATGCTCTCCAGCTGAGCCGTTAGCAGGAGCTCCTCACACTTGAGGATTTCAAACTGCACTTCATACAACTGAAGCTGCAGGTCGTAATAATCCGCTTCCAACTGGTCCAGGCGGGCAATGGCTTCCGGGCCACCCTGCAAACTCTGCATCTGCATGGAAAGTGAAAACATTTCCAGTTTGTGGAAACAGAAATCCTACAGAATAAACCCATGCAGCATTGCTCTAAGAAAGCAACGTGGAGGCAGGAAGTACAAACTTAAACATCGAAACACAAACATCGCGTCACATGACGCGGCTTTGGGACGCAGTGGGCCAGGTTTCAGCTTCACGTCACTGCTCTTCCATACTGGCGGCGGCCCTGCATTCGTCACCCTGACGTCAATGACGACAGTGTCCTCTCGCAGTCCGCACAGTGGGTGAGTCCGACAGAAACCCTTTTCCTATCAGCACATGGAAGAGAAGGACATCTGCGGTGCAGTGGGGAAGGTGGCCACAGCTCGGCTGCCCCAGGACCTGCCGACCAGGGAGGGGTGGGGGGTGGGAGGGCCTGCCATCTGCAGACAGCTACCACCGCTATCTTTACCCAAGCACAGACAGCTGCACAGTGACCCTAGCGACGCGGGCTCGGCAGTTTCCAGGCGCCGGTCATGAAGTAGTGGGAGGCCTTATGCCAGACTGTTCTATTTGCTGAGGGGCACTGAAGCGAGAAGGGGAATTGTTGCCAGGTACCTGAAGGGAACCACAGACAGGAGCGCAGGCCTCAGAGCATGGATCCAGCCCGTGAGTCCCATGGATTCCTATCTGGCTCCATGGAGAAGGCAGCTGCAGGAAGGACAGTTTTCTGATGGAAACAGCAAGATCCGCCGGCGCCACAGCTCACTAGGCTAATCCTCCGCCTTGCGGCGCCGGCACACGGGGTTCTAGTCCCGGTCGGGGCGCCGGATTCTGTCCCGGTTGTTCCTCTTCCAGTCCAGCTCTCTGCTGTGGCCCAAGTGCTTGGGCCCTGCACCCGCACGGGAGACCAGGAGAAGCACCTGGCTCCTGGCTTCGGATCAGCGCGGTGCGCTGGCCACAGCAGCCATTGAGGGGTGAACCAACGGAAGGAAGACCTTTCTCTCTGTATGTCTCTCTCACTGTCCACTCTGCCTGTCCAAAAAAAAGGAAACAGCAAGATCCTTGCACAGACACAGAACCACTTAGAAGGCCCTGGAGGGGTGACGCTGTGTCACATAGGGTCACGTGGCCACCTGCACCACCAGCACCCCACATCAGAGTGCCGGTCTGATGTCCCAGCTGAAAAGCACAGTTAGGGCCTTTCCCAAATGTGCAGTGTTCACAGTAACAAGAATTATGCAAATGTAAGAGTGCTCTTCGCCAGTGTGGTGGTGCGGTGGGCTAAGCTGCCATCTGCAATGGTGGCATCCCGTGAGCGCCAGTTCAAATCCTGGCTGCTCCACTTCCAATCCACCTGCCTGCTCACGCACCTGGGAAAGCAGCAGAAGACAGCCCAAGTATTTGGGCCTCTACCACCCTTGTTTGAGACCCTGTTTGGAGTTTCAGGTTCTTGGCTTGGGTCTGGCCCAGCGCCAGCCACTGCAGCCACTGGGAATGCAAGATCTCTAAGTCTGCTTTTCAAATAAATAATAATAATAATAACAACAACAACAAGTCCTCAGAATGTTGGTGAGCAAATACTTCATCTTGGATTTTGAGCGAGTGCTGCTGCGTTAAGAAGTGTTTCTCCCACCACAGCACTACACACAGAAGAGATTCGACGTGTGCTGCTTGGCCTTGGAGGGAGGGGGAGGATAAAACAGAACCTCTGCACGTGTCCACCCGCTTACTCCCGTCTCACTCCCCTCACACAGCCCTCTTCCCGCTGCCTCCGGACTCTTGTTCCACTCTGGAGCCAGCCCCGGGCCTAGCTTCCTCTCACCTCCCCCGCCCTGCTCACAAGGTCACTCTCAGTGGCATCAGTGAAAGCTCAGAGCTGTCATCTGAGACGGCCTCCAGTGGTGCTAGGGTGCATGCCGGCGGCTCCACGCGGGGATGCTGAGCCACGCCAACCCAGCACCTGCAGCCTTTCCTGGAAGGGTGAGCCCTGGGCACGCATCGACAGCGCGAGCTGCCTCCTGCCAGCATGACAGTGCTCTGAGCTTCCTCCAGGGCAGACAGCACACACACTGAGCCACAGGGGCTTCCGAGTCGGGTGGCATCAAGCATCGGCTCAGGGGAGAGGCAGGGATTCTCCTACCAGCAGGGAGCTCACCCCCGTTTCCTGGATGGGCAAGTTCAACCCAGAGCAAGTGTCCACAAAGGCAGAAAGTGCGCCCGAGAGAACACGTGGTGGGCCGTGGCGGATCCTCGTTAAAGCTCCAGGGTGGAGGAGCACAGTCCACCAGCCTTCTGGGGGTTAGCGGAGGACAAAGGGACACAGGAGCCTAACTTCCACATGCAGGCCAAATCCTCAGCGGGCATCGTGGTGCTGCAGGCGGAGCCACCGCCATCTGCCACCCATTTGCAGACTTCCAGGGAGTTCCTGGATCTCAGCTGCAGCCTGGCCCATCCCCAGCCGTGCAGCCATTTGTGGAGTGAACCAAGATGGCCCAAGTACTTGGGTTGGGTCACCCATGGGCTTTGGCCTGACCCAGACCTGGCTGCTGTGACCGTTAAGATCTCCTGTACCACCTCTCCCTCTAACTCTTCCTTTCAAATAAATGAATCATGGGAACTAGGCACAGCCTCAGACAAGCTCTGAACCAAGACCAACCCCTCTGTGTGGGAAAGGTGGGAAGAACAGGAGACAAACCTGAGCACTAACACGACTTCTATCAGCAACAGCTGCACAATTATGTGTGCAATGAGGCGACACAATCATCCGGAATTCCACATTTTGGAAATGTTGGACAACCTAATCTCACCAGACCGTGTTGCTAGTAGAGTCCACTTAATGTAACTGTGTTTCATCAGTGAAGTGACAACACCTGCCACATGCTATTGGCTCCATATTATTTCCTAAAGTCTGAAAAACTTGGAACTGAGACATACGTAGCCTTAGGGGTTGTAAATGATGGCCCACGTGCTTATAACACGAAGGGCTTTGTTTGAAGATGAGATAACACAAATAAAGCACTAAGGACAGGACCTAAAACATTACAGCTTTCTACTTGCCTTTTACAACCACTGCCAATGTAGCTGGCAAAGACAGAGCTTAAGCAATAAAAAAATAGAACCTTCCGTGTGCAGAATGGGTTTCTGTGCTTAGAGAGTGAAAATTTCTAGGGTGCAGATTTACAACAATCTGCCTATCGAGAAACAAATTTACAACAAAAACCTAGTCTCCTGCACAGACAAGCAGCGTGGCTTCCCGCCTCTGCTCGCTCCGTGGCTGCCACGAAGCTCCTTGCTGTCAGGTTTCGGCGAGGCCCACGTGAAACATCTCGCCACCTTCTACAACGTTCTTTGGTGAAACCAGAAATGTCTGCTGAGGCAAGTGACCATCTGCAACCCAGGAAACGTCCTCGCCCTCTCTGCGCCCACCTCCGTGATACGCACTAAACCCCAGCACAGGATGAAGGCAGTCACGGCTCCGAGTCACCGCCTTCTCACTGCAGGCCAGGCACGGGAAGGCCAGCAGAGAGACACAGCACCTCTGGGGCCACAGCATCCTCAGAAGGCTACTGCACACTTCTTAGGTCTCACTCACTCGAGGTTACATTCGGGACACATCTGCAGAACTGCGACCTGCACAGTAGTGCAACATGGCGTCTCTCCATCTAACTCTGTCTTTAAAACAAATCTTTAAAAAAAGAAAAAAAATCTGGGGGGAGTGTGGACAAGAGAGAGACACAGAGGACAGAAACATATTAATCTTCAACCATCAGCTCACTCCCAAAACACCCACAAGAAAGCCGGGTGTAGGCCACACTGAAGCCAGGAACTCCACACAGGTCTCCCCGTGGGTAGCAGGGCCTCAAGCACTCAGCCATCTTCTGCTACTTCTCAGTCCATTTGCAAGGAGCTGGATCAGAAGTGCAGCTGCTGGGACTCAAGCCAGTGCCCTGAGAGGCTGCGTCACAAGGTGAGCCCTAGCGCGCTGCGCCACAACGGGGCACTGCCTGATGGTGGAGCGGAGAACAGACTGACAGGTTTACCTGCAGACCACGCGCTGTTTCTGAGTCCTCACGGGGCAGGGGGCCAAAGAAGGAAGCCACAGCTGACAAACTCTGCCAGGGCTCTGTCCGGCAAATGACATCTTCAGCAGTTCTGACAGTCAGTCTAGGACTAGTGGTTCAGGTGCAGACGACCTGGGAACCGACTAAAGGTGCGTGTGAACTGCGTGGATACGGACATTACTCAAGCACGGGGTTCCTAGCTTTCCAGCTCTTAAAGGGGCAGGAGGCTACGGCCCAAGAAGGTAAGAAAGACTACAGTCAAGACCCAGCAGCACTGCAGAGCAGCAGAGCCTGGAAGGACACCGTTTAACTCAACAGCAGGAGGACCTGCTAGCCCAGGTGGCATCACATTCGTGGCAATACTTGACGCTTAACCTCTAGTTTCACTTTCCAGATGTCTTCATTCTGTCTGCTCCTGAGTACAGCGAAGCCCCTGAACTGTATCCCCAGATGGACAAGTCGAATGGCATGTGAAACACACGTCAGAAAGAGGTTTTAAAAACCACTTTGAGTTACAAAGCACAAACAACTCTATTTTACCTAATGCAGGAGATGCACCTGTCTTGCCTGGCTGCGTGCACTGTGCTCACTGAACACTCGCTGTGACCAGCGTGTGTCCGTGGCTCTCCTGCCCGTGTGCCTCGTGCAGTCCTCACCTGCTCCCATCCCCCCACTGCGGACCAAAACATGAAGTCAGAGTCCACTTTTCCAAGTCCACGTTCCTTACACCAAAGCCCCTTTCATTACTCTACTAATTATTATTTATACTCACTTTAGAGAAATGCATGGGTCTCTACTGTCAGCTGTGAAATAAAATTTGAAAGGCAGAGTAAGAGTAGATTTAAGAGTGACCCATTGACCCACTCTATAAACCAGCCAGGGAAACCGTTCATTTAGAGAACAGAAAACGACGAGAGGGGCTCCCTGCCCGCCAGCCCAGCTAGCATCTGAGCACAGGCACTTCTCACCCAGGCAGCTCACGGCTGCGTGTGCTTCTCCAGGGCTCCCCTTCCTGACGGAACAATCTCACAGGTCCTTTTCACATTACACTAGTCTTCCCCCACCACGCACTAACACAAAGCCTGCAGCTTACTCATGCTCGCCTGTGTGCATGTGTGTGTGTGTACGTGCGTGTGCGTGTGCGCTGGAGACAGGGTGTAATTAATCACGTCTTTATCCTTGTCACTCAAACTCCTGGCAAAGACAACAAACGGTGAATGAACAACTAAAACCAAGCAGAATTCTAACAAGCAGGGTCACTGGGTCACTGCTCAAACCATCTTTGAAAGTTCACTCATTGGGGCCAGCAGGGGGCTAAAGCCCTGTTCTGCAGCACCAGCATCCCTTATGGGCGCTGGTTCTAGTCCCGGCTGCTCCACTTCTGATCCAGCTCTCTGCTGTGGCCTGAGAAAGCAGTGGAGGATGGCCCAGGTCCCTGGGCTCCTGCACCTGTATGGGAGACCCGGCTCCTGGCTTCGGAACAGCATAGCTCCAGCCATTGCAGCCATCTGGGGAGTGAACCAGAGGATGGGAGACCTCTCTCTCTGCCTCTCTGTAACTCTGCCTTTCAAATAAATAATCTTAAAAAAAAAAATAAAGAAAAAAGTCCACGCATTGCCTCAAGTATCTGTTTTCATAAATACTGAATTCCGTGTTCTCAACATTTGCTTCTTCTAATACTTAGAACTACCCGCAGAGGACCAAGTAGAAGTGCCTTTCCACTGAAAGTGTGCTTTCTGCTCCAATGTACTCGTAGGACCATTCTGGAAAAGACATAAGGAAGGGCAGGTGACATCCGAGCCTCGGCGCGGGCACCGATGGTTTCAGTGCTGTGCCGACAGTCTCCGCGCTCCACAGCATGGCGCGCGCAGCACTGCACAGGTGCAAGGAGCAATCACGAACAAGATGGCAAGGAAGAGCGTGGCTAATCATTTTTAAAATGTCATCTCCAACGTGTTTTGACTATGAAGATGAGCACCTCTTTCCGAGGATTTCTAAGAATATTCTTGGCTTAAACAACGTTTTGTAGGAACAAAACACTGGAGTCCTCTCCCTGCCCGCTGTTGATTCCACCATGAGGTGGTCAGGAGAGGGCTCCAGGAAACGCGACGCTGTGAGCACGGCCCCTTCACCTCTAACCAAGCCCACGGCCTTAGCAGCTTCACTCCGTGTCTGGCAACAGCACCTCCCAGGAACTGCTGGCGAGGCTGTGCCGTCCACAGTGCATGGCTGCCCAGCACCACTGCAGGGCTCTGAGGCGCCCCGTGAGGCTACTCTTCAGGCAGGGGAGACCAACTGCGCACACCGTCAGAAACGTCGCGTCGTTACGAAACGGCAGACGCCGACTCTCTGACTTTAGATCCGTCCGGGACGGTTTTGTTACCTCCTCCTTCAGCGCGCGCTTCCTCTGCTCCAAGCAGATCTCCTTCGCTCGCATCATTTGCAGCGTCTCCTTCGAGACAGCGTACTGCAGCTTCTCCATGCGCTCGGCTGCGGCCGCCCACGAGGCTTTGCCAAACTTCTTCTGGTCGGCTCGCATCCGGTCATACACCGCTGGTGGTAACATTCAGAGATGTTAATAATGAACAGCTTTTAATAAGAGACAAACCCTCAGATCTCACTGACCACACACAAATCCTGACATGAAAAAGTACTTGTTGGGGCCGGCGTCAGGTTAATCCCCGACCTGCGGCGCCAGCACCCCATATGGGCGCCAGTTCTAGTCCCGGCTGCTCCTCTTCCAGTCCAGCTCTCTGCTGTGGCCTGGGAAAGCAGTAGAAGATGGCCCAAGTGTTTGGACCCTGCACCCACCTGGGAGACCAGGAGGAGGCACCTGGCTCCTGGCGTCAGATGAGTGCACCTCCAGCCATGGCGGCCATTTGGGGAGTGAACCAATAGAAGGAAGACCTTTCTCTCTGTCTCTCTTTCTCATTGTCTGTAACTCTGCCTCTCAAATAAATAAATAAAAATCTTTAAAAAAAAAAGTGAGTGAAAAACATTTTTGTGCTATTACATACTAAACATCTTTTCCAAGACAGATGCTTCACTAACCTTTGCCTGGATATAAAGAAAATGTCTGGAAGACAGTTTAGAAAAACGTGGAGAGAGTGCACTCTCAGGGAAGAGTTTGGGAGAACACGACAGAGTGAACTCCACACAAATTACAGGGACAGAGTGAATCTACACGGAGGGTGTGGACGCCTACAACCCAGGACCCCAGAGCCGAGAGCCTCTGCACCAGAGTGAGGTGAGACCAGACTGCAGCAGCCCACGCCACTGGTGATGGAGCTGCAGGAAGAGCCTGGTGGGAGTCTGGCGTGCAGGCCTCTGGGGCACAGTGCACCTGCCAACCTAGAGGGAGAAAGGGGTGCGGCACATGTCTCTCTCCCCGACCACCCAGCACCAGTGTCCTGCAACTATTTGAGAACAGGCATATGTAACAGCTGTGCCAGCTCATGTCTGAGCACCCAGCAACCAGCCGAGACAAAATGCCTGAGTCTGGTGGGAGAACTGACAGGGGGCTGGGTGCTCGTGACTGTAGGAGCCTTCTGTGCTGGGACTGTGAAAACACTGTGGCTGTGTGTGAGGGCGCAGGGTGAGGCTGGGTCTTTGGGCAGTCACTGTGGGTGGTGGCTCCACACACGCCAGGCTCCCTGATTCCCTGGTGAGGGTCACTGCTGCAGGATCCGTGTTCACACCGAGGACTGCACAGATCCTTTGTGGCAGTGTAGATGAAACTGCACCCACTAGGGCTAGCGCCCAGGCGCTGGACTCCTCTGAGAGGAGGTGAGTCTGAGACTCACCAGCAGAACTGAACAGACTTCCCCTCTGATTTTTTTTTTAAGAGGAGATTTATCACACCCAACTTGCGTGTCACCTTGGTCACTCCCCTCATCCTGGAGCACTGACCAGAGCTCCCTGGGCACCCTACTCCCCTCAGGGTACCCACTGAAAGAGCAGGCACTCCACTCATCCACAGAGGCACAGTCCGAGATAAAAGCCATCACAGGGAAAAACAGACCAACCAACAAGTATCTCCACCAACGCCTCATAAACACAGCAATTCAAGAAACAAGAATAACGAAGATGACATGATTCCTCCAAAGGAGCACGACACTTCAATACCAGAATACGAAAATGAAGACACTGAGGAAATGCCAGAAACGGAATTCAGAAAACTGACTTGGGATTACTTAGAAGTAGCTAGGAGCAAATCCACAAACTAAGAAATCTGTACATGACATCAAAGAAAATTTTTCTCATGAAATTAGGATTTTAAAGAGAAATCAAAATGTATTGCCAGAAATGAAGAATTCCACAGAACAAGTAAAAAATGTGGTGGGAAGCCTTAACAACAGAACCGGTGAGGCAGAAGAAAGAATATCTGACTTACGAGACAAATCTCTGGAAATTTTACAGTCAGATCAAAAAAAGAAGAAATTAGATAACTAAAAAACAACGTTGGAGATCCATAGGGTAATATCAAATGACCCAACATATGGATTTCAGGAGTTCCTAAAAGAGAGAGAAAGGATTAGAAGGCCTTTATAGTGAAATAATTTCAGAAAACTTCCCTAATTTGGAGAAAGAAAGAGACGTCCAAGTACAGGAACCCATAGAACTCCTAATAGACATGACCAGAAAAGATTTTTACAACACATTGTAGTCAAACTCTCCACAGTAAAACATAAAGAAAACATTTTTTTAAAAGATTTATTTATTTTACGTGAAAGAGTTACACAGAGAGAGAAGGAGAGGCGCAGAGAGAGAGAGAGACAGGTCTTCCATCTGATGGTTCACTCCCCAAATGGCTGCAATGGCTGGAGCTGTGCTGTTCCAAAGCCAGCAGCCAGGAGCTTCAGGGACTTGGGCCATCTTCCACTGCTTTCCCAGGCCATAGCAGAGAGAGCTGGATTGGAAGTGGAGCGGCTAGAACTAGACCTGACACCCATATGGGATACCGGCACTGCACGTGGCAGCTTTACCTGCTACACCATGGCACCGGCCCCAGAAAAGATTCTACAATGTTCGCGAGAGAAAAGCCAGATTACTTTCATAGGATCTGCAATTAGACTTATAGCTGACTTATCAGAAACCATACAGGCTTGGACAGTATGGCAAGATATATTCCAAGTCTTAAAAGAAAAAAATCTGTAAACCCAGAATACTGTACCCTACAAAGCTCTCATTTATGAATGAAGATGAAATAGAGACCTTCCATAACAAATAGAAATTGAAAGAATTTGTCACCACTCGTCCTACAAAAGATGCTTAAGGATGTGCTACACAGAGAAAGACTATGAAAGAAGGTGAAGGCAGAAAACCTCCGAGTAAAAGTACAAAGGAAATCCAAAGTAAACAATAGGAATATTTATAGAAAAATGGCAGGGCCAAGTCCTCACTTATCAATAGTCACCTTGAATGTAAATGGCCTCGACTCTCCAGTTAAACAACACAAACTGGCTGAATGGATTAAAAACCAAAACCCATCTATTTGCTGCTTACAAGAAAAACATCTCACCAACAAAGATGTACACAGACTGAAAGTGAAAGGTTGGAAAAAGATATTCCATGCTAACAGAAACCAAAAAAAAGCTGGTGTAGCCATCCTAATATCAAATAAAATAGACTTTAACACAAAAACTGTTAAGAGACAAAGAAGGGCACTATGTAATGATTAAGGGATCAGTTCAACAGGAAGATGTGACTATAATAAATGAATATGCACCAATTACAGGGCACCTGGATATTTAAAAGCAATGTTAATGAATCTAAAGGGAGACATAGACTCCAATACAATAGTAAAGGAGGACTTCAATACCCCACTTTTTTTCCTTAAAGATTTATCTACTTATTTACTTTGAAAGTCAGAGTTACACAGAGAGAGAAGGAGAAGCAAAGAGGCAGAGAGAGAGAGAGAGAGAGAGAGAGAGAGAGAGAGAGGTCTTCCTTCTGCTGGTTCACTCCCCAATTGGCTGCAACAGCAGGAACTTAGCAGAGAGCTGGATCGGAAGTGGAGCAGCCGGGACTCAAACTGGCGCCTGTATGGATGCCGACACTACAGGCAGCGGCTTTACCCGCTATACCCACTATGCCATAGTGCCAGCCGCCCCCCCCCCCCTTCAACAATGGACAGATCAACCAGACAGAAAATGAGCAAGGACACAGCAGAGCTAATCGACACTACAGACCAAATGGACCTAACAGATATCTACAGAACTTTTCATCCTACACTTGCAGAATACACATTCTTCTCACCAGTGCATGGAATTTTCTCTAGAATATAGACCACAGATCATACTATCTGTTGAGCTCTTTACTTAGAATAGAGCTAATCTTTTGTGTATAAAGTTAATTGAAAATAGATCTTAGTAAAAATAATGGGAATAGGAGAGGGAGGAGAAGGGTGGGAGGCGGGTACAGTGGGAAGAATCACTATGTTCCTAAAGCTGTATATATGAAGTGTATGAAGTTTGTATACTGTAAATAAAAGGTTTCTGGGGGTGGGGGGCAGTTAGAGCTGCACAGAGAGGAGGGTACTCCTGGGGAGGGCCAGGGCTCAACTCCTGCTCGTTGTTCACTACACCTGGCGGTCACCTCCACACATGGTCACTGCTGGTTCTTGATCCAGTCTCTAAAAGTCAGCTGTTCTGACAGATGGGAAATTTGCTCGTTTACAATCTCCATTCCAAATAGTTTATCACTTCCTTGTGTGTGAGCCTTAAATGTTAACAAGAGGAGATAATTAGTCACAATCTCCTGAACCTCAATTCTAGGGTTTCAAGGGAAAAGAGGACAGGCATGCAGCCCGGAAGACACCGACTCCATCCAGACCTGTAACTGTCAGCAAGGAGCCTCACCAGCTTGTGGCTCAGTTTTCTTGAGTGCACACAGTGAGGAAATACGGCATCTACCAGTAGGGCTGGAGAGGCTGAGGGAGAGAACCAAAGGGACCCAAGCGTCTCTCCCACTTCAGATGGCAACAGGAAGACAACAGACGGCCTGTACTTGCTTCACGGTATCCCTTCCATCCTCACCCCACCACAAACATCAACATTCACATAATTTTTGAAGCACTTTTCCTGTTCAGACCACACACACATTAAGAACACCTTCTGCACGGATATGAGACCCTGAGGAGTTCCGGAAATGACTGACAGCAAAGTCACACAACTACAGGTGCTCCTGCAGTGTTCACACCCCACTTCCCCCCAGTGCACACACACGTGCTGCACACTGCCCACGCAGGACCACGTGGGGGAGCAGCTCCCTGCCCTCGCGCAGTCTCGGGTCACTGCCGCTATGATGGCGCCGCTATGATGGCAAGGGGACTCTGCCCTCTGCTGCCGTGTGAAGCTCTGGAGAGGAGCTAACTAGAAAGCCGACTGCACAGTTAAGTACCCAGTCACCATGAAAACAGCTTCCCAGCAGCAAAAGCCACCTCTGAAGCTGGTTACACTGCCTGCTCCTAATACACCACTTTCCAGGGTGAACACGGAGGAACGGGGGCTGGGGTGGGGGGCTGGTCACACGCAGGGTGAAGCCACCACGTCCTTCTCCAGAGTGCCTGCCCGTCAGCCAGGCAGGAGGAGTGCCCACCACCGCACACTCTTGCTTTCCGAAGGCTGTGGCTTCAATTGGCACTTCTGTCCTAACGCGCGATGCTGAACTTGTTTTCCCAGATGGCTCTGTCTTCCCTACAGAAGTGTCTGTTCACGGCCCTTTCCCCCCTCTTAACTAGACTGCTCTCTTAATTCAGAGCTGGAACCTCAACAATTCATCACAAGTCCTTTGTCGGATGCGACTTGCAAATATTTTCTCTCAACACTCTCAGTTTCATTCTTATACTACATGCGGCAAAGGACACACTGATTACATCCATCTTCCAGGAGCCGGCATGGTGGCACAGCAGGTCGGGCTGACACAACACTGGAGAAGTTCCAGTCCCACCTGCTCTGCTTCCGATCCAGCTCCCTGCTAATGTGTCTGGGAAAGCACTGCATGACGGCCTATGTGCTTGGGCCCCTGCAACCCGCGTGGGGGACCAGGATGGAATTCTGGGCTCCTGGCTTTGGCCTGGCCCAACCCCAGCCCTTGTAGCCATTTGGGGAGTCAAACAACAGATAGAAACCCTCCCCCACCCCACACACACACTCTACCTTTCAAGATAAATAAGTGAATCTTCAGAAAGATTCTCCTTTACGGCTCAGGCTCTTTATCACTTCTCTCTCAGTTTTTATTGTTAGTGTCATAGCTAAGAATTGTGCCTAACTCTAGTTACAAAGATATATGGAACTTGAGGAAACAGATTTTTCTCTTACTGGTTTTGTGGAAGTTTTCTAGGTTAACATTCTACATTTAGACCTATTATTTATTTTGAATTCACCTTCATAAGAGGTGTGTGGTTAAGCCAAAGTTCATCGTTCTCCATGTGCACAGCCGAATCTGTGTGACATTACCCTCCTCTCCCGCAATGTCACCAGGAGGGCTGTGGACACACACGCTGCTCCCGAGGGCAGGGGGATGGGTGGGTGCACACACGCCAGGGAGGTGAGAAAGGGCACACCCCTACGCCCAGCACGGGGCTCTGTCACTGCTCGCAGCTGCAGGGGTCTACTGCATCCATGGGCTCCAAAACATTTTTCTGCAGCAAGATCAACATTTCATTCCATTTTCCGTGAACTTCCTTTTCTGAATCATCAGTTCAAATGTAACATGCTGGTCCCTCACTGTCCTCACAACCACGCTGACAGGGACAGTCCGACTGGGAAGCCTACCTTTTTGTGCTTTAGCAGTTATTTCAAAATACTTGACAGTGAGGTCCTGGATGGACAGCACAGCCATGTGCGCCTTCCGCTGCCAGTCTGCGTCTTCTTTCTGGAGACTTTCGATTCTTCGGGGTCCCAGATAATCATTCTCCATGGAGATCTTCAGAGAGAACAAGGGGAAATCAAGACATTCATTTCTTTTACCCATTCCACAAGCATTTTCTGAACGTTTAAGTAAGGACTGTGCACAGAGGAGGATTCACTGATTTGCAAAGAATATCTAACGACATCCAACATCTATGCCCTGACCCTCCCCTCACTCCATATGCAAGCAAAGGACAACCCGAGGGCGTCTGTGTGTCGCGATCGTGAGCTGCTCACTGCCTCTGTGTACAAGGAGCAGGTTACGAATCATCTGTGTGACGTATCAGGTAAATGCTAACACGAAATCCATGCAAGTGGTATTTCTATAAACGCGTATTTCAAAACACTACACAGGTATGTCTTAACATGGATGAAATGTACAACCCAGCAATCTCGACAATCAACTGCTTGTACTACAAACCTGGCGTACCATACACAGAGAAAAATTATCAGAAAGTCAACAGTAAGTTGCTAATGAGGAATGCTAACTCATTCATGGAACACTTTAAAAAAAAACTTACCAAGTATTATCACAAAACAGGAGGGATGAACTTAGCAAATTATAAGCCATATTCTCTAAACCATGAAATAAATAAAAACAAAGTCGAAAACCAAAATAAAGTCATCGTCTGACTTCACCCCTGAACCGAGAGTTGACCTCGGTGTCACGTTAAAGCAGCTTACACAGAGAGCCAGCAAAGGCAGGAGCAGCAGATGTCACGCGGGAGAAGTCCAAGGATTTAGTTTCACGTGTGCCAACTTTGACTTTCCGAAGGTGATGGCCAGAAATGCGCGTCTGGGTATCACTGACACATAAGACAGCTAAGCCCAGAGAGCAGACGGCGTCACCTGACAACTGTGAGGAAAGCTCCGCCCCCCACAGGTAGTGAAGAGCAGCCCCCAGAACCGATGCCACACAAGGGGGTCACAGAAGCCCCAAGGTCCCGCAGGACAGAGATGCCGGCCTCTGCTTCGGCACCCACAGAGTGGGCAGCACGAAGGTCCCGGACCCCAGCAAGGACCATGACCAGCACGCGTGGATGCAGCCGGAGGGCCGTGCCCCGTCTGGCGCTCCCATCACAGCCCCTCCGGGGCTCACTGCCTACATGCGCAAGCTTCCTGTTTCCTGAGCAAAGCGCATCTAAAAACTCGCTTCCATCCAGCTGGAGGAAAGAAACATGGACAGCATACACACGCTCTTCTGAGGGGTGTGGTTAGCTGGGAGGAGAGAGAAGAGAATAATGGAGCAAGGTCAGGGCTTACAGGAGGGCCCCTTGCTCGTTGTGGGTCCTGTTTTAGCCGAGACACCAGGGTAGAGAGCAGAGCGTATGGTCAGAGGCACCCCACAGGGCAAGAGAGGGATGGGGCTGAGAAAAGCAGAGACCAGAGAAGTCTGTGCTTACTTCCTGCCCCTGCTTAAAAGCGGAGCACGGGGCCAGGGTTGAGGCCACTGCTCGGCACACGGGCATCTCCTACCGTTCAACTCCAGCCACTCTGCTTCTGATCCATCTCCCTGCTGCTGTGACTGGGAAAGTGCAGATGATGGCCCAAGGACCTGCGTCCCTGCCACCCATTTTGGGGACAAGAATGGAGCACCTGGCTTCAGCCTGGCCCAGCCTTGACTACTGCAGTCTTTCAGGGAAGATTCTCACTCCCTGCTTTTCGAATAAGAAGTCCCTGTCACTCTGTTATTCAAAAAAATAACTCTTTTAAAAAAATCACCTTTAGAAACAAAACCTACACTTCCCCCACTTTTCTTCATCACACAAACACATGGGTTTTGTAATCATGAAGAATACTAAATGCCTTCCATTTCCTAATGGTTCACAAGCCATTCCACTGGACAGGCAGCAGGCCCGCTGTCCAATTTCCTGTTCCTAGTCAGACGGACAATGAGCTCATGTTTTCATATATGAGGCATCGCAAGGCAAATTACAAGAATTACCTCTTTTTTCCACTGCACTGGGGAGAGAAAGGAAGTAGAGATAATATCAGATCCTGAATATCTGGGAAACAGAATAACATGAGCTCCAATTCTATGATTATAAAAACTGTGCCAGGCAAAGAAAATTAAGCCTGCAGTGGCTGCGTAGGTTCTTGATACTCCACTCCCTCCCATCTGCACTGGATGACGACAGTGCCTTGAACCCCACTCTGTAGGAATCAGATACGCACTGGATATGGCTGGTTCTCAACTCCTCCCAGACAACGTGCACAGCCAATATCTGCAAATAAAGACCCCTCTACTGTGTGCTTTTGTGGGCACAAATATGAGTCAGACCATCAGTGTCTGGAGGCGGGGGAAGGGCACAGAGAGATCTGTGATGTGGAAATGTCACGAAAACCGAGACTTGACTCTGTGACTTCTTAACTGGGAGACCTGGGACAAATCACTTAGCACTCAGTCACTGGACACGTTACACATTTGCTCAGTGCTAATACCAGAGATACAACATACTCAGCTTACTAGAGAACACTGCCATTCAAAGAGCAGGAACACTGCTGGGAGAGTGTGCCCAGGATGCCAGGCGGAGCGGAGCAGAGAGGCAGTGCACGCCTGGGCAGAAATCCTGCAGAGAATGAGAGGATTCTCAAAGAACAAATCAATGGAGATGGTGAAGTGTCTCTGGGTCAGAAACAGAACAAGAAAAGTCAAAGGGACTTGGAAGAACACACCTCGGTACAGACAGACTGCACTGCAGCTCAGAGCCACAGCGGCCCTCGATGGAGGCTGGGACTGATCAGCACAGAGCAAACAGGGAGAGAGCAACACCAGAAAGGCGTGCAGAGGCCAGGACCAAGCTGAGCAGAAGCCTAGAGGCAGGCCTGCTTGGCAGGAGCACAGGGAAAACACAGAACAATGCAAGAATTAGCGGGGCGGTGCTGCAGAGATAATGCCCCTAAGTGCCTGGGGGGCGGGGCACAGCCCCTGAAATTGGAGGCAGGCTGCAGTTTCTGCTCCACAGCTCCGCAACAGGCCAACAGGCCAGGGATGGGCACACCCGCCCCCAAAGGAATGTGGCAGCAGGAGCAGCAGGAGGTTAATGGACCTTAATTGGTACTTGGAATATTTCAAATTTGCAGGAGCATCTAAATGGGCCTGTCTCTGAAGATTTGCAACACAGCTCTAATCCCTATCTTAGACCACCAGACCGAATTCCTTTTCTCAAATCCTTAAGTTGATGTATAACCTTACCTATGTGCCTGCTGGCTTGCAGACTTGCTGGTACCCTCTAAATAAAAGTGGGAGCTCGTAGCTACCCCGGTGGCACACTCTTAGAATGGCCGCTCCCGTGTCCTGTCTCCTCATCTGAAAAACCCCACAGCATAGTGGGTTAAAGCCCTGGCCTGTTGCACCAGCATCCCATATGGGCGCCGGTTCAAGTCCCAGCTGTTCCACTTCCCATCCAGCTCTCTATTATGGCCTGGGAAAGCAGTACAAGATGGCCCAAGTCTTTGGACCCCTGCACCCACGTGGGAGTCGTGGAGGAAGCTCCTGTTTTCAGATCAGCTCAGCTCTGGCCATTGCAGTCATTTGGGAGTTGACCAGCAGATGGAAGACCTCTCTATCTCTCTGGCTGTACCTCTCTCTGTGACTCTTTCAAAAATAAACAAACACCTGAGACAGGCAAAGCTTATGAAGAAAAGAGATCTATCTGGCTCCCAGCTGCACAGCTTCAACGGCCTGGTGTCTGGGTGGCTCGGTTCCCACGAGGGTGCTCTTGGCCCGTGTCCCACTGGAGTGTGCACAGCACAGAGCTGACAGGCTGAGATGGGAAACCAGAGAGACAGGTGGGAGCTCAGGCTCTGTCCGGAGCCAACCAGCTTCCCAGAAGCACCACCTTCTCCATCGGGCGGCCCTGCAGAACGGGACGTGCCACTCTGGGCATCGAGCTCCGCCATCTGAGCCCTCCAGAAACAAACCACATCCACACCAAGGCAGGACACAGAGCCGCCAGGCAGGTCACTCCAGGGAAACCCCGCGGCTTCCCGTGCAGCCCTCGTCCCAGATTTAAGGGTCCTGGAGACGCTTGCCGTAACACTGAAGTTCAGGCTCCTCTTGTCACGACGACTTCTGACTTTCAAACACCCAAGTCAAAAGCAAAAGATTGGGATTTCCCAGTATGGAACAGAAATTCAGTATTATAAACATCCCTCTACGGGCGTTAAGATACAAGCCCTTGTCCATGACGTGGCTAAACTTCACATCCTTTGACTGTAAAGAAAAATGGAAATGAAACTTGTATCACAGCTTTTCATAATGAGAAATTTTTAATGAGAAAGCCTCATTCTTTGACAGTGATTTGAGGCTAAGCCGCTACTTCCATAGAACAACAGAACGTGATATGCTCAGTGTGCACTTCTCCCCACCTGCTTCTCAAGTGTTACGGGGTGTGGGGGTGGGCAGTGCTGTGGTGTTGTAGGCTAAGCCTCGCATTGCACATGGGCGCTGGTTCAAGTCACAGCTGCTCCTCTTCTGATCCAGCTCTCTGCTATGGCCTGGGAAAGCAGCAGCAGATGTCCTAAGTAGTAGGGCCCCCGCACCTGTGCAGGAGACTGGAAGAAGCTCCTGGCTTTGGGTCAGCCCAGTTCTGGCCACTGCAGCCACTTGGGGAATGAACCAGCGGATGAAACCCTCCCCCTTGCCCCATAACTCTACCTACCAAATAAATAAATAAAATATATTTTTTTTAAAGTCTTAAGAGGGATGTCAATTCCCGCCTTTCATCTCCAGGTCCCACCCCTGCCAATGACGCTCGGGGTCAGAACTGCACGTCCCATCCAGGCTTTGTCACAGGAGGGCTGGGCAGGAGGAGCAGACCCCTTCTTCCCAGCCTGACCCTCCCTGGCTGCCATTCCTGTGAGTGTCCCCAATACCACTTTTTCACCACCAGCAGCAGCTGTCTCCTGAAGCAGGAACAGAAATCATCTGGAGATTTCTTTCCAACCCTTGCCTCATGGTACATCACATTCTGCTTCCCACAGGACTCACTGGCGCCAGCTCCACAGAACCCTAACCCAGAGAGGGGGACTCGCCAGGAGCAGTTCTCTAACCCAGGGAGGGGGACTCACCAGGAGAGGTTCTCTAACCCAGAGAGGGGGACTCACCAGGAGAGGTTCTCTAACCCAGGGAAGGGGACTCGCAGGAGAGGTTCTCTAACCCAGGGAAAGGGACTCGCAGGAGCAGTTCTCTAACCCAGGGAAAGGGACTCGCAGGAGCAGTTCTCTAACCCAGGGAAGGGGACTCGCAGGAGAGGTTCTCTAACCCAGGGAGGGGGACTCACCAGGAGAGGTTCTCTAACCCAGGGAAGGGGACTCGCAGGAGAGGTTCTCTAACCCAGGGAGGGGGACTCACCAGGAGAGGTTCTCTAACCCAGGGAAGGGACTCACCAGGAGAGGTTCTCTAACCCAGGGAAGGGGACTCGCAGGAGAGGTTCTCTAACCCAGGGAAGGGACTCACCAGGAGAGGTTCTCTAACCCAGGGAGGGGGACTCACCAGGAGAGGTTCTCTAACCCAGGGAAGGGGACTCGCAGGAGAGGTTCTCTAACCCAGAGAGGGGGACTCACAGGAGAGGTTCTCTAACCCAGGGAAGGGGACTCACAGGAGAGGTTCTCTAACCCAGGGAAGGGACTCACCACAAGCAGTTCTCTAAACCAAGGAAGGGGACTCACCGTGTGAGGTTTTCTGAGCCAGAGGAAGGTGTGTGTGTGTGTGTGTGTGTGTGTGTGTGTGTAATCTCCATGAGTGGTTCTCTGAACCAGAGAGGGGGACTCGCCAGGAGGCTCTCTAAGCCAGAGGACTCCAACGCTGGCATTTTCTTTCTCACAGCCCTGCCAGTGGCTTGCCCACACCAGCAGTGCCAGCTGCTTTGTGGCTCCCTCTGACACTCCTTAGAGTATCTTTCCTACCTTTCTCATCATCTGATTAGTAACTCGACATCTACTTAATTATTCTCAAGTCCCTCTAATTATTCTAACGTTTGATTTTCTGATCAGACTCCAAAAGATGCAATTATGTAATAGATATTCAAAAAGCAAAATAATGAGCGCTCAAAATTCAGACCTGCTAACCCAGAACATTCAAGTAGAATGAATTCTATGCGCATGGTTAGGTACTGTAACCTTAAGCAACAGGAAACGGAAAAAGGAGCGATGAAGACTTGCTCTGTGGCTTTTCAGGACAAAAGTTTTTCTTCCCTCTTAAATCCTGAAGGAATTACCAGAACATAACTTGTATTCGCTGTAGAGCTAATAGCCCACCTCCGCGGGGTCAGCGGCATGGCACCAAGGGCTAACATGCTGCCTGCAACCATCCTGTATCGCAGCACCAGTTCTGGTCCTGCTGCTCCAGTTCTGATTCAGTCCCCTGCTAATGCACCTATGAAAGTGGAAGATGCCAGTACCAGGGACCCTGTCACCCATGTGGCAGAACAGGATGGAGTTCCCAGGCTCCTGCTCTGACAGGACAAGCATGGCCATTGCAAACACTTCGGAGTGGCAGGGGGAGGGTGGGGACCAGGATCTCTCTGCCCTGCCCCCACCCGGCAGGGTTCCCTGGTTCCCTTTAGTCAGTCCCTGTTATACATAACAACAGGCACTCTCCTAGCCACACCCTTCTAGCGTTGCTTGGTGACCATGCGCCAGCCTTTCAGCATTTCTGTGCCCAAGATGCACAGGGCAAGGAGACCGAGACTTTTCCTAACTAGGCAAGCGTGCAGACGTACACTTCTGGTCATCTGGACCGTGTGCTGCAACAGCGACTCGTCTGCTTTCCATTTCAGGGCCAGAAAGAAAACAGGGCCTGTTTCTGACATGGAAAAAACTGTGCGTCAGCTTAGGTAGCTGGGATAGCATACCTAGTTTATAAACACAAATTTACATTATACTACTTGCTTGGATACCGGTTTTATGAGACTCTCATGTTATTCCTACCTATTGTTGAGATGCAGGGAGAAAAGATAAATTCAAATGTGCTCCTGTGGTGGTAGCCAAGCTGCGCATTTCCCCAGGCCCGGGAGTTAGCTAGGATGACTCCCGAGCAGTTTCACAGGAAGGCATGATCAGATGCAGCAGCATCTACTGGAGCACCTTGACATTCAAAGCAGACGCTGAGTTTCTTACGGCCCAGTGAAGAGAGTAAAAGGATGCCCGGGGCAGAGGCGGGGTGGGAGACAGAGAGCCAGCCCTGCTTTGCTGGTAAGCAGCTGCCCAGAAGGGGCCCTCATCCCGTCCGTCTGGTGGGGCTGGAGGCAGGACCATTCTGTTTCACAGCTACACTTGCCTGGGTGATGTGGAAGACAAGCACACTGAAGACTCACGTAGGAGACAAACGGAAAACGAGCTCCAAACTGCTCTGAGGAGAAGATGACCAACGGCCCCACAGGAAGAAGATCCGGGAGTATGAACAGGCAACCCATTCACTAACTGACTCTGACCCATTAAGATCTCTCTCTCTCTGCCTTTCAAATGAATATGAACAATGAAATCAAAAAGCAGGGAAACAGATCTTCCACCCACTGGTTCACTCCTCAAATATGTACAATAGCCAAAGTCCAGCCAGGCCAATGCAGGACCCAGAACTCCATCTGGGTCCCCTCTGTTGAGCCATCACTGCTGCTTCCCGGAACAGGAACATGGGTGGACACAGGCGTCCCATCAGACACCCCGACCATGTAGGTGGACACAGGCGTCCCATCAGACACCCCGGCCGTGTGGGTGGACACAGGCGTCCCATCAGACACCCCGACCATGTGGGTGGACACAGGCATCCCATCAGACACCCCGACCGTGTGGGTGGACACAGGCGTCCCATCAGACACCCCGGGCACTGTGCCCAACATCTGCCCCTGCCTTCCTGGCTGGTGCCTCTCAGGCTTCAGCGTGTACCACAATCACCAGGGCCTCATTAAGACCAAGACTGCTGAGCCCCATCCCGGGGTCTCCATACAAGGGAGCACAGTGAGGCCTCCCCATAACAACTCCTCATAAGGACTCCCCATAATAACTCATGCTACCAGAGAGGACACGTTACGAGAACTCACACATCAGCCTGGCGACCGCAGGCTCTCTAAAGGGCTGTCTGGCTCAGAATGGATTCCAGGCCTGAAATAACACTCATCAGGCAGGAGCTGCCTAACACTTAAGAGTGGTAAGACAGAGATCAGCAAAAAACTCCTCATCACTTCAATGACCAACACTGTATTTAAACACGCTGAATGTAAAATACACATTATACATCTGCAGTACCAGACTGACTCCATTCTTAGCACCCCTTAATGCTGAGGTTTCTGAAACCCTAGCCCCAAGAATCTGAAGAGCACGGAGGAGCCTGCAGAGGCCTGGTGTGGGGGCCCAATGGGCTGAGCTGCTGCCTGCACCGGTTTGAGTCCAGGCTACTCCATTTCAGATCCGCTCCTTGCTCATGAGCAGAGGATGGCCCAAGTCCTTGGGCCCCTGCCTCCACATGGGAGACCCAGAGGAAGCTCCTGGCTCTTGACTTGACAGGCCCAGCCTCGGCTACTGCGGCCATTTGGAGAGTGAACCAGTGGATGGAAAATCTCTTTCCCTCTCTCTTTCTGTAACTCTGCCTTTTAAATAAATAAAATTATTTAAAAAAAAAAAAAAAAAAAAAAAGGAAGGCCAGCGCCGTGGCTCAATAGGCTAATCCTCCATCTGCGGAACCGGCACCCTGGGTTCTAGTCCCGGTCAGGGCACCAGATTCTGTCCCAGTTGCTCCTCTTCCAGGCCAGCTCTCTGCTGTGGCCCAGGAGTGCAGTGGAAGATGGCCCAAGTCCTTGGGTCCTGCACCCGCATGGGAGACCAGGAGAAGCACTTGGCTCCTGGCTTCAGATCAGCACAGCACGCCAGTCGTAGCAGCCATTGGGGGGTGAACCAACGGCAAAGGAAGACCTGTCTCTCTCTGTCCACTCTGCCTGTCCAAAAAAAAAAAAAAAAAACAAACCTGCGTACAACATACCAGCACTCCACTGTCTATATATCCCATTCCATTTAAAAAAAAAAAAAAAAAAACTTTTATTTACATATTTGAAAGGTAGAGTTACAGAGAGGGGGCGACAGAGAGAGGTTTTCCACCTGCTGGTTCACTCCCCAATGGCTGCAAAAGCCAGGGCTGGGCCAGACTGAAGGAAGGCGTCTGGAGCCTCTTGGTCTCCCATGTGGGTGCCCGGGCCCACGCATCTTCCACTTGACGCGTCTTCCACTGCTCTCCCAGGCACATTAGCAGGGAGCTGGCTCAGAAGCGCAGCAGATGGGTCTTGAACCATATGAGATGCTGGCTTTGTAGGTGGCACCTTTACCAGCTACGTCATGATGCTGGCCCCAATTTTCATCCTTTAAAACAATCAGCATTGCTGATATGTAATTCATATACATACTAGAAAAGGCATCCTTTTACCTAAAATTTTGGTTAATTTTATGGCCCACCTCACAGCCACTGTAGTCAGGATTCGGAAGATACCCACTATCCCGAAGGATTCTCTTATGGCAGCTTCACTTCTTTCTACCGCAGGCGACGATGACGGGTCAGCTTTCTGTCAGCACACAGCAGCGTGCTCACTGCTGGACTTCGTATCAATGGAATCATAGCTTATATTTTTGCCCGGTATTTTTCTGCTCAGCCTAATTCTTCATTAGCAATTTCATTAAAACCTAAGTTACATACCAATCAAGTCAAGCCACTGAGTGTTCAGTTCAGGGACACAAGCAGGACACAGGAAATCCCACCACACCCAGACTCACTGGGCCGCACGGGCAGCTGCCCTCTGGGCACTCTCTCCACTTAGAGCTGGCTTGTTAGGTTTAGCATGACTGTGAGATCTCTCTGACCGATGAATGATCCGTCCAGCCACATGCACTGCTGAGGAGTCTACTTGGGGGAATGACACACGCGGCCACAAACCAGAAAGGTGATCCTACAGACATCAAGGGAACACACACTGTTCAAAAAAGGAATGCCTGGTAAATGTTCCCAGGACAGAACTGGAATTGTCTACAGTGCGATGCAGCATCCTGCAAGCAAGCTAAGGGCAAGATTCTTGCTAAGAGAATTAATGAGTGTTCAGCATGGGAAGCCCTCTAAGAGCCAAGAGTTTCCTGAACACGTGAAGGAAAATGACCAGGACAAGGAGGACAGAGAGAAAGGTCGCTGGGTCAAGTGAAGCCCAGCCTGCTGCACCCAGAGACGCCCACTCTGTCAGAACCCAGGGAGAGGAGGCTGAGCTGTGGAGCCCACTCCCTATGGAATAGCCTCCTAAGGGTAAAAGTCAATCAATAAAAAGATCTCCGGACTGTTAAAAACAGAAAGAATAAATGGAAGGAGCCGGCGCCGCGGCTCACTAGGCTAATCCTCCGCCTGCGGCGCCAGCACACCGGGTTCTAGTCCCGGTCGGGGAGCCGGATTCTGTCCCGGTTGCCCCTCTTCCAGGCCAGCTCTCTGCTGTGGCCTGGGAGTGCAGTGGAGGATGGCCCAAGTGCTTGGGCCCTGCACCCCATGGGAGACCAGGAGAAGCACCTGGCTCCTGCCTTCGGATAGGCGTGGTGCGCTGGCCGTGGTGGCCTTTGGAGGGTGAACCAACTGCAAAGGAAGACCTTTCTCTCTGTCTCTCTCTCTCACTGTCCACTCTGCCTGTCAAAAAAAAAAAAAAAAAAAGAATAATTGGAAGGATACCCTGAGTTTATGGAGTCAAAGAACTACTATTATTAAATGTCCAATTGCAAGAAAATCACCCACTTTAACAAGAGGCAACGCTCCTGGGTAGACTAGAAGACACACAAAGACCAGCAGGAATGAAGAAAATGCTCAATACCACTACGGAGGGACATCACCTTTCAGAAGGGTGCTCCCAAAAACTCAAGAGTTGAGTGCTGGCAGGAGGTGGACGCCTGCACAGGGTTGCAGTCGTTGCGGGAGTCTGGAAATTCCTCAGACACCGCACCCCCGCTCCCAGGGGCCATGCAAGAATCTGACATCCGTGCGCTGAGCTATCTGCGCCGCCACCGTATTTGGAATGGCCAAGACTTAGAATCAGCTTCTGTCCAACAAGCGAGGGAGATCTCATACACACACACACACACACACACACACACTCAATTCTGACCTTTCTAACAGAAAGAAATCTAGCGCAGGCATTGGGCCTGGCGGTCACAACACCTGCATCCTGCATAGGAGTACTTGGGTTCGTGTATTCAGCTCCACTTCCAACGCTGGCTTCCTTCTCATGCACACCCTGAGAAGCACGGGTGACGCCCAAGTATTTGGTCCCCTGCCACCTACCAGGGAGATCCAGACTGGGTTTCAAGCTCCTGGCTTTGGCCTAGCACAGCCCTGGCTGTTTCAGACACTTAGGAAGTGAATCAGCAGATGGAAGATCTCTACGTTTCCATTCTTTGCCTTTCAAATAGATGGAGATAAGTTTTAATTAAGAGGTAAACTCAAGGCAGAGAATAAGAATGCTGGTTACCAGGTTCCTGTGGGGTTGGGTTCAGGCAGGAAAGTTGTAATACTGGTCCAAGGATATTTTCACTAAGTGAAGAGATCTACTGCAGAACATGATCCTCATGTTACTAGACATGTACTGAACTCCTGAAAATTCTGATGAGTATATAGATTTTTCAAAAAGATTTATTTATTTATTTGAAAGGCAGAGATACAGAGAGGCAGAGCAAAGACAAAGAGAGAGATCTGCTGGCTCACTCCCCAAATGGCCGCAACGGCCGAAGCTGGGCAGATCCAAAGCCAGGAGCCTGCAGTTTCTTCCAGGTCTCCCTCACAGATGCAGGGGCCCAAGGACTTGGGCCACCTTCTCTTGTTTTCCCAGGCCACAACAGAGAGCTGGGTAGGAAGTGGTGTGGCCAGGAATGGAGCCAGTACCCATAAGGGATGCTGGCACCACAGGCAGCGGCTTTATTCACTATGCCACAGCACGGGCCCCAAGTGCATAAATGTTTAAGAGTTCTCATACGCGGCTCACTAGGCTAATCCTCTGCCTTGCGGCGCCGGCACACCGGGTTCTAGTCCCGGTCGGGGCGCCAGATTCTGTCCCGGTTGCCCCTCTTCCAGGCCAGCTCTCTGCTGTGGCCAGGGAGTGCAGTGGAGGATGGCCCAAGTGCTTGGGCCCTGCACCCCATGGAAGACCAGGATAAGTACCTGGCTCCTGCCATCGGATCAGCGTGGTATGCCAGCCACAGCGTGCTGGCTGCGGCCGCCACTGGAGGGTAAACCAACTGCAAAGGAAGACCTTTCTCTCTGTCTCTCTCTCTCTCTCACTATCCACTCTGCCTGTCAAAAAAATAAATAAATTAAAAAAAAAAAAAGAGTTCTCATAACAAGAAAACAAGTACATGAGGCAATGCATGTTAAGTAGCTCAACTCAGCCATTCCATAATGCACACATTCCAAAACACGGTCTATCTGGAAAACAGACACCATTCTAATTTGATTTAAAAATTAAGAATAAAATCAGCTTAAAGGCCCTGCTGGATTTTCAAGTCAATGTATGGAGTCTCCAATCTAGTGTGAGGCACTTCTCTGTGCAACCATTTCTCTTACCAAACTTTTATAGTTTTTAATACCCAAGACTTCCGTATATTTTTCAAAATTTTCCCTTTAATAATCCATGAATAAGATGATATAAATGATATTTTTTTAATTCCAATTTTTGGTTGTTTGTACCTAGAAAATAAAAATGTAACAATTTCTAATATTCACTTTGTATCCCAAGATTACAATAAACTTTTTTCTTAAAAGATGTATTTATTTACTTGAGAGGCAGAGTTATAGACACAGAGAGGGAGAGACAAAGACAGAGGTTTCAGCTGCTGGTTCACTCCCCAAATGGCTCCAACAGGTGGCCCAAGCTTCTTCTGGGTCTCCCAAGCAGGTACAGGGGCCCAACCACTTGGGCCATCTGCTGCTGCTTCACACAGGCCATTAGCAGGGATCTAAAGTGGAGCATCTGGGACTCAAGCAGGTGCCCAAAAGGGATGCCAGTACTGCAGGGGGAGGCTAGCCCACCACACCACAGTGCTGGCCCCTACACAACTGTGATATTACTTCTACTAGCTTCTTTGGGATCTTCTACATAGACAATTACAGGAGTTACAAATAAGTCTAACTTCACACCACATCATTTCTAATGCATGTACCCTTTCCTTTGCTTTTAGTATCTCACTGAACTGGTTAGGCACTTGGGCAGACAAGCCTGCTTGGTTCTCAGTCTTATGGAAAAAGTACAACACTGAGTTTTCCACATGTGTCCTTCTCTCCTTCTCCCTGGCTTATTCAGAGTTTTCATCACAGAAAAGTATTAAACTTTGTTAAATGCTTTTCTATCTCTGAAAAATAATATACTGTGCCCACTCAAACTTTATTCTGATCGTTCTGATAGTAGTGAATCACACTGGTTTATTTATTTCACTAACCTTCCATCTGAGATACGCCTCACTTGATCACAGCATGTCACCCTTTTTGTACATTGGTGCATCCAATTTACTTTTTTTTTTTTTTTTTTGACAGGCAGAGTTAGACAGTGAGAGACAGAGAGAAAGGTCTTCCTTTTCTGTTGGTTCACCCCCTAAATGGCCACCGCGGCTGGCACACTGTGGCTGGCACACTGCTCTGATCCAAAGCCAGGAGCCAGGTGCCTCCTCCCGGTCTCCCATACGGGTGCAGGGCCCAAGGACCTGGGCCATCCTCCACTGCCTTCCCAGGCCACAGCAGAGAGCTGGATTGGAAGAGGAGCAACCAGGACAGAATCCGGCGCCCCAACCAGGACTAGAACTCAGGGTGCCGGCGCCACAGGTGGAGGATTAGCTAAGTGAGCTGCGGCGCCGGCCGGATCCAATTTACTTGTATTTCTTAAAGGGTTAAAGTAAAATTTTTATGATGAGATACTTTAGTACTGTTTTTTCTTTAATGTCTTCATTTTATTTTGGTATCTGGATAAATGCTAGCCTCATAAGTGAGATAGAAAGTATTCTCGCCAGCGCCGCGGCTCACTAAGCTAATCCTCCGCCTTGCGGCGCCAGCACACCGGGTTCTAGTCCCGGTCGGGGCGCCGGATTCTGTCCCGGTTGCCCCTCTTCCAGGTCAGCTCTCTGCTGTGGCCCGGGAGTGCAGTGGAGGATGGCCCAAGTGCTTGGGCCCTGCACCCCATGGGAGACCAGGAGAAGCACCTGGCTCCTGGCTTCAGATCAGTGCGATGCGCTGGCCTCAGCGCGCCAGCCGCAGTGGCCATTGAAGGGTGAACCAACGGCAAAGGAAGACCTTTCTCTCTGTCTCTCTCTCTCACTGTCTAACTCTGCCTGTCAAAAAAAAAAAAAAAAAAAAGTATTCTCTGGGGCTGGCACTGTGGCTCACTTGGCTAATCCTCCGCCTGCGGCGCCGGCATCTCATATGGGCACCGGATTCTGTCCGGTTGCCCCTCTTCCAGTCCAGCTCTCTGCTGTGGTCCGGGAGTACAGTGGAAGATGGCCCAAGTGCTTGGGCCCTGAACCCGCATGGGAGACCAGGAGGAAGCACCTTGCTCCTGGCTTCGGATCAACGCAGCACGCTAGCTGTAGTGGCCATTTGGGGGGTGAACCAACAGAAGGAAGACCTTTCTCTCTCTCACTGTCTGTATCTCCACCTATCAAATAAAAAAAAAAAAAAGTATTCTCATCTTTTATCCCCTGAAAGAATGAATAAGATTAAACTTTTCAATTAAATGATTTATAGTCTTCCAATGATGTCATCTCAATCTGGAGTTTTGTGACAAGATTTTAAATTATTAATTCAATTCAGTTAATAGATATTTCTTTTTTTTAAGATTTATTTCTTTTTTTTTTTAAGATTTATTTATTTGAAAGTCAGAGTTACACAGAGAGAGGAGAGGGGGAGAGGGGGAGAGGGAGAGAGGGGGAGAGGGGGAGAGAGAGAGGGAGAGAGAGAGAGAGAGAGAGAGGGAGGGAGGGAGGGAGGGAGGGAGGGAGGGGTCCTGCATTGATGGTTCACTCCCCCGATGGCCGCAATGGCTGGAGCTGCGCCTATCCGAAGCCAGGAGCCAGGAGCTTCTTCTGGGTCTCCCATGCAAGTGCAGGGGCCCAAGGACTTGGGCCATCTTCTACTGCTTTTCCCAAACCATTAGCAGAGAGCTGGATTGGAAGTGGAGCAGCCAAGTCTCGAACTGGGGTCCATATGGGATGCTGGCACTTCAGGCCAGGGCATTAACCCGCTACGCCACAGCGCTGGCCCCAACAGATATTTCCTAAATTCATTTTGAAACTCTGTCCATTTCACCTAAGTTGCAGAATTTATTAACTTTTATTCTCTTACTACCCATTTATTATCTGTAGAATCTAGAGATATAATATTGATATATATATATATATATATTAAACTTATTTATTTACTTGAAAGAGTTACAGAGAGAGGGGGAGAGAAAGAAAAAGAGGTCTTCCATATGCTCGTTCACTCCCCAGATGACTGCAATGGTCAGGTCTGAGCCAGACCCAAGCCAGGAGCCAGGAGCTTCTTCCAAGCCTCCCACATGGGTGGCAGGGGCCCAAACACTTGGGCCACCTTCTGTTGCTTTTCCTAGGCCATTAGCAGGGATCTGGATTGGAAGTGGAGTGCCCGGGACACAAACTAGCGCCAATGTGGAATGCCAGCGTTACAGGCAGCGGCTTTACCCACTGTGACAGTCCCCGAAACAGGTTTCTTGGTCTATTTTATTTTAGGCAATGATTCTGTATCTTGCTATCTCAAGTTACTAAACAGATCTTACTAGATTAAGAAGGGGTTAATTTGCAAGTTTGCACCAGAAAGGTATCTTTATTGAAATAGTTAACCTGAGTAAAACAAATACATTCTACACATGACATGAAGGCCAAGATTCCAAGTCAGCATTAGCTGACTGTAAATTCATCTTCAGAAGAACATCCACACAGCACTATCACACAAAAATACGTAACATTTTTACTTCTATCTAAATCATATACTTTACCAAGTCAATTACAGATTTTTTCTACGAGTGTGAATTTTCCAATTTAAAGGTAACAAGTAACCCATAACTGGGGGTAGGAGAGTGTCTTTAGAATCAGATGCTGAATCAGTACGGTGCCTGTTCCACTACTTCCTACCTAGCTGTGGACAAGGACACAGACTATCCCAATATTCACTTCTTATCTCAGAAGCAGAGATAAGAGCTTTTAATCACAGTGTTGCTAGGAGGTGAATGACTTAACTCCTCTTAATGGCACACCTCTTACTCTCAGCTGGCTGGCTGAATCTGGCTGTTTATGAACAAGTATTTGTATGGGAAAGTTCCTCAGTGTAGTCATGGTTGGAGGGGCATTCGAGGGACACGCCTTGGAGAATGAAGTGCAGGTCATGTTACAGGTGCTGAAAATACGGTGCCTGTTCCTCCTCACCCCCAGCTGCTTCCCAGGAGAACCAGAGTAGTCAGTGCTGCTGGTGGACAGCACAGCCTGAAAGCCAGGTGCACCACGCTGTGGAGGCCACGGCTGCGGGGCATGGCCCTCCAGTCCTGTTCAACAGATAAGCATCCATTTAGCCCACTTCTTAAAACTGAGCAACCTCCGGTGTATGAAAACTCACAGTGCATGTTACCATTTGAACCTAAGTGCCAAGTTTATGATAATACAAAATTCTTCAAAATAGACACCTGACAGGGTATCCATCACAGGACTGTGCTATCTGTCAAGGGAAGAGGAGATTCCAGGGCAGGTTCCCTTCTCACAGAGCCACCCCTACCCCCTCAGGGCACCTGCCGACTGTCTCGAATACGCAGTCTCACACAACAGGGTCCCAACTGACTCCATCAGGAAAAACCATCTTAATGTCCTAGTTCAACAACACTTCCATAATTTGAGGTCAGCTATAAAATCCAACCCTTAAACACTTGCCTGAGCAAATGGGACACATACTGCTTCAACAAAACTGCATGTTACACATTTAAAGCTGTACCCTCCAGTCACTCCACCCTTCAGAACAAATCCTTGCCAAAGAAATGCTCCCAAGCCTCCTGATGAGGAACTCTGGACCACAGAGCAGGCAGACACCGGAAGGGAGACAGCAGCCGAGGCGGCCAGCGCAGGAAGAGGGAGGCGGAGGCCACCCAGTGCAGTCACCACCTGGCGCTGCACACAGTGTTGTCTGCGAGGGCTGCTCTCGAGCCCGGCACTCGGCAGACCAGCGTGTGAGATGCATTCAAATGAGATGCTCCCCTGGCCTTCAGCCTTGAGGGACAGAAACGAGGTGTGCATCTACACACAGATGTACAGCGTGTGTGTGTGTGGCTGGGCTGGGCACTGGGAAACAGGCTCCCACTCGGGCTGACAGAAGAGAATACCTTGATCTGCTGTCTTCTCAGCATGGCCAGCTCTCTCATGTCTCGGAACGGCTGCAGTAAATACTGATAGAGTTCGGTCGTGGCTTCCGCAAGGCTGCTGTAGGCCTCGTCTTCCCTCTGGTACAGGTCCAGAAGCTCCACCATGCTCTCTGTGTTCTTGTGCTTATCCAAGAGCTGCAGAACAAAGTTCCATTACTGAAGTCACCAACTGCAACAGCCTACAGATACTCCACCTTAACTCCCCCATCCTCTCAGGACCTCGAACCCACAACACAAATATAAGCGAGAACTAAAAAGCAGACTGCTTGTCACTGTGCATCTCCACACCTCAGGCGAATCTCACTACTCAATACCCTACATTGCCTGAACAGACCCCCTGCCCAGCCCATCACTCTATAACGTTCCCCCATGTCCAGCGGTGTTGTCCAAATGTGTTCAAACATCAACGTCACTGGCACTTTGACAAAGGAACATACAGACTCTAGCCACTAGTATTCTATTTTCCTCCAATCGGGCCCCATCTCCCCTTTTCCCAATCCGGACCACTCCATCAATTAACTTTCTTCATTTTAAGCCTACCATCTCCTTCAAGATCAGAAACAGGAGATAAAAGGACTTTCAAACAAATAAATCTAAAAAAAAAAAAAAATTACAAAAAGAAAACAAAGAAACCCACAGTCTTGGCAAAAGCACTTGGAGCAGCAGCACAGACGCTGCCTGGGACCCCCATCTCTAACCAGAGCCCAGGTTTGGGCACTGACCCCACTGCTTCAGATCCAGCTCTCAGCTCTGCGCACCCTGGGAGGCAGGAGATGATGGCCCAAGTGCTTGAGTCCCTGCCACCTACGTGGGAGACTCACCCAGTTTCCAGCTCCTGGCTTTGACTTGGCCCACACTGTTACTGACATTTGGGGAGTGGAACCAGAAGATGGAAGAGGTAGGTGTCTTTCAAATAAAATGAAAACAGAAATTAAGAACAACCAATTGTGTCAGCTCAAAGTATCAGAAGATGGAGTCTGGAACCCCAGGTAGCAAACAGGGCAATACTGAGGAGAAAGCCCAGGGGAAGGGAGCCCCTGACCTCCATACGCTCCACAGAACTCTCCGGCTCATCACTGAGTTATGCATGCACACCCAGACTACACACAGTGAGGTTAAGTGCTGCAAGGCAGAGTCTGCAGTTTGAATCTAATCAACTTAACTGCTCAAATGAAACCGTAAAAATCAACACTCCGGAGGAACGCAACAGAAACCAGACACTACAAGTCTCATTCACAATGTCCAGGATATGATCCATAATGAGCAGACCTATAAACAAACAGCGAAGGGGCCGGCGCTGTGGTACAGCGGGTTAACACCCTGGCCTGAAGCGCCGGCATCCCATATGGGCACTGGTTCTAGTCCTGGCTGCTCCACTTCCCATCCAGCTCTCTGCCGTGGCCTGGGAAAGCAGTAGAAGATGGCCCAGGTCCTTGGGCCCCTGCACCTGCATGGGAGACCTGGAAGAGGATCCTGGCTCCTGGATTCGGATTGGTGCAGCTCCGGCCATTGCGGCCAATTGGAAAGTGAACCATCAGATGGAGGACCTCTCTCTTTCTCTGCCTTTCCTCTCTCTGTATAACCCTGACTTGCAAATAAATAAATAAATATGAAAGGAAGGAAGGAAGGGAGGGAGGGAGGGAGGGAGGGAGGGGGAAACCAAACTCAGTATTCAGAATGTAATACATGGAAAAAAAATTCTAAGATGACACAAACTGAGCCAAGATGTCAAGGCAGCATTACATGATGTCAAAGGGCACAAGGAAACTTGCTTACACAGCACAAAGAGAAACTCACCATCCCACATCCAGCTTTAATTAAAAAGCATGCAAAAGACAAACACAACTTGAAGAGAGAAAACATCAGAACCAACTTTACATTAAGCAGAGATGTCGGAACTTTCAGACAAGGAATTTTTAAAAAATACAATTAATATGCTAGGGCTCTAATAAAAAAAATAGACAACATGCAAAATCAGAAGCAGACGGACAGATTTCCAAAAATCAAAAAAACGAAAAATGAAACATGGAGGCCAGCACTGTGGCATAACGGGCTAAGCCGTGGCAATCTCACCCTATTTGGATGCTGGTTCTAGTCCTGGCTGCTCAGCTGCCAAACCGGCACCGTGCTGATGTGCCGGAGAAAGCAAGGGAAGACAGCCAAGTGTTTGGGCCTCTAACCCTCAGGGAGAAACCAACATGGAGGTTCTGGGACTGGCTTCCGCAACCATCCAGGGAGTGAAACAGTGGATGAGATCTCTCTCTCTCTCCCTCGATCACTCTGCCGTTCAAATAACATAAAAAAAAGAAAGGAAGACAAAGTAAATCCAGGGCACATTCTTCAAAGACACTGTTCAAAGGACACAGCTTCAGTTACAGCAGTTCAGGCACACTGGTTTTAACTTTAAAATTCAAAGCAAGCAGAGGAAGTTAGCAAAACTCAAGGACAGACCAGTGAAACTGAGTAAGGAAAATCGATACAATAAACAAAAAAAAAAGCTGATTATTTGGGGAAAAAAAAACAATGGAATTGATATACTTTTTGCAAGGGTAATAAAGACAGAGAAGACACCAGTTACAAACATCAGACCTGAAGGAGGCCATCACTACTGAACTGAGGAACATTAAATGGACTTTCTTAAGATTTTACTAATTTATTTGAGAGGTAGAGTTACGGAGAAGGGAAGAGAAAGGTCTTCCATCCGCTGATTCACTCTACATGGCTGCAACGGCCGGAACTGGGCTGATCCAAAGCCAGAAGCTTCCTTCCAGGTCTCCCACGTGGGTGCAGGGGCCCAAGCACTTGGGCCATCTCCACTGCTTCCCCAGGCACATCAGCAGGGAGCTGGATCAGAAATGGAGCAGCCGGGACTAGAACCAGCACCCATATGGGATGCCAGTGCCAAAGGCACAGACTCAGCCCACTACGCCACAGCACCAGCCTCCATTAAAAGGATTTTAATGTGCCCACAAACCTGATAACTTAGGTAAAATAGATGAATTCCTTAAAAGACGGTAATCTAATAAAACTCACAAGGTTAAAGAGATAATTTATTTAACAAACTGAATCATTAATAACCTTCCACCACCAAAAAAAAAAAAAAAATCAGGCCCAGATGGGTTCATTGGTAAAACCTACCATTGATTTTGGGATGTTATATTGATTTTCCACAGTCTCTCCAAATAGAAGCCACCAGAATACTTCCTAACTTATCCTATCAGGCAACAGCTGATACCAAAAGCAAAGACATTACAAAAAAAGAATACACAGCAGCGTCTCCCGTGACCTTAACAGAACACCAGCAAGTTAAGCCCAACAGTGTATAAAAAAGTCGTACCAGAACCCAACATGGTTTGTCGCAGGTATGCAAGGCTGGACCAGGGCTCAGGCATCAGCTGATGTAATCCATCTTGTCTACAGGCTGAAGGAGCACCTGATCAGATCAACAGAGCAAAAACAAAGCCAACAGGGGCGGGCCCTGCGGCACAGCAGGTAAAGCTGCTGCCTGTGGTGCCAGCAAGCCAAGTGGGTGCCCGGTTGTGTCCCCACTGCTCCGCTACCCATTCAGCTCCCTGCTGGTGCACCTGGGAAAGCAGTGGAAGCTGGCCCATGCACATGGGCCCCTGCACCCACATGGGAGACCAAGAGGAAGCTCCAGGACCCTGGATTCAGTCTGGCCCTGCCCTGACCATTACAGCCATTTGGGGCATGAATCAGTAGATGAAGACTCTCCCTCCCTCCCTCCCTCTCTCCCACCTCCCCTTTCCCTCTCCCTCTCTCCCGCCCCTTTTTCTCCCCTCTCCCCCGCTCCTCCCCTCCTCCCCCTTCTCCCCACCTCTTCCCCCAATCTGTAACTCTGCCTTTCAAAAAATAAATTTTTTCAAAAGAAAGATATTTGTTAATCCAACTCCCCCACAAGCTTCAGACAGCAATCTTTTCTGTGAGTGAGGGTGGAGACTAGCAGGCAGGAGAGACCCCAGGAACCTTGCTTGACTCTGAGAGCAAAGGCAATCCAGAAAGCCTCCTGTTCCCTTCCAAGACCTCTCTGGTTTCAGGAAGTACCAGGAAATGATTTCCAAGTCCATCTAGAGACCTGACTTGTTCTCTGAAGACTGAAAAGTCACAAATCAGGCAAGACTCAGAGAGAAAGACTGAAGGCCGTGCACAAGGCTACAGGACCCAATGGAGACCACACAGTAAGATTAGCAACTTGGACCGAGGAGAGAAGGGGAGGCCCAGAAACACTAACAGCCCATGAGGGCCTCTCACTCCGTGAGAGAACAAACTGCGGCTGGTCCCACCACGGCCACTAACAGGTCAGTTCACGGAATACACATACACCACAGGAGTTCCCAGAGGCACGCCGTCAGACGCACTGCATTCCAACTGTTCTACACACCCAAGGGGTAGCTAACTGTCTAGCAGACTTCGCCCTTAAGCCTACTATTGAACTAGGAAAACACATCAACATACACAAATGCAAAAAGCTGACCAGAAAGGACAGAAGTTTAGAGAAAAGAGGAATCAGACTGGACTAAAGTAATTGGAAAACATGTTTTACAGGAAACTGAACAAGGTCTTAAAGGATGGGAAATGTTAAAGAATCACTCAGGTGGGAGGCCATGGGCAGCAGAGTACCCCCATGTTTCCCCAAGCAGAAGGCACTCAAGTGGAAAACATTTTAGTAGACAGTGAACCCCAGCACCAGCACTGTGGCCAAGTGGGCTAAGCAACCCCTAGAATGTCTCCTAGCACCCTGAGTGCCAGTGTGAGTCCCAGCTGCTCCACTTACAATTCAGCTCCCTCCTAAAGTGCCTGGGAAGGCAGCAGAAGATGGCCCACGTACTTGTGCCCCTGCCTCCTCCACTGGAGACCCAGATGAAGCTCCTGGCTTCAGCCTGGCCAAGCCTGGCGTGTTGCAGCCATTTTGGGAGCAAACCAGTAGATGGAAGATCTCCTTCTCTCTAACAACACTGCTTTTCAAAGAAATAATAAATTTTATTTTTAAAAAAGTATTTAAAAAGGTAATGAATGGGGGGCTGGCACCGTGGCATAATAGGTTAAGCCTCTACCTGCGGCGCCAGCATCCCATATGTGCGCCAGTTCAAGTCCCAGCTGCTTCACTTTTGCTCCAGCTCTCTGCTGTGGCCTGGGAAAGCAGCAGAAGGTGGCCCAAGTCCTTGGGCCCCTACACCCACATGGGAGACCTGGAAGAAGGTCCTGGCTCCTGGCTTCAGATTGGCCCAGCTCCAGCCATTGTGGCCATCTGGGGAGTGATCCAGTGGATGGAAGACCTCGCTCTGTCTCTGCCTCTCTGTAACTCTGCATTTCAAATAAATCTTTCTAAGAAAAAAGAAAGGTAAAGAACGGAGTGAGATCATAGAAAACATTTCTTCTAAAACTCCGGGCCAGCGCTGTGGCATAGCAGGTAAAGCAGCTGCCTATAGTTCTGGCATCCCCTATGAGTGCTGGTTCTAGTCCTGGCTGCTCCACTTCTGATCCAGCTGTCCGGTATGGCCTGGTAAAGCAGAAGATGACCCAACTCCTTGGGCCCCTGTGCCTACGTGGGAGACCTTGAAGAAGCTCCTGACTCCTGGCTCCTGGCTTCGGACTGGCCCAACTTTCAGTCATTTCAGTCATTTAGGGAGTGAACCAATGGAAAAATCTTTCTGTCTCTCCCTCTGTCTGTAACTCTACCTCTCAAATAAATAATCTTTAAAAAAAAATGTAAAACTCAAGAGGCAAAATGAATTATCAACTAGAGCTTCTCACTGATTGAAAAGCTTTTCAAAGCAATGGGTTGTACATCCTCTACAGAAAGCAACGTAAAAAAATCCATGTTCCCTGTGCCCCAGCGAATTCACAAATTTATCCAACTGATACAGCAGCTCACACAAAGACCAAAAGGTGTCGTATCAAAACAAATTCACTGAGTGAAGTATCAGGCAGCCGTTAAAACACTGCCTATTTAAAGAAAAAGGTATATACGAGTAGACAGTGTCCTTCCTACCTTTTGAATTTTTAAAAAGCTGTAAGTATAGATCTTTGTATCTGTCACTTTCTCTTTATGATAGCAAGAAACTTAAGGGCAGTTGCCTCTGAAAAGAGGACCCACAGAATGGAACAGACATATAATTCTCATGCAGTTCTTTGAACCATCATCCTACAAGCACAGGCATGTCCTCTTTAGAGCAAGGTTTTACACTCCATTCCTGCTCCATTCCTGCTCCGCCCCCGCCCCCACCCCAAAGGTATTCTGGCTTACAGGGCAGAAGGGAAATGAAATACTCCCTTCACCCAAGGGTCCCAGACCGCAGGCTTCCCAGAAGCTGGGGCAGGACAATGCGATCTGCCTCTTCCTGTGGGCCCCGCCTAGCACTCAGAAGTGGTTAAATCACAGTGGAACCATCCACCTCACTGAAAGGGAAAAGGAGAGTTGTGGAAGTAATAGAGCTGCTGGAATCCCCAGGCTCCATGGCGCTCTTCTCGGGCCCCAGCAGTCAGCTCTCACCAGTAGCCATGGAGCCCCGACCACCAAGGCATACTGCCTCCAGGCTGCAGCCCACCAGAGACAGAACACACACATTAAGAAAGGGTGGGACGGGGCCGGCACTGTGGCGAAGCAGACAAAGTCGTAGCCTGCAGTGCCAGCATCCCATATGGGCACTGGTTCGAGTCCCAGCTGCTCCACTTCTGATCCAGCTCTGCTGTGGCCTGGGAAAAGCCCTTGCATCCCCATGGAAGTCCTGGAAGAAGCTCCAGGTTCCTGGCTTCAGACAGCCCCAGCTCCAGCCACTGCAGCCTTTTGGGGAGTCAACCAGAGGATGGAAGACCTCTCTTTCTGTATCTCTGCCTCTGTAACTCTGCCTTTCAAATAAATAAGTATTTTAAAAGGGGAGGGGGGTAGGACAAGAAAGCAACAAAAATTAACAGGTAATAAACAAAAATGCATCTTTATTATGAATTATAAACTATCCACGTATATATATTTAAAGTATTAATTTATTTGAAAGGTAGATTGGGGGGTGGTCTTCCATCTGTAGGTTTACTCCCAGATGGCCGCAATGACCAGGACTGGACCAGGCTAAAGCCAAGAGCTGGAATTCGATGATCCAGGTCTCCCACATGGATGGCAAAGGCCCAACTCCCTGGGCCATCATCTGCTCCTCCCCAGGCATATTAGCAGGCATCTGGGTCACAAGCAGCAGTTTGGATCAGCACTCAATACAGGACTCTGTCACGATGCCAGCCCCTGCCTTTTACAGTTCTGAAGGCAATAATCCTCCCCTTGCAAAATAATGTACACGTTCAGAATCCTTTATCTTTCATTCCACTTGAAAGTGGAACATTTTCAGATAATGATTTTCTACCCAAATACGAGGAATAGCAAAACTGTTAAAAGAATGGGGGGCTGGGCCGGCATTGTGGCACAGCGGGTAAAGCCGCCGCCTGCAGTGCTGGCATCCCACATGGCTGCCACTTCTAGTCCCAGCTGCTCCACTTCCCATCCAGCTCTCCGCTATGCCTGGGAAAGCAGAAGATGGTCCAAGTCGTTGGGCCCCTGCACCCACGTGGAAGACCTGGAAAAAGCTCCTGGCTCCTGGCTTCAGACCGGCCCAACTCCGGCCCTTGCAGCATCCGGGGACTGGTCTAGCAGATGGAAGACCTTTCTCTCCCTGCCTCTGCCTCTCTGTAACTCTGCCTTTCAAACAGACAAATCTTTACTAAAAGAAAAAAAATAAGAATGAGAATGGGAGCAACATAACACTCCCAAGTCATTTAGAAGGGCTCAAATGCCACCCTTCAACAGGCCAGCCCTCACACACTGGGCTGCTTAGAGCTCTTCTTTCAGACACCACAGGGCACACAAACACTTAAGATAGTACTTTCTGCAAAAACGAGAGTCTAATCATTGTGTGCATTAAATTATAATACAGCTCTACATAAATATGTGCAACTGACAAGGCTGAACATCAGATGTGCTACTCAAATATGAAACACTGTTTCCCTCGTGCCTATCCTCAAACCAGATAGTACTTTACACAGCTATTTGGCAAGAACTAAGTCAACACTCTTGGAGAAGCCCATGGCATCTCACCTAACACTGCTAATTTATTCATTTGTCTTCGCTCTTAAGTGTCATGCTTTTCCAATCTTAAAGAAAATGCACCTTACAACCTCATTTCAAAAGATGCAATTTACTACATATCAGGCTAGGTCATTTCCTGTAATTTATGATGCAACAGGAATCACTAATCTGTTATAATTACAGTTTCATTTCCTATTTTGCTAACCAAAAACTGACAAAGTCCAGGGAATAGAAAGCTGAGCTTTGTTGGACATTAGCAATTTGTGAAGTATAAAATATGCATGCTGCTACAAATAATGCCCCAAGTCAGACAAAGGAGCAACTGTCAAGAACACTGGATTGTTTAGGATTAAGGAACTTTAGGGTACAGCAGGATGCAGCTTTGCTAAATGTGAGGGGCATCACATGCAGACAGATCTGGTGAGAATACAAGGGGCCTTCAGAGGATTCCTGAGAACGTGCCCCACAGCAACCCCCAGAGCCTGAAGGCTGCAGCAAGAGGGGCAGGCACAGCACAGGCCTGGTGAGTCGGGTGCTGAATGCCCACACACCCACGGTGAGATTTTAGAAAATTATTCTGCTCCACCGATTCCCTTAAGACATGAAGTAGAATTCTGTAAAGCATTCGATGTGCTAGCCTGGTAAGCAGAACACAGCCTCCCTTCCCTTCTTTCTAGCTCCCCTGAGAGCTTTCTTGTTTTGCTCAGTGTAGCCCTGATAAAAATCGGCTGGCACTTCACCTGGACGGCCTCAGCTACCCGACCCTGAGAGGAAAGTGTGCTCACGCAAACGTTCCTCCGGCCAGAACTCACAGGTATTATCCAGTCCTACAACCACTGTGAGACAAACTGGGGGGTTAAGATGCCGCCTGGGATGGCAGGGTTCAGGTCCATGCTCTGCACTTGACCCCAGCTTCCTGCTGGTGAGCATGCTAGGGGCTGGCAGATGGCAGTTCAAGTTCACTTTGGTCCCTGCCACCCACCTGGGAGACCCAGACTGGGCTCTGGGTTCCTTGGTTTGAACTGGCCCAACCTCAGCTGTTGTGAGCATATGGAAAGTGAACGATTTTCTATCTCAAATACAATGCAGAGAGAAACTGTCAAAAGGACCCTGTGCCCATACTCCCTTCCTGCACCTACTCACCTTGGCCTCTAGCAAGCGGCCAGTTGCAGAGCAGAGCAGACTCCCAGGCTTCACCCTGCCAGCCCGAGTTCCCCTGGGCCATTTCTGACTGGGCTCATAAGACTCATTCTATCCTTGAAGAGCTTGGAATGAGTTCTAAAATTCTACATAAAAAGTCAAGCTATCATGTCCGTAACATTTCTCCCTTATCTGATGTCAAATCCTACACTGAGTGCCCCCTTGTGCTTCTGTATTAGGGTGATGTGTCAGAAGCAACAGAAAATCTACAAATAGTATCTTCACCACTCACGTATTAGTCAAGCACGCAAACCATCACCTGCTTGTGACAAGAGGTGACTCCAGACACTCAGACAGGAGGGCCCGGCAGTGACCAGGAACCCCACCCAGGTCTCCTGGGTCTCTTCTCATGTCAAAGAAGGGCCAACCGCAAACATGATCCATATTCACCACCAATCTCTGCTGAGTCATCTTTATATTATTACTAGGCTAATTATGGATCCTTTGTTAGTACCATCAACACTGAAATCTTGTAGAAAGGGCTAATGACAGTAATGACTCAAACCGGAATTTTAAAATTATTAAGGGCCCAGCTCTGTGGCTGTAGAAGGTTAAGCCTCCACCTGCAGTGCTGGCATCCCATATGGGCACCAGTTTGAGTCCTGGCTGCTCCACTTCTGATCCAGCTCCCTGCTAATGCGCCTGGGAAAGCAGCAGAAGATGGCCCAAATATGTGGGCCCCTGCACCCACAAGGGATGAACCAGCAGAAGGAACCCTCTTTCTCCTCCTATCTCTTTCAAATACATTTAAAAAAAATATTTTTAGCTCCTTTTAAGTTGTATATCTGACTGCATTTTACTCCTGGAGAAATATATACCTTTCATTAAAACACACACTTGTCATTTACAGAAACCAACATTAAAATGGGTCAAAGAACACTTTGGGGTGAACAGGGTGGTGCAGCCAGTTAAGTCACTGCTTCGGATGCCCGCATCCCATACTGGAGAGCTGGTTCCTGTTCCACCTGCAGCACTGTGAATCCAGTTCCTTGTTAACACACCTGGGAAGCAGCAGATACCAGCCCAAGGGCTTGGGTCCCTCACCACTAATATGATAAAGACCCTGACGGGGCTCCTGGCTCCTGGCTTCAGCCTGGACCATCCCCAGCTGTCAGAGCCATTTGAGAAGTGAACCAGTGGATGGAAAATCTGTCTCTCGCTCTCTTCACTGCCTTTCAATAGAGAAACCAATCTTTAAAAAAACAGTATCTTTTGTGTACCTGCTTTTTCCACTGGGAGAAGCGAAGCATTAGAAAACAACAGGTTAAGCTGCTACTTGTGAAGCCAGCATCCCATATGGGAGTGCTGGTTTGAGTCCTGGTTGCTCTACTTCCAATGCAGCTTCCTGGTAAGCACTTGGGCCCCTGCGACCCCGGTGAGACACGTGGAGGGAATTCCTGCCCCTGGCTCGGCTCAGTCCTGGCTGCTGCTACCATTCACAGGAGTGCCTTTCAAATAAAATAATTGTTAAAACAGTGGTACTTTCTTTAAAAAAATAAAGCAAGCAGTGGAGGAGGCACGTGGTACAGCAGATTAATCCACCACCTGCAACACCTACAACCCATATTGGAGGGCCTAGTTGAGTTCCAGATACTCTGCGCTTCTCAGCTACTTCCTGTTACTGGCCCTGGGAGGCAGCGGAAGATGGCCCAAGTACTTGGGTTCTGCCACCCACATTGAAGACCCAGATGGAGCCCCTGGCTCCTGGCCGTTGTAGATGTTTGAGGAGTGATCCAGCTGATGAAAACCGGTTTCTGTCTCTTTATTCCTGTCATTTTGTTTTCCAAATAAATACATCAATATTAAAAACAAAACAAAATCTGTCTTTGTATCCTAGGGGTTTACAATGTATTTTTTTAAGGTGTTATTTTTGTTGTTGTGTGTGTTTTTTTTTGTTGTTTTTTTTTTTTTTTTTTTTTTTGACAGGCAGAGTGGACAGTGAGAGAGAGAGAGAGAGAAAGGTCTTCCTTTTGCCGTTGGTTCACCCTCCAATGCCCGCCGCGGCCGGCATGCTGCGGCCGGCGCACCGCGCTGATCCGATGGCAGGAGCCAGGTGCTTCTCCTGGTCTCCCATGGGGTGCAGGGCCCAAGCACTTGGGCCATCCTCCACTGCACTCCCTGGCCACAGCAGAGAGCTGGCCTGGAAGAGGGGCAACCGGGACAGAATCCGGCACCCCGACCGGGACTAGAACCCGGTGTGCCGGCGCTGCAAGGCGGAGGATTAGCCTAGTGAACCGCGGCGCCGGCCTTTTTTAAGTTTTACATATTTATTTGAGAGGTATAAGACAGAGAAAGCTCTCACCTGCCAGTTCACTTTCCAAATGCCAGCAACAGCTCAGACTTGGGTGGACCAAAGCCAGGACTTCGAAACTCAATTTAGGTCTACCATGTAGGTAGCAGGAACCCAAGTACTTGAGCCATCACTACTCTCTTAGGGTCTACACCAGCAGGGAGCTAGAATCAGAATGAGTCAGAATTCACATCCAGCCACTCGGATGTGAAAGCTAGTATCAAAAGTGGCCTCTCGGCCGGCGCCGCGGCTCACTAGGCTAATCCTCTGCCTAGCGGCGCCGGCACACCGGGTTCTAGTCCCGGTAGGGGAGCCGGATTCTGTCCCGGTTGCCCCTCTTCCAGGCCAGCCCTCTGCTGTGGCCAGGGAGTGCAGTGGAGGATGGCCCAGGTGCTTGGGCCCTGCACCCCATGGGAGACCAGGAAAAGCACCTGGCTCCTGGCTCCTGCCATCGGATCAGCGCGGTGCGCCGGCCGCAGCGCGCCGGCCGCGGCAGCCATTGGAGGGTGAACCAACGGCAAAGGAAGACCTTTCTCTCTGTCTCTCTCTCTCACTGTCCACTCTGCCTGTCAAAAAAAAAAAAAAAAAAGTGGCCTCTCAGTTGCTAGGCCAAACACCTGCCTGCCCCTTAAAAGGATTCTGAAGGGGAGAGGGATTTGATAAAGAGAAAAACCAGGGCAGCAGTTACAGACAGGAGCTATAACCGAAGGCCTCTAATTTCTGAACGTTCAACAGCAATCTCCACTTTCCCAGTGGTCAAGAATATCTTTCAACAGGAGAGGCATTTGATCTGACTCTCAAAAGAAGGGTGACACTTATTTGGGGGGTGAACCAATGGAAAAAGGAAGACCTTTCTCTCTCTCTCTCACTTTCTAACTCTGCCCCTGTCAAAAAAAAAAAAAAAAAAAAAGTGGGGGGGGGTGGGGTGAAACTTAACCCAAAAAAGAAAGGCATGGGGGGGAGGGGGCAGGTCCTGGATAACAGAATTAAAACAGAAATGGACACAGTGAGTTCCACAATTAATGGGTAAAGAGCTTTCTAGAATGAACGGGTTCCTGGAGAACAGCGTGAGCTAAGAGTAGCAGGTAAGCGAGATGCAGATGACCCTAAGCGCCAGGAATATGGACTCAGCATGCAGGATGATGGTGAGTGATGGAGGTTCCGCTTGCTGCTCTGTGTTGTTAGGCAGGGCCGCAGAGATGGATATAAAGGTACGAAGCAGGCTTTAAAGAAGTCTGGGAGCAAGGTTACACTGCAGGAAAAACACTAGAAGAGATCTACACCCGGTTCAGGGAAGAAGTAACAAGACTGAACCAGTCAAGTGGGTGCAGAAAGCAGTCCCAGAACAAGGGAGCAGGTCCTCAGTTCACATGTTCCCAGGGAACACTGAGTCAGTCCGCACTCACTATCAGTGCACCCATCACTGCTTCTTTCTCTCATGCTGAAAAAAATCCCTATAAAAATCAACCATGTAGCATAATCAGTGGCTTCCCAAAATCAACAAATACCTAATCTGGAAGAACCAACTCACTCTAGGAATTGATGGGATGAGGCAAACTCCAGGAAACAGACTCCAAAGAGCCAGAGCCGGCATCTGGGACAGCAGGCAGAGGATGTGCCACGCTAGCGGACCCAACAGGGGAAGGCAGGGCATCCAGGGGCAAGGGGGAGTGAGACCTGCGGAGCAGGGCTCTGGACTGGGAGACGACCACAGAGCAGGAGACGGACATTTCACTGCGATCCCAGGGGTGCGCGCACACACACACACACACCAAACACCAGCTGTAAAAACCACCTGCTCATCTGTTACCTAGGAAACTGAAGAACCAACAACTTACAGAAACTCAGATACTATACACACACATTTTTCCAACATAGCACAATGACCCCAAAGGAATTAGACTACATCCAGCCCTTCTGCACTTTTCCAGGGAGGGCATCAGAAAAGGAGTTCAGGGTCATGAAAAGAGAGGTTTGCAGCAATGCAGCTGTCCTCTGGTGAGGGCAGGCAATGAGGGCCTAAACCTCGGCCAGCTCCTGCTGCGATGGCCTCACCCTGCACAAGGGCGCGCTGAGAGGCTCAGTCAGCTAGCCTACCTACACTGCATCTACACACAGCTCAGGGAGATGAAACCGCTCACTGCACATCACGAGCTTGGTCTTCCCTGCAGTCAGAACACCTCCCAGGCCCACTGTCGCCCCTATTAGATGGCAGGACGCCAAGTCTGTTAGTGCCACATGCCACACACGACACGCCATGAGGCTGGTCCACACGTGTGCCCTGACGACTACAACGCAGCGCACAGCGGGCCTCACGGGGCTTCCCTTTCCAAGAACAAAAGAGGGGAGGGGGTGAGGAGAAGACCAGATGGGTAGGTGAAGACAGTGACACCAATGGGCCTGGCCCTACACAGGCCCAGGCCAAGGTGTGTGTCCTAGTTTTTAACAGTCCTTAAAAATTTCAGTTGAAAAAAAATTTCATTTTTTTAAAAAAGACTTATTTATTTTAAAGGCAGAGTTACAGAGAGGCAGAAAGAGAGCGAAAAAGAGAGAGAGAGAGGTGTCTTCCACCCACTGGTTCACTCCTGAAATGGCTCGAATGGCCAGAGTTGCGCCAATCTGAAGCTAGCAGCTTCTTCTGGGTCTCCCACATGGGTGCAGGGGCCCAAAGACTTAAGTCATCTTCTATTGCTTTCCCAGGCCATAGCAGAGAGCTGGATCAGAAGAGGAGCAGCCGGGAATAGAACCGGCACCCACATGAGATGCCAGCACTGCAGGTAGTGGATTCACCCACTACAGCACAGCACCAGACACAAAAATTTCAATCTTAAAAACAGAAAATGGGCCGGCGCCGCGGCTCACTAGGATAATCCTCCGCCTTGCGGCGCCGGCACACCGGGTTCTAGTCCCGGTCGGGGCGCCGGATTCTGTCCCGGTTGCCCCTCTTCCAGGCCAGCTCTCTGCTGTGGCCCTGGGAGTGCAGTGGAGGATGGCCCAGGTGCTTGGGCCCTGCACCCCATGGGAGACCAGGAAAAGCACCTGGCTCCTGCCTTCGGATCAGCACGGTGCGCCAGCCGCGGCGGGCATTGGAGGGTGAACCAACGGCAAAAGGAAGACCTTTCTCTCTGTCTCTCTCTCTCACTGTCCACTCTGCCTGTAAAAAAAAAAAAAAAAAAAAAAACAGAAAATGACCTACAGGATATAATGAAAATTGTTTTCATATAGCTACACAATGTTTGCTATTTTAAATAACTACTACAAAAGAAAAGCCTTGGAGGCTGGCAGTCGGTACAGTGGCTGGGATGTCACCTGGGATGCCTGCAGCCATCTCGGAGCGCTTGGGTTTGAGTCATGGCTCTACTTCTGATTTCAGCTTCCTGCTGGAGCTCTGTGGGCGATCCTGGGTCTAGCTGGGAGACTGCCCATGTAGGGGCTTAACCTGACTGTTGGCAAATTTTCCCCACCCCCGCCAATCAAGTAAACCGCTCCCGAGGCCGGCACCGCAGCTCACTAGGCTAATCCTCTGCCTGCGGCACCAGCACCCTGGGTTCTAGTCCCGGTTGGGGTGCCAGGTTTTGTCCCAGTTGCTCCTCTTTCAGTCCAGCTCTCTGCTGTGGTCCGGGAGTGCAGTGGAGGATGGCCCAAGTGCTTGGGCCCTGCACCCCATGGGAGACCAGGAGAAGCACCTGGCTCCTGCCTTTGGATCAGCGCGGTGCGCCGGCCACAGTGGCCATTTAGGGGGTGAGCCAGTGGAAAGAAGACCTTTCTCTCTCTCTCTCTCACTAACTCTGCCTGTCTAAATAAATAAATAAATAAACTGCTCCCGAATGTGGCCCAGGCCAATCAGGAAGGTTATGTAGCCTACGTGACCTTCAAGCTGATTGGAGAAGCATAGCGGCGCCATGTGGGCTCAGTCCTATAGAACCAGTGTTGCCCTGAAGCAGCTACGCCCCAGAAGGTGCGCGTGGGCGTTAATAAAGCGGACACGTTCACTGGAACTTGTCTCCGGTGCTTGTTGTGGAAGCGCGCCGTGCCCCACCTTCCCAGCAGTGTGAGCCTTGCAGAGCTCACTCTGGAAGGCAGCAGGTGACAGCTCCAGTTGCTGGCTTCCTGCCACCCTAAGAGACCCAGACTGAGTTCCAGGTTCCTGGCTATGGAATGGCCCAGCCCAACTGTGGTGGGCATTTGGGGAATGTCAGAATATAGGTCTAGCTAGAAAGAATCCACACAAGTCTTTGTAGTAACACGGAAGGCGCTGTCTCCCAATCACTGAATAAATGGCTGGTACTGGAGGCCGCCAAAGGCTGATGCTTCCTGCCTCCCTAGTAGTTATCCCACTGCAACGTCTGCAAGTCAACTGCACTGAGGGCTGCACGGTATGCTGACAAACAGAAGAGGAACACAGGGAAAATGCAGAGAGCTATCAGCACAGCTGACGTTAGGAAATACTGGAATCACAATTATACCCAAGCACAAGACGGATTACGTGACCCCGGGTCCCGTAACAGCATGCACAGGAAGTGGCACAAGATGGATCACATGGCCAGCGCCGCGGCTCACTAGGCTAATCCTCCACCTTGCGGCGCCGGCACACCGGGTTCTAGTCCCGGTCGGGGCGCCGGATTCTGTCCCGGTTGCCCCTCTTCCAGGCTAGCTCTCTGCTGTGGCCAGGGAGTTCAGTGGAGGATGGCCCAAGTGCTTGGGCCCTGCACCCCATGGGAGACCAGGAGAAGCACCTGGCTCCTGCCATCGGATCAGCGCGGTGCGCCTGCCGCGGCGGCCATTGGAGGGTGAACCAACGGAAAAGGAAGACCTTACTCTCTGTCTCTCTCTCTGTCCACTCTGCCTGTCAAAAAAATAAAAAAAATAAAAAAAAAGATGGATCACGTGACCCCAAGTCCCCTAACAGCACGCACAGGAAGCAGCTTGTGTGCACTGCACTAGGAGCTTCTTCCGAGCCCCACCGGTTGCTCCTTTCTGTGCTGTTTTAACAAAGTTTTTATATGGGACAAATGAAAAAATTTAGTATTAACTTTTTTATCTGCTTAAAAGGCAGTGACTGGGGCTGGGGTAGGAGTTGGGGGAGTGGTACAAGGCTGGTTCCCCCGGCTGGTTCTCTCCAGATTCCTGCCGGAGCCAGGGCTGGGCCAAAGCAAAGCCAAGAGCCCCCACATGGGTGCAGGCACCCGAGCACTCAGGCTGTCACTGGCTGCCCTCCCAGGACCCATTAGCAGGAAGCGGGGAGGGCAGAGCAGCAGGGACTGGAACCAGGCATTCCAACAAGGGATGCAAGCCTCCGGAGCAGCAGCTTAACCCACTGTGCCACAACACCTGTGCCTCGTTTGCAAGCATCTGACACGCTGGGCGCCAGCTTCTGCTACAGCAAACCTGGTCTTTAGCACAAACAGCATGGATCTGGGAGGAGCCCAGCAGTCAACTAGCATGGTGGGAAACAAGGAGAAGCAGATGTAGAACAATCGTGGTAATAAAGGCAATATTTACTGAGGGTCTCTCTCTGCCAGGCACCGCGCAGCCACTCGTACACTCTTTCAATTCCCCCTAACAACTTCTGATGTAGGTGAAGCTGCTATGACACTTCGGAGGTGAGTAACTACAAGCAGAGGCTCACAGAGGTGCCAAAACTTAAGCTGCTGGGAAACAGAAAGGGTGGGCCCCTACAGCCCAGCTCGAGCCCAAACCACTGGTCCAGATGGCCTCCTCTACTCATGCCGGTCTATTCTTTTATCCGTTTCTTAAGTCTGGGGAGACCGAAAATATAATGAAATGTCATGGAAAGATAAACTGAACAGAGCAATGGAAGAATAGTGCAGACAAGACAGAGAACAAAATTGTAATTTGATAATTTCATCCAACTTCCCATTTCTAAACTCAGAAATATGCTGATTATTTCAGATAGGGAACACCTGTTCCCGAGGCAGGCATTTAGCCCAGCTTCCTGCCAATGCAGACCCTAGGAGGCAGCAGGCGACTGCTCAAGCAGTTGGGCCCCTGTCACCCACACAGAGACCTGGATGGAGTTCCTGGCTCCCAGCCCTGGCCCCAGCCCCAACCATTGCAGGCACTTGGGGAGTGAACCAGCAGGTGGTAGCTCCTTCTCTTTGTCTACCTCTCAAATAACAAAATAAAATTAAAAAAAAAAAAAAAAAAGGCAACTGTTCCTCTCCCAAACTCCCTTATGATAATTTCCACCAACATAGATAGACAGTGTTACTTCAAGCTTTAGGTCTCAGAGAGCTACAAACAGTAGAGTAAAAGCAGCTAAGAGCCAACTCCAAGGCCCTCCAAGGAGCCAAACTTTATAAACTCACTGTTGACAAAACAGTCCTCCTAGCACACTTCACAGGCATGCTAGCGTATCATCTCCTTTTTGTAAAATAATGAACGCTATCCATTCCCACCTAACTTCCAGGTCTAAACACTGCCACTGCTAAGTCGATTCATCCCTCTCAATCTTTCAAAAATATTATTTGAGAGGCAGAAAGAGAAAGCTCCCAACTGCTGGTCACTCACCGAATACCCAACCAAATAACCAACAGCAGGGCCAACCTGGGGCTGATGCTGGGAATCAGGACCAGTTCAGGTTTCCTCCACATGGGTGACAAGAATGTAAATCCGTGAGCCCTTGCCCAGGGTCTGCAGGGACAGGAAGCCAGGGCTGGGCACACGCATGAGCCCCTGCCCAGGGTCTGCAGGGACAGGAAGCCAGGGCTGGGTACACGCGTGAGCCCCTGTCCAGGGTCTGCAGGGACAGGAAGCCAGGGCTGGGTACACGCGTGAGCCCCTGTCCAGGGTCTGCAGGGACAGGAAGCCAGGGCTGGGTACACGCGTGAGCCCCTGTCCAGGGTCTGCAGGGACAGGAAGCCAGGGCTGGGTACACGCGTGAGCCCCTGTCCAGGGTCTGCAGAGACAGGAAGCCAGGGCTGGGCACACGCGTGAGCCCCTGTCCAGGGTCTGCAGGGACAGGAAGCCAGGGCTGGGCACACGCGTGAGCCCCTGTCCAGGGTCTGCAGGGACAGGAAGCCAGGGCTGGGCACACGCGTGAGCCCCTGTCCAGGGTCTGCAGGGACAGGAAGCCAGGGCTGGGGGCTGGGTACAGAATCCATGGGGCATCCTCAGCAGACCAAATACCTGCCAAAGTCCTCGTCAACCCCACTAGTCATGACCTTTCCATTTTCCTGTAGCAACCCCAACCCCAACACCAATTCACATCACCTGATATAGAAGAAAGAGGCAAGATTCCCAAACTAAAATATAGCTAGAGATGCTACCACACATCGGGACTGTCCCCTCGGACTTCCTGGCCTAGTGAGAACGATTTAGCCAGTAAGGAAGATGACTGTTTATTTAGTCCAGTTATGAGGGTACAGAAAAGTTCATGATTAAATTCAATATCACAGACTATTTTAAATGGGAATAAAATCTGAGAGCAGGAAGAAAGGGGTCAATTTCAGGCCTCTGCTTAGACTACAACAAATCCCCTAATTTTACTGAGGGGAGGAAAAAAAAAAAGGTGTTAGGAAATGTTAGAGGGAAAGTAAGTTCTGTCAAGTAAGACATCTTACTTTAAAGATGCCTGTGAAAACTTTTACAGAAAATGATCGCACCACCTAAACAAGCCCACTCCCGGCCGTGCTAATGTGGAGCAGGACGCACAAGAGAACATTTGAGCGCTGCTATAAACTTGCTCCCGCTCTACCCACATGAGAAAAGCGTGTGCGCTCTGAGTCAGTGCTCTGCATGCCAAACATGGAGGCACAGACTTAGACTAGCCTCCTCTGGTGTCACAATACTCCACCCCAGACAAAACAGGTGTGCACGGTAAATGCTCACGGAGTTCTCCAACTACAGTCATCTGCAGGCACTGTGGGTTTCTGTCCAGGGTTGAGACAATGACCACAGATGTCATTTTGGCAAAGTTACCAGTGAGCCTTGCTGCTTCACTACAGAGGTGGGGAGAGGCCAGCAGTGCAGAGGCAGGAGGAATCGGATAGGCCTGGACTAGAACCCAGTTCTCTCCCCTGCTGGATGTGGCAAATGCACCTAAGTTCAGGACAGATGCTTAGAGCAGAAGTTAGGGTGCTGGTTCAGATGCCCCATCCCACACTGCAGCGCCAGAGTCAGCTGCCCAGTCCTGGCTCCTGACTCCAACTTCCTGCTAACACAGACCCTGGATGGTGGCAGGGATGCCTCGGGTAACTGGGTTCCTCGAGCCAAGCAGGACCTGAGCTGTGTTCCTGGCCCAGTCCTCGCAGGCCTTAGGCTGACATGAAGACTAGTGTTAACAAAAGTTCAGCGTTATCAAGTATGCGCCAGGTGCCTTTCAAGCAAATAAATATTTCCAGACTGAGAGCAGTTACGGGTGAGCATCTGGGAAATGGAGATGGCTAACGGTGTGTGTGACACAGCAATCCTGCCACCCACCGTCTCCTGATACACACACAGCCCTCTTCCACACGGTACTGACGTCTGTGGACTCTGCTGTGGACAGGGCGAGTGTCAGGTGATGCTGCACGGGCAGTGTGAACCAGTGGTCAGGAAGGCGGCCGCACTTGCCTGGGAGCACGGATTCTTCTCCGCACTCACCTCCTGTCAGTGCTACAAAAAACAACCACAGCTGGTTTGACCCAGGAATGAAAACAATAACTAGTATCAAAATCAGTACTTCAAAGGCCTCCAGCTTTCCAGTCTTTCATCACCATCTTAAGAACCCCACAAAGTCCACTTAGCAGTCTGCCCTATTTTCAAAGAACCAGCCCAAGCACCGGCCTCCCCCCTCGCAGCGCCTGCTGTGCAGCCCAGCAGCTCCCTGGCTGCAGTCAGCAAGTCCTTCCCCAGCCGGCCTCCACCACCTGCTGATACCCAGTTCTGGCTTCCTGGCCCCAAGGAAGGTGGACCCCAGTGTCCGTAGCTGGATTTCAGCAGGGCTCCACGACCAGCAGGGAGAAGGAATGGTGACAAGCCAGGCTCTCCTCTGCTGACCAACCTTGGCACGCAGAACTGCTGCTACTGAGCCATTTTAGGACACAAAGGAAAACCACGCCTGGGCACTGTCAACATAAACCTGTCCTCCATCCCTAGGCAACCTCCCTCCACTAAAACACAACAGGCAGGCGGCCCTCACCTCGTGCCTGTCAGAATTAATTTGAAACAAGACGAGTTGTTTTACTTTAAAAGCCACATGACTGAGCTGATGGAATTTTAAAATAATGCCACTCTCTGTCCTCAGCCGTGGAGCCTGCCGACCTTCCAGTGTCTCAGTGAAGGCACACAGGCCTTGGCATCAAGACAAGCCACAGGCGGTAAAGCCATCACCGGTGATGACAGCATCCTGTGGCAGCACTGGTTGGGGTCCCAGCTGCTCCACTTCTGGTCCAGCTCCCTGCTGATGAGCCTGCAAAGCAGCAGATCCCACCCAAGTGGGACGGCCAGATCAAGTTTCAGTGGGAGACACGGGGTGGAGTTCCGGCTCCTGGTTTCAGCCCGGCTCAGCTGCTCTGTTGCCATCTGGGGAGTGAACCAGCAGGTGGAAGATCTTTCTCTTCCCTGTCTGCCTTTCAAATAAAACAAGTCTTTACAACCAAAACAAAACAAAAACATCCCCAACAAAGGTGGACCGGCTTCCTCAGGCTCACTTCCCAGGACTGCCAGGCACCCCCAGCCCCACTCCGCAGACCCTGGGCACAGGTAGGGCTCCTCAGAAACCCACCCACCACGCAGCCTTGCACGAGCACTGTCCTCTGCTGCCTTAGCTGTCCTGTCAGTGACACCCCTTCTCCCCACTCATGCCCACTCACGGACGGATGCTCTCTCTCTGTCCCTCCTCTTCTAACTCTGCCTTTCAAATAAATAAAAATAAATCTTAAAAAAAAAAAAAAAAAAAAAAAAAAAAAAAAAACACGGTGCCGAGGCCTGGCAGACCAGACACGAGTCTGGCTGAGCCCAGCGCAGAGCTGATCTGAGTCTGGGGGTTCCTTGGCTGCAGAGCCCATGCCAGGCGCTGCACGGCTGCTGTGGCAGGTGTCTCCAAGGACGGGCAGCTGGCAGGAGCCAGGCAGTGTGAAGAGCCCAGAGCCGGCCTGTCTCTACAGAGGCTGCAGGCAACGCACAGCCCAGGCAAGCAGAGAGGATGCTTCTCTGTGGGTGCCGGGCACTCTTCATCTTACGGAGACCTTGAGATGCCCTGTCAGCATTCCCACGTCCTGGCTGTCACGAGGTCATAACAAGTGGTGAGCCCTACCTCAAACCCAGGTCTTTCCCACTGAGCTGCGGCAGGCTTCCTACTGTGCACCCCACATGTGCTCGCAATGGCGGTCTCCACTGGGCGGGAATCAGCGTTCAGTACATCAACCCCTCCTACTATCTGCCCTTACAGAGAAACCCGGTCAAAGCCAACCTCCAGCACCACCAGGCCGAGCACACACGCCCTACTGTGAACGGGAATCTGCTCAGTGGCCACCGCCCAGAGGGGCCTTGGTAGCTCTGGCATCCCTGTGGGACCGTGTGCCTGCTGTACACACCGCACTTCCCACTGTCAACCCTGGAAAACTCCATGACACACCTGCCTGGAAACAATTTCACATTTACACTGACAAGCAATTCACACAAAACATGTATATACTTTGTAGTATGCAATCTTACAACTCTGTCACCTAAAAATATTCCCATTAACACTGCATAAATTCTAAATCCTCACAAATTTTAATTTCCAGTCAGTTAACCAAATTTGTGACTCATTAACAAGAACTTTTAGCAGAAAATCTAAGGCTTAATTCTTCAATATTCTACTGGACAAAGATATGGGAATACTTCTCAGTGACCCCATAATAAATCATCAGGGTGTTCCAAAATCAAACTTCAAGAAGGGTGTGCCCCAAGCTTGCAAAGCAGGCAATTCTAGCGGTGACAAAAGGGTCAGCGCTCGGCGCAGCAGGCACAGCCTGCAACGCCAGCATCCCACGCGGGACCCAGCGGCTCCTCCTCCAATCCCACTCCCTGCTAATGCACCTGGGAAAGCAGTGCTGGGTTCCCAACCCTACACAGGAGACCTGGATGGAGTTCCAGACTCCTGGTCATTGCCATCACATCCAGGGAGTGCATGGGGGATGGAAGACCTCACTTACCTGCTCGCTCTCCCCCTTTCTTGGTAACTCTGCCTGTCAAATACATTAACAAACAAATACATCTTTGAAGAAATGCTATCACTAGCTCCACAAGCTAAACCAACTTGAAAACTGAAAATGAAAGACAATGAGTTCAAGAAATTACTAAACTCAGCAGAATACAGACATGACGCAGCTGCAGAAGCCAAACACAAGGGAGCCTCCTGTACACTTCTAACACCACGCCCCCGGCAGACATCACTAATCACACCACCCATCCGAGCCCCAGAATTTCTCAATTTAATCTCCCCTTAGAAATCAGCAAACCGGTCTGTTGTCCTCAATAGCTACTTTTCAAACACTGACCAAGGCAATCAGACAAAAAAAGAAACAATTTATTTTCAATGATTTACAATAAACTTCATTTGTTTTTAATTGTTTCCCAATGGCCTTAAAAAGTTAATTTTTTTTCTGTTGAAAATTTTACAGCCAATAGAATCTTAACTAGGAAAACACACTACTTAAAAATCTACAGTCACTCTAACAAGTCTTAGAAAACTACAGTTTCCAGAAGCTCACTTTCGACCTGCCTGAATTTAAAAACCACAGCCCCCTTTCAGTGTATCATTAAAGCTAGATGAGACAGGCCTACTCAGCCAGGGATTTAGAGTCTACTATGTATCTCTCTAAGTCGAGTAAAAAAGCAGCCCTGACCTTACTGCTGCCGCCAGGAAACCGCACAGAACGCTACAGCAAATCCTCCTGACACTTCCTTCCAAAAAGATGCTAGGGCAGACAGAGCCCAGAAGAGAAACAGCGAATTGCAGTCACATTTAGCACAAAGCAAACCCGTGGGAAGGAGCGAAAATCCGGATTCGGAAAGCGATAAGCGTACCGCGGTGTGAGGGGACATTTACTGCAGTCTAGCGCAGAACACCGCCCGGTACTACAGGGGAGCCGGGGGCTCGGCGCCCCGGCCCCCCGCGAGCCCCAACCAAGCCTTACACGCACCCGGGCCCATCTAGAGAACACCGCCCGGTACTACAGGAGAGCCGGGGGCTCGGCGCCCCGGCGCCCCGGCCCCCCGCGAGCCCCAACCAAGCCTTACACGCACCCGGGCCCATCTAGAGGAGAACACCGCCCGGTACTACAGGAGAGTCGGGGGCTCGGCGCCCCGGCCCCCCGCGAGCCCCAACCAAGCCTTACACGCACCCGGGCCCATCTAGAGGAGAACACCGCCCGGTACTACAGGAGAGCCGGGGGCTCGGCGCCCCGGCCCCCCGCGAGCCCCAACCAAGCCTTACACGCACCCGGGCCCATCTAGAGGAGAACACCGCCCGGTACTACAGGAGAGCCGGGGGCTCGGCGCCCCGGCCCCCCGCGAGCCCCAACCAAGCCTTACACGCACCCGGGCCCATCTAGAGGAGAACACCGCCCGGTACTACAGGAGAGCCGGGGGCTCGGCGCCCCGGCCCCCCGCGAGCCCCAAGCCTTACACGCACCCGGGCCCATCTTGAGAACACCGCCCGGTACTACAGGAGAGCCGGGGGCTCGGCGCCCCGGCCCCCCGCGAGCCCCAAGCCTTACACGCACCCGGGCCCATCTAGAGAACACCGCCCGGTACTACAGGAGAGCCGGGCGCTCGGCGCCCCGGCCCCCCGCGAGCCCCAAACAAGCCTTACACGCACCCGGGTCCATCGTGCACAGGCCACAGGCTCTCCCGTGCACCAGAACTACGGAGGCCTGGCCTCACCTGCCCCGCGTACCTGCCTCCCGCTGCGCCCGCACTGACGCCCCCTGCCCCACGACCCTCGGTGCGGGCCAAACCCGCGCCGCCGCCGAGGGCTGGGGGCACCCGGCTGTCAGCGGCTCACGCGCAGAAAAGCGACCTCCAAGTCGGCTCGGGGCGCCCCGGGCGCACGGCGGCGGCACCCCCGTTCTCTGAGGCTCCCTCCGCGCCCCACCAGGCCGCGAGCGGACCCGGGGAGGGAACCCACACGCTTCCCAAGAGCCCGTCAGAGACCCAATTCAAGACGGCGAAGGGGGGACGGGAGGCAGCGGGCCCCGGCGCCCTGACCCGCGCGGCGCCCACCTCCTGGATGCGCTTCCGCGCCCGCTGCAGCACCTCCTCGTAGCCCTTCTGCCGCAGCTCGCTCAGGCTCTCGTAGTACTCCTCGGGGTCGTCGCTCTCCGTGAACAGCACCTGCGAGAGGATCTTCCAGCCGCAGGTGTCCAGCCCGTGGCCCAGGTACACCTGCAGCTGGTAGCACAGCGCGTCCACCTCCTGCTCGGTCATCTCGGGCGCGCCCCCGAACAGCACGGTCCACATGCCCGACGGCTCCTCGGGGAACACCGGCAGGCACGGCTCCAGCTGCGAGTTCACCGAGCACAGCTGCTGGTGCACGGCGCGCAGGTCCTGGAAGGAGAAGAGCCCGGCCCAGCTGCACTCCTCGGCCGCGGGCTCCGGCTCGGCGGCGGGCGGCGGCGCCGCGTCCGCCTCGTCGTCACGCACCAGCTCCAGCACCTCGATCTCCTCCGAGGCCGCCCCGGAGGCGCCCACCACGCGCACCGTGGACGCCGGGGCCCCGCGAGGGCCGGCCTCCGGACAGGCCGCGCCGCGCCGGGGCCCGGGGCTGCGGAGCGGCGCCGCGGGCCGGGCCCTGGCCGCCGCGCCGCCCTGGCCGCGGGCCCCGTCGGCCTCGGCCCCGCCGGCCCGCGCGGCGGCCTGCTCCCGGGAGCCGCTCCTCTGCCGCTGCGCCGTGCGGTTGTGGCAGGTGATGGCGAACTTGCCCTCCACCTCGTTCCAGGCCACGATGAAGACGAACTTGTGCTTCTCGCGCCCGTCGAACACGTGAGGCCGCACGGCGACCCAGTCCGACTCGAGCGTCTCCTCCAGCGCGAACGACATGGCTCCGGCGCCGCGCCCGCTCACGCCCGCCGGGACCCCGCAGCCATCTTAGCGTCCGGCCCGGCTCCTTTGTGGCGCGGCTCCGGGGCAGACAATGCGCGTCCCGGAGCAGGCGGTTCACATGGTCCCGCGCGGCCGGGTCTCGGGCTCGGCCCGCGGCCGCCTCCCGCGCGAGGCCGCCGGACCGCGTCCGGGGGCTGAGGAGCCGGGGCCCGGGCCCGGGCCGGCGCCGTGCGTGTGTCCGCGCTGGCCCGGCCGGCCTGGCCGCCGCCGCCGCCGCCCCTGCGCCCGCCGACCTCCCGGAACCCGCCGGACAGAACGCCGCGTCTGCTAAACTCGGCGCCTCAGCATCGCCACAGTGTTGCCATTCGGCTGCTGACGTCGGCTGCTCCACGAGGGACGTAAACACGGGCACGTGCCGCACGCTGGTGACGCGGCGGCGGCGGCGCGCGCACCCGCCGCCCGGCCCCGCCCCCGCCCCGCCTCCGGCCCCGCCCGCGCGCGGAGGCCCCGCCCCGGCCCCGCCCCTGCCGGCGCGCGGCGGCGCTCCCGGCTCTCGCGGTCCGCGCGCAGCCCCGCCCCCCGGCCCTGGAGCCCGCGGGGAGCGGCAGGTGCGCCCTGCGCACACACGGGGAGTCTGCGCCCCGCGGGGAAAGGGGCGCAAAGACGGAGGACCAGAGGCGTTTCGAACTCTGGGACCCTCGGCTGTCGGCCTGTCTGCGCTCGCCCGGAGGGAGGCCGCTGAGACCCGAGAGGGCCGTGTGCCGGGCTCCGCGGCCCCGAGTCTCGAAGGGGTCCGAGCCGGCCAGTGGATCCAGCACGAGGCGCAGTGAGCCGCAGGTTCGCCTCCCTGGCGCGCTGTTTGCGTTCCCCTTGAGGCCTCTGTGGCCCGGGTAGCGCTGCTGCGCGCCCCCTGGGAGGTCAGCGGGCGCCGGCCTGCACCCCGCTTCCATTCCCGGCAGCGCGGACGCGGGCCTAGGTCCCGGTGCCAGTGCTCCGTCAGGACCCTGGAAACTGTCCCTTTTGGGCTTCGTCCACGTTTCCGTCTTGGTGCCAGACCGACTGCAGTAGCCTCCCAGGGCCAGCGGCGCGCAGGTCCGAGTTGTTCTGGCATCCTGGACGTTTAAGACAAATGGTTCTTTACTTTTTAGAGATGCGTTTCAAAGGCGGAGAGAGACAGGCAGGGACAGACAGAATCTCTTGGCCAGCCGGTCACTTCTCAGATGCAAGCAGCAACCGGCCTGGGAACCCTATCCGGGTCTCCAAGCGGTGGCGGGGACACCAGTCCTTGAGCCATCGATGCAGCTCCCATGGTGTTCACTAGGAGGAAGCGGGGCCAGACGCTCCCGTGTGGCATGGAGGTCTCCCGTGTGGGATGGAGGACTCCCGTGTGGGATGGAGGTCTCCGTGTGGGGTGGAGGTCTCCCGTGTGGGATGGAGGACTCCCGTGTGGCGTGGGGGTCTCCCGTGTGGGATGGAAGACTCTGTGTGGGAGGGAGGTCTCCCGTGTGGGGTGGAGGTCTCCCGTGTGGGGTGGAGGTCTCCCGTGTGGGATGGAGGACTCCCGTGTGGGTGGAGGTCTCCCGTGTGGGATGGAGGTCTCCGTGTGGGGTGGAGGTCTCCCGTGTGGGATGGAGGTCTCCGTGTGGGGTGGAGGACTCCCGTGTGGGATGGAGGTCTCCATGTGGGATGGAGGTCTCCGTGTGGGGTGGGGGTCTCCCGTGTGGGATGGAGGTCTCCTGTGTGGAAGGAGGTCTCCCGTGTGGGGTGGGGGTCTCCCATGCGGGGTGGAGGTCTCCCGTGTGGGGTGGGGGTCTCCCGTATGGGGTGGAGGACTCCCGTGTGGGATAAAGGACTCCCGTGTGGGATGGAGGTCTCCATGTGTGATGGAGGACTCCCGTGTGGGATGGAGGACTCCAATTGGATGGGGGTCTCCCGTGTGGGATGGAGGTCTCCCGTGTGGGATGGAGGACTCCGTGTGGAGTGGGGGATTCCCATGTGGGATGGAGGACTCCCGTGTGGGATGGAGGTCTCCCATGTGGGATGGAGGACTCCATGTGGGATGGAGGACTCTGTGTGGGATGGAGGTCTCCGTGTGGGATGGAGGTCTCCGTGTGGGATGGAGGTCTCCGTGTGGCATGGAGGTCTCCCATGTGGGATGGAGGACTCCCATGTGGGATGGAGGTCTCCCATGTGGGATAGAGGACTCCATGTGGGATGGAGGACTCCCGTGTGGGGTGGGGTCTCCCATGTGGGTGGAGGACTCCCGTGTGGGATGGAGGACTCCCGTGTGGATGGAAGTCTCCTGTGTGGAATAGAGGACTCCCGTGTGGGGTGGAGGTCTCCCGTGTGGCATGGAGGACTCCCATGTGGGATGGAGGACTCCCGTGTGGATTTAGGTCTCCTGTGTGGGATGGAGGACTCCCGTGTTGGATGGAGGTCTCCCATATGGCACTTTAACTACTGTGCCATTCCCACCCCCAGCTGGACTTCTTAGAGGAATGGATTATCCTTGACACCCCACAAACCCCCTTATGCCAAGGAAGGCGCTCTAGGTAGGGTGAGAACATGGAAAAAGTTCTTTGATTTTTAAGCTTTTAACATTTAATTCCTATGGAACCACTGTTCTCAAAGCTTGTAACTGAACTGTGTGAACACTCCGATGCGAATGACAAACGCTTTGAAAGCAGGAAGAAAGGGAGAAAACCCCACCGTTATGGGAATCACCTCCTAGGCAAACGAGAACACATTCTAGAGAAATGTCTCTCCTTTTGTGTGAAAAACTATCTGGGAAAAGTCTTTGTCATCAAAAGGGACTGACATGATTGATCACTGGCTCTCTGCACTCAGTGGAATACACAGGTGGAATCCAGACCCTGCATCTATAGGCAGTATCTTTATTTAGGTGTCTTTTAACATTGTGATATTTATACACGGATATAAAATTACATCTTACCACAGTGGTGTGTGGTTACACAGGTGTTAAGTAATTCCCCCCTCCCTACCCCCCAGAACTCCAGCCACTGTCTTCCAATCAAAAGAAATGTTTCTTGTTTCCTCTCCGGAATTGCTCTTCTAAAACCGAAGAGAAACAATGTAGAGTTCCCCCGGCAGCTGACTGTCAAGCAAGAACCCCATGTAGAAACTCCTCCCTGGGAACCCCGGAGGCCACAGCAGAGGCTCCCCCACGGAGCAGCCTGGAGGGCTTGAAACCCGGTCTGAAGTTTCCAGACCCACTGGGGCTTGTCCGGATAGCTCGGCAGGCCTTTGGATAAAGACTAAGGATTTACCTAGTGATTACCAGATTGCACAGCGCTTTCCTACATGTGTTCTCTTTGTCCTCACAGTGGGTCTGAAAGGAGTGTCTTTAATTTTACATACAAGGAACCACAGTTTTCTGATCGGGAGGTCCAGGGTTGGGCGCGGGGAATGCTTCAGTTCAGGGGCCTGTTCTAGACCCACGTCGGTATGGTCGGTGAGCCCTCCCTGAAGGAGTTTTTTTAAAAAAAGATTTATTGATTTATTTGAAAGTCAGAGAGAGAAGAAGAGGCAGAGAGAGGGGGAGAGAGAGAGAGAGAGAGAGAGAGAGAGAGAGAGAGAGAGAGAGAGGTCTTCCATTTGCTGGTTCATTCCCCAATTGACTGCAACGGCCGGAGCTGTGCCAATCTGAAGCCAGAGTCTTCCACGTGGGTGCAGGGACCCAAGGACTTGGGCCATCTTCCACTGCTTTTTCAGGCCCTAGCAGAGAGCTGGATCAGAAGTGGAGCAGCCAGGACTCAAACCGGTGCCCATATGGGATGTCAGCACTGCAGGTGGTGGCTTTACCCACTACGCCACAATGCTGGCCCCTGAAGGAGCTCTGATGGACTCATTTCCACATCCGCCCCAGCTTACCTCGTGTGCCACCAGGATCCACTTCATAAAAACATTTGGGGAAGGGCTGGCATTGTGGCACAGGGAGCCGAGCTGAGCTGCCTCCTGTGACACCAGCATCCCATACCAGAGCACCACTTACAGTCCCGGCCGCTCCGCTTCAATCCAGCTTCCTGCGAATGTGCTTGAGAAAGCAGCGGAAGATGGCCCAGGTCCATGGGTCCCTGCACCCACTGAAGACGCAGATGGAGTTCCTGGCACCTGGTTTTAGATGGCCACACCCAGCCATTGTGGCGTTTGGGGGGGTGAGCCAGGGAATGGAGGAATCTCATATTCTCCTCCAACCTCCTTCCTTCTTCCCCAGCATTTCAAATAAAGACATGAATCTTTTGTAAAAACTTTGAGCCCTCCAGGGCTCTGGTAGGCTTCTCTTCCCTAGGGGAGACACAAGACTGAGGTTGGGGGAATGACGGCAGCCCTCAGTGGCAGACGGTGACCTCGTGGCCACAGGTGGGACCCTGGGGCCCATCAGCTCCCTCCTCCACTTCCATTCTCTTCTGACTCTGCTCACGCCCGTGACTCACCTGCTGATGTACCCCAAACCCTCGCTGCTGCGGAGTGGGAACCCTGCTAACTACACCTGTGTGTGGCCTCCCTCCCTACTGCACTGCACGAGGACACTGCAAAAACTGTGTGGAAAATGGAATCAAAAGACAAGTTGAAGGCCGGCGCCGCCGCTCACTAGGCTAATCCTCCACCTTGCGGCGCTGGCACACCAGGTTCTAGTCCCGGTTGGGGCGCCGGATTCTGTCCCGGTGGCCCCTCTTCCAGGCCAGCTCTCTGCTGTGGCCAGGGAGTGCAGTGGAGGATGGCCCAAGTGCTTGGGCCCTGCACCCCATGGAAGACCAGGATAAGTACCTGGCTCCTGCCATCGGATCAGCGCGGTGCGCCGGCCGCAGCAGCCATTGGAGGGTGAACCAACGGCAAAAGGAAGACCTTTCTCTTTGTCTCTCTCTCTCACTGTCCACTCTGCCTGTAAAAAAAAAAAAAAAAAAAAAAAAAAAAAAAGACAAGTTGAGGGGCAGAAATTTGGCTTCGCAGCTAAGATACCGTGTGGGACAGCTGCACCCCGTATTGGAGTGCCTGGGTTCAGGTCTCTACTGTCTCTCCCAGCATCCTGCCCATGCCGCTGCTAATGGGAGCAGCAGGTGACAGTTTAAGAACTTGAGTCCTTGCCACCCACATGGGAGACCCTGATGGAGTTCCTGGCTCCCGGCTTCACGCTGGCCCAGCCCCTGGCTGTTGTAGTCATTTGGAGCATGAGTGGATACGAAATTCCTCTCTCTGTACTTTTCAAATAAATAACTGTAAAAAAAAAAAAAAAAAAGAAAATGTTCCAAATAAGAGAGAGAGGCAAGTTTGTTCTGGTGCAAAACTTCTGAAAACTGTGCCCAGTCTGTTTGCAATAAGGATTTCCATGAACCTTTTGAAGACCCCTCACGTGCTAGGATCAGTGGTTGCAAGCAGCAGGGCTGTGTGCTTGCAGCTGGGACCGGGCTACTTTGAACAACGCCCCACCCCACCCCCAAAGATGGCAGCCTTCCAGACGCCTGATGTAGAGGCTGGAGCAGTCTCCTCAGGTATGGAATGTGTCATCCCCAAAGCCCGTGTGTCAGTGTGCAGCATTCTGCCTTTTACTTGTTTGCTTTTAAAGACTCATGTGTTTATTTGAAAGACAGAGAGGGAGAGAGAAATCCCCCATCCTGTGCTTCACTCCCTAGATGGCTGCAACAGCAGGAACCGGGCTGGGCCAAATCAGGAAGCTGGAACTCCATCCGGCCTCCCCCATGAATGCAGGGGCCCAAGCGTGGGCCATCTGCTGCTGCTTTTCCAGGTGCATTAGCAGGGAGCTGGGTCAGAAGTAGAAGAGCTGGCACTGCAGCTGGCACCCATGCGGGATGCTGGCAAGGCGGGCAGTGGCTGAACCCGCTGCACCACACCCTGGCCCCTGTCCTCGACTTCTAAGGGAAGGCCGTGGCATGCCACCCCCAGGATGCACTGGCAGGTTACCGGCTGGGGCCTGAATGTTTGCAGGCTGTATCTCTCTGCTTCTCGAGCACATGTGCTCCAGGTCTGCAGTGTCTCAGCACCTGTTCCTCGTCCTGCCATACCAGCAGGATGTCACCGAGTAATGAGCCCACGTGATGTCCTGTGACATGCCCAGATGTCTGCAGGCTGCGTCAGGACAGATGGTCGGATCATTAACACAGCCCTGGAGCAAGCCGTTTCTGGCCGAGAGAAAAGAACTCGCGTACCAAGTCAACGGCCACACACTCCGCACCAGAGCCTGCAGTGTCTGCTGTAGCGCAGAGACCACATCTGGCTAAGCAGCTGCGACAGTGGCTGACTGGCGGCTAAGCCAGCTACGCTTTCTGGGCCCCATCTGCTTCCTGCAAGTACAAGAGCAGCAAATTAAGCAGAGACGAAATAGGGGCCACCATGCCTGCACCTTTGCGAGGGGCACTGATTTCCGCCACCCCTCTCCAGAGTTGCACTGGTTTGGATGCAGTCTTGGTGGGAGGGAGGTGGCTCTGGCCTTCAGCCTGGCCCTCCGTGCCGATAGTGCTCACCACCAGGGCCAGCACGCATGGCCAGGACTGCTCTAACTGCCACATGTGTTGATCCCAATCACACATCTGGGGGCCAGGGAATCCACCCCGGGTGACTTCACAGATCCTTTGGCCACTCTGGCCAAGAGCACGATTATGATCTGGCCGCTGTGTTGCCTCACTCACACACAGAGCCTGTGATGAAATTTCACGCGGCTCCAGCGCTCCTTGAATTGTGTCTGCATTGCCCCGTTCCAGCGAGCCATCGTTCGGGACACAGCCGGCGGTGTGGCCGTTTGGCCTAGCAGTTACGACGCCCTTGTCCCGTCCCAGAGTGCCTGAGTTCCGTATCCAGCTCTGGCTCCTGACGCCGGCTTCCTGCCGGTGCAGACCCTGTGAGTGGGCAGTGATGGCTCCAGTCGCTGGGCTCCTGCCATTCACCGGGAAGTCACAGATCCAGCTCGTGGCTCCTGGCCTTGGTCTGGCATTTGAGAAGTGACCCAGCAGATGGTAGCGCTCTCTCTCTAGCTTTCTGCATCTTACATAAATAATCTTTTTTTTTTTTAAAAGTCTATTTATTTGAAAGAGTTATAAAGAGAGAGGGAGAAACAGGGAGACAGAGAAAGAGCTGTTTCACTCCCCAGATGGCGCTAGGCCAGGCTGAAGCCAGGAGCCTGAAGCTTCTCTCTGGTCTCCCACGTGGACGCAGGGGCCCAAGCCTTTGGGTCATCCTCTGCTGCTCTCCCAGATGCGTTAGCAGGGAGCTGGATCAGAAGTGGAGCAGTTGCCACACAAACTGGAGCCCACATGGGTGTCAGAGGCAGTGAGTTTACCCACTATGCCACAACACACCCCTGAAAAATAGCCTTTTAAAAAGACCCCTTTTGGGACAGCACTGGGGAAACCATTGGGTACTGCAGGGTCCTGGGCACTGGCATCTGCCGTCGCTCTGGTCAACGGGCACCAGGTCTGAAGAGAGAATACGGGTTCAGGCCTCGGCTAGGGGGCCTCCCAGGAACTGCACTGGGGGGAATCTCTGCTACTGGGGAGCCCAATTCGTTAGCCACCTCTTTCACCATTAACCCTGGGCTGACTCCTTCATGGCCCGGGCCCCTCTTGCCCACACATTTCCCATGTCCTTTGGGCCTTCCTGGGGAGCACAGCCCTTATTCTGCTCCCCTCCCCAACCATGGCACGTCAGGCATTGCCGTGGTCGCTGGCTGGCCTAGCAGGAGCCCCAGCAGCAAGGGCCCTACCTTGGACCTTACATTTGCTTGTCCCGGAGCATGACCCCCTCAACTCTGCACTGTCAGTTCACAGGTGGGCCACCAGGGATCACGTTAGAAACGTGGCTCTCACATCCGCCAGGGCCTCTGGTGCGCCACTCAGCTCTCAGGATGGGATGTGTCTTGCTAGCCAGGTGCAAGTGATCCAGCCCCAACCCTACCTGACCGCTTGCTTCCTTGACCATTTTTGGTGTCAGTGGTGCCAGATGGACTTGGGGGAGAGGCAGGCACAGAGAGGGGATAAGGGATATAAGAGGGGCAGGGAAAAAACAGGGGAGGTGGCCGGGCAAGACACCCATCAGCCTGCGGTGCAGACTCGGAGTGGTGTTGGCACAGGGCTAACTTGGGGGGAACCTGGGCCTTGACACCAAGGCCTTGTCTGTCACTGCCTGGGGTCATCCCAGAAGGCAGTGGCAGCTCCCATTGTCTCGTCTGTCTGTCAAGGGCGAGGGGCCACCGCCAGTGCATGAGCTCAGCTGGAAAGCCAAGAGGACTGCCGAGCTGTGGGCCCGGCTGGGGGCAGCGGCTGTGCGAGTCCTGCACCAGGCTGGCTGTGGCCCAGAGTCCTTCTCTGTCTACCTTAAGTGGCCCGAGAGATGGGCAGGCGCCAGCACCAAAGGGAAGCGTGGCCTGGAAGGCAGAAGGAGACGCCAAGTAAACGGAAGAGAGCCAGAGGCTGGCTCCTTTCCGGCAGCCCCAAGGCCAGGCCCCCGGCGGGAGCCCAGCTTCCCTGCAGGAAGGCGCAGCCGCAGCAGGCCGCGCCTCTCCAGCCTGGGGGGCCCGAGCACCCCAGCTCCCAGGGCTCTGCCTTCCCTCCTGGCAGGGGAACAAAGTTTGCGTCTGATGAGGTCTTGGTTTAAACTTTGAGAGTGACTAGGAGGAGCAGGCTTAATTGAGAGGTTTACTATTTCTTCAAAGCCTGGGCAAAACAAAAACAAATTCCTTCAATGTTCTTGCAAAACCAGTCTGTGGCCCCTGCACACGGCTAAGCTGTAGGGAAACCAAAGCAAGGACGCTTCCATACTCCCTGGGACAGGGCCTCTAGAACTACTTAGTGTATGCCTTTTCTACCTAACTCACAAAACCTAGATTCCTCTGGAAACCCAAGCTATGCTATGAGCTGTCTTTTTCATTCCGTGTTCCTAGATACTCATTTCAAAAGAATCCCAGGGTGTGTTTACGTGATAACTGATCCTATGCCTCCAGGAGCACCCAGGCTATCATCACCCTCATTCCTGTGCCTAGAACTTTGAGCGCTTCTTTAATTATCTCTCTTTTTGTTCCTGTTAGATTTTTTTTTTTTTTTTTTGAGAGACTGAAAGCAAGAGACAGAGCTCCCAACCACTGGTTCACTCCCCACATCCCAGCAATGGCAAGGCGGGGAGGGAGGCTGGGCCAAGGCCAGAGCCAAAACCCAGGAACACCATCCATGCCTTGACAGGAGTGCAGGCACCCAGCTGCTGGAGGCATGGTGGTGGGGCCTTCCAGGAACTGCACTGGTGGGAACCTACAGTCAGGAGCCAGAGCTGGGAATCGAACTCTCGCACTGGGACCCAGGATTTGGGCATCTTAACCACTGGGCTAAATGTCCACTTCCTCGTTTTTTCTTTTCCTTTAACTCAAGCATATGGTGTCTAGAAAAACTCATCTAACTCTTTTAAAATTTATTTTCATTTTATTTGAAAGATGGAGAGACACACACAGATAGAGAGAGACCTTGCATCCATTGGTTCATTCCGCAAATGCCCACAACAGCCAGTGCTGGGCCAAGCTAACGCCAAGAACAGGCAACCAATCTGAGCTTCCCCCAAGTGTGTGGCCTGCCAGGGTACAAGTTGGCAGGAAGCTAACACTCTGACGTGGGGTATGGGAATGGCTTGGCCACTGCACCAAATGCCCGCTGAAGCTCATCCATTTGACCACTGTGTCAGTTAAGGTCCCCCAAGGAGTGGATCCCAGGGTAGGAAAAGACGTGAGTGAGACTTGAGGGACAACGACAGGAAGCCCGAGCGAGGGGAGAGCGAGTAGGAGGCCGTGCACGTCTGACCCGAGACAGGCAGTGAGGGAAGCAGCTGAGATGGTAACACAGTCTGAGGAAGCTTCCGCCAGGCCACGGGGGCGTCCTCCAGCCACAGGTGGCTGTGGGAGGGGTCTCAGGATCAGGCCTGCCTCGTCTCCCGCCGCTGCTCGGCCTCTGGCAGGAGCAGCCCAAGGGAAAGGGCCCCAGCGGGCCCTGGACAAGCAGCCACGACGCCCCTGGTAGCCTTCATGCCCCCTCTTCTCCTTGGGTGTGAAGCCCCACACAGCCTGCCCAGCCTGGGTGTTGCCGCCAAGGCCCCATCAGCGCCGAGCAGAAACAGCCCTGGGGTCCCTTGGTCTCCTGCTGGACGCTGTGAGGAGATGTTACAGGTTCAGCACCCTGGAGCTGCCTGTCCAGCGTGGGCAGGTGAGCACCAACTCAAGACAGCCACCCTCTATTCCACGATCCTCAGGTACTGCTCCACAACAAACCATGCTCAGCAACGGTGGGAGTCATTCTGCATTATCCCGTCTCACGCCTTTGGATGTCCACTGCGTCTAGCAGGTGCTCACTAGGGGCGCAGTCAGGATGGACGCCCACGCTGCCTTCCTCCCTCCGTGTCTGCAGCTTCCAAGTGCTGCCATGTGGCCCCTCTGTCCCACAGAGCGGCTGGCAGCATCTACTGAGAGACAGCTTTATTTTTAAATGCTTTAAAATCCTATTCACTTGTTTGAGAAAGAGAGAGGGAGAGAGAGGTCTTCATATACTGGTGCACTCCCTAAATGTCCACAATGGCTGAGAGTGGGCCAGGCCAAAGCCAGGAACCTGGAACACAATTCAGGTCTCCTACGTGGGTGGTGGGGACCCATCACTGATGCCATCACCTGCTGCTCTCAGAGCGCACATTCACGGACGCTGGAGTCCCGAACCAGAGCCTGGCATCAGACCACTCTGATGTGGGACACCGGCCTCTAATCAAGTGTCCTAACTGCTAGGCCAGACACACACCCCAGCGACAGCTGGAGTCGGCTAATGTGGATGCAGCTTCATAGGCCCACGTCCTGGGATGGAGATTTGTGGAGAAGAAGGGGGAGGTGCCGGAGTGGGGAGAGGAGCGGCCAGCTGTGCTGGGGTCCATCAGCCCTGGCTCCACGGGGACTGGCGCATGGGCTCCCGTGATGGGGCCCATCTCTGAATGTGGGCTGTCCTGGGAGGGTGTGGGCTTGGATGAAGCGACGCAGCTCCCTAGTGGGGTTGACAGCTGCGTGAGGACATACGTGGACAGCACTCCCTGTAGCCACGGAGGCCACAGCCTGCCTGGAAGGACACATCGGCCACGAGCTTCCTGGTAGTGCTGTTGATCACGGGAAGTAACTGGAATCGACCCAAATACGCACCGTACAGTAACCCCCAAGAACATGTAACAGTAACCCACAAGAACATGAAAACCCGCACACACACCTACTGGAGCTGACAAGAGCAAGGTTTCCCATCCGCTAACACGAGGACATCTCAGAAAGGAGGGTCAACAGAAACAGCACGTAGAGAAGGAAGCAAGTGCATCACTCTGAGGCTTAAGCACACCAGACTGTTGTCGTGGCGCATAAACATATAGGAAAGATATTAACATATTCATAGGAAGCACAGACACTAACTCATCACAGCGTCTGGGAAGGGAAGGGAGGGATAGGGTCAGGAACGGGGACTCAGAGGCCATCACTGTATCTGTAAATTCTATTTCTTTCAACAAAAACCCTGGGACCAGCTCTGGTGCAGGGGGTTAGGATGCCGTGTGTGACACCAGCATCCCATACAGGCGCCAATTTGTGTCCTGGCTGCTCCAGTGGCCTGGGAAAGGCAGTGGAAGATGGCCCAAGTGCTTGGGCCCCTGCACCCATGCGAGAAACCTGGAAGCTCCTGGCTTGCATCTGGTCCAGGCCTGGCCCCACTGTAGCCATCTGGGGAGTGAACTGGCAGATGGAAGATCTGACTTGAAAGGTAACTCTACTGTTCAAATAAATAAATAAATCTTAAAAAAATAAAAGAAACAAAATACCCCTGAAATGATATGGCATGATAGCACAAAACTAGTGTATGATGAGGTTGGATGTTGAGCACTTGGGTGGTCATTATAACAACTTTTTTCTGCATTTGAAAAATATTTCATAATAATATTACACAGCAGACTCATAGAATGGCAGATGTCCTAATCAGCACTCTGGCCTCAGAATCAGCCCTTAAGGCATTTGGATCTGGCTGAAGAACCCATGAGAGTATTTTAAGCATGGAAAGCCAAGACACTCTGGCAAAAAAAACAAAAAAACAAAAAAACAAAAAAAACACCTAAATGAAAGATCTCTGCGAGTGAGATCCCAGTGGAAAGAACAGGTCATCAAAGAAGGAAGCACCTTTCTCTGAAGGGAGGAGAGAACTTCCACTTTGACTATGACCTTGTCTAAATATGATCAGAGTCGGTGAACTCAAGGGGCTTCCATAGCCTTGGCAACTCATGACAAGAGCCTAGGGAGATTACTGACACCATAAACAAGAGTGTCAGTTTGTTAAGTCAACAACAGGAGTCACTGTGCACTTACTCCTCATGTAGGATCTCAGTCCTTAATGTGTTGTTCAATGTGAATTAATGCTATAACTAGTACTCAAACAGTATTGTGGGGAGCAACCCGGACTAGACTGTTACTGGAATTAAGACTTATTCTATGCATCTGCTCTCCCACAATATGGCGCTGGGAGAGGAGAAAATAGCTTCTACCCAGCTGCCTCTCACCAACTTGACAAGCTGCAGGAGCTGCTCCTGATTGGAGGAGAGCAGCGTACTCGGCGTGTGGGTAGCAGAGTTGGGATTGGCAGAAGAGGACTATAAAGGAGGAGAGAGACAACATGCACCAGGAACATCTAAGGGGAACATCTAGCTGAAGGAACACCTGTGCAGCCCCCGAGAGAGCCGGCCGGTGGTGTGCCGCTCCCCCGCGGAAGTGGGGAAAGTGGCCAGGGGGAACCGCCCTTCCACGGAGGTGGAAGGGATAGTAGCCAACCCGGGAAGAACCAGCAGCAAACCCGGGGAGGGCCGAGCAGACGAAAGAACAGCGCAGGGTCCTGTGTTGTTCCTCCACGAAGAGGGGGAGCGACATAATGGTGCCGTGACTCGGATATGAAGCCTAGGCAGCGTTTAGTGTCATTCCTCCATGAAGAGGGGGAGCGACAAGTATTTTACAATTTATGTTCTTTGTGGGGGCAAACTGTTGAAATCTTTACTTAATATATACTAAATTGATCTTCTGTATATAAAGATAATTGAAAAATGAATCTTGATGTGAATGAAATAAGAGAGGGAGTGGGAGTTAGGAGGGTTGCAGGTGAGAGCGAAGTTATGGGGGGGGCACTGTAATCCATAAGCTGTACTTTGGAAATTTATATTTACTAAATAAAAGTTAAAAAAATAAAAAAGAAAAATATTTCATAATAAAATTACTTAAAATACTTGCCCAGCAGGGGAGATAGCAAGATCACAAAGGTGGTTTTCCCAGGGTGAGGCTTATCCATCACACTCCAGATGTGCTAAGCCCTGCGATTTCCCCAAATGTGGGAAACTCGACTGCATAATTTGTGGTAGTGGGGAAAGGAAAAAGAATTACTTAAAATACTAAGCATTTGTAAAAACAGAATTAATTACAGCTACGAGCACTGATATGTTTCAAAAGCTATGATAAATTTAAAAAAAGGAGTTCCAGTAGGATATATACAGTAGGATGCCTTCTTCATTTTTAAATAAAATTATATTTAATATTAGTTATGGGTTTATCTCTAGTAGTAGTAACACACAATGCGTTGTAAATGCCTTATAAGTAGTGGTTGTATTGTATTGTTTAGGGAGTGCAAGATAAAAAAGTCTATATATATTTAATACACATGGAAGTTTGTTTTTTATTTCAGACCCAAAAACAGGTAAACAGAGAAAGAGCGAGCAAGCAAGCATTCCCATCAGCCAATGCCTGCCCCAACATGGACGTGTTTTGTCCGAACATTTTCTGCCTGTTGCTGGTTGAATCCACAGCTCTGCCCCCAGCCAGCGCAGTGCAAACTGGTGTTGAGAGGCGTCGGGACTTGGTCCATTCCCGGGGACTGCGGGGCTGGAGGACAAGACTGAGGCCGGTGGATCCTGACACGGGGGTCTGGGGAGAGCCATTGTCTTTCCCTTGATCAACACCCCCAGAAAGGACGCCCAGTGCTCAGCTCACCCCTCTGTACTGTTAGCGCTGCAGCCAGGGGCCTTGTGATGCACATACTGGGCCTTTAAAGCCACACGAGAGAGAAAAACGGTCTTTGCTGCCTGCCTGCTGCACAGCCGTCTGTGGCTCCACCATGCACGCTAAGAACTGTCCATGCTGGCGTGGGACTCGCCCACAGCGGGATTGCCTAGCGAGCACAGTAGCTCAGGGGGGCTGAATTCAGGCGGAAGTCTCCCGCGCTCGGCCTGACCTGCCCTCCCTGAACGCATCTCCTTCTCGCCTCAGGACCGACTGTGTCTCCCAGCATGGGGTCGGCTCTTTTCCCTTTGCAGAAAGAAGTGGCCCTTGGGGGAGTAGAAAATAATTCTTTTTAAAATATATATATATATTTACTCATTCGAAAAGCAAAGTGAAAGCGAGAAGGGTTAGACACACACACACACACACACACACACACACAGTGTGAGAAAGAGATCTTCCGTTCACTGGTTCACTCCCCAGTCCCCCTCAACATCTATGGCTGGACTGAGCGGAGGCCAAGAGTGAGGAACTCTATCTGAATCTCCCACGTGGGTGGCAGGGACCCAAGCATTTGGACCACCATCTGCTGCTTCTCAGGGTCATTAGGCAAGGAGCTGGATCACAAGTGGAGCAGCCGGTGCTGTGACATGGGAGGTGGCTGGCCTAAGCTGTGGCTTACCCTCTGTGCCACAGCACCCGGCCCTGATGATAATCGTCTGTGGCAGAATCACTCACACCGTGTCGTGGCAGCCAGCCTGCTCCTGGTACTCATGGCCTTGTCCCGTTGGCTCCCTCTCAGGTCCCCTACAGTTCATCTGTGTGACCCTTAGTGAGGTCAGGTTGTTAAAGGACTGGGGCTCTGGTCCTGGACTTTGAACCGTGGCCTGCTCGCTCACTGGCTCGCTGGCTCCCGCTCTCCAGTCACTCTGAGCAAAGCCTGCGGCCAGGTTCTGAGCAGCCCTGTGGAGGGCCCGTGAGGCAGGGCCTGAGCAGGCTGGGCAGCGAGCACCATTGTGAACGTGGCAGTCAGCGCCTCCACTCGGCACTGCCACATCCACAGCTTTGGAGAGGCCCTGCAGCTGTCCTGTGTGCCGAGTCCCCCGGCTTTCCTGACCCGCAGGAACCCTGTCGTGGTTATCCGCTTCACAGCCTAATACCTCATGCCTATGAACTGCATCGCGACTATGAGAGTTTAACAGGCAGCGACAGAGGTCGCCATTGTGGCACAATGGGTTAAGTCACGGTCTGTGATGCCGGCATCCCATACGGGTGCCGGTGCAAGTCCTGGCGGCTCCACTGCACATCCAGCTCCCTGCTAATGTGCCCAGAAAAGCAGCGGAACATGGCCCAAGTACTTGGAGCCCTGTCACCCAGGTGGGAGATCCGGATGGAGTCCCTGGCTCCCAGCTTTGACCTGACCCGGCTCCAGCTGTTACAGTCATTTGGGCAACGAACCAGCAGATGGAAGATCTCTTCCTGTGTCTGTAACTCTGCCTTTCAAATAAATAAATAAATCTTAAAACAAACAAACAGATGAACACCATGCAAGCTGGAAGTGATTACAACCCACTGGCACCTGTGCTGTGGCCTTGTCCTCAAGACACCCCGGACACCTGTCCCTTGGTGCCCTAGCCCTGTGCTGCTGGCTGAGTAGCACCATTTGTTGTTCTGTGTGTGTCCACTCGTAAGCCAAAGAGGTCACGTTTGTCCCTGTTCCCACAAGGTTATGCCCAGCCAGGAGCAAGGCTCACCTCACCTCTACAGAGAGTTCCTAGCAAAGCCATTCAATCTTGGGTGTAACACGTCCAGAACAAACTGATTCAAATGCAGGGTGCAAATTTAGTGCGCCGAATTCCAGGCTGCCTGATGACTGCTAACCCTTTCGTTCTGTGTGAACATGTGACTCTCTCCTCCTGCTGATGCTGCTGGCTGCTGGCAGAGGGACGGGCTTTCAGGTGCTGGGCCTGCAAGGAGCTGGCAAAGCTGGGAGGGCGGCAGTGTGTGGCTTTGACACCTGGTCCGGCTGAGTGTGGGCAGAGCAGTGTGCCCGGGAGGCAGGAGGACTCTCTGGAACTAATGGCTGGGCTGCCGGCCGGACCTCCTGGTCACCAAGCGTGGGTAAGAGAGGCTCTCCTCCCCAAACGGGCGCCCACAGGGCCTTTGTGGGTAGAAGCTCAGGACCCCATACTTGTGCCCTCTCATAAGCGTTCACCCCTGAAATGTGGTGTATATGGAGAGGAGGTACCTCTGTGAAATGACTTTACTTATGTAATTATTATTTGAAAAAAGGGACAGGGAAAAACCCATCCACTGGTTCACTCCACAAATATCCAAACAGCCAGGGCTGGGCTAGGTTGAAGCTGGGAGCCAGGAACTCAACCCAAGTCTCCCACATGGGCAGCAGGGACCCAAGACTTGAGCCATCATCTTCTGCCTCCTTGGGTGCCCATCATCAGGAAGCTAGGATTGGAAGTGGAGCCAGGACTTGAACCCGGCATCCCAAGCTTCCCCTACCCGTGTGAAATCAGCATCGTAAAATCTGGGGTGGGCTGGGGTCTTCCACCATCACGAGAAGCTCGTCTTCGGCATTCTGCCCGTGGAACTTTCAGTCATTTAGAGGGGACTGATGCCGTGGAGCTCAACGGCTAGTGAGGCAGCTTTTCCTTTTTTTGTCTGCTTGATCACCGTAAAGCATTTTATGCTACATGCACAGATACATGTCCACAGCTTTTGGCCAATGGTTCCGTAGGGGAGAACAGGCAATGTTTTCCCACATCCCTGGCAAGGTTTGTGTCTGAGGCACTCTAACAAGAGACAAACATGCACACTTATTTAACATCAGTTCCATGTGACACAGAGCCTCTGGTAGGATGGGCATTTGGCATATCAGGACACCTGCGTCGCACATGGGAGGGCCTGGGTTCAATTCCCGCCTACTCTGCTTCTGCTGCAGTGTTCAGCTAACGCTCACCCTGGGAGGCAGCGGTGAAGGCTCGAGTAGTTTGCTGTCTGCACTCATGTGGGAGACCCAGATGGAGTTCCTGGCTCCTGGCTTCAGTCTGGCCCAGCCACAGTTGTGGTGGGCATTTGGGGAGTGAACCAACAGACAGGAGATCTTTTCCTGTCTGTCTCTGCCTCTTTCTCTGTATCTCTCTGCATTTTAAATAAATTTAGAGAAAAACATTTTAAAAACAACTGAACACCTAGAGAAGCAGGTACCCCTGTGTGTCTTCCAGCTCAGGCTGGATGAAGCATGGAGTCAGCCAGGAGTGTGATGAGCCAGAGGCGTGTGGCAGTGTAAGGAACTGGGGGCGCAGAGGCCTGTTTGCGCGGTTCTCCTGGGCGTCTCTGTCTTTCAGGATGCGGATGTGCCTTCCCTCTGGGGCTAGGAAGGGAGGCACCCTGGGTGAAGGGTCCCTGACCTGCTCTGGGGGAAGCGCATGGAGAAGGTCCTGGGAGTCCCCCTGCTTCTGCTGCTTTCCAGATGCCACGGAGCCGTGTTTGGGGGTACGGTGTCCTGCACCCTGTCAGTTCTCTGTGTGCACTTGGACAGGCATACGGTATACAAAAAGCTTCCCAAACAGTATCCTGCCTGCTACTCCTGCTTAACAAGGAGAAGAGATGAGCCTGACGTTTCATTAGCTCATGAAGAAGCAGACACTGGGCTGGATGTGTTGTGCATCCTATGATTAATCTTCACAAAAAGCCTTCTGAGGTCACTGTTTTCATACCCGTGTTATAGTCAGCACGCTCACGAAGTTTCTAAGTTGCTGAGCTGGGATTAGAACCAGGGCCGTGTGAGTCCTCAGTAGAGGATCCCCCCAGCCCCGGTGCCTTCGCTCCCTGGCACCCCGGGCATCTGGGGCCTTCCCTGGAGAAGCGAGTCTGCCTGAACAGGATCGTCACTGTTAGGACGGAGACCCAGAGGAACAGACACACGGAGGTCAGTGTATGGGACAAGAGAATAGGCGTTCCCACGCCGCGGGACTTGCCTTGAGTGCGCACGTGCACTGCGGAGCCCTCGCGGGAATACCGCTGTTGGGGCACCCTGGGCCCACGCGACTCTCGTGCTCTTTTGGGGGAAGATCTTGCAGAACTGTGGCCACCAGCATGCACTTTGCCAAACACGGCTCTAGACACACCTTCCGTTACTCGCACTGCTTTATAAACATGGTACACCCCACAGAGCGCGATACCTTTCACGACAGTGGCCAGTTCAAAAAAAAACTTACCAGGTATAATTTTAGTTCCATTAGAACAAAATGTTCTTTCAACACACTGATCACTGAGACATTCTTTAGCAGGTTTTTTTTACTTAGTTCCAGAACTCTCCATACAAAGCCATTTGGTCTCTAATCTGATATTGGGGGGAAAAATACACGTATCATCACTAGCCCCTAATATTTTTTGAGCACCAATATTTTAAGGAAAATACCTTAAACAAATCTAAGTATTTTAAAAGTCAAATTTTTAGCGGAAAACGAGGCTGAGGATTGATTTTAAAAATACTGAGTCAGGTTTTTGTGGCCTGAAGCCAGAAATTCTGTCCTTTGTTTTAACTCTGAACAAAGTTGCAAGATGTTATCACTCAAATTCCCACTGGTTTCAAGGCAGTGTGTTTGGGTTTCATACTGACCTGTCTACGAGGATAGATTCAATGTCAGAGCCAAGGTTCCCGACACAGGTGCTATTTTCCCATACTCCTTCCTTGCCATGTATTTGAATCCTCAAAGGTTGAAATCAAACCCCAGTTTGAGACATTTGAAAAATTAATGGCCCAGAATTGCACCTTAGAAATTCAGAATTTCAAAAAATTTATTTGAGAGGCAAAGAGAGGGAGACACAGGCACGCACGCGTGCACACACACACACATACACACACACGATGGAGGGGGAGAGCGAGCGCTCCCACACACTGGTTCACTCCCCAAATGCCTGCAACAGCTAGGACCAGGCTGGGGTTGAGCTGAGGCCCAAACTGGGAGCAGGGAAGTTCATCCAGGTCTCCCACGTCGGGGGCAGGAACCCAACTCCTTGAGCCATCGGCACTTCCTCTCAGGGTCTGCATTAGCAGGAAGCTGGAGTCAGGAGCCAGCACCTGACACTCACCCCAAACACTATGATACCACCCACCGGGCAAAATCCCTGTTCTGGAAGTTCACACAAGTTTCTAGTATTAAAGTTTGAAGAAAGAACCATAGACTTCCATTTCCAAACCCATCAAACCAGAATTAAACTGCAATGCAGCTGCTGATAAAAAAGCCGCCTCCGATGAAGCCAAGGACTCCGTTCCCAGGAGGGGCCTCGTTCTCCATTTTACCCATTTTACAGCTTCTTGGCTCCCCTGAGCCCATTTAGGAACTCACTGAAGTTGCTTGCCAGCAATCTGACTTTTATGTGAAGCACAGGAAAGTGTCAGGTTGAAGCTGAGAACACTCACCCCTGCTCCAGAGGCCCAGCTGTGGAGAGACCTGTCCCAGATGCTCTGGGGCCCAGCTCCATTAACTCTGAGAACTCGAGTGGGGAAGCGACGGCTCTGAGATTGCAGATCCAACACTGGACAGACGGAGAGACACAGGCTGAGTGAATGACAGAGCCAGGGTGGGTCACAGGGGCTGATGGATGACCGTGGGGTCTATTTTCTGGGAAGAGGGCACCATTCTCTCTTTCCTTCCACGTCATGACACTCATAACTCAGATTATGTGAAATTTTCGTCTTTTTTCCTCTTGCCTGTTTTTCTCCAGAATCCGGAAATTCTTGTGAACTGTTTCTCTTTTCAGGGGCCAATCACTGTTTTGTGTGGACGCACTAGGCCTTTGACCCCCTGGCCGGCAGGCAGGATCGGAAGCCTTGGCAGCCTCACCAAAGCTCGGTGGCCCTGTCACCTGTGAGAAGGCCGCTCCCAGAGTCAGAGCAGAGCACCCTGATGGAGCTGAGCTTGATTTTATGGAGCCAGTGCCTACCAGGCTCTCTTGGGAAAATGCAGCCAGGTTCCTGGCCTTACTGGTAAGGAAGGAGGGTCACGCCCTAGGAGGCCCAGAAACTGTTTGGTATCTGGGGGACCTCAAGAAGAGAGGGCTTTGGGGCTGGTGCTGTGGCGCAGCGGGTAAGGTCTCTACCCGCATTTCTGGCATCCCATATGGTTGCCGGTTCGAGTCCCAGCTGCTCCACTTCCAATCCAGCTCTCTGCTGGGAAAGCAGTAGAAGATGGCCCAAGTCCTTGGGGCCCTGCACCCATGTGGGAGATCCAGAAGAAGCTCCTGGCTCCTGGCTTCAGATTGGCACAGCTCCGGCTGTTGCAGCCAACTGGGGAGTGAACCATCGGATGGAAGACCTCTCTCTCTCTCTCTCTCTCTCTCTGCCTCTTTTTCTCTCTCTGTAACTCTGACTTTCAAATAAATAAATAAGTCTTTAAAAAATACAAAATAATTAGCTGTTCCACAACACCAGCACCTATAATAATAATAATAACAACGGCCGGCGCCGCAGCTCACTAGGATAATCCTCCGCCTTGCGGCGCCAGCACGCCGGGTTCTAGTCCCGGTCAGGACGCCGGATTCTGTCCAGGTTGCACCTCTTCCAGGCCAGCTCTCTGCTGTGGCCAGGGAGTGCAGTGGAGGATGGCCCAAGTACTTGGGCCCTGCACCCCATGGGAGACCAGGAAAAGCACCTGGCTCCTAGCTTCGGATCAGCGTGATGCACCAGCCGCAGCGGCCATTGGAGGGTGAACCAACGGCAAAGGAAGACCTTTCTCTCTGTCTCTCTCTCTCTCTCACTGTCCACTCTGCCTGTCAAAAAAAAATAAATAAATAAAATAAAAATAAAAATAAAAAATAAAAAATAATTAGCTGTTCCACAACACCAGCACCTATAATAATAATAATAATAACAACAATAATTAAAAAAAAAAAAAAAGAAGAGAGGGCTTTGCCCAAATCTGAAGTCCCACAGGAGAAGTCAGGAGACGAATTCTTGGCTTTGCTTCTAGACGTCTCCCGTCAGGCTCCTTACAAACCCCGCAGCAAAGCCGAGTGGGAAAAGCCCGCAGCAGCAGATTTTCATGCCACACGGTGTTCCCGGCGGCTCCCATGTCCACACCGGTCAGTTGCCTACAATTCACAGAGGCACGATGCACCCAAAGGCTGTGAACAGGGCTGGACCCTGCCAACCTGATCCCCTAGTGCCACGGTCCCTTCGCCACTCACCATTCGCGTTGATCCTTTCAAATCAAATCTCTCAGGGGGGACACGGGGCCCAGCGGCTGATATGGCTGCTTCCCCTGTTAGACTACCTGAGCTCAGTTCTGAGCCCGGCGCTGGACCCCGGCTTCCGACTAACGCAGACCCTGGGGAGCAGTGGTGACGGCTCAAGACGCTGGGCTCCCGCACCCAGGTGGCACAGCTGGCCTGCGTCCCAACTCTGAGCTCCCAGCATCAGTCTCAGCCTAGCCCTGGCTCTCAGGGGCACCCGGGGAGCGACCCATTGGAGGGAAGCCTCTTTCTCTGTCTCTCTGCCTCAAAAATAGAGTGTTTTTTAAAAAAGAATAAAATCTCTCTTTACCTAAATAGGATTTGTTTTTTTTTTTTGACACACATGCTTATTTTATTCCCTAAAAGTGCTGAATTATATAGGAACAGGTAGCTTTGTAGTGAAAGTATTTAAATATTAAAGAATGAAAAGTCTCAAAGACTTGCTTATGATGATAATGTTAAAGGTGTACCAAAAATTAGTAGTATAACAGAAGCCCATTGTAATATTCAAACATCTTTTTAAAAAAAGTTTTATTGGGGCCAGTGCTGTGGCGCAGCGGGTTAACACCCTGGCCTGAGGCGCCAGCATCCCATTAGGTGCTGATTTTAGTCCTGGCTGCTCCACTTCCAGTCCAGCTCTCTGCTATGGCCTGGGAAAGCAGTACAAGATAGCCCAACTTCTTGGGCTCCTGCACCTGCGCCAGAGACCCGGAAGAAGCTCCTGTTTCCTGGCTTCAGTTTGGCACAGCTCCGGCTAATGCGGTCAACTGGGGAGTGAACCATCGGATGGGAGACCCCTCGCTCTCTCTCTCTCTGCCTCTCCTCTCTCTGTGTAACTCTGACTTTCAAATAAAAATAAATAAATCTTTTTAAAAAAGTTTTATTATTTTATTTACTTGAAAGGCAGAGTGTCAGAGACAGGGAGAGACAAAGAGAGGGAGAGGTCTGCCATCCATGGGTTCACTCCCCAAATGACTGAAAAGGCCAGGGCTGGGCCAAGCTGGAGCCAGGAGCCAGGAGCTTCATCAGGGTCTCCCACATGCCTGCAGGGGTCCAAACATTCAAGTTGTCCTCGGCTGCTTTTCCGGGCCTGTTAACAGGGAGCCGGATCAGAAGTGGAGCAGCTAGGACTCGAACTGCAGGCCACATGGGATGCTGGTGCCACAGGTAAAGGCTTAACTCTCTGTGCCACCGTGTCGGCCCCTTCTCCATGGGACCGTTTTGAAGTATCCCCAGGACTTACGGACCAAGATGGAAGTTCTAGTGTGAGTATAAATACTGACGTTTTTCAACACTAGAGTTAACTCATTTTCTAAAAAGTGTAGTCTATTTTTTTTTTTTTTTTGGACAGGCAGAGTGGACAGTGAGAGAGAGAGAGAGACAGAGAGAAAGGTCTTCCTTTTTGCCGTTGGTTCACCCTCCAATGGCTGCCGTGGCTGGCTTGCTGCTGCCGGCACACCGTGCTGATCCGAAGCCAGGAGCCAGGTGCTTCTCCTGGTCTCCCATGGGGTGCAGGGCCCAAGTACTTGGGCCATCCTCCACTGCACTCCCTGGCCACAGCAGAGAGCTGGCCTGGAAGAGGGGCAACTGGGACAGAATCCAGCGCCCCAACTGGGACTAGAAACCGGTGTGCCAGTGCCGCAGGCAGAGGATTAGCCTAGTGAGCCGCGGCGCCGGCCCAAAAGTATCGTCTAGATACATTAGTTTCTTAAAAACTCAGTTCAAAACTGTTCTGTGTGATGCCAAGTAAACACCTGTTGTTATTCATTTGTTGAGGCTCACTGAGGGCAGAGCACACCGAAGGTGGCCTCGAGCGGTGGCCGGGGCTACGCGGAGATGCTGCTCCCTGGCTGGGAACCAGCAGGCAGGTTGTCCCTGTGGGAGGCGGGGGTGTCAGGTCGGGGGTGGGGGCCTCTGCATTTCTGCTCGGTTTTGCTCTGAACCTAAAACTGGATTAGAAATAAAATCTATTAATTAAAAAATAAGTGAACAAAACTGGAACCTAAACAATTACATTCATTCTTCTCATTCACACAACAAACTGATTTTATACTGTTCTATAAAAAGGATGTGATGAAATGGAAAACTTCTGAACTGAGTGCTAAATAATTTTTGCTCAGTCGAAATGACATGGGCAAGGCAGGGAGGCGTGAGGAGCTGAGGGCGGCCAACACCCCAGCCGCGGGTGCCACCCCAATCCCATCACCCGCCCTGCTGATTCACCCACCCTGCATTCTGCAGCTAAGCCTCACCCTACAGCAAGCAGGCACCAGGGGCCAGGACACCTTCCTGGAGACAACCACACAGCCCGACCCCAATCCTGTCTGCTTCGGATCCTCAGTCAGGCCCTGCCCCAGCCTCGGTGGGGGGCACTCACGTGTGAGTGTGTACTGTGAAATCCTGCTTTTCTGTTCACTTCTACCCACGTCTCCCGGTTGCCTTCTTACATGCACGAAGACCAGGAGCAGGACGTAGTCTAGGGGGTCTCTCTGAACCCAGCCAGCATTCTTAAACCCCACAGCACAACCACATGTGTGAAGAAAGCCTTGGGCTGGTGCTGTGGCATGGTGGTTAAAGCCACCGCCTGCAAACAGGTATCCCATATGAGTGCCAGTTCATGCCCCAGCTACTCTACTTCCCATCCAGCTCCCTGTTGATTGCCTGGGAAAGCAGTGAAAGATGGCCAAGTATGGGGCCCCTGCACCCATGTGGGAGACCTGAGTGAAGTTCCCAGCTCCAGGCTCTGGCCTGGCCCAGCCATCTGAGGGGTGAATCAGCAGATGGAAGATCTTTTTCTCTCTCTCTCTGTCTCTTCCTCTCTCTCTGTAACTCTGAGTTTCAAATAAATAATTCTAAAAATAAAAAGCCTAATTTAAACTTGATACTATCAACAATATCCCCTTAGAAAAGCAGTTTATATAACTGTTAAATAAATAAAACTAATAGGGGGCCAGTGTTTCAGACTAAGCTCTTGCATGGGCCCCAACGGATCACATGAAAAATCAAAATGGAGTCACTCATGCTAATGTTGTCGTCACCAGGCAGGAGCTAAGCTGTTTATCTGAGCTTCTGAGAAGTCAGGATGAAAGAGGAAGTGGCCCAGTTTCCCACATGGGAGATGCAGACGGAGCTCCTGGCTCCTGACTTCGGCCTGGCCCAGCTCCAGCTGTCTTGGCCATTTGGGGAGTGAACCAGCGACTGGAGGGTCTCTCTGTCACTCTGCCTGTTGGGTAGATGAAAACAAATAAACATGAAAAATAATTTCACCATACTTTCATTATCAGTCTCTAGGTGCTCTGTGTGAGATCTAATTGCAGATTTTCCAAAGCCTGGGCCATCAGCACTCCAGCATGTGCCTGGCCACGGCAAGGCGCTCATCTGCTGCCCATGGATCGCACCGGGCAGGACTAAGGTGCCTGAGGTGACCTGCTCTGAGTGCAGGTGCACTGTTTGGAAAGAACCGAAAAACCGTAATAAAAACTTGACCATGCAATGGCAAGTCTGAAGTGCCACTGATATAATACTTGTCTCTAAAAAAAAATTTATTTAAAAAAAAAGATTTATTCATTTATCTGAGAGGCAGAGTTACAGACAGAGAGAGGGAGAGACAGAGGTCTTCTATCTGCTGGTTCACTCCCCAAATGGCTACAATGGCTAGAGCTGGGCTGGTCTGAAGCCAGGAGCCCGGAGCTTCCTCTTGGTCTCCCACGTGGGTGCAGCGGCCCATCCTCCACTGCTCCCCAGGCCACTGCAGAGAGCTGGACTGGAAGAGGAGCAGCTGGCACTCGAATTGGTGCCCATATGGGACGCCCATGCTGCAGCTGGAGGCCCAACCTCCTATGCCACAGCACTGGCCCCGCTAAAAACAAAACAAAACAAACAAAACGTAAGCGATCAGCAATTGTTGCAAACCAGTGAAGAAAAAGTGCATGCTCCTGACTCAATCTTGTAAGTGCTCATGGGAGCAGTGCCCACTGACAGGGACCCTCCTGAGGTGTGTTCCAAACCCCTTCTCAGAGGACACCAGTGGGGCCCCTCCATTCGAGAAACATACTCAGAGACACCTTGAATGGCTGGCCTCTCTGCAAAGACAAAGCCACTACAACTTGGAGGTCTTTGCTGGCTTTCTGGGTGATTCTAGACTCAGGCAACACTTCATTCCGTGAGCCAGGTGGGGGTTCTCAGAGCTGGCATTCACCATCATTTTACAGTCAGCTTCGTGGACCAGCAAGTGCTGGACGGCTGGCCCTGGGTGCACTGGCCCCCGCGACACCGGTATTCCTGCCTCTCTGCATGGTAGATCTGGAATGAGGGCTGATGGTGATAAAAGGAAAATTCTGAGACATCCCAGAAGTAGTTACAAAGCCCAGAGACAGGAAGAGATAAGGAAGTCGGGCAGTACACAGCTGTGGGGGAACCCACCCAAGCCTGTGGGTGTCTGCTGAGCCCTTGACTGAGGCCGGCCAGCAGGGCCACCCGAACGCCCTGTTTACACATGGACTTCCCGGACTCGAGACCCAGCCCACCCCAAGGCGACAGCCTCTCTGCTACGCCCCTCCCCCAGCGCTCCCAGCCTGCAGCCCTCCTGACCCTCTTAGCCACAGCTTGTGAAGGCCTGGGGTGAACCGCGGACGCTCTCCTTCCCACGTTTTCTAGAACCACTCGCGAGTCCTCCCAGGCCTGCTGCTTGGACCTGCTCCTTCCTCGGGGGCTCGCAGCTCCAGCAGCTCCACAAAAGCTTTTAATTCAGAGCTCCCTTGGTCTCAGGAGTTTTGGGCTGATCAGATGGTGGCTCAAGCACTTGGGTCCCTGCCACCCACATGGCAGACCCGGATGGAGCTCCTGGCTCCTGGCCTCGCCCTGGCTCAGCCCTGGCTCAGCCCTGGTTCCTTCAGGCTTCTGGGGAGTCAAATGGGGAGTAAAGTGAATGGAAGAGCTTTCTCTGCCTTTCAAATAAAATTAAATCAACAAAAACATAAAAAATTGTACTCGTTAGAGTTTTCCACTTTGGTATACAATCACTATTTTATTATTTATTTCATTAGCATTTTTATATATACAAAGTACAAAAAATAAAATTTCACTCTGAGTCTGCCCACGGTTTCATTAATTTGATTTCATGATTATTACTGAAAATAGTTTTGTTGTAAAGTGCATTAGAGGTTTAATAGTGAGCAGCTCTAGACAGCGAAGTATACCCTTGATCACGCCGAAAAGGCTAGCACGAAGTCCCTGTTGTCACCGACATCTAACTAAAAGGGACTTTTCAGAGTTTACAGAACCTGGTCAGGTTGAGGAGGGGGACATTTGACACGTCTACTTTATTCCCCTAGAAAACAGATCAGAACTGGAGAGGAGGCACAGAACGACTGCAGGTAACAGTCTGATGATAGTGACAACGAAACCACAACAGCGCCGCCTTTGCAGAGGCCTTGCTAACCGGCCTGGTGGAAAATAGTTCCTGCAGAATTTTACAGCCTCCTTCCACCCACACATAAAGCACTGCGCCTAACAGCAGGGCATGATTCCGGGGCCGGGGGCGGGGGCTTTATGAGTCGGCAGGAGGTGGGGACTCTGGGCTGCAGCCCCAGGGCCGGCCCTGATACCCACAGACTGCTGGCAGCAAGGCAGCCATTCTAGGAGCTACCAAACGAGGCCACTGGTTTACAGGAGGCCACTGGTGTGGGCTGAGCTCCTGCACTGGGCTCACGACACCAAACCAAAATGGAGGCACGCTTGCTGGAGCTCCAGGCTCCAAAGCCGGTTGTTTATATGCCTTTCAGAGAAATCAGGACAGAGGAAGGGGGAGGGAGGGAGAGAGAGAGACAGAGAGAGAAAGAGAGAGAGAGAGAGAGAGAGCGAATAGCAACAGGCAGAGCCGGCTGGCGTGGTCAGGAAGCCCTCTCAGCCTTCACTCCACCGGCGCGGTGACTCTGAAGTGACCGGGCTGCCTTTTGTTCTCCTTCCTGGTTTCCTCAGCCCTTCCCTGTCCCCAAGGCCACCTCCTCGGTCAGCTCCTGGGAACAGGCATCCTGTTTTAGAAAAAGAGGCGCCGCCCGTTCTGAAGTGGCATGTAAAAGCCAGTTGGGATCCGCAAGGTTGCTGCGATTTTGTTTTTGGCAGAGGGAAGAATGTTTCCTTTCTAGTGCTGCCTCAAGAGTCCCGAAGGTTCCCGACAAATGGAAAAGGTGTTCTGTTCCTTCCTCGGCCCTTGAGTGGGAGGAGGAGCCGTGGGGCTTTGTGTCACATTCGGCCCACCTGCTCCTTTCCCGTGCCAGGGGAGGGGCCCGTGCCTGCCACCTGGGCAGGTTTTCTTCTTGGCAGAGTCGTTCCCTATCCTAGCGCCTCGGGGCCTTAGCCTGACAGTCGGGACTAGTGGGATTCCCTCCCCATCACTGGCACCCTGTGCCTCCCCCTCCCCAACCTACCAACCAGCCTCTAAGGGCAGCCCTGTCGGGAAGGAGCTACAGCAAAGGCACTGCCCAGGTTTGTCTCACGAGCATCCTCCATCACTCCACTGCACCTGCAGAAGCAGACCTGGGGGAGAGAGGACTCACAGAGCCTCATCCACCTCTCAGGTGGGCATGGCCAAGGCTGGGTTTCATCCAGGCCCTGGGAGCCTGGAGAACAGCCATGGTCGAAGAAATCCCCTCTTTGTGCTGCTGCTGTGGGTTTACGGCACAGAGCCAGGCATCTCCCCACGGCTCAGATAAGACTCACAGGTGCTCCTCCTGCTCACCTGGGATGAGGCCAGACTCCTCTTCTGCGTCCAGCTGGCTTGCTGTCCTGCTGAGTCCATAGAACCTCGGCTGGAGCAGAGCACGTGTGAACCACACCTAGGCAGGAGTCTCCTTCCCTGGACCCCAGAGCCAGCCCACGACCCCCTCAACAGCTGCTGAGGCAGGCTGGTTCTAGGCAGGTAGGCAGAGCAGAGGTAGCAATCCAGGGCCCCAGGAGGGAGTAGCAACTGACAGTGGAGGAACAGGGAGTCCAGGGCATGAGCAGCCCACAGCCCAGCCGGAGAGGGAGGCCACGTGGCTTTCAGAGGGAAGGCCCAGCACAGAGCTCTGGCTGCGGCCCACGAGTGACATCAGCAGGTCCAACTTCACCCGTGGGAAGTCGGGAAGGTTGTGCAGGACAGCTGGCAGCAAGGCTGCTTGCGGAGAGGGGGATCAGGGAGACGAGAGTGAGACAGACACAATTTCAGAAACAAATTTATTTACTTGAAAGCCATAGTGACAGAGTGAGAGAGACAGAGACAGAGAGACAGAGCCACTGCTTCACTCCCCAGGTGGCCACAACACTTCAGGCTGCGTCAGGCTGAAGCCAGAAGCCTGAAACTCCATCTGGGTCTCCCACATGAGTGGGAGGGTCCCAAGCAATTGGGCCATCTTCCCCAGCTTTCCCAGGCCAGTATCAGGGAGCTGGCTGGGCAGGGGAGTGGCTGGGACCTGAGCCGGCACCCATGTGTGAGGGTGGCATGGCAAGCGGAGGCCTAACCCACTGCACCACAACACCAGCCCCAGAAACACCTTCACTACATTGTTTAGTATCTTTTTTTTTTTTTTTTTTTTGCTTTCTGCTTATTTAGCAATTAATGTAAACAAGCAAACCGACAAGGAGATGGATCCACATCATCCAAGTGTGGAAGAGAGCATGACTGACAGCACGTTGCACCTGTAAGAGCAAACACACGGGAGCTGGCATCGTGATGGGGCAGGGTAAGCTACCACCCGCAGTACTGGTTTGAGTCCTGGCTGTCCTCTTCTGATCCAGCTCCCTGCCGATGCACCTGGGAAAGCAGTGGAAGATGGCCCAAGTGCCTGAGCCCTTGCACCCACACAGCAGAAGGGGATGGAGTTCTTGGCTCCTGGCTTTGGCCTGGTCCAGCCCTGGCCATTGTGGCCACTTGGGAAGTGAAACAGTGGCTGGAAGATCTCTCTCTGTTTCTCCCCCTCTCTCTCTGTAACTCTGCTTTTCAAATAAATATGTAAGTCTTAAAAAAAAAAAAAAAAAAGAAAAACAACAACAATAAAACAACCACTCCCATCCCCAAAAGGAAGGTGGGCAGGGGGAGAAAGAAGGGAATCTGATTGACAGTGCCCTGCAGCAGAGTGTGTGGACAGACGGTGGAGATGCACCCCTGCACCCCTGCACCCGGTCTCTACATGCAGAAGAGCCATCTTTTGTGCTTTGTGCTTTAATAGCCAGTCAATCAAGCAGGACTAATGACTGTGAGGATACTCTCTGAAATCTAATCAAGTTTTGGTTTTTGTGGGTGGAATTCTGATGGGGGCTAGGCTTGTGAGGCCTTGGGTTGCAACCGGCTTGGCACTAACACAGGGACGCCCCACCGTGAGCAGGTCAGCTCCTCTTTGTCTCATCGCCTGCAGCACTTCCGCTCACTCTCAGGCTAGGGCTGGACTCAGTGTGGGCGGTGCCCTTGCAGAGCCACGGTGACCTCTGTCACTCTCTGGTTTGACATGGCAAGCACGGGGGTGTCTTGTGTGGCTCAGGACAGGTGTGACCTGGCACAAAGCAGGTTGAGCACAGCCTGGGGTGAGCGGAGCTGGAGATGCTGAGGGCCGCTCTCAGACTGAGCTGGAGGGTAGCCCACAGGGGGAATGCCATCTCCTGCAGACCAGGCTGCACTGCTCACTCACTGGGCCAGCCTCACAGCAGACATCCTTACCTCTTGCAAAAAAGATTTTTATTCATTATTTATTTGAAAGACAGGATGACACAGAGAGGGGAAGAGGGGACAGAGAGATACATAGAGAGAAAGAGCTTCCATCAACTAGTTCTCTCCCCAAATGCGACAAAAAGTGGGGCTGGGCCAGGCTGAAGCCGGGATCCAGGAACTCCATCCAGGTTTCCCATGTACATGGCAGGTTCTCGGACCATCCTCTGCTGCCTCCTCAGGTGCGTTAGCAGGGAGCTGGATTGGAAGAGGAGCAGCTGGGACTCGAACCGGTGCCCATATGGGATGCCAACGTCACAGGTGGCGGCTTTACCCGCTATGCCACAGTGCTGGCTCCAGATCCCTAATTCAACACCTTTGGACAACCTCCCCTACCACTTTTTTTTTTTTTTTCAGTTTGGAAGACAGAGACAGAGGTGTGGGGACAAGGAGAGGTCTTTCATCTGCTGTTTCACTCCCCTGCAGCTTGCGGCTGGACAAAGCCAGGAGCCTAGCACTCAGTCTGGTTCTCCCACCCAGTGGCAGAGATCCGAGTGCTTGAGCCATCACTTGCTGCCATCCAGGGCGCACATTAGCTGGATCAGAAGCAGAGGTGAGACTCAAACCTAGGCACTCTCACAGTGTCTCAGCCACCGAGCTACACGGCCACACCTAAACATCCTTCTTTTGATCCCCTTTCAAAATCAAAGGAGCCAAGAAAAGGTGGTGAGATCAAACGACAACCCCAGGAGTTACCAAGCAGGGCTGTCCTCTATCTGCCTTATTCCTTAATTGATGCTTCCTTAATGGGAGGCCGCGTTCTGACGACTGCCACGCCATCCCTTCAGCCAGTGCTAATGGCACAGCTGTGCCTCTGTGTGCTTCTGACGCAGCTTTAATAACACACAGCCCAGGAGGGCTCTGTGGGCCTCCTCCCCCAAGCCCCCAGCTCCTGACATGCTTGCGTGTCTGCGTCCGCCACAGTTGAAGGAACCGCGTACGGCAGGTCAGGCTGTGCAGGAGCCTGGCTGTAGCTCGTGCGGTGGATTCTCTCTGGCAGGCACCTCCGGAGATGATGCTGTGCAGAACCACGCGTCCCACTGGAGCGGCACAGGACTCTCGCTCTGGCTGGGCGGCCGTGCTGAGGGTACCTGCTCTGACAGTGTTCCAGGACAGGCCACGCGCACCAGGTGCTGCCCGGGCACGGCTGCCAGGAAGATGCGCCCCAGGCAGCTTGGCAAATCTTGGCATTTCCTGAGGCTTTGCACCAGGCCCTGGATTGGAAGGGCAGGTGCTTCCTGGGGGGAAACCCTGGCTTTGGCCCAAGTGTTGTGCAGGCCACTTAGCCTCAGAGCACAGAATTTGGGCCGATGCCTCAGCGTGCCTAATCAGACGTCAGCCCTTGCTGCCTACCCGCCGGGTTTACAAGAGTTAAACGTTTCCTTCAGTCAGCAACATAAAATCCTAGCAGCCCAGATTCTGGCTGAATAGACTGCATGAGGGACTGGCTGTCCCTCGGCTTTTTGGAGTGTGTTAAGGTCCGTGTGTGCATCACATCATGTCACTCTTAGTCTCTGTGTCGACGTGACGCTGATGTCGCCCTCATTTAGAGAGGGTGAGGACTGTGCTGTGACACTGTCCAGATATTGCTAAAATGTCCTCCACATGCCCTGCCAAAGGGATCACGGGATGGATTTCTTTTCTTTTAGGGTTTAGCACTGGGGAAAAATCATCCCCTCAAAAACTAGGTTAAGGCTGCGTCTGTGACATCGGCATCCCATGTGGGTACCGGTTCCTGTCCTGGATGCTCCACTTCTTCTTCTTCTTTCTATTTTTTTAAGATTTTAATTATTTGAGAGGTACAGTTACAGACAGCAAGAGGGAGAGACAGAAAGGTTTCCATCCGTTGGTTCACTCCCCAAATGGCTGCAACAGCTGTAGCTCGGCTGATCCAAACCCAGGAGCCAGGAGCTTCTTCCAGGTCTCCCATGCGGATTCAGGGGCCCAAGGGCTTGGGCCATCTTCTACTGCTGTCCCAGGCCATAGCAGAGAGCTGGATTGGAAGAGGAGCAGCCAGGATTAGAACTGGCGCCCATATGGGATGCTGGTGCCCACAGGCAGATTACCTACTGTGCCACAGTGCCAGCTCTGATGCCCCACTTCTGATCCAGCTACTGCTATTGGACTAGGAAGGCAACGGAAGATGGCCCAAGTCCTTGGGGCCCTGTACCCACATGGGAGACCCCGAAGAAGCTCCTGGCTCCTGGCTTCAGCCTGGTTCAGCTCCAGCTGTTGTGGCCGCTTGGAGAGTGAACTAGCAGATGGAAGACCTCTCTCTCTGTCTCTCTCTTTGTAACTATGCCTCTCAAATAAATAAATAAAATCTTTTTTAAAAAATTCTTCATTCTGAGTTCAAATAATTACCTATCTGGTCTTCTTTAGTTCTACAAAAGCTTAATCTTTTCCACTTGGCTCTGAAAAGTATGTCTTAGAGATTACAGAATGCATGCAAAGCAGGCTATGGTTCCAAAATAGCAATGGGGAGTCTGGAGGTTTGAAGCAGTATGAAGCTTCCTTGTCTGCGAAAAAATGATGATTTCAGTGTTACAATTTCCAAAATATCTTCTTTGGTTTATTTCTAGGTATCTTTGTTTTTATTGCTATTATAAGAGGTCCTTTTCCTTATTGGATTCTTTGGGTCAGAATACAGGAATGCGGGGCCAGCGCTATGGCCCAGAGGGTAAAGCCATTGCCTGCGACACCTATGAGTACCGGTTCAAGTCCCAGCTGCTCCACTTCTGACCCAGCTCCCTGCTGATGACCTTGGAAGGCAGCAGAGGATGGCCCCAACTGCTTGGGCCCCTGCACCCATGTGGGAGACCCAGAAGAAGCTCCTGGCTCCTGGCTTCAGCCTGGCCCAGCCCCAACTATTGTGGCCATTTGGGGAGTGAACTAGTAGATGGAAGAGCGCGCGCGCTCTCTCTCTCTCTCTCTGTCTCTCCCTCTGTAACTCTACCTTCCAAATAAAGAAGTGTCTTTAAAAAAAAAGTCAGAATGATATGATGCAAATAGGCAGGGAGTTAGACCTCGAGGAGCTGAATTCTTGGCAACCTTGCACTCCCATCACTTCGCCTGTCAGTGTAAACACCCACCATCCCAGGCGCACCGGGTCTCATCAGGACCAGGAGAGGAGACGTCACGATGACCGCGTGCATGTTAGACTGCAGGCAGAGGTGCCACAGGAGTCTTAGACGGCTTCTCCCACGCTAAGTCCTCCCCCGTTTGTTTACTCAGCTAAGGCAATATCTCTCACTTCATGAAAGAGACTGAGAATGGAGGGCAGCCCTATTTTTTGTCCCTAAGGATGACCGGGCTTTCCCTCTTTCCCTCCCTCTCTCCCTCCCCTCTTCCTCCCTCCCTCCCTCTCTCTCCCTCTTTCTCTGTCAACAACCCTGGGACCCGCGTGTGTTGGGTATTCACACGAGGCAGCCCACACTCACCTGTAAATGTGTGTTCACTCTCTAACCTTTTCAAGAAAGCCCGCCCGTACTGTACTTTGCACCCTGTATTTGCCTCTGCTGAGAGATCTTAGACTCTGTGGGGGCAAGAACTGGGGTTGGAAACGGGGGTACCAGGCCCACATCAAAAACGACCACGACAAAACCCCAGAAGACACAGAGTCTTTCACACTCACTCCCAGGTGCTCAGTGCACAGCCCAGAGCCTGTCAGCCAGGAGACTTCTCAGCTAGCATCTGCTAACGATAGAGAGCTTACTACAGCCTCGCTTCTGCCTCAGAGTACCCCCGAGAGCCACTCACACTCAGACCAGGAACCCGCACCCCACCTCTTATGCCAAAATAAGTCCTGAGTCACCCCCTCATCTAAAATTGACGTCGCCACAGGTGGCTGTCTGGAATCCTCATCTCTCACCCACACTCCCCTCACTGTCCTTGTACCCGCAGTGTCACTGGGACAGGTGATGGGGGGGTGGGAGGGCCCATCCCTGCCACCTTCACTTCCTCCCTGGACCTCCTCAGTGGACAAACACAGAAAGTGTCCTCTCCCTGGGGCCCGTGCTGCCTCTGCAGCTGTCTCTGTGTTGGGTTCCGCCCCTGCCCTCCCAGGAAGGATCCTTTTGTTTTTCCTGGGCCCCTGGCTGGCTCAGGGCCCAATCTGGCTGTGCTTTTGTCTCTGCAGCCCCAGTGCCACGGCCAGGGTCAGGCGTGGGTGCTGGGATTGCTTCCTTGTGTCTGGGGCAACTCCTGATCTCTGGGGCTTTGTTGGGAGACCTGGGACGAGCCCAGTCTCTGCACACACGGCGCCTGTCTCACCCTCCTCCCACTCTGAGAAACACCCTAAGCGTCACTCATCCCCCAAGCCCTGTCATGAATATACGTCATTTTGGCAGGCTGCCCGCCTCCAGCTGGCCAGGCTGATAGGAAAGGGTGGGGAGCAGCCCTGACTCCAGGGTCAGCCCTCAGAGGGGGGCTCCGGCTGCACATTCCATGCAGTTCCAGCTTCCTGCTCAGAGCTCAGGTCTGGGGGGGGGTTGCTGGAAAGGCATTAGCTGGCCTTAGACTTCACCTGGGTCGTGGCCGAAGCAGGAAGAGGAGGAGGAGGAGAGGGCACAGTGGCCTTGCTGGAGGAAGCATGAGACTGAGCTGCTCCCAGTGGGCCCCGGCCAGCCCTCCACATCCCCCTCTGGCACCAGACCCCACAGGCCAAGTGAAAGGCTGGAGCTGGGAGGGACCAGGCGCCGTGGCCGCAGGTCAGTCGAGCCTGGTCACAGTGGAAAGAAGCCGACATCAGCCACCCTGGACACCCCACACAACAGGAAGGCAGCTGACCCACACCCTAGATGTCCGGCTTCTCCTCCAGGGTCAGGCTGGTGCTGTCTTGGGGCAGCAAGGACCGTAGAAGTCAGAGGGATGCCTGCCTTGATCCAGGAGGCTGTTCCCCAGAGGCCTTGGCCGATGGTTGTGAAGTGGGCAGTGAATACACCGATTTCCCATCTAGGCTCTTGCCTCCTGCGGTGACAGAAGTACTAAGTGGAGACTGGTATAAACAGACATTCACACACAAGTGTGGGGGGCCCACACTGAGAGATCCCCAACATAAGTGATCCCCAACATAACTGCCCATAAACTAGAGAGAAAAAAAATACCCAGAAAATGGTGTCTATAATTGGGAGGGTCCACCTGGCTCAGCAGCGCAAGACAGCAGAGAGTGGCACGTCCCAGTGCGTTCTGCAATGGAACGGCAGAAATGGGCTGTACCCCTAACCAATGAGATAGGCACCCTGACCAAGGCCCAGCGCGGAGAGAGCTCTCTCCCACCTTCCACCTCTTTTTGTAAGGCTAGGGTATGGTGCCCCAGTTGGATATGCAAACGTGGCAGGGGTGGGGAGGCTGTGAGCACACGCCCTGGTCCTGGAAGTGACAGGTGCATCCTGGGAAGGTGGGCATATCAAATCGCCAGTTAAAGAGACAGCGTTGCATTGCAGGGGTACAAGAATTCCAGCTCGCCTGAAGTAACTGCCCGACTGCTTATCCCACGTCAGTTATAGGTCTCGGGCAGGGGTTTTGACCTCTGTCCTCCCCAGTGCTGTACCTATAAATACGATGTCTGTTGTGTGTATTTGAAAGAGTTACACACACATTCACACACGAACGGGGGGAGGGGGAGGGGAGAGGGGGTGGGGAGGGGGAGGGGAGGAGGGAGAGGGGGAAGGGAGAGGGAGAGGGAGAGGGCGAGATACACTGGTTCACTCCCCAAATGGCCACAACATCTAGGGGCTGGGCCAGGCCTAAGCCAGGAGCTTCTTCTGGGTCTCCCACATGGGTGCAGGGGCCCAAGCACTTGGGCCATCTTCTGCTCTTTCCCAAGCACATTAGCAGGGAGCTGGATCAGAAGTGGATCAGCTGAGACAAGAACCAGTGCCTGTTTGGGATGCCGGTGTTTCAGGTGGCAACTTTACCTGCTATGCCACAGCGCTGGCCCCTGTATGACACATTTTAAAAAGGGGTGTCATTTTGGGGCATGACTGATTTGCTGGTTTTCCAGCTTGGGGTATGTCAGACGCACCTGCAGCGTGGCTGGCCCCTCTTGCAGAGCCTGTGGCCAGCAGCTCCGTGCAGGCCTCACCCACTCCTGGGAGATGCTGATATGGCTATCCAGGGAAAGCTCTGGGAAAACCATTACATTTCCTGCACCAGTCTGCTACTGTGCCCTCTTGGTCGCAGCTCTGAGTGTTAGGAGCAAGGTGCACAGGGGCCTCCTCCAGCCTCTTGGGCGGCTGGCTCTGATTGCAACCCAGAGCAAACCAGGGTTCAGACATCAAACTGCAGGGAACGAGTGCGTGGCACCCCAGGGTAGAACACCCACAGGATGGCCAGCATTCCGTCATTTCTGCCTCACACGTGCATCCTGCCTGGCTCTGCTCTGCTCCCCGGCCACACCCAGAGAACAAAAGCTGTCTGCTTCCACCCCAGAGATAAGGGGCCTGGCAGGCTGCAGAATGGGAGCTATTCAGTGGCATGAGATTCTGGTGCTGATCATAAAAGAATGGCAAACATCCACAGTGTCTGTCCTGGTGGCGCAGGAGGGATTTAGATTCCCGTGGGCGACCAAGAGTGGCTTCTTTAATGCCAATGCGATTTCCCTCTGGGTATTTTTTTTTTTGAGCTAGAACTTCCGTGACTATTTCACGTGGATTCACAATCGGTTTCTTAGCATGGACCACCGGAGCACACCTCCAGGTGGCTATAAACCCGAAACACGAGCTGACAAGGTGCAAACGGTGAACTCTCACGATGCTGACTGATGGTTCACTTTCCTCCGAATCTCTTTTGCTTTCTTCCTAGGTGCACCTCTTTGTACAACGTGGTTTGAGGAACACCTGGGACAATGGATTGACACAGAAGTCTAGGAGAGCCGGATGGACTGGTTTGACCACGGTTAGCCAAGGCTTTCTTCCTACAGTGTCCCTTCTGTGAAGTCACAAAGTTACTGTTTGTATCACAGACTTCCTCAAGTGGTTACTTCTTCCCTGACAGTTCCTCTGATTAGAACAGGTGGAGTTTCTTTTTTTATTTTTAATTCATCCTCCTAATCTCTGAGTATTATTTATCTTGAATCTGCTTCATCTACTATTCAGAATGATTGCACTGATGCATACAATTTAGAAGGGAGTTGATTTAAATAAAGTTCATTTAAATTTAAATTTGGATTACTACGCTGAAAGATGGAAGGTAATGTTTGACTGCATCTCCCTATCTTTTATTTATTTAACTTTAATAAGGTTCTCAACTCATAACTGAAAGCAGTTTCATTTTTAGAAGGCCTATGCATTTTTAAAATAAAAAAGTGTTAATTTTATTTCAAAGGCAGAGAGAAAGAGAGACAGACAGGGAGAGATCTTCCATCCACTGAATCACTCACCAAATGCCTTTCAAAGCCAGGGCTTGGCCAGGCCAAAGCCAGGAGCCAGGAACTCAGTCAGGCCAGGTCTGCCGCATGGGTGGCAGGGATCCAAGTACTTGGGCCATGGTCTGCTGCCTCCCAGGAAGCTGGGTGGCAGTAGAGTAGCTGGGACTCAAACCAGGTACTCTGAGATGGGACGGGGGTGTCCCAAACAAGGACTTAACTACTGCAGCACAAGCCTGCCCTGACACAATGCATCCAGTGGTGATTAGTTTAGTAACTTTTTCAGATTATGCTTGCTGTCTAATTAGGAAATGAAACATTCGAAAGAAAGAGTTCTGGATTTATCGACAAGTTTTTGTTGTTATTCTTTTTCACCTTTCATTTGAAAGGCAGAGAGACAGAGACAGTGATAACACTGGTTCCCTCCTCAGATGCCCACAAGAGCCAGGGCTGGGCCTGGCTCAAGTAAAGAGCCCGGACGTCCACCCAGGTCTGCCACCTGCGTGCAGGAACACAAAGACTGGAGCCAGCACTGCTGCCTCCCACGCTGCACATTAGCAGGGCGCTGGGTGGGAAGCAGAGCCAGGACTTGAATCAAGGAGCTTTGATATGGGATGCAAGACTTTTTATGTATTTAAAATTGATTGATTGATTTAAAAGTCAGAGTTGCAGAGAGAGATGGACCGAGAGAGAGGAGGGAGAGATCTTCCATCCACTGGTTCATTTCCCAGATGGCTGAAATGGCCAGCGCTGGGCCAGATCAAAGCCAGAGAGAGCCAGGAGCTTCATCTGGGTCTCCCAGGTGGGAAGAAGGGACCGAAACACTTGGGCCACCCTCTGCTGCGTTCCCAGGCCATTAGCAGGGAGCTGGATTGAAAGTGGAGCAGCCGACATCCACACGGGATGCCAGCGTTGCAGGCGACAGCTTTACCGGCTCTGCCACAGCGCCAGCCCCAGGATGCTGACTCTTAATCACTGTCCAAATGCCCAGCCCCACTGCGAAGTTTAATCACCTCTGAGTCAACAGTTTAAACATGATTTTGTTTGGCACATTTTATGATTATGTTACTAAATCAGCCAACACACACACACACACACACACAATGTGCACGTGGACGATTTATTGGATTAAAACAAAACATGCTGAAAGTTTTCAAGACACATAAAAATAGTGACATTAGTAAACATCAGAGAGTAAATCTTTTTTACAAAATTTATTTATTTCTTCATCCAAAAGGCAGAGTAAGAGACAGAGAGTTCTTCCACCTGCTAGTTTCCTCCCCAGATAGCTGCAACGGCCATGGCTGGGCAAGGGAAGCAGGAGCCAAGAACCTCATCCAGGTCTCTCACATGATGGAGAATAAACCTTTCACCTCGACTCCCTGACTTCTTGGCTTCCACAGACAGCACAGAAAGTCAGTCAGTCCTCACACTGGGGAAGGTGCTGTGGTGAGCAGTTCGAGCCCCGCTACTCTGCTTCTACTTCTAGCATCCTGCTAATGCAACCTGGGAGGCACTGATGGCTCAAGCACTGGGCCCCTGCACCCAACCAGGAGGCCCAGGTGGAGTTCTTCAGCCTGGCCCAGCCCCTACTGCTGCAGGCTTCTAAAGAATGAACGAGCAGATGGAAGATCTTTCTTTTTCTCTTTCTGTCTCTCTTCCTCTCTCGGAGGCTTTGCCTTCGAGTACATGAAAGTAAATAAAAATAAATATTAAAAAAAAGCCCTCCAGTTTGCAGTCATTCCCTTGCAGAAATCATCATGAGGGACAAAAGACGTGTTGTTGCAGAATCTAATCTTGATGAACAGAAAAATGCCTGCAGTTTCAGAGTCGGCCGGGTGTGGGTGCAGGCTAACATGCTGGGAGAGTTCAGAACTTGGGCCTGGCTCAACAGACAGACGCCAGCGTGACCAAGCCGTGACGAGGCTCTCCACGGTGCACCTGAGGCTGCATGCCGGGCAGCTGATACCTGGTGGGCGGTTTCATTCTGTGGACACACTCTCCCGGAAGGATGCTACCAGTGGACATTACTGCTGGTCCTTAGACAGTATCCTGTGCATGCACATGTGTGTGTACCTGTCCGTGCGTGTGTGTGTCTGTGTGCGTGTGTGAAATAACTGGAGAAAGGCAAAGAGCTCTGCTTGGGGAGGCAGCTGGTCTCGTCCTTGAGGATGAACAGCTGGGTGCCTCTCTCAGAGCACGGCCAGCGGGCTGTGTCAGCTCCCTGCTGGCGGTGAGCTCCACCCAGGGTGTGCCGTGAGAGACCCAGAGCTGCTCGGGGAACACCACCATGCTCCTATGCAAAGCAAGAAGGAGAAACTTGAGACAAACGTCCCCTCATGTCACCAAGTCCCAACCCCATCAGATCAGCAAAAGACAGAAGAATTACTGTTCTAGAAACTGGCAGACCTTGCCTCTTATTGTCTATGCCTTCAGCTGTGTGAATGCAAGCTGGCTCTTGGAATCCTCGTTGCTATGAGAGGAAGCCATGTCCATGTCACGGCAGCACAGGGGAGCAGCCGGGAGCCGGTGTGACTGTGGAACCTGTCAGCCTGAGATTGTACCCCAGGCGTCTTCCAACTGCAGTAAAATGATTTAGCTTCTCGGTGCCCAGATTCTTCGTCTGTACGGGAAAGAGAATAGCTCCTGTCTCACGCGGTTGTTAGGGAAACAAGCTACATACAGTCTCTTTAGAGCAGTGTGCAACACTCAGGAAGTGCTTGTGAGTATCTGCCACAGTTTCAGGGTCCGACGCTACGCCACTGGATATTTAGAAATGATCAACAACTTGCATCCTTTTTCTTGATGTTTCTCAAGTTTAAGAGCCTTCAGGCATCAGAATTCTCATTGTAACTCCTTTCTGTCCCCATTTCTGCCCAAACAAGACCCCTGCCTCTAAGATGTCGTGTAGGCAGGGACACAAGCAGAAGAGTGTGAGGAAGAGGAGGAGGAAGAGGGACAGCCGGCCCGGAGCAGGGCTGAGTGGTTGGTGCCAGCCGGGCAGGCCTGGAATCACTCACACTGATGCATGAGCTTGCTTCCCTGAGCAACAACACTGATTGGACCGCTGGTGGCGTCACTGTCAGGCAGGTCCCGCCCTTCCCTCAGCTTCCACCTGTCTCACTCCTACCTTCTGGCTTCCCACCACTCCCCAACTCCCTGGTGTCCACGCAGGTGTCCTGCCAGCACCGCACACCACACCCACCCCTGCTCAGACTCAACTGCCAGAGCTTAACTCTGCCTCCCTTCTGTAAATGAAGTAATGTCTAAGTTGCATTCTATCAACAACTCACGCTTTAAAGCTCCTTACAAAACAACACAAACTCGGGTTTTCCTTTAAGGCACAGTCAAGTTCAACTCCATGGTTACAGACTACTTATTTAAGCTAGGGTCCTTAGTTTAGAACATGCACTTCTTAGAACCTTGAGTTTTAGGACCGAGAGGGCGCTCTGAGGCCACGGTAGCATTTCTGGGATGAGGAGGCTGAGTGGTGGTCAGCAGAGGGAGGTCTGTCCTGTCCCCGGGGCTGAGTGGTGGAGCTGGGCCACGACCAACGCTGACTGCCCTGAGATATTGTCACGACGCTGCGGAGGGGCCTCCCCCAGAGTCATCGCTGCCATTCTATTGCACAGGGTTCCAGAGCATGGCGGCAAGAAGAACAGTGGCGTCCCACGCAGACGGCAGCTGAGGCACAGACCTGCAGGGTTGGAATCCTGTCCTCCCCACAGAGGAGCCCATGAGCTTGGGTAAGCTACCCTGTCTGTGAGGTCACACTGGACTCAATGGCCAGTGTTGCAGTGAGTCCGCAGAGCATTCTGCTCTGTGCTGGGGACAGCATCCCTGATGGAGGCGTGGGTCACAAAAGGCATCTATGGAGTTGGAGGCTCACTAAGAGTTAGCTGTTTCTTCTGAAAGGTGCCACAGGCATCTACTGGAGTTCCCACTTCCAGCTTTGCTGAGTTGAGAATGTCTAGGGACAGCTACATGCTGGGTCCTTTGCTAAGCTCTTTCCCAGCCTTGGAGCAGAGAAACCAGAATTCTCTTCCTAACTTTTTTTTTTTTTTTTGACAGGCAGAGTGGACAGTGAGAGAGACAGAGAGAAAGGTCTTCCTTTGCCGTTGGTTCACCCTCCAATGGCCGCCGCGGCTGGCGCGCTGCAGCTGGCACACTGCACTGATCCGATGGCAGGAGCCAGGTACTTCTCCTGGTCTCCCATGGGGTGCAGGGCCCAAGCACTTGGGTCATCCTCCACTGCACTCCGGGGCCACAGCAGAGAGCTGGCCTGGAAGAGGGGCAACTGGGACAGAATCTGGCGCCCCGACTGGGACTAGAACCCGGTGTGCCGGCGCCGCAAGGCGGAGGATTAGCCTAGTGAGCCGCGGCAGCGGCCCTCTTCCTAACTCTATCCTGCCTGCACCTGAGCCCAAGCTAGCACGACCCCAGCTCTGCAGCTCTGGGCATGGGTAGGGACCTGGGCAGAGCTGGTTCTTGGCAACCTCAGTGTTCGGAATGCTTGTGAAAGACGAATGCAGCCGCATCTCTACAATTCTGATATACAGAAGTGGCTTAAAGGCTTCATCCAGTTGTGACCGCATTTGCTGTGAAATGACGGTGATAAAGGGGTGTGTTAATGTCCCCCCAAGCCAGCCTCTGACATCACCATGAATGACATGGCAAATGAGCAGGGTGGCAGAGCCAGGGGTCTGACCCAGTGGGCACCACCACTGGAATCCAGTCTTAGCAGCTGGGGGAGGGTGGCGTCCATGCTCAGCATGGAACTCGGGTGGGCGTTCGGCCTAATGGCTAAGACACTGCTTACGCACCCTGCATCTCACATCAGAGTACCTGGGTTTCACACCTCCCTCTGGCTCCTGACTCCAGCTTCCTGCTAACGCAGACCGGGGGAAGCAGCAACCATCTTGGTCCCTGCCACCCAGGAGGGAGATCTGGATGGAGTTCCTGGATCCTGGCTCCGGCCTGGCCCAGCCCTGCCTGCTGCAGGCATTTGGGAGCTCTCTTTCAATGGGCTTAGTCCCGTGTACACGAGTGTGACTGTGTCATTTTTACTTGAGACACCCTGGGCTGGAGCCGTCTGCACTGTAATGATTACACAAGAGATGACTTCAGAGCTCTTGAAGGCAGACACCCTGAACTTGACCTTTGACCTACAGCCCAGCTTAGAAAGCAGTGCTCTAGAGGCTAGCACTGTGGCATACCAGGTTAGGCCTCCGCCTGTGGTGCCAGCATCCCAGATGGTCGCTGGTTCATGCGCTGGCTGCTACACTTCTGATCCAGCACGGTGCTAACCTGACGGAAAGCAGCAGACGATGGCCCAAGTGCTTGGGCCTCTGCACCCACGTGGGAGACCTGGAGGAAGCTCCTGGCTCCTGACTTGAGACCTGCCCCGTTCTGGCCCTTTTGGCCATTTAAGGGAATGAACCAGCAGATAGAAGCTCTCCCCCCGTCTCTCCCTAACTCTGCCTTTCAAACAAATAAAAACAACACAAAAACAACAAAGCAACGCTCTAGAGCATGGACACTCCTGAGGAAGCTTTCATCACTCAATCACAATCCGCCCAGACGGAGCCTCAGCCTCCATTCAACGTGGTGGGATCGCTGCTCGGCCTTTTGGCTAAGATCAAGTCTAACTCAGTGTGGTGGTTAGCTCAGCAGTCCTGGACTTGGGAGTGCTGGTGTTAAGGTCTTGTTTTGCCACCTGTTCTTCAGAGTGGCACAGATTAATGAGATAATGTCTCTGAATCATTCTACATCCTGATGCGGAAGCTCTCATGTGTGAGTTATCGTTGTTGTCCTGCTAATCTCGAATGATCTGAGGCAGGCGTTCACGTAGGTACCCAAGTAAGAATGGAGAGTCCGTGCAGCTTCTCATGACGTCCAGGGATCCGCTGAGTCTCTAACTGGACCTTGAGCTTTTCACTCCACAGGCGCCGCCTTCCGTTTCTGGTCAGGCTCTGCCTTCTCCACGTCTCGTCACCTATCTCTACTTTTTTCTCTTTATGTCCCCCTGGAGACTTGTCTGACTGGTCTTTGGTTCTTGCCTGATGACTGCAGAATGACAACCAAGTCTGCGGCAAATTCCTGGCACACAGTTCCGGAGACACAGCAGTACGCACGGGTCGTTAGTGTGGACTTTGCTGTTCAAAAGCCCTTCACAGTTAGGAAAACGGAAGGCGACTCTGTCCTTCCTTGCCAGGGTCCTGGCTTGCCTTCTTGGCTCTCGGCGGCTGGACTTCCTTTACAAGCCTGAAATAACCTTCCCCTGACACGGAGGTCGCTCCTGGAGCCGAAGCGCGGCCTGATGTATTTCTGTTTGTTGTTTCCAAGTCTGTTTGACCAACACAGTCCGTGTTATCCAAACTGTTCCTGGGCCTCAGCGCTGGCTTCTGGCACGGGGGCTGTGGAGCAGGCAGAGAGCGCTCGCTCTGAGCCAGCGCCCTGCGTTCCTGCCCACGTCTGTTTACAAGCACATCCGCCTGCGATGGCTCAGGATTAATCACGGCTTGTGATTGTCTGGAGACAATTGCGCCGTCTCCTCCCTGAGCCTTTTCAAAGAACCGCGACTGACACACGCACCCGAGGTACCACGCGCTGACATAAACCCCCTTGGCCAAGAACACGAAGTCCCTTCACCCACGCTTAGTATTTTACTGACCAACCCCCACTGAAAAGCCTCGGGTTCTTAATAAAAATGTCAGCGATGCTGTATGTTTTTTCCCAGTCTCTTCCCCTTTCTTTGTAATCCCACGCTTAACCCCTTCTGACCCAGTGGGATTTCCCAGTCCCCAGTGGTCTCTCGTGCTGGGGTCCTGGCTGACCTCCAGGACCTGCTGATGACACGCGGTGGAAGGACAGCGTGGGGCTGGGGGCGGCGGTCTTGGCCAGAAGCCGGCCCGCGCTGCTGGAGAAGCACCAATCGCTCACAAAGGCTCCTCGGTTACTTCCGCTCCGGCCCCATCCTGCCACCCTCCACTTAGTCCTTGTTCCCGTCCCCACCACACTGGCTTCCTTGTCTTTGCTAGGATGCTCTGCTCCACCAGCCGCACTCTGGCTTCTAAAGAGAACCCCGGAGGCTGGCGCTGTGGCGTAGTGGGTAAAGCCACCGCCTGCAACACCGGCACCCCATATGGACCCCACTGCCCCACTTCCCATCCAGCTTCCTGCTGATGTACCTGGGGAAGCAGCGGAGGAGGGCCCAAGTGCTCGGTCCCCCGCACCCCACGTGGGAGACTTGGAAGAAGCTCCTGGCTTCCGACAGGCCAGCCCTGGCTGTTACAGCCATTTGGGGAAGGAATCAGCAGATGGAAGATCTCTCTCTCTCTGTAACTCAGTATTTCACATGAATAAAAGAAATATTTTTAAAAAATTAGAAAAAAAGAAAAAGAAAACTCGGAGATTCAGTAAGCAAGACAAAAACCCCAGTCAGGGCTCTGAGGGAGGGGACAGAGGAGAGAGAGGCTGAGCAGGTTGCTGGTGGGTGGCACAGGGTGGGGGGGCTGCCCTCAGCCCTCCTGAGCTCCTCTTCCTCCCTTAGCCAGCCCCAGGCCAGGGCTTGGCCAAGGCAGGACTCAGAAGGCCGTGGGAGGCCAGTGTGGGTCTGCCTGGGTGGTTTCTGGCTGGGCACCCTGCACGTCTGAGCACTTTGCCTGGTGGAGATGGAACAGGTTGGCTTCTCCTCTTCCCTCTAGCACACTCAGTGTGAGGCCAGAGACTGAGAAAGCTGCAGGTGCACATGGCTCCTTCCACAAGGGAGCACCTTTGCAACTCTCAGGTGGGTGTGCACCCACTGAACGGCCCTGCTGCCCACTCTCGCCAGGCTCCATGCGCCGTGGATGGCAGAGAGCCCGTGACACCCAGCCTTGGAGAGCTGGAAGGTTCTGTCATTTTATAAGTAGACACTCTAAGATAAGCATTTTATAAATCTTGTTTTTTAACTGCTAAAGCAACAGATCAGCAGTAAAGGCCTGGTTGAGTCATTCGTGCACGTGTGAGATGTTGAGAAGCCCAGGCGTTCTCCACTCCACCTGTCCTCCGCGATTAGCCTACTGCCTCCCGGGCCCTGCATCTGGTCCCCAGCGGCGGGACTCCAACACCTGTTTTTAATATGCCCCTCAGATTCTCTGAGAAGCTCTGGTAGAGGTAATTTACTCCTTCACCAGTCCCCTTAGGAAGACATCCTTCATGGTCACGTCTCCCTCTGAGCCCCAGAAGCAGTCCCTGGGCCTAACCCTGGCAGTCTTCACTCACCCCAAACACTCGAACCTCAGCCACACGCACACACGCGTGCCTGCAGCCCCAACACTGTGGTGTGGTGCTTGCATGTTCTCAGAACCACACATGCGGGAGTTACTGTGCATGTATCGTTCTGAAACGCGTCTCCTGCTCCAGATTTGCTTGCTGGTACACGCAGCCTTAGCTCCTTTTCACTACTAGACGGTATTTATCACAGAAGCATTAAAACACTTTTGAGCGAGCCCGTGCTGGTGCTGTTTCAACAAAGCTGCCCAATTATGGAATGTTCAAGCTGCTCAGAAGTTTTCTTTTCAACTTTTATTTACTGGAAAAGCAGAGTGAGAGAGAGAGAGAAAGAGGGAGAGACACAGAGCTCTTCCATTTGTGGTTCACTCTCCAAATGTCCGCAACAGCTGGGGTTGGGTCAGGCCAACTTCAGGAGACTAGAATTCCAGCCAGGTCTTCCACATGGGTGGCAGGGACCCAATTACTTGGTAAACACCTCCTGCATCAGCAGGAAGCTGGATTGGAAGCGGAGCTGGGACTCGCTCTCAGGCACTGATAGGGGATGCAGGCGTCCTGAGGGGTAACTTAACCCACTGCACCCCAGCGCTTGTTCCGCTGCAATATGTTAATGTGTCTAACGTTATCCTCTATTGATTTACTAGAAAGGCAGAGAGAGAGAGAGAGAGAGAGAGGGAGAGAGAGAGGCACCTTCGATCTGCTGGTTCACTCCCCAAATGGCTACAGCCAGGGCTTGGTCAGGCCGAAGCCAGGAGCTTCTTCTGGGCCTCCCACGTGGGTGCAGGGGTCCAAGCACTTGCGCCATCTTCTACTGTTTTCCCAGGCACTTTATCAGCGAGCTGGATCAAAAGTGGAACAACTGGGACTCGAACCAGCACCCATAAGGGATGCTGGCATTTCAGGTGCCGACCTCTATGTTTATCCTTCAACAAAGCATACATGTCTGACTAGTGATAACCCCACGATACCTCAATCTAGATGTCTTTTTTAGCATGATGGACTTCTTTCTATGCTTCTATATACCAAAGTGAGTATTCTACATAGTTTTCCTTCATGTTTGTTTATCATGACTTACCTAGATCTACCTCTAGTATTTACACTTAGTATTCTGGGGGGACTAGATAAGGAGGACGTGGAAGTGTGCTCACTTCTTAGGATAAGTGTGCAGGAGCACAATGATTGAATCTAAGGCTGGGAACAGTTGTGTGGTCTCAGTACCTTTTGTCATACTGTTGTCCAGACTCCCATTTCCATCTCGAGGTGGGGACAATGAAACAGCAGTCCTGCTTCTGGAGGAGTCATGACCTTGTTTCCAAACTCTGGGCAAATCCAGTACTGAAACAGATTCCTGTAATCAAATCTGTGGAAATACAGACAAGTGTGCAAAGGTGGGTGAGATAGCAGATAGACAAGGGATAGCAAATGCCTTTGCTAATCAACTGATTCCAGATTTAATAATTTAAAAAAATCCCCATTATGTTGCTTGATCATGTCACTAACTTCAGTCTTCTCAGCTGTGAAATGGGAGCATAAGAGGAAGAATAACAGGGAGTCACACAGCAGGGTGTGTCATCCCTTCCCTGGGCAAGGCTTTGTTTGAGACACTCTGCAGATACTGGTGTTTAATCTTCAGACCTGCAGGACAGACACCATATGGATGATCAGCCCTCTGACATGCAGCCGAGGCACTGACACACAGAGGGGTTGCTCGACTTGTCCAGGGTCACAGCCGGCAAATGGTAGGGTGAGCCACAGCTCAGACAGTCTGGCTCCAGAGTTTATGCCCATAATCATTATACAAACAGGACAGTTCCTATATAAAACTATGTGTACACATAGAGAACACCCAGTGAATGCTGTTATTACTGTGATGCATTTTTAAAAATATTTATTTATTTGAAAGGCAGAGTTACAGAGGGAGAGGGAGAGACACGGAGTTCTTCCATCCATGGGTTCTCTCCCCAGATGGCTGCAATGGGTAGGGCTGGACCAGGCCAAAGTCAGGAGCTTCATTTGGGTCTCACACATGGGTGCCAGGGACCCAAGCACTTGGTCCGTCTCCTGCTGCCTTCATAGGCACATTAGCAGGCGGCTGGATGGGAAGTGGAGCAGTCGAGACTTGAATCTGTGCTCATATGGGATGCTGGCGTCACAGGCAGTGGCTTAACCCACCATGTCACAACACCAGGCTCTATTATCATGTATTTTTAAAAGCTGCCTGAACTAGGATAGGGCTGCTGGCAGAATGGATTTAGAAGCTATCAAAGACAAACAAGAGTCAAGCCGTGGAAGTTCCCGCCTAATTCTGGCTCAGTTGCAGGGGGGTGCAGGAACAGGGAGCGGCAGCAGGACTCCTGTCAAGAATGGTGCAGAGCCTTCTCACAGGTTGAGTGGAACAACCTCAAGTCTCCTTCCAGCTGTGAGGCTCTGTGGTTCTGGGCCAGTCTTGTTCTTTTTCCACATGGGAAAGCCTTGTTTGTTTTCTTAACATCAGGTCCAGTTTATGGACTTGGTTACTGCTGTTTGCGTTTCAACTGTCCGCATCACCGGCTGATGAGAACGTGACCGCGTGGTTTGTGCAAGCCGGCGGAAGTCTCTTGTGCTGTAATGGCTGGGCTGTTACCACACCTGGCATCGCGATGGCGGGAGCTGGGGAAATGGCCCACCTGCTCAGCCCGCCAGCCAGGACTCCAGGCTGTCACCTTTGTCCGGAGAAGGTGCAGGCCTGCGAGGTCATCACACGGGGATCAAAGTTCACACCGCCAGGATGTGACTGCCGGTGGGAGCAGAGGCGGTCGGCAGGGGCGTGCTGAGCATTGGGGAAGCCCGGGCTGATCCAGGATTTTGCCTCCCTCTGCAGTTCTCTCTGGCAATCGCTGTCTTTACCTTCATGTTCCAAGCAAGCCCTGGAGACGATGCATAGTTTTTGGTCACCCTTGGGTCGATGCCGTAGAAGGGGAGGCTTGAAGGGTGTAGTGAGCTCCAGTACAGAGATGCTGGTGACGGGACTTGTATGGAGCCCACCAGACTGGCTCAGGAAGCATGTTCGTCTCAGCCGTGTCTTATGTTTTTGTCTTGGGTGCAATGTTTTAGTTTTCTGGATGTGTAGTTACTATGGAGATGGATGAAAATAGGAGTTTTGGGGGTCAAATTGTCAATAAATTTAGCCTACAGAAATAGGAGGCAGAGTCAGAGGGAAGGCCAGACAATGGCTTTTGAGAGAGTATTAGGAGATTTCACCCATAATGTGGTAGGGACGGAGGGGACCACGAAGGCCAAGCGCACCAGACATCAGATTCCCCTGGGTCTAAAGACAAGTGATTTATGGGGCTGGCGTTGTGGGGCAGCAGGTTAAGCTGCCGCCTGCAATGCCAGCGTTCTATTAGGAGTACTGGCTTGAATCCCTGCTGCTCCACTTCCAATCCAGCTCCCTGCTAATGCACCTGGGAAGGCAGCAGAAGATGGCCCAAGTGTTGGGCTCCTGTCACCCATGTGGGAGACCTGGGTGGCGTTCCTGGCTCCTGGCTTCAGCCTGGCTCTGCCCTGACCATTGTGGCCATTTTGGGAGTGAACCAAATGCATGGAACACCTCTTTCTCTCTCATCTCTCTCACTTTCTCTTTCAAATAAATAAATCTTTAAAAGAGAAAAAAAAATAAAGATCAGTAACTTGAAATGACCGGTGTGCATCACCATAGCTGGAACGCTGTCTTGATTCCTAAGGAGAACAATCTTTGTTTCAGTGGGACCGGTCTCTGACATGTTAGTAGCAACTCTCCTCAAACAGTGATTTCACCCTGCAGGTCACATATTTGTGTATTCTGTGTTTAACTTAGACACCTTGTAATGCAAATTTAAATAATGACAAATTTGCTTTGCAACCTGACCAGCTCATCAACGATGATGAGCGTGCATTTGGAACATGTTGTTTTGGAACTTCAAAGCAAGAGACAAACTGTCAATCATGACAGCATCAATTTCCCTGTGTTACTCATCAGGAACACAGCAGGATGGGCCAGGTCTCTGGTCACTTGGGACACTTGCATTAGAGGCCCCAGGACGCCAAGGACATCAGTGGGCGGTCAGAGTCACTGATTTTCATAATGGAAGCCGCGTAACCAATGTATGTGTATGTGTTTTCATACATAAAATAAATATGGAAAGATTGGCTTGGACTCAAAATAGTCCAGGTAAGCTTGTAGGACCAGATACCAAAAGAATGAGCTCATATTGTGGATTTTCAAAACAGAGAGATTCTTTTTCATTATGTCTATGTAAGAGTAAAGTCAACCTTTGGTTCAGATAATGCAAGCAGACTTAACTCTGAAGGGAGTTGACAAAGCTGGTCGAGAAATAAACACTGTGTGTTATAGCCAAGTACAAATGTCAGTTTATGATTTCATTTTTTGAAAAGATTTATTTGAAAGGCAGAAACACATAAACACACACACACACACAGAGAGAGAGAGAGAGAGAGAGAGAGAGAGAGAGAGAGATCTATCGTTTGCTGGCTCACTCCCCAAATGGTCACAACAGCCGGGGCTGGGCCAGGCTGAAGCCAGGGGCCCATATGGGATGCTGGTGCTACAGGCAGGGTCTTAACCTGCTGCACCACAGTGCTGAGCCCTGTGATTTTATTCTTTTTATTTTATTTATTTTTTTATTTTTTGACAGGCAGAGTGGACAGTGAGAGAGAGAGACAGAGAGAAAGGTCTTCCTTTGCCGTTGGTTCACCCTCCAATGGCTGCCGCGGCCGGCGCGCTGCGGCAGGTGCACCGTGCTGATCCGATGGCAGGAGCCAGGTACTTATCCTGGTCTCCCATGGGGTGCAGGGCCCAAGCACCTGGGCCATCCTCCACTGCACTCCCTGGCCACAGCAGAGAGCTGGCCTGGAAGAGGGGCAACCGGGACAGAATCCGGCGCCCCGACCGGGACTAGAACCCGGTGTGCTGGCGCCGCTAGGTGGAGGATTAGCCTAGTGAGCCGCGGCGCCGGCCTGTGATTTTATTCTTAAAATATACTTTGCTATAGAGATGGCATAGTTATAGGCATTGGATGTGAAAATTATTTGACAGATCCTATTTTGTGCAACATCAAAAAAAATATATCCTGGGCAAGCCAGCATATTTATCATTTGTAAAGAAATTGAATGTGGATGGGGCTGGCGCTGCGGTGCAGTGGGTACAGCTGCCGCCTGCAGCGTTGGCATCCCATATGGATGCTGTTTCGAGACCCGGCTGCTCCACTTCTGATCCAGCTCTCTGTGATGGCCTGGGAAAGCAGTAGAGGATGGCCCAAACCCTTGGGCCCCTGCACCCACATGGGAGACATGGAGGAGGCTCCTGGCTCCTGGCTTCAGATTGGCACAGCTGCTGCAGCCATCTGGGGAGTGGGCCACCCAATAGAAGACCTCTCTCTCTGTCTCTGCCTCTCTGTAACTGCCTTTCAAATAAACAAACGAAAAAGATTGTATGTGGAATATTCTTCTGGCAGATGACAAACTAATGACTTTTCTATAGACCAAGAGGCTGACCTTGGGATCTTCCTGCTCATGGCAGAGCCTGGGAGCAGGGACCAGGTGCTTCATCCACAAGGAGAGAAGCCGTCCCTCCCATGTGCTGGGGAAGGAAGTGCCGGGAGCAGCTTCATGTAAGTCTCCTGCTGTTCCGAGTCCTTGTAGACATCTTTTCCTTGCCTCTGATACCTTCTGTCACGGGAAGCCCTGCCAAGGCCTTACTTGAGAGAATTTTTTTTTTTTTTTTTAATGCAGAAAGAGCTGCCTACAGCTGTGATGAGTGTGGAAGTCCTGCTGTTCTCCAGTGGAGCCCTGTGGGTCAAGGCCAGCAGAGGTGACTCCTGTGAGGTAGCACCTGCGTGCTGAGGACAGAGCTGTGGTGAAGGGGAATCCAGCTGATGCCTTCTGGGGCCAACACTGCCTCATCGCTCCCCCGTGGCCTTGCCCACAGTCAGTGCCCAATGGGAGCCCTGTGCTACCCAATGCGGAGGGGTATCTCTCACCCTGCTTCCTGAAATAGGAGGCACAAATTCCTCTGCGAATGGACCTTCTAAGGTGGGGGCAGGGTGGGGTGGAGTCTGCCTGCGCACACACTCAGATTACTCCAGTGAATGCGCCGACTGTACCCCACTGGCAGGACCGCAGGCCTGAGACGGATGTCACGGACTTCAGACACCCACCCTTCTGCCTTTGCACATGGAGGGCTCAGCCTGTGAGCCACGGGACCAAGGAGCAGCCAGTGATCAGGGGAGCGGGGCCGCCTGACTCGGCGGGCACTGAGCAGCCCCGGTGAGCAAGCCTGTAGCCAGGGAGATCTGCGCTGCTGTGAGGCTGTCTCCAGCAAACAGTGCCAAGCCTTCATACTGTCCCACAAAGCAATGGGGCGCCTCGCAGCTTGTCCTTATTGGGATGCATCCTTGGGCGAACTCCCCGACTTAACCCTGCACCTTCCACCGTTGGCGGACCTCACACTTTGAGGAAGCGAGGCGTGAAGCCCCGTGTTCTCAGGCCCACGTTGAGAGGTAATCCCCTTCCTAGAGTGGTCGTTACCCAGCCTGACGACTGGACAGCCGGGAGTCTGTTTCATGGAAGACCTGTACAGTGTCCTCCAAAGGCGGCTGCTCATAGAAAGGAAACCCTCACGACTCTTTCTTTCATTTGCCCTGCTATGTCTTGTGTGGTTACAGTCGATTTACACCAAGCCAGGAATGTTCTGGAGGCAAGGACAGACAAAAAGAAACACTTCATTATTCGCAGCCTGCAAGAAGAACATGGCATGCTGGCCCTGCTCGCCTTAAATACACGGAGGTTAAGAATGCAGAATGGCTCCGGGAGAGCTGTAAGGCAGTCAGCGTCTTAGGAAACTCATCTCCACTCTGCCTTCCAGGCATTTTTCATAGTTCTTCCATTCGAGAAAATGCTGTTTCCCTTCTGGTCGGTATCTGTTGTAAAACATGCTCTTGGAAGAGTGTGATGTTGGTTATTTCCAGTTTAACTTACGCATTTAGTTACTCAGTAAATATTTCTTGAGCAACTAGTATGCATCAGTCACTAGGCCAGAAGTTTCCATGCAGCAGGGAGAAAAAAACAAGCAGGCATGGCTGATGTGTTCTTTAAGCTTAGACTACTGAGAGACAATATAACAGTATGGTTGTACAGCAGGTCATGACCTGACAGGGAGGGGGTATGCCAAGTGCTGGAAGAGGAGGGAGTGGACCTCTTTTCTGTCTACAAAAATCCAGAAGGCCTCCCTGGGAAACAAAGGCTGGAGTTGAAGGAGGTGGGGTTGTTAGGAAGAGAAAGAAGGGCATCAGAACGGCCTGTGGTGTGCAGGGGCAGCTGTGATATGCACAGACATCTGCTTGATCTGGCGCACAGGTTTGGCTGCGCTTAGAAGGGATTAGGTAGACTGACTGGAGAGTTGCTTCGAAACAAAGCTGCACTGAGGAGGTGGAGGCCGGGAGTTCTGACCCATGGAGGTGAGGACAGAGAGCTGTCAGGTCAGCTCTGAGTTACTGTAGCAAAGCAGCCGGGGCAGACTGCTCACGAAGCAGAGAGCTCTAAGCAGCACAGTTTGGAGGTGCCAGGGCTTAGTGCTGCACTGGCTGTGTTACACTGCGGCAGGCAGTGACGCTGGGAGCCCGTGTCAGAGGGAGCGGCACGAGGCTGAGCTGGGGCAGAGACAGAACCACCAGGGGGTGCAGGAGAACCACCTGTACACCCACTGATGTGAGGGCCTCCCAGCAGTCTCCACCTCCCCAAGGCCCCAGCATCCCCCAGCAGTGCCACCTGTGGCCCAAGCCTTGGGTCACAGGGGACCTCAACGGTGGGCGTGATCCAGTCATTTCCCAACTACAGGGAGGCATCTGGGTCCCGGACTTGCTCAGCAGGAGGGCTAGATCACTGAGACTGGGCCACAGAAAGACGCAAGGTGTGGCGTTCTGATGGATGCCGGGGATGGGGAGAACATGAATTTTTGTTAAGCTTGGGTACCTCTGAGGGTCCCAGGAGGACCAGGCGCTTTGACAGTTGTCCAACCAAGCTTGGAACCTGGGGAGGCAGATGCTTGGGTGTGGACAAGAACATCCGTCATAGTACATGAATGGCCAGGCAGAAACTGAACCAAGGAGCGGGCACCTGGGAAGGGATGAGCCTTTTACTCCTCGTCCCTGAGCATGCAGCGGATCACTCGGATTCTTGGTCAGAATCTTGGAGACTGCAGAGCAGGTAGACAGACTTAGGAATATGGGCAGAGACACATGATACCACAAAGGACTGATGAAAAGTTAACCCAAAAGACACGACACCTATTATAAAAATCCTTAAGAAAACTCACCTTTCAACAGTGTGTGTGGGAGGCAGAGTGCACGTGGGGACCAAGTGGCCAAGTAGATCATCAGGTTGGCTTCCTGTTGCTGGGGATAAGTTAGTCCCCTGGAAAGCTGTGCCTCATTTCAGGGGTGTCTCCCTCCAGGGTAGACAATCAAGTCTCTAAGAGGCCTTTCTACATAAACAGGAGGAAAACAAGTTAATGGTTGGTGGTGGGTATTGGGTGATGTCTGCATCCCATATCACAGTGCTTGGTTCAAGTCCCAGATCCTCCACTTCTGACCCAGCTCCCTGCTGCCCTGGGAGGCAGCAGACAATAGCTCAAGTACTTATGTCTCTGCCATCCCTGTGGAAGACCTGGATGGAGTTCCAGACTCCTGGCTTCAGCCTGGATTACTCTCAGCTGTTGCAGGCATTGGGGGGGAGGGGGTGTTGAACCAGTAGAAGGAAGCTCTGTCTCTATCCTTGTCTCTGCCTTTTAAATAAGATGAAAAAAAAAAAAATTCAATAGCTGGAGCAGTTTATGAGCCGGCCGGAGCCTGCAGAGCCGTCTGCAGACTTCTCCAGGTGACTTGGAGAACCTCGCGCTGGGCTGGGGGCGGCGGCCTGCCGGGCTTCCCTGGAGCACAGCTCATGGTGAGTTCCTCACATCAGCATGTTCACCAGTCCCAGCTTGCAGGGCTTCAGGAAAAAAGCAATTTTCATTTTAGTGAGTCCAAGTCGGAAAAATTAGGAGGACAGTTGGAAATATTAGACTTTCAGCCAGGGAAGATTTTAAGATACAGATCAAATTGCTGATAAACGATAGAAGATAAAAAAAAATGAGCAGGGCTAGAACCTACCAAGAAGTGTGTTGTGAGTTTCTTCTTAAACATAGCTCTTCTCTCCAGCTCCCATTCCTACCAAACATAATCATGGCAAGCCCGATTTGCTTGTAAAAGGAGTTTTAGTTTCATTAAACTTGGCCTGATCATTTGCATAAAGCGTGATAAGACAGCTCTTTTTAAGTTTGCTTGATGGAACTTTTTTTTTTTAAGATTATTATTTGAAAAGCAGAGAGAGAGAAAGAGACACACACACACAGAGAGAGAGAGAGAGAGAGAATTAACTACCCAACTGGCTACAACAGCCAGGACTGGGCCAGGCTGAAGCCAGGAGCCTAGAACGCCATCCAGTCTCCCATGTCAGCACAGGGGCCCAAGGACTTGGGCCATCCTCCACTGCTTTCCCAGGCACATTAGCAAGGGGCTGGATCAGAAGTGGAGCAGTTGGGACTTGAACAGGCAGGTGCCTATGTGGGATGCCGGCACTGAAGGTGGCAGCTTTACCCACTATGCACCACGCCAGCCCCTGCTGGTACTGTTAATGAGGAATCTCAGCTTAGACATCTTTGCAGAGCCTCTCTAGGCTGGACAGCCAAGCCAGGAGTTGCTGTCAGGTTTCACTTGCAGCTCTTGGGTGTACTCCTATGTTCCCAAAGGTTCCCAAAATATATTGAGGTCCCCAGGCTCGTGGGGAAGTGGCTGGCTCCAGCTGCATGGAAGAGTCCATGAGGGACCAGGCACCAGGTCTGTTTTCCATGGGGCTCTCCTCTCGGCTTCACAAACTCAGTTCTCAGCCCGTCAAGGACCCTGGTGACATGTGAAGGCACAGAACCCACACTCATGCTCCTGGGCAAAGGGAGTCATGTGCAGATAACTTATGACATCTCATGCAACAAACACATTATGTCAAACTGCACTGTTTAGGGAATGATGACAACAAACAAAAAATCTTGGGGCCAGCGTTGTGATACAGCAGGTTAAGCCACGGCCTGAGACACTGACATCCCACGTGAGTAGTGGTTTGAGTCCTGGATACTCTGTTTCTGATCCAGCTCCCTGCTAATGTGCCTGGGAAGGCAGCCAAAAGGCAGCAATGGCTGGGGCTGGGCCAGACTGAAGCCAGGAAACAACTCCATCTGGGTTGCCCACATGAGTACTGGGTACCAAGTACCTGAGCCATCTTCTGCTGCTTCCCAGGTACTTTAGCAGGTAACTGGACAGGAAGTGGAGCAGCCAGGACTTGACCCAGTGCTCATATGGGCTGCTGGTGTGCCACAGAGCGGGCCCCATCCTCCAGAACTCTGTTGTTGATGCTGGATGTCGTAAGCTGACTACTGTAACGTAACTGGAGGTTTAAGTGTCGGTAAAGTCACACGCTGCTGTCACCAGCACCATCCAGAGCACACCCCCCATTGTGCTGTACTTGCTACATGGAGTAGAATCTCCTGCCAGTGAGTCTCCCACATGGACACAATCCACTCTAGCATGTGGCGTGACCACAGCACTTTGAGTTTTTCAGCTGAGTTGGTTGTAGGCTCATGCACCATGTTCTGTGGCCACGAGCTTTGGGTGACTCATCTGCTGCACATTCCCAAGCCAGACAAGGAGACCTTGACCTTTATCAGCACAGGGCTCACCTGCCCCCTCCCTGCACCTGTGCCCAGGGACGCCCACACTGGCATGCAGAAGTGATTAATTTCCGTACAGACGCTTAGCTAGACACCCTCCAGGTGCTCAGTTCACACCAAGCCCTGGATGCTTGCCTTCATCTTCCAGAACTCCTGACACCCTGAGCTCACAGAGGCAGCACAGCCCCTGCTTTCTCCTTTTTGAGCGCCTTCTTCCTTAGGCCTAAGCAAACATCTTCATGCAGAGTTTGAAAGCCATTTCTTTGTGTTTCTTTGTCTTGAAAACACACATGAGTCTAACGTTTTAAGCCTGGGAAGACAGCTTTCCTTTCCCCTCTGCATGCGTCACTCTTGTGTTTCTGGCTTTTCCTCTTACTCTTGGACCGACATAGCTGGGTTCTTTCCAGAAAACACAGGACACCTACGACGTGCCCAGCATCAGCTGAGAGCTGGCAATCCAGTATGGGGCCATCACAGTCAGCAGCGGCTCATCTCTGCGCCTGTAGTGGGAGCGTGGCACGGACACCAGGGAGACCCTGGGGGCTGTGTTCCGGCTGAGCAGCTGGTAGCACCCTCACTGCACGGAGCACGCTCCGTCGCAGCCTCAGTGCAGTCAGCAGCTGTGCCAGCCGCAGGCGCCGAGCGCAGCATCTGGGAGAGCTTGTTGTGCCTGTGGGAGCTGGGCACTGGCAGGTGCCTGGCAGGATGGAGTGAGGATTTCGAAAGGAGAATTCCAGGGGGTGTGGGCACAGGGTGTAGACGTGACAGAACCTGCCATGCTTGCGGGCAAGTTCTTCTTTTGTGGCCAAGCATGGTGCGTGTGCAGGAAGCTAAGAGGGAATGCTCGGCTGGAGCCAGACCGCCAGGGGCCCTGAGGAAGTGGCTTTCAGCTGTGGGCAGAGGTCGGGACACAGTCGGCTCTGTTTAAAAATTAATTCTGGAGGGGGTTTTGGAGTGGGGTGAGGGGAGGCAGGGAAGCAGGGCAGAAAGCCTTCCATTGTCCAGGAGAGAGAAGGCCTGGAAGGGAGGTGGTAGCTGTGGGGTGGAGCAGAGACGCCGGCTGTGTGAATCACAGCTCAGACAGACGGCCCGGTTGTTTCCAAGTTCAGGGATGGTCACCTGGGTGGCGGGGTGCAGCTGCTCAGCTCCGATTTGCTCTGAGTCAGAACCATGCCCTGTTCTGCCTGGTGGGGAGCGGAGCTCTGGCAGTTACCCTGTCCAGCTGCCCGGCCTCCCGGCTTCTGGACGGGCACAGCCACAGGGGAGGTGTGAGGGGCGAGGCTAAGGTAACTCGCTACCCCTGGGGTTTCACCTGCAGTGCCTGTCTCCTTTGCTATCAGCTCCTGCTGTTGTGTGAGATTCCAGCTCCCCCTGGGTGACCTTGCCTGTGGGGCACCATGACACCGTGACGCTACCCCTCTGTGTCACTGCTGCCGTCAAGGTGACCATGGCCTCCTGCCTTGCTCACACTGCCCGCCTTCCTCTGTTTTTCCTACATCTTTGTAACCATGTCCCCATATCAAATTCCCGCCATTGAAGTACTCAGGGTGGGTGCTGTTTTCCCAGTCAGAGCCTGGGGGTGGAGATGAAATGACCTCAGGAGGTGGGTGGTGCAGCAGACAAGGAGAGGAGAGGAACACAGTTCAGTTTCGGATATGTCTCATGTTTCAGACGAGATGCCGACTACGCACGTAGTGGCCTCCATGCCAATTGTTCACAAAGCTAGTGGAGGTAATTCTTTAAAGCCAGAGCAGAAGACCAGATCCTTTCCTGCTTAGCATATTCCGGTGCTTTCCACTGCACCTAGAATAAAAGAGAAGCCCCTCATCTGCGTACATGAGCCCCAACCTGCACCTGTAACTTTCTTTTTGACAGGCAGAGTTAGACAGTGAGAGAGAGAGAAAGATCTTCCTTCCGTTGGTTCACTCCCCAAACAGCTGCCACGGCTGGCGTGCTGCGCCGATCTGAAGCCAGGAGCCACGTGCTTCCTCCTGGTCTCCCATGCGGGTGCAGGGCCCAAGCACTTGGGCCATCCCCCACTGCCCTCCCGGGCCACAGCAGAGAGCTGGACTGGAAGAGGAGCAACCGGGACTAGAACGCGGCGCCCATATGGGATGCCGGCGCTGCAGGCGCAGGATTAACCAAGTGAGCCATGGCGCCAGGCCCCTGCACCTGTAACTCTTGTCCCCTCACTCACACTGTCCAGGCACAGGGACCCTTGCTAACGTCCCAGGGCCCTTGCATGGCTCTTCCTTCTGCTGGGAGGCTGTCTGCTCAGCTTCCCACGTGCTGTCTTACGTGGGTCCCTGCTTCTGTGCCACCTCTGCAGACTCCTGTCCCGCGTCTCCCTGCTCTGAGCTGTGCTCTTGCTTGGGGTCCTGGCTTTCTGAGGTTACAGCCTCTGCTTCTTCCTACTTGGAGTCCTTTGCCTTGTTGCCTTTCTGGGCTTCCCTGTACCTTGTTTCAAGTCCAGCACCTGTGAAGGACGGAGTAACTCTCCGCTGAACACATGAGTAATTATGTCACCTTGACAAAGTGCCACACAGCAAGGTGCTTTGTGTTTTTCATATTTTATCGCTTACCTTTTTATTTTTTGTAATTTAACTTCAATGATTTCTCTGCTACACTACTCATCTTTCCCAACAGGTGGCGCCCCTCCTCCAGGGAACATCGCTCTCCGTTCTGCCCAGGGAATCTAGCTGCTGGACTTGACCAGGATGAGCCCTTCCCTGGATGTGTTTAATACTTGTCGCCTCTCTCCAGAGAGGTGAGCTTGGCACCTCTAGAGCTGCAGTTTCTGGAGAGGTGCGTTTGGTCGTTATTTGCTGGATGAACGAGAGGGCAGTGGGGCCCACAGGAAGCCTTGCGGCTCCTCGTCTCTGTCTGTTCTGCAGACTGCGGGTCACTGGACAAGGGTGTCCGGGGGGTGTGATGGCTGTGCCAGTTTTGTGGCGCTGCTCGTGGGAGGGCGCCTCCTGCCTGCATGGGAGGAACAGGCCTCACCACGGACACAGGCCCCTGACGCCCAGGGCAGCTAGACTCGAGCTCGGGGCACCACAGCCCTGAGGACTTCTAGAACTTCAGGGTAACTCAGAAGGCAGGCATCCTGCTGGACGCAATACGGGGGGAGACAGACCTCACAGAACAGGGGGCCACGTTCTCGGGAGCTGGGGCCCAGCGTCCAGAGAGGTCTGGCAGATCCTGCGCCCCAGGCCTGACGTGGTGCTTGCCAGCAAGGAGCCTGGAAAGCTGTGGGCGCGAGCTGCACACACCCGGGCAGGCCCTGGCACAACAGCCGGGTTAGGTGCTGGTCTGTGAAGTATGGGCTCACTGCACAGCACTCCCCGGCCCCTTCCCTTTCCCAAGGAGCCCAAGCCCCGGCCCTATAGACTGGGCTCCTGGGACCCAAGGAGGACAGACTTTCCAGAGCGCCACTGAGTGTTGGGTTCTGACAGGTTCTCTTCTGCCCTGGGGCCTAGAACCTCTCAGTTCTCACTCCCTGGGATCAGAGAGGCACAGCATACGCCCCACTTGCTGCCATGCCCTCCTCCTCCACGGAACCATTCAGATGCCAGAGGCTGTTTGTCTCCAGCGATGAGCACCTGACCCACTGAGTCATAGTTGCAAAAGCACGTTTCAGTCAATGAAGGCCCACAAGGCCTACAATGGTCCTGTGAGATTACAGTGCCTGGGGACGCTTGACGCTACAGCACAGCGTGTTGCTCAGGTGTTTGTGAAGGTGCCGGTGTCAACAACCAAAGCACAGCAAGTATGGTGACACACACACAGTCCATCACGCCTGATCGTGTTAATCACCGACCACATCATGGACCCGTGTGTTCACTGCACTGGGTCTCATGATTTTTAAGCATCCTCCTACTTCTAAAAAAAGCTTACTATGAACCAGTTGCCGTGGTCAGCAGGACAGCCTACACGCATCACAGTGCCTCCCCACCCCCCTTTTTAAAAAAGGTCTATTTATGGCCAGCGCCGCGGCTCACTAGGCTAATCCTCCACCTAGCTGCGCCAGCACACCAGGTTCTAGTGCCAGTCGGGGCGCTGGATTCTGTCCCGGTTGCCCCTCTTCCAGGCCAGCTCTCTGCTGTGGCCAGGGAGTACAGTGGAGGATGGCCCAAGTGCTTAGGCCCTGCACCCCATGGGAGACCAGGAGAAGCACCTGGCTCCTGCCATCGGATCAGCACGGTGCGCCAGCTGCGGCGGCCATTGGAGGGTGAACCAACGGCAAAGGAAGACCTTTCTCTCTGTCTCTCTCTCTCTCACTGTCCACTCTGCCTGTCAAAAAATTAAAAAAAAAAAAGTCTATTTATTTGAAAGTCAGAGTTAGAGAAGGAGAGACAGAGAGAGACAGATCTTTCATGTGCTGGTTCACTCCCCAGGTGGGGGCCTCCGTGTGAAACCTACTGTGGCCCCAGAATTATAAAGGAGGTCACCACATATCATCCCTCACCTTTCTGATGTGGATCTTGCCATAATTTCAGAAATATTTTTAGTTACACCCTTCTTAAAAATCTCAGTTCCATTAAAGACACTCCAGGTATTTTTGCGGATGCATGGAACCCGGGTTTACAAGGAACCCAAGGAGGCCTTAAAAGTGGGTAAGTCTTCATCACCTGCTTCCCCCAGCGCCCTGCCTTTCACACTTAAGTCTTCTAGGAAAACCTGTGTGAACATCAGGCCTGGCACTGCTGTTCTGCCCCTATGTTTCCGTGTCTCCTCCTCCCATGTACCAACGCCACCTCAGTTTCCTGTGTGCCTCCTTGCCTGTCTCTCTCTCTGTACTGGAGCTCACCTGGGGCAGACCAGGTCTCACCTGTCTCAGGTGCATCAGGGCCTGGGAGTGTGGCTGTGGCACAACTGTTTTTTGTTTAATGAATGAAATGTTGCTTGAGGCGTAGGCCTTTGCTCAGCTCTCAGCCTCATTAGGCCATTTTTAACTTCTTAAAATTGTTTTTAAATTTTCAGGTATTTCTTTATTTGAAAGGCAGAGTTACAGAGACAGAAAGAGTGAGAGAGAGACCTTCTACCTGCTATTTCATTCCCCCTATGGCCACAGTGGCTGAGGCTGGGCCAGGCTGAAGCCAGGAGCTTGGAACTCCATGACGGTCTCCCACATGGGCCGCCCTTGGCTGCCTTTCCAGGCGCATTGGCAAGGAGCTGGACTGGGAGCAGAGCAGCCAGGACCGGAACTGATGCTCCCCTATAGGATGCCGGCCTCCTGGGTGCAGCGGCTTACCTGGCTGTTGCGCCATAATGCCTGGCCCACATTCAGTCATTTTTAATTCACAGCAGCCACTAGCTCTCAGCTCGGATCTGCTTAGGCTCACTTCTGGTAAGAGTGCAATGAGAGCTGTACAAGATACCCACTTTTCACCCGTCACCTGCTCCCTGGTTTGTGTGAGCCGATGTCACCGAGGAGGCCTCCTGGCAATGTCCACCCAGGCTCTTTGAGGCCAGAATTCCAGCCCTGGGACTTCTCTGACAGACGTTCTCCCGCTCTTCCACACGTGGCCGCTGTGCATGATGGTATCTGCTGTGGCCCCGTGTCTGGAAGCCGAAGCCTGGAAATGACCCAGATGTCCGCTGCAGGCCCGCAAGCCCGGCTTCAGAGAATTCAGGGGAAACGGGCAGCATGAAAACCTAAGCGTGGGGGTCACATGTCTTTGGCACCAAAATAAACTTAGCCCTTAGCTGTATTTTTGCACAAACTTTTCAAGAGCCCTGGTGTCCAGGCAGGAGACAGCCCGGAGCTGCTCTGGGATTCCTGACACGGTGTGACCGCCGAGCGCATCCACTGGAAACCAAGACGGAGACGCTGCGAGCGGGGCTGCCACGACCCCCAGACGAGAAGGGGCCGGCCCCCAGCCCCAGGGCCCGAACACGCTCCCGGCCCCTTGCACAACCCTTCGCCTCTTCCCCCGGCCCCCTCGCGGCCTCGCCCGCCGGCCCCGCACCACCCCGCGGCCCTGCAGGCGCTGTTCCTGCCTGGGCCGCTCTCCTCCCCGCTCCCCTCCGCCGGGCCCACCTTCTCCGCCGGGAGCGAGCTCGGCCGCGGCGCCGCACACAGCTCCGCACTGGGCTGTGCAGGGAGAAGCCGCACGGTTCTCACTCTCCTGTCTCCCGCCTTTTCTCGTCAGGGCCGCTCAGGGCAGCGACTTCCGGTCGTCGCCAGTGGGCGGGGCTACGTGCGCGCGAGCCCAGGCCCAGCCACACCCTGGTCCTTCCCGTCCGCGCGGCCGCGGGCCTCGCGGGTGTGTGAGGTGGAGGCCCCGCGGGTGTGTGAGGTCTCGCGGGTGTGTGAGGCCCGTGGGTGTGTGAGGTCTCACGGGTGTGTGAGGCCCGTGGGTGTGTGAGGTCTCGCGGGTGTGTGAGGCCCGTGGGTGTGTGAGGCCGCGTGGGTGTGTGAGGCCGCGTGGGTGTGTGAGGCCCGTGGGTGTGTGAGGCCCCGTGGGTGTGTGAGGCCCGTGGGTCTGTGAGGTGGAGGCCGCACGGGTGTGTGAGGTCTCTCGGGTGTGTGAGGCCCGCGGGTGTGTGAGGCCCGCGGGTGTGTGAGGTCTCGCGGGTGTGTGAGGCCCGTGGGTGTGTGAGGCCGCGTGGGTGTGTGAGGCCGCGTGGGTGTGTGAGGCCCGCGGGTGTGTGAGGCCCCGTGGGTGTGTGAGGCCCGTGGGTCTGTGAGGTGGAGGCCGCACGGGTGTGTGAGGTCTCTCGGGTGTGTGAGGCCCGCGGGTGTGTGAGGCCCGCGGGTGTGTGAGGCCCCGTGGGTGTGTGAGGCCCGCGGGTGTGTGAGGCCCCGTGGGTGTGTGAGGCCCGTGGGTGTGTGAGGCCCCGTGGGTGTGTGAGGCCCGCGGGTGTGTGAGGCCCGCGGGTGTGTGAGGCCCCGTGGGTGTGTGAGGCCCGCGGGTGTGTGAGGCCCCGTGGGTGTGTGAGGCCCGTGGGTGTGTGAGGCCCCGTGGGTGTGTGAGGCCCGCGGGTGTGTGAGGCCCGCGGGTGTGTGAGGCCCGTGGGTGTGTGAGGCCCGCGGGTGTGTGAGGCCCCGTGGGTGTGTGAGGCCCGCGGGTGTGTGAGGCCCCGTGGGTGTGTGAGGCCCGTGGGTGTGTGAGGCCCGCGGGTGTGTGAGGCCCGCGGGTGTGTGAGGCCCCGTGGGTGTGTGAGGCCCGCGGGTGTGTGAGGCCCGCGGGTGTGTGAGGCCCGTGGGTGTGTGAGGCCCGCGGGTGTGTGAGGCCCCGTGGGTGTGTGAGGCCCGCGGGTGTGTGAGGCCCCGTGGGTGTGTGAGGCCCGTGGGTGTGTGAGGCCCCGTGGGTGTGTGAGGCCCGCGGGTGTGTGAGGCCCCGTGGGTGTGTGAGGCCCGTGGGTCTGTGAGGTGGAGGCCGCACGGGTGTGTGAGGTCTCGCGGGTGTGTGAGGCCCGTGGGTGTGTGAGGCCCCGCGGGTGTGTGAGGCCCGCGAGTGTGTGAGGTCTCGCGGGTGTGTGAGGCCCCGTGGGTGTGTGAGGTCTCGTGGGTGTGTGAGGTGGAGGCCTCGCGGGTGTGTGAGGTGGAGGCCCCGTGGGTGTGTGAGGTCTCGTGGGTGTGTGAGGTCTCGCGGGTTTGTGAGGCCTGCGAGTGTGTGAGGCCCTGTGGGTCTGTGAGGTGGAGGCCGCACGGGTGTGTGAGGCCCCGTGGGTGTGTGAGGTCTCGCGGGTGTGTGAGGCCCGCGGGTGTGTGAGGTCTCGCGGGTGTGTGAGGCCCGCGGGTGTGTGAGGTCTCGCGGGTGTGTGAGGCCCGCGAGTGTGTGAGGTCTCGCAGGTGTGTGAGGCCCCGCGGGTGTGTGAGGTGGAGGCCTCGGGCCCTGCAGAGCCTCCTTCTCCGCCACCCATCCGGGCGCCCTCCCGAGGGCTCGCGGCCTTCAGTCACCGTCCCCATCAGCCAGCCCTCAAGTGGCCATCCAGTCCCACCCACCCCTGGAACACAGAGACTTCGCGGGAGCTGAAGTTTATGTAATTAGAGAACGAGAATACGAAGTTGTGAATGTAAAAGTCATACAAAGTGAGCGCCTGCTTAGACGAAGAACCACAGCACCCCATCCTGATCCCACCCTGCCCTGTCCTGACCCCACCCCATCCTGACCCCTGCCCTGCCCTGACCCCAACCTTGCCCTGCCCTTACCCTATCCTGTCCTGACCACACCCACCCTGAACCAACCTCACACGATGCTGTGCTGTATTTTCCACACAGCAAGTGTGTTTAGCACACTGTCGTGAGCGTAGTAATGGCACCGAGACTGTGCTGGTCCCAGTAAGGATTTTATTAAGCTGTGGGGAAGTTACACTTTAAAAATTTTTTTTTAAAGATTTTATTTAAAAGAGGCAGAGTTACAGACAGACGGAGAGACAGAGAGGGAGCGAGAGAGCAAGCTTCCATGCACTGGTGCACTCCCCGGTGTATGTAAACCACAAAGAGGCCCAGGGAGACTCTGAACAGACTCTCCTGTGAGCAGCAGGGTGGAAGCTCCAGGTTGGCCCACCACACTCAGACCCTCCCCCAAGAGAGTTCCCAGCCAGCCCTGCGCCTGCCGGGTGTCAAGGCCCTGAGCTGGCCTGAAACAGACTCGACTCGCCCTTCGAGACCTGCATTCTTCGCTCGCGGCAACACTGGCGTGGATGCTGTGAGAATCCACCCTCTGTGGCTAAGACACATCGTGAGGAGCACTGCAGGTACGTGGGAACCTTGGGTGGTTGGTTTGCCCAGTACGTTGTGTGAATTAGAACGTGTGACTTCCCCACTGCATAAAAACCTTATTGGAACAAACACCGCCTTGGTGCCGGTACTACACTCACGACAGTGACTCAGCAGATGGAAAATCTCTTTCTCTCTCCACCTTGTAAAAGAATCTTTAGAAACATTTATTTTTTTGCTTTCGTTACTCATTGTTAGTAATGTCATGCACATTTTTAGGATTGTTGTTAAGATATTAAATTTTTTCATACAAGAGCTCTAAGACTAGGGCGTTTAAAACATTAAACGTTTAAAACGTTAAAATGTTAAACATTTTGGTTATAGCTAGTGTGGCATTTGTGGTGGTGTGTGTTATCATGTGTATATGTTGTGTATCTGTGTGTATGTATATGGTGTGAGATCTGTGTGTTGTGTGTATAATGTGTATGGTATATCTATGTGTATGGTATGGTGAGGGTATGGTGTGATGTGTAGGGTATGATGTGATGTGTGTATGTGTTGTATATGTCTGTGCTGTGTTTGTATGTGATATGTATGTGGTGTGGTGTGTATATGATGATATGTATGGTGTGGCATGTATATGATTGTGTGTGTGGTGTGATGTGTTTGCATGTGGTATGTATGTGATGTGTATGTGTGTGCTGTGTTTGTATGTGATATGTATGTGGTGTGTGTATGGTGTGATGTGTGGGGTATGGTGTGGTATGTATATGATGTATGTGTATGTGATGTGTATGATGTGATATGTATGTGGTGTGGTGTTCATGGTATGTCTGTATGTGGTATGGTAGATATATGGTGTGATATGTGCCGTCTGGTGTGGAATGTATGTGTTATGGGTGTATATGTGATGTGTGCATGTGATGTGCGTTTATGTGGTATGTATGTGGTGTGTATGTGACATATGTATGTGATGTCTGTGTATGTGATATGGTGTGTGTAGTGATATGGTGTGTGTATGGATGAAGAGTGTGTCTGTGATGTGGACCACTGGGAGGGTCCCATCCTCTGTCGAGTGAATGAAGGGTGAATGACAAATGAGATTTGACATTAACCTCCAGAACTTGTTCTTGTACTTTGTGAGTGCTGACCCCTGTCCTATCCATTTTATGTCTCAAAGTCTTTGAGAGGTAGGGCACTGAAATTTGTTTAAAAAGATTTACTTATTTATTTGAAAGGCAGAATTACAGAGAGGCAGAGGCAGAGAGAGAGAGAGAGATCTTCCATCCACTGGTTCACTCCCCAGATGGCTGCAATGGCTGGAGCTGGGCTGATCTGAAGCCAGGAGCCAGGAGCTTCTTCTGGGTCTGCCACATGGGTGCAGGGGCCAAAGCACTTGAGCCGTCTTCTTCTGCTTTTCCAGGCCATAGCAGAGAGCTGGATCAGAAGTGAAGCAGCTGGGACTTGAACTGGCATCCGTATGGGAAGCCGGCCCTGCAGGCAGCCCCAGCCATTTAAAATTTACCACACCCAAAATCATACATAATCTGCATTTACATTTGTAAAGTACTTTGAGGTCCCAAGTCTCAATGTATTAGAATGGATGATCAGAATATAAAGACATGATCCATTTTGATGCACAGTCATGCAATGAAAACTAAAATTGTTTTAGAAATTATTTATGAGCAAGATGGGTAGATGCATTTTCCCAACCAGTCCATGTATCCATGCCTCATCATTCAAGGTTAGGTTGGTGCAGAGTCTCCATCATTTCTCTGCCTCTTCTTGTTTTTCCGGTGTAAGCCCTGAAAAGTCTTGCTCACAGAAGCAAGCAGACTTTGTTGCAGCATAATCATAGAATTCTCTGAACTCCTTCCAGGTTTTAAGGCAGGAATCAGGAGTCCAGCATCATGGCATAACAGATTAAGCCACCGCCCTAGACACCTGCATCTCATGTGAGTGCTGTTCGGAGTCCCAGCTGCTGCACTTCCCTTCTACTGCTCCTGGGAAAGCAGCAGATGATGGCCAAAGTGATTGGGCCCCTGCACCCATGTGGGAGAACCAGATGGAGTTCCAGGCTCTGGGTTTTGGCCTAGCCCAAAAGCATGACTGGCCATTGCAGTCATTTGGGAGGTGAACCAACAGATGTAAGATCTCTCTTTTTCCTCACTCTCTGTAACTACATTTTTCATAAACAAGAAAATATTTTTTAAAAAACCCAGAAATCATACAATGATAATCCCAAGAATTATATTAATGCTCTATCAGCACACATAGGCTGCATCCATAGGAAGTAGCTGGGAACAAGGATGATTTAACAGTCATTAAGGTCACCTATGTTGTCCACACCAGGATTCAGGAGCCTCCTGATTTGGGTTCCAGGAGTGAAAGGCACGCTTTATTGTCAATGGTTGGGGGGAGGACTCAGGACCACTGGGCCGCACATGCTGCTTAGCAGATTCATCACAGAATATCACCATGCTTCTCCCAGTGGAACTTGATGAAAGGACTTGTCTGCCTGTGAAGCCGCCATGTGCGATGCTGGCATCCCATATGCACTGGTTTGGGTCCCTGCTGCTCCACTTCTGATCCAGCTCCCTGCTGATAGCCTGGGAAAGCAGCAAAAGATGGCCCAAGTGCTTGGGCCCCTGCTTCCACAAGGGAGACCCAGATGAAGCTCCTGGTTCCTGGCTTCAGCCTGGCCCAGCTCTCCCTGCTGCGGCCGTCTGGGAAGTGAACAGCAGATGGAAGACCTCTCTATAATTCTGTCTTCCAAATAAATAAATAAATCTTAGAAAGAAAGTAAGAAAGAAAGGAAAAGAAACGGACTTGTCTGGGCCCCAAGGGAAACTCCTGAGCCACTGTGCCTGAAGTCTGTGCCTTCTGAACCACTTGGTAAACAGGTGCGGGTCGGTGGTCACAGCCGCCGCCAGGGCAGCTTTGAGAGGAGATCCAGGCGTCCTGGGCCACACCTCTGAGTCCTGGTAGCTGTGACGCTCCAGCTGCTTCCGTGAGAAGCTGAGACACCTTTCGGGGGAAGGCTTGCAGGGCTGCGGGGTCACAGGGTGAGTGCGCTCCTGAAGCCCGCCTGACTCCAAGGCCCGCCCGCCAGGAGCTTGGCCACAGCAGCCAGACTCAGACCCCTGGCCTGGTGCAAGCCAGCCGCGAGGCTCCAATTGTCCACAGCCCCAGCCGCCTACCAGACTAGGAGCGAAAAAGATAAACCGCAATTAAAACACAAATTTGGAGATTCCATTTCAAATCAGTAAGTAGTTTCCATTTATTTTAATGGTTCAATTCTGCAAATATTGTTCACTTAGCCAAACAGTCGCTTCAGCAAATATTGAGTCTGCTACGTGCCAGGAGTATCCTGGCCCACGAGGGATTTTGAGAGGGTTCCAGCTAGCTCATGGCAGGGAGGTGTGGTGTGAGGGTACCCGCTGGCTCATGGCAGGGAGGCATGTCCAGGGTGTCTGAGCACAGCCCACGCTGGTTGCCTTCACCTTAACTCCTGCCCTGGCCTTTTGGTATCCATGGCTTTAGGCATCCAGTTTTCTCCCCTGGAAAATGGCAGGAAGAATACAGAGCTCCTCCTTCTGTGTGGGGCTGGAGGAGACAGGTGTGTAACACTCACCATTTTCACTCCTCTTCCACCCAGCACCTGGCACGCCGTCCACACAGAGGAGCAGACACTTAGCAGAGAAGGGGTCAAGAACAGTGAGTATCGTCTGGGCACGGGAACCGTGTTCTCGGCACAGCCAGCTATTTCCCCATGCAGCATTTTACTGATGAGTCTCCCCACATTCTGATACTCGGTATCTCAGCACAGCTCGCTCGCTCTCCCCCTTCACTGCTCAGTGGAGCATCACGGCTCACTTGCAGAGGGTTGTGTGTGTGTGTTCAGGCGTTTCCCTGCCTTTGGTTAGCAGTCTGTGGTGTGAGAGTCACGGTATAGGTTCATTTTAAATCACACAAAATAGTTCCAGGAAAGCCCAGGTTTTCCAAATCGTAATGACCTCATGGACAGAGCACTTCCCCTCTTGGAGAACCTCCGGGTACTGTGGGGAGCCGGAGGGCCTATCCCTGCACACACAGCCTCTTGTGGCATTTTGGGGGCTGGTGCAAGGGGAAGAAGGGGGCCGCTCTTCCCCCTTCCAAGGGGGTGGTGCAAGTTCCAGGCCCCAACACCCACCTGTATGCTCCCCTCTCCTCACCTCCTTCTGCGAGGACTGCTTCCAGGGGCAGCTCATCTACCACACGTTGCTGGGAGCGGCCTGCGAATGGTTCTAACAGCAAGGGCTGGGCCAGGCCGAAGCTACATGGATGGCAGGGACCCAAGTGCTTGGGCCATCTTCCGCGGCTTTCCCCGGCACATTAGCAGGGAGCCGGATAGGAAGTGGAGCAGCAGGGACTTGAACTGGCGCCACATGAGATGCTGGTGACGCAGGCGGAGGCTTAGCCTGCTGTGCCACAGCACTGGGTCCTTCCGAAGCAGTCTTCATGCTGAGTTGGATGCGCCCGTCCCTTGATCTTAGTCATGGAATAGGTATTGTCACTGGTTTGCCTGGATTCTTTTTGCTGATGGAGTGAAGAATTACAGTTCACAGAGATGAAGGAGGGAGAGTAAAGCAAAATTTATTAAAGTCCCTCTCGGTGTGCAGTGGCCCCCTTTCCTCACGGCATGGGGCTCCACCCCTAAAGCTTAAGGCTGTTGATTAATGAGCTGACCGTGATGCTCCTGATTGGCATTTTTGATGGACATCTGGGCATGGCATCCCTTTGGACTCTGCACATGTGGCTTTCCTGGTGCAATTGGTGGGTTACATTCTAATCGTCATACAAGAAGGTCTCTCTGGTGTCAGACTGGATCTCACCGAGCCTGGGCCACCAACCAGACTGTTCTGTTTGGCTGAGCTCCTGTTTCATCAGGATACTCTAAACACAAGTTAACCACAAAGGGGGTGGCCTTGGGTGGGCCTGGGTGCAGAGCAGCATCCCCGGTCTCTCCTCCTGAGGAGAGTCTCGCTCATGTCTAACTTTCTGACAGTATTGGGTTATTCAAGTCCAGGGGCCGGATTTCATGGGGCAGCTTTGTGGTGTGCTGGGTAAAGCCGCCTGTAACAGGCTTCCCATGTAGGCGCTAGTTTGTGTGCAGGCTGCTGCACTTCTGATCCAGCTTCTTGCTAAGGGCCTGGGAAAAGCAGCAGCAGACAGGCCAAGTGTTTGGACCCTGTCACCTGTGTAGGGGACCCAGAGAAAGCTCCTGGCCCCTGGCTTCGGTCTGGCCATTGCAACCATCTGTGGAGCGAACCAGGGGATGTAAGATCTCTCCTTCTGTAACTCTTTCAAATAAATACATAAATATATTTTTCCTATTTTAATACATAAATATTTTTACAACTTTTTCAGATCTTAAAGCCCAGGAACTGGAGAGCAGACTTGTGAACCCACCTGCGGGGTCCCATTGACTCTGTCCTGGGTGTGCTTGAGGAAATGCATTGCGAAGTTTCCTGCAGAGCAAATACCCTTTGTCGTGCACGGGCTTGAGGCTGTGTCCACGCCCTGGGTGGCACTGTTGCTGCCCCTTCCCCAGTGGAAAACATCAGCCCCGCTGCTGCCCTGCACAAGCGCTCCGCTCCGTCCGAGTCGGGGCAGTCTGGCTTGTGCCGCTCCCGCCCACACATCCAAGGCCACACTCTCCTCTGCGGAACATTTCTAACTCCCCAGAGCTGCATGGCCAAGTCACACGGCTATGGCTCCTCTGCACACGCCCCTCTGCAAGGGGCTCCATCTCCCCTTGCCTTCCAGGCAGAGCCCCGGTTTCTTGTCCTGGTATTTAAGATGTCCCTACCTGTCTCCTCGCTGCCTTCTCACGCTGTTCTCACCTACTCAGTGCTCCTTCGGCCATGGCAGTGTCCCCGTGCAGCCTTCCTCTTCTACCTGTCGCTCAGTCACAGGGACGTGTGTGCCAAGTCCTGGGCCGAGAACCTGGAGCGTGGGGCTACATTTAGACCGGGGCCTGTGTCTCTCAGCTTCCCTTTCCCCGACTTGCTCCTTCACCCCTGCCTCCCTACCTGGAACCTTCCAGAAGCTCAGATTCTCACGGCCCCCAATTTCCAGCTAGGAAGAGTAACTCTTGGGCGGCTGCTCTGTGTTTAGGGAACAGGTGGCCCTTTATGGGCTCCCAGGGGGGCTAAGCCGCCCACCGTGGCGAATTGGACCAGGGCTGAAGCCGCGGTTCAGGTGCAGGTCGGATTCCTTCTCTGCAGCCTGATTCTTCGCTCGCCCGTCTCGCTCCGCGTAGAGTGGGCTGTGGTGCCTGCGTGCCCCTGGGGGCGTCAGTCCCAGCCTACAGCCAGGCACCTGCTCTGACAGCGCAGCCGGTGTGAGACTTTCCTGCAGGATCAGGATTGCTCCCAGCTGCGGCCTCCTGGGGAGCATGTAGCCTGGGGGGGGTGTGTGTGTGTGTGGAGGTGAAGGTGATGAGCGGTACGGGTTCGACAGGTGAAAGCTGGGGCTCAGGTCGCAGGGCTCCGAGGGTCCTCTGCCCGGCTGCCTGCCGCAGTCCCCCGGGGCGGGGCAGCTGGCGTGGTGGGTGGAGGCAGCCCCAGCACCCCAAGCTGCAGACGCTCCCCAGCTGCCTCTGAGGGTGCCCAGCAAAGCTGCATGCCAGGACAGGTGACGTCAGAGTGGGGCCCGACAGCTGATGGAAGGGTGGGCACCCTGGAGGTGAGGGAGGCGGCCCCCAGTGTGGGCTGCCAGCTTGGCAGTTGGCAGATGCGGCTCGACCCGGTGGGGCTGCTGGGCGGCCCTGGGAGGGAGGGGCTGCCATCATTCCGGCTTCCTGGCATGGAGGCAGAGGGAGCCCTCCGGAGGTGATGGAGCTGCACTGAACTGGAGGCAGAGGGAGCCCTCCGGAGGTGATGGAGCTGCACTGAACAGCAGATGGAAGGTTGGAAAAGGGTGGGGAAAGAGGGTAGGGGGGAAGTGCCCGGGGCGGGGGGCCAGGCAGGGTTGGGACCTGTGTGTGGGGAAGGCAGGAGGGGGAAGGGTCTGTGTGTGTGCGGCAGTGAGGTCCCGGGCAGGGACTCTTCCCCACTCCCGCGGGCTGTGGGCCCTGTGCTGGGCCCCCAGGTGCCTCTGCTGTGCGGGGGTCATGGCCGGCTGTATGCAGCTGGGTCTGTTTCTGTCTCAGCAGAGTCTGGGGGGAGTGTGACGTTCGCATGCCTTTGTGCAGAGCCTGCTGTCAGCCATCCACCCTGGGTCCCATCTTGGGGCTGAAACCCCAGCTTTCCTGTGCTTGCTTCCTTCTGGCCTCCGAGACTTTTATTTCCTTAAATTTTTTATGATGAAAAACATGCAAGTACAAAAGTGGAGAGAATAGCCCAGTGAGCCCGAGTCTACCACCCAGCCCTGGGGGTTGGGGGAGGGGAGGGGAAGCTGCAAACCTGCGTCTTTGCAAAACTCTTCCTGCGCCCCCTCCCATGCCTGCCCACTCCCCAGGCGGTGTTTCTGTCTCTGCAGCAGTGCCCCCTGCTCAGTGCTGTCCACAGAATCATTGCACGAACATTTGTTGAGCCCCTGTGCATGCCGGGTCCTCTCGTAGGGGCTGGGGTAGGAGCTGTGGCAAGGCCAGCAAGGACCCCGACTACAGTAGAGACAGATGGTCCATGATGAATAAAGAACAGGCCGAGGGCAGGGCAGTGAGGGGCAGAGGCCTGGCTGATAGTGCCCCATCAAGGGTGGGGCTTGGGGAGACGGGCGTGAGTGGGCCCTCTTAGATGAGGCGCTGGGGTAGGAGCTGTGGCAAGGCCAGCAAGGACCCCAACTACAGTGGAGACAGATGGCCCACGATGAATAAAGAACAGGCCAAGGGCAGGGCAGTGAGGGGCAGAGGGCAGGGGCAGTGCCCCATCAAGGGTGGGGCTTGGGGAGACGGGCGTGAGTGGGCCCTCTTAGATGAGGCGCCCAGGGGGGCCTCCCTGCCACGGTGACATCTGAGATGGGAATGACAAGGAGATGCCATGCTGTGGAAAATCTGCAGGGAACCACACCCTGGGAAGTGAGGGCAGCCGTGCAAAGGCCCTGTGGCAGAAATGAGCGTGGGTGGTGTTTGCAGGATGGGGGAGGTGAGGAGCATGCAGGGATTTTCCTCAGGGCACCCTGGTCCTCCCCAGGGCTGGGCTGAGTAGCACGGCTCTGTGCCTCAGCACTTAGCTCCTTCAGGGATGACCTGTCTCCCCACTGGTCCAGGGTCTCATCCCCCTCCTGTTTTGCCTGCCCTTAGCCTAGCGACTGGCTCAGCACTTGGCTGCATGTGAAGCACACGTGTGTGCACGTGGGAGTGAGGAGGAGGGGAACCGGCTCTCCTGTGCAAGTCCCAAGTCAACCACAAGCATCTTTGGGCCTCCGCTTAGTCCACATGTCCGAGGAAGGGCGGTGGGGTCTTCCCACAGCTCTGGCCTCCTACGTTCCAGCAAGGGGCTCCCCATCATGCACCCGCTTTTCCTGTTCCTCAGTGCCGTGTCCAGCGCCCACTCTATCCGAGTTGTTCATGGAGGCAGGGGATCATGGGAGTGGCGGAGCTCAGGCCCTGTCTTCTAGCAGCTTGTGTTCTAGGGCATGGGGAGACAGCAAGGACTGAGCGAGCAGGTGCACAAGCAGAACTGCCTGGAAGTGCAGGGCAGGCTCGAGACAGTGGCCAAGGAGTGGCCCACCAGAGAGACGGGGTGGGTGCGCCGGGGGAGCAGGGAGAAGGAGTGGCCCACCAGAGAGACAGGGTGGGCGTGCTGGGGGAGCAGGGGTCACTGTTTTCTGTAGGGTGATCAGGGAGAAGGAGTGGCCCACCAGAGAGACGGGGTGGGTGCGCCGGGGGAGCAGGGTCGCTGTTTTCTGTAGGGTGATCAGGGAGAAGGAGTGGCCTAACAGAGAAAGGGGGCAGGCGCACAGGGAAGAGGGGGGGTCGCTGTTTTCTGTAGGGTGATCAGGGAGGAGGAGTGGCCCACCAGAGAGACGGGGTGGGTGCGCCGGGGGAGCAGGGGTCGCTGTTTTCTGTAGGGTGATCAGGGAGAAGGAGTGGCCCAACAGAGAGACGGGGTGGGTGCGCCGGGGGAGCAGGGGTCGCTGTTTTCTGTAGGGTGATCAGGGAGAAGGAGTGGCCTAACAGAGAAAGGGGGCAGGCGCACAGGGAAGAGGGGTCGCTGTTTTCTGTAGGGTGATCAGGGAGAGGTGGTTTGTGGATTGCCGGTGGTAGGTGCCAAGAAGGCCACAAAAGTGTGTGGTGTTTGGAGGGGACGGAAGAGGGGAGAGAGCATGGCCAGAGTCGGGCAGCAGGTTATGCCTCGCTTGGGAAGCCGGCATCCTACGCCAGAGCACTGCTCTGCTCCCCGTCCAGCTTCCTGTTAAAACCCGAGGAAGGTAGTGAAGGTGGCCCAGGTACACGTGTGAGACGGAGGGAGGTGCTGGTTCCTGGCTCCGGTGTGACCCGGATCTGCCTGTTGTGGCCGACTGAGAAGTGAACCAGCAGGTGGAAGAGCTCGCTCTCCCTCTGCTTTTCAAACATACAAATACGTGTTTTCTTTAAAAAAAAGTGGGCGGTGCAGGAGGAGGTCGAGGCCCTTCAGGCTACAGTGCAGATCCCTGTCCTGGTGCTTCCCCACCTGTAGTCGGCTGTCTACACTTGCAGAGCCTCCCCACCTGTAGCTGGCTGTCTACACTTGGAGTGCCTCCTCTGACTATAGTTGGCTGTCTACACTTGCCATACCTCCCCTGCCTGTGGTCAGCTGTCTACACTCGCAGAGCCTCCCTTGCCTGTAGTCAGCTGTCTACACTCACAGCTCCTCTCCTGCCTATAGTTGGCTGTCTATACTTGCAGAGCGTCCCCACCTGTAGCTGGCTGTCTACACTCGCAGAGCCTCTCCACCTGTAGTCGGCTATCTACACTGACAGAGCCTCCCCTGCCTATAGTCAATTGTCTATACCCGCAGAGCCTCCTCACCTGTAGCTGGATGTCTACACTCAGAGTGCCTCCCCTACCTGTAGCTGGCTGTCTACACTCAGAGTGCCTCCCCTGCCTGTAGTCGGCTGTCTATACTCGCAGCACCTCCCCTGCTGTAGTCGGCTGTCTATACTCGCAGCACCTCCCCTGCCTGTAGCTGGCTGTCTACCCTCAGAGTGACTCCCCTGCCTGTACTCAGCTGTCTACACTCGGAGTGCCTCCCCACTTGTAGTCGGCTGTCTACACTCGCAGCACCTCCCCTGCTGTAGTCGGCTGTCTACACTCGCAGCACCTCCCCTGCTGTAGTCGGCTGTCTACACTCGCAGCACCTCCCCTGCTGTAGTCGGCTGTCTACACTCGCAGCACCTCCCCTGCTGTAGTCGGCTGTCTACACTCACAGCCAAGGCCTTTGTCCACCATGGTCGAGTCTGCTGGGAACAGCATCAGGTAGTGCCTAGCCTACTGGCCCCGGGGCAGTCACTGGTCAGTGCCAGCACTCTGGAAATGGAACCGGGGAGGTGTCTAGCATGGCGAGCCCTGCACAGAAGAGAGGCCAGGGAAGTGAGAGATTGGCTCCCTGTCCTGCTGCAGTGAGAGCAGGCCTGGGGTCGCTGTAGGCACTGGGGCTTTCCCTGTGGCGCTGTGTGGGATTCGGGGCATGGCTGGATCCCACAGGCTGCTCAGATGTCTTGGACTCTCGCCATCCCACAGAACAGCAGCGTCTCCTTCCATCAGAACAATGGAGAGTGGCCGGGCCCACGGGAGGAAAGGCTGACCTGCTCCCAAGGCAGCTCAGTGCTCTTCACCCGCGGCCACGGGGTGAGCCCGCAGCAACACGGGGCCTGAAGGCACAGACAGCAGAGACTTAGCGTGTGGGGGAAATAGATTTTTATTAAACTTGTCGAATGTTCCTTTCAAAACTCACTTCAACTGTGAACATGTATAGGAAGCTCTCATAAATTATTTAATTATTTATTTTGACAGGCAGAGTGGACAGCGAGAGAGAGACAGAGAGAAAGGTCTTCCTTTTCTGTTGGTTCACCTCGCAATGGTGCAGCCAGTGCACCTGATCTGAAGCCAGGAGCCAGGTGCTTCTCCTGGTCTCCCATAGGGTGCAGGGCCCAAGCACTTGGGCCATCCTCCACTGCACTCTCGGGCCACAGCAGAGAGCTGGACTGGAAGAGGAGCAACTGGGACAGAATCCAGCGCCCCGACTGGGACTAGAACCCGTGTGCCGGCGCTGCAAGGCGGAGGATTAGCCTAGTGAGCCACGGCGCCGGCCCAAAGCTCTCATAAATTTAAAGTTAAGTTCTAGTTGGGCTGTGCCGTGGGGGCAGGGGTTGTGGTGCAGCAGGTTCAGCCATGCCCTGCGGCACTGGTGCCCTGAGTTGGAGCACTGGTTGTTGGAGACCCGGATGGAGTGCCAGGTTTTGGCGTGGCACAGCCCTGGCTGCTGTGGCTGTTTGAGAGAGAACCAGTAGACGAAGGTCCCCCCACCTTTCTTTATGCAATTCTGCCTTTCAAATAAATAAAGCTTTTGTTTTAAAGTTGTGCCTTTGACTTAATGGCACATAAACGGCCACCCTTTTTTTTTTTTAATTTTTAAGGTTTAAATTGTTTATTTGAAAGGCAGAGTGTCGGAGAGGGAGAGACACAGAGAGAAGGACTTCCATGTGCTGGTTCTCTCCCTGGATGGCTCCAGCAGCCAGGGCTGGGCCAGGCTGAAGCCAGGAGCCAGGGGCTCCGTCTGAGTCTCCCAGATGGGTGGGGGCACTTGGGACATCACCTGCTGCTTCCCCCGGTGCATTAATGCCAGGACTTATACCCGGGTATGGGATGCAGGCGCTGCAAGGGGTGGCCTAACCCACTGTGCCCCAGTGCTGGTTCCCTGCCGGTTCTTAGGATTTGGCTGCGCTCGGCTTGCCTGGCGTCGGGCCGGTAGCTTTCGGCAGCACAGATGATGACCCCGGCTCTCTCCCTCCCCATCCTCTTCCTTTGTCGCCCACTCAAGGCCCAGGCCTCCTGCTGCACGCATGCGGGAAGCATTTCTGGGCGGTCTGTCCCCTCCCACGCATCTCACAAACGACCCTGCCAGGTGACCAGGTGACCCTGGGCACTGGGCAGCCATGCTCCGACACAGAGCCCTCATCACTAGGCTGTCGAGCCCCTCGGGCGCTGGGGCTCATGTTCTGTTGTAGCGTAGCTGCCTCCACCCCCGCTCCTGTAGGGCTGTGACTGCTAGGGACACGCAGCCGGCTGGCCAGCTGCTGCCAGGAGGGAGGTTGCTGACATGAATGGCTCTCCCTGCTGGGTGAGTTCTCCAGGGCAGGGCTCCAGGATCCACACAGATTAGGGGGAAATTGACCGTGACGGGGAGAAGCCATGGATATGTGCCCTGTGAGCAGCGTGCCGAAGTTCAGTGGCACCAGGCTGCTCAGGCGTTCTATGCTGGCACCCTGCTGCCCCCCTCTGGACACGTTGGGAACTGGAGCTTCTGGTCCAGCCCTCTCAGTTCCATTCTGCCGGCTGGGCTTTGGTGCAAGAGAATCAGGCCATAGAAGGCAAACAACTTACTCAGTGAGTTGATGTGGACTCGGAGTAGAGCCAAGAATCTACATTCATGGCCGGAGGGGCCTCCGTTGTTTTGGGAAGAACTGTATGTCCTGGTCCAGCCTTCTTTCTGGGCACACTTCCCGGCTTGTGTCCTGTCCCACCAATCTTGCCCTTGAAAGGGAGCATCTGGATTCTGATCTCCAAGGTCTCTCCTGCTCTGTTTGTGTTAACAGTCGTAACCTGCGACACCCATTCTTGGGTGCTAAATGAGCCTCTCTTTGAATGGGGCAGATTGCTGGAAATAAAACCACTATGCTTGGAACAGGGGTGAATGTCAGAGCGCGTGTGCAAAATCCAAAATGCACCACTAGGAGGCAGTGCTGACGTAGTGTTCAAGAATCTGCAAGGCACAGTGCCTTTTGAGGGATGTATTTTGCAAAAACTAAGGATGTAAGAATGATGGGTACCGTGTAGGCAGCAGGAATTCAACCTCTGGAGCCATTACCACTGCCTGCCAGGGTCTGTACTGGCAAGAAGCTGGAGTAAGGTGCCAGAGCCAGATCCAAGCCAGGCACCCCAATGTGCGACTGGAGCATCATTAGGTGCTACGCTAATTTTTTTCTTTTTACTTAATTTTCTAATGGAAAAATTGAGGTATAGAGATTTCATACAAGATTTTCAAACTGTAGATCTAAAATCAGAATCACAAATAGCCACAGAATGTTGCTAGAACAGCGTGAACTCTTCCTGTCCTTCAGGGTAGCCGTGTTTCCTCTGAAAGTCCTGTGTCTGCAGACCTGAGCTCCCATAGGCTAGTGGATGTCAGAGGGAGACCTGGCTACAGCTGGAACAGTCCTCTATTTTCCCTTTGTTGTGCTTTTTAAAATATTTATTTCCACCTACTTGAGAGGCAGGCACACACAACCTTCATCTTCTGCTTCAATCCACAAGTGGCTGCCAACCCAGGGCAAAGCCAATCATCGGGAACCCTGTCTGGGTCTCTCATGTGGGTAGCAGGGGCTTAAGCACTGGAGCTGTTATCTCCTGTACCATGTACGTTAGCAGGGAGTGGAGCGGCTCAGATTCAAACCAGCGCTCTGATAGGAGAGACGAGCCCCAGTGGTGGCCTCCCTCACTGCCTCGCCAAGCCCAACCCCTGTCGTTAAGTATGTATATTCGTTATGTATGTATATTCAAGCTACGACAGTACCACAGATTCACCACTCCTTGGCCTTCCTGAGTGAGGCTTTGAGGCAGCTCTGGTCTTGAGCAGTATGGAGAAAGCCTAGATAAGCAGTCTGGGCTCCCTACTCCCCACTGTTGTACATTTCTCTATGCCGAGAGTGGCCCCGGAGCTCTGAGAGCGAGACTTCGGGTCCGTCCTGATCAGGCGCCCAGTGACGCCAGTAGCGCAGCCCCCATGTCGGAGGACCCCACCCCCCACAGCCATGCTGTGCAAACGGCATTGAGACCCTTTCACAGGTCCCAGGAGCCAGTGCCAAGGGTTGCAGGCAGCCAGCTGTCGTCATGAATGAAGAGGACACGGCAGAGCGGATCACACGTTTTATTTCAGTGGTGATTGGCTCAGTATCTGAAGTGGGTTTCTTAGGAAGGCGTGGAAGTCACTTCCCACAGCACTCTGGCCCCGACGGGGACTGAGTCGGCTGTGACAGTGGACGTCCCCTGAAGCGGCCACAGCACTTCCGTGACATTCCCCTAACACCTCGTACCTGGTGGGTGCTGGACAAATCTGTTCCTACTCTTTTTTTTTTTTGCTTCTTAGTGAACTTATAAAGCATGCTTCTAAAGCTATCAAGTGCTATATCAAGTACTACTTGCAATTCTCTTAGGCTCAGCCAGCCATGCCACTGGCAGGGGGACAACGGCCGTGCCCCTCCGCGGGCCCTGGCGCTGCGGCTACTTGGCAGACTGGATCTTCTGTTTGTGAAACAGCTCCCTGAGCTGCTGCTCCGTGGTGGCTTCCTTCTGCTGCATCAGCTCCGCCGTGCCCTTGGTCACCCCCCAGGCATCCGGCTTGGACAAAGCAGGACTGTACGGCCTGCCCGAGGCGATCCGAAGGTTCTCCCAGTACTCCCTCCTGGCCCTGTAGACAAAGCGCCCACGTCAGAGCCTGGCCACTGGGCTTCAGAGGGTGAGCAGCGAGGCACAGCCACAGATCCTGGCCGGGGCCCTCCACTGCATCTGTTAGTGTGCGTGCCGTGTGCCAGCTGCTACCTGTTCCCACGCATGCCCCCCGGGTCTGCCTCCTCTTCCCGGTTCGGTTCGCTTTCCTGGTCTGTCTTAGGGGCGGGCCCTAGTGCCTGGCAGCCCTTTTGGAAGGCTCCCTGCCCGGCCATGTGCGCCCCTGCAGCTCCCCTACCTGCAGGACGAGGTAGCACCTGCGGAAGGAGGGAATCTCGAAAGGCCGCCCCTCGGGGCCCCCATCCTACTGTGGCCGGCCGGCCATGCTTAAGCTTGGGGCTTCTCCGTGCCAAGATGTACTCCTCTCCATCCCTTCTCCTATCCAGTCAAGCCCCGCCCACCAAGACCGGCCCCGCCCAAGCCACGCCCCCGCAGCCCTCTCCCCAGCGCACCCGCGCTCCGCTCTGATCCAGGGTTTGGTGTGCACGTCCAGCTCAGAACCCGCCCCTCCCACCAAGCCCCGCCCCACCCAAGCCCCGACCCCGCCCACGCTCCCCCCTCCCGACCCGCAGCCCTCTCCCCAGGCGCACGCGCGCTCACCGCGCTCGGATCCAGGGTTTGGTGTGCATGTCCAGGCCGCTGCCCCAGCTGCCATGCTTTTCCGACGCTGCGGGCAGGAAGCCCCTCTCGGGCGCCAGCTCCTCGGCGATGGCCCTGATGTGGTAGGGCTCGAAGCCGCAGCAGCCGCCGATGTAGCGGACGCCCAGGTTGTAGGCCTCGCGCGCGTACTTGTGGATGTCCCACCTGGTGGCCACCCTGGGCTCCAGGCCTGCAAGGCACAGCGAGGGCACTGTGAGCACGGATGCCGGGTGTCGGCGCCCGGCTCTAGGGTTCTGCACCCGCCGGCCGCTCCGTGTTTGCCGCCGTGGCTCCCCACCTCGCAGATTCCGGCTAATGCACACCCTGGGTGGCAGCAGCGATGGTGCCAGTGGCTGGGTCCCTGCCACTGGAGTGGGAGACCTGGATGGAGTTCTTGGCTCCCAGCTTCAGCCCCAACCTGAGGCTGTTATGGGAGTGAACCAGCAAATGGGAGCTCTGTCTACCTCTCAAATCTTTTTTTAAAAGAGATTTATTTTATTTATTTGAAAGGCAGAGTTACAGAGGGAAAAGGAGAGAGATCTTCCATCTGCTGGTTCACTCCTCAAATGGCCCTAATGGCTGGGGCCACAGCCAGGAGCCAGGAGCTTCATCTAGGTCTCCCACATGAGTGCAGGGGCCCAAGCACTTGTTGGGCCATCTTCCGCTGCTTTTCCCAGGTGCGTTAGGAGGCAGATGGATGGGAAGTGGAGCAGCTGGGACTTGAACCTGTGTCCATATAGGTTGCCAGTGCTGCAGGCAGCAGCTTAACCCACTTTGCCACAATGCCAGCCAACCCCATCGCTCATATCTTTAAAGGTTTGTCTGCGAGACACCGAGTTTGCAGCCCCGCGTGCTACAGCCACAGACAGCACCAAGGGCTCGCTCCTCCCCTCGGTCATTCTGGGGTGATTACCTTGAGACCGCTCTGAAGGCTCCTGGGGAGTGCGGAGCACCCGTGGGGATCGCGGAAGGGCGCAGGCACTGGCCTCTCTGGCCTGGGCTTCAGGATGGACTCGGCCTCTTTCGGCCAGGCTCAGGGCCGCTGCCCTCTGCCCAAATGGGAGTATCCGCTCGCTCCGCCTGCATGTCCCTTCCTTTCCCGTCGGCCACACGGTCACCGGGACGGTGTCGGGCCCTGGCCCCGGCAGCTCTGCAGTACTGCCCTGGGGTGGTATCCAGACTCAGAGGAAAGGACCTGGGGGATGGCCGGCCTCATTGGCCCAAAGGGAAAACCAAGATCCAGAGGAGCCCAAAGCTCTGCCGACCCCGTTGTCTGCAGAGAGGCGCTTGCTCTGAGCCCAGGGGCCTCCTGCATGCTGGTCACCCCTCCTTCCTCTGCTGGGCACCACCCAGGGGCCAGCAGGTGAGAGGCGCAGCCAGCTCCTGACCACGCCGCAGCTCCCTGTCCCAGACACATCCATCTGGCAAACAAAGAGACCGTGCCTTCGCGGTGACTCACCAAACGGGAACTCGGGGAGGTCGATGAAGCCCTGCTTGCTGCAGTCCGGGGTGTGGTAGGCCAAGGGCTGGCTCATCAGGTAGGCGTGGAGGCGGGCGGCTGCCAGGCCCTCCTTCATGAGCTTCACCGTCTGCAGGCTCATCATGGGGTCGAAGTGGCAGTTCACGCCCACGATGGATGCCCCTGGGAGCGAGAACCAGGGCTCAGCCTGGGGCGCGGGGGCCTGGGGACACCTGCCGCTCAGCCAGGCAGCTCTCCCTGGGAGTGCTGAACTGGAAACAGGAGCCCTGTTCCCTCTCCCCACAAAGTGCTGCCCCCTCCTGCCCTGGGCCAGAAGGATCAGTCACGGCGGGAGGTGACCACTCTCAGGATGCTGGCGTGTGGCCCCTGCACGCCTGGCGGACCACCTGTTTTACACATAAGCCTTCCGTCTGCAGAGCTCTGCTCTGACTTGAGATCTCGGCAGGTCTCCATCGTGAGCCCTCTGCCTGTGAGCACGGCGCTGTCCTAGCACCGCGGACGCTGTCTGCCCTGCTCTGGGAAGGCCGGAGTACACACTCCTGCACCAGACCTGTGACACTCCACTCCACTCCACCCCCCTGCACGAGCGGCCGCGGGCATGAGAGTAGAGAGAGATTTGGGAGAAGTCCTCAGAAATGGGTTTTCTAGCAGGAATTCTGTGTCTGGGATTGGCAATCTTGCAAACAAACAAATCTCAAGAAGTCCCGTGACTTGAACTGCTCCAGGTGACTGGGGCTCAGTCACTGTGACAGGTGTCTCTGTCACGTGTCGGCCCCTCCCACAGTCGCAGGGCCCTGGGTGTCCTTGTAGCACTTTCTTTGAAAATTAAAATCCTTCGCTGAGAAGTTTGATGTAGTGAGAAAGCAGTGTTGCAGACATCTCTCTTTTTTTTTTCTTTTAAATTAACTTTACAGTCATGTTCTCAATTATAAAGGGACTGACGGTGGTTTTTCCTGGCAGCTGTGAGATGCAATTTTCGCACTGTCTTCCTCCAAAAGATTTGCGCAGGCAGCGTGACCCTCTCATTCTTATCTCATCATCTCAGAATGGGAACTTCCTTTTTTTAAATTAAAGAAATTAAAGAAATTTAAATTAAAGAAATTGTGTGTGCCATAAAGCTGGCTGTTCTGACCACGTTTAGTGCACAGTTCAGTGGCATGCATTTCGTTTTCAGTGTTGTGCAACCACCACCAACAAGTTTTCCAAAAACTTTCGTCCTGCCAAAGAGAAGCTTGGTACCCATTAAGCAATCACCAATTTCCCTCTCCCCTTGCCCCCGGTAGTCTCCTTTCTCTCTGTGGATTTGCTCATTCTGAGTACTTCTACGCTATCTGTTCCTTTGTGGCTGGTTTACTTCACCCGGTGAGCTGCCTTCGAGGTTCTCCCTTGCCGCAGCGCGTATGACAGCTCTGCTCCTTTCTGTGCCTGAGTAGTTTTCCGTCGTCTGATCCCTTTATTCGTTCATCTGTTGAAGGACTCCTGGAGCGTTCCCGCTCCAGAAGTGACTATAATTGTTGGGCTCATGGCCTAGGATCTTGTGTCTTGCATCTGGAGACACCAAGAAACAGGCCAGGTGACAATGTTTCTGGATGCAACGAGAGTGACTCAATGTTAGATTCCAGGAGCAGCCAATGTCGCAACCCAGTGGCGCCCAGCATTCGGCGGTGGGCATCTCGGTGGTCCCCACGGGGCTGCATCACAGTTTGCTCCCATGCTTGCTCCCGGGGGCCTGACTCCCCACAGTTTCTCTGCAGTAGCCTTTGACCTGGTCAGCGATGGCCTCAGTCTTGCCAGGTCCAACACTGTGTCTCTTTCCCCGCCTCGCTGAACGTGCAGCAGCACTCAGCCCAGTGACCAGTGACGGCTTCCTTCTCCACCTGCTCCTCCTGGCTCCCGAGGCACCCACGCCCTCAGGGTGTTGCTACCTCCTCCCGGGCAGACTTTGCAAGGCTGAGTGGGAACCCTGAAGTGTCTGGGGCTCTGTCGTCTTTGCTTATCCACTTCTGTTTCAGTCCCAGGGCTTGGAGCTGTAGGCTCACCAGTGGCCCCCGTCTCCCAGCTCTCTCTAACACCCCCAGCTCTCTCTAACACCCCTCAGCTCTCTCTCTAACACCCCCAGCTCTAACACCCCCAGCTCTCTCTCACACCCTCCAGCTCTCTCTCTCTAATACCCCTAGGAGCCCTTGTCTGATGCGAGCTCATTGCTTTTGCCCTGGTTTTACACTTCCTGTCAAGAGTTGGGATTGTACAGTCTTGTTCCTAGGTCTAGACATCCAGCCTCCTGGATGCCAAGGGGCTTGTGTGAAAAGTTGGGTTCTGGGCAGGAATCAGACGTTGAACAGCATTCGGTCACAGATTCTCTGTTTCATGGGTGAGCCTGGCCCGTCCACCAGCACCGCGGGATTCCTTGGGGTTCGAAGTGAGGCACCTTAGAAAATGCTCCCTGAGTGTCTTCTGATCGAAATGAAACCCAGCACTGGGAATGGAAATTCCACCAAAGACTTATCTGTTGGTCTGTATTTCCTATCAAAGGTGTTTTTTTTTTTTTTAAATTTTCTATACGAATTACAAAAAGTAAAGCATACTCATAATTTGTGAGAGTAGAAAAACTCTGACGGAGAGGCCAGCTAACTAAAGTTATTGATGCTCCATTGCCTCCACTGGAGCCAAGTTTAAAGTAAAATGTCTCACGTTCTACTGCCTCTTTCAACTTTCCAGAATATTTTTCTGGTCTCAGGCTGAGCCTGCTGTGTGGATCTGGCTGCCCCTCTCGAAAGTGGGGCGCTTGTTTTCCCACTTTCCTCTGCTGGACCTGGTACCCCTGGTACAGTGACCACTCGGGGACGCGCCTGTGCCACCCTGAGAGCCCTGCCCCTCTGCTGGACCTGGTACCCCAGTACAGGTGACCACTCGGGGACGCGCCTGTGCCACCCAGAGAGCCCTGCCCACTAGGAGCCTGCGGGCGCCGCCCTCACCTGCTTTCACCAGGCGCACGGCACACTCGCCGGGGGGCACGCCGTGCAGGTCGCCCTCGGGCCCGATGCACATGGTCGCCGCCACCGGCTTGCCGGACGTTTTCAAGGTCTCCACTGCCCACACGGCCTCTTCAACGTGCTCGAAATACTGAAACCAGGGAGGGCACCGTGAGTCCTCGTCCTGGTGGGGCCGCCCGCGTGGCCAGCAACTTCAAGCTTCGCTAACCGGGCTGCCACTCGCGAGCAGTTTCTATACAAGGGGTGATTTGCTAGTGGGAATTTCAGTCCAGAATTTGCAAAGGACTTCATTAGATTGACTTAAGTTTAGCCAAAGCCCCAGGGAGGAAAAAAAAATTTTTTTAACGATTTTATTTGAAAAGTAGTTTTCACACACACACACACACACAGAGAGAGAGAGAGAGAGAGAGAGAGAGAGAGAGAGAGATGCTTCATCCACTGGTTCACTCTCCAAATGCTAGCAACAACTGGGGTTAGACCAAACCAAAGCCAGGAGCCTGGGGCTCCATCCGGGTCTCCCACTTGAGTAGCAGGGACCTAAGCATTTACTCATTCATCTTCTGCTGCTTTCCCAGGAGCATTAGCAGGGAGCTGGGCAGGAAGTGGAGCAGCCAGGACTCAAACTGGCACCCATATGGGATGCTGGCGCTGCAGGCCATAGCTTAACCCACTGTGCCACAGTGCCACAGTGCTGGGTCCCCCCGGAAAGATTTCGAAGGCTAATATTGCTGGTCCTGACTGGCGCCCAGCCCCATGCCCTCTCAGCCGCACAGGCAAGGCCGTGCACCCCCGTGCTTGAGTCGTTTTTGACCGTGGCCTCGCTCACCTCGGCAATCAGGAAGTCCACGTTCTTCTTCATGAAGATTGCCAGCTGTTGCTGGAAGATGCTTTTCACTTCAGCTTCGCTCTTGCAGCTGAGGTAGGATGGGGTCTGGCTCACGCCTCCTGCCACCAAAGCGTCGCCCTCATCGGCCACTTGCCGTGCGATGTCACAGGCGGCCTCGTTGACTTTCTGCCCCTGAAATGGGGGGACGGGGGACACCAGGCATCTACGCGTTCACATCAAGTTAAAGAAAGGGTCACATGCCCTGGTCTCAGTTGTGTTTTTATGCCAGAAAGTGATGGTTGTGGGTAGGTCTGTGCTCTACCAGCTGAGAAGTTTGCGGTGACAGTGCTGATCCTAAGCACAGCGACTAAATCTCAGGGCAGCATTTAGGACGCAACGTGACACCCAAGACCTGTGAGAGGGCAAGAGTCTCACTTAAAGGGTCTAGTCTGCCATCTTCATGCCTGGGCCGGACTTGGAGGACTGCCCCGCAGACTGTTGGATGAAGAGGAAGAGGAGGGCTTACTTGTACAGTTCAGTTAGATCACAGAGCACTTGGCCTTTTGTTGTTGTATAGTCTCTCAATCAGCTGATAGATGCATAACCAGTCAGGTCTGTCCTAATGATTTAGACACTAAAAGTGGACCCTTACCCTAAAACAACGGTAAACCCCAAACCCAGCCCCCACGGCGGCACAGACCAGGCATCTGGAGCACTGTCTGTCAGGTCGGGGCGAAGGGTCCCAGCCCTGATGGGTGGGGGTTTGCCCTGCCTCTCAGAGGATGGCAGCTGGGTCAGCAGCTTACCACCCCCGGGTGCCTCTGAGCTCCCTGCCCTCCCTGGGTGGCACTGAGACCCCAGGGCTGGAGGCACTTGAGAGGGGGCACGTTGCTCACACCCTCCCCCAGGGACGGGGGTACCACTGACGGCAAACGCCCCCTTCTGGAGGTGCTCCGTGAGCCGCCTTCCCGTGGTCTGCAGAGACGGCGTGCCTCTCCCCCGTGTGCCGTCCCACTCACCGACAGCTTCTCGGCCACGTAGTTGCCCCTGTTCTCCAGCTTGTCCTCGCTCGCGTAGAAGGTGAAGGTCTGCATGACATTGGAGCCCGCCCGCAGGAACTCACGGTGCAGCTGGCGCACTGCAGGGAGACAGCACAGGGAGGTACAGAGTGACTAGGGCTGCCCCACAGACCAGCAGGCATGGTGTCTGCCAGCCAGGGCACGGTGCTCCTCGCAGAGGGACCCGTGTGAGCGCAGGCACTGAGGCAGGACCGAGGGCCATGGGGGAGGTCACTGGTGGCCAGTCCTGGAGCCCAGAGGGGTTGGGGATGGGGAGAGGTTGCTGGGAGCGGAGGACGAATGGAGACCAGCCTGGGGTGAACCAAGGAGCGAGGCTGTGATCAGCCTGGTGTAGCCAGAGGGCAGGTCTGGTGGCGCGGGCCTCAGTGTGGGGCAAGGTGGCCGCCTGTCTCTGCTTGAACAGCGTGCAGGAGCCTGAGAGCAGGCCCTGCGGCACGGCACTCTGTGGAACAAGAGTGACTTACAAAACAAACTTGAGGCTTCGGTCAAAATCTTATCTTGTCTCCATGGCAGAGTCTGGGCCAAGCAATCTCATCTTTAACGTTAGTTGTGCCCAAGAAATGCTTTATTCTGAGTGTAGCCTGGCAGGCAGCGCCTAAGTGGAAAACCACAGGTGGGTTTGCGATGTCCCTCTGGTTCCTGATGGCTCGTTCCAGTGCATTCCTTTAAAGCAGTGCTTCTCAATGCGTGGTTCATTCGTTCCACAGCCACCGAGCAGTGACGGTGCTGTGGGTTCCTGGGCTCCCCCTCAGACACACTAGACCCAGCCTCCGCCGGGCAGCCCAGGAATCTCATTCTAAAGTGTCCGGTAAGAGAGAGCTGCCATTTGCTGCTTAACTCCTCCAGTGCCTGCAAAGGCTGGGGCTAGGCCGGGCTAGAGCCAGGAGCTGGGAACTCCATCCGGGTCTCCTACGTAAGTGGCAGGACCCAGCGACCTGAGCCATCAGCACTGCCTCCCAGGCTGTGCCTTAGCAGAAAAGTGGAGTCGGCAGCCAGAGCTGGGATGTGCTCTCACGGTCGCTGACATGGGAAGTGGCCTTCTTGACCAGTGATCCGAACGTTTGCCCAGTTTGTCATTTCTAACAAACTGCTGGGGAGACTACAGTCTGAGCAAGTTTCATCTGTGTTTGGAGGGGTGCGGCATTTTCCCTGTGTCTGTGAGGGGGTAAGCCTTGTGCAGCTCTGCTGGGCCTCATAGCCGCTTGCTTGGGGGGGGGGGGATGGAGGGGCCGACTGTTGGCACTTCTGCACACCCTCCACAGAAGCCCACCCACCACCAAGGGCACCGTCAGGAACAACAACCAGCAGGCTCAATGGCAAAGTACACAGTGCCAAAAACATCCGGGCGCTTTTTTAAACGCTCAGTACTTCAAAAAGTTCTTGGAAATTGTAATTAAAAGCTAAATGTGGTACCAAAAAATTGAAATCCATGCAGAGTTTTTTGATAATATGCATTTCCCATGAACTGTCTTAAGACCCTCCTGTAACTTACTTAGTCCTCCCAGCACCCTAACAGGCCTGGCCACGCTCAGCCGGCCTGGTGAGGGGTGGAGTGCTGGGCCGACACAGGGTCCTGGTGCCTCACCTCAATTTGTGGTAACTCTGCAGTCCAGCTCCGGAGTTCCTGGAGGCTTGGCTGAGGCCTCGGTTAGCCTCAGGACAGCCTTGCTCTGCTTCCCCCTCAAGGGCAGTCTCTGAAGGGCACCCCCGGGGCACAACTGCTGGCCAGAAGTGCCCCACTCAGTCCACCTCCTGAGCACCTGGCCTGCAGCACTTGGAGCTGGGGCTGCCTCAGGAAGCCGCTCAAGGGGCCCTTAGGCAGGAGTGCCCGCTGCTGGCCTCAGGGGAGTGTTGCAACTCTGCGCCTGCCCCCTTGACAGAGTTCACCGTGCTGAGCTGGGCTGGCTGCCCAGAAGGGGAGGCACTAGCAGGTGCAGTGGGTACCAGTAGGTGCCGGCTCTCAGAGGCAAGCCAGGCAGGATGGGCTGGGGAAGCAGTCATCCTGGGGGCTGTCGCTGGGCACCCATGCTCGGGAGAATGCACTGCAGGGTGAAAGTCCCGGGGTCTCTTGTATGGCACCAAAGGGGCGCACTCCCTGTGGCTACAGAGCAGGCAAAGCCGGAGAGCAGCCCAGGGCCAAGCTGGGCAGGAGCAGAGCCGCCGAGAGGCAGAGCCTCTGCCAAGCCAGGCTGCTTTGCAAAGTCTGATTTGTTAGATGCGGCACCTGTGAGTAGGGGCAGAGACACACAGGCAGGCTCCTTCCGGCACCTGGAAGACCAGGGCCCCATGGACCCTGGGGGCTGTAGACAGGGCCACTCCTGCCCCTTGCCAGGGGACATGAGGAGGCCTCTGTCGGAGGAGACATCGTCAGGATCCCCCACCCCACCCCCTACTCCCTCCCTGGCCAGCGCAGATTCATGGTCACAAAGCGACAAGGGATGTGAGGACAGGTGCAGAAGCACAGCAGGCCTTGTGCAGTGGCAGGGTAAGTCGCCTGGTTTGAGTCCCAGCTATTTGGCACTTTCGATGCAGCTTTGCAAATGTGCCAAGGAGGCAGCAGGTGATGGCCCAAGTACTTGGGTTCCTGCCATCCACACGGGGGACCTGGATGGAGTTCCTGGTCCTGGCTTCAGGTTGGCCTTGCCCTGGCTGTGGTGGGCATTTGGATAGTGAAGCGGCAGAGATCTCCATCAGTCTCTCTGCCTTTCAAGTATAAGAGAATAAATAAAAACTTGGAAACAAGTAGAGTGAGGCTAGCACAACGTGGAGGGCTTATCTGCAAGAATGGTTATGATATGGTGTGTGGAGCCCTGCGTGGGTGAGGGCCAGGGTGGCTCTGGGGGAGAATGGGCCATGGACACTGCACTGGCATGGAAAGGGGACAGCAGGTGTGGCCAGGGAGCGGGGTGCTGGGGAGGAGAGGGGGAGCTCTTTGGATATGAGTTCAGAATGAAGCGCTGGATGCCTCGTCGGAATGGACCTGGAAGTCACCTGGGCTGGGGAGAGGGTGGGGCAGAGGGGGAGGCCATAGCCAGGGTCTCCACCCCCTAGAGGGGTTGGGGCCGGGGCCTGCGGCCGCCCTGTGTGTGAGCCCTTGCGTGCCTGGGCTCAGCCCGCATACAGCTCTTGAGAACGTGGAGCTGACGCCATACCCACCTGCCTCTGGGTGCTCCACGGCAGCTTCCGGGGTCCAGGGCCCCGCCTTCACGTAGCCCCTCTTCTCCAGCGCAAAGACAAAGCCTCCATCTCCGATCACAACCTCGCCGGCGTTTAACCGTTCCAGGATGCCCTGGGATCCCAGAGGGGGCAAAAAGACAGTTTCCCATTTTAGTACAGTCCTAATTCTCAGGAAAAAATGGGTGTACATTTTTCCTTAAAAATGTATTTATAATGATAATTGGCGGGTTGCTGTGCACATGCAGGGGGCGGTGCCCTGCCCTTGGATGGACACTGGGGCAGGGTTGTGTGTGCAGCGCCACCTGCAGGAGAGCAGCTGTTGTGTAGTAAAGCCTTGCATCTACGCGTCAGCGCATATGCTTGTTTTTAAAATATATATATATTTAATTTTAAAATATACATATAGTTTTTAATTTTTGAGGCAGAGGTCTTCCATCCTCTGGTTCACTCCCCCGATGGCCGCAATGGCTGGGGCTGGGCCAGGCTGAAGCCAGGAGCCAGGAGCTTCCTCCAGGTGCCCGGTGCTCTCTGACTTCCTGGAGGGGGCAGGGAGGCCACCGAGGCCAGACCCATCCTCCTCTTTGTCCCCGCCCCCCTGCCCCATCCCCGCGTGTGCTCCCCAACAGAACCCGCGCCGTCTGGTCTGGGTGTGCGTGTTTTTCTTCTCCTTAGCAGCCCTTCTCCTGAACCTCACAGCGGCTCTGCCCATTTCACCCTAGACGTCTCTGCGCGTTCCGGCCACGGCTGACACCACAGTGCGCCCGAACCCCCTATCCTCAGCTGGCAGCGCCGCAGGCTGGGCGCAGGCGCTCTCGGGACAGTCTGCTCAGGACGCGGGGCGCCCAGGCCCCAGTGGTGGAGACTGGGCGCCGCACTGTCCCAAGCGAGCTGGGGGCTGGGTGGCGAGGGGCCTCGGGGCATGCATGCCCTGGGCACGGCGCAGGAGTGCCGGCGCTCAGGTCTCGGGGTCCCGCCGAGAAGCCCTGGGCGCCCGAGCTGCTCCAAGCCTGCACCTGGCTCCCAAGGCTCCCTCGGACTCACCCTTTTGGCCTTTTTGCCCTCGACGGGTGCCATCCTCGTGATGTGGGGAGTCGTGTGCGGTGCCCTGCGACTGTCTCGGTGAGCCCTTGCTGTGCCTTGCTGGCCGGCAGCGTCTTTATCCGCGGAGCTCGGGCAGGGCGCCCCGGGCCGCAGACCCGCCCTGCGCCCCGTGGAGGAGGCGGGGTCGCTCTGCAGGCGGGCGGGGTTGGGGGGGGTGCCGGGCGCAGAATAAACAAAAGCAGGGCAGCCGCTGGCTTGGTAGGTCACTCGGGTCTCCAACGCACCCGCGCCCTGGCCCTCCAGCCTTCGACCCCGACCCGGGATCACGCCCAGGCCAGGTCCTTAGGAATGCTGCCCAAGGCCGGCCAAGCACCTGTCAAAGGCCAGGGCCGCCTTTAGGGGAGCTCAGCAGGGGGGTCCGGATCCAGCTGTACCCTGAACCCCGCGAAACGCTCTGACTTCTCAAGGAGCCCTTTGCGGTGTGCCACTAGCGTTCTGGGTGTGGACAAGGGCTGCGTGTGAAACCCCGCGGGCACCGGAGGCGCTGGGAAAGAAATCCGACGGCCACAGCGGTTGTGTGTTACTGTATTTTCCAAATATATTTTTACAACGAAAATACATTCATTTTAAATAATAAAAACACCCTCTTTTTTTTTTTAAAGTATGCCATGACCATAAATAGCTTATAAAACAGCTGAAACGTCTGAAACAGAATTTGGAATCTTTTGCCCAAATAAAAGCACCTGAGAAACCTGGAGAGAGAGAAATTGCCCCCAAATGGTAAATTAAAAAGATATGATGGCTGTATAACTCTACCTGTCAAATAAATAAAAGAGATATGATGGCTAACGGGATGTGAACCTGAGATGCAATGCATGAGGCAGACATAGTCCTTTTGCTTCTGATAAGTGACTCAAGTTTAAATCTGAAAACAAGAGAGAGCAAGGGGAGGGGAGACCTTCGATTCACCTACCCCCATCGCCAGCAGAGACCTGGGGTCAGCTGGAACTAGGCATGAGGTTGCGCCATCCGCCCCAGTGGCTGGATTTCCACCATGAAGGCACAGTTCAGTTATCATGTTGACTGGTTGTGTGTTAACCTGGCGAGGACTGGAGAAATGGGTGTTGACAGCTTGTGGTGGTAACCTGGTGAGTACTGGTGAAATGGGTGTTGACTGGTTGTGTGTTAACCTGGGGAGTGCTGGTGAAATGGGTGTTGACTGGCTGTGTGTTAACCTGGGGAGTGCTGGTGAAATGGGTGTTGACTGGTTGTGTGTCAACCTGGGGAGTACTGGGGAAATAGGCGTTGAGCAGCTATGGTGTTAACCTGGAGAGTACCGGTGAACTGGGTGTGGAGTGGTCGTGGTGTTAACCTGGGGAGTACTGGAGAAATGAGTGTTGAGCAGTTGTAGTGTTGACCCGTGAGTACTGGTGAAATGAGTGTTCAGTAGTCATAGTGTTAGCCTGGTAAGCACTGGTGAAATGGGTGTTGAGTGCTTGTGGTGTTAACCTGTGGAGTACTGGTGAACTGGGTATTGAGTGGTTGTGGTGTTAACCTGGCAGTACTGGAGAAATGGGTGTTGAGTGGTCATGGTGTTAACCTGGGGAGTACTGGTGAAGTGGGTGTGGAGTGGTCGTGGTGTTAACCTGGGCAGTACTGGTGAACTGGGTGTTCAGTAGTCATAGTGTTAACCTGGGGAGTACTAGAGAAATGGGTCTTGAGTGGTCATGGTGTTAGCCTGGGCAGAATTGGTAAACTGGGTGTTCAGTAGTCATAGTGTTAACCTGGGAAGCACTGGTGATGGGTGTTGAGTGATCATGGTGTTAACCTGGGGAGTACTGGTGAAGTGGGTGTGCAGTGGTCGTGGTGCTAACCTGGGGAGTACTGGAGAAATGGGTGTTGAGCAGTTGTGGTGTTGACCCATGAGTACTGGTGAAATGAGTGTTCAGTAGTCATAGTGTTAGCCTGGTAAGCACTGGTGAAATGGGTGTTGAGTGGTCGTGGTGTTAACTTGTGGAGTACTGGTGAAGTGGGTGTTGAGTGGTCGTGGTGTTAACCTGGGGAATACTGGTGAAGTGGGTGTTGAGTGGTTGTGGTGTTAACCTGTGGAGTACTGGTGAAGTGGGTGTGGAGTGGTCGTGGTGCTAACCTGGGGAGTACCAGTGAAATGGGTATGGAGTGGTTGTGGTGTTAACCTGTGGAGTACTGGTGATGGGTGTTGAGTGGTTGTGGTGTTAACCTGGGCAGTACTGGTGAACTGGGTGTTCAGTAGTCATAGTGTTAACCTGGGAAGTACTGGTGATGGGTGTTGAGTGATCATGGTGTTAACCTGGCAGTACTGGAGAAATGGGTGTTCAGTAGTCATAGTGTTAACCTGGGGAGTACTGGTGATGGGTGTTGAGTGGTCGTGGTGTTAGCCTCGGGAGTACTGCGACAGTGATGGGGACTGGGACTAGGGGCCGGTGCCCGGTCTCTGACTGCGAGGAAAAGCTGAATTCAGACACTCAGTTTCCAGCTCCCCCCAAATTCAGCAACACATAGGAGAGATTTTAAACTGGTAGCCTTAGGTTTAAAATCATGTATTACAGACCCAGGCTAACATTTGAAAAGTTCACAGCTGCTGCCAGTCGAGTCCCGTCCCTGGACGTAGCTTGCCCTGGAGCGCTGCGCCCATGTGAGGGCCATGCAGGAGTGCGAGCGTTTGTGCGAGTGCAGGCTCCTGAGTGCTCGGAGGTTGCCCAGGATGGTCGCTGGGCAGCTGCGGAGGCCCAGCCTCCATCTCTGACTTCCTCCTTCCCGCTCTGGGTCCTTTTACAAAGAAGTTATTCACCTGCTGCTTCCGTGGTGGGAAATGACCACCACAGCTCATCATTTGGCACCAGCCAAATGTTTTCTCCTCTCGACTCCAGAAGTAGGTCACCCCCCCCCACCCTCTGTGACCGGACCACAATGTCAGGAGCCCTACAGGTCCTTGTCCTGGTCCCAAAGGACCAAGTCCGCATGAATGCTTTGCAAGCAGCAGATCCTGGGACGCTGCCATGTTCTCTGATCTCTGCACAGCCACGGGAGGAGGGCGTCCTCCCAGAGTCCTTGACCTGGTAAGAGAGACTTGGTGTTGAAAGTAAATCTCAAAGGGGAAGAGGAGGGTTAGTGCTCGGGGGCCACCCCTTGGTTTTATAACCTGGGAGGAGGTTGTTTTTCCTCCAGTTACTGCTTTGCTCTACTTACTCTTATTTATTCATTCAACAAACATTTCATAAGCACCATTAGACAACATTTCAAACAGTGCTGGTGCTGGAGTTGAGAGACCTCCCTCCTTTCATGGGGCCATGGACGTCTAAGGGCTAAATTGTTGTTTGTATCAATGTGTAGATGGGAAAATATAGGGACTTTTCACTTGCTGTTCCATCGAGGTCTCTAAAATGCAGCTGGTTTCTCCTGGATCTGTTGAGACCAAAACTGGGGCAGTTGGCCTGGGACCACTGAGGTGCGTCCATGTCTACTCTGTGTGCACGCTGGCTACAGGGAGATGCAGCTACCTGTATGTTCCCTTTGGCCAACCGAGTGTGTTTGGGAAGCTGTGTGTGGAGCGCGGTCCTTCCCGCCTGGAAGTCGGTGCCACACCCCTCTGGCCGCCTTGCTCTCCTTCACACACTTTCCTCGCTTTGCAGGCGTTGGGCTGTCAACCTTGGTTGTAAATGGATATATTTGGGGATGCCCAGAATGTGTGCCTCTCAAATAGACCAAGACCAGAAGGTTTGACGTCTCTGCCGCCACAGACCTCAGGTGCTTTGTGTTGTCTCCACCTGGGACCACATTGCAGGAACGGTGGGCACACCTGTCCCCGAGGGCTCCTCCTGAGTGCCCAGGGCGGCTCCCCTGTCTTCCTCCCGCCCCCACCACAGCGTCAGGCACATGCATGCACCCCAGCGCACCTGGCACACCGGCCACACCATGCACCCTTTCCCTCGGAAGAGCCTTGTGTCTTCGTAAGTGAAGGCAGGAACAGATTCCTTTTGCAATGAACTCGGCGTGGACGTGCAGCACCAACCGCCTGTGGTCAGTGAGCTCCTCTGCAGCAGCCTGCCTCCGAGGGGCCTCTGGCTGCGTTCCCGTCTCCAGCTCCACTTTTTTTTTTTTTTTTTTGACAGGCAGAGTGGACAGTGAGAGAGAGAGACAGAGAGAAAGGTCTTCCTTTTCCATTGGTTCACCCCACAATGGCCGCTATGGCCGGTGTACCGCGCTGATCCGATGGCAGGAGCCAGGAGCCAGGTGCTTTTCCTGGTCTCCCATGGGGTGCAGGGCCCAAGCACTTGGGCCATCCTCCACTGCACTCCTGGGCCACAGCAGAGAGCTGGCCTGGAAGAGGGGCAACTGGGATAGAATCCGGCGCCCCGACCGGGACTAGAACCCGGTGTGCCGGCGCCGCAAGGCGGAGGATTAGCCTATTGAGCCGTGGCGCCGGCCCTCCAGCTTCACTTGAATTCCTGAGTGCCTGGAGACAGCATGCTGGGAGGTTTGATTTTTGCTGGATGCTCGGGGCTTCCTCCCATCATGGGTACAAATGCGTCCCTCAGGCTTGCGATCAGGGAGCCCTCCCGCCAGTGCAGCTGTGAGTCCTGCAACCCCGTTCCCTCCCAGCATCATAACGGATCCGAGTCCCTCTCCAAACTTCCCCTATCTCTTCAGCCTCTCCCTTTGATGCTTTTACCAGTACTGCCCAGGTTAGCACCACGACCACTCCACACCCACTACACCAGTACTGCCCAGGTTAGCACCATGACCACTCCACACCCAGTTCACCAGTACTGCCCAGGTTAGCACCACGACCACTCCACACCCAGTTCACCAGTACTGCCCAGGTTAGCACCACGACCACTCCACACCCACTACACCAGTACTGCCCAGGTTAGCACCATGACCACTCCACACCCAGTTCACCAGCACTGCCCAGGTTAGCACCACGACCACTCCATACCCACCACACCAGTACTGCCCAGATTAACACCACGACCACTCAACACCCACTTCACCAGTACTGCCCAAGTTAGCACCACGACCACTCAACACCCACTTCACCAGTACTCCACAGGTTAGCACCATGACCACTCAACACCCAATTAATCATTACTCCCAGGCTAACACCATGACCACTCAACACCCATTTCTCTAGTACTCCCCGGGTTAGCACCACTACCACTGAACACCCATTTCTCCAGTACTCTGCAGGTTAGCACCACGACCACTCCACACCCAGTTCACCAGTACTGCCCAGATTAACACTACGACCACTCAACACCCACTTTACCAGTACTGCCCAGGTTAGCACCAAGACCACTCAACACCCACTTCACCAGTACTCCACAGGTTAGCCCCATGACCACGCAACACCCAGTTAACCATTACTCCCAGGCTAACACCATGACCACTCAACACCCACTTCACCAGTACTCCACAGGTTAGCACCTTGACCACGCAACACCCAGTTCACCAGTACTCCCTGGGCTAGCACTATGACCACTCAACACCCATTTCACCAGTACTCCCCAGGTTAACACCATGACCATTCAACACCCATTTCACCAGTACTGCCCAGGTTAACACCATGAAACTCTACACCCAGTTCACCAGTACTGCCCAGGTTAGCACCACAACCACTCAACACCCATTTCCGCAGTACTCCCCAGGTTGACACCAGGACCACTGAATACCCATTTCCCCAGTACTCTCCAGGGTTAACACCATGACCACTCAACACCCATTTCTCTAGTACTCCCCTGGTTGACACCAAGAGCTGTCAACACTCATTTCACCAGTACTCCCCAGGTTAACACTCTACACCCATTTCTCCAGTACTCCCCAGGGTAGCACCAGGACCACTGAACACCCATTTCTCCAGTACCTCCCAGGTTAGCACCACTTCCACTCAACACCCACTTCACCAGTACTCCAGGTTAGCACCATGACCACTCAACACCCAGTTCACCAGTACTCCCCAGGTTAACACACAACCAGTCAAATACCCATTTCTCCAGTACTCCCCAGGTTAGTACCACAACCACTCAACAATCATTTCACCAGTACTCCTCAGGGTAACACCACAACCACTACACCCATTTCTCCAGTACTCCCCAGGTTAACACCATGACCAGTGAATGTCATGTGTCCTTTTGCTGCTGTCTTTTACAAAGACAGCTGTCACGTTACGAGCATGCATTGTGTGGAGTGAGCTGTGCTGAGTGCCTTGTGGGCCCTGTGCGGCCCTCACCATAACCCTGAGGCCTAGGGACTTTGCCATCCTGACTTCTTCTTATGATTTGTTTGTTTATTTGAAAGTCGGAGTGATGATAGTGAGAGACAGAGACAGAGACAGATCGGCCATCTTCTCGTTTAGTTCTGAAATGGCTGCAACAGGCAGGAGCTCGGGCTCCATCTCATCTCCTGTGCGGGTGGCATTGCTGTCTCCTGCTGCCTTCCCAGGCACGTTAGCAGGACGCTCGATGGGAGACAGAGCTCTGATTTTGGATGCCAGCACTGCAGGCAGCAGCTCAGCTCACTGCAGCACCGCGCTGGCCCTGCTTCACTGAGGGCATCGCCGAGGAGCACAGAGGTCAAGTGCACAGTCATGTCCAGACCCAGCCTTAGAGCTGGCAGAGGCCTTCAGCCCAGGCCCGGTGGAGCCAGAGACGTGCTCTGCAGAGCTACCTGGTATTTGCTCCTCAGTGAACTACTTTCCTAAATGACTTCCCAAACTCTTGATGACGTCTTCCAACCCAGGGCTGCTCCCACTCAGCTGGCCCAGCCCAGGGGTGTGGCGTCACCTCCGTTTCATGGGAAGACAGCAAGTCCTACCCGGGCAGCACCCCCGCCGCTGGAATGCGAGAACACAGGGTGGTCCAGTCGTTCCAAAGCTTGGCTGTTGCTCCAGATGTGTGCTAAGAAAGAAAAGCTCCTAGAATAGGAGGGAAGCCTTGGTTGCCCTCACCTCTGTGAGCTGCTGAGAGATGAGCCAGCACAGATAGCTTGCCGCTTTGATCGGGAAAGACGGGGGTGGCTGGTGCACGGGGTCTCTGTGGCCCCACTGTATGTAGCTCCTGGTCTGGGAATCACAGCACAGGGCCGTGTGGCTCTGCCCAGCCCTCGCAGGGACAGTCTGCAGCGGGTGGTGGATGTGTGGTGTGTGGGAGAGCTGGGGGCATGGAGGAAGCGCTCCCAGCATGTAGGGAGTCCAGCCACAGGTGCCGATGTAGCTTCTGGTCTGGGAGACACCAACCGGCACCACGCAGAGGAGCATGCATTTCTAGGTTGGAATCCACGGCTCCTGTCCCACGTTGCCTCACAGCAGTGCTGTTTGCCTGTTTCCGCGTCCTGCTTGCTTGCACATCACCGTCCTCTGAAGAGGGTTGGGAGAGGGCTTCGGGCGTGGCGCCGGCGAGAGACATCCTCATTCTCCACAGCCTTTCTTCCCAGTGGGCTATGTGTGGCTTTATTTCATTCCCAGGCATCGTTTCCGGGACACAGCCCTTTGATCACCTAGGAAATTATTTTTTGAAAGACTTATATATTATTTGAAAGGCAGAGTTGTCGAAGAGAGAGAGAGAGAGATCTTCCATCTGCTGGTTCACTTCCCTGCAACAGGCTGCAAGGGCCAGGGCTGGGCCAGGCTAACGCAGGAGCCAGGAGCTCCACTTGGTTCTCACGCGTGAACTCCAGAGTGGGCGCCGGCACCCAAGCAGTGGCTTCACCCGCTGCACCACAAGGCTCACCACACTGCTGCTCTACCTTGCAGGGAGCACATGTGAGCACGCGTGAGCACCAGTGCCCACCAGGCGGCACGTTTACAGCTGGTCTACTTTTCTGGGTGTATCTTAGACTTTAGGAAGAAATGGAAAACTAAAGGGAAACCAAGCTAAAGCAGCTCTTTGACCTGCGGTGAATTCTGGGAAAGACCCCATGAGAGAAATGAGCTAAAACAAAGCAGTCTAAATTCTGAATCCACTCATTTCACTGGTGATCTAGGCATGTGATCTAGCAGTGATCTAGGCATGGTGCTAACGCCAGTAGACTCCTTATTGTAAAGTAATCCATTTTGAAAAATAAGTTCAGCCGCTCTTTCTCTCTCCATGTATGCAGATATTGTGTATTCCATTTATAGATACATGTGCATTTCCTTATATAGATGCTTGTATATTCTGTACCTATGGAATTCAAGAGGTTATTGATTGTGACATCAGCTGTATCGTCGTAAGACAGAACATAAGACAGAAAAGTCAAAGCTGCACTTCAGGACTGCAGTTTTATTTTTATTTATTTATTTTTCGACAGGTAGAGTTACAGAGAGAGAGAGAGAGAAAGATCGTCCTTCCGTTGGTTCACTCCCTAAATAGCTGCTCCGGCCGGTGCTGCACTGATATGAAGCCAGGAGCCAGGTGCCTCTTACTGGTCTCCCATGTGGGTGCAGGGGCCCAAGCGCTTGGGCCATCTTCCACTGCCTTCCCGGGCCACAGCAGAGAGCTAGACTGGAAGAGGAGCAACCGGGACTAGAACCTGGCACCCATGTGGGATGCGGTTGCTGCAGGCGGAGGATTAACCAAGTGATCTAAGGAGCCGGTCCCTGCAGTTTTAGTTTTAAGTGGCTGTTACAGGTGCCTGTGGCACCAGGCAGAGAAGATCCATTCATTAAAAGTTAATTAGTTTAATGACAGGTGAGACATTCACATGGTTCCAAATTCAAAAGTTAAGAAGTGGCACCCCCAGGCCTGGTTCAGTGCCCACTCTGGGCTGTTTTGTGCAGGGAGCAGGGAACAGCATCCCCGTTAGCACCTGCGATGCCTGTGCACACCAGCCCCGCCCTGCCTGTGCTCCCTCCCAGTCCTCTTCCCAGTCAGCTCCTCGCAAGACACAGACAGCTGCGTTCCCCAGGCCTGGTCCGGCTCTGCTGCATCACACACACAGCTTCATTCACCCCAGTCCCTACTGACTGGCAGGGACACCACGCCTACGCCTTGCCGCTTCCGGGCTGGCTGGGAGGGTCACCCGCCACTTGCTCTGCACCCCCAGCTGAACGGCTCTCTTGGCCCCGCCAGGCGTTCACTGGCTTTCTCTGCTTGATCATCTTAGTCTGGAACTGAGAGCCATCAAAAACCAGCTTTTGAGTCCAGAGGTCCTTCAGGTAGAAGATGTGGATGGATCCATCGGGTCCCTCCCTCCTCCAGCTACTCGTGGACCCCTGCCATGCGCCCCGTGCTGCCCTTTGCAGTGTGAAGAGGGGCAGGGTTTCTGCCCTGTTTATGTTCTGTGCATGTAGGAGAAGAGACGGATCAGCAATGTGTACTGGAGAAAAGTAAAGGGGGGTGAGGGTGTTGTGGTCCGCGTCTCTGTGGGTCTCATCCCCTCTGGTGCTGTGGTTTGCGGGTGCCACGTGTTGGGAACCCACCCCACAGTGGGCAGGGCAGGGGGTGTTTCGTGGCGAGGATCTGCCTCGTGAGCAGATCAGCAGCACTGCACAGGGCTCGGCAGAGGGCGCGTGGGCCCGGCCTGCCCCTCTGCCTCCTGCCCTGTGGGGCACGGGGACCCCGTCTGGAGCACGCAGCAGCAAGGCGCAACCCTGGGAGCAGCGGGCAGCCAGACCCGGACCTGGCTGACGCCCCGGCGTCTGGCTTCACGGGCTCCAGAACTTTGAGAGCAGATTTCTGTTCTTCCAAGATGGCCCGGCCTCGGGTGTTTCACGAGAGCAGCTCAGAACGGACTAAGACAGGCGGCCCTGACATCAGAATGTGCCGGTCTGTCCGCCCGCTGCTGCCCCAACGAGGCTTCCTCGCAGTGGAAAAGGCCCAGCTTCCACAAGTGGGCTCAGGCGTTTCCACTGTCTCAGCCAGAACCTATGATTGACCCACTCTGCTGTTGCCGACAGTGGTTTGGAACAGTGTGTCCGACACGCGTGTTCTACGTGATCGGTTCAGACGGTTGTGTTGGTTTTGCTTTATTCAGACTTTAAAGGAGTTCCCATCTTCAAAATGGCAATGGTGCATTTAAAATGTGCGCCTGTTCTCACTGGTCCTAAGCCTGAGTCCGACTCTCTCCACCTGTCCCCACTGCTCATGAGCCTGAGTCCAGTGCGCCCCACCTCTCCCCATTGCTTGTGGAGTTTAGTGTGCCCCTCCATCCCAAAAACTCCCCTGCCTGCTCCAGTCTGGGCCTTCCTGCGGTTGCCCTGAGCCGAGGGTGTGCACAGCCTGCGGGTCTGGCACCTGCTGCCTGCTCCAGCCTCTTGGAGCCAGCATGTCAGATGCTGCTGTTGCCTAAGCCGCGCCTGTGCTCTCCACAGTGGCGTGTCGAGATGGAGAGGGCGGCCAGGACAGTGCTTGCTCAGCACTGCACACCTCGGCTCAGCGGGGCTGCGTGTTCACTCGCTCTGCCGTTCCTTTCCACACGTCGCCTTCTTTGGATCTGTGACCTTCCAGGGCTGAAAATCCAACAACTAATGAGATACTTTCCCAGTGCTTCTAAGTAGGGGCCAGGCAAGTAAGCAGGAATGACCAAGGGATGGATAGAGCCACACTGAACACATGCATGCTGAATCCAGAGCCCTGCGGGCAGGTGTAGGAGGGGTGCAGCGACCGCTGTGGGCCGAGCCCTAAACACGTGTGACTGGGTGAGTTGGATATAGAGTACGTGAGCGAGTGAAGACAGGAAAGACTGGGTGTGCTTGGCCATGAGAGCAAAGAACTTTAGGGGCAGCAGTCACCACCCAAGGCAGGAGGCGTCTGCAGTCTCTAGCGAGGGGCCCTGCTCATCTGGATCCATGTCACTAAAAATACAGCCTCCCCCCCCCCCCCCCCGTCTCCTCACTCCCCTCCTTTCCATGCCAACCAATCGGCGGAGGTTGTAAGAAATCTGCCGGAGCTGCAGCCACGCCCCAGTCAGCGGGCCCTGTCTCTCCTCTCAAGCCCCTTTCATGGAGCCACCTGATGTCAGGCCCCGTGGCGTGGCTCCACACCCCTCTTCATTGTTCATTAAACACGGCCGGTGCTCGACTTCTAGGCAGCTGACTGTACAGCCAAGACGGGTTGCCCAAGCCTGCTTACGGCTCTGTGTGTGCTGTCCCATGGAAGCGGCACCTGTTTCTCCAGTTGACCTCTGCTCTCACTTTCCACACACCTCTCGGGCCCTTCCAGGGACTTCCACACAGGTTGTGGCTGGTCTGTGCTGCTCCCTCTGCCCCGCAGGGTTTACGGGTAGCCATCTGCCACTGTGAGGGCCCTGCAGTCCGACAGGCACCTGCTGTGCCTCTGGGAAGAGCAAGGTTGCACTTATCCCCTCAGCCAGATCAGAACCTGTGCAAATCTCATGTTCAAAGCAACTCACTTTAATATACTAGAATGTTTAAAAATGAACAGCGATTCACATTTAGGAAAATTATACTTTTTCTCCAAAGATAATGAACCTGCTCCGTTATAGCTAAAGTTAGTGCTGACTCCTTTTTTTTTGTTTGTTTTAAAGATTATTTGAGGCTGGTGCTGTGGCATAGTGGTGCTAGACTCCCATACAGGCGCCAGTTTGGATGGAAGACCCCTCTCCCCCGCCTCTGCCTCTCTGTAACTCTGTCTTTCAAATAAATAAATCTTTAGAAAAAAAAGAAGTGAACTTGCTTGTCCAAGGATGTGTGAATTCTAGATTTTGATAGGAAGGGTCCACTGGTTTTCCAAGTAGCTTGTCCAGGTCTTCACCTCCACAGAGAACATAGGCGTGAGAGTGCCTGCCCCTCACAACGTCAGTGATTGCCAGTGCTGGTCTGTGTCAGTGACAGGTGCAAATATCTCATTGGTTTGCTGTACATTTACCTAAGTTTGAATGTGCTGTTTGTCTTCCATATTTAGTAGATGAAGGAAATCTATTTCCCAGTTTGTAAGTTAAGGACATTCTCTCAAGTATATCAAGGTGCGCAAACCGTTGTGGTAGGGCGGTAGCACTCGGACTGCTTTCATCTGTGGAGGGTGTATCCCCTGCTACTTTGTCCTGGGAAGACACGAAGCAAGGGTATTCCCTCCCTCCAGTAGGGGCGCTTTGTGGGAAGAGGCCTCTGTTTCCCATGGCTGTGGGCACAATGTCCCTGTGACAACAGAGCGAGAGGCATATGCGCAAACCGGTGGGCAGGGGGGAGGCAGTGTGGAGTGCAGATGCATTCCAGTGGGCAGGGGGAGGCAGCGTGGAGTGCAGATGCATTCCAGTGGGCAGGGGGAGGCAGTGTGGAGTGCAGACGCATTCTGTGGGCAGAGGGGAGGCAGTGTGGAGTGCAGACGCATTCTGTGGGCAGAGGGGAGGCAGTGTGGAGTGCAGACACATTCTGTGGGCAGGGGGAGGCAGTGTGGAGTGCAGACACATTCTGTGGGCAGGGGGAGGCAGTGTGGAGTGCAGATGCATTCCAGTGGGCAGAGGGGAGGCAGCGTGGAGTGCAGATGCATTCCAGTGGGCAGGGGGAGGCAGCGTGGAGTGCAGACACATTCTGTGGGCAGGGGGAGGCAGTGTGGAGTGCAGACGCATTCTGTGGGCAGGGGGAGGCAGTGTGGAGTGCAGATGCATTCCGGTGGGCAGGGGGGAGGCAGCGTGGAGTGCAGATGCATTCCAGTGGGCAGGGGGGAGGCAGTGTGGAGTGCAGACGCATTCCAGTGGGCAGGGGGGAGGCAGTGTGGAGTGCAGATGCATTCCAGTGGGCAGGGGGAGGCAGCGTGGAGTGCAGATGCATTCCAGTGGGCAGGGGGAGGCAGTGTGGAGTGCAGACGCATTCTGTGGGCAGAGGGGAGGCAGTGTGGAGTGCAGACGCATTCCAGTGGGCAGGGGGGAGGCAGCGTGGAGTGCAGACGCATTCTGTGGGCAGGGGGAGGCAGTGTGGAGTGCAGACGCATTCCGGTGGGCAGGGGGAGGCAGTGTGGAGTGCAGACACATTCCGGTGGGCAGGGGGGAGGCAGCGTGGAGTGCAGGTGAGCACGGGAGCTGAGGACTCATCCCCACGGGACACGGCTGGGCCCTGCGGGTGCACGTTTTGGGGAGCGTGTGAACGTTCCGAAGCTGCTGCTGCTCTGGGTCAGCACCTGCAGAGCCGTCACCCAGCCCCCCTGTGAGCGCCACCAGCTGCCCTGGGGCTCCTGGGGCGGGTGATTCAAGGAGTTACCTCCTGCACCTGAAACAGTGACGGCCAGGCAGGGTGAGCGTGACAGCCCTGGTGTTGACTGGGGAGACCCCGCTGGTGGAGCCCCCTCTCCCAACACCGGGGAGCCCGAGACAGCCGGGTGCTGAGTTCTGAACATCAGTCACTCAGGTGCAGGGCGTGGCAGGCTGCTCTGACACAGCTCAAGACCCCTGTACTGGAAGTCCCACTCCTGGCCGTGACCCACATTTTCCCATTTGACTTGACCTTTGTTTGGAGTATTTGGTGTTGTTTGTATTGGTGGTGTTTATTTGGGAGAATTTATTCACTGGTTTCTTTTATAGATTTATGACCCAATCTTTGACCAACCTGGAACTTACTCTAAGAGATGCACCCTGTTACTCCCACATGGTTGACCAGTTGTCCCTGATGATTAACCACTGGATTTCTGCTCACTGCTCTGAGGTTCCCCTCTGTTACATATTAACTGTATTCGGTTGCACCAGCTTTTATACAAGTAAGCAGTGGTTTAGTTACTCTGTTACACACACTCATCTGCTGAGCCCATGCCTTCCTCGCTCTCCTTTTTCCTGGCTTTCCGGGAACCCCAGCGCCTGCATGTCCACGCCCCCTCAGTGCCAATGGTGCTTTTCATCTGGATTCCGTCACCCTGTCAATCACGTTAGAGCAACTTGACGCCCGGCTGTTGTCTTCCTGCACAGGGTTATTCAGTCTTGCTCAGCGGCACCCGCAGTCTCTACAGTGGCTCTTGTGTGGTTCTCACTAATGCTTTCCCTAGATATGTAATCATTTTGGTAAAAATGTAAAATAGACCGCTTTTTTTCAGTATGCTTTCAAATCAGTTGTCAGTGTGTATGGAAAAGCAGTGACTTTTGTATAAAACATTTTCAGCTAGACACAATACTGAATTCTCCCCTTGTGGTATTTCGAGCTCTGAAACCATCACATCTGCACAGAATAAGCAGTTTGGTTTTGCTTTTCTAACACTTAGCATCACATAAATACCCCATGTATATCATTTCTGGAGCACGGTGAATAAGGACAGGAACTGGGCAGACTCTCTGGACTTCACGTAGGGCACACTTTTCAAGTTGTGGTAGGAGCTGTGTTGCTCGAAATACTGTCCCTCAGTGCACCTTCATGATTGCTTAAAGTGTGGCCCAACCATGACCTGCGCACATTCAGGACAGGAACTCGCTTTTGAAATTTTACCTGATGGGTCTAGGGTCTCTCTGCTGCAAGTCCTATCAACTCTGGTCCCGTCAACATCAACTCCAGGGCATTGCACTTGCTACTTCTGGAGTGAACCTGTGTGTTTAACAAAGTAGACGACTTTTGTCCCATCGATAGTGCTCGGGTCTGAGTCCTCAGAGCCGAGCTGCACGCACACTGGGGCCGTGAACGCACTCCCCGAGCAAAGCTTTCAGTGGCTGGCCCGGACTCCGCCCTGCAGCCCTGGCCACCGTGGCACCGGGTCTCACCTTCCCTGTGACTCTTGGCCGGCAAGTCGTTTTCCCACTCATTTTCCCTGTGATTGTCCTTACTCATGTCTCTCAGGCCGTGCCACTCCTGGGACTAGCACCTTCCAACACACACTTATTTTGTATGTACCGCAGCTGTCCATCTGGGAGTCTGATGAACACCTTTACTTTTTCTCTAAGTCTAAACGAACTGTTGATATGGACCTCAGCTGATTTCCCCTTTCTTATGGGGCAATGGAACTAGATTTAACAACACTGCAACACCACCTACGTACACCATTCATTATTATTATTAGATTTATTTATTTATTTATTTGGAAGGCAGAGTTATAGAGAGAAGGAGAGATCCTCCATGCACTGGTTCACTTCCCAGGGGGCCACAATGACTGGGGCTGGGCCAGGTGGAAGCAAGGAACCAGGAGCTTCATCTGGGTATCTCATAAGGGGCAAGCACTTGGGTCATATTCTGCTGCTTTTCCCCAGGCCATTAGTAGGGAGCTGGAACAGAAGTGGAGTGTCCAGGACTTGAACCAGCCCTTGCATTGGATGCCAGCATCACCAGTGGCAGCTCTACCAGCTATGCCACAACACCATCCCCTCCAGGCTTCCAGACTGTGCAGTGTGAGACTACAGGGAGGGCTCAGCTGGTGCAGGTGCAGGCCCAGGGTAGGGACTCAGGGGACAGCAGCTCTCCCGCTCCTCTCCCAGCACTGTGCACCAACCCCTTCACTTATGCTTGACCCACTCGGCAGGCAGGTACTGCGTGAGCAGGGGCACTCCTGGAGGGAGCTGCTCAGGACCAGGCACAAGTCATAAGCAGAGGCTTTGCCAACAAGGTGTGCCCGGGTAAGCGCCCCGGTGAGGACAAGGGGATTGGAAACCAACAGGGAGCGAGGGTCTGCCACGCTCCGGGCCCTGCTCCCCAGGTTCTTGCTATCACAGCTGGTGGTCAGGGTGCCGGGGTAAAGATGGCTCCATGGTTACCCTCATTCCACAAATAGGGAAATTCAGATTGTCTCTTAGCACACATGCGGTGTGTGGCAAAGCACACGGTGAAACACTGTGCCTTTCGGGTTAGAGAGAATGAGGCAGCACAAGCCTAGGAAAGCCCTAACGGCGATCTGTGAGCGTCTGAAGAGGCAGCATGTGGGAGAAGCCGTGCGTTTGTTCCAGGGCCATTCAGGGTCTATTATCTGGCCCAACAGGGAGAGGTTGTGGGCGGACACATGGAATAAGCTTCCCAGAGTGAGAGCAGTCCTAGCAAGGAAAAATGATCGTGAGGTGTGACTTCCCCCAATAGCTGCAAACAGAGGCTGGTGGCCCTGCTGCAGGTGGCGCGGGCTACAGGCGGGGGTGCTCCACCCCCCATCAGCGCCTGATGTGACCGACCCCCGGGACTCCCACCGGAGCGGGCAGTGCACAGTGGGAGCACGGCTGGGATTCCAGTGCCCTGGGTTACAGCAACGGCTTCCTGAGACGGAGAGGTGATGCTGAACCCCTGTAGCTCGGCCACGGATACACCTGCACTCGGAGAGTGGCTGGGACGTGGGTTCCAGGGCCAGACCACGTGCGTTCTAATCCACACCACTAAACGTGCAATGGCCTCTGAAAAGTCACTTGGCCTCACTACACAGCTGTTTCTTTGCCTGTGAACCACCGTGTTGGAGACACCGTCTCTGGGCTGGTGCTGTGGTGTCGGGGTTGGAGCTGCCTGTGATGCCAGCATCCCACATGGGTGCCAGTTCCTGTCCCAGCTACTCCACTTCTGATCCAGCTCCTTGCTAATGGCCTGGGAGAAGCCGTGGAAGCTGCCTCAAATGCTGGCGTCCCTGCACCCATGTAGGAGACCTGGAAGAAGCTTCTGGCTTTGGCCCAGCCCAGCCCTGGTCATTGCAATCTTACCTATTATCTGTATTACATATAAGGTGGCTTAATCATGAGAGAAGTACAAGGGCCTAGTGAGTAATATTAATACAAAGAATGCCATGGAATTTAAAACAGTTTGAAGCAGTGTAACAAGTGCACTATTTGTATCTTTATTATTTGCCGCTCATTCTTACATTGTTGTGGATAACAGAGACAGGGACAGAGGAGGACAGAAGTGAAAGCCAAGAAAGGATTCGGGCAGGGCAGGTGGGATCTGGCTTTAAGATCTTCTTTCTCCTTTTGCTGTTGTAAATAATCAATGCCTCTCATCTGTGAGTGAACATCTGTGATTAGGCTGACGGGGTGCTAAGGAAGGAAAGGTACAAGCGTCCGAGGCGGCCCTGTTCCTGCAGAGCTCCTGGCGTGGCCATCTGTGGTCACGAGATGCAGTTCTAGGATGCTGGGACCTAATACCCATGAGTGCAGGCCTCCTTCGGGAAGGATCGCTTTGGAGGGTGGTCCCACATGTCGGTTCTGCCCAAGCCTCTTGCCCGAGCCAGGGGCGCGGGTGCCCCGACAGAGCAGGTGTGGCAGGGTCGTGCACTGATTCCTGGTCTCAGTTCGTTTCTAAGTGATTTCGGATGACAACATCAGATTCACCCTCCAACACAAGCGTGGCTGTGTGCGTGGTGATCTCAAACAGTGCAGGGCTGCATTCAGGGACCATGGGCTGGCACAGGGTGGGACAGGGTCCCTGTGGCAGCCACACAGGGCGCAGGCGCTGGCTGGGGGGTGGGGCTGCATTTAGAGAGGAGCGGGGCAGCAGGGCCGAGGGTGGCTTCTTCCTGCTCTGCTGTCGCTGTCCCCTCCTTAGGCATCCGGCTTGGACAGAGAAGGACAGAAGGGCCTGCCCGAGGCTGGCTGCAGGTTCTCCCAGTACTCCCGCCTGGCCCTGTGTTTTTGGCACAAACAGGTAGTGAGTTAGATTCCCCTTGCCTATTTTTAAAGTCCATTTTGTCATATATGAGGTACCTCAAACAACTGGTACAGAATGGAATTAAAAGGTAAGTTGATTTTAGTGCAAAAAAAAAAAAAAGTGAAATCCATGCACAGGAGAGCTATTGAAAGCAGATCATGGAAAGTACATATAAAGAAAAAACCATGCAGAGATTTCCAAGATCTTTGCATCAAAATGCACCCTCTCCCTCCCTCTCTTCCTGCTCTCTTGGTAGGGAAAGCAGGGAGAGAGGGAGTGAGGGAGGGAATGAGCACTCCCAGCCACTGGTTCCTTCCCAGATGCCTGCAGCCCGGGGGCTGAGGAAGCCAGGAGCTCCACACTCAATCAGTCTCCCTGGTGGCCAGCAGAGAGCCAAGTGCTTGAGCCGGCAACACTGCCTCTCAGGGTCCACGTTAGCAGGAAGCTGGAGCCAGCTGTCAAACCCAGGCACCCAGTGTGGACATGGCATCCTAACTGCTAGGCTGGGTGCTTAGCCCAGCTTATCGTCCCACTTGCATTTCCATGAACAGTTTGAAGTACTCTCATGTGTACACATGAACGTAAAGGCTACAAGTACACTTGAAGACTTGATCGATGATCAGGCCAAAGTAGAACTTTGGTATCAAGATAGAGAAAAACCACATGCACAGCCATCGGTGCAAAGGGTCTTTCCCACGTCTCTGTCCTCGCAGCAATCACGAGGTGTCATGCCACCTCTCGGGAACAAGGCAGTATGCTCCGCTTTTACACGTCTTTATGAATGACTTCGTTCTGAAATGTCCGGCAGAAACTTCGGGGCTCAATATTTTAATGGAATGAGAAGTACAGGAAGGCAGTTTTTAATGCAGCAAGACCAAGTGCAGTTCGTCAAAAAGCAACAAAGAACTGAGCATAAATTCCTTTGTCAGCGTTTGGTTCTCATGTTTCGACAGAGTAGGAGCACCCTGGTGACAGACCTGTGTGGTAAATGCTCGTCAGAGTTTTCCCCACTTTACTTACAAAACGGTGAACAAATCAATATCTGGAAATGGTGAAATACTAGAAACCTGAGGCTGACACAGGCTTCTGTGTGATCATGAATCCCCACGAGTGTCAGCAGTGCTGAGAATTTGGGGCAAAAGGAATGTCTTGCTTTAGTGGACAGAATAATGTCTTAACTTCAATGGCTCATGAAGAATGGCCCCAGAGGATGACAATTAAAATAAGCCATTTCTCATTTAGTTAAGCTGTTTTAATCACCACCAAAGTTTGTTTTCCTCACTAATGATATGTAGATTTAGTATTTTCTAAGCACATTACCCATAAAATACATCTTCTCTAATGATAAGTACCCAAATCTCCCAGAAGAGAGGTTTGGTTAAATGATATCTTCCCTGCTTCTACAATCTAAATAATTCTACAACAGGGAAGTTGTTCCAATTTGAAAAGGAAGTCTGCTTCACATCCCACTGAAATGAATAAAAATGGACTGAGCATTCAACAACCCTGGTCACAGGGAGAGAGAGTAGCGGGTCAAACTGCTTCCTAGAGTATGGGAGGGGATGGTACTGAACTGATGGTGTCTGGCAATCATCTGTCCATCTATCATTATCTATCAATCTGTGTTGCTATCATTTGTATTATCATCTATGTATCTATCAATCTACCATCTATGTTTCTATCGTATTTATCATCTACCTCTCTATTATTTGTGTCTCTCATCTGTCATCTACCTGTGTTACATATCATCTATGTATCTACAGATCTATCAATTATGTATCTATCACCTATGTATCTATCATCTACCTTTGTGTCTATCATCTATGTATCTATCAATCTACCATCTATGTTTCTACCATCTATTTATCATCCACCTATCATTTGTGTCTCTCATCTGTCATCTGCCTGTGTCACCTATCATCTGTGTATCTACAAATCTATCAGTTATGTATCTATCACCTATGTATCATCTATATTTCTATCATCTGTGTATCAATCAGTCTATAAATTATGGATCATCTGTCTCTGTATCTCTCTATCATCTATGTATGTGTCTATCAATGATCCATCCATCCATCCATCCATCCATCCATGGGGTGGGCTATCAGACACACAGAACCATAACTCAGAGAGCCACAAGAAAAATGTCTTCAATAATGAAATTATTGACTTCAGTATATGTGCTGCCAAAGTGAGCACAATGATTGAGTAACAGATAGCAACTTTTCTTTCAACAATGAAAAAGGAATATTACTTGACATTGCTGGAAACCAGAGGTACAAAGAAAGCAGGTCCAAGTAGGAAGCAAGTTGAAGACATGAATTTGGACAGCGGATTAAACCCGAGAGGATCTATTTGACCTTGATGCTTTGGTATTGCGGACCGGGGCTCCAGCTGTGTGAAACTCGATTCTTTCTCTTTCCCATGGTCCCAGGCACACTGCCTTGTTCTGCAGTGAATGTTCAGAAAGCCCTGCGCACAACAGGGTATCCCATGGGAAGTTTTATGCAGAAGCCATGATATGAATGTCAGCGCTGTGGACGCTTCCATGCCTGGTGGCTCACTGAAGCCCACCCTGGGAAATCTGCTTTGGTGCTGAGCAGGGGTGTGCAGCAGGATCAGGCCACATTCTGGGGTTTTTGTGAACAACAGGAGGAGCTGCTCAGAGCCCAAAGAGAGTAGCAAAGCCGGCCTGCAGGTGTCCAGGATCGGGGCCAGAGACTCACCGGGAAGAGTGAAAGTGGTACCTCCAGGGTACACCTGCTATGCAGGGCAAGCAGTAGCCAGAGAAAACCCCCTGGGGCTGGAGAGCCAGAGCGGAGCCCGGCACTCGGGGACCTGCGGGCGCAGGGAGGCCGCCTCCCTCTTCCATGCCCTTGCTGACTCGGGCAGTGAGGCGGTCAGAGGCCTGGCTAGCAAGCCCCAAGAAGGAGTGAAGGGTCACACCGGCTCTCTGGGGGCCCCGCTGGACAGCGGGAGAAGCATGCTCAGAACCTGCTCTGAGTTGTGACTTTTCCATAGATCTCACCCTGTTAGCCCCAGAATGGAGACTGCGAAGGCAAGTGACTGGGGGAGACCTGCACTGCCCACAGGACCAGGGAGGCGGGGCTGGGGTCCCCACCGAGCAGCTCCACAGGGACAGCGGACACCCTGGGGCTCTGCTGACTACCTACGGACACAGCTTGGGAGAGGTAGCTACAGCTGCAGAGGAGAACAAGCCGGTTCTGAGACGTGGTGCTGGGACAGGGAGAAGTGGACAAGTCCACAAGAGAAGGGACGTGCGGAGAAATGGAGAGAAGCAGAGGACATCACTTCTTACTCTACACGATGAAGTCCAAGTCCAGTCCTGCCTCACAGATTAGGAAAGAGCTAGACCTTGAAAACACGGGTGACAGAAGACACGGAAACACCCTGAATCTGAACTGGGAAAAGCAGATTTGAGGGGAGCGGGCGCAGGTGGCGTGATCTGGGTTTCTCAGTGTTCATGAAGGGTCATCAGTGATCTCCACTGACAGCAGGTGGACCTCAAGGCACAAGTGACACACACGGACCTCTGTGCCACCGTCTGAAAGCTTGCCTGCCCCGAAGTCCCACGCCGAGCCTAATCCCCTCTGTGATGGCGGGGCCTGTGGGGCAGCGGAGGGAGTGTGCTGAGGCCACACAGGTGGATCCTCATGAAGAGATCAGTGCCCTCTTTTAAAACAAACTCAGTCACTCATTCATTCATTTGAAAGGCACAGAGAGGGAGCGACAGAGACACAGACAGCGAGATCTTCCATCCAAGACTCAGCCCCCAAATGGCTGCAACAGGAAGGGCTGGGCCAGACTAAAGCCAGGGGCTCGGAACTCCATCCGGGTCTTCCCTGTGGGTGGGAGGGGCCCAAGCTCTTGAGCCGTCACCAGCTGCCTTCCAGATGCATTAGCAGGGAGCTGCATCAGAAACAGTAGCTGGGACTTGAACTGGCGCTCTGATATGAGACTTGGGAGTCACAAGCAACAGTATAGTCCCTTGTGGCACCATGCAGGCCCCTTGTACCCTTTTAAAAGGGACTCGGAAGGGCCAGCGCTGTGGTGCAGCAGGTTAAACTGCTGCCTACCGAGCTGGCATCCTACATGGGCAACAGTTCTCCACTTCCAATCCAGCTCTCTGCTATGGCCTGGGAAAGCAGCAGAAGATGGCCCAAGTGCTTGGACCCCTGCACCCACATGGGAGACCTGGAAGAAGCTCCTGGCTCCCAGCTTTGGCCTGGCTCAGCCCTGGCTGTCGTGGCCACTTGGGGGAGTGAACCAGTGGATGGATGACCTCTCTTTCTGCCTCTCCCTCTGTGTAACTCTGCCTTTTGGATTTGTTAAAGAAGGAAGGGGGCCCGATTGCTGGCCTGTTCCACCACTGGGGACCGAGCAAGAACGCGCCTCCTGTGAGCGTCCAGGAGTCCATGCGCCGTGGAGCTGCACTGCTGTCCCGTGTGGGGGTGGGGTGGTGTTGTATGGGGGAGGTCAAGCTTCTCTTCCATTTGGATACCTCTGTGCTTTCTGAACTGTCATTACTATGCACATGCGCAATAGGTATAAAGAGATTTAAGGAAAATATAAAAATGAATTTTCAGATTGCTGTTGGGCTCTGATCCAAGTTTAGATGCGCTTGTCCAGCTCCGAACCCGCCCCTCCCACCAACCCTGCCCCGCCCCCGCCCACCCCACCCCCCGCAGCCCTCTCCCCGGGTACATGCGTGCTCACCCCGCTCCGCTCTGATCCAGGGTTTGGTGTGCAAGTCCAGCTCAGAACCCACCACTCCCACCAAACCCCGCCCCGCCCAGGCCACGCCCCCGCAGCCCTCTCCCCAGCGCACCCGCGCTCCGCTCTGATCCAGGGTTTGGTGTGCACGTCCCCTCAGAACCCGCCCCTCCCACCAAGCCCCGCCCCGCCCAAGCCTCGACCCCGCCCACGCTCCCCCCTCCCGACCCGCAGCCCTCTCCCCAGGCGCACGCGCGCTCACCGCGCTCGGATCCAGGGTTTGGTGTGCATGTCCAGGCCGCTGCCCCAGCTGCCGTGCTTTTCCGACGCCGCGGGCAGGAAGCCCCTCTCGGGCGCCAGCTCCTCGGCGATGGCCCTGATGTGGTAGGGCTCGAAGCCGCAGCAGCCGCCGATGTAGCGGACGCCCAGGTTGTAGGCCTCGCGCGCGTACTTGTGGATGTCCCACCTGGTGGCCACCCTGGGCTCCAGGCCTGCAAGGCACAGCGAGGGCACTTCGGGCACGGTCCGGAGGTGCTCTGCTGGGCTCCCCCGCTACCCGCCGATGACGAATTACAGAGTTTTCAGAGCTGGCTCTGGTGGCCACACGAGGCTCCTGCCTCGGGCAGTTTCCCATGAAGACCCTGCACCATGGCCTGTGATGACCACGGAACTCCATCACGGGAAACCGGAGGCCCTGTGCACACCGCAGCTTACCGAAGGGGTACTCGGGCAGGTCCACAAAGCCTCCCTTGCCGCAGTCTGGCGTGTGGAACCCCAGGGCCTGCACCATGAGGTGGGCCCGCAGGCCCGCGGCACGGAGCCCTTCCTTCATGAGTTTCACGGTCTCCAGGCTGGTCCAGGGCCCGAAGCGGCAGTTCACCCCCACGATGTCGGCCCCTGCGAGCAAGCAAAGACCTCTGACCTTCCGTGGCTTAGTCATTTGTTTGCTGTTTTTTTCTTAAGATTTATTTAGTTATTTGAAAGGCAGATCTTCCATCTGCTGGTTCACTCCCCCAAATAGCCATAGCAGGCTGGTCTGGGCCAGGTCGAAGCCAGGAGCCTGGAACTGCATCTGAGTCTCCCATGTGGGTGCATGGGCCCAAGCACTTGGGCCATCCTCTGCTGCTTTCCCAGGCACATTAGCAGGGAGCTGGATCGGAAGTGGAGCAGCCGGGACTCAAACCAGTGGCCATATGGGATGCTGGCATTGCAGGTTATGGCTTAACCCACTGAGCCCCAGCCCCAGCCCTTGGTGCTGCTGCTATTTATTTATTTATTTATTGACAGGCAGAGTGGACAGTGAGAGAGACAGAGAGAAAGGTCTTCCTTTGCCGTTGGTTCACTCTCCAATGGCCGCCGTGGCTGGCATGCTGCGGCCAGCGCACCGCGCTGACCCGAAGCCAGGAGCCAGGTGCTTCTCCTGGTCTCCCATGCGGGTGCAGGGCCCAAGGACTTGGACCATCCTCCACTGCACTCCCTGGCCGCAGCAGAGAGCTGGCCTGGAAGAGGGGCAACCGGGACAGAATCTGGCACCCCGACCGGGACTAGAACCCGGTGTGTCAGCGCCACAGGCAGAGGATTAGCCTATTGAGCGCGGTGCTAGCTGCTGCTGCTTTTAAAACTAGTTACCGTGTAGCTTGGCCATTAGTTCTCCCCTCTACCTCCCTAGATCTACAGAGAAGGCAACTGATCCTAGTTCCTTCTTGTAAAGACTCCCACAGTAGGCAGGCACCAGGGTTGAGTGTCGCGTGGCCACAGGAAGTGTGCGAGTTACCTGCCTGCACCAGGCGCACGGCACACTCGCCAGGGCTGACGCCGTGCATGTCCCCCTCCGGCCCGATGCACATGGTCACTGCCACCGGCTTCCCGGCTGCCCGGAGGACGTGCACAGCCCACACGGCTTCTTCGACATGCTCGAAGTACTACAGGAGAAAGCACACGCTGCAGGAGGGTCGTCGGAACGACCCACGCGCAGCCGGGGCTGAGCCCCGCTGGGGAAGCAGCCTCTGTCCCACGGACAGGGAAGGGACGCCTCCGAGTCGTGTGTGCATCCCTCCCCCGACGACGGGAGGTTTTCACGAGGGATCGTGAATTCAGAGAGATGACGACTTTTGTCAAAAACATAAATCAGAGATGTTTAGGGTAATCGAGAATCTGTTTAGAAGGAATGACAATTTTACTGATACACTTCAGCCTCGTTTCCCATGCTGGGTGACCTCTGCAGAGAAGAGCCGTTTGTCTTTCTGTGTGCTGGACACTCCAGCTGCCTCACGTTCAGCTTGTGCCGGGTGGGAGGGGCAGGCACGGAGCAGCCGAGGCCCTGCGCTTGCTTTGCCGGGTGTGGACAGGGTGCCTTGCGTGGGCGTTTGTGTCCTTTGCAGGGTCCTGCCTCGGAATCCCAAGGCCACCAGGAAAAGCTGACTTTAGGAGACGCAGAGAGTCAGCAGATATCAGTGTGTCTCTCCTCTGGGCACAGGACAGTGCAGAGCAGATGCCGCCAGGGCGTATGCCCTGCAGGCTGTCCTGGGTCCCCAGAGGACGCGGGGCAACACAGGCTAGATGCTGCTTCCTTCTTCAGGGTAGAATGTTATGCATTTAATTATTTGAAAGGCAGAGAGAGAGAGAGCAAGCTCCCCCACCCACTGGTTCACTCCCCAGATGCCTGCGACAGCCAGGGCTGGACATCCCTCAGAGCTGCAGCTACAGATGAGAGCTGGTTGAAGGCTTGGCCCAGGCAGCAGGGACAGCGCTGAGCAATGGGGCACAGGACTTCTGTTTGGGGCTGGAGAGGAGAGGACGTCCCCCTTCCTGTCTCTTTGTTCTGGAGCTGTCCACATTTGAGCAAATAACCAAGGCTGGTGGGGCAGGTAAGGACACTTCTCGCTATCCAGTGCTGTTGCAGGCCATGGGAGCCTCACAGCCCCCACCTCCTGGGCTCTGCTCCTGCTCCCTGGGTCACTGTCCCTCTCCTCTCACCCTAGGGGAGGCAGGGCCCCCAGAAGTGGCTGCTGCAGCCACCCAGGGCTTAGGAAACCAGAGCTCCCCCCCGCCCAGATCTGTCCTTTGGCCTCACAGAGGACCTCGTGTACAACGGCCTTGACCGCCCAAATGGAGGAACTAGGGCGTAGGGCAGGCCGCTGCCCAGTGCCCGCTGGAGACTAGGCACGGGTACTGGTCAAAACCGGCTCCATCTGTCCCCCACAAGGCTTACCTCTGCGATCAAGAAGTCCACGTTCTTCCTGGCAAATACCTCTATCTGTAGTTGAAAAAGCTTCTTGATTCTAGCTTCATCCTTGTGCTGTCTGTACACTGTGGTCTGGCAGATGCCCCCTGCCACCAGAGCATTGCCTTGGCTGGCCACCTCCCTGGCGAGGTCGCAGGCAGCGGCGTTGACGGCTTCCCACTGCGGGTGGAGGGCGAGGCTGGCATTTGAATGCATGGTGAGATACGTGCCAAGGGCTCAACAGGGAGGCAGGGCGGCACGAGGGGGTAGCAACTGCGCTGGAACTGCAGGGCGAGGAGCGGCAGGGCTGGGGTCCTCCTGGTTCCATCACCGCACTCTCCCCAGGGGGGTCCAGCCCTGTGGATTCGGCCTCCCACGCCTGACCGTGAGCCTCTAGCAGAGAGAATGCCCTGCACCAGGTGCGCGGGCTACAACCAAGGGACATGGCACGCACTCACCGGGTTGAGTGAAGCTACGGCATCGACAGGGACACACGCTGCCCCCTCACCTCGCCTGCCCAAGGAGCTGCAGCCCTGCCGTCACCTCACTTTGCAGACAGAGAAGCAGAGCCCACAGCAGCCGAGCGACTGGCACAGTAGTGTGGAGATGCAGACAGGGCAGGTGTGGGGCAGGGTGGGGAGGGTGAGGAGGCCCAGAGCACCCTCTGTGTGTCCCCTCTCCACGAGGCAGCACCCAGGGAGGTGGTGTGCTCCCCGTGGCCTCGCCCTGCGGGGCAAGGGATTGGGGTTTTCCGACTGTGTGTAGCAGGGCGCGGGGACACTCGGTCGGTCACCTTGCTTTCCATGGTTTCCTCACTGGCAGAGAAGGTGAACGTCTGCATGACGTCAGCCCCGGCTCTCAGGAACTCCGTGTGCAGCTGGCGAACTTCGGGCCGGAGGTTTTCACGTGGAGATGGAAAGGTCAGGCTCCCAGGGGTGTGGGCCGTGGCGGCAGCCCCTCCACCCTCCCGACCCAGAGCCCGGGGAGGTTCCAGAGCGGGGTCATGGCATTCAGGCCAGGAGGAACGCAGGAGTGTTAGATACACGGGCACTTAGCGTGCACAGTGTCAGAGGTTGCATAGGAGTATGTAAGGTTCAGTAGGGGTGTGTGGTGGTGTGTAAGGTTGTGTAGGGGTGTGTACAGCTGCATGGGGTGGTAGGGATGCATAAGGGCATGTAGAGGTGTGTAGGGGTGCATAGGGGTGTGTAGGGTGCATAGTGATGTGTAGGAATACGTAGAGATTTATAGGAATGTGTAGGGGTATGTTGGGGTGTGTAGGGGTGTATTGGGGCATGTAGGGGTGCATACAGTTGTGTAGGGGTGTGTAAGCTTGCATAGGGGTATGTGGGGTGCATATGGTTGTGTAAGGATGGGTAGGGATGTATAGGAGTATCTAAGGTTCGCTAGGGTGTGTGGTGGTGTGTAAGCTTGTGTAGAAATGTCCAGGTGTGGGTACAGTTTGTAAGGGTGTGTAAGATTGTGTAGGGGTATGTAAGGGTAAATAGGGGTGTGTATGAGTGCAAAGGAGTACATAGGGGTGTGCAGGGATGTATATGGTATGTAAGGTTGTGTAGGGGTGCATAGGAGTGTGTAGGGTTGCATAGGGGTATGTAGGGGTACATAGGAGTGTGTGGGGTGCACAGGGCTGTGTAGGGGTGTATAGTGGTAGGTAGGGTTATGTAGGGGTGCATAGGGGTGTGTAGGGTTGCATAGTGGTATGTAGGGGTGTGTAGGGGTGCATGGGGCTGTGCGGGGGAAGAGCAGAGGCAGGACCTGCCTGTCTGACCCCAGGCATTTGGGCATTGAGTCAGGGTGAGCTCCCTGGCAGTGTGGATGCTGCCTTGGGCATTCAGCGTTGGCTGAAGTGGCAGGGTCCCAAGCACAGCAGACCAGTGGAGAAGAGCAGTTCCCGTCCTACAGGGCTACCCGGTCCCATCACCATCTGACTTCCCAGCAGGAGGACGGGGGCCTGGCTCTGCCTCTGCTCTCACACCCCAGCAGGGCTCCCTGGCAGAGGGCCTGCAGAGTGGTGGTGACCAGTGAGCTGGTTCTGGGGCCTGCAGGTGACAGTGCGGCCATCACAAGGTGGCCATTCCTGGAGAGGCTGTCAGGACGTGGACGTGCAGGTGGGTGTGTGTGCATGTGGGTGTGTGTGCAGGGGTCAGGGGAGAGTGGCGCCAGCGCCCCCACCGCTGTCCCCACACCATGTATGGCAGGGGAAGAGACCCTGTCATTTCTTGCTTTTGGCGCAGGTGTTGGGGAGCAGCAGGAGCTAGGGCCCTGGGCCGGGGCACTGACCTGCACTCGGGTGCTCTACCACGGCCTCGGGCGTCCAGAGCCCGACCTTCACGTAGCCCCGCTTCTCCAGCGTTATCAGGAAGCTGCCATCTCCCACGATGACCTCCCCGCTGTCCAGGCGCTCCAGGATGCCCTGAGGAGGAAGAGGGAGAAGCGTGGGGACGTGCCCACCTTTTATCTCACGAGCGAGCCCTGCTCTTCCGAGAGGCGGTGCTCTGTGTGGGGAGCTCAGTTCTGACAACATCCCAACCAGCGGGGGGGGCAAGACTGAGCCCGTGTCACTTCTTTAAAAAGATAATTTTTAGTTATCAGAAAGGCAGAGTGACACATACACGTAGGGAGAGGAGAGAGAGAGAGAGAGAGAGAGATCTTCCATCTGCTGGTTCACTCCCCAGATGGCTGCAATGGCAGGGGCTGGACCAGGTCAAAGCCAGCACTTGGGCCCTCCTCTGCTGCCTTCCCAGGCGCATCAGCAGGGAGCTGGATGGGAAGCAGAGCCGCTGGGACTTGAGCTGGAAGCACATTTTACTTCTTCACCATCCAGCCACCTGCTTTGTGAGCAGTCGAAGGGCTGTGATGATTGATTTCTCCCAAATAACACCGAATCGGAGTGAAATTGCAGTGAAGGAGTGGGTTCCATGGGAGTGACTTGGTTTTTCAACGTGTTTGTGGCCACTCTGCAAGTGGCCTACCTTAGAAGGATTCTCTCATTTTCTACTACTGCATTTTGTGCGGGGAGAAAACACCCCTAACTTAAAGGCAAAAAAACAAGAACAGAAACCACTCACAGGCCCCCTGTGCTGCCGGGAGCGGCCCCGTGACCCGGTGCTGCCCTGCGATGCTGATGAAAGTGGCCAAGGCTTCGGGAAAGGTTTTGTTTGCTGGCCCAGATGCCCGCTCGCTCCCTCTGTCTCTCTTTCTGCACGGAAGTCCGTGCTGGAGTACAGCCGTGCCTCTGCAGCTGGGCCACTGGCAGCCCCGTGCTAAGTCTGGTGGCGCTGAGTGACGTGGGTCCATGACAGCATCTTGGAGTCACTGCAGCGGCCGGGGCGGCCATTTCTATGCCTTTCCTTGGGTGAGAAGAATACACTCTGTGTAGGTCTCGCAATCCTGCCTGCACCTGCCCGGCATCTTCCCATGTGGACCTCCCAAGAAGTCCATGTGTGAAGGCTGGAAGTCGGTTTTTCTTCCACATGTAGATGAGGAAACGGAGGGTCAGCAAGGTGCGACTTGCCAAGGCCACAGAGCCGAGCGGACTTCAGATCTCCTGATTCCCCACTCACTTCCTGTTCACCCCATCTCCGAAGCCCACCGCATGCGCCAGAGGCTGGGTGCGGAGCAGTGAGCCGAGACCCACCGTTCCCCTGTCCTGTCTCCGACAAACTCACGCCTCCCTTCCTGCAGGCCTGGGTCAGGTCACCTATTCGGCAATGCTCCTGTGGCAATCTTGACCCTGCATGGATGGGCAGTGGCTGAAGACAGACCACTTTACTGTGAATCAGGGCCAGTTCATCTCCTGTCACAGCTGGGCACAGAGCCATGAGGGCAGCGATCGGGGAGAAAGGCCTGCAGGTGCCCTGTGCACCAGGCCTCTGTGTCCTGGGAAGCTCAGCTCTGGGATCCCAGGGGACACCAAGCAGGGTCCAGAGATGGACCACTGAGACACGGGGACTTGAGGGTAAGGCCAGGCCTTGCAACAGCAGTGGCTGTGCACAAAGGTCATCAGCTTCCCTCTTGCACAGCAGTGTCAAAGTCCTTCCGTCTTTCAGCGGCCATCCCCGCGGCAGGGGCTGGCAGAGAAGAGTGTGCCACCCCCGCTCTCTTCAGCGTGTGTGAGGCGTTGCAGCCCTGTTCTGTCCCAAAGGGCGAGCAAGTCAAGTGTGGTGACGGAGACTGCGCGTGGGGGCCCGGGCTGGGACGTCCCCCAGGGGAGGACTTGCTGCTCTGTGCATGGCCCCAGGCCCCACCGTCACGGCATTGCCTTCGGAGCTGACTCTGAGAGATACCGGCTCTGTCTGTCCTAGGTCTGGCACCTGCTCTCTCCACTGCCCACTCTGCACCCCACGTGACCGGCCCAGGGGGTCAGCACGAGCTGCCTGGGACATTCTGACCACATTTTGGCCTTGTGACTTGATAAATGATTTCCTTCAGTCTTCTTCCAAGACGCTGGGGGCCCTGCAAGGCCAACAGGAGCAAGAGTGGAGTGCACTTGTCCTCAGCCTCCCTTCCAGACTAACAGAGACCAGAATGAAGGTGCACAGGTGCCAGTCTCCCACCTCCCAGGCAGCCTGAGGCAGCATTTGGGGGGAACCATGGCTCAGCCTCTGCTGAGTTCCCTGATTTCACCCCCATGTGCAGCCCAGCCCTGTCTGCAGCCATGTCTGGCTCTCCCCTGGGTCTAGCTCTCTCCTTGTGCACTGTTTAGGAAATGTCACGGATGCTAGAAGTTTGGCCCTGAGGAGAAAAAGAAGAACCACTCTTTATACTTGACTGCGTCTTCCTGGTGCCAACTAAACACAAGGCATTTCACCTGTTATCTGGGTATTTGTCCAACTTCTTATTTTCTCAAAGACACAGAGAAACCCCCTCTGCTGGTTCATTCCACAGATGCCTGCAATGACCAGGACTGGGCTGGGGCTGAAGCCGGGAACTCCATCCAGGTCTCCCATGTGGGTGGCAGGGACCCACTTCCTTAAGCCGGCACCTGCTGCCTCTGAGTGTGCACTAGCAGGAAGCTGGGTGGTGAGTGCAGATACTCTGGTGTAGAGCCTGGGCATCTTAACTGCTCGGCTAAATGCCCAACATTTTCAATCTGCCATTTCCCTATACAGCCACGTGCGAAATACTAAATGATCGAAACCGGCCCTCAGAGCGTCCCTGAGCCCTCTGCCCTGCGGCAGGCATCACCAGGATCTGAAGACACCTCCGGGATGACACAGGCAGGGCAGGAGGGTCAGACAGGCCCCCCATGTGTCCCATCCACTCCCCCCAGCAGGGACCCTGCCTTGCCTCTGACAGTGAGCCCTGGGTGGCCTTGCGTCCCCTGGAGTACCCTCATGCCCCCTCAGCCTGGGGGTGCCAGAAGGACTGGCCTTTGAATGAAAGAACTTAGTGGAGGGGGTGTTTGTGGCAAATGGATGGACTGTTAAAGTGTCCCTGCTGGGGCCCGTGCTATGGTGCGGCGGGTGAGCCGCCGCTACAACACTGGCATCCATCGTGGGCACCGGTTCAAGTCCTGGCTGCTCCTCTTCCTGTCCAGCTCTCTGCTATGACCTGGGAAAGCAGTGGAAGATGGCCCAAGTGCTTGGGCCCCTGCATCCATGTGGGAGACCTGGATGGAGCTCCAGGCTTGTGGCTTCATCAGGCTCAGCTGCAGCCATTGTGGCCACCCCTCAATCCCTCTGCCTTCCAAATAAATACATAAATCTTATAAAAAGAAAGTACCCATCAGGAGCCAGGTGGAGTTAATCCCCTCCCATGCACACTAGAGTGGGTGATGCGTGGCTGTCCTGGTGTTGTGAGAGGAAAGGCCCACGGGGACGAGACAGGGAGAGTCTGAAAATCTGTGTAAAAAAGTGAACTGTAAAAACACGGCTTCCCCCAAAGTGGAGAGAGAGCCCGCACAACTGAAGTCAGCAGGCGGCTCTGCACTTTTATTAGCTGCTTCCTTCCATGCCCGCCGCTGGCTATAACCAGACGAAAGGACAGTTCCCAACACGGTTTCCAAGCCTTATGCCTGATGGTACGTGGCTAACACCACCAGGTCCCCACGGCGCGCGGGGCGGGGCCCCTTCGCCAGATCCATCGCTGCCAAGTGCTCACCGTGGCCTGGGAACACGGGGAGGGGAGCTTCGGTGTTCAGAGCGCGCCTGTCCACGGTGTCCCCGCTGTCCCCGACAGTGATTGAGCAACTCAGAGGTGCGCGTCCCCGTGCCCTGGCAGCCCCGCCCCCGCCCGCCCGCTGCCATGGGGGATCAGGTCCCCAGAGGTCCCCAGAGGTGCCCGCGGCGCGCTGAGGTGGTTCCCGGTTTCGTGGGGGTCGCCGGGCCCCTTCCCTCGCACACGCGTCACAGAGTGGGGCACCAGGCGGGGGAGAGGCCTCCTGGCCAGGTGTGAGACCTGGAGGGTCCCCGCGCCCGGCCCGCCGCGCTCGCAGCGTGAGGCCGGCTCCGACCAACCCCGGGGCCTCAGCCTCGGGGCCTTGGAAGCGGGGACAATCCCGCTGGCGAGCGGAAGCCGGGGTGCAGGGCCGTCCAGGCCGGCGGGTCTGAACCTGGAGCCCGTGAGGGCAGGGGGGGACTCACCTTGGCGGCCCGCGCGCCTCCGCCCGCCGCCATCGCGCTGCGCTCTGCGGGCGCGGGTCCTGGCACACGGCAGCCCTCGAGCGCGCCCCGCCCCGGGGAGGGTCCGGCACCACCCCCTGGCTCCACGACCCAGGCTGCCCGGTCCGGAGCAGGCGCTCGCACTCGCCTCGGCCGCGCTATGCTGCGGGGGCTACGGGGGCTACGGGGGCTGCGGGGTCTCCCGCTTTGCGCCTCGCCCCGACGCCTGCGCTCCGGCAGTAGCAGCCAAGGGTGAGTGGGGCGGCCAGGGGCCGGCGGACCCCTGGGGTTGCTTCTGGAGGTGATGGATGTTTTCGGAGGGGGCTGCGCCGCCGGGGTTCCCAGACGCTCCGGGCGCCCCGGGCGCGGGCTCCGTTCTCGCACAGAACGAGCAGGTAAAGGTCGCGCGGCTGTGCGCCCGGGGACGTCTCGCCTCGAGGGTGGACTCTCTGGCGCGGGGTGCGCGTGGTGGGCGGTGAGGGTCTCCGCGCCGCGTGTGGGTCCCGCGCGACCCCCGGCTCCCGGAGCGCCATCGGGTGTGCGGCTAGGACACCCCGGGGTGGGCTCCGTCCGGCTGCCTCAGCTATGGTGCGGTGGCCGCCTTTGCATGGAGCCCCCGTCCGGCTGCTCGGCACGGTTTCTCCATGCCTCTGAGGCGCCGGGGGTCACAGCCACCCGGGCACTGGCCCTGCTGCCCCGGGCGCGGTGACATCGCAGTGACCTCGCCGGACACAGGCCACGCTGACTTCGCGGCTCCTCGCCTGCCCACAGGGCTGCTGCCACGTAGAACAGAGCGCAGGTGGCCACCGCATCAGGGGAATACACAAGGGCCGTACTTACTGTCCAGTGCAGGATGAAATAAGCTAACAGACTTGATCTCCCTTTTTTTTTTGACAGGCAGAGTTAGACAGTGAGAGAGAGAGACAGAGAGGAAGGTCTTCCTTCCGTTGGTTCACCCCCCAGATGGCTGCCACGGCCGGCACTGTGCCGATCCGAAGCTAGGAGCCAGGTGCTTCCTCCTGGTCTCCCATGCACTCATGGGCCACAGCAGAGAACTGGACTGGAAGAGGAGCAACCAGGACAGAATCCAGCGCCCCAACCGGGACTAGAACCCGGGGTGCCAGTGCCACAGGCAGCCAGATGATCTCTTTAAAGTTGGAGTTGAAAAGACGCGACACCCAGGGCCATGGAGTTTCCCGTGTTCATTGCACAAGGCGCGGTTCTGTGTTGAAGGGTCCAGATTCGGGTTATTTCTGTGGCCAGCTGTCCACACACCCCGATCTCTACCATCGGGAAGATGCTGTATGGTGGAAGGCACTTGGGCAAGCCCACAGGCCATTTAACATCTTCCACTTCTAACAGGGGAGTTGGGTGTTTTGCATGGTTTCAGCTTTTCCCTGACGCCCGCCAGCAGGAGTCAGGGCAATTGTCCACGTGCCTGTGGACGCAGCTGTGGACAGTGTGATGGGCACAGGGAGCAGGGAGCAGCACAGCGCGGTCATCAGCCCCGTTTCGCTGGGGAGGGAATTTGGGGACCCTTGTCCGAATGTCCCTGAAGTAGCTGATCAGTGGGACTCGGGTTTCCTGATCTCAAATTCTTTATTATCTGTGTTTCACCTGACTGTGTCACTAAAAGAAATCGTCTTCTCTCGCCTGAACACACACAGAAGAACCTTCCAAGTTATGAAGTATCATGGTGGTCTCGACCGAACTGGATGTCTGTGTAAAGTAGTGGGGTCCTAGGTGCACTGTTTTCTTATGTGGCTCACAAAGAGATGGTAAGAGTCATTTAAAAGCTAGTTGGGGCCGGCGCCGCGGCTCACTAGGCTAATCCTCCGCCTAGCGGCGCCAGCACACCGGGTTCTAGTCCCGGTCGGGGCGCCGGATTCTGTCCCGGTTGCCCCTCTTCCAGTCCAGCCCTCTGCTGTGGCCAGGGAGTGCAGTGGAGGATGGCCCAAGTGCTTGGGCCCTGCACCCCATGGGAGACCAGGAGAAGCACCTGGCTCCTGCCATTGGATCAGCGCAGCACGCCGGCCGTGGCAGCCATTGGAGGGTGAACCAACGGCAAAGGAAGACCTTTCTCTCTGTCTCTCTCTCTCACTGTCCACTCTGCCTGTCAAAAAAAAAAAAAAAAAAAAAAAAAAAAAAAAAAAAAAAAGCTAGTTGGAACCAAAGTGCTGGAGCTGTCCTGGTGCCACCAGTGAGGAAGTGCTTGGAGCATCTTGTGGCCATGTCAGACAGGCAGGGGTCAGCTTAGGGCACGCCCTGCTGGTCAAACCCGGAACAGCATGGCTATAAAATAAATCCGGATAGAAATGGATTATAAACCCCTGAGTAGGACAACTGTCCACATGGTTCATGTTCATATAAGCAGCAAACAAACAGGGGCAAAAATGAAGTGTTTTCTTACAGTAGAATGCTACCAATCAACTCCAGAGTGCTTGGAATTCAGACGTTCATGGAAAAATGTTTGTGTTTGAGAATAAATTATGGATATCATTTCCCTTCTAGGTATTCTAAGAGTTACTTGTACAATTTTTGCAATTTTTCTTAAATTTGAAATTGCATGAAAATACAAAGTCTCCAAATCAGTTTAACTGATACAGATGATAAACTGAAGGCAGTTTAGGTTGTACGTCTCAGGACTGGGTAGCAACATGGAATTCAGGCGTATGACCTCCTTCGAAGTAGAGAGTGAAACAGACGCCATCACTGTGTTAACTTCAGTGAAAGTTCCTGTTGGTTTGTTCCCTTGGTTTAAGACTTCCTCAAACTCACAACTTTTAGATTCTTTTGTTACTAAAATATAATATGGGAGTGGTCCTTGTACCTTTTTTGAGTCTCTAAGGTAGAGATACATATAATTAAGGGATTGTTACAGGAAGAAAGAAAATATGAAAAATTAGCAACACGAAGCACATAATTCACGGACGAGTCCAGCAGTATTTACTGAGAACCAGCGGTCCCAGGGGCTCGACACACGGCAATGAGGCACAAAGCAAAAGAGAGGTGGGGGCTTCCTCAGGCCCCTCTGACGGGACCTGCATTTGCTGGCCTCTGCGGCCCTGCCACGTGGCTGTCCCCACAGCCTGGAGTGTCCTCCTGTCCTAACCTGTCCTGCTTCCTGCACATACCCCACCTTCCCACCAACTGTCTTGTGAGGCCCACGTCTGTGTTTTTGATTAAGCTCCTGGCTCCTACTGTGTTGTGTGCTGCAGAGAGCATGGTGCTGTCTGGCGCCCTGTTCATGGCGGGAACTCGGGCAGCAGAACTGATGAGGGATGAATGAATGAATCAGCCAGTCAAGCAAAAGTATAACCTGTGCTGGTAATTAACAGATGCCCCATGCTAAGGAGCACTACCTCTGTGGGATAAATCTAGGCACAGTGTGGTCCGAGGAGGCTTGAGCCTCAGCTGGGGCAAGTAGCAGAGGCTTTCATAGTTACTCATGCAGATGTGGGCAGACACTGTGCCTGCCTTCAGGGAGCAGCCAGTGCAGCCAGGAAGACAGCTGTGCAGTCACACAGGGGCAGGTGCACGGGGCGGGGGTGAGAGTGGGGTCCCACCTGGCTGTCAGCAGAGGGGCAGGTAAACGTGGCGGGGGTGAGAGTGGGGTCCCACCTGGCTGTCAGGAGAGGGGCAGGTGCACGGGGCAGGGCTGAGAGTGGGGTCCACCTGGCTGTAAGCAGAGGAGCCGGTGCAGGGGGCGGGGGTGAGAGTGGGGTCCCACCTGGCTGTCGTCAGCAGAGGGGCAGGTGCACGGGGCAGGGGTGAGAGTGGGGTCCCACCTGGCTGTAAGCAGAGGAGCAGGTGTACGGGGCGGGGGTGAGAGTGGGGTCCACCTGGCTGTCAGCAGAGGGGCAGGTGTACGGGGCAGGGGTGAGAGTTTGGTCCATCTGGCTGTCAGCAGAGGGGCAGGTGCATGGGGCAGGGGTGAGAGTGGGGTCCACCTGGCTGTCAGCAGAGGGGCAGGTGCACGGGGCAGGGGTGAGAGTGGGGTCCCACCTGGCTGTCAGCAGAGGAGCCGGTGCAGGGGGCGGGGGTGAGAGTGGGGTCCCACCTGGCTGTCAGCAGAGGGGCAGGTGCAGGGGGCAGGGGTGAGAATGGGGTCCCACCTGGCTGTCAGCAGAGGAGCAGGTGTACGGGGCGGGGGTGAGAGTGGGGTCCACCAGGCTGTCAGCAGAGGGGCAGGTGCACGGGGCAGGGGTGAGAGTGGGGTCCACCTGGCTGTCAGCAGAGGGGCAGGTGCACGGGGCGGGGATGAGAGTGGGGTCCCACATGGCTGTCACAGAGGGGCAGGCGTATGGGGCGGGGGTGAGAGTGGGGTCCCACCTGGCTGTCACAGAGAAGCAGGTGCATGGGGCAGGGGTGAGAGTGGGGTCCCACCTGGCTATCGTCAGAGGAGCAGGTGCACGGGGCAGGGGTGAGAGTGGGGTCCACCTTTATGTCACAGAGGGGCAGGTGCACGGGGCAGGGGTGAGAGTGGGGTCCACCAGGCTGTCAGCAGAGAAGCAGGTGCACGGGGCAGGGGTGAGAATGCGGTCCACCTGGCTGTCAGCAGAGGGGCAGGTGCATGGGGCAGGGGAGAGAGTGGGTCCCACCTGGCTGTCAGCAGAGAAGCAGGTGCACGGGGCAAGGGTGAGAGTAGGGTCCCACCTGGCTATCGTCAGAGGAGCAGGTGCACGGGGCAGGGGTGAGAGTGGGGTCCACCTGGCTGTAAGCAGAGGAGCCGGTGCACGGCGCGGGGGTGAGAGTGGGGTCCCACCTGGCTGTCTTCAGAGGGGCAGGTGCACGGGGCAGGGGTGAGAGTGGGGTCCCACCTGGCTGTCAGCAGAGGGGCAGGTGCTTGGGGCAGGGGTGAGAGTGGGGTCCCACCTGGCTGTAAGCAGAGCAGCAGGTGCATGGGGCAGGGGTGAGAGTGGGGTACACCAGGCTGTCACAGAGGAGCAGGTGCACGGGGCAGGGGTGAGAGTGGGGTCCCACCTGGCTGTCGTCAGAGGGGCAGGTGCACGGGGCGGGGGAGAGAGTGGGGTCCCACCTGGCTGTCGTCAGCAGAGGGGCAGGTGCACGGGGCAGGGGTGAGATTGGGTCCCACCTGGCTGTCAGCAGAGGGGCAGGTGCATGGGGCGGGGGTGAGAGTGGGGTCCACTTGGCTGTCACAGAGGGGCAGGTGCACGGGGCAGGGTGAGAGTGGGGTCCACCAGGCTGTCAGCAGAGGAGCAGGTGTACGGGGCGGGTGTGAGAGTGGGGTCCACCTGGCTGTCAGAAGAGAAGCAGGTGCACGGGGCAGGGGTGAGAGTGGGGTCCCACCTGGCTATCGTCAGAGGAGCAGGTGCACGGGGCAGGGGTGAGACTGGGGTCCACCTGGCTGTAAGCAGAGGAGCAGGTGCACGGGGCAGGGGTGAGAGTGGGGTCCACCTTTATGTCACAGAGGGGCAGGTGCACGGGGCAGGGGTGAGAGTGGGGTCCACCAGGCTGTCAGCAGAGAAGCAGGTGCACGGGGCAGGGGTGAGAATGCGGTCCACCTGGCTGTCAGCAGAGGGGCAGGTGCATGGGGCAGGGGAGAGAGTGGGTCCCACCTGGCTGTCAGCAGAGAAGCAGGTGCACGGGGCAAGGGTGAGAGTAGGGTCCCACCTGGCTATCGTCAGAGGAGCAGGTGCACGGGGCAGGGGTGAGAGTGGGGTCCACCTGGCTGTAAGCAGAGGAGCCGGTGCACGGCGCGGGGGTGAGAGTGGGGTCCCACCTGGCTGTCTTCAGAGGGGCAGGTGCACGGGGCAGGGGTGAGAGTGGGGTCCCACCTGGCTGTCAGCAGAGGGGCAGGTGCTTGGGGCAGGGGTGAGAGTGGGGTCCCACCTGGCTGTAAGCAGAGCAGCAGGTGCATGGGGCAGGGGTGAGAGTGGGGTACACCAGGCTGTCACAGAGGAGCAGGTGCACGGGGCAGGGGTGAGAGTGGGGTCCCACCTGGCTGTCGTCAGAGGGGCAGGTGCACGGGGCGGGGGAGAGAGTGGGGTCCCACCTGGCTGTCGTCAGCAGAGGGGCAGGTGCACGGGGCAGGGGTGAGATTGGGTCCCACCTGGCTGTCAGCAGAGGGGCAGGTGCACGGCGCGGGGGTGAGAGTGGGGTCCCACCTGGCTGTCAGCAGAGGGGCAGGTGCACGGGGCAGGGGTGAGAGTGGGGTCCCACCTGGCTGTCAGCAGAGGGGCAGGTGCACGGGGCAGGGGTGAGAGTGGGGTCCCACCTGGCTGTCAGCAGAGGGGCAGGTGCATGGGGCAGGGGTGAGAGTGGGGTCCCACCTGGCTGTCACAGAGGAGCAGGTGCACGGGGCAGGGGTGAAAGTGGGGTCCACCTGGCTGTTGTCAGCAGAGGGGCAAGTGCATGGGGCAGGGGTGAGAGTGGGGTCCCACCTGGCTGTCATCAGAGGAGCAGGGGTGGAAGTCAGGTCCTGCTCCATTCTCTTCAGCCTGAAAGCACTGGAGACATGAGGTGAACTAGGTTACAGGTGCTAGATTTCAGGATGATTATGGTTTTTCTTTTTAAGTAAGAAAAAGTATTCTGTTTCTCTCTCTCTCTCTCTCTCTCTCTCTCTAAAGAAGCTACTTGTTCATTTCTTTAGCTGTGTTGGTTCCTTACAGTGGACCAGAATCAGTAAATGGAATGGGACCCATCCCCACCCCCGCCGCCCCCATAGCCGGATTGCCCGCGTCGGTTCACGTGTTGCAAACTGCTAAATCGGCAAATCTCACAGTCACCAGGTGTTCAGTACTAGAGAAATGGGTAATGGAAGCACACCATTCGGACCAAAGCTACAGCCGCCGCAGCCCAGCCAAGTCCTCGTTTAAGACCTAAATGTCTTCCAGGGAGGAAAAACCAGACACGACATGGAAGGACAGAGCGGAAATAGTGATCATCGGAGGGGGCTGTGTGGGCGTGAGCCTGGCCTACCACCTGGCCAAGGCGGGCATGAGAGACGTGGTCCTGCTGGAAAAGTCGGAGCTCACGGCCGGATCCACCTGGCACGCAGTAAGCACGCCCCGCCCCAGCCCAGGTCCACCTGGCACGCAGTAGGCAAGCCCCGCCCCCAGCCCAGGTCCACCTGGCACGCAGTAGGCAAGCCCCGCCCCCAACCCAGGATTCACCTAGCACGCAGTAAGCACGCCCCGCCCCCCGCCCAGCCTCCCACCCGCGGGCTCCGGAGCACAGCTCCCTGGGCGCTGGTTCCCTGTGAGTCCTTCCCAGCGAGCGCCGTTTCAGCAGAGTGGGAACTGCGGCTGCGGTTCGGTTAGTGTCGCTGTGTTGGTTTTTTTTTTTTTTTAAAGATTTATTTATTTATTCAAAAGTCAGAGTTACACTGAGAGAGGAGAGGCAGAGGCAGAGAGAGAGAGAGAGAGAGAGAGAGAGGTCTTCCATTCCATGGTTCACTCCCCAATTGGCTGCAATGGTTGGAGCTGCTGCACCAATCCGGAGCCAGGAGCTTCTTCCGGGTCTCCCATGCAGGTGCAGGGGCCCAAGGGCCCGGGTCATCTTCTACTGTTTTCCCAGGCCACAGCAGAGAGCTGGATGGGAAGTGGAGCAACTGGAACTCGAACCGGAGCCTATATGGGATGCCGGCACAGCAGGCAGCGGCTTTACCCCTAGGCCACCGTGCCAGGGCACGGTGTTGGTTTTGATTGGTGCCTTCTGGGTTCCAGTCCTGGCCTTGCAGACCATTTCCCAACCCGTGACTTCAGCAAGTTCCCTAGGCTGGCATTTCCTCAAGTGTGAAGTGGGACTAGTGGTGGTGCTTGAAGCTGAGTTGATCTGGGCACGCGTGACGAACACAGGACATGTGTTCAGTGCATCAGAGGCCACTGCCTGAGCGATCCTGAGTATTAGCCCAGAGCCGTGATCTGCCAGGCTCTTCCAAAAGGTGGTGAGAAGTGGCATTGGCAGGTTTTATTCTTGTGTGGTCTGATGACCCATGTGTCACTTCCTTGTAATTGGCATTCCTCGTGAACTTTTTGAATCATGTACATGGATTTCAAAATTTGTAGCAAAATAAACTTACTTTTAATTCATTTTGTCCACAAACTGTGGAGGTGCCCTGGCTGACTCCCTCGCCTGTGTTTGGCGCTAATTGGATTTTTTATTCACTTGTGAAGCTAGATTCCTGCTGTGAGGCAAACTTGGCCTCCACAAGACATAAGAATGAGCCCACGGGTGCCCAGGCTCCGCTGAACTCTGCCAGGGCTGCCTGGTGCACCAGGCACTGGCATGCCGCGTGCAGTGGACAGAGGAGCGGTGTGGAGCGCGGGCTCCCGGGGCCGCTGCCCTGGGCAGGTGCAGGACGAGGGAGCTGCTGTGAGCTGGAAGACAATGCTGCAGCTCCTGTTTGTAGTTACCAGGGGACCCAAGGAGGGGGAGCTTCATGGCCGCTGTGTGGATGCAGTCGGCGCGTGGGTGCACTGGGTGGGATTCTGGGGCCGACCTGAGCGAGGTGCAGGGTGCCCGTGTCCCTCCTGTCGCCATCCTCCGTGCCTGCACAAGGCGTGCACAGGTGCTGCCAGATGGGTGCAGAAACGCAGCTTCAAGTCTCAGCGCTGGCAGCAGGGCTCTGGGGTGCACGGAGCAGGGGCGGGGGGGCGCAGGCCCTCCAGGCAGCCCCTGGGGCGTGGTGAAGGCCTGAGGGCGGGTGTCCAGGGGTGGTCCTCCTGCGTCAGGAGTGTGGCCAGTGCTGTTGTGTCTTGTGGCTGCAGTAGCGTGGGGTCACGGAGGGAGATGCGTCTGTCCGTGAGAGATGGCTAGCAGGTGTTTCCTAGTGAGGCGTTTCTCTGGGATGTGTCCCCTGACGTTAAAATGCAGAGACCCGCTGCTCCCCACTGCTCGGTGACAGGGGACAGGGACAGGACGGGCGCTGTGGTCAGAGGTCATCAGGATCCCGGGTGTGGGTGAGGAGTAGCGGCTCCCATCTCGAGCTGGTTCTGTGTGTTTTCTGGTCTCTCTGGGTAGGGGAGTATGTCTTGATTGGCATGTTGCGGGTGAACAGTGGATATCCGTGTTCCAGTGGCTGTGCTGAACTTTTGGGGGTGTGAGTGTGGGCTGAACACCAGGAGCCCTAGGGTGCAGGGTGGGTGCAGCCATTCCGGGGTCTCTGGAGGTGCAGAGGGTGCTGAAGCAGAGAGGGGACATCGTCCTGAGCCCCGACAGCTTTCCCTTGCCCTCACCGATTTATTCCTCACCAATCCCTCATTTTCCAAGGGCTGTCATTCTTGGTGGGTGTCCCTGTATCGCCTTCCCCTCCATTGTCTGTATTCACACCAGAGCTAAGCCCCCTGCCCCAAAGGCTTCTGCAACCCTCCCCACCTACGGCTACTCTTCCCGGGGTTCCCATAGTTTTACCTTGCACTGCAGGGTCTGTCGCTTAATCATGTGCCTTGAAAACAGATAAATGTGTCTAAGAGGCAGAGGAACAGGAGGGACAGACAGAGCTCTCATCTGCTGGCTTCTCCCCAAACGCCTGTCGAGGCCAGGGCTGGGCCAGGCTGCAACCAGGAGCCAGGAGCTCCTTCCTGCTCTCCCCATGGGCTGCAGGAACCCAATCACTTGAGCCATGGCCAGCTGCCTCCCAGGGTCTGCAGTAACAGGAGTCAGCAGCCTGAGCGAGGTGTGGGGCACAGGGGTCCTAACCATGGGTCACAATGCCCGCCTGTCACCAGGAACCCTGGATTTAATTACTGCACGTATTAACGTGTCGTGACTCCAGGACAAATGCAGAATCCTGGAGGTCAGAGCAATGGGTTCTCTGTTCTTGAACTTCCCGTTCAGTGTGTCCTTGGTGAAGTCACGGGGAGAAAGACGTGGCACCTTCTTCACAGCCCGAGTCACAAGGCTGGCTCTTAACTCAGCAGTGGATGCAGTACAAGGTGTGGCTTTCAAACCATTTGAATCGGAGGGCTGAAATGCACAGCCCCAAGTTTTAAAGACAGATGAACAGGCAAAAGCCAATGCTTGGGATTTAACTGTTGTGCCGAAGGAACCAGAGCCCGTATCGCACTCTGTCCTGGCAGCGAGGTGGAGCAGGTGGCATGGGGCGTTGGACAGAGATGCGGCTGCTGTCCAGCCGTGGATACTGACTTCCCTGACCGTGAGCTTGCACGAGAATGTGCCCCTGAAACAAGGCCGGCAGTCTGGAACGACAGTGCTACGGCAGTGAACCACGGGACCCTCACCTGGAAGGGCACTGATCTCCTGCTCCTGGGCAGGAAGAAGCGGACCATGCAGTGTAGACAGCTGGGCTTCCTGGTGGTCCAGTTGCATCCAGGCGCCAAGCTCTGCGATCTTGAAGAGGGGCAGCAGGCAGCGGTGGCTGGGTTCTCTCAGCTGACAGGAGATGCTTCGAAGCAGAGTGAGGTCCACTCGGCAGTGCCCGAGGGCCGGAGTCCCTGCTGTTCAACAGAGCTGTCCACGCACGCACTGGACAGCACAGTCTGAGAAGGGAGAGGGGCAGGTGTGCCCAGAGCCCACCCTGAGCCCTCTGTGAGTGCAGGGGCCATGCCCACACAGAAGTGGCTGCACAATGAGGCCCCAGACACGGGAACAGCAGAGGACTGGCTTCATGCAGTTACTGAGAGTTTGTGGTGTAGACAGGAGCTGGCACAGGTGGCTCAGGCGTGGCTGATGTTCACATATTCCCCGCCAGCAGTTCGTCCCTGTGGGCAGGTACCACGTGTGTGCTCATCCAGCAGGGTGAGCTCCAGGGTGCCTCCTCACCAGGGTCCCAGCATGAGTTTTCTCCTGCTTGGAGTCTGCAACTTCAGAGAAGGAACGAGGGGGCGGCTCCATCCGAGGGAGAGGGGGAGTTGGGTCGGGGAGACCCCTTTGCTGGCCGGGGTCCTTCAGTTTTGCGGCTACGCACACGCAGGTTTCTAGTCCAGGGGCCATCCCCACTTACGCTGCCTGAGAGCGTGCACCAGGGACTTCACGCAGTGTGTGGAAATGGAATTAAAAGATGAGCTTATTTTTGCGCAACAAACCAAAATCTGAAATCCGTGCATATGAGAAGTCTGTACAAAGTTCATGGAAAATGAATATTATGTAAAAACTATAGTGGATGCCACATTTTTTGTACTAAAATAAATTTATCTTTTAATTCCATTTCCTACCAACTTCCTGTTCCCAAGCCTTCCATCTGAACGTCCCGGTCTCGATGGCCACACAGCCCTCTCCTGCGCTGTGCAGTGGTCTGGCAGTGAGCGTCCTGAGAATGCCGATTTTTTTTTCAATATGTCCTCTTCTTCTCTCTTTCAAGGCGGGGTTGACGACGTACTTCCATCCTGGAATAAATCTCAAGAAAATACATTATGACAGCATCAAACTGTACGAGAAACTGGAAGAAGAGACGGGGCAGGTAAATGCATTTGACACAAAACCGTTTGCGGGTTGCGATGGGTCTACAGCAAGCGAGTGAGATTTCCGGCGGGGTTGACACCTGTGGAGTGACGTCGGCAGCACACAAGGCGTTGAATGTGGTACAGAAACAGGGGGAGACGTTAACAACCCCTGGGGTTTGCTTTAAAATCATGTAACTTCTCCATCTCATTAGCTGTTCTTGATTATTTACGTGATGAAAGGATACAAAGTAGCTTTTGAACGCACCTTTTGCCAGCCGCCCTCCCCAGAACCCAGGAGCCGGAGCTTTCCGGCAGGTGCGTGGCCAAGGATGTGAGAGGGAGGGCGCCACATAGTCCCGCGGCCCGGAGACAGCACCGCTCAGAGCCCAGCCCGCTTCCTTCTGTCCTCCTGAGGCCTGCGCCCGCACCTGCTCCCCTCTGCACGCTCACAGGCCAGGATGGAGCCTGCCGAGTGCTCTGGGGGTGTCCACGCCCAGCACCACCCGATGGCCCAGGTCTGTGGGCCCGAGGCCGCAGGTCTGCTGACCCCTGCCTGCCTCGCCAGCGTTTTCTCTTGCCTCATGCAGCTGTCCTCAACGACGCCCAGTTATGGAGTGTGCTGGCTCACTCAGCCCAGTTTTCTGGGTTTGTTTTGCTGCCTCCTCTGGCTGAAACAACATCCCCTCATCCCATCCCAATACGGCGTCCTCTCCTCTAGGGTTTCCTCCCCCAGGAAGCCTTCCTTGCCTGCGGGTCAGGCCCTCTCACTCCCTAGCCCAGGGCAGCATCGTTGTCCCTGCACCGCGGGGTCTGGCTGAGACCTGAGCTTCAGGGCGTCCTGGAATGTCACGTGAAGGCCGACTTCAGCTCAGACTTTGCCTCGTCAGCGTGGGCCCCCTCGAACCCTTGGTCCCTCTCTCTCCCACTCTGCACACGCCGCTCACCCCTGTGGTCGGGGTCCCACACTGACGTGTGCACCTGTGCGCTGGGAGCACCCCGGCGCCTTTGCTTTGCTTGTACCCGCATCGCACGGCTCAGCCCGGTCCCAGCCTGTGGGAGGGACTTAGAGCATTGTCTTCGCAAGCGACTCCCTGCCTGCACCGTGGGTCTGCTGGATCGCACACCTGCGTTGTCCGCATGCCGGGGGAGAACCAGATCATGGTTCCTTTCTGGGCTCTTGTTGCTGCAGGCGGTGGGATTCCATCAGCCAGGCAGCATCCGGCTGGCCACGACGCCCGTGCGGGTGGATGAGTTTAAGTATCAGATGACGCGCGCCGGCTGGCATGCGACGGAGCAGTACTTGATCGGGCCCGAGAAGGTCCAGGAGATGTTCCCGCTGCTCAACGTGGACAAGGTATTCCTCCCGGGGCAGCCGCGTCACACACTTGCATTCAAGTGAGCAGACCTTACTCCAAGAAGGTAACTAAGGATGGAAGAACCGTGTTCACGTGTTGATGGCAGCATCAGATGCGTAGATCGGGGGTTTGGGGGCACTACATCGCTGTTAAATGAGATACGAAGTGAAAATGTTAAGTTTTCTATCTATGGCAACTGAGGAAGCCTCTTTTCTCCCTAACTTCCTCCCCTCCCCTCCCCTCCCCCTCCCCTCCCCTCCCCTCTCCCCTTCCCCTCCCCCTCCCTCCCTCCTCCTTCCTCCCTTCCCCTCCCCCTCCCTCCCTCCTCCTTCCTCCCTTCCCCTCCCCCTCCCTCCCCCCTCCCCCTCCCTTCCCCTCCCCCTCCCTCCCCCCTCCCCCTCCCTTCCCCTCCCCCTCCCTCCCTCCTCCCCTCCCTCCCCCTCCCTCCCTTCTCCTCCCTCCCCTCCCTCCCCTCCCTCCTTGCTTTCCTTCCTTGCAATATTTATTTATTTGAATGCCCAAGTGACATAGAGGAGATACGAGACGATATTCCATCTAATGGTTCACTCCCCAAATGGCCGCAAAGAAGCCAGAAGTTTTTGTAACTCCGTCTGGGTCTCCCACAGGGGTGCAGAGGTCCAAGCGCTCGGGCCATCCTCCGCTGCCTTCCCAGGCCGTTAGCAGGGAGTTGCATCGGAAGCGGAGTAGCGGGGACTGGAACTGGAGCTAGGGGGTGCCGGTGCTGCGGGGGGCGGCCCAGCCCCGAGGGGGCGTTCTCAGTAAGCTCCTGCTACCGTGGCCCCCACACAGAACGGTTTCTCTGCATCGATTGTGGAGAGTCACCCAGACAAGCACATGTCTAGGAAGGGCGTGTTCACATTTAAAACTCAGGGTAGAAGGCCAGCTCTCTGCTGTGGCCAGGGAGTGCAGTGGAGGATGGCCCAAGTGCTTGGGCCCTGCACCCCATGGGAGACCAGGAGAAGCACCTGGCTCCTGCCTTCGGATCAGCTCGGTGCGCCAGCTGCAGCGCGCCGGCCACGGCAGCCATTGGAGGGTGAACCAACGGCAAAAGGAAGACCTTTCTCTCTGTCTCTCTCTCTGTCCACTCTGCCTGTCAAAAAATAAAAAAAAAATTAAAAAAAAAAAAACTCAGGGCAGAATCACGCCACAGTGTGCTACACACACCACTGGCGCCTCACCGCTCTGCGCTGGGCGTGGATCCCTGTTCACAGCCCCGTCTGCCCAAGAGAATGCTCGGCAGGGGATACAGCATCTTTTCCCTGCTGGGTGATGATCCCTTTTGAATAATAACAGCCGCCACCTACACTTGCTGCAGCTGCTGTCCAGGTACCAGGTCCTGCGCTAAGCCCTGTGTGTGATCTCATTTACTCCTCACAATAATAGGAGGGGCGTGAACGGTTCCTACATGGGAAACCGCAGTGTAGACAGTTTGCATAGCAGCCCTGGTTCACTGCGTGGAGAGAGCTGGAGCAGAGACTTGAACCCGGGCTCTCGGCTCCACAGTGCACACCTGGCCCGCATGCCCCAGGTGGGGCTGGTGGGGGGCAGAAGCTTACGTTCGCTGCTGGTGGCCACTGAGTGCCATCGCGGAGCTCTGCACGCTTGGTCTGGGCCAGGGTTGTTTGCTGCAGCAGTAAAACGATGGAAGCAGCAAGCAAACCCTGACTCTGGCCGTTACGGCACCAGACCCTGCGTGAAGGAGTCGTACAGCTCGTCACAAGCCCTTCCGAAAACAGAAGAGAGCGTCTCTCAGCTCGTCCCTCGGGCCGACCTCTCCCTGAACGGCAGGGCAGGCAGAACAGAAAGATGGGGGTGCCCCGGGAACACGGAAGTGCAGACCCCACAGAGCGCAGCAGAGGGAGCTGTCCATAGGCAGAGGGCGGGCGTCCCAGGAACCAGGGCTGGGGTGACGCCGGGCCATGAGACGGCAGCAGGAGGAGGCGGAAACCCACAGAGCAGGCAGCGTTGTCAGAGGTGCAGGAGCCCTGGCCGGAAGCCCCTTGCTGCCCCATGGCGCCCGGGAGACTTGGGGAACAGATGAGCCTAATGAGAACATTGCCCTGTCTCACGCGGCCGGCGTGTCCTCTGCGCTCTGTTCTTTGTTTTTCCGGCAGTGCCTGGCCTGGAGCCCTAACACAACACCGATGTTCCGGCATTGGGTGTGGGACGATTGAGTCCCGGGAAGTTGTTTTTCCTGATCACAGAACAATGACGTGAGAAGTAAGCTCACTTGGGTGTGAAAAAGTCTGAAATCCATGCACGGGTTTTCCTAATAGGCATTCCCGTGAATCTTTTGAGGAGCCCTCATGGACATGGATTTCAAAGATTTTGTCGCAAGATAAACTTTGTAATTCGATTTTACATGAACTTAAAAAAGCCCTCGTGTTTACCGTGTGGATTTCACAGATTACACCGTTCAATGTAACTAGTTGGGGCGTCGGGATTAAGTTTGCTTTCAGAAACCAGAATCATAGGGCTTAAACAAGGTAGGAGTTCAGGGGCGGGCATTGTGGTGCTGTGGTTTCGACAGCCCTTGGGAAGCCCGTATCCCACACGGGAGCGCCTGGGTTCAAGCTCCCACTCTGCTTCTGCGCCAGCTCCCCGCTGGTGCCCACCACAGAAAGCAGCAGGTGGGTCCCTGCCACCCACAGAAGCCCTGGCTCGTGTTCCAGGCTCCTGGCCTCAGGCAGGTGGGAAATAGACCAGTGGCTGGAGGACCTCTCTCCCTTTCTCTCCCCCTGCCCTGCCTCCCCCCTCCCAAACAAAGCAAACAAGGCAAATTCCTAGTTCTGTTTGGGCAGTCCAAGACTGTGAATGGTGGCTTTCATAACGAGGAATGCAGGGACTCGGCCCCCTCCCAGGTGGTCACTCTGTCATTTCTAGAGTGTGACTTTTCTGTTCTTCCTCCAAGATGGCTGCCAGAGCTCCAGCTATCACATTCGCATTCCAGACAGCGGGATAGAGAAAGAGACAAGGAAGGTGTACAGGGCACGTGCCCATTGTCTTTTTAGTGGTTTGTGAGGGACTGGCATTGTGGTATGGGGGAAAGCGGCTGTCTGCAATGCCGGCATCCCCATATCGGCAGTGGTGCGTGTCCTGGCGCTGCTAATGGCCTGGGGAAGGCAGCCGAGGGTGACCCGAGTACTTGGGACCCTGCTCCTGGGCCACCTCGGCATTGCAGCCATCTGGGCAGTGAGCCGGCGGGTGGAAGACCTCTCTCTGTCTTTCTGTCTCTCCCCCTCTCTCTGTGACTTTGACTTTCAAGTAAACCCATGTTTAAAAAGTAACAACCAGGCCGGCGCCGCGGCTCACTAGGCTAATCCTCCGCCTAGCGGCGCCGGCACACCGGGTTCTAGTCCCGGTTGGGGCGCCAGATTCTGTCCCGGTGGCCCCTCTTCCAGGCCAGCTCTCTGCTGTGGCCAGGGAGTGCAGTGGAGGATGGCCCAGGTGCTTGGGCCCTGCACCCCATGGGAGACCAGGAAAAGCACCTGGCTCCTGGCTCCTGCCATCGGATCAGCGCGGTGCGCCAGCCGCGGCGGCCATTGGAGGGTGAACCAACGGCAAAGGAAGACCTTTCTCTCTGTCTCTCTCTCTCACTGTCCACTCTGCCTGTCAAAAAAAAAAAAAAAAAAAAAAAAAAAAAAAAAAAAAAAGGTAACAACCAAGCTGGCTGTGGCAGCTGCCGTGGGACGCCCTGGAGCCGAGGTGGTAGTAGTTCTAGTTCCCAGGTAGAACCACTGGCCACCAAGAAGCTTGGGAGCAGGTCTGTGTCCTTTGTGGCGTGTGAGTCCCACTGCTGTTGGGGGAGGGAGGGGGAGGCATCACTCATGGTGTGAGGGGAGGGAGAGTGGGACGTCGCTCATGGTATAGATGCGGCTCGCATCTGATCCATCAATGCTGGGGTGGGGGTGACACAGTCGAGCATCACTAAGTGTCTGGTGACAGCTGTGTCTACACTGGGGGACGACAGGCTGTGTCTACATTGGGGGACGACAGGCTGTGTCTACACTGGGAGGTGATGTGCTGTGTTACACTGGGGGATGACAGGCTGGTCTACACTGCGGGATGACAGGCTGGTCTACACTGGGAGGCGACGTGCTGTGTCTACACTTTGGGACAACAGCTGTGTCTGCACTGGGGGACGACAGGCTGTGTCTACACTGGGAGGTGATGTGCTGTGTTACACTGGGGGACGACAGGCTGGTCTACACTGCAGGATGACAGGCTAGTCTACACTGGGAGGCAATATGCTGTGTCTACACTTAGGGATGACAGCTGTGTCTACACTAGGGGATGACAGGCTGTGTCTGCACTAGGGGACAACAGGCTGGTCTACACTGCAGGATGACAGGCTGTGTCTGCACTGGGGGACGACAGGCTGTGTCTACACTGCAGGATGACAGGCTGTGTCTGCACTGGGGGCCGACAGGCTGTGTCTACACTGGGAGGTGATGTGCTGTGTTACACTGGGGACGACAGGCTGGTCTACACTGGGGAATGACAGGCTGGTCTACACTGGGGGCCGACAGGCTGGTCTACACTGGGAGGTGATGTGCTGTGTTATACTGGGGACGACAGGCTGGTCTACACTGGGGGATGACAGGCTGTGTCTACACTGGGGGATGACAGGCTGTGTCTGCTCTGGGAGGTGATGTGCTGTGTTACACTGGGGACGACAGGCTGGTCTACACTGGGGGATGACAGGCTGTGTCTGCACTGGGGGCCGACAGGCTGGTCTGCACTGGGAGGTGATGTGCTGTGTTACACTGGGGACGACAGGCTGGTCTACACTGGGGGACAACAGGCTGTGTCTGCACTGGGGGACGACAGGCTGTGTCTGCACTGGGGGATGACAGGCTATGTCTACACTGGGGGACGACAGGCTGGTCTACACTGGGGGATGACAGGCTGGTCTACACTGGGAGGTGATGTGCTGTGTTACACTGGGGAAGACAGGCTGGTCTACACTGCGGATGACAGCCTGTCTGCACTGGGCATGCGCACGCCCGCTGTGACACTGGCTCTCTCTGACCGGTGCAGGTTCTCGCTGGGCTCTACAACCCCGGGGACGGCCACATTGACCCGTACTCGCTCACCATGGCCCTGGCCGCCGGCGCCAGGAAGTACGGAGCCCTGTTGAAGTACCCTGCCCCGGTGACCTCGCTGGCACCCAGGTCGGACGGCACGTGGGATGTGGACACGCCTCAGGGCTCCGTGAGAGCAAAGCGCCTGGTCAATGCCGCCGGTGAGCCTGGCACCTTTGTCAGAGGGGCGAGGAAGCATGGCTGGGGGGGGGGCTGGGCCTGGGCAGCCCCCGGGGAGGCTCCCGCGGGAGCGTGGCCGCGCGTGGCTTTTGCTGTGTGCACACTGCTCTGTCCCTGCCTGTCCACAGCAAGTTGAAGTTTTTCTCCGTTTTCTTCTGCTCCGGGTATTTTATTTATTATTATTTTACCAAATTATGCCTGTTTTTCCTGTGTCTGCTCTTTCTTTCTTTATTGGTGATAACCAAATCCTGGTGTTCAAACTCACTTCTGGCTTTTTCGGGCCGATTTGCCCGTCTGGGTTCTCTCTCATCCAGTTCTGGGCAGTTTCCACTCCAGCAATGGGCTGTGTCATGTCATCCTTTGTCTCCCAGACATCAGTACGCTTTCTGTAGGTTACTTTGTTGTACTCAGACTCACAGAGTAGGGAACCCGTCTGAGCTAGGCCGCCCCCACTCACCTTCCATCGGCACAGGGCAGGGCCAGCAGGACAGCGCTCCGTGGCTGAGCCGCACAGCGGGTGGCATGGGACTGTGTCTTTTAATGCTGAGGGAACACATGTCTCACAGACCGGTGGCTTAGTAAATCACTTTCTTTTTTAGAAAATATTTATTTATTTGAAAGGCAGAGTGACAGAGAGGGAGAGAGAAAGGAAAGCAAGAGAGAAAGAGAGATCTGTCTTCTGGTTCCTTCCCCCACATGGCCACAACAGCCAGGGTGAGCCAGGCTGAAGCTGAGAGCCAAGACCTCCATCTCTCATTCGGGTGCAGGAGCCCAAGCACTTGGGTCATCTTCCACTGCCCTCCAGGTGCATTAGCAGGGAGCTGGATCAGAAGTGGAGCAGCCGGGACTTGAACTGGTGCCCATCTGGGATGCCGGCACGGCAGGTGCAGCTTAACCCTCAGTGCCATGACACTGACCCCTTCTGAAGTCACTTCCGACCGTCACACCTGCAAAAGCAGACGCCACTGGAAGTGTGTGTGCCATCTAAAACGGGCGAGGAGCTAATATTTTCTTGCAGTTCATAGTGGTTCACTTAAAACCCAGGAGAGACAGGAGGCCATAACTCATGTTCACTGGGTCATTGCCTAAATTGTAAACTGAAATCGGTCTTTCCTACGTACAGATCAAAACGCATGCCCCAGACATGCCGGAAGCACGGGCCCTAGCGTCGTTTCCTCTCGGATGGAGCTCCCCAGGGCACTTCCCTCTGGTCCTTGGAAAGTCACAGCTGCAGTATTGGAGGGTCCCAATTAGTATTTCTGATTTTTTCTAACCCATGCCTCCTGTTGGAAAAGCATAGACGTCCCATGCTGTCTTCACTATAATTTGAGATTTAAAAAAATGCAAAATGACTTGCGTGGAAAATGAAAGCAATGGCATAAAGTCACAGCGCCTTGGGTCTGAGCCTCTCCTGCTCCCCCATTCTCCTCCTTGCACCCCATCTCCCACTGCCCCTGGGACCCCCCGGTTTATATTCTGTAAGAAAATCGGAGGCTGTGAAATCATTCACACTTTTCTCTGAGTTTCGAGGATTTTCCGTAACCTTTCAGTGCCTTTCCTGTTCTCACGAGTTCAGTTCCTGAAACCATGGGATGGTTTCCATGGTGACAGAAAATGTTACACACACTGACTCCCATATGCCGCACCTGTGGCAGACCTGGCTAATCAATCCACGCACTTGTTGGTTGGGATTGGACAAAGCCACACCATTTTTCTCAACACAGTGCTACTGGTAGCCACACGTTGCCAACTCATATTTTGAGAACTAACCTAAAAGACTTTACTTTATTTGTTGATTTCCTTAAATGAGCAATTTTTATTTCCACAGTAAGTTGCCATTGGAATGTGTTTTTCTAAACCCTGTGCTATGAGGAGTCACAGATGGGGCACATGAGTGACCTCCAAAGAGGCCTGACCCAACCAGGACCCTCGTCAGCAGAGGTCACTTCCTGTGGGGTGGTGGGAGCAGGCTCAGGGGTCCTGGTGGCCCAGACTTGGGAGGGCAGGTGGCTCTGCATAGAGTAGTGACCGGGTCTTCTCTCCCTCCACGCCCGAGGCCTCGCCAGCCAGGCACCTGCAGGCAGCGCCTCGCTGAGCCTGTGTGGCCTCTGCTGTCTGTGCTGTGCTCTGTTTCGTTTTCCTCTTCCCTATCAGCTTTGCCCCTTGACTTCCTCTCTCCTTGTGCAGTGGGCAAAAGTGGCCGGAGGAGATCAGCCTTATTACATGGCAGGAGGTGTGTGGAGGGTGCTGTGTTGAATTATTTGCAGCTATGTAGGAAAGAACAAAGAACCAAGTCCCTCGTGTAAGGGTAGAAGGCTCCCAAGGGTGACGCCCGGTGACCAGGGAGTGGGGCGGGGGAGAGGTTTGGATGCGGTGCTTTGTAGAACCTAAGCTCACGCAGAGCGGAGGTGCGCGTCCAGGCCGCATTGTGGGGATCTGAGCTGTGGGAGTGGCCCAGCGAGACCAGGACCAGCCTGGCCCTGAGGCCAGTTCCAAAACCTAAAGTGACCAGGACAGGGACTGGCCTTGTGGCGCAGGGGGTTAAGCCACCACTTGTGGTGCTGGGTCCCATATTGGCCAATCCACTTCTTCTTCTTCTTCTTTTTTTTTTTTTTTTTTTTTTTTTTTTTTTTTTTTTTTTTTTACAGGCAGAGTGGACAGTGAGAGAGAGAGACAGAGAGAAAGGTCTTCCTTTTGCCATTGGTTCACCCTCCAATGGCCGCCACGGCTGGTGCGCTGCGGCCGGTGCACCGCGCTGATCCGATGGCAGGAGTCAGGTGCTTCTCCTGGTCTCCCATGGGGTGCAGGGCCCAAGCACTTGGGCCATCCTCCACTGCACTCCCTGGCCACAGCAGAGAGCTGGCCTGGAAGAGGGGCAACCGGGACAGAATCCGGCGTGCCGGCGCCGCAAGGCGGAGCATTAGCCTAGTGAGCCGCAGTGCAGGCTGGCCAATCCGCTTCTGATCCAGCTCCCCTCTGAATCGCCTGGGAAGGCAGTGAGCTTGGGCCCCTGCCACCTGGTACACAGAGACTTGGATTGAGTTCCAGGCTCCTGGCTTCTGCCCGGTCCAGCCCTGGCTGTTGTGGGCGTTTGATGAAGGAACCAGTGGATGGCAGCACTCTCTCTCCCAATCTCACATCGCTCTGCCTTTCACATCAACCAATCAATGTTTGACAAGAAAACAGCGACCAGGCTATGGACTCAGAAGTAGGACCCGCATGTGGAGGAGGTGACGGCTGCCCGGGCTTTCACACATCTTCACACAGGGAGCCCGCGGTGTGGGCTGTTCCCGACGTGGTCCAGGGTGGTGGGGTCTTGGCCCAGAGCCTGGCCTTGCCTGCCTTGGAGCTTGGCCGGTTCAAAGTTACCGGCAGCAGGAAATGAGCTAAGAGGAAGGTAAAGTCCCCAGAACAGGGCTCCCACGTACAGAATCCTGCCAAGAATTCGCTGTACTAACTTTATGAGTGTTATGTGCCCGCGGCTGGGCCAGGGTCAGCTTTTCATGGTGTTTTTGTAAATGGCTCAACTCCTGCCTACTGTCCTAACCACTGCCAGTGTCCGCTCTGCTGGGATGTTGAAATCTCACACTTGGTAGGCGGGGGCGGGGGGGGGGGGTAGAGAGTGGCAGGGGTTGGGGCAGGGCCTGGGTGAGGAGTGCAGGGCCTGGGTGTGGGAGTACAGGGTCTGGGTGAGGAGTGCAGGGCCTGGGTGTGGAGTGCAGGGCCTGGGTGAGGAGTACAGGGCCTGGGTGTGGGAGTACAGGGCCTGGGTGAGGAGTGCAGGGCCTGGGTGAGGAGTGCAGGGGCCTGGGTGAGGAGTGTAGGGGCCTGGGTGTGGGAGTACAGGGCCTGGGTGAGGAGTGCAGGGCCTGGGTGAGGAGTGCAGGGGCCTGGGTGAGGAGTGTAGGGGCCTGGGTGAGGAGTGCAGGGTCTGGGTGAGGAGTGCAGGGTCTGGGTGAGGAGTGCAGGGCCTGGGTGTGGGAGTACAGGGCCTGGGTGTGGGAGTGCAGGGCCTGGGTGTGGGAGTACAGGGCCTGGGTGTGGGAGTGCAGGGTCTGGGTGAGGAGTGCAGGGGCCTGGGTGAGGAGTGTAGGGGCCTGGGTGAGGAGTGCAGGGCCTGGGTGAGGAGTGCAGGGGCCTGGGTGAGGAGTGTAGGGGCCTGGGTGAGGAGTGCAGGGCCTGGGTGAGGAGTGCAGGGGCCTGGGTGAGGAGTGTAGGGGCCTGGGTCAGGAGTGCAGGGGCCTGGGTCAGGAGTGCAGGGGCCTGGGTCAGGATGTAGGTGCCTGAGTGTGGTCTGGAGTTGCATTTATGCAAGTGCTCTGGGCAGCAGAGACACCCCTGCGAGGGGCTATCCCAGGACAGAGACTGCAGGGCTGGGAGCACCCCAAGATGCTGACCTCCTGGTGTGCGGCAGGCTGGCTTGCGCTGGGGCTAAGTGGCTGCACATGGCATCCTCTGCCCCCCACCGCCCCTCCTCTGCCATCAGCAGCTCAGGGCAGGCACTGTGTCTCAGGACGCACGCTTTCCCTCTGCTCTGTGAGTGCCTGTCTGGACTGGTTTCCAGTGCACGGGTGAGGCCGGAGACGAGGTTTCCCGTCGACTGCAGAATTTTCTGATCTGGATGGTCAGAGCTGTGGTTGCATCCTGTGAAGCCCAAGGGTCAGCCTTAAAGAATTGCTTCATTTTGTTTGATCTCTGCACGGTCGCTGCTAAACCGGCTTGTGGAAGCTTCACCCTTCACTCTAACCCCATTTCTCTTTCTCCCTGTGTCTTGAAGCCATCGAGGCCATTTCCATCGCACTTTTACTGCCTCCTCCGTTGTCACTTGGGTAATAATGCTGGATTTGGGAGTGCCTTCTCCTCACTTGTCTCTTCCATTTGAACCTGGTGTGTGTGTGTGTGTGTGTGTGTGTGTGTGTGTGTGTGTAGGAGGGCAGTGAGCTAACAGGGCTTGAAGTGTAGTCCTGACTAGATTTAGGTTTATTTAATTGCTATATGGGGGAATTAGACACATGGTTGGCATTGACCAACTGACACCAACGCTATAAGGCGGAACAGTTTAGAAGTTCCTGTGGGATTCGAAGTAATATAGTTCTCTGATGCTTCTGCTTACGTTTCCCTTTTAATGATGAAGCGCATTAATAAGCAAGCAGTTGAGCCTAAAATTCATAGATATGTCTGAATAGGACAGAAAATTTGTTTTCAATTTATGTTTTTAATTGAAACAAGTAGACTGAGGATGCCACAGTGATTTGAATTACTAGGTGCTTTGACTTTTTATCTTTAAAACCGCTCTAGTGTGTATAAATAGAAAACGTGACTTCACTGTATCTTCCTACAAAGTGTGGAGATCAGCAATTCTTACCTTCCTAACAGGCAGGAACAAATTCCGCCTCTGAAATATCGAAAGACCCACACACAGCTCTGCCGCCCACGGGCTGATTCCTGGTTTGCGGATGGGCACCCTTGCTGGGGTTTTACAAGAACGCCCAGCTTAGCTCTAAGGCCAAAATGAAACAGCAGAACACACGGGTGCTGCCTGGGTGCTAAGCAGACATAAACCTTGGCAATGAGAGTGTGTAATCGGGACTCCCAGGCTGGCTCATAATCGGAGACGCTTCCCTAGCTGTGAACCTCAGGACGATGGGGTCTTCAGACTTCTTAGACTCTGAAAAGCAACTGAAAGGGAAATGGTAAAAACTCTAACGCATGAGGTGCCCAAGTAGGATTCTCCATTCCCCTGCTGTGACCCCTGGTGCCTTCGGCTCTTCTACGGGAAAAGACTACAGGAACTGATAAAGCCTGGTGGGCGTCTCCCCCAGAGTATATTGGAAGGGTCTTCCTTTTTAAAAAAAACAATTACTTATTTGAAAGGTAGAGTGTTAGAGAGAGGCAGAGCGAGAGCGAGCGAGCCATGCTCTGTGTGCTGGTTCACTCCCCGAATGGCTGCGACAGCCCAGTCTGGGGTCAGGGCCAGGCTGAAGCCAGGAGCTGGGTCTCCCGCGTGGGTGCGGGGGTCCAGGCGCATGGGCCATCCTCCGCTGCCTCCCCAGGTGCATCAGTGGGGCTGGATCGGAAGTGGAGCTGCTGGGACCAGAGGAGCTCTCTGACCTGGGATGCTGGTGTCGCATCTCTGGCTTCACGGGCTGCGCCACCACCCTGGCCCCGGGGTCTTCCGTGTACGCATTATGTAAAAGCCACGCATGGGTCTCAAAGGAAATTTTGTCTTTGAGGCCCGTTTCTGCATGACCTCCGTGATGAGGCTGGGTCACACTGTCACTGTAAGTGGGCGGAACAGCCCTGCCCTGGTGGAATTCCGGACAGCAGCGTGTCCATGACCTGACTGCAGCCAGTGCCGGCTGGGTTCTGTGGACCTTGTCCATGGGGCCTCTGCCTCCAGCTGGCCATCCCCATCCACAGAGGATGACTTCTGTCTTCCTTACCCACACCTGTGCATTTGAGTTGATTATTCTTTTCTTTTGAATTTTGAATTTTCGAATTTTTGTGTGTGTGTGTGTGTGTGTTTTTTTTTTTCCATGTTGCTCATGGGCAAAATCCTTTCTCAGGACTGGAGTTCCCTTCCATTGCAGCCATCTTCAAAATTCCAGGCAACGGGAAACATTTCTTGTCTGCTCCTCCCCCATTCTAGTTATTTTTTTTTAAGATTTATTTATTTATTTGAAAGGCAGAGTTATACAGAGAGAGAAGGAGAGGCAGAAAGAGAGAGAGAGAGACAGAGAAGGAGGTCTTCCATCCGCTGGTTCACTCCCAAGTTGGCCACAATGGCCGGAGCTGCACTGATCCGAAGCCAAGATCCAGGAGCTTCTTCTGGGTCTCCCACGTGGGTTCAGGGGTCCAAGGACTTGGGCCATCTTCTACTGCTTTCCCAGGCCACAGCAGAGAGCTCGAGTGGAAGTGGAGCAGCCGGGTCTTGAACCCGCACCCACATGGGATGCTGGCACTGCAGGTGGTGGTGGCTTTGCCCGCTACTCCACAGCGCTGCCCCACTCTGCTTCTAGTCTGCAGCGACGGAACGTGCAGATTGTTCTGACGTTCTGCGAGTACTCAAGCCGTCGGGTTTTAGTAGGAATTGCTGTGATCACTTGCCCTGTGTGTGTGATGACGCTTTGTAACGATTGTTTGACTTAGGGTTTTGGGCTCGTGAAGTGGGCAAAATGATCGGCCTGGAGCATCCTCTCATTCCGGTCCAGCACCAGTACCTCGTCACGTCCACCATCCCCGAGGTGAAGGCTTTGAAACGAGAACTCGCTGTGCTCCGCGACCTGGAAGGATCCTACTATGTGCGCCAGGAGAGGGATGGACTTCTGCTGGGCCCCTATGAGCGTCAAGAGAAGATGAGACTTCAGGACTCCTGGGTCACTCACGGGGTCCCTCCAGGTGGGTCAGGACTCCTGGTCACTGACGGGGTCCCTCCAGGTGGGTCAGGACTCCTGGTCACCAGCGGGGTCCCTCCAGGTGGGTCAGGACTCCTGGTCACTGACGGGGTCCCTCCAGGTGGGTCAGGACTCCTGGTCACTGACAGGGTCCCTCCAGGTGGGTCAGGACTCCTGGTCACTGACGGGATCCCTCCAGGTGGGTCAGGACTCCTGGTCAGCAGTGGGTCCCTCCAGGTGGGTCAGTACTCCTGGTCACCAGCGGGGTCCCTCCAGGTGGGTCAGGACTCCTGGTCAGCAGTGGGTCCCTCCAGGTGGGTCAGGACTCCTGGTCACTGACGGGGTCCCTCCAGGTGGGTCAGGACTCCTGGTCACTGACAGGGCCCCTCCAGGGGTCAGGACTCCTGGTCACTGACGGGGTCCCTCCAGGTGGGTCAGGACTCCTGGTCACCAGTGGGGCCCTCCAGGTGGGTCAGGACTCCTAGTCACCAGTGGGGCCCTCCAGGTGGGTCAGGACTCCTGGTCACTGACGGGGTCCCTCCAGGTGGGTCAGGACTCCCGGGTCGCTGTCGCCCCCCTTTGCGGCTTGCCTGATCCGGTTCAAGGTTTGCATGCAGCAGCTACGGTGCTTCTGTGGAGAAGCAGGACAGGTGCTACAGGCGGGACGTCTGCCCTACTCAGGATGGAGCCACGGAGGACAGCGCAGAGAGGGGCTGGGTGCTGCGCCCGGGGAGGGGAGGCTCAGGCCCTGGGCTCCTGTGGGAGCTGCTGCCCTTTCTCCCTCGCAGACTGTGCAGCTGGGACTGCTTTGTGCTGTTGTCTTTCAGGAGCGGGTTCTGCAGAGCTAGATTCTGTGTTTTTATTTGAAAGGCAAAGGGAAGGAGGCAGATAGAGATCTCCCATCTGCTGGTTCACTCCCCAGTCGCTCAGAACAGCCAGAGCCCAGCAAGGCAGCAGCCAGGAGCCAGGAGCTCCATCCGGGTCTCCCCGCAGGGGGCAGGGACCCCAGTATTTGAGCCGTCAGTGCTCCCTCCCAGGATGCAAGTTAGCAGGGAGCTGGGTCAGTGGGGAGGAGCTCAACTCTAACCAGGCGCTCAGATGTGCATGCCCTGGGCTGCCCCAGGTGACCTGAGCCACCATGCCTGACGCCTCCCCCTACAGAGCTGGATGGAGCAGGGGGCTTCTTAAGGAGGTTTCTCAGGTTTTGCTATTTATAGGGAGGCACGGAAGCATTCCTGGGAATATGGAGAAGTGGGGGAGGTGGCAGTTGGAGAGTCACGCCTGGATCAGTTAGGGAATGTGCCCACCTCCCCTGTTCCTGCTCCCCTGCACTTGCGAAGGGCAAAGCTGGGCAGGCTCTGTGCACCTGGGCCCCAGCAGCCTCACTCCTTCCCCCCGGGGAGGGCTCCCCCTCTGCCTGCCTGTCCCTGGCAGCCGCTACTCCATGCCAGGGTTGGAGTTCAGCAATCCCAGCTGGGGTGGAGGCCGGGGAGACTGCTCTCCGTGCCTGGGCTGAGGCCCACATGTCCAGGTCCACCCTGTGGTGATGTCTGGGCCTCTGTGTGGCTGACCCACTGTGCAGGCCCCAGCAGGTGCAAGGGGAAGCCCCCCGTGGGTCCCTATTTTGGGAAGCTCCTCTGTGTGGCCTCTGAAGCCTCGGCGATTTTAGGCCAAGATGATGGTGCTCCCGACCCGCCTCTTGTCCCAGAGCACAGCCCCTGGCTGTGGGTGGGGGCTGGTGGAAGGAGACCCCCCTGCCGTTCCTGAAGGGAGAGTTGGAGGGGGTCCCCAACCCGGCAGCCCAGATTCTGGAGTAGTGTCCACTGCTCCCAGTATCCTGGAGAGACATCTACCTCGGGAGTGAAACAGGAGCCGCTTTTTCTCCTTAAAGATTTAGTTATTTGAAAGTCAGAGTTAGGGAGAGAGAGGCAGAGACAGAGAGAGCGCTTTCACCCACTGGGTCACTCCCCAGATAACTGCAATGGCCAGGGCTGGGCCAAGCTGAAACCAGGAGCCAGAAGCATCCTCCAGGTCTCCTATGTGGGTAGCAGGGGCCCAAACTCTTGGGTCATCTTCTGCTGCTTTCCCTGGGTCATTAGCAGGATGCTGGATGGGAAGTGGAGCCATAGGGGCGTGAACCACCTGTGCCCACATGGGATGCTGGCATTGCAGATGGTGGCTTTACCCGCTATGCCACATCATCAGCCCGCGGGGTTTTTTTCCTTCCAAAACTGTGGTTGGATTAAATAATGGAAACTTAACAGGTATGCGTTCAAATGTTCTGTTAACTAAAAATGATGAACTGATTTTATTTCAAAAACAGTGGCATTGATGGTACAGATAGGGAATATCAAGTGTAGATTTAAAAAAAAACAGCAGGCAGCGGCTCCCTGGGCACCTTCCGCAGACGGCCCCACTGGGGAGTGCCCGTCCGTGGGGCTGTGGCGCCCTGACCCCAGTGGCCGGCTTTGCAGGTTTTGGGAAGGAGCTCTTTGAGGCCGACCTGGACCGGATAACAGAACACCTGGAGATTGCCATGGAGATGATCCCGGTCTTGAAAAAGGCTGACATCGTCAACGTGGTCAACGGCCCCATCACCTACACCCCTGACATCCTGCCCATGGTGGGGCCCCACCAGGGGGTCCGCAACTACTGGGTGGCGGTAGGCTTCGGGTGAGGCTCTGCGCTTCTCGTAGATTCGCTGTTTTAGCTCAGTCTGCTCCACCATCTCTGGGAAAGAAGCATGGTGTGGGAGGGACGGGTGTGTGTGTGTGTGCGCGTGTGTGTGCATAAGAATTTTCTACCCTTTATACCCAGGGAATAATATGAGGAACACTTATTCTGTTCTATTCTTGACAGGCAGAGTTAGACAGTGAGAGAGAGAGACAGAGAGAAAGGTCTTCCTTCCGTTGGTTCACCCCCCAAATGGCCACCATGGACGGCGCGCTGTGCCGATCCGAAGCCAGGAACCAAGTGCTTCTCCTGGTCTCCCATGCGGGTACAGGGACCAAGGACCTGGGTCTTCTTCCACTGCCTTCCCGGGCCACAGCAGAGGGCTGGACTGGAAGAGGAGCAACTGGGACAGAATCTGGCGCCCCGACCGGGACTAGAACCCGGTGTGCCGGCACCGCTAGGCGGAGGATTAGCCTAGTGAGCCACAGCGCCGGCCATGAACACACATTTTAAACACTGACTGTGCAATGGTATAGTCTCTGGAATAGTTTATAAGGATTAGCGCTCAGGAGCATAATGGTTTTCCGGAACTTTCTCTGTATTTCCTGCCATTCCCATTATTCTTGGCCCTTTCCATGTTGGGTATCCTCAGGTGTGCGTCCTCACTTATGACCCTGTTGACTCGGGTGTCTCATTTCTAACCTTTGTGCCATGAATCCATGGATACTGATGTCACACATCCTATACTGTCCCATCACAGCTTGGAAATTCCATTTGCCTTCCACACATTAGTTGGCTGTTTCTTCTGTTGTCCACAGTGCTTGCACTCTGTGACCCAAGCCTCGTGCCTGGCTGCCCAGGGAGTACTCACTGCTGCCCTCCTATTCTCCTTGATAAATATCCCTGTAACAAACTGACCACGCATTTTTCTAAAATAGCACCACTGCTGTCTCTGGGTAGGAGAATCAGCATTTCTAGTCTTGGCTGAGGTTCCCTGGGCATTGGAAACTCTGCTTCCCACTATTGAGCTGCTGTCATTTGAGATTCCCTGGCTTCTATGACTGATGTCTGCTCGTGGGGCTCCTGTGCTGGGCCCCCTCCTAGGACTTGGCTCATTCAGCTCCTACCAGCCTCTTTACTTACTATAGAGGAACCCAGAGAAAAGGTCTTGGTTAGATGTGCGGGAGAAGGTAGCAGGGAACATGGCCAATGTGCAGCTGTGACGCTACGTTCCAATATCCAACATGCAATCCTCTGCTGGGTTTTAAAGCATGTCCTGCAGAGAGACTGTGATGGTGAGAGTCCGCCTGTCCCCTTACCATGTCCTGTGCAGGGCTGTGGGGGTGAGAATCTGCCTGTCCCCTTACTGTGTCCTGTGCAGGGCTGTGGGGGGGTGAGTCTGCCTGTCCCCTTACCATGTCCTGTGCAGGGCTGTGGGGGGGGGTGAGTCCGGCTGTCCCCTTACCATGTCCTGTGCAGGGCTGTGGGGGTGAGAGTCTGCCTGTCCCCTTACCATGTCCTGTGCAGGGCTGTGGGGGGGTGAGTCTGCCTGTCCCCTTACCATGTCCTGTGCAGGGCTGTGGGGGGGGGTGAGTCTGCCTGTCCCCTTACTATGTCCTGTGCAGGGCTGTGGGGGAGGTGAGTCTGCCTGTCCCCTTACCATGTCCTGTGCAGGGCTGTGGGGGTGGGTGAGTCTGCCTGTCCCCTTACTGTGTCCTGTGCAGGGCTGTGGGGGTGAGAGTCTGCCTCTCCCCTGACTGTGTCCTGTGCAGGGCTGTGACGGTGAAAGTCTGCCTCTCCCCTGACCGTGTCCTGTGCAGGGCTGTGGAGGGGGGTGAGTCTGCCTGTCCCCCTGTGCAGGGCTATGGGGGTGAGAGTCTGCCTGTCCCCTTACTGTGTCCTGTGCAGGGCTGTGGGGGTGTGAGTCAGGCCCTCCCCTTACCATGTCCTGTGCAGGGCTGTGGGGGTGTGAGTCAGGCCCTCCCCTTACCATGTCCTGTGCAGGGCTGTGGGGGTGAGAGTCTGCCTGTCCCCTAACCACCTCCCATGGAGATGGGAACAAGTGCCTTCCCCACCAAATGACTTGTTCCCTGCAGAATATGGGATCCAGCGTTCCTGTCCCCAGTGCCCTCCCTGGATGGTGCCCTTTTGGCTTCAATGCTGCTGAGATCACGTCCCTGTGTAGTGACAGAGGTCGCCTCCTAAGGGAGCCGGGCTGGACCGAGTCTGCCGTGGCCAGGACTCTTACACGACACACGCTTCCCCTACACAGTGGCCTCCTTCCCTGCCGCCTGTTCCATACCAGCCAGGAGCTAACTTGCAGCTGTGCCACTCTTGAGACTGCAAACAAAGGAGCATGTTGGGTCTGGATGCCTGAATACGTGGTTTTTAGGACCAGTGGACAGTGTAGGGCCCTGGTACTTGTGAGTTCTAAGAACAGAGCCCTCCAGCGTTGAGGCCCTGTGAAGTATCCAGATGTGTTTGGTGTTTGAAGCCAGCGTGTGTCAGTGACGGGGTTTCTGTCTGTGTTTGGAAGCTACGGCATCATCCACGCTGGCGGGATCGGCAAGTACCTCAGCGAGTGGATCCTGCAGGGGGAGCCTCCTTTTGACCTCATAGAGCTGGACCCCAACCGCTACGGCAGATGGACCACTCCCCAGTACACCGAGGCCAAAGCCAGGGAGTCCTACGGGTTCAACAACGTGGGTAAGGGGTGAGCGTGTCCGTCTTGTCCGCCACGCACCCGCAGGGCTGCCTTGCACAGCGGTGATGGTGGAGCACTTCCTTCTGCGGTGGTGAGGGGCCCTGGGCAGCACGGTGCCTCTGAGACCCAAGGGGTGTGTGCACTGGCGCCTGCTCTGTGGAGCGCAGAATGGACTTCAGATCCTGATTACTGAGGATGTGCCTTACGTTATCCTTTGAGGGTCGGTGAAGGTCACGGCTTTGTGTTTTACGTTAAGTACGTACACACGAGGTGCTTCGGTGTCCATCTGCTGGGTCCCTTTGTGGCGCTGTGCTTCCGGCTGGCTGCTCTTGACCGTGCCTGTTTGCCCCGTGCAGTCGGCTATCCTAAAGAAGAGCGCTTCGCCGGGCGGCCGACGCAGCGGGTCAGCGGGCTCTACAGCATCCTGCAGCCCAGGTGCTCCATGGGCTTCCACGCAGGCTGGGAGCAGCCGCACTGGTTCTACAAACCTGGCCAGGACACCCAGTACAGGTAAGGCAGGGCCTTGACCCAGGGAGAAGCCACGAGGCGGGGGTGGGGCGGCAGAGAGGAGCCCCTTGCCCTCCCCACAGCGTGCTCCCCAGCCTCTTCCTACACAGGTCATCTTCTGGCTGGAGTTGTGGCTGAGCCTGGGTGACATTGACCCCACGTGTCCTATAACCGGACCAGGCGCCACCCCTCATGCGGGGTGTTTTCCTGATGCTCTGCCTTTCAAATGAAAAATCTTGCTTTAAAAATGGCTCAGAGCGAGGGCTTTCCTACCCTGCAGTGATGGCACAGTTGATAAGCTAGGGGAGAACATCGTTTGTTTAGCGTTTCATTGAGCACACCACAAGAATGTCCTTTTTTTTTTTTTCTTTCAAGTTTTACTTTATTTATTTGAAAGAGCAGAGCGAGAGCGAGATAATCTTCCATCACTGGTTCACTCCCCAGATGGCCGCAATGGCCAGAGCTGAGCCAATCCAAGGCTGGGAGCCTGGAGCTTCTTTGGGGTCTCCCACATGGGTGCAGGGGTCCAGGTATTTGTCCCATCCTCCACTGCTTTCCCAGGCCCTGTAGCAGGGAGCTGGATGGGAAGTAGGGCAGCTGGGATGCAAACCCATCCCTATGGTGTGCTGGCGACGCAGGTGGCAACTTGACCACAGTGCCAAACGCCAACCCCACAGAATGTCCTCTGATCCCCCGCCACCACCCTGTGTGTCACATGCCATTGTTGCACTGGGTTTAGTGGTCGTTATATCTGTTTTCTCATGAGAGTCCAGAAACCAAGAGAAAGCAAAGAGCAACCTGGTAGTTAAGCAGTGACCTTGATTTCCAAGCCGTCACTTTGCTTCTGTAGATGGGTTTGATGTCTGCTTAAGGACCTAATCTAAATGGTGCAAAGCGTAGGAGGGGAGGGGCAGTTCAGGAACACATCTGGGCTCCCTAAGCAGCCAGTCTAGAGTACACAGTGACCATATCGGGGTTGTTTTCCCCTAAACCACTCAGACAGGCACCAGCTCTCTTCCTCACTGCGGGCTCTTTGGGTCCGGCCACAGTGTCGTTTGCCATCTTCACAACTAAACTGATGGGAGCTGGCTTTGCAGCCTACGTACCCCCCTCTCCAGCTTCAATACCGTGTTAGACGTCCACCTGGGGAATGGGAAATGATGTGTCATCCTGTTGGGAGACCTCTGTCCATGCCCAGGCCTGAGATCAACCAATACAGGCCTTGGTGGTCACTTGGTGCCTGTGCTCCGAAACAGGACGCTCTGGGCCCAGACCCTTGCTCCCGCCGGGGGTGGGCCGATGGCACGGGCATCACCTGAGAGCCCGCTTGGACACACTCCCAGGCCCCAGCCCAGGCCTGGGGCAGCAGCACCTGGATTTGAACAAATGCAAGCAACTAGTGTTCACATTAGCATTTGAGAAGCCCTGGGTCTGAGAGCTCCTCCCCCTAGATACTTTGCATTAATGAAGCCCCACCACTGGTGGCTTCCAAATGCTGCCCAGGAGACTGTGGCGTGGGAGGCATGAAAGGCACCGGCCTTCACATCCAGACTCCTCCAGCTCAGAGCCGCGGGTCCGGTGTCACTGTGGTTAACGAGCGCTTCCCTCGCTGGGCACTGGGTCCAGGGGGCGGATGAGTTACTTGGGAAGCCCCACTTCCAAATCACAGTCTCATCTTCCAGCTCTCAGCCCTTGCCTCCACCCTGTAGAATTTTCCGGATGAGTGGAGTTTCTTAAAGTGTCCTTGGTCCTTACTTGTTCAGAAAGTGAGCGACCACCGTTTAATAACACCACCTATTGGGTTCCAGGCCCAGCTTCCGGCGCACAAACTGGTTTGAGCCTGTGGGGTCCGAATATGAACAGGTTATGCAGAAGGTGGGGGTGATCGACCTGTCACCCTTCGGGAAGTTCCACATCAAAGGCCGAGACTCCGTCACACTGCTGGACAATCTCTTTGCCAACGTCGTCCCCAAGGTAAACACAGTGTCCGGAGTTCCCACCCGTTTCATTCTCCAGCTCCTCATTTTTCCAGAAACCCATGTTATTTTAACTTCCGGTTGACTGAACTGTCACTCAGGACTTGCGACTTTGCTTAACTATGTGGACAGGAAGTTAACCGTGACTACCATTAAGTAAAGTGCAATTTTTATGATAAGTAGTTTTAAATAACTGTTGACATGGAGACCTCGATGTTGATCTTAGGTTTTGGTTTGCGGGTATGAAGCTGATACACACGTTGCACGTCGCATGCTTTTCATGGCTGACAGCCACATGTCTCACGCCACACTGCCTGCTCCTGTGCAGGTGGGCTTTACCAACATAAGCCACATGCTGACCCCAAGAGGCCGAGTGTATGCCGAGCTGACCGTGTCTCACCAGGCTCCCGGCGACTTCCTGTTGGTAACTGGTTCCGGGTCAGAGCTCCATGACCTCAGGTAAGGGCGCACCTGGGGAGGAACCGTGTGCCTCACACCGAGCTTCCTGTCACCAGGACTTGAAAGTGCAACTGTAACTCTTGTTAGGCCTGATTATTTCACACAAACGTCACACAGAGAAGTCTTGGGGTGAGGACCCCTTGCAGCCGTCAGACGGACCCATGAGCGGGGCCGTGATTCTGATCTTCCCACCTCCCACAGGTGTGAAGCGTCATCGCTGTGCCAGACTCCTCACCCCTACCCCCACGTGTCCTCACAGCGGTGCGGGGCGAAGCAGCTTGCTCCAGCCAGCCAGTCTCGGCCCCTCTCTTGACTGTCGTCTGGGGCTTTCCGCCCTGTGGGTGACCCTTGGTGCTCTGCGGCCCCCAGCTAAGTTGCTGGTCGGCCTTCATGCGTTCTTAGTCTGCCAGGACATCTGTGGTCTCTAGTCTAACAGTGCGGAAATCTTTGGAGTGTCATTATATTACATAATGCATGGCTTCCCCTGATGGGTTCTCACCACTGCTGTGGAATGATGCGAGTCACGCGTGCCCATCCGCGATGGCTTCGCTTCGTGTAAATCCAGACAGGAATGTCACAGTCGACCTGCGTAGCTTCAGTGGCCACTCAGTGAGTTCGCCAACCTCCCGCTGAACTCCAGTAACTCGTCAAGACTCAGGAACTGGACCTGGAGTTTTCCTGGTGCTGTTAGGGCACTCGCACGTCTCCTGGCAGGTGCACTGTTGACCTGTGGTGGCCCAAGTGTGCCTCCTGTGTACAGATTTCAGGGAACAGTGGGTTACTGTTCATTTTTGGCGCTTGAATCATTCGTTTAAATGCAGTAAGGCTGTCACCGTCGGAAAGAGTCACGTGCAGAGACAGTTTCAACTGGAGGGTGCTCTGTGCTGTGGAAAATCGCCCCCAGGTTTGTAAGGCGTGACTTAGAGATCGCTGAGTGTCTCAGGACTGGGCTTCCTCAGTGCTAACAGCAAGAAATGTCTCTCTGGGGGCTCTCTGATGATCCCAGACACAAAGTGCCTCTTCACGGAGATCGGGTGTCACCAGGGTGCCTTATCCAGGCAGTATTTCACACGATGATTATGTCTTGAGCACAGATGGATTGAAGAAGCAGCCATCAGAGGCGGATATGAAGTTGAAATCAGCAACACCACCGATGAGCTGGGCGTCCTTGGTGTGGCCGGGCCCCGGGCAAGGCAGGTCCTGCAGAAACTGACCTCGGAGGATCTCAGCGATGGCGCCTTCAAGTTCCTCCAGGTCAAGCCCCTCAAGGTCGCCCACGTTCCCGTGACGGCCATTAGGATCTCATACACCGGTAAGAACCAGAATAGCCCGAGGGCTAAAGGAGCTACCAGAAATGTGCGTGTGCACTCACTCACAGGCACACATGCTCATCTGCTCACACTCAACTTCACAATTCACACCTATACACATACACCCACACACAATCATGTACACACTCAGAGGCTCACACATACAGCTACTCACACCTACACAATATACTCTCACAACCTCCTCATGCACTAACACCCACACCACAGTCTGACACACACACTCACACCTACCCACACTCACACCTGCATGTATACGCTCCTCCCTACTCATATACTCACACCTACACACATACACACACTCATACCTACCCACAGCTACATGCATGCACTCACACTCTCACACACCTACTCATACACTCATACACATACATACTCACACCTACACACATACACACACTCATACCTACCCACAGACAGCTACATGCATACACTCACACACCTACTCATACACTCATATACATACATACTCACACTTATACACATACACTCACACCTACCCACAGACAGCTACATGCATACATTCAAAGTCACACACACCTACTCATACACTCACACCTATACACATACACACACTCACACCTACCCACAGACAGCTACATGCATACACTCACACTCTCACACACCTACTCATACACTCACACCTACAAACACATATACTCATACCTACACACATACACACACTCACACCTACCCACAGACAGCTACATGCATACACTCACACTCTCACACACCTACTCATACACTCATATACATACATACTCACACCTACACACATACACACACTCACACCTACCCACAGACAGCTACATGTATACACTCACACTCACACACACCTACTCATATACTCACACCTATACACATACATACTCACACCTATACACATATACACACACTCACACCTACCCACAGACAGCTACATGCATACACTCATTCTCACACACCTACTCATACACTCACACCTATACACACATATACTCACACCTATACACCTACACACACTCACACCTACCCACAGGTACATGCATACTCCCACACACCTACTCATACACTCACACCTATACACCTACACACACTCACACCTACACACAGCTACATGCATACACTCGAAGTCACACACACCTACTCATACACTCACACCTACATGCAAACATACACACACCTACCCACACTCAACTCACACCTACACACACCCTCAAACTCACACCTCTCCCTACTCTCACACAACCACACCCTCACACATACACTCAAACTTGCACACACACTCATGCACATACTGTCATTGACACGTGCATCCCACCCACCCACACGCTGACACGCTCTCACACCCACACACTCACTGTTTTCCACGTGGCTGTGAGGGAGGTCTCCTCTGCCCACCTCCCACTCTGGAGAGAGCTCCACAGGTTTCCTGTCTTGCTCCAGGTCCGTAGCTGACTGTGGGGCAGAGTAGCTGACGAGTGGGAAGAGGCTGTGCTGGGGTAGAGGGATGTCCAGGCCAGCAGACTCTCTGGGGACACTCGGGGCGATGTCCCTGGGACAGTCTCCTCTCGAGCCCCCTTCCTAGGGCCTTGCGTTGTTAGGAAGGCTTCCTCCAGCCCTGACAGTGTGCACGGCAGCCAGCGGCACAGACAGGAGTGGTCGGGCTCCAGTTCCCTGCTGGTGCTCGGGCTCACGGACAAGGTCCTCCAGGCCTCCCTGTCGGGTCCAGCAGAAGTGCTGTATGCCCCCAGGCTCCGCCCAGCTGCAGGTGGCTCCTGTTCTGGGGCACACCGAGGGACCCACCCCATCCCCATCAGCCCTCAGCACTGGGAGCAAGGGGCACCTGGTGATAGAGGCCTCAGCTCCTCCCAGGGTCGCCTCCCCCTCCCACCCCTCCACCCCTACCCTCGTCTTCCCGCAGCCTGTGGCGATGGTGAGTGAGTAGAAGCCCCCAGGACTCCCTGGGTGTGGGTTCCCTTTCTGCTGATTTTTGCCTGCAGTCCTGATGGTGAATGGAATGGGCAGAGGGGAGACGTGGGACGTGGGATGTGGAACATGGGATGTGGGACATGGCTCAAGTCCCAAGCCACAGCTCCCCACAGCTGTCTGCTGGTTGTTTGTAAGCCCGCTGCTTCTTTGGGCAATGGGGTTGGTGTTGGGGTGTCTGGACTTGAACCCCCTATCTTGATCAAATTTACGACAACATCATTCACCTACAATAGGCCAGCCTCGTGGAGAGGCTGGGGTCCAGGGTGCAGATTGCCCATCTGTGTGGCGAGAGCCACGTGCCACGCACCAGCCTCCACGTGGGAGTCAGGGCTGGGCACGGCGGCAGCTGGTGCCCCAGGACAACTTTTCGCCGGCGGTCTTTTACCCCCGGCAGTGCCTGTGGTGCGTGCGTGTGGTGTTCTGGCGGCCAGGCGTCAGGCCTGGGGCCGGCAGCCCTCACGCTGCGCGTGTGTTGCAGGCGAGCTGGGCTGGGAGTTGTACCACAGGCGTGAGGACTCGCCGGCCCTCTACGAGGCCCTCATGAACGCCGGCCAGGAGGAGGGCATCGCCGACTTCGGGACCTACGCCCTCAACGTCCTGCGCCTGGAGAAGGCCTTCCGCGCCTGGGGCGCCGAGGTGCGAGGGGGCCCCTCACCACACCACGGGGCCGGCGCTGCTTCCCCTGCGCCTGGGGTCGCCCGGGCTGGGGGGAGGAGGTTTCGTACTCCATGAGGGCTCCCTGGCCAATGTTCCTGGGAGTTCCGCCCGCACCTTTGTTCTGCTGATTGCTCCCACAGGCTGGGTTGGCCCCTGCCTCTGGCCTGTGGGATGGAGCACCCAGTTCACATCCCTATCTCCCGCATTTCCTCCTCGGCTCTCGTGTTTCGGTGAATTGACACGCATTCCGTGGTCAGGGCCACGGCCCAGCATGCCTTGGTCTAGCCTTTGCCCACCACTCCTCCCTCCCTCCCTCTCTCCTCTCCTTCCTTGGCTGGGGGAGGGCAGGAGAGAGAGCGAGATAGAGATGGTGGGTGGGGGCGCCTCCATCTATAGGTTAGCTCCCCGAATGCTGCAGCAGCCAAGCGGGGAGCCGGGACTGCAAGGCAGGCGTCCCGTGTGGGTGTCAGGACCCCACTTCCCCGGGCCACCCGTCCCCCCTCCCAGGGCCTGCATTGGCGGGGCGCTGGAGTAGCATCTGGGGCCGAGTGTGAAAGAGTCGCTCCCGTGTGTGACACGGCACACCAGCCAGCACCTTCCCCGCCAGGCTAGGCCGCTCCCCAGTCCCTCTCGGAGCAGTGCTGTCCCTTCACACGCCTTGGTCACGGGCACGACTTCTTAGTCCCCTGTTGTCCCCGCCCTCGTTTTACGCACAATCCCGGTGCCCAGCCTGGCCCAGCCCACACAGTAAGCAGCCGGGCAGTGGTCAGACAGACTCGGCCTTATCTGTGGTGCAGCGGGCTCTCTCTGGGCTTCTCACTTGCTCAGATTTGATTGTTTCCTTGGAAGACGTTGTGGTCTCAGGCCTGAGAGCCGAGATAAGGGACAGTGATTTAAAAAATAAAAGTCCCAGAGTGGGGACTCCCGGGCCTAGTTATCTCCATCTCAGCACAGCGAACTTTACAGAACCTCTGCTTCCCGTAAGCGCTGGATTCACCCTGTGGCACCGGAGAGTCTATCGAGGGCCAGGCGCTACCAGGCTGAGATCTGACGCCTCTCCATGCCCCGCTCCCCCACCTCCACCCCTACCCCTACCCAAGCAGTGTGTCGCCCGGTCCCGGCCCTGCCAGCTCCGGTGGTGCTAGAGCGCCCTCTAGTGGTGCTGCATCCCTCAGGCGTCTCTGTTTTTTTACTTAAGAAATTCTGAAAATTTGAGCAGATCAAAATTAATTTGAAAGAAGCTCCAATTGATTAAGAAATACGAGACAAAATTTTCTAGCACGTAAAACAAGTTACTGTTTGTTTGGATTATGCAAGTGCTGAGTTGTCTTTGAGATTTTGACCACTGTTGAGGGAGGAGGTTAGATTAGTTAGTTCCCTTACAGTCAAAGTGAGCAACAAAACAGAGACAAAAATCACTCACTTCCGGTCCGTTGCCAAGTACCGGCTCAGCCCCAGCTGGGTTTATAGGGCAGCGATCCCACTGCATCTGCAAAGACTGAAACTCAGCGTCTGTGTTCTTCTCAGTTCTTCTTTCTGAGCTCAGGAGAAGCCGTTTCCTAACACCCGCCTTTCCTTCTCCTTGCACTGATGGTTGGATGATTGTAAAGTCGGTAAATTACATAACTTTCCCAAACCCACTTACATAAAGTTATTACATAAGAGGTGTGAAGGGCTATTTCTAGAAGGCACACAGCTATGTGCTACCCCTTCAGGTGTTGGTTAAAATAAAAGGCCATGGAAACGAACAGTTGCAGCTTCTATATTAACCACGTCTGCATGACGGTGTTTGTGGAAGGCTGCACTTGAATGTTGGGTGAAAAAAGTGTCTTAGAGACCAGAATCTTCCAGAATCTGTTCAGGAGTCGCACTGTTCTCTGTCCTCAAAGACATCGGATGGAAGTGAGGCTGTGAGATGCTTCGCACCCACATGTGTGTTTTCCTTTCAGATGAACTGCGATACCAATCCCTTGGAAGCTGGCCTGGAACCTTTTGTCAAGCTGGATAAGGTCTGTTTGCACTCCGGAGGGTGCTGTTTCATGACAAAGCCGTACGTTAAAATTTAGCCACAGGTGATCGTGGGAGAAATGGGTGATCGTGGGAGAAATGAAGTGAGCAGAAAGAGACTAAGCATTGCTCGGTTGCTCCTTATTGTTGTTTTGTCAAAATCTGAGTGGCTCAAACTATTGGAGTGTGCTTACAGGTTTCAGTTGGCAGAATCGGGCTTATTTAAGGGCTACCTCTAAGCTCCAGGGTGAAGATTTGCAAGGACAGATAATAACCAGATTTCAGCAGGAATTGTGGGGCTGCACCGTGGAGTCCCACCCTCCCCCGCGCTCACTGGAGGCTCACGGCACAAGGCTGCTCACTCAGCAGATCCAGCTGCGGGGTAGCGTCTTTGTGCGTAAACTATGACTTCTGTGTCGAAGCAAAGCGTGCATTTGCAATGCCTTCAGCAGCAGGTGGTGTCAGCCAAGAAGCCAGGACAGCACGGCCCAAAGAATCACGACCGATACCAGTGTCTGTCCCGGGGAGCCCCTGCAGCTGTGGTTCGCACAGCGTGGTCCTCAGACCAGCAGCACTGGCATCAGCAGGCAGCCTGTGAGAAGTGCAGACCCTCAGGTCCCGCGCAGACTGCTCCGCCGGCCATGAGTTAGGCTGGGAGTCGGGCCGGGAGTCGGGCCGTGAAGTGTGCATTTGAAGGAGCTCTGAAGTGTGCGTTTGAAGGAACTCTCGGGGGCTCCTCACACCCCTGTGGTCTGAGGGTTACCAACCCACATGGGGCCGAGTTGTTACAACCCCCTCGTTTCTCCAGTGCCTACAGTGCCTACAGATCTAAAGGAGGTGATCCAGGTTGGGAAAGAACTTTCCTCCCCTTATTTTACTGTGTTTTAAAAAACATTTGCCACATTCACCTCAAATACAGACATTACATACATTCACCGATTTGCTGTTTTTTCTTGAAATCATCCATGTTAATATCAGAGTGAAGGACTCGTGACAACGATCATTACTTGGGGAAAGAAGGGTAAATCATCATTCGCGCGATATGGTTTGGTGAAGCAATATTTGTAATTGTATGCCGAAGGACAGGACATCCTCACAGTTTTTGTCCTCTCTCTCTAGATCAGCTTCTAAGGGGAAACCTGTGAGGTTTGTCTTTGTGGGTCTGGATTGTTTCGCGTAGCATAATGATCTCCAGTTCCACTATGAAAGGACTTAGCAGAGGTGCGGTTCGTGGTAGCCACTGCCGCGTGGGGTGCTTGCCAGGATTCTAGAACAGACGGCCCTTTCCTGGTGCGTAGGAGCTAAAGGCGATTTCCTACCCTATGGGATTCCGGAACACACGCTCGTGAATCAGGCTAAGGAAACTCTCTGCTGCTGCTGCGTCTGTCCCAGATCCTGAACTGAACTATCAGCATAACCGTGCATGTTTGTAGTGTTGGATGGCGGCAGGAAGAGCCTCCTTGAGGGCTTTAAAGGGAGCGTCTTTCTGTGCGTTCTCTCCCACGGCTTTTGTTTGTAGGGTGTGCCATTGGCCTCTGGACCAGAGGAAGCAGGTGCCTGGGGCTTGTGCAGACCGAGCAGCTGACTGCTCCTACTGACAAAACGAGTCTTGGCTTAGCCGTTAACATAAGGAGAAAGGGGCCGGCCCGCAAAGTCCTGCAGTTCCATTTGGGGTTGATGTTTGGCTATTGTTGTCTGGGGCTCAGGCAGGGATCGACGACCTCTTCATATTGCATTTGGAATCCAAAGAACTCTGTCAGCAGGAGTGGCTGATGTATTTATGAGTGCTCTCAGATGATATGGCTCAGAGTGGAGTTGGTTTGACAGTAGACACCAAGCTTGGTTTATGGCACGATTTTATGATTTCTAAGTTGTTGGTCCTCAGCCAGGTGCCATGGAGCTCATCGCTGGTGAGTTAGCGGTGAAAGTCCCGGCAGTCCCAGGACCTGGCCCTCAGTGAACAAAGTCAATGATGTTGGTTCAGGCGATTGGTCGGCTTCAACGTCATTGTCAGGAAAGAGGAAACAGAGCCGGAAGCCACAGCCAGACTAGGTTTATCCAGAACAAAGCCTGGGAGGGGCCCACTCCAGGGAACACACGGCAGAGAGAGAGAAAGAGAGAGAGAGAGAGAGAGAGAGAGAGAGCGAGAGCACCTTCCCTTACAGACTAGCGGTTTATAGAATACAGAGTGGCAGGGAGGGGCTTGGGGATCTGAGTTAAAGCTGGGATGCCGAGACAGAGGGAGGCTTGGGCTCTTTCTAAAGGTCCCGTGAGATCCTGGGGTGAGCTGGGAGCCGTCTGGGCTGAGGCGGAGGTGGCGGCGGAGGCAGAGGCGAGGCTGGACTCTGCGGCGGAGCTGCTGAGCTGCAGGGAGAGAGCTTGGGAGGAGTGAGGAGAGCTCAGGCTGAGGCTGGACTCTTCAGATAGTGGTGTGTCCAGCCGTCCAGGCCGCGCAGGGCTGGTCAAGGCAGAGGGGCTGGATTAGCAGGGCAGGGACATGGGGCCTGCTTTGTTATGCAGGTGAGACGTCAGCATGGCTCTAAGGCTTTTTGTCCTTGCGCCATCAGTAATCTTGCTGATGCTTCTTTCTGAGATGAACAGCTTGGATCAATCGCGTTATATCCTATTGATAATTTCACCACTTTATTATGGTTCCGTAGCAGCCTAAGCTCCTGAAAGACTTGTCACCAACTAAGCTGTGTAACTTGGTCGTCCAACTCTTACGCCTGGAAGGAGTTACCCTAACTGCAGAAGCACGTGTTCCCTTTAGAGCCCTGTGGGGGTGCCATGTCCCGGTGTACATAACCTACAGCTGGGAGGCCTTGGAAAAGTAGTGCTGTGCGAGGCTGGAGCTCAGCCACCCTAGGGACACCTGGTCCAGTGCCCAGGAGCCAGCCTGGGTGTTGTGCAGTTGGAGATGGGGCAGGCTTGCCCCAGCCTGCGGCAGCGCCCCCGTGCGGCCGAGCCGTAGACGCAGGAGAGCGCGGGACCGAGCGCCGCCTCAGGTGAGGGCCTCACACGGGCCTCAGGGCTTCCCGCTCCCGGCCGCCTGCTCGCTTGTTCCAGGGGAAGTCACCTGAGGGGAGAAATCGGGGTGTTCTTGCTTTTTATTTTTAGCATGAGGAAGTGGAAGAAGTGCGTTAACTAGGAGTGAGGAAGAGCTGCCCCCTGGAGGCAGCATGGGCGCCCTGGGCAGGTTCTGCCTGGGACTCCGGAAGCGCTGTCCGAGAGGCCCCCAGACCACAGGCCTGAGGGCTCGGCGTCCTCCGGGGGCTGAGGCTGGGGGCTGAGGGACTAGGGCATTTGATGTTTTTTGTTTTGTTTTTTTAGTTACTCATTGAGGTGATTCCAGGAACAGTGGAGAGTGACTGTTGGAGACCAGTGATTTCCAGCTGGCTGTAGTTACTATCCTGAGAATTAAAAAAAAAAAAATCCCGACGCTCTGCCACAGTGGTCCTGCAGTGTGGCCCTCAGCAGCAGCCGCACTCCCGAGAGAACACCAGGTGGTGGGTCTCCTACCAGACCCTCAGGATCCGACGCTGCACGGCGGGGCCTAGCCGTGGGAATCAGGTCCCAGGCAGCTCAGAACACAGTCCCACGTCGACCCAGTCAGATCCACTCTGGGCAGCCGTTCGGATTTCTTTCTTTTTAATCTATTGATCTGAGAGTCAGAGAGCGAGACGGAGATCTTCCATCCACAGTGCAGTCCCCGCGCGACAGCCAAGGCTGGGCTGACCCAGAGCCAGGAGCTCATTGGAGGTCGCCCACGTGGGTGGCAGGGACCATGACCTGCAGCCGTCACTGCTGCCTCCCATGGTCTGCGGGAGTCAGGAGCAGAAGGGAGGATTGAACCCAGGCACCGTGACGGGGACGGGCGCCATGCTTGCCAGGCCACTCGCCCACCCCAGGCGTCTGAAGTTTCATAGATGTTTTCTTTAATGCCCTGAAGCCTGAGAACCCCCGTTTGGGTTCCTTAGCCTCCTAGTAGCTGTGCTCCCGAGTAAGCAGGCAGCCAGGAGACCAGGTGAGGCGCAGTCTGCAGTGCCTGGGAGCTGAGTTAGCGGCTCTGCGGCCTGTTCCGCCCAGGCTGTGGGGGATGAGACTCCACGCTGAGTCTTTGTTTCTTCTTCAGTAGTGGGCAGTAAGTGAATATGTTTTCTGATTTTTTTTTTTTAAGATTTATTTATTTGAGAGACAGGGTGATAGAAGGAAAAAGAGAGAGAGCTCTTCCATCCGCTGATTCACTCCCTAAATGGCTACAATGGCCAGGACAGGGCCAAGCCAAAGCCAGGATCCTGGAACTCCATCTGGGTGCCCCACGGGGGTGGCAGGGACCCAAGCACTTGATCTTCTGCATTCCTGCTGGCCGCATGGAGGGATTCCAGGGCCCTGCTTCCTTCCGCACACCCGCCATGGTCAGCTGTCCTGGCCGGAGCTGTTCTACGAGCCTGTGATGGCTCGCAGCATGTCCCAGCATTCCCTGTGTGGCTGATGCTGTTGGACCTGCTTTCCTGTGCCCCCTTCCTCTCCACCCTCTTCTTCTTCTTTTAAAGATGTATTTACTTGAAAGGCAGAGTTGGGGGGGGGAGAGAGAGAGGTCCTCCATCAGTTTGTTCACTCCACAGATGGCCACAACAACCAGGGCTGGACTAGACAGAAGCTGGGAGCCGGGAGCTCCGTTCAGGTCTCCCATGTGGGTGGCAGGGGCCCAAACACTCAGGCCGTCTTTGCCGCTTTCCCAGGCCATCCACAGGCAGCTGGTTGAGAAGCGGAGCAGCAGGGACTCCAGCTGGCACCCATGTGCCATGTCAGCGTTGCAGGCAACGGCTTCACCTGCTGCACTACAATGCCACCCACCCCTCCCCCTCTCTTCTTTTGTGAAGGATCTGGCCAAATCTCTTACCCATTTTTATCTGACTGTATTATTATTGATAACTTTTAAAGTTTGTGTGTGCTCTGTATCCAAGTCCTTTATCAGGTACTTATCTGAAATGGTGTGAAAGGCAGGGCGGCTGGGCAGGACTAGTGCCGGGGGCCAGGAGCACCATCCAGGTCTCCTACCTGGGTCTGCAGTGTCAGAGCCGGTGCCAGGGACTGAACCCAGGCACTCTGATGTGGGACGCAGGTATCCTAGCCTCTCTGCTAACCCCGCCCTCAACAAATTGAAGTGCTTTTTAAAAGTCCTTATCCTTTTGTTCTTTTATGAGTCCTATGTGTTTTTGGTTCTTATGTAAGAAATCTTCTTACATAAGTCGCTTTGATTTTCTTGTGTGTTTTCTTCTAGAAGTTTTACCGTTGTAAAAATTTGTTAATTTTTCATCTACTGTGAGGTGTGGGTTGAAGGATTTTGATTTCTTCTGTGTGGATGTCCCATTGCTCCCAGCACCCCTTGCTGAAGACCATGCCTTCCACCACCCTGCCTTTACACCTCTGCACAAGTCAGGTGTTCCCACGTTTGTAGGTCTAGTACTGGACCCTGCTGTGTTCTATTGGTTTATTTTCCTTTGTGTTAATACTTCCAGTTTTTTAAAAGATTTATTTATTTTGAAAGTTGAAATTACAGAGAGGGGGGGGAAGGAGGGGAGGGGGAGGGGAGGGGGAGGAAGGGAGGGAGGGAGAGAGAGAGAGAGAAAAGAAATAGAGGTTCTGCTCCCTGGTTCACTCCCCAGATGGCCACAACAGCCAACACTGGGCCAGGCTGAAGCCAGGCGCTTCATCACAGCCTTTGAAGTGGGTTAAAAGGGCCCAAACAGTTGGTCCATCTTCCGTTGCTTTTCCCAGGTCATTACAGGGAGCTGGACTGGAACTGGAGCAGTGCCCATATGGGATGCTGGTGTCACAGGTGGCTACATTACCTGCCAGGCCATAGTGCTGGCCCCGATACCCCCAATCTTGATTACTGTAGTTTAAATAAGGCTGTGATAGCCTTGCAACTGTGCACTTTTTCAGAAAGTTGTTTTGGCTATTCTAGGTCCTTGGGATCTCTGCAGGTTTTACAATCAACTGGTAAACTTATATGAAGCAGCTTGCTGGGGTTTTGGAATGTCATTGTATCCAGAGGTCAATTAATGTCTTCCAACTCATGGACAAGTCATCTCTCTTCATGAAAGTCATCTTTAGTTTCTCTTAGGAAGGTCTGTGGTTTCCAGTCTGTAGATCCTGCACATCTTCTTGCAGAGTTATCCTCAAGTCTTTCTGATTCCAATGCTGCTGTAAATGGTGAATTAAATTTCAGTTTTTAGTTCTTTATTGCTAGGATATGGAAATATGACAGTACTTCAAAAAGCTGGTGGAAAATGAAAATAAAAGACTAGCTTATGTTGGTGTAGAAACGTTGGAATCTGTGCATAGTTTTTTTCATATACACTTTCCACGAACCTTTTGAAGACTGCTTCTACAATTAGTTTCGAAGTCTGAGCTTAAGCTCTGTGGCTGCTATGTCCATTTTGTCATTCCAATGGCTCGTTTTGTAGATTCTGTTAGATTTTCTGAATGACTAGTCACGAGGTGTAAAAGGGAGGATTTTCTTTGTCATTTCTGGTGCCTTTTACTTCCTGTTCTGGCTTCCTGTTCTGGCCAGAGCCTCTGCTGGTGGGCCTCCAGCAGTGCTGGGCAGAAGTGGTCACAGTGACACCCCAGCCAGCTTTGGAAGCTGGGCGGGAACGCTCCGTCTCCGGTGCTTGGCGTGGTGGATGCTGTGGCTTTTTCATAGAGGTTTTTATCCAGTTGAGGACATTTACTTTTTTTTTTTTTTTATTTGAAAGACAGAGTTACAGGGGTGGGGGGAGAGAGAGAGAGAGAGAGAGAGAGAGAGAGAGGCATTCTATTCTGCTGGTTCACTCCCCAAATGACCACAATGGCCAGAGCTGAACTGATCCAAAGCCAGGAGCCAGGAGCTTTCTCCAGGTCTCCCAGGCAGGTGCAGGAGCCCAAGAACTTGGACCATCTTCCACTGCTTTCCCAGGCCATAGCAGAGAGCTGGATTGCAAGAGGAGCAGCTGGGACTCGAACCGGCAGGCTGGGGCTTTAACCCACTGTGCCACAGCGCCGGCTCTGAGGCCATTTACTTCTATTCCTAGTACTAAATTTTTTTTGAAAGATTAAATTACTTATTTCAGAGGCGGAATTACAGACAAAGAGGGAGAGAGAGAGAGAGGTCTTCATCCGCTGGTTCACTTCCCACATGGTTGCAACAGCCAGAGCTGGGCCAGTCTGAAGCCAGGAGTCAGGAGCTTCTTTTGGGTCTCCCTTGTGGGTGCAGGGGCCCAAGCACTTGAGCCACCTTCAGCTGCTTTCCCAAGTGCATTAGTAGAGAGCTGGATCAGAAGAGGAGCAGCCAGGACACAAACTGGTAGCTGTATGGAATGCTGGCACCACAGGCAGAGGCTTAGCCTACTGTGCCACAGCGCTGGCCCCAGTACTAAACATTTTAAAAACAACTTTTTTTTTTTAACTTTTATTTAATGAATATAAATTTCCAAAGTACGATTTATGGATTACAATGGCTTCCCCCACATACCGTCCCTCCCATCCACTACCCTCCCCTTTCCCACTCCCTCTCTCCTTCCATTCACATCAAGATTCATTTTCGATTATCTTAATATACAGAAGATCAGCTTAGTATACATTAAATAAGGATTTCAACAGTTTGCTCCCACACAGAAACATAAAGTGAAAAATAATAGATGATTTTTTTAAATGATGATGAAATCAGATCAGACCTATTGTCATGTTTAATCCCAGTGAGAGTCAAGTTGGGAGTTGATAATTTCTTTCTTTCTTTCTTTTTTTTTTTTTTTTTTACAGAGGATCAGTTTAGTATACATTAAGTAAAGGTTTCAACAGTTTGCACCCCCATAGAAACACAAAGTGAAATATATTGTTTGAGTACTCGTTATAGCATTAAATCTCAATACACAGCACATTAAGGACAGAGATCCTACATGAGGAGTAAGTGCACAGTGACTCCTGTTGTTGACTTTACCAATTGACACTCCTGTCTATGGCATCAGTAATCTCCCTATGCTCCAGTCATGAGTTTCCAAGGCTATGGAAGCCCTCTGAGTTCTCCGATTCTTATCTTGTTTAGACAAGGTCATAGTCAAAGTGGAGGTTCTCTCCTCCCTTCAGAGAAAGGTACCTCCTTCTTTGAAGACCTGTTCTTTCCACTGGGATCTCACTCGCAGAGATCTTTTGCCAGAGTGTCTTGGCTTTCCATGCCTGAAATATTCTCATGGGCTTTTCAGCCAGATCCGAATGCCTTTAGGGCTGATTCTGAGGCCAGAGTGCTATTTAGGACATCTGCCATTCTATGAGTCTGCTGAGTATCTCACTTCCCATGTTGGATCACTCTCCCCTTTATTTATTCTATCGGTTAGTGTTAGCAGGTACTAGACTTGTTTATGTGCTCCCTTTGACTCTTAGTCCTTTCATTATGATCAATTGTGAACTGAAATTGATCACTTGGAATAGTGAGATGGCATTGGTACATGCCACCTTGATGGGATTGAATTGGAATCCCCTGGTATGTTTTTAACTCTACCATTTGGGGCAAGTCAGCTTGAGCATGTCCCAAATTATACATCTCTTCTCTCTCTCATTCCCACTCTTATGTTTAACAGGGATCACATTTCAGTTAATTTTTAACACTTAAGAATAACTGTGTATTAATTACAGAATTAAACCAGTCATATTAAGTAGAACAGACAAAAAAACTACTAAGAGGGATAATGTATTAAGTTGTTCATTAACAGTCAGGGCTATGCTGATCAAGTCACCGTTTCCCATAGTGTCCATTTCACTTCAGGAGGTTTCCTTTTTGGTGTTCAGTCAGTTGTCACCGATCAGGGAGAACATATGATATTTGTCCCTTTGGGATTGGCTTATTTCACTCAGCATGATGTGTTCCAGATTCCTCCATTTTGTTGCAAATGACTGGATTTCGTTGTTTCTTACTGCGGTATAGTATTCTAAAGAGTACATATCCCATAATTTCTTTATCCAGTCTACCGTTGATGGGCATTTAGGTTGGTTCCAGGTCTTAGCTATTGTGAATTGAGCTGCAATAAACATTAGGCTGCAGACCGCTTTTTTGTTTGCCAATTTAAATTCCTTTGGGTAAATTCCAAGGAGTGGGATGGCTGGGTCAAACGGTAGGGTTATCTTCAGGTTTCTGAGGAATCTCCAGACTGACTTCCATAGTGGCTTGACCAGTTTGCATTCCCACCAACAGTGGGTTAGTGTCCCTTTTTCCCCACATCCTCGCCAGCATCTGTTGTTGGTAGATTTCTGCATGTGAGCCATTCTAACCGGGGTGAGGTGAAACCTCATTGTGGTTTTGATTTGCATTTCCCTGATTGCTAGTGACCTTGAACATTTTTTCATGTGCCTGTTGGCCATTTGGATTTCCTCTTTTGAAAAATGTCTATTGAGGTCCTTAGCCCATCTCTTAAGTGGGTTGTTGGTTTTGTTTTTGTGGAGTTTCTTGATCTCTTTGTAGATTCTGGTTATTAACCCTTTATCTGTTGCATAGTTTGCAAATATTTTTTCCCATTCTGTCGGTTGTCTCTTCACTCTCCTGACTGTTTCTTTTGCAGTACAGAAACTTCTCAATTTGATGCAATCCCAATAGTTGATTTTGGCTTTGACTGCCTGTGCCTCCCGGGTCTTTTCCAGAAATTCTTTGCCTGTGCCAATATCTTAAAGGGTTTCTCCAATGTTCTCTAGTAACTTGATGGTGTCAGGTCGTAGATTTAGGTCTTTAATCCATGTTGAGTGGATTTTTGTGTAAGGTGTAAGGTAGGGGTCTTGCTTCATGATTCTGCACGTGGAAATCCAATTTTCCCAGCACCATTTATTGAATAGACTGTCCTTGCTCCAGGAATTAGTTTTAGATCCTTGATCAAATATAAGTTGGCTGTAGATGTTTGGGTTGATTTCTGGTGTTTCAATTCTGTTCCATTGGTCTATCCATCTGTTTCTGTACCAGTACCATGCTGTTTTGATTACAACTGCCCTGTAGTATGTCCTGAAATCTGGTATTGTGATGCCTCCAGCTTTGTTTTTGTTGTACAAGATTGCTTTAGCTATTCGAGGTCTCTTGTGCCTCCATATAAATTTCAGCACCAATTTTTCCAGATCTGAGAAGAAGGTCTTCGGTATCTTGATTGGTATTGCATTGAATTTATAAATTGCTTTTGGGAGAATGGACATTTTGATGATATTGATTCTTCCAATCCATGAGCATGGAAGATTTTTCCATTTCTTGGTATCCTCTTCTATTTCTTTCTTTAAGGTTTTGTAATTTTCATCGTAGAGATCTTTAACGTCCTTGGTTAAGTTTATTCCAAGGTATTTGATTGTTTTTGTGGCTATTGTGAATGGGATTGATCTTAGAAGTTCTTCCTCAGCCATGGCATTGTCTGTGTATACAAAGGCTGTTGATTTTTGTGCATTGATTTTATACCCTGCTACTTTGCCAAACTCTTCTATGAGTTCCAATAGTCTCTTAGTAGAGTTCTTTGGGTCCCCTAAATAAAGAATCATGTCATCTGCAAAGAGGGATAGTTTGAGTTCTTCCTTCCCAATTTGTATCCCTTTAATTTCTTTTTCTTGCCTAATAGCTCTGGCTAGAACCTCCAGAACTATATTGAATAGCAGTGGTGAGAGTGGACATCCCTGTCTGGTACCAGATCTCAGTGGAAATGCTTCCAACTTTTCCCCATTCAATAGGATGTTGGCTGTGGGTTTTTCATAGATTGCTTTGATTGTATTGAGGAATGTTCCTTCCAAACCCAGTTTGCTTAGAGTTTTCATCATGAACGGGTGTTGTATTTTATCAAATGCTTTCTCGGCATCTATTGAGATAATCATATGGTTTTTCTTCTGCAGTCTGTTAATGTGGTGTATCACATTGATTGTCTTACGCACATTAAACCATCCCTGCATACCAGGGATAAATCCCACTTGGTCTGGGTGGATGATCTTTCTGATGTGTTGTTGCATTCTATTGGCGAGAATTTTATTGAGGATTTTTGCATCTATGTTCATCAGGGATATTGGTCTGTAATTCTCTTTCAGTGCTGCATCTTTTTCTGGCTTAGGAATTAAGGTGATGCTGGCTTCATAGAAAGAATTTGGGAGGATTCCCTCTTCTTCGATTGTTCTGAATAGTTTGAGAAGAATTGGAGTTAGTTCTTCTTTAAATGTCTGGTAGAATTCAGCAGTGAATCCATCTGGTCCTGGGCTTTTCTTTGTTGGGAGGGCCTTTATTACTGTTTCAATTTCTGTCTTAGTTATGGGTCTGTTTAGGTTTTCGATGTCTTCCTGGTTCAATTTAGGTAGGTTGCATGTGTCCAGGAATCTATCCATTTCTGATAGGTTTCCCTGTTTGCTGGCATACAAGTCCTTGTAGTAATTTCTGATGATTCTTTTTATTTCTGTGGTGTCTGTTGTTACGTTTCCTTTTTCATCTCTGATTTTATTGATTTGGGTCTTTTCTCTTCTTTTTTTAGTTAGTTGGGCCAACGGGGTGTCAATTTTGTTTATTTTTTCAAAAAACCAGCTCCTCGTTTGGCTGATTTTTTGTAATGTTTTTCTTGATTCAATCCTGTTGATTTCTTCTCTGATTTTAATTATTTCTCTTCTCCTACTAGATTTGGGTCTGGTTTGCTGTAGGTTTTCTAGATCCTTGAGGTGAATTGAAAGCTCATCTATTTGATGCCTTTCCAATTTCTTGATGTAGGCACCTATTGATATAAACTTTCCTCTTAACACTGCTTTTGCTGCGTCCCATAAGTTTTGGTATGTTGTGCTGTTATCCTCATTTACTTCCAGAAAGTTTTTGATTTCTCTTTTGATTTCTTCTATGACCCATTGTTCATTCAGGAGCATGTTGTTCAATCTCCATGTGTTTGCGTATGCTCTAGGGATTCCTGAGTTGCTAATTTCCAACTTCATTCCTTTATGGTCTGAGAAGCTGCATGGTATGATTCTAATTCTTTTGAATTTGCTGAGACTTGCTTTATGGCCTAGTATGTGGTCAATCCTAGAGAAGGTTCCATGTACTGCTGAGAAGAATGTAAAATCTTTAGCTGTAGGATTGAAAGTTCTGTATATATCTGTTAGATCCATTTGGGCTATAGTGTCATTTAAATCTACTGTATCCTTGTTGATCTTCTGTCCTATTGATCTGTCTATTTCTGAGAGTGGAGTATTGAAGTCCCCCAGTACTATTGTATTGGGGTCTAAGTCTCCCTTTAAGTCCGTTAACAAATCTTTTAGATAAACCGGTGCCCTGTAGTTAGGTGCATATACATTGATAATTGTTATATCTTCCTGTTGAATTGATCCCTTAATCATTATGTAGTGTCCCTCTTTGTCTCTCTTAACGGTTTTTGTAGTAAAGTTTATGTTGTCTGATATTAAGATGGCTACGCCCGCTCTTTTTTCATTTCTGTTGGCATGGTATATCTTTTTCCAGCCTTTCACTTTCAGTCTGTATGGATCTTTGTTGGAAAGATGTGTTTCTTGTAAGCAGCAAATAGATGGGTTTTGTTCCTTAACCCAATCAGCCAATCGGTGTCTTTTAACTGGACAGTTAAAAACAACTTTTAAAAGATTTTTAAAACTTTATTTGAGAGCCAGCATGCCAGCTGCCTCCATCTACAGTGCTGGCATTCCATATGAGCACCAGTTTGAGTCCCAGCTGCTCCACTTCTGATCCAGCTCCCTGCTCATGCACCTGGGAAAGCAGCAGAGAGTGGCCCAAGTGCTTGGACCCCTGCACCCATGTGGGAGTCCTGACTGGCATTTTAGCCTCCTGGATTCTGCGTGGCCCAGCCCTAGCTGTTGCGGCCATTCTGAAATGAGCTAGCAGGTAGAAGATCTCTCTCTCTCTCTCCCTCTCTCTGTCTCTCTAATTCTGCTTTGGGTAAAATTGTGAATTTGTCAAAGATAGGGGTAGGCTCCCTGCAATCCCTCTCATCCCTGTCCTGGCACCTGCCCGGAAGCTCTCAATCAGTGGCCCCAGAAGGGCATGTCTCTGAGAGCCTTGGTCACGACTGGCTCCACTGAACACCTTGGGAGGTGACCAGTGGCTCAGCTACGGCCTGGGGCTCTTGAACCCTGGGTTCTTACGCGGTTTGCTGGATTTCCATCTCTGGCTGAGTCAAGGCACTTCCTTTAGAACCCAGATCTGCCGGAAGGAGGCTGTAGTGAAGACGGTTATCCCGCAGGTGCACGCCCTCTGGAAATGCAGCCGCGATGACGGAAGCGCCCCGTCTTTCCAAGCTCGGCTCCAGAGACTTCCTCTGTGCCGCTGCTGCTGCCGTGGGGGCCGCCCCCGCCCCACTGTCCCCTGAGGCTGGCTCGGCCCCACAGCACACCCCTCTCTCAGGGGGTCTGCTTATTTGCATTTCTGCCTCCACGCCTCTTGGTTTAGATGTATAAAACGTTGGGACTTCTCCCCCTAGGGAGTGCACAGAACTGACCAAGTCACGTCACCGAGTGGGCCGCCCTGGCCTGTGTGTTGCGTGTGCCTTGTGCTGCTATCCTTCCGGTCCTCTTTTTCCTCTGCCGTGAGGAAATTTCATGACTGGCTCTGCTGTGGTGTGGGGGAGAGCGGTCACTCTTCCTCAGGGGTCTCCCACACTTCAAGACCAGCTTCTGCCGAGCTCTGTGTAGTCAGTGCCTAACCAGAGGGCAGTACACGGCAGGGCTCAATGGCTTTGTCAGCAACTGCAACAGATTCCTTATAAGGGATTCAGCAAGACCCAAAGCCTTCAAGACGTAAATGAATCTCCAGTGGTAGAAGCCATTCCAGGCCAGGGCAGGGCAGGGCGGGGTCAGGCCTCAGCAAGGCGGTGCCATCCCAGCACGTGCAGTGCGGGCCTCTGGGCTGTTGGGTGGAGACCTGCCTACTGTGGAGGTGAGAACTCTGCTCCTTGTCCACGGCTGTCTGCCGGGGCAGCTCGGTGGCTTTAGCAGGTGCAGCTGCTGCCTGCCTCGCTTAAATCCCAAGTGGGCAGTGGTTCATGTCCCGGCTGCTCCACTCCCATCCAGCTCCCTGCTAAAGGCCTGGGAGGCAGCGGAGGACGGCCCAAGGGCCTGGGTCCCTGGACCCCGGCTCCTGGCTTAAGCCTGGCCCAGCTCTGGTCATTGCAGCCATTTGTGGAGTGAACTGGCACATGGAAGATCTGTTTTTCTCTCTGTAACTTTGATTTTCAAACAAACAAATAAATCTTAAAAACAGAACTAGAAAGCAAGGCGCTCGTGTGGCTGGGTGCTCTGCCCGCACTCGGGTCCTTGAGCACGTTCCCGCCATTCTGAATCTGGGTTTCCTGTGGGTTCCGCCCTCCCCGTGGGACCTGTATTGATGGACAGCGACGCGGCCCTCTGTGCATGCAGGAGATCCTGCTGCGGCATTGTTATTGGTCGTGGATGGCAGGGTCACAGGGGAGGGGCGAGAACAGCGGTGTGGTGCGCTGTGCCAGAGAGGTGGTGTGGGTTCTGCGGGGTTCTACGCGGGTTAGAGTTGAAGTGGCGGCTTCTGTGGACTCCACGCTCGCAGTGAGTGGGGTGGAGTGAGAGGTGCGGGGTGATCGCGCTCCGCCTCATGCTTCCCGCCCAGGCCAGGAACCTCCTCCGCGTGGGCAGCTGGGGCGGCCTGGGCATGAAGGCCTGTGTCCTCGCTGGCCAGCCTGGAGGTGGGCGCCATGCCTGTGTCCCTGGGAGTTGTGTCCCTGTCCCTGGGAGCCGTGTCCCTGTCCCTGAGAGCTGTGTCCCTGTCCCCTGGGAGCTGTGCCCCTGTCCCTGGGAGCCGTGTCCCTGTCCCTGGGGGCTGTGCCCCTGTCCCTGGGAGCCGTGTCCCTGTCCCTGGGAGCCGTGTCCCTGTCCCTAGGAGCTGTGCCCATGTCCCTGGGGGCTGTGCCCGTGTCCCTGGGAGCCATATCCCTGTCCCTGGGGGCTGCATCCCTGTCCCTGGGGGCTGTGCCCATATCCCTGGGAGCCGTGTCCCTGTCCCTGAGGGCTGTGCCCCTGTCCCTGGGAGCCATGTCCCTGTCCCTGGGAGCTGTGCCCCTGACCCTAGGAGCTATGCCCCTGACCCTGGGAGCTGTGTCCCTGTCCCTGGGAGCCGTGTCCCTGTCCCTGGGAGCTGTGTCCCTGACCCTAGGAGCTATGTCCCTGACCCTGGGAGCCGTGTCCCTGTCCCTGGGGGCCGTGCCCCTGTCCCTGGGAGCCGTGTCCCTGTCCCTGGGGGCCGTGCCCCTGTCCCTGGGGGCCGTGTCCCTGTCCCTGGGAGCTGTGCCCCTGTCCCTGGGAGCCGTGTCCTTGTCCCTGGGAGCCGTGCCCCTGTCCCTGGGAGCCGTGTCCCTGTCCCTGGGAGCTGTGCCCCTGTCCCTGGGAGCTGAGTCCGTTTCCTCACAGTTTTCAGAGTGGCAGAGCATTTGTCTAGAAGTGAGAATTGTTTTGAGAACCTCCTTTTTGTTTTGCGCTCTTGTCCAAGCTCACTGGCCAGTGACAGGACCCGTAAGTAGCAGGTGCTCTTGTCCCCTCAGGGTCGGAGACTTGCTGGGCACGTGGGGTGGGGGCGCCTTCCCCTCAGCCCCGTGTGGACGGCAGCCTGGCCTGGGCGCCCTGGCTACTGGGGCCTCTGCCCGGTTTCCCACACTTAGGCCGTGTCTGGCTGAGCCGGAGCCTGGCTCCCTGATGAGGAGTCGTCACCCACCTATGGAGTTTTAGTGATAACCGGGTGCTTTCAGGTTTGATTCCTGCTCCTTTGTAACACGTGCGCGTGGACTCAAGGTTACCCCTGAGCCAATGTCACTGTCAGTCACGTGCGTTGCCTTGGGAAACCCCGGGCTGCAGCCCCCCAGAACGCGCCTCGCAGAGTGTCACCCATCATGTGTTGCACACAAGAAGGGAAAAGGACAGAGGAGCTACGTCGTAGAGAATAAGCCCTTTGATGGAAGTGTCTGACTCACGGCAGGCCCAGTGTGGTGTCCGCACAGGGGGCTCGTGAATGGGCCCCATTGAACGAGTGGATACGCCCAGTGCTGGAGTACCTGCCAGGGGCTGTTGTTCTGAAGAACAGAAACGGCATGTGGGAGGGGTTTTAGCATCACATTCAGAAAACTGGTTCTTTCTCATCAGAGGCTCGCGATGGTGGAGACAGTGCACTGTGCCCGTGGACAGCTGTGCTGTTGTCCGGCTGTGTCAGGTGCCGGGTCGCATTCATTCATGCTCCACCCTTGCCTTAGATGTGGGTCACGTTCATGCGTTGCCGGTGAATGCCTTACGGGTTTCTGCCCACGTAGCGCCGGCAGAACTGTCCTCAACAAGCCCCCACCCTCGCGTGGAACACGTTCTAAAGGAGTAGGTGGCTGATCCTGTCATCTGAGGACGAAGAAGTTTTTGGCTAGACGTTTGATCCAATCTGTATTTTTATTTAATGTGTAATTGGCAAGAAAATAGCAAAGGCAAATTGAAACGCTTGCGTCTCTAACCTTGTCACCATGTCTGCGCATTCATTTATCATCATCATCTCGTGTTCCCGCAGCCTGCAGACTTCATAGGGAAGCACGCCCTGAGACAGATTAAAGCCTCGGGGCTGAAGCGGAGACTGGTCTGCCTCACCTTGGCCACAGATGACGTCGATCCGGAGGGGAACGAGAGTGTGTGGTATGAGGGCAAGGTGAGTGCCCAAGGACCCCACTACTGGGAGCCACGGGGCCCCCACTGCCGGGAACCATGCGACCCCCACTGCCGGGAACCATGCGACCCCCACTGCCGGGAACCATGCGACCCCCACTGCTGGGAGCCACGCGGTCTCCACAGCCCCCACAGTCCCCACTGCCGGGAGCCGCTCAGCCTCTGCGGCCCCCACTGCTGGGAGCCACGCAGCCTCCACGGCCCCCACTGCCGGGAGCCACGCGACCCCCACTGCCAGGAGCCACGCGGCCTCTGCGGCCCGTCTGCTCCTTCCTGGCAGCTCCTGGCACGCTTTGCTGCTGACTTATTGGAGGGATGCAACACTTCTCGTTCTGAGCTGACATTGAAGGAGCTGGTGGCAGTTAACTGAGGGGAATGACAGCTGCTTGTCTTTGAAAATGAGGAATTCTGTATGCTTTTGTCGAAGGCCGGCGGCCCCACGGATGGTGAGGAAGGTGTGGCTTAGGGGGTGGGGTGACCTGTTTGTTCATCCCATTCATGTCTGTGAGTGCGAAGTTGAGTTTTATCAAGAACTTGAATCTGAGAAGGAGGCAGTTTTGCAGATCAGAGAAGAAAATTCCAGAACACACGTATGAGAGAGGGTGGCACCTTCCAGTGTAGCATAGAGTGAGGGCAGCAGCCCTGGAGTTCCCTGGGAAGAGAGAGTCCCATCTCATTCAGTTTGTAATCGGCGGAGCTGGGGTCGGTCAGACACCTGCCCGGGGGCGCTGCATTTCCTGCACTTTCTGGGACTGTGCAGCCCAGTCTGGCTCAGCGTTCGGCTGAGTGGGCAGGCAGGTGTGGGGCCCAGGCCTTCGGGGCTCACCTGAGTGGGTGTCCACTTTGAGCAGCCTCGGTCCGTACCCAGGACGCTGCACTTCCGAGCCTGGGTTTATTGTCCTTGGCCATAGCCAACTGGTTTGTTTTCTCCCAGTGACAGGACAGTTGGGCGTGGGGAGGCCGGCCGTGTCGCGTCATGGCCTCGGATTCCTGAGGAAGTACAGTGTGGGCTGAGGAGGGGTGGGCGCGGCACACAGCCGACACCCACGAGTGCCAGCTCTACTTCTGCCATAGATGTGTGAGCGTCTCCACGCTGAAGAGGAGGCTGTGGGCTCAGAGGGGTTAAGGAGCCTGCTGGGGGCTGCACAGCTTGTGTGGGTGGGGCTGGCTTGGACGCTGAGTTTCTGATGCTTTCTTCCAAGGCCCGCTGAGTGCCGCAGTCTGCTCCTTCTCTGCCCCTGCTGACGCCCCCACAGCCCTGCCCATCTGAGCGGCAGGTGGGCGTTGTTAGACACCATGAGGCCGAGGGAAGTTGCCCTCCTGCGGCAGGGGTCTCGGCCTGCCCTCCCCGGCCCACGTTTGCTGGTCTGTTGGCTTTTCCTCAGCGCCTCCTTCCCCTTTCCGCTCCCTATCTCTGGTTCAGTCCTTTTCTTAATCTGTGTTCTCCCTCCGGTTGCAAAGCTGTCGTGGTTTGCGTGTTTCCTGCTGATACCCAGTGCTGTAGCCCCACCCGCATCCAGGCCCTGCCTTCTCAGCTGGAAAGCGAGGCCGTTCGATGGGCTTGCAATGAGAGGCTGCCCTCTGCGACCTGCTCTTTCTCCAGTCCTGCTTTCCGCCCCCACCCCGTGCTTCCGTCCCATTTTCCACTCCGTCCTCACCCAGCACCTCCGAGTGTGATCCGTGCGCTCACCTCCCAGCGCCGTTTCACTGGCCGTGCGCTGACGGGGCTGCGATGCTGTAAGATTCTGTGTGCAGCCCCGTGTCAGCCACGGACAACTGACAGCTGTTTCTCCATCGGAAATGTGTCGCTGCCACACGAACGGTAAACGGCCTGAAAGTGTGAGCACCACACAGGACTTGCCTTCCTCGGCCCTGCGTGTCCACTGAGTCAGTGGGCTGTGGTGTTCTTGGTTCCCGACACGTGCCAGCCCAGCTGTAGGGCTGCTTCTCCTGGACTTCCCGATAGGAGCTGACTGCTCTTTGTGGCTCTAGTGGGGTCCCAGCTCCAGTGTGTGATGGCTCTCCCCGGGGTCCTTGATCCTCTGCTCCCTGGAACGGCCTACGCGTTGCTTTTCGTCTCCTGACTGTGTTCTGACATGTGTTGCTTTTCGTTTCTGGTGTGTTATGCTTGCATATGGTTCCAGTTTTGGAGACAGGGCGCAGATTCACTCATGTACCCAGCAGTATGCTAGCCCGCGGGGACATAGCACCACACCAGACAGGCAAGAATCTGTGACCTCCAAGCCTTCCACCTCATGGGAGGGAGACACGGAGCAAAGGAAACCAGAAGTAGGGCGGTCAGGTGTGAAGAGTGCCCAGGGACACAGGGGGCCATGAAAACAGTTTTCATTATGTCAGGTGGGCTAGCCACGAAAGCAGCTTAGGAAGGAAGCTTTGAAGACGAGGTTTGCAGGGAAGTTGGAAGAGATGAGAAGCTTTCTTTTTCATCCTGTTACTTGGAAACGGCCACGAAACACAGGGCATCCACCAACCTCCCTTCCTCCACTGGCCACGCCATCCTCCCAAGCCAGAGACTCCTGAGAGCCTAGGAGAGGAATAGAAAGAGACTGAAAATAAGTGCGGATTATTCAGTGATAAAAAAGAGGCCAGTGTTCCCCCAGAACAGGAGGGTCTGCTGGGCAGGGGTGGGTGTCGCTCCCCCTCTTCGTGGAGGAATGACACAGGACCCTGCGCTGTTCTTTTGTCTGCTCGGCCCTTCCCGGGTTTGCTGCTGGTTCTTCCCTGGTTGGCTGCCGTCCCTTCCACCTCCGTGGAAGGGCGGTTCCCCCTGCCACTTTCCCCACTTCCGCGGGGGAGCAGCACACCGCCGGCCGGCTTTCTCGGGGGCTGCTCAGGTGTTATTCAGATAGATATTCCCGGTGCATGTTGTCTCTCTCCTTCTTTATAGTCCTCTTCCACCAATCCCAACTCTGCTACCCACACGCCGAGTATGCTGCTCTCCTCCAATCAGGAGCAGGTCCTGCTGTTTATTGGCTGAACTGGAGGCAGCTGTGTAGAAGCTGTTTCCTCCTCTCCCAGCGCCATATTGTGGGAGAGCAGATGCATAGAATAAGTCTTAATTCTAGTAACTTAGTCTAGTCCGAGTTGCTCCCCACAGGTGGGCACGGGTCGTTCTCCGAATTCACCAAGCAAAGAGAAGGAATGGTCCTAACTGTTCTTGGAAGGCTTTCAGGTGGAACCTTCTGGAAAGTATGCCGGGGAGAACCTGACCCCGGAGACGGAGTGACAAGACAAAAGGAAAGGCCAGACTTCTGAAATACTCGGCTGCTGACTCCTGGATGAGAGAGATTAAAGTAGGAATGAAAGCAAATCCTAGCAGAGAGCCAAGCGCGTTTTCAAAACAGCACTCATAAAATCAGCGCTCCCTTCCTGGGGTGGGTAGGGCAGACACAACTACAAGGTGAACCTGCTGGGCACCAGGAGCGTGGAGGCCTGGAGAAGGCGTCAGAGCAGTGACCAGGCGCCTTGGGCCTGGCGCGTCCAGGGATGGCACCCGGACGCTGGCTCAGGTCTCTTCCATACCCAGGCAGCCCAGGCTCCAAACTCAACCCCCAGCTTCACAGACTGGCAAGTGAAGCCAAGGTTACTGAGGTCTTTGGGAGCTGTGATTAAAACCCCGGCCTCTCTCATCCTGAGTCTCTGCCTCCCATCGCTTCACTGGCACTGAAAGCAGTGGAGCGGTGGTGCAGCGCGCGTCTGCCCGGGCAGTTAACGCCTGCCAGAGAGGAGCTTCCGCTGATGGGTGCTTTGAGGTCTGCCGCCGTCCTCACCGCAGTCAGCTCAGAAACCACACAGAGGGCTCCTGATGCGGGGCTTCAAAGGGATCGTTCCAGACGGAGTCTGCACTGGGAGACTGCGTTAGCATCTTTGTGTGGTCCTGGCTGGTTCGCGTGCGCGGATGCCTGGGGCTCCAGCCCCACGCAGCCTGCTGTGCTGGACGGCCCTTCCCAGGAGGCGGGACCTCTGGCTGTGCACTTGCTGTTTTCTGTCGTCTCCTCTCCAGTGCCCGCTTGGGTCTCTCTGCCTGCCTGCGTCTCCACCCTTCCCTTTAGGTCTGGTCTCACTAGCGTGCGTCCCCTTCCAGCGCCTCGGCTTTGCTTGGTCCTGCAGCCTCTGTTGTCACTTTTGAGTTCAGTGTCGCTCCCTGGCCGCCGTCCCAGGAAACCCCGTTTCCCCCTCTTTCGTTTTCTTTGTTCATGCTGAGTCCACGTCTCTCCTGCTTCTGGAAGCTTCCATGCTTCGTCTCTCCCAGCCCAAGCCCAGCCAACTCCAAAGTGCAGAGCCAGGCCCCGCCCACGTAGACTGCTATGGCTCCTGACTGCGTTTTCTTCTGTCTCTGTGTTATGCCTCAGCTTGCCTTTGAGGGTGGCTGGGCAGCAGGCTTTGCCCACTCCCCATGAGCATCTAGAAGGTGTTTGTGCATGGTAGACCTAGAAGCGTCACACTGTGTATGACTAAACAAGACCAGGAATTGTTCAGTACTACACAGTAGCACCCTCTGGCTCCACACCTCCAGATTCAGCCAACCATGGATACAAATATTTTTGAAAAATCCAGAAAGTTCCAAAAAGCAAAACTTGAATTTGTTGCTTGCCAAGTTATTACTGTGGATCCGCATAGAAGAAGTGGTGTGTAGACGTTGCCTTGGTGCTGTGTATGGGTGGAGAGATGAGTTCAGGTGTTGGGAGGGTGTGCATCAGGTGCAGGCCGGCTCCACGACATCTTCTGGGGGACTCACGCGTCTGGGGAGTCGTGGCCTCGGCAGGGGCTCCTGGAGCTCACCTCTGCAGATCGCAGGGCGCAGTCGCAAGCACTGTGTTCTCACGCAGACGCGCACTTCACGTTGGCTCCGACAGAGGCAGAAATAGCTGGACTCAGCACTACTTCCTCACACACCCCCCCACATGGACACGAGGCCAACTCTGCATTTGGGTCTTAGATCCCGCCCCTTTCATCTAGTACTGCCCAGCTAGTGTGATGACAGAGAAAATTTAAAATTTTTGTATTTATTTGACATTTACTCATTTGAGAGACAGTAACAGAGCGAGAGAGCGCGCGAGAGGGTTCCCACCTTCCAGTTCGCTCCCCAGTTGCCTGAGCAGCCCAGGCTGGGACAGGGCTGAAGCCGGGAGCCTGGAACTCCGTTTAGGACTCCACGGTGGGTGGCAGAGACCCAGCTGCCGAGCCATCACCTGCTGCCTCCCGGGGCGTGCGTCAGCAGGGAGCTGTGGAGCAGAGCTGGAGCCCGGATGGGAACCAGCACTCAGTGGTGGGGGGCAGGCGTTTTCATCACTAGGCTAAACGCCACTCCAAGAAGAAAAAAACATTTTTAAGTTTAAAATAGACATCCCAGTCTTCTATCATCAGAGCTCTTGGTAGGAAACTAAGCAAAATGGTGCCATGAATCATGCAAGTAAACGCTCCTATTTAAGAAGGAGAAATTTCCGAGCAGTACAGATGTACCCTGAGAAGACCACGGCTGGTCCCCAGGCCGTGTGGTCTTCCGGCCGCCTCGGGTGCAACCCCCGCGGGCCGCCTCGGCGCAGGTGCCCAGGCCCTGTGGTCTTCCGGCCGCCTTGGCGCAGGTGCCCAGGCCGTGTGGTCTTCTGGCCGCCTCGGGTGCATCCCCCACGGGCCGCCTCGGCGCAGGTGCCCAGGCCGCTGGGTCTTGTGTTCCAGGTGGTCGGCAACACGACGTCGGGGGCCTACAGCTACAGCATCCACAAGAGCCTGGCCTTCGCCTACGTCCCTGTGGCGCTGGGCGCTGTCGGGCAGCAGGTGGAAGTGGAGCTGCTGGGCAGGAACTACCCAGCCGTCGTCACCCGGGAGCCGCTGGTGCTGCCGGAGCCCGTCCGGAGCCGGCTGCAGAAGAAAGGCGAGAAGCGCCTGGGCTGAGTGCCCGGCCGCCGCGAGGTCTCCTCGGCGAGGCGGTGTGGCGGCCAGGGACTGACCGCTTTCCAGCGGTGATGAGAAATGCCTGTTCTCATGAGACCCAGTCGCAGAGCGCGAGGTGTTTGCTGGCGTCTGATCCTCATCATGGCTGAGCTTCAGGACGCTGCAGTTTGTGATCCCTGAAAATAAATCTACATTAAAAACGGAGGTGGGGCTGCTGGATTATTTCACTGAGAAATCGTCTCTTAGGTGGCTGAATGCTAGTTTTCATTTTTCATGATGTGTGATCAAAATTGAATTTAAGGTACATCTAAATAGGGTAACATTTAATTCAATTTTTGAAATCTTTACTCTTTATTAATGACTCCCTGAGAGCTTGCTTGTAGGGCACTGTCCTCGTGCCTCTGATGGTTGTCTTAGAACTTGCGGGAAAGCAGAGAATGCTTGTAAGCTCCCCCCCCCCAGGAGCCAGAGTCCAGAGTGCCCCCCACCACCACCACCAGTGGGCTGGCGGCTTCCCCCCAGAGGAGCCAGAGCCCAGAGTGCCCCCCTCCAGTGGGCTGGCGGCTTCCCCCCAGAGGAGCCAGAGTCCAGAATGCCACCCCCCCACCAGTGTGCTGGCGGCTTCCCCCCAGAGGAGCCAGAGTCCAGAGTGCCCCCCCTCAGTGGGCTGGTGGCTTCCCGCCGAGTCAGCGGCTCCCTGGGAGAGGATTCAGGAGCTGCCCACGGGGTGCCTGCTGCTTGTCCTTTCACAAAACCTCCACAGACAGAAGCTGAGGAGCTGGTGGGTGGCCCTTAGTCTGGGGACAGCAGGGAGAAAACCCTTCAGGAAAATTTGATGTGCTGCTTGGAGCCTTGTGGGTTTGGCTGACTGATCAAATCCAGTTGGTTTTGGTGAAAGGTGGTTTATCATTTGCCATCAGCTTGTAACCCTAGACTTTTTGTGTGCTATCCTTTATTAACTGTCTTCCTGGGTGTTGAAGCTGAATACGGGGCATGATAAGACTGTGGTTATGATAAACTCTAGAGTGATTCTTAGCACACAACTCTTGAAAAGGAGCCACACTTACATTTTAAATGTTTTCTAACAATGAGCATTGTTGGAAAGCAACAGGCCTCACCTCCGTCTGGGGTATTAGTGTCCTCCTAGCTCAGCCCCAGCGTCGGTGCAGCCTGGAGCCCGTGGCTGCGCACTGGGAGGCGGCTGCTCAGCCTCTGTCCGTTAGGGGCCTCAGGGCTGTACCCCCATCTCTGGGTTCTTCCTCTGTATACCCTCTCCTGACTTTGGGATACTGCAGTATCGCGAAGCAGCAATGAGAGTGCACCACTGAATTCTTATCACAGCATCAAACCCGCCAAGTGTAGAGACTAGAACATTCAGTACAGGTCTTTTTAAAGAAATCTCACGCACAGTCTAAGTCCACTCTGATTTCCTTAAGAGGTTGTCCTCACCCGCTCCCTTGCTGTGTCTGAGTCGCTCTTGGGTCTTGTGGTTCACCCAGCACCTCAGGTCCACCGGGCAGTGTCCTGGGCTTGTCACCTTGTTCAGGATCAGCCCGCCCATCCCTGACCAGCACCAGAACCTGGCTGCGGAGGGGTGGGCTGGGGCAGCCAGATGTCTCCCGTGGGAACCTGCCCGGAGAGCCCTCAGAGTGAGCTGATGAGCGCCGAAGGCAGAAGCTGAGACCGTGCGTGGGCAGGAAAGAAGCTGCAGTCTTGGGATGCTGGGAGCTCCACGAGGAGGAAGGCTGAGAGAGAAGACCAGCTGGGCCCCCAGCCCTCGGCGCCTGGCGTTGGCGCTGGTGCTTGGGTGAGAATGTGGGTTCCAGCAGCTGGTGGAGCAGGGGCCGTGCAGGCTCCCACAACCACCAGGCTCCAAAGTGCTCCGTGTCGGCACAGATGTGGGTCCTCCGGGCCTGGCCCAGGGGCGGGCGCTCCCTCCCCTGGAGCAGGGAGAGCCCCTGGGCCTGCACAGGCCCTGTCCCGGTGCCACGTGACCGTAAGGCGCTGTCCTGCTGCAAGGCTGTCGTAGTGGCCAGTCTGTGTCTCTCCTTTGCTGCTGCTGGGGAGAGGGGGCAGGACAAACGCAGCTTTCTTAGAGTGTGTGATGGTGTCAGGAGAGCCGGGCAGGGGTCGGGGGCGGTGAGGGGTCAGGAGGTGAAGATGCCCAGTGAGAGGACAGGCTGACGAGAACGGCCGTGGGCACCACCAGCAGGAGCTGCTCCAGGGACAGTGAGGACAACTGAGGGACAGCCCGGAGGAGGATGGGTGTGGGGGGGAGGGCAGGAGCGGCTGGCCTCCCAGGGCGGGCCCCGGGCTGGCAGGGTGAAGTCCTACCCGCAGGAACTGAAACACGTCTTTGTTGCATCGCATCTCGTCTCCAGAAGTCTGGAGCGGCCCCGATGCCATCCGTGAGTGCCTCTGTCTCTTTAACTCTCAGATCCTCCCCTCTGTCAGTTTCACATCTCTGTAGAGCGTGAAGCTCACTCGATCCCATCCGGCAAAGCAGCACACACATGCGATCCAATCACGTGATGAATATGTCCTGTGTGTGATTACACTGACTCCTAAGAGCACTTTACGTTCGCGTGTTCCTGAATAAGCCTTGTATTCTACGTGGAAGTTGGTTTGAGGAACCCCGGTTATGCCGCGGGGCCCAGCACTCACATCTCAGCTTCCTGTAACCGCTCACTAGCGGCACGTTTGTGCCTTCAGAGTCTGTGGAACTGGTTACCCTGCCTTTAACGGGGGCTTGGAAATGAGCAGTGACAGCAGAGCGAGTGCAGGGCAGAGACACAGCGGTGGAGATTCGTCAGCGGTCACTCTGGGGGCCAGAGTCCCCACCTGGGTTTATCACGTGGGCTGTGAAACAGGGTGAACTGCATTGGCCACAGCTGTGTTCACACAGGGACTGCCCACTGATTTTAATATACCTTTACAATTCGAATTCCTTCTTTTTAAAGATTGTACAAAAACTAAAGAAAGGAGGAAATGCAATGCTAGGACGTGATTTACAATGGATGTAACCTCTGCTGTCGTTTTTCAGTAACATTGTTCCTGGACGATCGTTTATGTAGAATGTTACACCAGCCTCTAACCGAAGGAGAGGCACGCAGAAGGAGAAGGCCATTACGGCTGCAGTAAGAAGTCTAGGGAAATGGTCCTTTGTGCAGAAATCACATCTCAAAGCATGCTGGGCCACCAACAGAAGGCGCTGGCCTTGTGCTGCCAGAAGCCATCGGGGCGCAGTGCTGGAGAGCCCTGCTCCTCCTTGCCAGGAACCCAGGGCTCGTTCCAGCAGTAGACCAAATAGCGTCTCAGCTCTCGCTGCTCTACGAGCTTCTCTGATTTTACCAGAGGCAGAGACACTTCAGAAGTCCGACCATTCGTAACAGAAATGTCTGAAGAAGTCTCTGATGAAGGCGTTTTACGGGAAATTTTTCAACTACAGAGATGTTTAAAACTAGAATTGCTCCCAAAGCAACAGATAGACAGCACTGAAATTTCTGGAGTGTGCTATGAGTTTTTTTATTTTTTATTTTTTATTTTATTTTTTTAAGAAAGGGAAAGAGACTGACACAGAGAGACGGATCTTCTGTCCACTGTTCACCCCCAAATGCCTACAACAGCCAGGGCTGGGCCAGCCCAAACCCAGGAGCCCAGAACTCGATCTGGGTCTCCCATGTAGGGGCAGGTGGCATGGACCCAAGTACTTGAGCCATCCCCTGCTGCCTTCCGAGAGTGCACACTAGCAGGAAGCTGGGTGGGAGCAGAGTAGCCAAGACCAGAACCACACACTCTGATGGGGATGCAGGAACCACACACTCTGATGGGGATGCAGGAACCACACACTCTGATGGGGATGCAGGCACCACACACTCTGATGGGGGATGCAGGCACCACACTGATGGGGAATGCAGGCACCACACACTCTGATGGGGATGCAGGCACCACACACTCTGATGGGGATACAGGCACCACACACTCTGATGGGGATGCAGGCACCACACACTCTGATGGGGGATGCAGGCACCACACACTCTGATGGGGGATGCAGGCACCACACACTCTGATGGGGATGCAGGCACCACACACTCTGATGGGGATGCAGGCACCACACACTCTGATGGGAATGCAGGCACCACACACTCTGATGGGGATACAGGCACCACACTGATGGGGGATGCAGGCACCACACACTCTGATGGGAATGCAGGCACCACACACTCTGATGGGGAATGCAGGCACCACACTGATGGGGAATGCAGGCACCACACACTCTGATGGGGAATGCAGGCACCACACTGATGGGGAATGCAGGCACCACACACTCTGATGGGGATGCAGGCACCACACTGATGGGGAATGCAGGCACCACACACTCTGATGGGGATGCAGGCACCACACTGATGGGGGATGCAGGCACCACACACTCTGATGGGAATGCAGGCACCACACACTCTGATGGGGATGCAGGCACCACACTGATGGGGGATGCAGGCACCACACACTCTGATGGGAATGCAGGCACCACACACTCTGATGGGGATACAGGCACCACACTGATGGGGAATGCAGGCACCACACACTCTGATGGGGATGCAGGCACCACACTGATGGGAATGCAGGCACCACACTGATGGGGAATGCAGGCACCACACACTCTGATGGGGATGCAGGAACCACACTGATGGGGAATGCAGGCACCACACACTCTGATGGGGATGCAGGCACCACACACTCTGATGGGGATGCAGGCACCACACACTCTGATGGGGATGCAGGCACCACACACTCTGATGGGGGATGCAGGCACCACACACTCTGATGGGGATGCAGGCACCACACACTCTGATGGGGGATGCAGGCACCACACACTCTGATGGGGGATGCAGGAACTACACACTCTGATGGGGATGCAGGCACCACACACTCTGATGGGGATGCAGGCACCACACACTCTGATGGGGGATGCAGGCACCACACACTCTGATGGGGATGCAGGAACTACACACTCTGATGGGGGATGCAGGCCTCCTGAGTAGTGACCCAGCTGCTGAACCACAACGCCCGCCCCGGCGGAAGGTTTTCATGACTGCCAGACTCAGCTCTGTGCTGGTATTTTTAAAATATTTATTTACTCATCTGAAAGGCAGGGTCACAGAGAGAGACGGAGAGACAGATCTTCCGTCACAGGTTCACTATCCAAAGTCAGCAAGTGGGTGGCCAAACCAGGAGCTTCTTCTGGGTCTCCCATGTGGATGCAGGGGCCCAAGCACTTGGTCCATCCTCTGCTGCTTTCCCAGGCATATGAGCAGGGAGCTGGACTGGAAGTGGAGCAGCCGGGACTGCAACCAGCATCCATATGGGATGCCATGTCACAGGCGGTGGCTTATCCCGCTACACCACAACACCAGCCCTGTATGTTGATTCTCTCCCTGGTTATATGCACAACTGTTGCTCATGTCAAAGAAACTTCGCTGGAGCCAACGCTGTGGCGTAGAAGGTTAAGCCTCCACCTGCAGTGTCGACATCCCATATGAGTGCTGGTTCAACTCCCGGCTGCTCCTCTTCCCATCCAGCTCCATGCTTATGGCTTGGGAAAGCAGTGGGAGGTGGCCAAGTGCTTGGGCCCCTGCACCCTCGTGGGAGGCCCAGAAGTGGTGTCTGGCTCCTGGCTTTGGCTTGGTACAACCCCAACCATTGCGGCCACTGGGGACAGAATCTCTCTCTCTCTCTTTCTCTCTCTCTGCCTCTGGCTCTTCTTCTCTGTAACTCTTTCAAGTAAATAGATAAACAATTAAAATACTGTTCCAAATTAAAAGTTTAAAGAATTGTGTATCAGTCAGCATAGGCAATGAAAATGGGACAAACCCGACTCCCCATCTGTCGCTCCCCCTCTTCGTGGAGGAACGACACAGGACCCTGCGCTGTTCTTTCTGTCTGCTCGGCCCTCCCCGGGTTTGCTGCTGGTTCTTCCCGGGTTGGCTACTATCCCTTCCACCTCCGTGGAAGGGCAGTTCCCCCTGGCCACATTCCCCACTTCCGCAGGGGAGCGGCACACCGCCGGCCGGCTTTCTTCGGGGGCTGCACGGGTTCCCTTAGATGTTCCCCATAGATGTTCCTGGTGCATGCCGTTTCTCTCCTCCTTTATGGTCCTCCTCCGCCAATCCCAACTCGGCCGCCCACACGCCGAGCACGCTGCTCTCCAATCAGGAGCAAGTCCTACAGTCCATCAGTTGAACTGGAGGCAGCTGTGCGGAAGCTGTTTACTTCTCTCCCAGCGCCATATTGTGGGAGAGCAGATGCATAGAATAAGTCCTAATTCGAGTAACTTAGTCTAGTCCGGATTGCTCCCCACACCCATCAGGCAGGATCGAATTCAGAGGACACATTTTAGTGCCTGGCCAGGGGAGGCAGAGGTGGCTGCTGGCCTGCCATCAGCTTGAGATGGGCGAGTGGAACATTGTTTTATTTGCAAGGCAGATTTACACACACACACACACACACACAGAGAGAGAGAGAGAGAGAGAGAGAGAATCTTCATCCATTGGTTCACTCCCCAAATGACTACAATGGCCAGCACTGGGCCAGGAGCCAGGAGCTTCATCTGGGTATCCTACATGGGTGCAGGGGCCCAAGCACCTGGGCCATCTTCTGCTGCTTTCCCAGGAGCATTGGCAGGAAGCTGGATCAGAAGTGGAGCAGCCAGGACTCCAACAAGCTCTCACAGGGGACAGCTTAACCCGCTGCGCCACAAGGCCGGCCCAGCCACTGGTCTTACACACAGCAGACACTGTGTCTGTACGAGGGTGTCCCACCGTGTATTCTCCCCCAGTTGCTTTCGAGGGGTGGGTGGTGATGGGCATTGGGCAGGATGAGGGGTCAGCTGTGAGCTGGCCACAGCAGTTCTTGTCCACAAATAACATTTTTCTCCATTGCCTTTCATTCCTCGGGCCCCACAGAACAAGGCAACAGTTACCCGAAGATGCTGCTCCCATAGAATTCACTCCGTGTGAGCCTGCAGCCTTGATGGAGCCTGAGGTGTCCCTGCAGGTGGGCCATGAGGGTCATGTGTGTGACTGACACACGGCCTGCAGGCCCGGTCAGACAGAAGAGGCTGGCATCTAATGAGCACACTGGGCTGTTCTGATGTTCAGGTTCAAGTCCGTCTCCTGCACTGTGCAGGGTGGCACTGGGGCCGTGAGCTACGCGACCACAGCTGCCCACATGCAGACGGTGAGCTTGGTTTCTCTCTGCAGAGACCTCTCAGGATTCTTATCTCAGCTGGGAAGGGCTGCTTCCTCCCCTGCCCTCCCCGCAACGGTTAAACATTTTGAAACAGGGTGTTTAAAATCGCCTGGTCTGTGTGCCAATGCCTTTCACACTTAGAGGCCTTGAAACAAACAACGGTTTGGGAGAAGCATCGAAACCCAGGAGTCCTGACTTCTGAGCGTAACCCACAGCCGCCAGCAGCTGCCAGGGATGAGGGCGGGGCACCGCTGGCTCATCTCCTCCAGGCTCCCTGTGCTGGCCCGGGCTTCACAACCACCTGGTCTCTTGGGGGACACTTCCCGCTTCCAGCGCTTTCTCCTCGGCAGAGGTGTGGATTTCGGGGTGGGCGTCTGGCGCCCGGACCCCAGGCCTGCCTTTGAGCCCTGATTCCGGCTTCTACTAAGGCACATCTTGGGCAGCAGGTGACGGCTCCAGCGGCTGGGCCGCCGCCACCGCCAACGTGGAGAACAGGATTGGGTTCCTGGCGCCCGGCTTCGACCTGGCCCAGCCCTGGCTGTGCTGGGTATTTCAGGAGTGAACCAGCAGACGGGAGACTGGCCTGTTTCTTATCTGTTTCCACTCTTCTCCCTGCCTTTGAGAATAAAAACATGAACTTTTTTATTAGCATTAATTACAGAATAGGTGATGTATGCAGACTTTAGAATTCAGAGGAATGGGCTGGCGCCACGGCTCACTAGGCTAATCCTCCACCTAGCAGCACTGGCACACCGGGTTCTAGTCCTGGTCGGGGCGCCGGATTCTGTCCCGATTGCCCCTCTTCCAGGCCAGCTCTCTGCTGTGGCCAAGGAAGAGTGGAGGATGGCCCAAGTGCTTGGGCCCTGCACCCCATGGGAGACCAGGAGAAGCACCTGGCTCCTGCCATCGGATCAGCGCGGTGCACCGGCCGCAGCGGCCATTGGAGGGTGAACCAACGGCAAAAGGAAGACCTTTCTCTCTGTCTCTCTCTCACTATCCACTCTGTCAAAAAAAAAAAAAAAAAAAAAAAAGGAATTCAGAAGAATGAAAGGGTGTGTGGCGAAAAGGTGTTTCTTTTCCATTCCTGTCCCGTCCACTCAGACAACTATGCTACAGTGTTCTGTGCCCTTCTTGATATTCTAGACACGTCTCTCTCTCCCCCTCCCCTAACACACACGCTAAAGTTTCCACTAAAAAATGAGTAGAACATAAACTAATCTTCATGCAGTTAAAAAAAATTATTCGTAAAAGGGAAGCATTGCAGGTTTTCCAGGATGATTAAAAAAGAGGTAAAAATCACACAAATACAAAAATGAATACCTAAGATTTTATTTTCCTCCTTAAAAGTGTTAAACTCAGTTCAAAGGACAGCCTCACTAAAAGGTACAAGCAGACACACAGCTGTCAATCATCCACAAGTTACAAGATTGTCAGGTAACCCCCAGGGCTCGCTGGCAGCGCGGTCCACCCCCACGTGACCGGAGCAGTGGGACCTGGCCGCTTCCCCGTGGACGGGCGTGGGGCCCCCTGGGCACCTGCTCTGGAGCCAGCGGCTCGCCGGTGGGCGGGCCGGGGCTGCTCCGTGACCGCGGGCTGCACCGCCCGAGGGGCCCGTTCCCGGGAGAACCGCAAACCAGGCCCGGGCTGGGCGCACGCACAGGTCGGGCCCGCGGCCCGGGGCGCACGCACAGGTCGGGCCCGCGGCCCGGGGCGCACGCACAAGTCAGGCCCGCGGCCCGGGGCGCACGCGTGTCCCGCACACACGGACGCCCGCCAGGACGCCCTCCCTCCCGGGGCCGAGGGCAGGGCCGCCGACCCCCGCTGGCCGAGGCTCCTCCCCGTGGTGGCAGCGGGGCAGCCGCGCCGGGGCGGGGCAGCCGGGCGCGCAGGGCCCGCGTCTATAAGCGGGGTGGCGGGGGCAGCGGGCGCGGGCCGGCGGGGCAGGATGGGCCGGGGCGCGCCGCCGCCGCCGCTGCTGCTCCTGCTCCTGCTGCTGCGGCCGGCGCCGGGCGCGGGGGCCGAGCGGCCGCCGCACCTGGTCTTCGTGCTGGCCGACGACCTGGGCTGGAACGACGTGGGCTTCCACGGCTCGTCCATCCGCACGCCGCACCTGGACGCGCTGGCGGCGGGCGGCGTGCTGCTGGACAACTACTACACGCAGCCGCTGTGCACGCCCTCGCGCAGCCAGCTGCTCAGCGGCCGCTACCAGGTAGGCGGCGCGGCCGGGCGCGCGGGGCCCCGCGGGGTGCGGCGGCGGCGGTGGCGGTGGCTGCGCCCTCGCCGCTCGCGGGCTCTGCGCACGCGCGGTGCGGCGCCCGGGGCGGCTTCCGGCTTCCGGGTCCCGCGGCTCTGGGGGGCGCGGGCTGCGGGGGACCCCGCGGGGCGAGTGAGGGCGCAGGGCAGGCGCCCCTCCGTCCCGCGTCTCCACGAGGCGGCCGCTAGCACAGCACCCCTGCGCGGGGGTCCCTGGATCCGCGCGCCGCGGCCGGCTGTGGAGACGTCGCGGCCGCTAGCACAGCACCCCTGTGCGGGGGTCCCTGGATCCGTGCGCCGCTGCCGGCTGTGGAGACGTCGCGGCCGCTTGCAGAGTTGCCCCTGCGCGGGGGTCCCTGGCCCCGCACACAGGAGGCGACGCGGGGCAGGTCAAGCCCCTCAGCTACCGCGGTGGGGCTGCGCGCCCCGGGCCTGGGAAGTGGCACTTTTCCTCTCGTTCTGAGCTAGGGTGACATCTTTTATGAGACCCTGATGAGGTCATGTAAGGCCACCCTTCCCCTAAGCCTTGACCGGGCCAGGGCAGAGGGGAAAGCAGCGCGCCCGCCGCCAGGCCGGGTGGGGAGCCGCGACCCTGCCCGCCTGCCCTCGCTGGCCCTCGCCTGCACCTGTCTGCACCTGTCTGACGCGCGAGCCAGACGCCACCTCGGTAGAACGTTAAGTCTCCACCCCCTCCGGACACGGAACGCGGGACACACGTAACTCGTGGCCAGGTGTCCCCCTGCGCCCTTAATTAATCAATTTGGGGGCCAGGAGACAGCTCGTGTCCACTGGCTCACTCCCCTGCAGCCCACGACAGCCTGCATTGGGCCAGAATGGAAACCAGGAACACAGAATTAATACTGATTTGCCACACGTGTGGCAGGAACCCCGGGGCGTGGGCCACCGCCTGCTGCCTCCCCGGGTGCCTGTTGGCAAGAGGCGGGAATTGGAAGCAGCCCAGCGGCTGGAGCCCCGGCGCTGGGGTATGGAGTGCAGCGCCTTAAGGCGTCCTCCGCGTGGGGCCAAGGCCGGTTTTCCACCGCGATTTAAAATCCGTGTGTCCCGAGGAGGCGGCTGCTCTGCCTGGTCAGGACACCTGTGCTCGCGGGGCACTGAGGGCTGCACGCGGCGCCAGCTGCTGTCTCTGGTTTTCTGCCGATGCACACTGTGGCAGGCAGCCGCGATGGCTTAAGAACTTGGGTTTCTGCCACCCCCTTCCCCGGGGAGGGGGGGGGGCCTGGCTTGAGTTCCTGGCTAGGACTTCTGCCTGGTGAGACCGCAGCCATTGCAAGCGTGTTGGGGAGTGGAGCAGCAGAGGACGATGCCTCTGTCTAACGCATAGCGAGTGAATGAATGAACCCCTCTGTCTGACAGATGAGTGGATGAAGGAATCAATCCAAAAATTAGAAAACAGAAGTTAGAGTTAAGAGATCTGAAAACTTCCATGGGCACGGCCTGCCGTCCCAGGCACTGCAGTGACTGAGCGTGGCTCTCCCGCAGGTGAGTGTGGGGAGCAACCCGGACTAGACTAAGTTACTGGAATTAAGACTTATTCTATGCATCTGCTCTCCCACAATATGGCGCTGGGAGAGAAGAAAACAGCTTCTACACAGCTGCCTCCAGTTCAGCCAATAAACTGTAGGACTTGCTCCTGATTGGAGGAGAGCAGCGTACTCGGCGTGTGGGCAGCCAAGTTGGGATTGGCAGAGGAGGACTATAAAGGAGGAGAGAGATGGCATGCACCAGGAACACCTAAGGGGAACACCTAAGGGGAACACCTGTGCAGCCCCCGAGAGAGCCGGCCGGTGGTGTGCCGCTCCCCTGCGGAAGTGGGGAAAGTGGCCAGGGGGAACCGCCCTTCCACGGAGGTGGAAGGGTCGGTAGCCAACCCGGGAAGAACCAGCAGCAAACCCGGGGAGGGCCGAGCAGATGAAAGAACAGCGCAGGGTCCTGTGTCGTTCCTCCACGAAGACGGGGAGCGACATAATGGTGCCGTGACTCGGATATGAAGCCTAGGCAGGGTTTAGTGTCGTTCCTCCATGAAGAGGGGGAGCGACAGGCGAGTTGTGTGCCGCTGGCCCCTCCGCTCCAGGAGCCGGGGCTTCCGTGGCGAGCCCGTCTTGCTCCCGGCTTGAGCAGCCCTGCTTCCAGCCCTGACCGTTGTCTGGGTGTCTCCCTGGCATCCACCCTGCTGACCGTTGTCTGGGTGTCTCCCTGGCATCCACCCTGGACCGGTGGGAGCCCTCGTGGATTCTGCCTGATACAGTCCATCCCTGTTAAGTGCAGAGCGTGGGGACTGCTGGTTACTGCATGCGTGCCTGCACACGCACACCTGTGTGTTCATGGAAACACGTGCTCTGACATGCTGTGCGTGGACTTCTAACTTGAAGTCTCCATTTCGTTCATTCATTCCGTTTGCCAGGAGTTGTCTGAAGCACCCTCCGCCCAGCAGTGCGCTGGCGTTCCGAGCCTCCCGTGCCACCCTCCTGGGAGATGATGCTTGAGCCTTGCGCTCCCCAGCCCACGTGCACGCGGCCTTCCTTCGGCTCCCGAGACCAGGAGAAGGAGGCCTGAAGACCTTATCCACAGGACAGGCGGCTTTTTGCAATGATGCTGGCTGGGGCCGAGGGCTGCACCTGCTGTGTTCTGTTGGGGTTCACGAGATCCATGCGGAGACTGGAGCAGAGAGGGCTTGGCCTCCCATCTTCTAGTTCATGCCCTAAATCCAGGGACCCAGCCCTCTGGGCTGTGGCTGCTGCCTCCTCAGGCCTGCTTGGTAGGAAGCTGGAGTCGAGGGTTGGGCTGGGCCACAGGCTCCGCGATCTGGTAGGAAGCTGGAGTCGAGGGTTGGGCTGGACCACAGGCTCCGCGATCTGGTAGGAAGCTGGAGTCGAGGGTTGGGCTGGGACCACAGGCTCCGCGATCTGGTAGGAAGCTGGAGTCGAGGCTTGGGCTGGGACCACAGGCTCCGCGATCTGGTAGGAAGCTGGAGTCGAGGCTTGGGCTGGGACCACAGGCTCCGCGATCTGGAGCAGGTGTCCTAACTTCTCTCCCCACTGCTAGACTCAATGCCTGTCCCAGAACCTGCTGCTTTTTTTTTTTCTTTAAGGTTTGTTAATTTATTTGAAAGGCAGAGCGGCAGAGAGAGATTGATCTTCCATCTGCTGGTTCACTCCCCAATGGCTGGAGCCGGGATAGGCTGGGTGCAAGGGCCCAAGCACTTGGGCCATCTTCCACTGCTTTCCCAGGGACATTAGCAGGGAGCTGGACTGGAAGAGGAGCAGTTGGAACTCAAGCCGTTGCCCATATGGGATGCCAGCACTGCAGGAGGTGGCTTAACCCCCTGTGCCAGAGCGCTGCCCCATTCTTGAAAGGGTTAAGTATTGCTGGGAGGGCCAAGGAGCCCTGTAGCCCTGAGCACTTTGGCAGCATTAAGTGGACAGGTTTCCTTAGTGCTGCATTAACTGCATTCCCGTAGGGCTTCAAGGAGGGAGGCCCTATTGTCCCCTCTGTTTTTTTTTTTTTTTTTTTTTTTTTTTTTTTTTTGACAGGCAGAATGGATAGAGAGAGAGAGAGAGAAAGGTCTTCCTTTTGCCGTTGGTTCACCCTCCAATGGCCACCACGGCTGGTGTGCTGTGGCTGGCGCATCGCGCTGATCCAATGGCAGGAGCCAGGTGCTTCTCCTGGTCTCCCATGGGGTGCAGGGCCCAAGCACTTGGGCCATCCTCCACTGTACTCCCAGGCCACAGCAGAGAGCTGGACTGGAAGGGGGGCAACCAGGACAGAATCCGGAACCCCGACCGGGACTAGAACCCGGTGTGCCGGCACCACTAGGTGGAGGATTAGCCTAGTGAGCCGCGGCGCCGGCCGTCCCCTCTGTTTTTAACAAGGGAAGCGGGGCTGGCGCGGGCTTAGACACCTCTCACAGCTGCAGGTCTGACCCAGGCCCACAGCCACTGCTGACAGCCACCACGCCATTTGCTACTGATAGTTATTTCAGAGTGTTTGTAAGAGGCATGTTATGTTTGCTAAGTAATTCTGTTATTTTTGAACATTTAGGTCATTCCTGAACATCTCAATTTAAAACTTAATTCGTAGCATTTCTAGGTAGGGATCCCCTATAAAGTGTAGGTAAAAAGAGGTTTCTCAGTCATTTGTTGGTAAGTTTAGACAATAAAATGAGGAAGTTTGTTGAACTTGAAAGAACTGCTGACGAGTCATGTCTGTGAACTGGGCTGTCGTACTTTAAGTTAAGGTTCAGAGACTTCCTTCCTAAGTAGCCAGCTTTAGGCTAGGGAACAAGGGCAGGGGCTGGTGCTGTGGTCCTGCCGGTGGGGCCGCTGTTGCCACCAGCATCCCATACTGGAGCAGTGGTTCGAGTCCCAGCTGGTCCACTTCTGATCCAAATCCCTGCTGATGTGCCTGGGAAGGCAGCTGAACGTGGCCCACGTGCTGGGGGCCCGGCTGTCCCCATGGGAGACCTCTGGAGCTCCCGGCCTCAGCCTGACCCAGCCCTGGCCACTGGGGCTGTCGCTCCCTTGCCCGCAAAGGAACGACACTTCTCCCAGCTGATTGGTCTTCAGTAGACTTTTATTTAAACAGGATAGAAAGAGAAACCCTTGAGCAAGGGGAGCTCCGAAAGAAAGGGGAAGCTCCCGTACCATATCACAAACAGCTTATATAGTAGAACATTGTTGAAGCATGTAAGCAAGCTTAGTCCATGCTACAGTCCATGCGGCGGCGCTCCAATCGGGTGCCTGATCACGCACAGTCCATGCGCTCCTTGTCCAACCATAAAGGTGATCACGCGCCTTCATCCAATCAAGCTCCTGGTCACGTAGCAGGCAACTTGGGTGCTAACAACAAGCTTCCACCTGGTGTTTTCTCAGCCTTGGTCAGTGGGAAAAGAGGTACGGGAAGCCCCAAGGCCATAGTTGTAGACTCAACCCTGGGGTTATGAAACGGTCCCGATATCACAGCTCAACAGAAACCATAAACATCCACACAGCAGTAACTAATGCCAGTGGTCAGCAAGCCAAGCCTTAGCATGTGGGCCCATGGCCGGCTCATGGGTCCCTACTGGGGCCATTCAGGGACTGCACCAGTGGAAGCAAGATCTTTTTTTCAGCCTCTCTCTCTTCCTCTCTCCCTGTGTCTCTGTAACTCTGCCTAAAAAAGAAAAAAAAAAAAAAAAGACAGCTAAAGAAAAGTGCAAAATGACAACCTAAACTGAGTGGGCTTAAAGTATGAAGTTTTCTTTTGCATTCCATAGTGTTGTATCCATTTTTTATTTACAAAATTGTACATATTTCTGGGGTACAGTGATGTTTCAGGACATTTACTTGGGTGTACTGATGAAATCACGGTAAGTAGCATTCCTGGTGCTCTGTTTCTTTGGAGGCTTTAAGTCCAGCTGCACTTGATCTTCAAGACTATTGAAGTTATTGTGACCCAGAGCCCCCAGCCCCACGCCTCCAGCTGTGCCGGCCCCCTTTGTCAGCCTCAGTCACCCCCACCATTAGCCTGGTGATCCCTGTTCAATGGTCACATATTTTTAAGCTTCCACAAGTGAGAGAGAACCTGCAGCATTTGTGTTTCTGTGCTTGGCTGATTTTAAGTCACGTGATGGCCTCCATCTCCATCCGTTTAGCTGCAAATGACAGAATGTCATTTTTCTTTATGGCTACATAATGCTCCACACATTCCACGCCTCAGGTCTGACCCTTGGCCGTTGTGAATAGATTCACTGCAGAGTGGGCGTGCAGGCGTCTCTGACAGCCGGATCTCCGTTCCTTCTGATAGACGCCGCGCGCTGGGGTGGCCGTGTCGGGTGGTGCATCTGTTGTTAGTTCGCTGTAAGGGCCGTAGTGAGTACCTTCTCCCGTGGTGTGGGAGCCCTCCTGTGCCTTCTCACCAGCCTGTGCTGTTTCTGTCTCTCTGGTTGTATCTGTTCTGACTGTGGTGAGATGGTATCTTCCTGTGGTTTTGATCTGTATTTCCCCAATGACTAGTGATGTTGAGCATTTTTTCATAGATTGGTTGGACATTTGCATTTCTCTTGAGAAATGTCTGTTTGGATTGTTTGCCCATTTCTTAAATGTATTGTTTGGGTGTTTTTGGGTTCCTTATATATTCTGCATGTCAACCTTTTGTCAGATGAATAATTTGCAGATTTTCTGATATTCAGTGTGTTGTATCCTCGTTCTGTTGGTTTTGTATAAACCAGTTTGTCTTGTTCTTTTGTTGCCTAGGCTTTTGGGGTCTTATCCAGAATATATTTGCCTGTATTGATGTCTTGAAGTGTTTCTCTTAAGTTTTCAGTATGGACTCAATCTAATACTCATTTTTGGTCTTTAGGCTTTCTCTGTCTCTCTTTTTAAAAAGGTGTATTTATTTATTAGAAGGTCAGAGAGAGAGGGAATGGGAGAGGTCTTCCATCTGCTGGTTCACTCCCCAGATGGTCACAGTGGCCAGGGCTGAGCCAGGCTGAAGCCAGGAGCCAGGAGCTTCATCCAGTCTCCCATGTGGATGCTTGGGCCGTCTTCCTCTGCTTTTCCCAGGCCATTAGCAGGGAGCTGGGTTGGAAGTGGCACCCATTTGGGATGCCGGTGTTGCAGGTGGTGGCTTTACCCACTGCACCACACTGCCAGCCTTGGCTTCCTCTCTCTTCATGCACCAATTAGGGTAGGTTATATGTGTGCAGAAATTTGTCCATTTCCTCTAAGTTTTCCAGTTTGTTGGTGTCTATACTGATCCTTGGTGTTTCTTGGGTATATGTTGTAATATCTCCTTTTTGTCTGATTTTATTTTTAGTTTTCTTTATTTTTTCCTTGTTAGCTTGGCCAGTGGTTTGTAGAATGTTGTTTATCTTTCAAAAAGCCAGCTCTTTTTGTCATTGATCCTTTGTATTTTTATTTTTTGGTTGTTTCTTTATTTCTGCTCTGATCTTTGCTGTTGCTCTTCCCTTCCTATAGTAATTTTGGGTTTTGTTCTTGCTTTTTTAGGTCCTTGAGTTGCACCATTGGGCTGTGTGTTTGAGATCTTACCTATTTATTTTGCGGTAGTGCTCATTGCCGTCAGCTTCCTGGTTGGTCCTGCTCTTGCTGGGCCCTGTAAGTGTTGGTGTGTGCTGCTCCATTTTCTTCCTGTCTTCCTCGATTGCATACCGTGTTGCCCAGTCCCCACGAGCTTGTTCCTTCCTTGTTTCTTGTAACTTTAGTCTCTTGTCAGAAGAGACTCGGGATAGGATGTCAGTTTTTCTGCATTTGCTGAGGCTGCTTTGGTGGTGTGAGAGGCGGTCTGTCACGGAGGACTGCTGTGTGCTGTGGAAGGGGGGCCTGCTGTGTGCCGCCGGGAGAGGGGTTCTGTCCCACTGGGGGAGGGGTTCTGTCCTGGGGGAGGGGTTCTGTTCTGTCCTGGGGGGAGGGAGTTCTGTCCTGGGGGGAGGGGTTCTGTCCAGGGGTAGGTGTTCTGTCCTGGGGGAGGGGTTCTGTCCCGCTGGGGGAGGGGTTTTGTCCTGGGGGAGGGGTTCTGTCCCACTGAGGGAGAGGTTCCATGCCTGTCTCTAGGCCTCTGGTGTACAGTGTGGCTTAATGTTTTGGAAGTTGATTTTTTTTTTTTTTTTGGTCTGAATGATCTGTCCACTGTTGTTGAATTGGGATCTCTGTTTCCCTTTATGTCCAGTAACATTTGGTTTATAAAATGCATATATTTGCATTCATTTTATCTTGTTGAATAGATTTTTTTGAACTTTTTGTGTAGAATCTTATTTATCCTTTTTTACAGTTTTTTTGAAGTTCTGTTTTATTTATTTGAAAGGCAGAGTTACAGAGAGAGACGGAGGAGGACAAAGAGGGGTCATCCATCCGCTGGTTTACTTCTCAAATGGCTGCAACGGCCAAAGCTGGGCCAGGCCGAAGCCAGAAGCCAGGAGCCAGGCGCTTCTTCCAGGTCTCCCATGTGGGTGCAGGGGCCCAAGCACTTGGTCCATCTTCTACTGTTTTTCCCAGGAGTATTAGCAGGGAGCTGAATTGGAAGTGGAGCATCCGGGACTGGACGCCTGCTATGCCACAGTGCCGCCCCTGGTTTCTGTTTTCAGGTCTGTTTTGCATGACAGAAGGGTAGCCTCTTCTGCTTGCTTTTGGTTTCTTTTTGCCTGGAGTATCTATTTCCTTCCAGTCTGTCTGTTTTTGTCTTGTTTTTGATCCACTGAGCCAATCTGTATCTTTTAATTGGGAGATTCAATGTGTTTGATTACAGATAAGACTCAGCCTTGTCATAAAAGAGGTTTCCTCTGGGCTGAATACGATTGGTTTGTCCTTGTGGTTTGCTGCTCCACTGCACTGACCCAGTTTGATTCTTCTCGCCCTCTCTTGAATCTGCTCTTCCGGTGGGTGTTTCAGGCTCCCGTGTTGTGTGTCTTTGTTTTGCTTCTGCCTGGAGGGTTCCCTTCAGCGTGGTTTGAAGGGCTTCAGACTGGTTGGGTGCTGACGAGTCAGGTTTGCTGGGCTTGGAACGTCTTCATTTCTCCGCGTTTGTGCGGGAGGCTTTGCTGGGCTCTTCCAGGACTTGGCACGTGCCGTTCCATTGCACGTGAGAAGGCTCTGTTAACCCAGCTGAGTTTCCAAACTAGGTCTTGTCTCTTGGGGTTTTTCACATTCTGTGTAGAATGCTGAACACTCCATGGTTTGACCAAACACGCAGCACTGGGAATGTTTCGTGGTCCTGGCTGTGTGGGTGCTGTGGGTGTTGTCCCACGATGGGGCAAGTCTCAGCCTTTCCCCTTCCCTTTGCCCTGGGGACCCTAAGAATTTGTACACTTGTTCACTTCCTGGCCTCCCAGCGGGCTCAGAGGCTGTTTGCATCATTTTTTCTTTTCTTTTATTGGTTGGACTAGGGTATCTTTTAGGGAATTTATTTATTGTATTTATCTGAAAGGCACAGAGAGAGACGTACACAGAGACAGATGGAACGCACAGAGAACCTGCGTCATAGCTCCCCACATGCCTGCGACGGCCAGGGCTGGGCGAGGCTGAGCCAGGAGCTGGGACCTCTGTCCAGGCCCCTCTTGGTGGCAGGGCCCAAGTACGTCAGTCACCACCAGCCGCCTCCCAGAGAAGCTGGAATTGGGAGTAGAGCTGGGCTTGACCCAGATGCTCTGGTATAGAACGGGCGTGTCCCAAGTTGCGGCTTTTTTTTTTTTTTAGATGTATTTGTTTTATTTGAAAGTCAGAGATTGAAAGAGAAGGTGAGGGGCCCGCGCTGTGGTGCAGTGGATTAACGCCCTGGCCTGAAGCGCCGGCATCCCATATGGGTCTCGGTTCAAGACCCGGCTGCTCCACTTCCAATCCAGCTCTCTGCTGTGGCCTGGGAAAGCAGTGGAAGATGGCCCAGGTCCTTGGGCCCCTGCACCTGCATGGGAGACCCAGAAGAGGATCCTGCCTCCTGGCTTTGGATCAGTGCAGCTCTGGCTGTTGCACCCAATTGGGGAGTGAACCATCGGATGGAAGACCTCTCTCTCTCTCTCTCTCTCTCTCTGCCTCTCCTCTTTCTGTGTAACTCTGACTTTCAAATAAATAAATAAATAAATAAATCTTTAAAAAAATAAAAGAAGGCGAGAGATATCTTCTGTCTGCTGGTTCACTTTGCAGATGGCCGCCACGGCCAAGGACACAAACCAGGGCCCATTTGAGATTCTGCTTTACCTGCTACACCACCACACCAGAGCCCCAGGAGGTGTTTTAATCAGTGCCCACCGTTGAGTGGGATTTTTCAAAGGAGTCCTCTTCAAGTTCAGATATTTTCTACTTTATTTTGTTGAGGCTTTCAAACGTACTTTGATTTGAGTTGATTTACTGAGTTCTTCATTTCCCAGATTTCTGTCTGATTCTCTTTAAAGATCTCTTTGCTGGGGCTGGCGTTGTGATGTAGTGGGTAAATCTGCACTTGTAATGCCGGCATCTCATATGGGTGCAGGTTCAAGTCCTGGCTGCTCCACTTTTCATCCAGCTGACTGCTAACGGCCTGGCAAAGCAATGGAAGATGAGCCAAGTGTTTGGCGCCTGCCACCCATGTGGGAGACCTGGATGAAGCTCCTGGCTCCTGGCTTTGGCCTGGCCCAGCCCAGGCTATTGTGGCCATCTGGGGGAGTGTACCAGCAGATAAAAGATTTCTCCCTCCCTCCCTCCCCCCCCTTCCCCTCTCTATGTAATTCTGACTGTCAAATAAACAAATAAGTCTTTAAAAATGTTTTTGCTGGATTTCCCATTCATGGCATGCATTGTTTTCCTCATTTTGTCATGCTGTCTGAACTCCCTTGCATCTCATTGAGTTCCCTTACATTCATGCTTATTTATCTGAGAGGCAGAGGGGGAGACCGACAGGGAGAGTCCCATCCACCAGTCACTGCCAAGGTGCCCTCACTGGCCCTGGGGCTGGGACCGAAGCCGGGAGATGGGGACTCCTCCAGGTGTCCCATGTGGGCGGCGGGGGGCTGCCTTGAGCCTCCCAGGGTCTGTGCTGGGGGAAGCTGGGGTCTGGAGCCAGAGCTGAGGACTGAATCCGGGTACGCTGAAGTTGGCCCCCCTGCTGGGCTGCACCCCTTTTCCCTCGATCCGGTGTTCCTGAGGCCCCTCTTGTGTGAGGTCTGTTGGTACAGAATCACTGAGTCATTTTGTAAACATCATGTCACATAGGCTTTTTTTTTTTTTTTTAAGATTTATTCATTTATTTGAAAGTCAGAGTTGCAGAGAGGCAGAGGGAGAGGTCTTCCATCTGCTGGTTCACTCCCCAATTGGCTACAACGGCCAGAACTGTGCCAATCTGAAGCCAGGAGCCAGGAGGTTTTTCCGGGTCTCCCACACAGGCACAGGGGCCTAAGGACTTGGGTCATCTTCCACTGCTTCCCCAGGCTATATCAGGGAGCTGGATCGGAAGTGGAGCAGCCGGGGCTCGAACCGGGGCCCATATAGGATGCCGGCGCTGCAGGCAGTGGCCCCAGGCTTTGATTTTTAAGGATTTATTTTTATTTATCTGAAAGGATCACTGAGGGATAGAGGAGAGAGAGTGAGAGAAAGAAAAAGAAAAAGAGAGATGTCTTCAACCCAATGGTTCACTCCCTAGATGGCCAGGCCAAAACCAGGAGCCAGGAACTCCATCTGGGTCTCCCACGTGGGTGATCGAGGCCCAAGTACGTGAGCCGTCATCTCCTGCTCTCCCAGGCATGTTAGTGGGGAGCTGGCCTGGGAGTGGAGCAGTTGAGACTCCGACTGGCGCTCTGATGTGGGATGCTGGGAGGCAGGCAGTGGCGTTACCTGCTGGCCATAGTGCCAGCGGCAGTCATCTTGGCTTTTCATACTTCCCGTGTCCCTGGCCTGATAGCTGCACATGGGGTAGATCAGTTGTCTCTACCGCTTCTATTAGGTGGCTTTCGTAGTGAGTGGCTTTGTCCTGCAGGTGTGTCTGAGGGTGCTGGAGCGGTAGCCACACTGACATTGGTGATGTGTCTCCCACATTCGGCTTTAACCCATGGCTGTGGGTGGGGTGCCTGGGAGCCATGCAGGGAGGACATGTAGGGGAGGGGGAGTGCAGTGCAGCATGCATGTCTCTGTGCCCAGTGGTGGCTTAGGTGGCTGGTGGGCCGGCAGTGTGGCCCACCACATGAATGTTTCTGCAGCGTGCAGCCAGGCTCTGGTTGGGGCAGCCAGTGTGGGAGCAGAGCCCGGTGCAGGCTCCTGCAGTGCCCCAGGCCTGCGCCATCCATGGAGCCCCACTGTTGCTGGCATCCAAGCCCGTGGGCTCCACTGGGCCTCCCCAGCTCCCCTCTGCCCTGTGGTGGGGCGTCCAGCCCGGGAACCGGGGACGTGGCTGCCGGGTGCAGTGCCTCCGCTCTCTGGTGCTGTCCCAGGCCCCCGAGGCCTGCAGGGCTCCAGCACCCCTCCCCTCACTGAGCTGCCGCTCTTCAGTTTTTCTGGTTCTTTGTAGGTTTCCGTCTTGGCCTGGTTGCCCTCCGACCTCGCTGGACGTCCCGTCCATGCCTGGAATTTGGGAGCTGGGCTGGATGCTGGGGCTCTTTTTAGCTCTGCATTTCTTACACTGAGGCCCTTGCATCCCTTAAAGGAAGCTCCTAGTTTGGGCAGTTGCACGTCACCATACCCACTTACCCCAGCGGTGGGTGAAGGGAGAGACCGCTCCTGTCCAAGACCCTTGCACGTGGGAGTTCTTTTGGTGCCTGGACCTTGTTTAAACTTGGGCGTGAATTTAGCCTTTGGCACAGAGACATGTGACTTCTGGGAAGCCTTCCAGATGAACTTGTGAAAACCTGTGTTCTTTGATGAAAGTGCAGAGCCTGGGCAGAGGTGAAGGGAAGAGGAGCCGCAGAGGTCAGAGGTCACCGTGAAGTCCAGCTGCTGTAATTCACATGTCTCCATAGACACTCAGGAGAGTGGTCTTCCACAGCTCCACTGGTCACTGAGTCAATATTTTAAAGACATGTTTTTAAAGGATTTATTTATTTGAAAGAGCTACAGAAGGAGAGCGAGAGACAGAGAGAGTGCAAGCGAGTGATTCTGTCCTCTGGCGACTGTCCAGATGGCCACAATGGCCAGGGCTGGGCTAGGCTGAAGCTGGAGCCAGGAGATCCATCCATCCAGGTCTCCTATGTGGGTGCAGGGTCCCAAGCACTTGTGCCATCTTCTGCTGCTGGCCATTGGCAGAGAGCTGGGTGGGAAGTGGAGCTGTAGCGGGATTCCCCCAGAGAGGGGACGCCAAGGCCAGGAAGCGTAAGACTCAGTTGGATGTGGGTCCAAAAGACTGAGTCTGGAACAAAGAGGGATGTTGTCTTACATGCGGTTTTTGGCTTCTCTGTTTCTCTTACGTGATGGGATATTCTAATGTTACACTGTGGCCGCAGGAATCGATACAAAACAGAGCCTGAAGCGGTTATGTGGAAGCAGGTAGGCGCTGCAGTTGGAGCATTCGTGGGCAAGCGATGATGACCACACTCCATTTCCACTGAGGTTTCTTGTTCTCTGTCTTTGGGAGGCCTCTACTGCAGAGCAGACTAGAGCTTTACCTGCTGCACCTCCACGCCAACCCCTAAAAATACTTTTAAACTATATTTTATATTTATTTTCAAGCTGGGAAACACATGCGGATGGTTTAAACACTCAGAGGCTGCTGAAGGATTTGCATTGGCGATTGCCCCGCACCCAGACACACAGCCATGTACACCCTGAGTTCTGCATTTGCAGGCTCATGGGGCTCTCTGAAGTGTCCACTTCCCCACAGGTGTTCATGGTGAAACAAGAAACCCCACGTGCAGGTGCTGCCTTCTCTCTTCCGACGTGAGGTGGATAGAAATGTCCTCCACACTGTTCAGACCTTGGGTGTGTTTGATAGACCATCTGCAGTCATTCTGTGTTGTTAAATAAGAAACACTGTCGCCGGTTTTTATGAGTGTATGATGCTCTGTGGAGTGGGCATATTGTAACTTATTTAATCTCTCACATGGTGGACGTGTAGAGTGCGTCCACCTGTTCCTGAACCCATGCCTGGTGACAGTCGTGCCTTTTGATTATGCCATTTTGCACATATTCGTAGGATAAATCCCCATAAAAAGGAATTCCCTGGGTTTAAAAGTAGGTGAATCTTTCATTGCGATAAATAGTGCAGATTTGTACATTTCCACCAGCAATATATAATATTGACCACAGCCCTATATTCTTTTTAAAAAACTTCCAGTTCACATACTATGAAATTTACATTTGGAGGTGTATACTTCCCGTCACAGGCAAGAGATACTGTGTAACCAGTGCCGGTCACTCCCTGGCTCCGTGTCCTGTCAGCCTCTGGAAGCCATGTGTCCACAGCCCGGTCTGTGGAGTTTTCAGGGGAGTGGGCTCACACAGCAGATGGCCTGCATGGTCCCCCGTACAACTCCGGAGCATTCCGTTCTGGGGATACCACATTTTGTCAGTCCACTCGCTAACTGATGGATTCCCCGTGTTGCTGTGTTTTGGCTGTCATGTGCAGTGGACACTGTACCAGTTTTCATATGAAAATCTCATCCAGGACCAGATCACGTGGCAGCGCTGTGTTGGCTTTCTGAGGAGCCGCCCCACTGTCTCACACAGCCCCTGCCGGGTTTTGAATCTCCCGTGGCAGTGGACGTGAGCGGGGCGTGTCTGTACCCTTGCCAGTACTCACTGTCTGTGTTTTTGATGACAGCTTCCAGTCATCCCAGCGAGTGTGAAGTGACATCTTGTGGTCATCTGACTTGCATTTCCCCAGCGACCAGATGCATCCTGGAAATGCAAGTCGCTTTTTTGGAGAAATGTCTGCTCGATCCTCTGCTGTTTTAATTGTGTTAGCTTCTGGTGCTGCGTCCGCAGTCTGCTGGGTCCTCATCAGATTCGTGCCTTGCTGTCTGTGTTCTGGATAACGTTTGAGTCATAGCCAAAGCTGTAAACTTCGCTGTGGCACTCACCAGTGCTTTTCTCTGGTTGCCTTTGCGTTCAGTGTCTTACCTAAGTAACCGCTGTCTATTCTTTTTTTATTTTTTTTATTATTTTTTATTTTTTTTGACAGGCAGAGTGGACAGTGAGAGAGAGAGAGAGAGGAAGGTCTTCCTTTGCCGTTGGTTCACCCTCCAGTGGCCGCCGTGGCCTGCGCGCTGCGGCCGGCACACCACACTGATCCAATGGCAGGAGCCAGGTGCTTCCTCCTGGTCTCCCATGGGGTGCAGGGCCCAAGCACTTGGGCCATCCTCCACTGCACTCCCGGGCCACAGCAGAGAGCTGGCCTGGAAGAGGGGCAACCGGGACAGAATCCGGCGCCCCGACCGGGACTAGAACCCGGTGTGCCGGCGCCGCTAGGTGGAGGATTAGCCTAGTGAGCCGCAGCGCCGGCCGCTATCTATTCTAAGATGATGAAGATTTGTCTCTATGATTTCCTCGGAGGGTTTTATAGTCTCGGCTCTTAGATTTAGATCTCTGATCCGTTTGGAGCCAATTGTTGTCTATGAATTCATGTGGGTGTCCAGATGCTCCCGCCCCATTTGTTAAAAGCGGGGGGGGAGAGGATCGGTCTCCCATCCACTGGTTCACTCACTCCCCAGGTGCCTGCAGCAGCCAGTGCTGGGCCAGGCCAAAGCCAGCAGCATGGGATCCCCTCCGGGCCTCCCCCCTGCGTGGCCGGCACCATTGCCTCCCAGAGTGTGCTTTAGCAGGAAGCTGGATCGGTATGAGCCGAGTAGCTGGGCCTCAATCTGGGCACTCTGCTATGGGATCCCGTGTCCAAGTGGCAACTAAACCGCTGTGCCAAACGGCACCCCCCCCATACCCATTTAGGGTTTTCTGTGTACAAAATCCTGTCCTCTGAATAGAGTTTTATTTTTGTTCTGTGCCATCTACATGCTTCTTAACGTCATTTCTTGATAGTTGCCTGGCTGGGGCCTCCAGCAGGGCGCTGGGTGGACGTGGTGTTAGAGGGAAGGTCGCGTTATGTCGCCATCGCGGTGATGTCCCGATCCTCTTTCACGTGGTGAACACTCGTGAGCAACCGGCTGGGCCAGGCCTTGCCCTGGCGTCTGGGATCTCCTGGTGCTTACGGTCTCGGGGGGCGAGGAGAGTGGACGAGTGACACGGAGGAGAGCGAAGGTGATGGCGCGGCAGCACTAGTGGGTGATGGTGACTCAGGAGCCGGCAGGTGCCGGTGCCCAGATGGGGGAGACTTGGCTGTGCAGGAGGGCGCTGTGACAGGAGCTGAGGCCAGAGCCTTGAGAGCAGGGAGGGGGTGACTGTGTGGGAGCCGAGTGAGGGCCCCCATGCCTGGAGGGAGCGCCCGGTGCTGCCCGCTCCCAGTGGAGGTTAGACCTGCAGCCCTCGCCTCTGCTGAACGATGGCTCTGCATCCACTTTGGCCCACAGTAAAGACGACTTCCGATCCAGCAGTGTCCCGGTGAGTCTGCCCAGGAGCTAAATCGTCTGTCGCTGCCTCCACAGCTGCCACTCGAGTTAGAATGCAGTGTGACCCCCGCCCCTCTCCCCTGCCGTTTTAAGCAAACTTATGAAAAAAAAAATTGTTGTGTGGAAATACATCCAGGAGTTTGGAATAGAAAATATGGTGATATGTTTGCACACTAATGTGCACACACACGCACTTATCCAGAGAGCGCACCAGTCCTCCACGGCCACTAGGCCGACGGCGGTGGATGCGGCCAGGCACAGCCTGAAAAGACCTGAAGACACGGCGAGCCCATGAAGGCGCTTCCCGGCGCTGTCCCCGGCCAGTCCTACGGGCCAGCTGTCTACACAGCGTTCCCTGCTGCCAGGTGCCCAGTGATCGGAAGCTATTGAAATCCTGCGTGTGGGAGGACATGCAGTTAGTTACCAGGCGTCTCGGGTCAGCCACGTGAGCATCCTCGGATCTCGGGAGCTGGAGGGCAGGCGGCGGTCCTGGGCCCTGCCGCCCACCCGTGTCTGTGCAGGTCTTTGCCGCCTGCCTGACCCCCGGCTCCGGCAGCGCTGCTGGAGAGCTCCGCAGACGGAAGTCAAGTTTCTGTGTTCATCACCCCTTGTTCAGAGTCTCATGATTTAAAGGAAAAATGCTAAAATTCTGTTGCTTTTCCTAATAGAATGCATGCACTGGTTTTAGTTCAGGGGGAGACTTGAAACCACTGATTTTCCGGATCTTACAAACGGCCTTTGTCCAGTCCCGTCACCGTCTTCCCAGCCCGCGTTCTTTGTGGCTGTTCTGAGGCCTGGCTCCAGGGGGAGCTCCGTGGCCTGCAGAGGCTCTTGGTGCTGCAGCCAGGGGCCACGTGTGGCCAGTGCCAGCGCAGGGGCACTGCCTTCCTGCAGCTGCTGGGGTGGGCGGCCGTTGGCAGCCCTGGCTTCAGCGTGATGCACACTGGGCACGTGCTAGAAACCCTCGCCCCTTTCCTCCCAGTGGACGGAGGCTTCAGCCGACCACCCGGCCAGGGGCCTGTGGCTGGGCAGAGTGGACTGCAGGGCTCTGTGGGCGGCGCCCTGGCTGCTAGAGTCCATCCCCGCGTTGGGGGGCCTAACGGTCCATTGAGGACATTTGCAGATGGCGTCCTCTGCCTGGGGGGTCTGGGTTCGTGAGACAGGATCCTTACATCTGCTGGGTTGCCAGTGAGCATAAACTGTGAAGTGTTTGAGCCTCGGATCAACTTTGTGTTGAGTGAGTGTGTGGTGTTAGCAATGGAGAGGGTCCTCTTTAGATTTAGTGTACACGCATGTGCATGTGTGGGTGTGTATGCGTGTGCTTGCATGTGGGTGTGCACATGAGTGTGCATTCGATCATGTGCATGTGTGTGCGCAGGAGTGTGCATGTGGAGAGAGAGGGATGGTTACCGGGCCCAGGAGGGGAGTGGGGTCAAGGGTCGGGGGCTGCCTTCCTGTGACTCCCAGCCAGGCTGCCGCAGGCTGCTCCTACTGTCTCACCTCCCGGCAGGTGCCACGCTGGCTGGGCACAGTGAACAGCAAGAGGGCACAGGAGCCTTTTGATTTGGGCCCCACAGGTCAGCCACTCAGGGCAGCTGGGGAGGCGGAGGGATCCGTGGGCAGTGGGCAGTGTGTGGGCTGCGCCCCCTTCCTTCTGCATGGCTTGGCAAAGCCGTCTCATTGTGAGCAGCTTCCCTGGGGTGCGAGTGGCACAGGTGACTGCGGGTACGGGAGCATCCCCCGACAGGTTCTGGGGTGTGTGTCCCCACTCGCCCTCACAGCGAGCCCCCACTAACATTGGCGTGTTCCAGATGGTTCTTTCAGGAGGGCAAGGGGGACGCCAGGAGGTCAGGCAGTAGCAGATTCAATCCCGATAGTTAGTTCTGGAAAGACACAGAAAAAATGAACTTCAAGACTGTGTAACGGCATTTAGAAAGCAGTTTAAGAGTCAGCTATAATCAATTAGAAAATGCCTGTGAATTTGGAGCTTTTTTTTTTTTTTTTTGGTCTGCATTTTGTACCTATTACCAGATATTCAGAACGAAACCAAACACCAACGGGCGAGGCTGTGTGACCCCAGCAGCCAGGGTTTCCATCTGAGAGTGACTGAAGGGGCAGTGTTTGGTCTGCATCTGCAGAGCCGCCACCAGGTGGTTCCGAGGATCGCAGGACGGTGGGCGTGCTTGCGTCTCCTCCGGGAAGCAGCTGGAATGGACACAGGGGCGGCGTGCGTAGGCGCCGCTGCCCAGTGCGTGGTGCGTGCGTGGCCGGCCTGACGGGCTGCAGGAGCGCATCCTCACGTGATCACCTTGTTGACTTAGGAAGTGGCTGGCGCCAGTCCCCGCGTTACCCCGCGGTCAGTGGTCAAGCTGGGACGGGCTCTGGGCCCTGGGCCCTGGGCCTGGCGCTGTGTTGTTTGAAATCACCTACAAACCTATTTTTCAGGTTCATCAGTGTCAGGCTGCTTGCTATGCACCTTACAGCTGGCAGGAGGCGCCAGTGAGCCCTACTGGGCTGAACTCTGGCTCCCAGAGCCGGTGACCAGGTGGGGTCTCACCTGTTGGAGCCCTGTGGCCAGTGTGGAGGGCGCCCCCTCTGCTCGCCAGGCTCCATGTGCTTCCTCTGGTGTCTCCCCTCCTTTTCAGTTTTTCTTCTTAGCCACAAGGACCATTGGAGCATCTTGGGACCTCTGCACCTGCTTAATAGTGAGGACCCTAAAGAGGAGGCATTTGTGTGGGCTTCTTCCAAACCGGCCATTCTCTGAATTAACACAGTAATTGCACACTTTTTGTTCCTCCAGTGAAAAGCAATAATGACTCCATTATAGGTTAACATGATTATCTTATGAAAAACAATGGTATTTTCCCTAAGAAAATCTGTGAGAGGAGGGGCACGGCTTCACATGTTTAGCACATATTTTCTCTTTTTTTAATTTTTTTTTAATTTGACAGGTAGAGCTACAGACAGTGAGAGAGAGACAGAGAGAAAGGTCTTCCATCCGTTGGTTCACCCCCCAAATAGCTGCTACGGCTGGCACTGCGCCAATCTGAAGCCAGGAGCCAGGTGCTTCTCCTGGTCTCCCATGGGGTGCAGGGCCCAAGCACTTGGGCCATCCTCCACTGCACTCCTGGGCCCCAGCAGAGAGCCGGACTGGAAGAGGAACAACCGGGACTAGAACCCGGTGCCCATATGGGATGCCGGTGCCGCAGTGGAAGATGAGCCAAGTGAGCCACAGCGCCGGCCCCAGCACATCTTTTCTCTTGATAGGAGGATCTGCTCCTGCGCGGTCTGTTCTGGTGGAAGCGGAAGATCTGGCGGCTGCAGCCCTGCAGCCTTCTCACGCCAGCCCCTGCTCACCACGCTTCCACTTAGGGCGTTTCTGACTTCAGAAGCAGCCGTACAACCGTTGTGTCTTCCACTTGCAGTGCAGTGTTCGGTCAGCTGCGTGAGCCCCCTGGCACTTGACTGTGAGACAGGCTGTGGGTTCCGGGAGGCTGCCGAGCCGCCGGCTGATGTGCAAGGGCAAAGGCCCGGCGAGTGTGGTGAGCGCAGTTCTGATTTTCAGTAGCTTTGACTGAGAGTGAGATGGTGAGGAAGGAGCGCCGTCGTGAACTGCGGGGCTTCCGTAGTTGTGTGTGTGCTATGCTAGCACTGCACCCACGCCCAGCCCCGGTCACTTCGTAGAGGCCGGGTGTTGCATGGAACGCGTGCCCTGGCTGTCCTTGGGTCACCACTCCCACGCAGTGGTCAGGTGGCTGGTTTTTGTAAATGAAGACTTGAGTGAGTGCATGCTCTAGAGCTCGGGATGCCAGTGTTTGGTGTGGTGCTTGGCCCAGGCTCCTGTCTCCAGCTTCCTGCTAATGTGCACCCTGGGAGGCAGTAGGTGATGGTACTTGAGTCTCTGCCCCCGTCACGGGAGACTGGATTGAATTTCTGGCTGCCGGCTTTGACCTGGCTCAGCCTCAGCTGTTGCAGGCATTTGCCAAGTGAGCTGGTGGGTGGGAGATCTCTGTCCCTGAAATAAACAAACCACAATGAGGAGAAGTTGGTCGCTGCCTTTTGTGATCGTGGTTTATGTAAAGTGGGAGAAGGGTGTGTTGTACAGTGGGAGAAGGGTGTGTTGTAAAGTGGGAGAAGGGTGTGTTGTAAAGTGGGAGAAGGGTGTGTCGTAAAGTGGGAGAAGGGTGCGTCGTCAGTTCCCTGGTCCTATCAGATATCACCAGTGTTGTCCTGGCACAGCGGCTTCCCCGTCCAGAAATGACGTTTCCCTGATGGATGCACACCTTGTACTGTTGCACCCTTTTATTTCTTTCAGAGATAAAAACCCACGTCCATGGTTTCTAACATTGCACCTTGGTAAACAGTTGCTGAAAGCACCTCATGTGTATCGGATACTTAATCCATCATTCCCGCCAGGTTCACGCTCCCAAACGGGAAGCCAGCCCCGAGCAGAGTCAGGCCAGTGTTTCAGCATCAGCAGCCGTGATGTCGTGTCTCTCCCAGTGAGCCATGATGTCACATGTCCCCCTGAGATCTGTGATGTCACATGTGTCCCTGAGGTCACGTGTGATGCTGTGTCTCCCCAGATCCACACGGGGCTGCAGCACGAGATCATCTGGCCCTGAGATCCGTGATGTCACGTGTCCCCCTGAGATCTGTGATGTCACATGTGTCCCTGAGGTCACGTGTGATGCTGTGTCTCCCCAGATCCGCACGGGGCTGCAGCACGAGATCATCTGGCCCTGAGATCCGTGACGTCACGTGTCTCCCTGAGATCTGTCATGTCACATGTGTCCCTGAAGTCATGTGTGATGCTGTGTCTCCCCAGATCCGCACGGGGCTGCAGCACGAGATCATCTGGCCCTGAGATCCATGATGTCACGTGTCCCCCTGAGATCTGTGACGTCACGTGTCCCCTGAGATCCATGACATCCCGTGTGGTGCTGTGTCTCCCCAGATCCGCACGGGGCTGCAGCACGAGATCATCTGGCCCTGAGATCTGTGATGTCACGTGTCTCCCTGAGATCTGTGATGTCAATGTGTCCCTGAAGTCATGTGTGATGCTGTGTCTCCCCAGATCCACACGGGGCTGCAGCACGAGATCATCTGGCCCTGAGATCCATGACATCACGTGTCCCCCTGAGATCTGTGATGTCAATGTGTCCCTGAGGTCACGTGTGATGCTGTGTCTCCGCAGATCCACACGGGGCTGCAGCACGAGATCATCTGGCCCTGCCAGCCCAGCTGCCTTCCTCTGGACGAGAAGCTTCTTCCCCAGCTGCTCAAGGACGCCGGCTACGCCACCCACATGGTGGGCAAGTGGCACCTCGGAATGTACCGGAAGGAGTGCCTCCCCACCCGCCGTGGCTTCGACACCTACTTCGGTAACGGCTGCGCGCGTGCTGTGTTCTCTGTGCGGCCGTCTGGGAAGCACAGCCCCGGGTGCCTCCATAAATGGGGCGCTCTGGGGCCCCGGTGGGCAATGCCCCTGCCCGGCGCTGGGTGCCCCCGGGAGCCTGTGTGTCCACAGCACGGCCCCTGCTGGTGGGGACCCTTGTCCCCTAGCGGACACACGCGGGTGATTTCACCTCCAGGCCAACGCGACGCACGTTTCCTTCATGCAGCCCCTTCCGTGGCCTGGACGCAGAGTTTGCTCTTTTTCCTGCGGAGCACGGGCACCCTCTGGCACCTCTCCCTCTGCTGAGATCTGTTTTTAAAATCACTGGTGGATTGAACGTAAGATAAAAGTGGGGAAGGTAATTAACCTGCGGCTCCAGGGGACCCTACGAAGGCAGCGTGGCAGGCTTCACAGCCCCGTGACGGTCAGGGGTGGAAGGGGGTTCCGATGGGAGCCCCTCACCCCTGCTGCGCCTCTGCCATGATTGCCGATTGCGCCCACGGCAGCAGCCCCTCTGTCACCTCCTTTTTATGCCCAGTGGCTTTCTCTGCAGCTGCTAATCTCCCTGCACACCTCACCATCTGTGTCTTCATTCTGCCACAAGCACGCTGGACACACACAGAACCACACGAGGGCACGGGGAGACGGGGGAGCTTCATGGCGCCTGGTGGCACAGAGCCGGGTGGCTGCAGGCGTGGACATTCCACTCCGAGACGTGAGAGTTCTCATTTCCAAAGAAGGAGAGGAGAAGGGAACAGTAAGAGCCCCATTACTTCCAGGAGGGGCAGGAGCCGGGTGCTCAGGAAGCAGGAAGCCGTCTCTGGCTCCGAGACCTGAGATTGCTCCCTGGGGAGAGGGCGAGGCAGACAGCATCCTTAGAAACAGCACCGGGGGGTTTTCTGTACCCATTTCTGGAGATGCACACTTCCGTTCAAGGGAGAGACAGAGCAAAGAAGAGCGACTCGGAAGTCATTCATACGGGGCCAAAACAAAGCGGTGGGAGCAGACAGATCCAGGACTGAAATCCACAGGTCTACGGGGCCTCCATCGCAGAGCAGCGGTCCTGCCAGGAGCCCTGGCAGCCATCACTAATCAACTGAGTCCCACTCCCACCCAGCCCCTGCAGACATTGCCAATCAAGTGAGCCCCACTGCCATCCAGGTTCCCCTGCAGGCATTGCTAATCAAGAGAGCCCCACTGCCATCCAGGTTCCCCTGCAGGCATTGCTAATCAAGAGAGCCCTACTCCCACCCAGGCACCCCGGCAGACATTCCAATCAACAGTGGCAATCTTTTGGATGCACATGGATGTATCCACGGTGACCTCAAACACTTGTTAAAATCAGACTTGGGGTGAAATCATGTTCCTACGAGAGAGTTTCTAGAACATACAGCCAGTATATCCTTTGACGTTTTTCACCCAGGCCTTCACCCATGAATGCAGCCAAGTTGTATACTAAAAAATCAGATAGAGAAGGTAGAAGTGACAGCCCAGGTGAGCAATGAACACTCCACCTTCCTACAAAGAGGGACCTGGGGCCAGAGGGTGTGCTGACCACACAGCTGCCCTCACTGTGACAGCTCCGGTGCGGTGCCCAAAAGCGTGGTCAGAAGGTGTTTCCCGGTCTTTACCCCACGTCTTGGCCCCTAAGCAGGGGTATACACTAGGTGTACACTTTCACGTGGGGCAGTGAGTGCGGGTAACCCTGTGCAGAGAGAGACCCACCACGGGAAGACCAGAGAGCTGCCCGCGGCGAGAAAGGCTGGGGATGCAACAAGAGGAGGGGCCAGCAGCCTCTGCTGGGTAGGGGTGCGGCTCTAACTGAACACACAGATGGGCTGCAGCTCCGGCAGGGGTGCTGTGCGTGAGACTTTCAGCTTTCATGTGTTCCTCACGGGGTCTCCTTCCCAGTCCAGGGGGGCAAACAGATGCATCATGGGTAAGTGGGCACAGTGGAGTGTGAGGGGGTGGAGCTACAGGTGCTTCATGGGAATGTGGGCACACTAGATTGGCATGTGAGGGGTGGAGCTACAGGTGCTTCATGGGAATGTGGGCACACTAGATTGGCATGTGAGGGGTGGAGCTACAGGTGCTTCATGGGAATGTGGGCACACTAGATTGGCATGTGAGGGGTGGAGCTACAGGTGCTTCATGGGAATGTGGGCACACTAGATTGGCATGTAACAGGGTGGAGCTACAGGTGCTTCATGGGAATGTGGGCACACTAGATTGGCATGTGAGGGGGTGGAGTCACAGGTGCATCATGGGAACGTGAGTGTGCTGGATGGGCATCTGAGGGGGTGGAGCTACAGGTGCATCATGGGAATGTGGGCACACTAGATTGGCATGTAACGGGGTGGAGCTATGTGCAGGGCTGCTCAGTACACTCTGGGCAATTGCTCCAGCTCATTTTCTCCCCCAGCTCCCTGCCTGCCCCTTTTATCAGCTGGAGAACCGTGTAGGTGCCCAGCCCTGTGAGTGGTGACCATTCTCCTCATGCGGCTGACAGGCGGCTTCCTCTGCAGGCTCAGGGTGTGGCCGTCGGTCACCGTGGGCGTGGGGAGCTCTATGGTGGTCTGGGGGCCAGCCTGTGAGTTCAAGGTTCTGTGTGCATCTCAGAGCAGTATCACTCACTGTCCCGTTCATGTCTTCCGTTGAGCACGTCCGTGTGTGCCTCCTCCCAAATCACAGAGAGCTGTTGACGTTCACGAGAGGCCCTGAGCAGAGTTTTTTGGGCTCTAATATCAAGTAATTATCAAAAAACCCCCACAAAACTCCAGAATCACAGTGCTTGCCACGCTAAGCACTCACGTGAGGGCTGAGTTTTCCCCCACGGATGCATTTCTTTCCCCGTTTATTTTACGTTGCTCAGCATATCCTTAGAAAAGATGGTCGCCGACAGTCGTCTTAGGAGCTGGAGTTGTGGTGCAGTGCTGACCTGATGCCTGGATACCTGCATCCCGTTTCAGAACGCCAGGGTCTGTGTCCTGCCTGCTTCCCGTCCAGCTTCCTGCTACAGTGCATGGTGGGAGGCAGCAGGTGACAGCTCGAGGGTCCCTGCCACTCATGTGGGAGACCCAGCCTGGGATTCTGGCTCCTGGCTTCAGCCTGGCCCGGCCCCAGCCTTTTTTTTTTTTTATTCGAAAGGCACAGAGAGAGAGAGAAGAGAGAGGTCTTCCATCTGTTGGTTCACCTTTCAAATGGCTGCAACGGCTGGGTCTGCGCCAGGCCAAAGCCAGGAGCCCGCAGTCTTTTATGGGTCTCCCATGTGCATGCCGGGACCCAAGCACTGGAGCCATGTGCTGCTGCTTTCCCAGGCACGTTAACAGGGAACTGGGTCAGAACTGGAGCAGCTGGGACTTGAACCGGTGCCTGTATGGGATGCTGTCACGGCTACACCACAGCGCAGGCACCTCCAGCCTAGCTTTTGCGGGAATTTAGAGGTAGAGGACCAGCAGATGGATGATCTCTCTGTCTCTGTCACTCTGCCTTTCAAAAAAAAAATAGAAAATGAATTTAAAAAATGTTAAAGATATATTGAGATGCAGGTACTAATTATATTCAGGATATTCAATGTATTGGCTCATGGGAAAGGAAGACTTAATTAAAAATGTGTTGACAGAGAAGCTGCAGAAGGCTGTTAATTTCATTAAAGGGAAGACGGCTCAGGCCTGGGGGAGGGGCCAGGCTGGTTCTGTGGTCCTCATTTTGAGTTAGCAGCAGTGTGGGGCAGGAGAGAGCCGGGAGCCCAGTGGGGGCGGGGCTTACTGCTGTCCGTCGCTTGATTGACGTGTGGTTCACAGGCACATGGCTCGCCTCGCCCCGTGAAAGTGGCTTTTACTAAACGCCCGGGGTTGCTCCCCTGTCCTACATGTAGCTGTCGCCCTTCCCGTACCTCCGCCAATCCACGAGCTGCCTCTGGATTGCCGGTCTTGGGCATTTTATGTAAACAGTCCTATCACGTGCAGCAAGCTTACTGTAATGGTTCAGGGAACTAGGGAGCATTTGCAGAAATGCCTGCTGCTTGTACAGACCCAGTTCCTTGCCTGCTTGGGTCTGACCCGTGTGCGCTGCTGCGGTTGGGGTGAGCCTCTCGGTGCTGGGCTTGGTCAGCCCTTGGCGCTGGGGTTCTTGGGAAGTGTGTTGGGAAATGTTGTCTCTCCCACCAGCTGGTGTCAGCATCCGACTGCCGGTGACGCCTGGTTGCTCTGCCGGGAAGCAGTCCCCAGCTCGGGAGCTGCAGCACGGAGGGTCCCGTGGACCCGCCTCACACCGCTTAACCGTGACCTTGTATGATTTTTGCCCTTAGCTTTCAAGGACTCTGATGCCGCCACTTTCACTGAATTCGAACTGTGGTCTTTTTAAACTAGGGCTTGGGATCACTTCCTTTGCCAGTTGCACGAAGGAGCCTGTGTTCTGGCGATGTGAGCAGCAGAGCTGAGGCTCTAGGGCAGCGTAGCCACGCCTTCTGCTGCCGGTCCGGGTGACAGGGCGGGTGCTCTGGTTGGCTCTGTCCCGGGGTCCCTGGCACCAGTGGGGCACACGCCAAAGCGTCCCTGAGCCGAGCTGACGGTCCGTCTTCCCTTCCCGCGCCAGGCTACCTGCTGGGCAGTGAAGATTACTATTCCCACGAGCGCTGCACCCCGATCCACGCCCTCAACGTCACGCGCTGTGCTCTGGATTTTCGAGATGGCGAGGAGGTGGCGACAGGCTACAAGAACATGTACTCAACGAACGTGTTTACCGAACGGGCCACAGCCCTCATAGCTGACCATCCGCCCCAGAAGGTGAGGCTCGCTCTGCCCGACCCCCGGGGCCTTGTTGGGATCACAGGCTGGGCGGGGCCGAGGCCGCAGGTGGGCGGAGTGTCGGCCAGGCTGGCGGAAAGCAGGCCTGGGCCCCATCCCTGGTGGCGCCCTGCACCCCGGGGAGACCACACATCCCCTCTTGGGAGAAACCTGAACGGCTGCGTCTGAACAGAGAGGTCCCACATCACACACACCTGGGAAATTCTGTGTCCATAGCAGTCTGGTTCCCTGGGTTTGGAGTTTCTGGTGCTGAGTGTGACTGTTAGAGCAGGTGGCACTGGCCCAAGGCTTCCTTGTGGCAAGCGCTGGGCTTGCTTGGGGCGAATCTACTAAACCTGTTTCTCCCGCCTGGAGGCTGTTTGGATCATTCCGTGCCTTTTGTTTTCCTGTGTTGATGTTGGAATCCGCTGTCAGTTTCTGCCAGAGGCTCTGTTTTAAGTGTGGCTTCTGCCAGGGCCGCAGCCCAGTGGGGAAAGTAGGGGTCTTAAGGCATCCAGGCTTCTACCCCGCCCACTGACCACACTGCGGCTCTCGGGGCACTGGTGCTGAGATCCGCTGGCTGAGCTGCCCGCAAAAGTACAAGCGAGTTGGACAAACCCAAGCGTGTCACAGCTGTTTTTTTAAGATGTATTTTATGTATTTGAAATAGAGTTACAGAGGTAGAGATGCACACACGTACGTACACACACACACAGTGTGAGAGAGAGAGATCTTCCATCCAGTGGTTCACTCTCTAAATGGCCGCAGTGGCCACAATGGCCAGAGCAGGGCTGGTCCAAAGCCAGGAGCCAGGAGCTTCCTCTGGATCACCCATCCGGGTGCAGGGGCCCAAGCACTCGGGCCATCTTCCACTGCTTTCCCAGGCCACAGCAGAGAGCTGGATCGGATGAGGAGCAGCCAGGGCTTGAACCAGCTCCTGTATGGGATGCTGGCGCTGCTGACCTGGGATTTAACCCACTGCACCACAACATCAGCCTTGCTGCTGTTTTGTTTTGTTCTGTTTTAAAGATTTATTTATTTATTTGAAAGGCAGAGTTACAGAGAGAGAGGGAGAGAGAGAGAGAGAGATCAATCTTCCATCTGCTGGTTCACTCCCCAGATGGCTGCAATGGCTGGAGTTGGACATGTCCAAAGCCAGGAGCCAGGAGCTCCTTCCAGGTCTCCCATGTGGGTTCAGAGACCCAAGCACTTGGGTCGTCTTCCACTGCTTTCTCAGGTGCATTGGCAGGGAGCTGGATCAGAAGTGGAGCTGCCGGGACTCGAACTGGCACCCATATGGGATGCCAGCACTTTAGGCAGAGGCTTTATCCGCTGTACCACAGTGCAGGCCCCACTGCTGTTGTTGTTAACCCAGAGTTGGCCCCGTGAGTGGAAGTGTAAGGTGATTCCCCCGCCATTAGCTTGTACGTGCTTTGCAAGTCGGGTAGAGGCTTGTGATGTTCGTGATGTCAGGCAGTGGGCTCAGAGCCTGGCTTCCTGCAGATGCACCTGCAGACTGCCCATCCGTGGGAGCGGGGTGGCAGTCTGCTCCTTACCTGGTGCCTCCAGGTCGCTTGCCTCGCCTCTCTGACCGGTCCTGCAGGCGCTTGGTGCAGAGCACAACGTGGGTTCTGCTTTATGCGCCTGCTCAGCCGTGGTGCCGGCCACCGATTCGTCTCTGATGTGTTTTTTTTCCCTGGTTCTGCCTTTACGGGGGCGGAGGAGGTGGGAGGTCCTTCCCTGATTTCTGTCTGTTCTCAGCTTTGCCCTACTTTTGGCTTTTTTAATCACTCTTCTGTGCTGATGTCTTGGAGCTATGGAACGCTGAGAAATGGGAACATCTTCTTAAAAAGGTCTTTACGTCGGGGTCTCACCCGTGGATTCACAGTTGGGAAGCTAGCCGCCGGGTCATTGGCTCAAGTTCCCAGTTTGCTATCTCATGCTTGGAATTTTGTGGATACGGCTCACACCCCAAGAGGAAAGCGGGGTCCGGAGGGGCAGTGTGTTATCCTTCTGGATAGGCAGCTTGTCGCTCGTAAGCCACCTTGCTCGTTCAAGGTCACGAGCCACTGAGCGTCGGGGCCAGAATTCACTCTCACGCAGTCTGACTTGGGATTCACAAGGTGAGTCGGCCTGCCCGGGTCCTGATCCCACCCAATGGCTGCAGCGCTGGCCGGACGTTTGGATCCCCCGGGAAACCTGTGGGAGGCACTGATGCCATGTCCCGTGGTCCACGGGCCACTGCTGCTTCATTGCTGTCCTCCCCCACGCCCCCCGGGATCCTGCCATGCCTCTGTGTGGACATCCCATGCAGTCCGGAGCCTTCTGCTGCAGGCCTCCAACAGAGCCGGGTGGAAGCCGACCTCTGTTTTGGGGTCTCAGTCTGACAGCAGCTTCATCCCAGCGGCCGGCGGCTCCCGCAGCACGGGTGTGCTCCAGCAGGGCCCCCTAGCGCGGAGCTGGGTGATGCTCGTTCGTGGGTGGCTGGCTTGACTGGCGCGGTGGGAAAACATGGCAGCTGGGGGCCACAGGGGTGGGAGCCGCAAGCCATCGTGTTGGTGGTCCCTCCTGTGTCTGACTGACGCCGTGGCAGGCGGACCCTGTCCTCCCCAGCGTGCTCAGAGTGCGATTTGAGGAATAAGCATGAATGAAGAACATCGTCGTAACCCAGGAATGTTATAGAAAGCTAACGTGGACAGCGTCCCGCGTGGTGCCATGAGCCACGCTTCCTGTGTTATCCCCGTGTCCCAGCCAATTCTGTGCTGATTTCTCAGGTGCCAGAGACCCACGGGATGCAGGTGACGTTTCCTGAGATGGACATCACGAACCCCTGAGCCAACCTAAAACTGGGCCTTTTGTTTCTTTAAGAATTACTTTGTTTAAAAGACAGAGGGACAAAGACAAAGAAACAGAGAGGTCTTCCATCTGCTGGCTCATTCCCCAAATGGCCACAATAGCCAGGGCTGGGCCAGGCTGAATCCAGGAGGCTGGAGCTGCATCTGGGTCTCCACGTGGGTGGCAGGGGCCCACGTACCTGGGCCGTGTTCCACTGCTTCCCCAAGTGCGTTAGCAGGCGCTGGATTGGAAGTGGAGCAGCCAGGACTCCGTCCAGCTCTGTGATGTGGGATGCCGTCTGCCGTAGCCGGCGTCGGCTTCCCCCGCTGCACCCCAGCCCCAGCCATGGAGCTGTTTCACAGAGCACTTGAGGGGAGAAGCCTGGAGGTGTGGAGCGACAGAGGCAGCGCGGCTGGAGGAAGGGCAGCGGCTGTGACCGCGTCCATGTGAACAGGGGTCTGGATGCAGGAAAGGACAAGGGGGCGCTCGGGCTCCCACGTCCACCCCGGCGCCTGAGAGGCGGAGGTGGCCCGGCCTGCAGCGTGGCCCTGAGTTCTGAGTTCCCGGAAGTCTGACCGATGCAGCGGCGTGGGCTGGGCAGCCGCTCCAGTGTTTTCAGTCCCTGCGGGGTGCGGGTGGTGGCTGCGGCCCCCCAGGGAAGAATTAGGAGAAAGAGCTCGGGTTGTTTGGTTGCGTTCCACCAGGTGGGGGCAGTGCCTTCCGACCAGGGATTTCTAAGGGCCCGGAGCCCTTCCTGACCGAGTCCTGCCCCAGCGTCACCTGTGCCCCTCCCCGCCCCACCCCAGGGCTGCCGCTGACCCAGGAGGGGCAGAAGCACAGCTCGCAGGCTCCTGGGGGGCCTGGGAGTTACGCTGACAAAACACAGATCAACAGAACACAGGCGGGAGCACAGGAAACCCAGACCCGCAGAGTGGGCGGAGCCACATGCTTAAGGACTCAGCTGGACAAAGAGCACGCCTGTCCATGCCTCCCTGAACCCGAGCAGAGACGGACAGATCCCCCCAGGTCTCCGAGGCCTGTGAGGCGACGTGGCTGTGCCGTGCCTCTCTGTTCACCTCTCTTCTGTTGATGTACAGAGAACGGGTTCCATACGCACAATTTTAAGCACAGAAGGATACTTCCTGCCCTTCTCCCTTCCTCCTTCCTTTTTCTTTTAATGTTTGCGGCAACAAACTTGCAGTTTGCTTGATAATCGCAGACTGAATCCTCCACTGCATAAAGAAGTTGACAAGGGGCTGTGGAAAGACCAGACCTGCAGGTGTACAGACCAGGGCTGGCGACAGTGAGCAAGTCCCAGGGCGTCAGTGCTGGCTTTTGGTACTCTGTGTATTAGCGACCAGGAGTCAGAGGAAACATTCTTGTGTTAACACCTTTCTTTGGAGAAGTGTTGGCTGTGGTCCTTACGATGGGTGAGGCAAGGTGTCACCCAGGATCGGGGAGACAGAGGGGAGACCCCAGAAAGTCAGGGAGCAGTGGTGGTGGTAACCCCATTTCTCTTACTCCAGCCTCTGGTTACCAGCTGGAGTGTATACGTGGAGTCGTCAGCAATTTCTGTGTGATATGTCCCATTTTTATAAAAGGAGGAGGCCAGTGCTGTCTAGCAGGTGAAGCCACTGCCTGCAGTGCCAGCAGCCCATATGGGCACTGGTTCAAGACCTGGCTGCTCCACTTCTGATCCAGCTCCCTGCTACGGATTGAGAAAGCAGTAGAAGACGGCCCAAGTCCTTGGGAACCAGCACCTGCATGGGAGACCCAGAAGAAGCTCCTAACTCCTGGCTTCGGATCAGCTCAGTCCCAGCCATTGCAGCCATTTAGGGAGTGAGCCACTGGATGGAAGACTTTTCTCTCTCTGCCTCTGCCTCTCTGTCTCTGCCTCTCAGTGTAAGTGGGCTGCCATTTGTTGTAGCTGCTGATTTTTTAAAAAGATTCATTTATTTATTTGAAAGAGTTACACAGAGAGAGGAGAGGCGGGGTGGGGGGAGAGAGAGAGAGAGAGAGAGAGAGAGAGAGAGAGGTCTTCCATCTGATGGTTCACTCCCCAATTGGCCGCAATGGCCGGAGCTGCACTGATCCGAAGCCAGGAGCCAGGAGCTTCTTCCGAGTCTCCCACGTGGGTGCAGGGGCCCAAGGACTTGGGCCATCTTCTCTTGCTTTCCCAGGCCATAGCGAAAGCTTGATGGGAAGTGGAACAGCTGGGACTTGAACCGGCACCCATGTGGGATGCCAGGGCATTAACCCACTGCGCCATAGCGCCAGCCCCAGCTACTGATTTGTAATCCTGTCAGCTTCTAGACCTCAGCTGGTGGCTGCAGCCGGCTGTGCCAGGGGCCGCACACCTGGTGCTCGGCCCCAGCCACAGAGCCCTGCCGTGACCCTGCACGTTTTCCCCCAGCCCTCTCTGCCTGGGTCATTCTCGCCTGTGGGCTCTGGGGCCACTGCTGTGGTCTGCAGGAACCATGCGTGAGCTGTGTGTGTTGGGGGTGGGCTGGGGTGGGGTCGGGGGCAGAGGCAGAGCTTGGTGTCCGAGGTCGTGGTGTTGGCCCTGGCGTGGGAATCTGGAGTGTTTTCTCAGAGGTAACCCACAAATGGTGCACTGGGCCCATGTAGGCGTCAGGGCCATCTGGTCACCCACCTCCTTACTTGAATGTTTCTAGTGATGACTGATATTTAGAAACTCTTAACAATTCTAACTCTGGGGGGATGACGTCTCCAAGTCCTAAAGACTGATCTAGAGACAACCTTGCTGGTGTCCCTTGAGCGCGGTGTGGACGCTCTGCTCTGCCACGGGACGCGTGATGCATGGGCACCCGCACCCTGCCCACCGTGAGACTCCACTCCCCGCTCTCCCCTTTGTCTTTTCCGGTTGAGATTTCAGTGTCTGACATACTTGAACAAATTCATGTGCTTATTTCTGAGCCGCAGGGCTGCTTCTGCGAGGGTTTCCAGCTCATGAGAGAACGGCACGGGACCTCAGCGTTCAGAGAGGTGCCTTGGAGAGGAGAGGCTGAGCTGGAAGGGCCCAGGTGAGGGCTCTGCACCGGGCAGCGGCGGCTCAGGCTGCTTGGCCTGCGGGGAGACCGTCGGCCTGGTCCCACGTCAAAGGCCAGCTGGCTCGGCACCTACATGCTGTAACGCTCCCTGAAGGGTGGACTCAGTCCCAGGTGGGAGCGTCCCGCGGGTGACCCATCACCGCGGGTGACCGTGCCTTTGCCTGCAGGAAACTGCTCTTCAGTTAGCGCCGGCCTGGGCGAGGCTGCGACCATTCAGCTTCAGTTAACTGAGTTGTAGACTGGATACAGCGTGGGTGGTTGGGGTATTAAGTGAGACGGAATGTGTGGATTAGCATCATGGTTTCATGCCGAATATACCGTCACAGTTACTGCTGTCGTTTGCTTGGCTCCAGGCCTTTGAGGCCGTTGAAGGGCCTTGCTTTTAGCTGTCATCTTTTGTTAGGTTTGGTAGTATCTTTATTGAGGCGTGGTTTACCCAGCCAATAAACCCACCAGTTGAAGGGCAGGATTCACAGAAATTCACCATGTTGTGTAGCGTTCATTGCGCTGTTGAGAAACCTGGCACCTGTCACTCACTTGCTTGTCTTCCCTCCCTCCCTCCCTCCCTCCCTTCCTTCCTTCCTTCCTTCCTTCCTTTTTAAACACTTAATTTTTAATTCAAGAGGCAGAGTTACAGACAGGGAGACAGAGATCTTCCATCCACTGGTTCACTCCCCAAATGGCTGCAATGGCCAGAGCTGGGCTGATCCAAAGCCAGGAGCTTCCTCCAGGTCTCCAATGTGGGTGCAGGAGACCAAGCACTTGGGCCATCTTCTGCAGCTTTCCCAGGTGCATTAGCAGAGAGCTGGATGGGCAGAGTAGCAGCTGGGACATGAACTGGTGCCCATCTGTGGTGTGTGCACCACAGGCGTGGGCCTAACCCACTGTGCCACAGCGCCGGCCCCATTCACTGCCTTTTCTACCCCCCCATCCGGGGCTTTGCTGCAGGTGGCGTTACGCACTATGTGCCTGGCTCCTCCCCTTCTGCATAGCGTTTTCTAGATTCATCTGTTGTAGATGTGTCAACACCTCGTTCCTTTTACTGGCAGAAATCGCTGAAGCCATGCCGTGTTTTGTTTACCTGTCAGCTGCTGGACACTGGCGTCACTTCCGCTTTCTTGGCCGTGATGGGGCGTGTTTCAGGGACCAGGCGTACAAGCTTTGTGTGGATGTGTGCTGTGCCCTCAGGAGGTGACGCTGTGCTGAGCGACTTCAGGGAAGCCTGGCTTTCTGCAGAGCGGCTGCACACGCTGTTCTGTCTGCTGCGAGCCATCGGTGAGGGTGCCGGTTTCGCCCAGTCGTCACCGACACTAGTTGTTTTCTATTTTTTAAAAGTTTATTTATTTGAGAATCATAGTTAGAGGGAGGGAGGGGCCTTCCATCCATTGGTTCACTCCCAAAATGGCTGCAATGGTCAGAGCTGGGCTGATCTGAAGCCAGGCACTTCTTCTAGGTCTCCCAGGTGGGTGCAGGGGCCCAAGCACTTGGGCCATCTTCTACTGCTTTCCCAGGCCACAGCAGAGAGCTGGATCGGAAGTGGAGCAGCCGGGATGTGAACTGGTACCCTTATGGGATTCAGCACTGCAGGCAGATGCCTAGCCTACTACACCAGAGCGCCGGTCCCGTTTTCTATTTTTTTTTTAAAGTTATTTTACTTATTTGAAAGACAGAGTTACAGAAACAGGCAAAGCCAGAGAGAGAGAGAGAGAGAGGTCATTCATTCCACTGGCCCACTCTCCAAATGACCGCAGCAGCCATAGCTGAGTTGATCCGAAGCCAGGAGCCAGGAGCTTCCTCCAGGTCTCCCACGTGGGTGCAGGGCCCAAGGACTTGGGACATCTTGTTCTGCTTTCCCAGGCCATAGCAGAGAGCTGGATTGGAAGTGGAGCAGCCGGGACTAGAACCAGCGCCCAGTGGGTTGTTGGCACTGCAGGCAGAAGCTTAGCCTACTACACTGCAGTGCTGGTCCCGTTTTCCATTTGTTGAGTTACACCCGCCCTGCTTGGTGGGAGGCGGTATCTCCCCGTGGTTTGTTTTGCGTCTCCCTAAGGACTACTGCTGTTGATCATCTCCTCCTATGCTGATGGTGTTAGGTCTGGAACAGCTTGGGGTTCTGGCCTCTTGTATCCCCAGAAGGGAGCGATGGAAAAGGGAGACAGAGCCGCGCTCAACGGAGACAGCCAGTTGTTTTGTTGGAACAAGGAGGGACGGAAGCATGTTCTTGTGAAGAGGCTGTGCGCAGCGCGGCTGTAGGGCTGGGGTTTTACCGGTCTGGGAATGGTGGGGGGGCGGGTAAAGGAGGGGGATGGGGCAACATGCCCTTTGAAAGTTCTATCCGGGCCGGCGCCGCGGCTCACTAGGCTAATCCTCCACCTAGCGGCGCCGGCACACCGGGTTCTAGTCCCAGTTGGGGCGCCGGATTCTGTCCCGGTTGCCCCTCTTCCAGGCCAGCTCTCTGCTGTGGCCAGGGAGTGCAGTGGAGGATGGCCCAGGTGCTTGGGCCCTGCACCCCACGGGAGACCAGGAGAAGCACCTGGCTCCTGGCTCCTGCCATCAGATCAGCGCGGTGCACCGGCCGCAGCGCGCCGGCCGCAGCGGCCATTGGAGGGTGAACCAACGGCAAAAGGAAGACCTTTCTCTCTGTCTCTCTCACTGTCCACTCTGCCTGTCAAAAAAAAAAAAAAAAAAAAAGTTCTATCCGAATTCCTTGTCCGTTGGTAGTTGAACTGTCTTACAACAGTAAGTTGCCAAGAGCTCTTTATACGTTCTGGATACTAGCCTCTCAGCACGTATGGGATGCCTGGGTGTTTTTGGTGCGTTCTGTAGGTGGTCTTGGTGTCATTTTGATCGACTGTCTCACCCGAGCCCTCTCGACTCACGTGTGCAAACTCTCTCTCCAGCCTCTGTTTCTGTACCTGGCCCTGCAGTCTGTGCACGAGCCCCTGCAGGTGCCCGAGGCGTACCTGAAGCCCTACGACTTCATCCAAGACAAGAAGAGGCAGCACTATGCCGGCATGGTGTCCCTGATGGACGAAGCCGTGGGGAACATCACGGCAGCCTTGAGGCGCCATGGGCTCTGGAACAACACGGTGCTCATCTTCTCCACGGGTGAGTGTGCCGGTAGGAAGGCCACCTCTTGGCGAAGCCTGGGACGCCGTGTGCGGTAGTGGGATGAAGACAGATGGGCGCGCTCCGCGGGTCCTTGCCGAGACAGACGCGGCCTGCAGAAGTGGGGGTGCGGTCATCGTGGGGAGGACGATGTCTAAAGACAAAGAATTGTGCTCCCTCCGCAGACATCACTCTGTTCTGGGGGTTTGCTCGAAAACAAGGAGCGTGGTGCATGTGGCTCAGACCAGGGCGGCGGGCAGTGCGTTTGGGGTCTGGCTGTCCCCCCAGCCCAGTCTTCCCCTGTGTCCTGGCTGGAGGGCGCCCTGTGAAGGAGGTGGAGCCGTTTAAGGCTGGGCAGAGTCTGCACGTGCACATTTTTGGATGTCAAAATTGCTTTCTAACACTGAAAGTCATGGACGTTGATGAGAGGAAAAACGCAAGAGTGGGTGGGGGAGGATTCTGTCCTGTTGGCCCCCAGGGACAACTTGGAAAACCGTGTTCATCCTGCTGGTAGCTTCCCGCCCCTAACCTGGCATCTGTGTGACGTCTCCCCCCTCTCCGAGACAGGATTTTCTAAACTTTCCTGGCGATGCACAGGTGTGGGCGCGTGGTGCTGCCCACCGGGGTTCTGGCTGGAAACACGGGTCCTCGCACAGGGCGGGGCTCCGTGTCCCAGTGTTGGTGCCCCCAGCCTCTCTCCCATCCCCCGTTCACGAGCTCCAGCCCTTGGGGAGGAGCCCCCACCTTTCAGTTCCTTGGGTTCTTTCCATCTTCTCCTATTTTCTTATTTTTTTTCTGTTTGGGAAACTTCCTTATGATTATGTTGTAAGCTTTCCACTAAATCTATGAGTTTGTGTGTGGATAGCGGTGTGTCTGTAGGTGCACACGTGTGTCTGTGGGTACGCATGTGTGCTTGGATGCTCACTGTATCTGCATGTGGGTGCACACGTGTCTGGATGTGGGTGCACATGAGTGTCTGGGCACGCATGTGCCTGGATGCACATGTGTGTTGGTGTACACATGTGTGAATTCACACGCGTGTCTGGATGCACATGTGTGTCTGTATGTGGCTGCACATGTGCGTCTATGTGCACATGTGTCTGCACACATGTATCTGGGTGCACAGGTGTGTCTGAATTCACATGTGTGTCTGGATGCACAGTGGTGTCTGAAGGCACATGTATGTCTGTGTTTGGATGCACATGTGTGCTGTAGGTGCACATGTGTCTGCACACATGTTTCTGGGTGCACAGGTGTGTGTGTATGCATACATGTATCTGTGTGGATGCACAGCTGTGTCTGGATGCACATGTGTGTCTGTGGATGCACACATGTGTATATTGATGCAAACGTGTATCTGTGGGTACACATGTGTGTCTGTGGGTGCACAAGTGTGTCTGGATGCACAGGTGTGTCTGATTGCACACGTGTGTCTATATGTAGATGCATGCATATTGTTTAAAGTTTATCTGTATTCCCAACTTTGCGTCTCTTGCTTTTACAGTCCTCTTTTTTTTTTTTTATTTTGGTCTGTTGGTATCTTTGCGTTAGTCCTCTGTGAGGGTGGCTTCCCAGACCCTGACGATCCTTGACTGACATCGAATAAGTTGGGTAACGCCGCAGGTGTGTCGGCCGGCTTCTCATCTGTGCATTCGCTGTGCCGTGACCGTCTGGGGGTGTGAGATGTGCAGGCGTTAATCTCAGTATCCCACTCACAGCTCTTCTGTCTTCAAAGTTTTACTTTGCTTTGAATCAACCTGGTTATCAGGTGTTGCATTCACTGGGTGCCTGCTCCCTGTGAGACCCAGGTCTAAGCACTTTGCGTGAATTCACTGGGCTGATTGTCAGGATAATTAATCCTCTGGGGACTGTTACTGCCATGTCTCGCAGGTGTGAGAGCCAAGGCCCAGCGGGGCTGAGGACGGTGCCAGGGTCACGCAGCCGGGCAGAAGCAGGTTGGGGGTTCCAGCTTGCAGCACCTGCCCCCGAGGTGGTGACCCTGTGGCACCTGCACCTGCAGCAGAGTTTCCCCGTGATGTCCGTCTGCCCTGAGCTCCCTGGGATCGCTCTCCGGGTGCTGTGGTTCCCCAAGCTTGCCCTGCTGTGAAAAGAGCTGACTCCAAGGTAAACCCTGTTGTTGTCTTCAAAACATACGCTCAGAAGAGAGGCCGTGCCTCAGACTTAAATCCCGGTCAGATCTCTCGTGAGCAGGGCGTCCTTGTCAGCATACCTTGTCTTGAACTCTGGGTCAGTGCTGGTACTGGGTGCCTGATCAAGGACTCCAGAAACAATCAACAAGAAGGAGGCCGGGACATGCGACACGGATTTTCTGGCTGTTGTGGGAAGCAGCCTCGGAATGGCAGGTGTGTTCTGCAGAGGTGACAGTGACACCGTTGCAGGAGGGACAAGAGGGTTCCCGTGCAGGCAGCAGGGTGTCAGACAGGCGGAAGTGAAGGTGGGAGCCCGGAGGCCGTGCCAGGCGTCTCAGCGCAGCCCAGCTCGGTGTCTAGAGTGTGTGGGAAAAGGTGGGAGGTGAGTTTTTCATGATACGTGAGAACAGAAAAATATTTGAAGATCAGTGTTTGCTTTCAAGTGGACGTGGCTAACTGGTTTAGAACAGGTGACATTTCACGAATATCTGTAACATCTATTCATGTTGGCAGAAGTAATATTTGGAGTTCCCCGTGAGAAAACGGGATTGCCTGTAGCCGGGCTGGCTCAGGCTCTGATGCTGTGTCGTGCGAGTGGGTGTCTTAGTCTGGGGTCCTCTTTGCTCTGTTGGGGTGAAGCCCACTGGGTCGTGTCACTGTCCTTTCGTTACTCTGCTGTTTTTAGTCATTTGGGGGTTTTGCTTGAGGTCAGAGGCGAGCGTAGGCTGCTGGGTTCCTTCTTGCCTGTTACTGGGCGGATGCGTCCCGAGAGGCTGCTTTGCCTTTGGTTCTCTGTGCTCTGGGACAGTTTGCAGGGTAGCTGAAAGATCCTCCCAGGGAAGCTGATGCCTAGAAACCTTGTTCTTTAAGACTGATTTGTTTATTTGTCAGGCAGAGTGACAGAGGTGGGGGGAGGGAGCGTCCTTCCACCTGCTGGTTCACTCTGCAAATGGCCTCAGTGGCTGGGGCTGGGGCAGGCTGGAGCCGGGAGCCTGGATCTCCCCCCGGGTCTCACACATGAGTGTGGGGACCCAAGGACTTGGGCCGTCTTCCTCTGCTTTCCCAGGCTGTAGCAGAGAGCTGCATAGGAAGTGGAGCAGCCGGGACTGGGAAGGCGCCCACAGACGATGCCCCAGTGTCACTTGACCCCTTGCCCCAGGACAATGGCCCTGACTCCTGCAATCTTGAGAAATTGTCTCCATGGTGGGAATTTTTTGCTGATCGTATCCAGGTGTGGGTCTGTGAAATACTGTCAGGGTAACTGTGCCTGGAACAGAGAGAGCCGTCTGCGCCGAGCGGATCATTCCTGGCCGGGAGTCTTCCTCGTTCCTGTTTCGGCTTCCCGCGTTTGCTCACCCACGTCAGAGGCCCGGCCTCGGCCTCGCCCGTCCTGTTCCATTCCGGGCTGCCTGTTGGACACTTGCGTCCCGTCTCTGTGCTTCGGTGTCTCGGGTGGCTTGCTGCTGATTGCTGTTGTGTTGTCTCTGCCTCCGTCAGTTCCCGCCCCAGCTTCTCGGTGGTCACAGGACCACTGCGGGGGGTGCTGCCTGCAGGCCCTCGCTGGCTTTCTCCTGTACCCTCTCGCGATCCTCACAGCCTGAGCGCCAGTGCTTACAGTGACCTTGGCACGTGCATTTCTTGAGCCCCATTTAACCAGCTAAGAAAGCAAGACTTGTTGGACTGCTCAAAGGGGTAAAGTTCACCAACGCCTGAGGCCACACAGTAGCAGGAGGGAGAGCCAGGTGCAGACCTGGAGCCTGGAGAGGTCACGTGAGGAGCTGCCTGCCAGCCTCAGCTCTCCCTTCTCCCTCCCCTGGCTTGTCCTTCGTGTCTGCTCTCTGCTTCCTACACTTCTGCCCTGAGAACCCGCGTCTTCCTGACTCTTCCGCTGCAGAACTTTCTAGAATCCTTTCCTGCTGAATGGTTCCTGGCCACCTGCTCCCCATAGGGCGTGCCCATGCCCTGGTATAGTTCTCTGTGCCACCTGCTGTGTTCCCAGAGGCGTCCAGGCTGTCGGTGTCCTGTCTGCCTGGCTGCACCGTCTCCTCTGTGGGCCCCTGGCTCGTCGGCAGCACGGGGAGCCCCAGCACAGCTTCCCGGCTCCTCCTGCCTCCGGCATTTCAGAGCCTGCTTCTCGGGATGTACCAGGACCTTGCGTGCCCTCCCCCCCCCACCCCCCTGCCCACTGCCTTCTGGGAGCTCTGGTGTCTCCCTGCAAGCAGAAAGCCGAGGAGGGCCTAATTCTCTGGTCTTTTTTTTTTTTTTTAAAGATTTATTTATTTATTTGAAAGGTTACACACAGAGAGAAGGAGAGGCAGAGAGAGAGAGAGGTCTTCCATCTGCTGGTTCATTCCCCAGATGGCTGCAGTGGCCAGAGCTGCGTGGATCAGAAGCCTGGAGACAGGGTTTTCTTCAGGGTCACCCATGTGGGTTCAGGGGTCCAAGAACCTGGCCCATCTTCTACTGCTTTCCCAGGCCATTGCTGGATCGGAAGTGGAGCAGCCAGGACTGGAACCAGCACCCATATGGGATGCCTGCACTGCAGGAGGCGGCTTTTACATACTGTGCCACAGCACTGGTCCCATAATTCTCTGGTCTTGTAAACACACACACACACACATACACACAAGGAGCCCCATTGCACTCCCCGGCTGTTTTCCTGCCTCTGTTCAGGGCCTCTGGGCCACAAGGCCGGCACAGCATCCTGGCCCAGCTTTTTGGCCTGGTACTTCACGGCAAGTTCTCCAGGATCCTGTCAGCCTCGACTCCCTGGGTGGGGCTGGGTTTTCCTCTTGCTCCGTGCTGTTATTTTGGGAGGGTGTTGGTTAGTTGACCCTGTGCCAAGGCCGAGGAGCAGACGCCACTGGGACCCCGGCTCCCAACCCTGGGGCTGAGCTGTGAGTTCTCCAAGCCACGTGGAAATGTAACCGCTGAGTGAGAGGCGCTCCTGGGCCAGGAGACCCAGGCCTCGCGGAGGCCGCGGCGGGGAGCTCAGCACCTGGCGCTCCCCTTCTCTCCACGGTGCAGCCAAGCGCGAAGAGACCCCGGCTGAGTTTCCTTCTCCAGTGACTTGTTCTGTGGTTGTCGGCAGTTTCGCTGCCTGGGGTAGATTTATGATGGGTAAAACCCGGGGGCAGTGGGCCTGGACCAGCCGAGCTCGGGGCAGAGACCCATCTGTCTCCTGTTCTCCCGCGCCTTGCACTGCTCTCCCGGGTGGGCGTCCAGGTCAGGGCACGTTGGGGCAGCTCCTGCAGAAGCTGACCTGAGCCAGCTTCCTGGTGCCCAGCCGGTGCCGAAAGACAGGCACAGGCCAAGGGGTTTCGCTGTTTGGTTTTGGGAGACCTTGGGCCAGTTGCTATCTGATAGTGTTTTTTTTTTTTTCTTAAAGGTTTATTTATTTATATTTGAGAGACAGAGTTACAGAGAGAGGGAGAGAAAGAGAGGAGAGAGATCTCCCATCTGCCATTTCACTCCCCAGATGGCTGTAATGTCTCGGGTTGGGCTAAAGCCAGGGGCCTGGAGCGTCATCCAGGTCTCCCACATCGGAACGGAGCCCCGAGCACTTGGGCCATCTCGCATTGCCTTCCCAGGTGCGTTAGCAGGAACCTGGATTGGAAGTGGAGCACTGGGGCTTGAACCGTTGCCGGTGTCACAGGTGGCAGCTGAACCTGCGGCTCCGCGGCAGCCCCCGTGTGATGGCTCTTGTTACTGGGAGAGCTGGTGCTTCCCTAACTTTGTGGCCTCTCAGGACCTTGCTCAGTGCCGGCGGCAGCCTTGGAGGGGCTGCCCCTTGGCTGGAGCTGGAGGGAGGGCAGCTCGTGGCCGCAGCGCCCAGGCCACCTGCACGGTATGAGCTGGAAGGGAGGAAGAGCAGGGGTGGGCTCGGGGGAGAGAGGAGCCTGGGGCACATGCCTCCCTGGAGCTGATGATGATGGGAGCGATAATTCATGAGCGCCAGCTGCACCCTGGGTGCTGCACCAGGCCCTGCGCGAGTGCCGACTCACTGCGCACGCCCTGTTGTTGTTAGCCTTGCCTCTGGGGGAAGAAACAGGTGTTCTCAGGGTAACACAGCTGTCCACAGCAAGCAGCAGGCCTGCTGAGTGGAGCAGTGGGCTCAGGCCGCTCCTGGCTGGGTTCAGGGCTCACGCCAGCCATCTCCACTGGCGGAGCCCAGAGGGAGAGCACAGCTCGGGGAGGTGCGTGGGAGCCGTGTGGAGAAAGCATTGTGAGAGGAGCTGGAAAGAGGTCTGGAGACAGTTCCGGAACATTCTTTGCACTTCAAAGCTGAGGGTGCGGAGCCGTGGGCAGTGTAAGCGGCTGGTGTGGGAGGGAGGCTGAGCCTGGGCCCTTGCTCCTCCCCTGGCTGGGTGAGCCCCTCTGATGAGGATGGGGTGGGGGGTGACCCTCCCACGTCAGCAGCAAATACACACTAGGGCTCCACAGGGGCTTCATGTGAGCAGGAGGGAAGCAAGCCATGTGGCGTGTGTACTTATCTCCTCCAGAAAGTAGATCCATACATTTTTCTTTATTTATTTTTTTCCTTTTTAACTATCCATCTTCTGTCATTTATATCTATTTACTTTATTTTATTTTTTTAATGATTTATTTACTTATTTGAAAGGCAGAGGCAGCCGGCACTGTGGCTCACTAGGCTAATTCTCCACCTGCAGCGCTGGCACACCGGGTTCTAGTCCCAGTTGGGGCACCGGATTCTGTCCCGGTTGCTCCTCTTCCAGGCCAGCTCTCTGCTGTGGCCCAGGAGGGCGGTGGAGGATGGCCCAGGTGCGCGGGCCCTGCACCCCGTGGGAGACCAGGAGAAGCACCTGGCTCCTGGCTTCGGGTCTGTACGATGTGCCGGCTGCAGCACACCGGCCGTGTCGGCCATTGGAGGGTGAACCAACGGCAAAAAGGAAGACCTTTCTCTCTGTCTCTCTGTCACTGTCCACTCTGCCTGTCCAAAAAAAAAAAAAAAGGCAGAGAGAGAAAGAGAGATCTTCCATCTTCTGGTTCATTCCCCAGATAGCTGTAACGGCTGGAGCGTGGCCAATCCAAAGCTCCACGTGGGTACAGGGTCCCGAGGACTTGGGCCATCTTCCACTGCCTTCCCAGGCGATTATCAGGGAGCTGGATCAGAAGTGGAGCAGCCAGGACTCAAACTGGCACCCATATGGGATGCTGACACTGCAGGCAGCACTTTTACCTGCTATGCCACAACGTGGGCCCCTACGTCCTTTTTTTTTTTTTAAGTTTTTTTTTTTTTTTTTATTTGAAAGGAGGAGTTTCCAGAGAGAGAGAGAGAGGGAGAAACAGAGACAGAGATCTTCAGTCCGCTAGTTCACCCCCCAGTGTGGCCACAACGTCTGTGGCTGGCCTGGGACAGTGGAAGCTGGGAGCTCCACCCAGGTCTCCCAGGGGGGTGCAGCAGCCCAAGCACTCGGGCATCTTCCCTGCCTTCCCAGGCGATCAGCAGGGAGCTGCATGGGAAGTGGAGCCTCTGGGCCTCACAGCCACCCATATGAGATGCCAGCATCGCAGGCGCCGGCCCCTCCATGATGGATTTTTTTCACTTAAGGAAAAATAGAGAGCAGCTGGGTTTTAGTTACTGAGAAACCCGAACACTGCAGGTCTCCGTGGCTCTGCCGTGCACGTGTGGCTCTGCTCCGAGGCACGCACGTGTGTGGAATGTCCCCCGAGCCGGGGAGCGAGTGCTCCCAGACTAGTGGGCTCCAGGGCCGACTGTGGCCGGTCTGGGCCGTCCAGACTCCTGAGCTCACAGAAGATGGCTGCAGCGTTCGGGCCCGGGGGAGGCACTCCTGGCCCGCGGAGCGCGCCCGCTGTCTCTGTCCGCCCTGCTCAGCGCGGGGGCCTGGGAAGGCCGTGCCCACGCCCTGGCGGAGACAGCCCTGCTGCGCCCGGCATCGGTCGGGGCCGCCCCCTCCTGGGCTTGCAGAAGCGGGAGCTCCCCCGCCAGTCCTAAAGACAACAATGAAAATGCGTTTGGAAAAGTCCCCGGCTGGGTTTCTTGCTGACTTTGGCTGTTAGGTCCCTAGAATCAACAGAACGCTGTGTGCAAGCCCCGGACTTGCTGCCTTCGTCCAGCGTGGGCCTTGACCCCCGAGGGCTCCCCCTCCGTGTTTTCTTAATGAGAAATAGTCCCGGGATTACCGGCACCGCGGGCCATTCCTTCCCTGCGGCTCGTGCACTGACCCAGCTGCCATCTCTGTGGCCTCTCGGACTTTTCTTTGCAGCGTGGCCCGTGTCCCGCCCCGGCCTGGAGCGTGACAGTCCAAAGTACAGTGTCTTTTCTCTCTCCCGCTTTAAAAAACCGGTTCCATCCCAGAACACTTGTGCTTGTTAGCAGCTGTCTTTTTTCACCTAGCAAGCATGAACAATGGCAGCCCGAGTTGTGGGACCACCCGGGAATCGTCTGTGTGTCCTCGGGACAGCCAGTGGTCTGGTGCCGTGTTCAGATACACAGATGAGAAGCATCCGCGAAGGAGGGAAACAGGGAGTGAGTGAGGTGCTGAGCGTGCAGTGTCACTGTCATTTGAAAGTCCTTCTCGTGCCACTTTTTTAAAGACTTTATTTGAGGGGCTGACGTGGTGGTGTAGCAGCGTGGGTGCCAGTTCCTATCCTGACTGCTCCGCTTTGGATCCAGCTCCCAGCTTAGGAAAAGCAGTAGAAGATGGCCCAGGGACTCGGGCCCCTGCCCCACCTGGGAGAGCTGGATGAAGCTCCTGGCTCCTGGCTTGAGGCCATCTGGGGAGTGAGCCAGCAGATGGAACCTGGCTTTCTCTGTCACTCTACCTTTCAAATAAATAAATCTTTTTCTTTTTTTAAAAGAATCCGTAGATTGAGCTTTGAGACATCAAGGACAGTGCACAAAGTCACAAAGAGATACCGTTAAAAGGCACAGTGCCAAAGAGAGAGGGAGAGACGGAGGGGAAAAAGATCTTCCATCTGCTGGTTCACTCTCCACATGGCAGCAATGGCTGGAGCTGAGCAGGCCAAAGCCAGGAGCCTGGAACTCTGTTCTGGTCTCCCGTGTGGGTGACAGGGACCCAAGCACTTGGGCCATCGTCTGCTGCTTCCCCAGGCACACTAGCAGGGCGCTGGATCCAAAGCGGAGGAACCTGGATTTAGCACTCTGTTAGGGGCTGGTGGTGCCCCAGCTGCCTAAGCCTCTGCACTACATTGCTGGTTCCCGATGCCACGTCCATGCCAGGAGGGCCTTCTTGAGCCCAGAAGTAATGGACAGGCTGACCGGTGGCCTCCGGTGAGAAGCCAGTCGCTTAGAGTGGCTGTGTGACTCTCCTGGAGAGATGCAGCGGATGTCTGCCGTGGGCTGTGGGCATCAGGATGCCACCTGGGGAGGCCGCCGTCCACTCCTTTTTCCCCTTGGCAACAGGAGTCAGTTACCAAGCCTTATGACACCCGCTGGCCCTGAGGTGGCACGGAACTAAAGAGGACAGCGCCCCCTGCCAGGCGCACCAGGCACAGCAGCGGCGGGACTTCCTGCGGGGCCTGGGTGGCCATTCCGGGGAGGCGTGTGGCTCGGGGAAGTCCTTCCCGAGAAGGCCCTGGTGTTAGAGGAGGCGTTCCCATGGGAGTGTGGGTGCAGGGGAGGCTGGCAGGGTGCCTGCTATCTCAGGACCTATGGGAGATGGGTTTGGGGATAGAACTCCCTGCCTGGACAGGCCCAGATTGACCTCCAGGCCATCATACTAAGTGATGAACATGTGACTAACCTAAGTGATTAACAAGTGACATGGGATTAGCACACATGTCAGCCTCCATGACAGGCAACACGAGACCATGTAAAGGAGAGACAAGAAGCAGCGGCTGGGTTCCTGGAAATCTGCACCTGCTTCCTGGAAACCATGCTGTTCCTCCTCTTTGTTAGAACGTCCCTCTCCATTCTGTGAAGAGGCCCGTGCAATGTGGAACACAGGTCAGACACGGGCCACTCCCCTCGGACGCCCTTGCTTTCTTAACAAGACACTTGGGGCTCGCTGTTCACCGTCCCCGCCTCGCTCCTCAGTCCTTTGTTGAATCCAGCGCCCTGGGCACTGGGCAGCCTCCCTGTCCGGCCCCAGGGCCACACGGGCAGTGCGAAGACTGCACAGGAGCACAGTGCCCAGCCCAGCAAAGGGTGCAGGGCGAGGGCATGGCCGCTCCCAAGAGTGAGCCAGCCACACCCCTGTGCGGGCCCCAGTGGCAGGTTAAGGGGACCCAATAGAAAGACCAGGAGGGGCTTCCGGGGCAGGGTTCGTAGAGGAGCTGTGCTTGAGTGGTTGACGGATAGGTGGGTGGGAAAGGCGGGCAGGTCGCTGGGGACGTGGGTGGTGGTAGGGACACAGGAGACACAGGAGAGGAGAGCAAAGGCGCGTCGCGGCCTGGCCCAGGGACTGGCCCAGTGCAGCCTCCCCGACGGTGCTCGCAGGCCCCCAGCACCCAGCACAGACCGGGCTCATCTCCCTGCCATGTTCTCTTTGCCTGAAAGAGTGGGAAGGCAAAGTAAGCCGTGGACGGCTACTAATTTAAAACATTTTTATACTAACACAGGGTCCGTTATGGAGCACCTCGGCTGCTCTCATGGACTGATTTTTCAGTTCAAAATCTGTGTCCACTCTTTTGATTCCTCGGTGGAGGAATTTAAAATTCTTTCAAGGAGGTCAACTCCATTCTTTCATTGGCAAAAACAGCAGAAGCAAGTAAGGGGTCAGAACAGGCCACTGGTCCCCACTGGGGGCTGAGGCCTGAGCTGTGGCTCCCTGTGTCGCTAGCCATGTGACCGGGGACAGCTCTGGACCCCTCCTGGTGTCCTGTCCTTGTCAGTGCTGCACATCCCGGCTGGTGAGTCTTGGGGCTGGGCCACGCGGCTGTCCCTGGCCTGGGGCCCACCCCCCGTGGCAGACAGGGCTGGTCTGGGCCGAGTCTACATGCTTGCTGGGAACGCAGAGGCCTGGGTGCCTTGGTCTCCCCAGATAATGAGATTGGGGTCCAAGGTCCTCCCCAGTCTCCCATGTCCTCTTTGTCCCCTGCCTGCTGGTCCCTCTGGTTCCTGCCTCTCTGGGCCCCTGCCCCATGCTGCTCCTTTGTTTTCCGCATGTTTGGGCCATGAGTCAGGAGGGGGCTCTGTTTTCCTAGGCGGAGGCCACCCTCCCCTACAGCCTCTGCAAGCAGGGGTGGTGGCAGGGGGCTGAGCCCCTGTGCTGGTCTGGTGTGTCAGCTCCTCTTTGGTGTAAGGTTCTCTTGTCATAGTGCCAGACTGGCCAGCGTCATTCACAGCTGTGGTCCTGCACCGTGGTCACCTGCTCAGAAGTTACAGGAGCTAAGGGGCGAGCGTGCTCAGTTAATCCTACAGGAAGTAGTGCCCGGCTGTCCTCACAGGGTGGGGACAGGCTCCTGTCTGTGGTGCCAAGCGGCCTCCAGCCGCACACGGCCACGGAGCCTTTAAATGTGGCGAGTTTGGGTTAGGTGGGCTTTGGCATGAAGTCTTGAATCTCCAAGACTTAGTGGGAAAAAACAAGAAGCAGTATCTCAGTGATTTCTGACTTTGGTTTAGGCTGACCGGACAATCTTTTTGATGTATTGGGTTAAGTAAGATATAATATTAATTTCTGCAGGTTCTTTTAATCTTTTTGGACGTGGCCACTGTAGAGAATTGTAAATTACCACGTGGTTCACGGAACACTGCAGCTGGACATTTCTGCTCTGAGTGGTGGCTTTACAGCCAACACTCTTCCCCCTTGGGAGTGGTTCAGGAATTGTCTGGTGAGGGCCCTAATGGCCAGGCTGGGGTGGGCATGCATATGGTGGGAGTGCCAGGCTGGGGTGGGTGTGCATATGGTGGGAGTGCCAGGCGGGGGTGGGTGTGCACATGGTGGGAGTGCCAGGCTGGGGTGGGTGTGCACATGGTGGTAATGCCAGGCTGGGGTGGGTGTGCACATGGTGGTAATGCCAGGCTGGGGTGGGTGTGCACATGGGGGAGTGCCAGGCTGAGGTGGGTGTCAGTATGGTGGGAGTGCCAGGCTGGGGTGGATGTGACACGATGGGAGTGCCAGGCTGGGGTGGGTGTGTGCATGGTGGGAGTCCCAGGCTGAGGTGGGTGTGCGTATGGTGGGAGTGCCAGGCTGGGGTGGGTGTGACACGATGGGAGTGCCAGGCTGGGGTGGGTGTGTACACGATGGGAGTGCCAGGCTGGGGTGGGTGTGTGCACGGTGGGAGTGCCAAGCTGGGGTGGGTGTGACACGGTGGGAGTTCCAGGCTGGGGTGGGTGTGACATGGTGGGAGTTCCAGGCTGGGATGGGTGTGTACATAGTGGGAGTGCCAGGCTGGGGTGGGTGTGTGCATGGTGGGAGTGCCAGGCTGGGGTGGGTGTGTGCATGGTGGGAGTGCCAGGCTGGGGTGGGTGTGTGCATGGTGGGAGTGCCAGGCTGAGGTGGGTGGGCACATGGGGGAGTGCCAGGCTGGGGTGGGTGTGCGTATGGTGGGAGTGCCAGGCTAGGGTGGGTGTGACACGGTGGGAGTGCCAGGCTGGGGTGGGTGTGTGCATGGTGGGAGTGCCAGGCTGGCGTGGGTGTGTACACGGTGGGAGTGCCAGGCTAGGGTGGATGTGTGCATGGTGGGAGTGCCAGGCTGGGGTGGGTGTGTGCATGGTGGGAGTGCCAGGCTGGGGTGGGTGTGTACATGGTGGGAGTGCCAGGCTGGGGTGGGTGTGACACGGTGGGAGTTCCAGGCTGGGGTGGGTGTGTACACGGTGGGAGTTCCAGGCTGGGGTGGGTGTGTACACGGTGGGAGTGCCATGCTGGGGTGGGTGTGTGTATGGTGGGAGTGCCAGGCTGGGGTGGGTGTGCACATGGGGGAATGCCAGGCTGGGGTGGGTGTACACATGGGGGAGTGCCAGGCAGGAGTGGGTGTGTGCATGGTGGGAGTGCCAGGCTGGGGTGGGTGTGTGCATGGTGGGAGTGCCAGGCTGGGGTGGGTTTGCACATGGTGGGAGTGCCAGGCTGGGGTGGGTGTGTGCATGGTGGGAGTGCCAGACTGGGGTGGGTGTGCGTATGGTGGGAGTGCCAGGCTAGGGTGGGTGTGACACGGTGGGAGTGCCAGGCTGGGGTGGGTGTGTGTATGGTGGGAGTGCCAGGCTGGGGTGGGTGTGACACGGTGGGAGTGCCAGGCTGGGGTGGGTGTGCACATGGGGGAATGCCAGGCTGGGGTGGGTGTGCGCATGGAGGAGTGCCAGGCAGGAGTGGGTGTGTGCATGGTGGGAGTGCCAGGCTGGGGTGGGTGTGTGCATGGTGGGAGTGCCAGGCTGGGGTGGGTGTGTGCATGGTGGGAGTGCCAGGCTGGGGTGGGTGTGCACACAGTGGGAGAGCTAGGCTGGGGTGGGTGTGCGTATGGTGGGAGTGCCAGGCTGGGGTGGGTGTGCGTATGGTGGGAGTGCCAGGCTAGGGTGGGTGTGACACGGTGGGAGTGCCAGGCTGGGGTTGCATCCTTTGAGTTGTTTAGTGTAGAGGTTTGTGAGGTTTTTTTTTTAGATGTACTATTTTGTCTTATTGATTCTGTCTTCTTGTGAGACAAAATGAGAGAGAGAGAGAGAGATCATCCATCCTCTGGGTCCCTCCCCAAACGCCTGCAACGGGCAGGCCTGGGTCAGGCTGGAGCCAGAGGCCGGGAGTTCTGTGCTTGTCTCCCAGCTGGAAGGCCGGGCCCGAGCCCGTGACCCGTCCCCCGCTGCCTCCCAGAATGCCCCTGCAGGAGGCTGGACCACAAGCAGAGCAGCAGGGACTCCAGCTGGGCTCAGTTATGGGATGCCGGCATCCCGAGCCGCGGCCTAACACACCGCACCCCCGCATCGCCCCAGCGAGCTGGCGTCCCTGAAGGGGGGTGTTGCCCCCTGGCGACTTCGTTGATGGGTGTTGTCGCTCCCCGTCTTCGTGGAGGAACGACACAGGACCCTGCGCTGTTCTTTTGTCTGCTCGGCCCTCCCTGGGTTTGCTGCTGGTTCTTCCCGGGTTGGCTACTATCCCTTCCACCTCCGTGGAAGGGCAGTTCCCCCTGGCCACATTCCCCACTTCCGCGGGGGAGCGGCACACCGTCAGTCGGCTCTCTCGGGGGCTGCACAGGTGTTCCTCTTAGATGTTCCCCTTAGATGTTCCTGCTGCATGCCGTCTCTCGTCTCTCTCCTCCTTTATAGTCCTCCTCTGCCAATCCCAACTCAGCTGCCCACACGCCGAGTACGCTGCTCTCCTCCAATCAGGAGCAAGTCCTACAGTCTATTGGCTGAACTGGAGGCAGCTGTGTAGAAGCTGTTTTCTTCTCTCCCAGCGCCATATTGTGGGAGAGCAGATGCATAGAATAAGTCTTAATTCCAGTAACTTAGTCTAGTCCGAATTGCTCCCCACAGATCCCCCTTTCTTTTTATTTTTTTGGCGTTGATACGCGCCTGTCTTCGGTGTCCCGCGGCACACACTCTGCTCTACTTGCTAGAGTTGCCACAGGTTCTTACAAGTCCTATCAATCAGGCAAACCGAATCCGGGTCCTCTCTTCGCCATGTTGTGAGGAGGTTTTTAGGCGCTGATGCGTGCCTGTCTTCGGTGACCTGCGGCTGATACTCTGGTCGAGCCGTCTGCTGGTGCTTACCGCCTTACTAATCAGGCAGACCGAATCCAAGCCTTCTCATTGCCATATTGTGGGGAGGCCTATTGGTGTTGATTCGTGCCTATCTTCGGTGACCTGCAGCTCATACTCTGGTCGAGCTGCCTGCTGGTGCTTATCGCCCTAATCAGGCAGACCGAATCCAAGCTCTCTCATTACTGTGTTGTGGGGAGGCCTTATTGATGTTAATTCGTGCCTGTCTTCGGTGACCTGCGGCGCATAAGCTGCTAGCCGCCCGCAGGTGCTCATCGCCTCACTAATCAGGCAGACCGAATCCAAGCCTTCTCATTGCAGTATTGTGGGGAGGCCTTATTGATGTTAATTCGTGCCTGTCTTCGGTGACCTGTGGCGCATAAGCTGCTAGCCGCCCGCAGGTGCTCATCGCCTCACTAATCAGGCAGACCGAATCCAAGCTCTCTCATTGCCATGTTGTGGGGAGGTCTTTCTATTTCTCTATTTCTCTATCTCCGGGCATTCCTATTTCTCCCATTTTACTTCTATCTTCCAGCATTCCTATTTCTCTCATTTTACTTCTAAACTTCTGTTTCTCTTATCCCTGCGGCTTCCCGGCGCCCGCCCCGAGGCTGCTTCTCGGCGGCTTCCCGGCTGAGCCGCTTCAGCCCGCGCCTCTCTCATCTGCGCGGCTCGGCTTTGCGCGCACACTCCGCGGTCTCGCACTTAGCCCAGCGTTCCCTATCTACTTGTGCCCCGCACGCTCTCTCTGCGCGCGGCAGCCTCCGCGAGTCACACAGCGTAGCTTACGTCTCCGCCACTAGTATTCAATCTAAGTTCCCCGGGCTAACCTGGCGAATTCAACCCAGCATACGTCTCCGCCCCACGATCTGGCTTCCCGTCCTCTGCTCCCCAGGCTAATCAGACGGATCCCAACCTGGCTTACGTTTCCGCTTCTGGTTTCAACTTTTCGCCCCCTATTCCCGGGCTAACTTGAGAATCCCAAAGTGGCTTTCGTCTCCGCCTCGGCCTGCCCCCCGCGGCTTCAATTTCCCTAACATTTTTCTCTACCCGGTATGTTTCCCCAAGCTTTCCTCCAACAATACTCCTCCCTCATTTCTCCTGGCCTCTCCCCACAGTCCGCATCCGAGTCTGTTTGTTCTAGCTTTCACTTTCGCTTTCGACCTTAGAGATTTCTCCCAGCCTCCCCCTGTAGTCCATATCTGAGTCTATGCCTAGGCTTTCAATAGCTTCTTCCGGCACCTTTTTCGTCCGGCTTTCCCCTAGGCTGTTTGCTAGTCTCTCTCTCCGGTAATTTTCCCATTTCTTCCCATTTCTTCCCTCCTAAGTTTCCTATCCGTCCTAGGTTTCCTATCCGAGTCACGGCACCATTATGTCACTCCCCCTCTTCGTGGAGGAACGACACAGGACCCTGCGCTGTTCTTTTGTCTGCTCGGCCCTCCCCGGGTTTGCTGCTGGTTCTTCCCAGGTTGGCTACTATCCCTTCCACCTCCGTGGAAGGGCAGTTCCCCCTGGCCACATTCCCCACTTCCGCAGGGGAGCGGCACACCGCCGGTCGGCTCTCTCGGGGGCTGCACAGGTGTTCCTCTTAGATGTTCCCCTTAGATGTTCCTGCTGCATGCCGTCTCTCGTCTCTCTCCTCCTTTATAGTCCTCCTCCGCCAATCCCAACTCGGCTGCCCACACGCCGAGCACGCTGCTCTCCTCCAATCAGGAGCAAGTCCTACAGTTTATTGGCTGAACTGGAGGCAGCTGTGTAGAAGCTGTTTTCTTCTCTCCCAGCGCCATATTGTGGGAGAGCAGATGCATAGAATAAGTCTTAATTCCAGTAACTTAGTCTAGTCCGAATTGCTCCCCACAGATGTGACTCCTTTGCTTGCTTCCTTTATTTTATGAAATTGAGGGCTCCAGTGTTAGTGCCTATTCACTGACAGCTGACCTTCTAGTTGAATTGGTCCCCTGATCACTACATGGTGACCTTCTTTGTCTCGTTTTTACAGTCTTTGTCTTACAGTTTGTCTTGTCTAATGCATGACAGCTGCTCCTACTTGCTTTTTGTTTCTGTTTGCATAGATTATCTTTTTCCACCCTTTCACTTTAAGTCTGTGTCTTTGTTCTGGAAGTAGGTTTCCTGTAGATGGTGTATTAATGAGTCTTTTTTTAAAAAAACCATTTGGCTTATTTGTATCTTCTATTTGGGGAGTTTAGTTAATGTACATGCAATATTATTATTGATAAATAAGGAGATTTTTATCATCAAACAGTGCTTCTGCTTGTCTTGAATGCTGTTTGTTTTCTGCAGTGAATTGTGTACTGTGACGTGTCTTCGCGATGGTACTTAGTCCCTTCTGCTTCTGTCCGTAGGATCCCTGGGCATCTCCTATGCGGCTGGCTGGTAGTGATGAGTTCCTTTCGTTTTTGCTTGTCTCAGAACATCTTTGTTTCTCCCTCCTTTATGAAGGAGAGCTCGCTGGGTGTGGTTTCTGGACTGGAAGTTTTTCCTTCCAGAGCTTGGACTGTGTCACCTCATTCCTTCACGGCCTGTAAGGTGTCTGCTGGGAAACCTGCTGTTAATCTACTGGGGGCTGCCTGGTGGTGACTTGGCACTGTCCTGTCTTGGTGTGTACTTTTTTTTTTTTTTTTTTTTTTTTGTGACAGGCAGAGTGGACAGTGAGAGAGAGAGAGACAGAGAGAAAGGTCTTCCTTTTGCCGTTGGTTCACCCTCCAATGGCCGCCGCGGCTGGCGCGCTGCGGCCGGCGCACCGCGCTGATCCGATGGCAGGAGCCAGGAGCCAGGTGCTTTTTCCTGGTCTCCCATGGGGTGCAGGGCCCAAGCACCTGGGCCATCCTCCACTGCACTCCCTGGCCACAGCAGAGGGCTGGCCTGGAAGAGGGGCAACCGGGACAGAATCCGGCGCCCCTACCGGGACTAGAACCCGGTGTGCCGGCGCCGCTAGGCGGAGGATTAGCCTAGTGAGCCACGGCGCCGGCCCTTGGTGTGTACTTTTGACAGTTTGGCTGTGCCACGTCACGGTGAAGGTGCTTTCTGGTCATGCTTATTTGGCATCCTGTGGGCTTCCTGTACCTGGAGGTCCATGTCTTCCCAAGACTGGGGAGGCTTCCAGTTATTATTTCACTGTTTTTTTTATAGTCCTCTGTTCCACCACAGGAACTCCCGTGATTTGAATATTTGTTCAGTAATGGTCTCCCAGAGGTCTCAGAGGGTGTTTTATTCATTCACCCTTTTTAACCTTTGAGTAAAATATTTCACAATACCTAACTTCAAGTTCAGACATTCTTCTACGTGATCTAGTATTTTATTGAGGCTTTCAACTGTATTTTTTTTTTGACAGGCAGAGTTAGACAGTGAGAGAGAGACAGAGACAGAGAGAAAGGGCTTCCTTCCGTTGGTTCACCCCCAAAGTGGCCACTACGGCTGGCTCACTGCGCCGATCTGAAGCCAGGAGCCAGGTGCCTCCTCCTGGTCTCCCATGCCGGTGCAGGGCCCAAGCACCTGGGCCATCCTCCACTGCCTTCCCAGGCCACAGCAGAGAGCTGGCCTGGAAGAGGGGCAACCGGGACAGAACCAGCGCCCCAAGCAGGACTAGAACCCGGGATGCCAGAGCCACAGGCAGAGGATTAGCCTAGTGATCCATGGCTCCAGCTCAACTGTATTTTTATTTTACTTATTGAGTCCTCCATTTATAAGATTTCTGTTGGATTGTTTTTCATAATCTCTTTGCTGACTTTATTATTCCTAGGATGCACCGATTTCTTGACTTCACTAAACTGTCTCTCTGTATCCTCTCACATCTCTTGGAGCGTACCCGTTCCCGTTCTTTGGAACTCCTCGTCAGGTGTCTCACCAGTCTGCCTGAGCTCCAAGCCTGATGTTGATGTGCTGTTGCCTTTTATGGCACCCTGTTGCCTGCTTTTCCAGGTGTCACTGCATTAATATTTGCACGTGTGGAAGATCAGTTGTTCCTGCCAGTTTTTCAAGATTTATTTATTTATTTGAAAGGCAGAGTTACAGGGAGAGAGAGAAAGGGAGAGAGAGAGAGAGAGGTCTTTCATCCACTGGTTCACTCCCTAAATGGCTGTAATGGCTGGGGCTGGGCCAGGCCAAAGCCAGGATCCTGGAGCTTCTTCCAGCTCTCCCATGCGAGTGCAGAAGCCCAAGTACTTGGGCCGACTTCTGCTTTCCCAGGTGCATTAGCAGGGAGCTGGATGGGGAGTGGAGCATCTGGGACTGGAGCCGGCACAACACCAGCCCCTCCCGTCACTTTTTAAAAGTTGCCTTTGTGGATTCAAGGCTTTCTCACTTTCAGTGAAATTTGGGCTCCCTGTGTGTTCTCCCACGGTCATAGACACAGCAGGGGCTGAGGGGCTCCTCTGAGTCCCAGGAGGAGGTGATGGGGCCTGGTGGTAGTGGCTGGGGTCATGGCAGTGCTAGGCTGCAGTTTGGCTGGGGTGCACACTCACCAGGCCAGGGTGCGTTTGGAAGCGGAGCCACAGCAGAGCTGGGCCCACGTCTGGGGCAGGTGTGCATGGCTGCCTGACCCCACCAAGGTGGAGGTGGGGCAGAATGATGGAGCTGGCAAGAAAGGCAGGGACTTGGAGTTCCAGGCCAGGGCAGGTGCTTCCCTCAAGGAAGGAGGGGGTGTGGGGCGGCTCTGCCTCTACAGAGACAATCACCCCCACTTGCACCATCCTGGGGCAGGACCCAAGCTGCTGTGCCAGCCACGTGTCCTGCAGAACAGCTTGTGGGGTCTAGCGGGGTTGAGGGGCTGCGGTCCTTCGTGCTGGTGGAATGTGTGTGGACCCCAGGGAAGGGGCTGTCAGGGTTTCTGTTGCCTGGTGCTGTGTAAGTTCCCATACTGACTCCTCCCATGCTGGTGTGGCACTGACATGGCCTTGCTCTGGGGGCTGGGCAGGCACCGTGAGCGCCTCCTTGGGAGAGACACCGTGTACACTGCCGAGCTCGATGGGAAATGGAGCAGCCAGGTCTCGAACCGATGCCCATATTTCTTTATATAAAACTTCTGAGTATCTTTTCAAAATAATATTGCAAACAGGATTGTTTCCTTGAATTCTTTTTTGAGTAGTTCATTATTGGTGTGTAGAAACACGACTGATTTTTGTAGGTTGATATGTATCTTGCAACTTTCTGAATCTTTATTAGTTCTAACAGTTTTTTTTAGTGGAATCTTTAGGATTTTCTGCATGTAAGATCATGTCATCTGCAAATAGAGGCAATTTAACTCCTTCCTTTCTGATTTAGAGACTTTATATTCGTTTTTATCACCTAATCACCCTGGCTAGGCCTTCAAGTGCCCTGTGGAATGGAAGTGGTGAGATGGGTGTCCCTGTCTTGTAGCTGGCCTCAGAGGAAACGTGGTGTTCGCTGTGGGCTTGTGATCCGGGTCCTTCATTGTGTTGTACATTCCTCCTAAACCCAGCTGTTGTACTTTTTCTTTTCCCTTGATGGAATGTGAATTTTTGAAGTACTTGTTCTGCATCTATTGGTATGATCATGGTTTTTGTCCTTCATCCTGTGACTGTGCGCATCATATTTGTTTATTGGCAGCCGTCCTGGCCTCCCGGGGTAAAGCCTCTGTGTCCTAGTGAATGCTGCGTTAAATGTGCTGCTGAATTCACTTGCTGGTGTTTTTGAAATGTGCTTATTTATTTTAAAGGCAGTGTTACAGAGAGAGTGAGACAGAGAGAGAGAGATGTGAGCCAGACACAGGTTGGTGGTCAGCGGAGAGAGCGATGCTGGACGCCGGCTGGTGTGCTGGACGCAGGCTGGTGGGAGGTTTGCGCATGTTCTCAATCTGAGGATCTAGGCTGTCACTCTGGAGGCTGGTTGCTAAAGCAGGGCGGAGGGTCAGGTCCCCGGGGGTCAGGTTTCTGGAAAGATCCCTGTGTCGATATTGAAATCATGCAGCAAGGTGGCAGGAATGGTGCCAGAGAGAGTGATGGACGCTGGGTCTTGAAGCCGTCAGGCAGTGTGACGCGGGGTGGGGTTTAGTGTGGTCTCACCTGGGGACAGGTGCAGCTGGAGCCAAGGGTGGGAGAGCTAGGAAGTGAGCCGCAGAGGACGCGCCCCCCGCGAGCCACGTTTCAGGGAGAGCAGGGCCTCTGCTCTGGTGACTGCGGCCTGCGGCACTCTGTGAGCTGCAGAAGCAGAGGTGGCCTCCCAGGAAGTGGAAAGGACAAGGGTTTGGGGCAGAGCCTATGGGGACAAGGGTCCAGGTGCTGATCAGTCAGAACCCCGAGCGTTCTGACGTCCTGCTTAGGTGCTGCCCACGGCCAGCAGTGTAGAGGACTAATGTCACCCTAAGTTCATTGTAAAGAAGTAATGTGAAGCCAGTGCCACGGCTCACTAGGCTAATCCTCCGCCTTGCGGCCCCGGCACACCGGGTTCTAGTCCCGGTCAGGGCGCCGGATTCTGTCCCGGTTGCCCCTCTTCCAGGCCAGCTCTCTGCTGTGGCCTGGGAGTGCAGTGGAGGATGGCCCAAGTGCTTGGGCCCTGCAGCCCATGGGAGACCAGGAGAAGCACCTGGCTCCTGGCTTCGGATCAGCGCGGTACGCCGGCCGCGGCGGCCATTGGAGGGTGAACCAACGGCAAAAGGAAGACCTTTCTCTCTGTCTCTCTCTCTCACTGTCCACTCTGGTGTCAAAAACAAAAATAATGTTTTTTTTTTTTTTGCATTGATAATGCGTGAGGGACAATGGTGAAAAATGACGAAGGCGTATGAGTGCAAGGTGACTCTGGTCCCTGTCTCCGCCCTCCTGCTACCCGGGGCTTGCTGGGCAGTGCTGGCCGCTGTCCTCCCAGAGTGCACGCACTCCCTAGCACGTGGCTTGTGGGGTGGGAGTCCAGGTTCTCTCTGCATTCATAGGAGGCCTTTGTGGTGCCTCATGGAAAGGCCCTTGATTTCTGGGTGTGACAGCTTTCGGGGGTGAGTGACCTCTGCATTCCTAGCCCCACTCGGGATCCACTCCTCTCGGTTCCCTGAGCAGGGCTCCGTGCTGAGCACACAGGAGCGAGCCGACCTTGGCCATGCTCCCCGCCTGCACTTGGGCTGTGCAGGCTGGCTCTGCCCAGGGCCACCCGGTCCAGGCCGGCTCCTCTCCGTGGTTAGCACCAGCAGGGTGTGGCAGATGCACTGACATTTGTGGCAAGCAGACACGCGACAGGGTAAGGACTCGGGTCCCCCAGCTCGCCCTGTCGTGACCGCTCTCCACTGGGGCCTGTCAAGGCACGTGAGAGTATCCACCCTGCTGGCAGCGGGCAGCTCCTCTGGGCACGCTGAGCTCCGTGCTCCCTGCTCCGGCTCTGCTCCGCTCCCGGCCTGCAGGGCGGGACCTCACACTGTGGGAAATCCCAAAGCTGACTGGAGCCGCTCTTTCCTCGTCCTCTACACTCGCTCCCGCCTGCAGCCTTTATACTGGGGTTGTCACACAGACAAGAGAGGATTAATGAGGCGACGTCATCCGCCGAGGAGCGAAGCGAACAGAAAACGCTCGGGCTCCACGCTTCTGTAGAAAGCCAATTAGCGTTCTTTCACGGTTGTAATTTTAAATTAGATTTTGAACTGAGGAAAAAATGGTGTTGCTAATGAGGTAATTATTTAGTAGCGACCTTTAATTAAAAAAAATTGTTCTGACTCTAAAAATGTCTGGAGAAAAGTACTTAATTTAATAAATCACTGTGATTGTAGCATTTTAGAAAATCAGATTTTTAAAAAATTATTTATCTATTTATTTGAAAGTTAGATTTGCAGAGAGACACAAGGAAAGTGAGGTCTTCCATCCACTGATTCACTCCCCAAATGGCCTCCATGGCCAGGGCTGGGCCAGACTGAAGCCAGGAGCCTGGAACTCTGTTCTGGTCTCCCACATGGGTGCAGAGGCCCAAGCTCTTGGGCCGTCCTCTGCTGCTTTCCCAGGCACATTGGTAGGGAGCTGCATCAGAAGTGGAGCAGCTGGGATTCAAACCGGCACTCATGTGGGATGCTGGCGGCTTAACCCACTGCACCATGACACTGGCCCCAGAAAATTAGATATTAAGTCCTTGAAAGATTACAATTTCATACTAAATTATACAAGAAATACCATATTGAGTTGAAAGTGCTTCAAATGTGTATGTGTGTGGATGTGTTTATATATGTGTGCATATACATGCAGTTGGGTTTTTGCCACCCACAATGGGTAAGACTGATTAATTTAAGGTATTAGCAATAGGGGAAACTCAGTGTGAGGTACCTGGAAAATCTCTGTTCTGTTTTACAATATTCTGCCTATCTAAAACTATTCTAAGGTAATGGGTTTTTTTAAATAAAAGGTATGAAAGGCCCTTAAATTCAAATGAAGTTTATTCTGCAATGAACTGAATGGAAAGATTTCCAGAAATTTTCCACAAAGCAAACTCTCATTAAAAAAAAAAAAAAAACACTTGGAAATTGATGACGTGTTGCCTTCCTAAATCTTCTGACCACATCTAACAGAGGTTAGGAATGGTGGTTTTAGTTCCTATCTGACCCCAGGACTGTCTTGGGATCCAGAGGGGCCAAAGGAAGAAGAACCACGATGCTTTGACGTGTGTCTTTGTCTAGGTTTGCCCCTTTTATGTTTCTGAGAAGTTAACTGCTTGGGGGCCAAACCTGATGGAAGACTACCCGGTTTTCCTGGGTTCTGTTTGAGCCCATGGTCCAATGCCACTTTAAATGCGGTTGCATTCACAAAAAGGATTTCATGCAGACATGCACCCTCTCCTGTGAACGCATTTCAGTGCAGTGAGACAGAGAAGGAACAGAAGGGACAGTGACCAGCAAGTCCTGTGTGAGGTCTCCTGTGCTTCATCACCACCACCATGTAGCGTGTGAGTCTGGACAAAGCGGGAGTGTCAGGACTGAAGTTACTGCAGACTTCAAGCTAAAGGGAGCTCTGTGCAGTGCACCCACTGCCCAGTGTCATGCCAGAGCTCCCTACAGCCTCGCTCTCCAGGCCTGGTCAACTGATGGATTTGTTTCATTTATTGTTTAATTTCTTTCCTGGGTGGGGGGAGAGATCTCCCATCTAGTGGTTCATTCCACAGATGCCTACAACAGCTGGGACTCTGGCTGGCTGGGGTGGGGGATAGGCGCTCAATCTGGGTCTCCCACATTGGTATCGGGGCCCAACTAGTAGAACCTTGGGTGTCCCAATCGATGTCAGCGGCTACCCCAAGCACCCCTGCTCCTGGCCACCTTAATCCTCAGGTCACAAGTCTACCCCTGTCCTTCTAGTCTGTCCTATCAGAGCGTGTGGTTTTCATAATGACACTCATCACAGTGGTATTGTGGGATGAGGGGTCCCCAGCTGGTTTTTTTTTTTTTTGACAGGTAGAATTATAGACAGTGAGAGAGAGACAGAGAAAAAGGTCTTCCTTCCGTTGGTTCACTCCCCAAATGGCCGCCACAGCCGGTGCTGCGCCGATCCGATGGCAGGAGCCAGGTGCTTCTCCTGGTCTCCCATGGGGTGCAGGATCCAAGCACTTGGGCCATCCTCCACTGCCCTCCCGGGCCACAGCAGAGAGCTGGACTGGAAGAGGAGCAACCTGGACTAGAACCGGCACCCATATGAGATGCCGGCACCACAGGTGGAGGATCGACCACGTGAGCCACGGTGCTGGCCCCCTCAGCTGTTTTATTCTGGGTTCTTGCCTCCATGTGAGAGAATTCAAAGCAGGGACATAGATAAGTGTAAGAATGGGGGCTGGATGTATTTAAGGTGGTGCAGAGTGACACTGATGTGAGTGCGGGCAGCCCCTTGAGGAGAGGAAGGAATCAGGGAGAGGACTGTGCCCCTCAGTCCCGTGGTCCCCTTTATTAGGTAGGGCTGGTGCCCAACTGAACACACAAAAGGGTGGGGTTTGGGTGGGGTTCAGGGTGCTGTGTCCTCTGGAGAGGTTTCCATGGTGTCTGCGCATGGAGCTCACCGGGGCTTCTTCGTGATGGAGGAGGCTCAGTGCATCATGGGAAAGTGGCCTTGGAGTTAGTGGTACAGAGGCCTTGGAAACCTCGTGGCTCCTTGGCTCCCTGACTCCCTCCCTGTTGGTGGGATTTCTCCCGCCCGTCTCCCTCCAGAAGGGAGCGGCATGGGAGCAGGGCCCCCGTCTGTGTGGGCCACCACTTTCCACCCCTCCCTGGGACACGGGCACGGGGTGGGCTGACAGCTAAGTGTGTGACACTGGCGTATATACGGATGAGTATTGCGGCATCTGGCGTTGGGGTAGAAATCAGCAGAGACCCAGTGCGTAACTGCGCCAGTCAGGACGTCTTTCCTCATCCCGTGCTGTTTTGTTTCCTGAGGACTTGATGATGGTATGCAAGGTAACAGTTTGCACGGCAAATCCGTGTCTTAGCTGGTGGGGGTGGAAGCCGGTGGGCTTGGAGTGGGCTCCCCGGGGCAGTGAGCTCTGGCCCCCTTCTCCCAGGTGCACATCCCGGAAGACAGGCAAGGTCCTCAGTTAAGGCCCGGCTCGGCTCTGGACTCCCCCGCGTGTGTCCAGGAGCCAGGCTGCGGGGTTCCTCGGTGTGCAGTGGACCAGCGGGAAGATGGCCTCTGTCCCTGGCCTCCTCTCCACCGGCCACCTCAGAGCGAGCGTGGGAGAGCACCAGAGCCTTGCCAGAGACGTGCCGCGAGTGCACGCCGGACACCGCCTGCTGCGCGTGGCTCCCACCCAGGACCGCAGGAACCCGCCAGGACCCGGTCCTTTGGACAGCCGGCCTCACAGCAGCGCCGAGCCTCGCCGGCCCCGAGGAGGCCCGCGCAGCCTCTGGGCGCCTCGTCTTCCCGAATTCTCTCTGATGGTGGCGGCCGTCGCTCCACGGAGGAATTACCACAGTGGGTGCGGGCAGGAGGCGCCCGCCGAGCCCACGAGTGCCTGGCACGCGGGAGGGTTCCTGCCACAGCGGCGCTGCGTCCCGTCCCGGCACAAGCTCGCGGCTGAGGGACGGCGTGTGGCTAGCGGGCCCTGCCCGACCAGCGCTGGCCACCACTGGGCACCACTGGGCGAGCGTGGGGAGCCATAGGGAGCCGTGGGCGCCCCTGGGCGAGCGTGGGGAGCCGCGAGCGCTCTGGCGTCACCGTGCGGCCGCGCGCGTGCGTGTGTGCACCTGTTCCCAGGAGGGCTCCTCGCCACGCCCCAGGTCCTGTCCATCTGGGTGAGTGACGTGTAGAATAACTGGCTCTGAGGAGGAGACTTCTGCAGTAAGCTGCGGGGATTTCAGATTTAAATGAGCTTTTCAGAGAACCCTTCGCGTCTCCTAAGTCTGCTTGAAAGTGGCCTTAGTCACGAGGTTCTGACTTGGGTGCAGCGCAGCATCGCTGTGCAGTCCGCTCTGTTGGGACGAAGAGGAAGCTTGTCCGCGCACCGCTCCCGAGGCCGGTGCTGAACCCCTGCGGTGGGAACTCCCGACTCGGACCCTTCCCGCTGGGTGTAGCCAGAGGTCCTTAGGAAACAGTCGGGTGACTCCTCCTCCTCTGGACTCCACCCCCTCTCCCCTTTCCCTCCCTCCCCCCCACCCTGCCTCTCCTCCCCACTCCTGCCTCTCCTCTCCACCCCTGCTTCTCCTCCCCTCCCCTGCCTCTCCCCTCCCCTCCCTCTCCTCCCCACCCCACCTCTCCCCTCTCTCCTCCTCTGCCTCTCCTCCCCACCCCATTTTCCCCTCCCCCACCTCTCCCCCTCCCCTGCCTCTCCTCCCCTCCCCATCTTTCCCCTCCCCGCCTCTCCTCCCCAGCCCTCCCCTCCTCTGTGTCTCCCCTCCCCTCCCCCCTCTCCTCCCCTCCCCTGCCTCTCCTCCCCTCCCCTGCCTCTCCTCCCCTCCCCACCCCATCTCTCCTCTCCCCTCCCCGCCTCTCCTCCCCTCCCCCGCCTCTCCTCCCCTCCCCACCGCATCTCTCCTCTCCCCTCCACTCCTCTGCCTCTCCTCCCCTCCCCTCCCCTGCCTCTTCTCCCCTCCCCACCCTACCTCTCCCCTCCCCTCTCCTCCCCCACCTCTCCTCCCCACCCCTCCCCTCCCCTGCCTCTCTTCCCCTCCGCACCCCACCTCTCCTCTCCCTGCCCCTCCCCTGCCTCTCCTCCCCCCTCCCTGGCGTCCCCTCCACTTCCTTGCCTTGGCCACCTTGTCCGGACACCTTGGCACAAACGCGCAGCCTGTTGTCGCAGAGAATGGTGGTGGCGCGTCTGACCGCGTGGCTGTGTGCTCCCGGCTGCAGACACAAGCAGGCGGGGGAATGTGTGTCCTAGGCGCTGGCTTAGTCCGGCAGAGAAGCTGGTGGAAACCACAACAGTTGGGTTTGGTCGGAGCAGGGGAAACCCGAGAATGCAGTGCAGGAAGCCGGTCCCCGCTCAGCCAGGGCAGGGGAGACCTGGCCCATACCAGTGACCCAGCCGCCTTTGGGAAGCTCAGAGTGAGTGACAGCATCGTTTTCCCAGGATTCCTGCCGTCTCTGCTGAGGGCCGTGGCTCTGGCTGAGCCCCCACCCCACCCCAGCCGCCTTGCCGATTGCCTGGACTCTCCAGCACCCGTGACAGAGCTGCTCTGTGGGGGTTCTTCCTTCCCGCCCTGCGTGGTCTCCCCACAAAGACACTTGAGAGGTCATCTCTGATGGTACACGTGTCTGTTCAGGATCGAGAAGTGCAAGTGGATGGTGGTGTTGGGACTGGGTTCCAAGAAGAAAAACTTCCCAGAAGATGCTGGGGCCCGAGGCAGACGGGTGGAGGGCTTGGGTCGACCCCTGCTTCTCCTCGGGGGGGACGCGCCCCCCTCTTCCTCGCTGTGTGACATCACCCGGCCTGGGCTGGGGAGACGTCGCGGCCCCTGCTGCACCTGCTGTGTTGGTAAACCTGAAACCATCGTGGTATAGGGCTATTGCTTCTCCCTGCAACGTGTGTCTCTTTTTACCTCCTGCAGATGAAACTGACCGGTCCTTTTCCTGCTCGCCAAGAGCGGTGATGAGAACCAGGTGGGAGACAAGCTTGTAAAAATGCAGCCTTTATTCTCTGCGCGTCCAGTAAAGCAGGCAGAGCAGGGCAGGCTGTGGGCCTGCGCGGGGCCCTCGGAGACACGGTCTCCCCTCGGCAGCCTCTCTGCGGTCACGTGGCACCGTCAGCAGCTGGGGCTGCCGGACAGCAGGTTCTAGGCCATCCTCTCGCTGCTGTCGTCTGTGCGTTCTCGTGAACTGTGTGGACCACACTAACACCCGTCCCCACACCCCCTGGTGTGCCCATGCTGTGGAGAGAGAGGCCTGCTCGCCCAACAGGTGCGGAGTGAGGATAGGCAGGAGCCGTGCTGACGCCTTCGATCGTTAAAGTGGACGCTTCTCAATGACGCTGCGGTCTCCATGGTGCTGCTTGGCCCTGCTGCTTGCTGTGAGAACTCTGTTTTATTTGTATATTTGTTGGAGAGGCAGGAGACAGTAAAAGAGAAGAGAGAGAGCTAGAGAGAGAGAGAGAGAGCGCGCCCATCTACTGGTTCTCTTCCCCAAGTACCCGCAACAGCCTAGGCTGGGCCAGGCCAAAGGCGGGAGGGGGGACTCAGTTCAGGTCTCCCACGTCGGTGGCAGGGACCCAGTTTTGCCTGAGCCGTCACTGCTGTCTCCTGGGGTCTGCGTTAGCAGGAAGCTGGAATTGGGAGTGAGCCAGGACCCAAACCCAGACACTGTGGTTTCAGTTGTGACTTGGGCCAAACAGGCGGAGACGCATCCGCGTTTCAGACCCTGCCCGGGGCCTGCTTCACGCGTGTCTCCGTTGTCCCAGGCAGACGTGGGCGTGCCTCCAGGAAGAGAGGCTTTGTGGCAGCCTTGCCTGTGTCTCGCGTGCGATCTCTGGAAACCATGGTTGTTTCTTGACCACACGGTGGTCGTGGCAACTCTCAGCGGTCCCTTCAAGGGGGTTCTGAGCTCGTCCCTGGGAGGCCATGTCCCTCCGTGGTCCACTCCTTCTGCAGGGCCGGGCGCCTCCCCCCAGTCTCCCCCCGAGCCCCCTCCCGAGCTTCTCACTGCCCCGAGCCCCCGGGGCAGCCTGCAGCCCTCGCCCTGGAGGGCGTGTTAATTCTGTGATTAACCCTCACAGAAGGGGAGGCCGAGCTGTTCTCTCTTGGGGCGGCTGTTGTGAGAACTCTGCAGCCGTCCAGGATCTGTTCGTTTCTTACTCAGGTTTCCGCTCGGGTCTTTCAGGCCACGCGACCAGTGCCTCAAGAGAACTACAGTGAAAGGCTCAAGAGGGAAGCCGTTGCCTTTCATGTAATAGAGAGCGTGCTCGCTCGCTCTCCTTCCCTCCCTCTTTCCCTCTCTCCTTCCCTCCTTCCTTACCTCCCCCTCCCTCCTTCCTTCCCTCCCTCCTTCCTTCCCTCCCTCCCTCCTCCCTCCCTCTCCCTCCTTCCTTTCCTCCCTCCCTCCTCCCTCCCTCTCTCCTTCTCCCTCTCCCTCCCTCCCTCCCTCCCTCCCTCTGCCTCCTTCCCTCCCTCCTCCCTCCCTCTCCTCTTCTCCTTCTCCCTCTCTCTGCCTCCCTCCCTCCCCCTCCCTCTCTCCTTCCCTCTCTCTCTCTCCCTCTCTTCCTCCCTCCCTCTCTCTCCCTCTCTCCCTCTCCCTCACACCTTCCCTCCCTCTCTCTCCTCCCTCTCTCTGTCTCACGTTGGTTTTCAGATTGTGGGACTGGGAGCAGCCATGTTACCCCCACCTGGGAACTTGTGAGAGGCAGATTCCAGGTCCCTCCCTGAGCCAGAAACCCTGGGGGTGGCACCCAGCAATCTGTGCCTTCACAAGCCTTCTAGGTGGTTCTGCTTCTAGGTGGTTCTCCTTCTAGGTGGTTCTCCTTATAGAAGGTTCTGCTTCTAGAGGGTTCTGCTTCTAGAGGGTTCTCCTTCTAGAAGGTTCTGCTTCTAGAAGGTTCTCCTTCTAGGTGGTTCTGCTTCTAGGTGGTTCTGCTTCTAGAAGGTTCTGCGTCTAGGCGGTTCTGCTTCTAGAGGGTTCTCCTAGGTGGTTCTGCGTCTAGGTGGTTCTACACGCTGAGCTGCTGTACATTTTTGGTGGTTTTGTTTGCTTGTTTCAGCATGTTCGCGTATTTCTGAAGTGATCATTGTCTGAACTCGGTCTACAAATACAAGAGGTGTTAGACGGATTTCCCAGCCTCCCTCTTGTGTTCCTGTCCCATCTTTTTTTTTTTTTTTTTTTTTTTTTTTTGACAGGCAGAGTGGACAGTGAGAGAGAGAGAGACAGAGAGAAAGGTCTTCCTTTTGCCATTGGTTCACCCTCCAATGGCCACTGCGGCCGGCACCCCGCGCTGATCCAAAGCCAGGAGCCAGGTGCTTCTCTTGGTCTCCCATGCGGGTGCAGGGCCCAAGCACTTGGGCCATCCTCCACTGCACTCCCTGGCCACAGCGGAGAGCTGGCCTGGAAAAGGGGCAACTGGGACAGAATCCGGTGCCCTGACTGGGACTAGAACCCGGTGTGCCGGCGCTGCAAGGCGGAGGATTAGCCTAGTGAGCCGCGGCGCAGGCCTCCTGTCCCATCTTACAGAAGGTTTCGTTGTTTCCCGCCCATTGAAACCCCTGCCCCTGTCTCTGCCTGTTTGTGCCCTGTGATTTTGGTCTCAGTTCTGTCTGGGAACGCTGGTAGACGGTGGGGTCCGGACGTGTGATACCACAGTGGAGGGAGCAGGGACCAATAAAGCATCGGTGTGTTATCTTCTGCATCATTTGTTTCTTAGCGGGCCTTCTAGATGGCAGCCTCTTACGTTAGAACATGGAGACAGGTTAGCTTTTAAAGCTCTTCTTGGATAAATGGACTTCTTTCTTGAGAGACTTAAGTTTTCTGTGAAAGGAAACCCTGACCTTCGGCCCACGTCATCACTGACCGAGGAGGGAGACGGCAAGGGTGTCTGGTCCCCGCCAGAGAGCTCTGGCCCAGAAGGCTTCCGCAGGGGCCAGTGTAGACAGAGCCCGAGTGCCCGTGCTTCCGGCTCGGTGTTCCGTGTGTGAAATGTCACTGCCTCGGGGGACTGCACAGTTGGCCGTCTCAGTTGGATCTCGGTCTAGAGCTCGACCCCAGCGGGGCTTCGGGTTTAATATCTAAAACATTTTCAAGTCCTGTCAGGGCAGCTCGGAGCTCGGGTTAACTCTCTCGAGCCCTCTCGCCTCCGTCAAGTTGCACCAGGAAATTCAGGGTCTAGCCAGCGGCCCCCAATGAGTTAAAATCCACCCAGCCTGCAGCGGAGGAGAAGTGGATGTCAAAAACAGATGTTGCTCTGCGGCCTTGCCGGCCTCCTGAGCCAGGGCGCATGCGTGTCAGAAAGAAGCAGCGTCCTGGCCGGCAGTGCAGAGACGCCCAGCGTGCGGCTCCTCAGCCCGGCTGCAGAGGGGCTCCTGGGAGACTGGGGGCCCCGATGCCCGGGGCAGCTCGGAGCAGCCTTGCTGGGGGCTCCGCCCGGGCCCAGGGCTGCCAGGCGGCTGCACGGCCTTCCTCCCCTCCCCCACCACACTGCACAGCACCCTTGCTCCCCAACAGCTTTCTTCTTCAGATCTTTCCCAGCTGTATCCTGATACGGCAGACCACTTAAATTAGCTCCAGATTGCTCTGTTTATTTTGTGTTAGATAAGCGACAAAATATGGTCCCAGCGGCAGGCCGGCGGGGAGACGGAGGGAGGCCGGGGCTGCGAGATCTTCTGTAACACAAGGTAGAGTTCCCAGACAAAACAAGTGAGACGCGGTCTCCGGTCGTGCCAGGTGTCCCTGACCCTGCCGGGCTGGCTGAGCGTTGGCTGGGTCTGTGCACCCCCAGTCCAGAAAAGCAGAGCAGAACCCGGTGTGCAGCCGTCCCAGGGCCAGCTGGGTTTGTCCCCGGTGTCTCAGGCTGGCTGCTCGCCGTGTGGCTGTCCAGCACCCCTCGGATGCCCTGGGGTGGCGGGGGCCCCCTCCCCCCCTGTAATTGTCCACCTGTGTGGCAGGGGGTGGGAAGTGAGGGGCCCAGCACAGGCCCATGTCCGCGGTCTCCCTGTGTGTGTGTGTGTGTGTGTGTGAGGGGACAGCACTGGCCCATGTCCGCGGTCTCCCTGTGTGTGCGTGTGTGTGTGTGTGTGTGTGGGGACAGCACTGGCCCATGTCCGCGGTCTCCCTGTGTGTGTGTGTGTGTGTGAGGGGACAGCACAGGCCCATGTCCGCGGTCTCCCTGTGTGTGTGTGTGTGTGAGGGGACAGCACAGGCCCATGTCCGCAGTCTCCCCGTGTGTGTGTGTGTGTGTGTGTGTGTGTGAGGGAGGGGACAGCACAGGCCCATGTCCGCGGTCTCCCTGTGTGTGTGTGTGTGTGTGTGTGTGAGGGGACAGCACAGGCCCATGTCCTGTCCGCGATCTCCCTGTGTGTGTGTGTGTGTGAGGGGACAGCACTGGCCCATGTCCGTGGTCTCCCTGTGTGTGTGTGTGTGTGAGGGGACAGCACAGGCCCATGTCCGCGCTCTCCCTGTGTGTGTGTGTGTGTGTGTGTGAGGGGACAGCACAGGCCCATGTCCGCAGTCTCCCTGTGTGTGCGTGTGTGTGTGTGTGTGTGAGGGGACAGCACAGGCCCATGTCCGCGATCTCCCTGTGTGTGTGTGTGTGTGAGGGGACAGCACAGGCCCATGTCCGCGGTCTCCCTGTGTGTGTGTGTGTGTGTGTGTGTGTGAGGGGACAGCACAGGCCCATGTCCGCGATCTCCCTGTGTGTGTGTGTGTGTGTGTGAGGGGACAGCACAGGCCCATGTCCGCGGTCTCCCTGTGTGTGTGTGTGTGTGTGTGTGTGTGTGAGGGGACAGCACAGGCCCATGTCCGCGATCTCCCTGTGTGTGTGTGTGTGTGTGTGTGTGTGTGTGGACAGCACAGGCCCATGTCCGCGGTCTCCCTGTGTGTGTGTGTGTGTGTGAGGGGCCCAGCACAGGCCCATGTCCGCGGTCTCCCTGTGTGTGTGTGTGTGTGTGTGAGGGGACAGCACTGGCCCATGTCCGCGGTCTCCCTGTGTGTGTGTGTGTGTGTGTGTGACGGGACAGCACAGGCCCATGTCCGCGGTCTCCCTGTGTGTGTGTGTGTGTGTGTGTGTGTGAGGGGACAGCACAGGCCCATGTCCGCGGTCTCCCTGTGTGTGCGCGTGTGTGTGTGTGTGTGTGTGTGGGGACAGCACTGGCCCATGTCCGCGGTCTCCCTGTGTGTGTGTGTGTGTGTGTGTGTGTGTGAGGGGACAGCACAGGCCCATGTCCGCGGTCTCCCCGTGTGTGTGCGTGTGTGTGTGTGTGTGTGAAAGGACAGCGTGGCTGAGCTCTGGCCCATGTCCGCGGTCTCCCTGTGTGTGCGTGTGTGTGTGTGTGTGTGTGTGGGGACAGCACAGGCCCATGTCCGCGGTCTCCCTGTGTGTGTGTGTGTGTGTGTGTGTGTGAGGGGACAGCACAGGCCCATGTCCGCGATCTCCCTGTGTGTGCGTGTGTGTGTGTGTGTGTGTGTGGGGAAAGCACTGGCCCATGTCCGCGGTCTCCCTGTGTGTGTGTGTGTGTGTGTGTGTGTGAGGGGACAGCACAGGCCCATGTCCGCGATCTCCCTGTGTGTGTGTGTGTGTGTGTGTGTGAGGGGACAGCACAGGCCCATGTCCGCGGTCTCCCTGTGTGTGTGTGTGTGTGTGTGTGTGTGGACAGCACAGGCCCATGTCCGCGGTCTCCCTGTGTGTGCGTGTGTGTGTGGGGGGGGGGGGACAGCACTGGCCCATGTCCGCGGTCTCCCTGTGTGTGTGTGTGTGTGTGGGAACAGCACAGGCCCATGTCCGCGGTCTCCCTGTGTGTGTGTGTGTGTGTGTGTGTGAGGGGACAGCACAGGCCCATGTCTGCGGTCTCCCTGTGTGTGTGTGTGTGTGTGTGTGTGTGAGGGGACAGCACAGGCCCATGTCCGCGATCTCCCTGTGTGTGTGTGTGTGTGTGTGAGGGGACAGCACAGGCCCATGTCCGCGGTCTCCCTGTGTGTGTGTGTGTGTGTGAGGGGACAGCACAGGCCCATGTCCGCGGTCTCCCTGTGTGTGTGTGTGTGTGTGTGTGTGTGAGGGGACAGCACAGGCCCATGTCCGCGATCTCCCTGTGTGTGTGTGTGTGTGTGTGAGGGGACAGCACAGGCCCATGTCCGCGGTCTCCCTGTGTGTGTGTGTGTGTGTGTGTGTGTGTGAGGGGACAGCACAGGCCCATGTCCGCGATCTCCCTGTGTGTGTGTGTGTGTGTGTGTGTGTGGACAGCACAGGCCCATGTCCGCGGTCTCCCTGTGTGTGTGTGTGTGTGAGGGGACAGCACAGGCCCATGTCCGCGGTCTCCCTGTGTGTGTGTGTGTGTGTGTGTGTGTGTGAGGGGACAGCATAGGCCCATGTCCGCGGTCTCCCTGTGTGTGTCGGATGCTCTTGGAACAGATGGAAAAGCAGAACGTCTCAGCAGAGAAGCAGAAGTGAGAAACCAGAGAGACGGCAGCCGCCAGGGCGGCCGCTCTAGGACTGGCACAGTAGTCCGAAATTCCCTGCCGGCGCCCAGAAGCGGAGGCGCTGCCGTCCCGGGCGGGTCTGCAGAGCGGGCAGAGAGATGGTGTCGGCAGAGCCCGGGGCACGGGCCTGTCCTGTGTGTGCAGGAGAGGAGGGAGAGCGCAGGTGCTGCCCGGGCCGGGGCGGGGCTTGAGCAGATCCAGGGAGCTCGGGAATTGCAGCGCGCAGGGTGCACTCAGGGAAAACCGCGCTCGCGCCGCAGCCCAGCTGCTGAGAGCCGCGCGCGGGTGGACAGACAGGGAGCACCCGGGTTGTGTTTCAGCCGCTTTATCAGAGCTGCTCGGAACTGGATGAAACCAGATGCCCCTCGCCCAGGGGACGCACAGCACCGTGCACTCAGCAGTGCCCTGGACTACTGGCGCAGCCTCTGCACCGCCGAGTCTCAGACACCGTCTGCCGAGTGAAAGAATGTTCCAGAATGTGCCGGATGCTGCCTGTGGTGGTGGTTCTGTGACTGTCAGAACTCAGACATGCCGTGCTGAGACTGTATGGGGGGTCACACGTACACCGTTTCCTGCCCGATGGGGTTAACATGATTTCATACGTGGAACGTGCAAGATTCCGGTAGCCTCTTATCTATCGTGAAGTCATTTTCCACTTGACTCCGTGTTCAGGCGTTCGGGAAAATGTTGTGATGCACGTGCCAGGTGGTGCCAGGTGCACGTTTTGTCCCCCCGGCCAGCCACGGGAGCCCGGCAGGGAACTGCGGTGTGAGCGCAGGGGTCTGTGCGAGAAGGAAGGGAGCAGCCACGCCAGCCAGGCGGCCGAGCCTGGGAGCAGAGACCGGTGGGCGGGTCCTGCAAGCTCTGGTGTGGACGCGGGGCTGGGGAGGGCCAGCGCAGCCCTGCGCATTCCCGAGAAGCAGAGGGACCGCCTCCGGTTCCTGGCTGCGGGACTTCTCCTTCCGCGCCTCCCCTCCGAGGGACCAAGCCCACCGGGTGGGTGTTCACGGGAGCTGGGTGGCGGCTGTGCGTCCTCTTACGCCGTCACGGGTCGCAGCCGCTTCTAGACACGCATGCGCAGAGCGTTGCTGGCTTAAGAAGCCTTGGACCATGAGCGAGTCACGCAGGCATTCTGTGTTTTCCCGTAAGGTTTCATGGTTTCAGCTTTCATGTAGGTCTTTGATCCGTGTTTATTTTTCGTTTTTCATGCACGGTGTTGTTTTCCCAAGATAATTCAGATTCCATAAAATTTCTCCTTTTGAAACATGCCATTCCCTGGTTTTCAGTATTTTCACGAAGTTGTGCAGTCACCACCAAAATCTAACTCCAGAACATTTTGATCGCCTCCCAAAGCAATCCTGTTAGCAGGCACCAAGGCCCTCCCCTCCAGCAGCTGTCAATCCCACTCTACTTCCTGCCTCTGTAGATTCTGCTGCTGTGGGTGTGGCCTGCGATGCGGGTCCTTTGTGTCTGGCCTCCTTCACTGAGTGTGATATTCTCAAGGGCCGTCTCTTCACAGCGGGGATCTGTACTGCCCGCCCCTTCCCTGGTGAATAAGAGTGGTTTCCTTACTGTACATTGCTAAAAATACAGCACGTCTTCTGTGCCCCTTCATCAAGTCCTGGACACTTGGACTGCTTCCGCGTTCGGGGGGCTGTCGGGAATGATGCTGCTCTGGCTGGGATGCAGGTTTTCACGTGGACCCATTTTTCCTCCCTTCTCCTGGGACTGGAACTGCTGGGCCTCCTGGAAACGCTGGAGCCACCAACAGCAGCAAGGAAGCTGCCCGTGTGACCCTCCCCCTCTGCCACTTGTCATTGTCATTTTGATGAGTGCCATCCTGGCTGGTGTGGCATGGCATCTCCTTCATGTGTTACTTTGCATCTCCCATGTTCTCATTGTCCATTTGTGTGTATTCTTTAGAAAAATACCTATTTAAATCCTTTGCCTGGTTTTTTTTGTTTGTTTGTTTTTGAAGATTTATGTACTTATTTGAAAGTCAGAGTTACAGAGAAGGAGAGGCAGAGGGAGAGGGGGAGAGAGAGAGACAGAGAGTCATGGACATGGATCCTCCATCTGGTGGTTCACTCCTCAGATGGTTGCAGGGGCCCAGCCAGGACACATCTGGGTCTCCCATGTGGGTGCAGGAGCCCAAGCATGTGGGCCATCTTCCACTGCTTTCCCAGGTGCATTAGCAGGGAGCTGGATAGGAAGTGGAGCAGCCGGGACACAAACCGGAATCCACACAGGATGCAGGTGCTGCAGGCCACAGCTCCACCTGCTACGCCACAGCGCCTCTATATTATTAATTGCTTGAGTTCTTTGTCTTCTGTTACCAAGTTCTAAAGTGACCTGCAAGCTAACTTTTACGTAAGCTGTGAGCTAGGGGCTGGTCACGGTTGTTCTTTTTGTTTTGTCTTTGTCCTTAGCACATAGATCCCACTCACTCTCGCGTGATTCTTGCAGTGTCTCTCCTCTCACTGGCTTGTGTAGCTCCTTTGCCAGCATCAAAGGACCAGCCAGATGTGGTTCTTCTGGGCTCTGTATTCCGGTGCCCCGGCGTCATGACAAGCATAGCTTTGAACAGGTCGTAAAGCTGGGTCGTTCTATTTGTACTGCGTTGTTCTGTGATCTGGAAACTGAAGCAGCCCTGGGGTGCGTGCCCGTGGTCACCGTGGTTGTGCAGGGTGCAGTGCTGCCCCGCCCCCACACACATATCCGTCCTGGAGCCTGGACCGTGTGGCTCCGGTACGTCCTGCGGTACAAGGGATTGCTGGTTGCAGACCCAGCTGAGGTTGGCAGTGAGTCGACTTTGAGAAGGGGAGACCACGCTGGATCGTGCTGTTAGATCAGTGAAGCCGCGTGTGTCTTTAAGTGGGGGAGAGGGAGGCCGGAGTGGGGGCCGCGGGACTGTGATGGCAGAAGCGCTCCACCACCAAGGCTGGCCTGGCAGGCGGAGGAAGGGGCGTGGCCCGCAGAACACACACGCCCTGGCAGCTGGACAGGCCAGGAAGCGGACTGCCCTGGAGTGGCCGAAGGGGACGCAGCCCTCCCAGCCCCTGGTGGCCCAGCAAGCCGTGCTGCTGCCTGGCCGCCTGCGGAGGTGGCAGCATCGTGTGATCCATGTCAGCCGTGTGAATCCATTTGTGGGCAGTGGGAGAAGCACTGCCCGAGACTTGCTGTGAGAAGTGGGGTTCGGCTGGAGAGACTGTGGCCCACCCGACAGGCAAACTCCGCGTTCCAGGGCGTTTCCTGCCATTTCAGCCCTGTTGTGTGGAGATGAAGTCCAGGTCTGCGGCTCACGGATCCCCACATCGGAACACACAGGACCACAGCAACAGTGGGGTCCTCTACTGAACAGCTGAACGGGACCCCGTACCCGAGGACGACGCGACCTCTGGCCGTGAGGCCCACACAGACGCGGTGACGTGGAAGCCAGGCACGGGGCTGGCGTCTTCTCCTACGGCTGTGCCCTGTGCTGTGGGGAAGGGGGTGGCATCTCTGTGCGTGCAGGCTGTCCCGGTCACTGTGGCCCCCCAGGGAGCAGGCACTGGGGCTGGGGGAGGGAGCGCCCTGTGGCTGACACCGCTGCCCCTGCCTGGGCTGTGCTGCTGCCTGCTTGCTCGCCATCTCCATGCCACCTCTGCACGGCTGTGCTCTCCTCAGCAGAGAGCAGAAGACGTTCACAGCTGCTTCCACACGGGGGGCTGCCCCCCAGCTGCCTTCGTCACCCAGTGTGCCCTGTCATCGGAGCCACCGTGACCCCCAGGCACAGGGAGGGGCAGGGAGTCTCCGGTGCACTCCTCTGTCCCAGGGTCCTCCAGGGCTCGGGCACAGCCCTCCTGTGCTTGGACCCCCCACATCTGTCACCCTCTCCATCCCTCAGGGCCATGGCCAGGTCTTCCTGCTTTGCTCTGCTGTCTCCTGGTACCCACTCTGAGTGATTAAGGCAGCTGAACCCGTTAGGTCATCTGTCTGTGGACTGTCCACCTGGGGCCATGCACCTGTGCCCTGCCTGCCCGCCAGGCGAGAGGAGACCACCAGGGACGAGAGTGCCTATGCTCAGGCCCCGGGGGATGTCGGGCCCAGGAGGCACCTGCTGACCTGCAGGAACTTTGTGCCTTCCCGGTCTGTGGCCTGCTTTCCATTTCCCTTGGCTGTTTTTCTCTTTTTCACTTCCTTCTATAGAGGCCAACCCTAACCACTGAAGCTCCCTACCGTGCAGCTTCCTGCCTGCTAGGAAATTAGGAAGCCAGACCTGGTGCACCGTCCGAGTCCCCGGGGAGGCCGTGCAGGTGCTGAGCTGGCCTCTGATCCCAGCTCTCTGTGCCGCCTGGTGTTTGCCCAGGGCTACCTGTTCTGGTTTGTTGGAGTGTTTGGGCTGCTCTCTGTCCCGGCGCCTGGCTGGCCTCTGATCCCAGCTCTCTGTGCCGCCTGGTGTTTGCCCAGGGCTACCTGTTCTGGTTTGTTGGAGTGTTTGGGCTGCTCTCTGTCCCGGCGCCTGGCCATGCACAGCTTTGTCTCCACTGCGACATCTCTGGTTATGCAGAGCCCGGGCCTGCCTCCCTCCAGTGACCTTCATTAGGGGGCGTCTCCTGCTGGTGTCCGGGGTCACCGGCTCCCACCCTGCCGCCCACTGTGCACACCCTGACCCCCGGAATCTGCTGCCCCGTGTGGATGGCGGGACCAGGACCTGGGGACGCGCAGTGTGCTTTGCCAGGCCTGGGCAGGCGTGCACTGTGGCTCCAAGGGGATGTGCGTCTGGAACGCTTGGCGCCGGCTGCCGGCTGTCCTGGTGGAGCGAGTGGATTTTGTTTCTGCTGTTTCGGGCCTGCTTCCTGGTCAGTCGTTCTTTGCAGGGGCCGAGCCGGCCGTGCTGGTGGGACGTCTGCGTGCCTCTCCGGTGCCCAGCTCGGCCTGCAGCCCTGGCGCAGCTCCAGAGCAGAGCTCTGGGGAGGCAGAGTGCCCTCGGGCTGGTGTATCGATTGTTCTGAGTGACCCTGAAAGCATGTCTTTGGCTTAGGAAGCAACGTCCAGTGAGGACGTGTCTCTGCCTCAAGCTCGCCCCCGCTGCTCTTTTTTTTTTTTTTTTTTTTTGGACAGGCAGAGTGGACAGTGAGAGAGAGAGAGAGAGAGAGAAAGGTCTTCCTTTTTTGCTGTTGGTTCACCCTCCAATGGCCGCCGCAGCCGGTGTGCTGCAGCCAGTGCATCACGCTGATCCGATGGCAGGAGCCAGGTGCTTCTCCTGGTCTCCCGTAGGGTGCAGGGCCCAAGCACCTGGGCCATCCTCCACTGCACTCCCGGGCCACAGCAGAGAGCTGGCCTGGAAGAGGGGCAACCGGGACAGCATCCGGCGCCCCGACGGGACTAGAACCCGGTGTGCCGGCGCCGCTAGGTGGAGGATTAGCCTGTTGAGCCGCGGCACTGGCCCCCCTCTGTTTTCTCATCTCTCGCGGAAGGATGAGCAGGTGCTGGGTCTACGGGGTTCACGCCTGAGTCAGCAGAAATGCTCCCTGGGGTGGGGGGAAGCAGGGTTTTCCCTGACTGTCACTGTAAAGCCGACGAGTGTTCTCTGCAAGGGTGTTGTCACCAGGAGGGAGAGGGCGAGCATTTGCAGGTCTGCCAGGACCTGCTCCCCGGCCTGCTCCCCGTGCACTGCTTAGCGGTTCAGGACGGGAGGCGCAGGCCCACTCTCCTGGGCCCACGGCACCTGGTGCTCGGCTGACCACTTCCATCCGGAGACCTGCAGGCTCTGTGCTACCTGTGCATTTGCAGTGCAGAAAAAAAGCCGCTTGCCTCCCAGTGTGTAGTAAGTTAGGACCTGGTTCTCGGTTCCATCGCAGCTGTTGGAGGACAGATGATTCCAGTCCCTGAGCCAACTTCTGGGTCGTTTTTGTCCTGCGGTAGCTTTAAAGGAGAGAGAACACGTCCTGGCGTCTCGTCCTCGGTCCTTGGAAGCAACGGCGTCAGTGCTGTTAAATGGGGAGATGTTTCCCTACACCTGTTACGGTCGCTTTCTATTTAACCCCCATCCATGTCTGATGTTGACCTTTCCCTGACTATCTGTCTCCCTTTGTCTCAACGCTGCTGGTGACTGCGTCAACCACGCGGTGTCTGGCTGCCCAGTCCAAGCCCGGAATCCGGGGCCCCAGCCGGGCAGGTGCACCCCCCTGGCCGAGCTCCCCACGCAGAGCTGGAGTCTGCTGAGCGTGCGGCTGTGCCCCAGCAGGAGGAGCTCTGTCTGCCTCGGGGGCTGCGAACCTCGTGCCCCCACCGACGACCAGAGGACCATCCGCGTCAGTGTCCAGCCTCTGAGGCTTAGCGAGTTCCAGGCCGTGGGGGCTGTGCCTCGTTCCCTGACGACTGTTGTGCTTTATTGAAACGCGTGGAAACTGACAGTCACCCTGGGTCTCCCCAGATAATAGCAAAGCAAAGCCAGTCGCAGTTTGTTAGGTTTTCATGGCTCGCGGGAAGTTGCCTGCAGGGAGGGCATCCTGGGCTCTCCGCTGAGGATGCTGTTGGGGTGAGCGTGGCTGAAACACCTGGCTGCGGGATGTGCCAAGTAAATAACTGGGGGGTTGCCCGGTGCACCTGCTGCTGCTGTCACCGGTCCCTGTCGTCGTCAGGGGGCCCGGGCCCGACCGAGCCCCACATCTGTGGCTCGGATATGGTGTCCTCATATCCAGATGAGGATGCTCAGGCTCAGAGCCCACAGCTTAACCCCCGTCACCCGCTAATGTTTCAGGGCATGAGTAACCTGGCCCCCAGGGACCGTGGAGAAGGGCCGTGGCAGCCGCGGAACCACGAGGGACCGTCCCGTTTACATCTGGTCATTGTCCAGCTTAGTTCCCGGAGCAGTGTTCTGAAGGGGGCCCCTCAGGGAGTTGGGGGCCGGCAGCCTGGAGCCCTCGCTGTATTTTGGCGCCAGGCAGTTATGAAGTGTGTGTCTGAGTTTCTCGCGGCGTGTTCTCTGAGCCCGTGTGGACGACCCTCCTCATCGTCACTAGTCTAGTGAAGAAGGAACTTGACACGGACGCTGCGCAGTTGGACGTGCAGCTGGGCCCGCTCTGCTCTCGCTGCTGGTCCTGGGCTGCCTCTGTCCATCCTCCTGGCTTCGGCCCCTCCAAGAGGCTGCTGCAGGACCGCCTTCCTCCCTGACTCCACGTGACAGCACCTGTCCGTCCCACTGTCGCTCCCCCTCTTCGTGGAGGAACGACACAGGACCCTGCCTAGGCTTCATATCCGAGTCACGGCACCATTATGTCGCTCCCCCTCTTCGTGGAGGAACAACACTGGACCCTGCGCTGTTCTTTCGTCTGCTCGGCCCTCCCCGGGTTTGCTGCTGGTTCTTCCCGGGTTGGCTACTATCCCTTCCACCTCCGTGGAAGGGCAGTTCCCCCTGGCCGCATTCCCCACTTCCGCAGGGGAGCGGCACACCGCCGGCCGGCTCTCTCGGGGGGCTGCACAGGTGTTCCCCTTAGATGTTCCCCATAGATGTTCCTGGTGAATGCCGTCTCTCTCCTCCTTTATAGTCCTCCTCCGCCAATCCTAACTCGGCTGCCCACACGCCGAGTATGCCGCTCTCCAATCAGGAGCAAGTCCTACAGTTTATTGGTTGAACTGGAGGCAGCTGTGTAAAAGCTGTTTTCTTCTCTCCCAGCGCCATATTGTGGGAGAGCAGATGCATAGAATAAGTCTTAATTCCAGTAACTTAGTCTAGTCCGAATTGCTCCCCACAGATCCCCCTTTCTTTTTATTTTTTGGCGTTGATACGCGCCTGTCTTCGGTGTCCTGCGGCACACACTCTGCTCTACTTGCTAGAGTTGCCACAGGTTCTTACAAGTCCTATCAATCAGGCAAACCGAATCCGGGTCCTCTCTTCGCCATGTTGTGAGGAGGTTTTTAGGCGCTGATGCGTGCCTGTGTTCGGTGACCTGCGGCTCACACTCTGGTCGAGCCGCCTGCTGGTGCTTACCGCCTTAATCAGGCAGACCGAATCCAAACCTCCTAATTGCTGTATTGTGGGGAGGCCTTACTGATGTTAATTCGTGCCTGTCTTCGGTGACCTGCGGCGCATGAGCTGCTAGCCGCCCACAGGTGCTCATCGCCTCACTTAATCAGGCAGACCGAATCCAAGCTCTCACATTGCTGTGTTGTGGGGAGGCCTTTCTCTTTCTCTATTTCTCTATCTCCGGGCATTCCTATCTCTCCCATTCCACTTCTATCTTCCAGCATTCCTATTTCTCTCACTTTACTTCTAAAACTTCTATTTCTCTTATCCCTGCGGCCTCCCGGCGCCCGCCCCGAGGCTGCCTCTCGGCGGCTTTCCGGCTCTGAGCCGCTTCAGCCCGCGCCTCTCTCATCTGCGCGGCTCGGCTTTGCGCGCACACTCCGCGGTCTCGCACTTAGCCCAGCGTTCCCTATCTACTTGTGCCCCACACGCTCTCTCTGCGTGCGGCAGCCTCCGCGAATCACACAGCGTCAGCTCACGTCTCCGCCACTAGTATTCAATCTAAGTTCCCCGGGCTAGCCTGGCGAGTTCAACCCAGCTCACGTCTCTGCGCCTTTCGGTCTGGCTTCCCGTCCTTTGCTCCTCAGGCTAATCTGACGGATTCCAACCTAGCTCATACGTCTCCGCTTCTGGTTTCAACTCTTCGCCCCCCATTCCCGGGCTAACTTGAGAATCCCAAAGTGGCTTTCGTTTCCGCCTCGGCCTGCCCCCCGCGGCTTCAATTTCCCTAACATTTTTCTCTACCCGGTTTGTTTCCCCAAGCTTTCTTCCAACAATACTCCTCCCTCATTTCTCCTGGCCTCTCCCCACAGTCCGCATCGGAGTCTGTCTGTTCTAGCTTTCACTTTCGCTTTCGACCTTAGAGATTTCTCCCAGCTTCCCCCCGTAGTCCGTATCTGAGTCTATGCCTAGGCTTTCAATAGCTTCTTCCGGCACCTTTTTCGTCCGGCTTTTCCCTAGGCTGTTTGCTAGTCTCTCTCTCCGATATTTTCCCATTTCTTCCCGTTTCTTCCCTCCTAAGTTTGCTATCCGTCCTAGGTTTCCTATCCGAGTCACGGCACCATTATGTCGCTCCCCGTCTTCATGGGGGAACGACACTAAACCCTGCCTAGGCTTCATATCCGAGTCACGGCACCATTATGTCGCTCCCCCTCTTCGTGGAGGAGCGACACAGGACCCTGCGCTGTTCTTTCTGTCTGCTCGGCCCTCCCCGGGTTTGCTGCTGGTTCTTCCCGGGTTGGCTACTATCCCTTCCACCTCCGTGGAAGGGCAGTTCCCCCTGGCCGCATTCCCCACTTCCGCAGGGGAGCGGCACACCGCCGGCCGGCTCTCTCGGGGGGCTGCACAGGTGTTCCCCTTAGATGTTCCCCATAGATGTTCCTGGTGAATGCCGTCTCTCTCCTCCTTTATAGTCCTCCTCCGCCAATCCTAACTCGGCTGCCCACACGCCGAGTATGCCGCTCTCCAATCAGGAGCAAGTCCTACAGTTTATTGGTTGAACTGGAGGCAGCTGTGTAGAAGCTGTTTTCTTCTCTCCCAGCGCCATATTGTGGGAGAGCAGATGCATAGAATAAGTCTTAATTCCAGTAACTTAGTCTAGTCCGAATTGCTCCCCACACCCACCACGGCCACTTTTGCGGAGCCCCTGGCTCCGGCCGTCCCTGGAGAGAGCGATGTCAAAGAGGTGAGTGTTCCCCTGCAGGCCAGGGCTGGCACAGCCGACCGGGTGCCAGACTGGACCAGCACGCGCTGTAGGGGCTTCTCGGGGCCCAGGAGCTCCCAGCAGCAGCTGTGAGTGGACCTGCTGTCGAGAGTCCAGGTCGAGTCGAAGGCTCAGGACAAGCTGCAGGGAGAGCAGCGTTTGTCTTCAGTGCCTTCCCCTGTACTTGGGTGATTTGTCCCCCACCCCCACCCCAAGTCATTGGGCCTCTCCCTGGGGCCTGGGAGTGCAAGCAGCAAGGAACTTTCTCGCTGCTGACAAGCCGAGTTGGGGGTGGCTCAGCCATGGATGGTGGATCAGCAATGTACGGGGCACCTGGGGTTGGGGAGGGACATGAGGCTGCAGTGGAGAGAGGAGGCCAACCTGGGCCCTGCACGGCAGGTGCACGGAGGAGGTGATGTCAGGCCAGGCAGAAAGGAGGGGAGAGGCCCTGCAGGCGATGGAGCCGACCTGGCTGGGGCAGGGTTGGCACGAGAGGGCCTGACTCGTGCGGGGCTTCGAGCAGTTCATGGAGACAGGAGCTGAAAGATGGCACATTTTCCCCACGACCTTCCTGAATGCCCTCAAGTCCCAGCACTGGGGAGGGGCAAGTTCTCTGTGACTGAAGTACGCGGTGCTTTTATGGGGTTGATGTCTTGGGTGTTGGTGCCCACAGCGGATGGGGCCCGGAAGACTCTCTGCTCAGCTCACGTTTGCACCTGCTCCCGACTGACAAGCAGGCGGGCCGGCAAGCACAGCTGTGGGTGATTGGTCTGGGGCTTTCCAGAGACACCTACTGGAGGTGTGTGGGAGCCCGGTGGTGGGGGCCGAGGTAGTCGGAGCTGGTGGAATCTCAGGCTCGTCGGGCATAAAATACCGGGAGCCCGAGGGAGGGGAAGTGTGAGTGCAGCGCTACTCCGCTGTTGCTGTGTCCTTGGCCGGGCTTAGGTGAGGCTGTGCGCCCCATCCTCCTGCTCTGCTCAGACCTTCGGCGAGCCGATGCCTCCCCGTGACTTTATCACAGTTGTTTTTGCTCAGCAGTGGGCAGTGAGGTGAGATGTGCAGTCTGCGTGTGGCAGCATCGGCGTTTCTCTCGCAGACTGTGGAGGTCTTAGGATTCGGTTCTCCTTCTGCCAAGACGTGGCTGGCACGCGACTTCCCGGGAGAGCGCCTCGTGGTGGCTTTCACGTGCCAGAGGCGTTTCGAGCAGGACGTCTTCTCCGGAGTCAGCCAGGAAATGAAACAGAAATCTCAGCTGTAAATGAACTCTTACGAAACCAACGTTTGCCAAAAAGCAAGCTAGGAGAGGAGATGGGGCGAACGGGTCTGACGTGGCCGTGGCCTGCTGTCTTTTCAGGTTGGGCCAGGAAGCTCTGATACAGGAAGCCCTTGCTCCTACTTGCTTCCAGGGAGCTTGCTTTTCCCTCACTGTGGCTGCCATCGGTTTGTGTCGCGCTCTTGGGGCTGCCCTGCAGCCTGAACCAGTCGATGTGCACGTTTAACCCTCTTGGGGCGTCTGCCCCTCTGCGGAGCAGCGGCCGGCCCCAGCCAGAGGCCCCGTGAGGCTGCACGGCTGCCTGCCCCAGCCACGCCTGCAGCTGGCTGCCGGACAAGGCCCCAGGAGCCGCAGGTGTGTCCGCTGACAGTGCTTCTCCCTGGAGGGCTGTTGAAAAACCGATTGAGGAAGCCACATGGAAAACCAATCGAAGAACCGCCGGTCGTTTCTAATGGCAAAAACATCCCGCTGAGCTAACGGCAGAAACAGCCACGCTCCCTGCGCCCACGCCCTCCCTAAAGGAGATGGCGGCGGCCACGTCTGTCCGTGGCCCGGAGGATCGTCCTCTGAGTCACAGCTGCGGGGCTGTGCCCAGCATCAGACCCCCCTCAGCCTTCTCCTGCCCGCTTGCTTCCCCCACCGCTGTCCCGTTGTGTGTGCTGCTGGGCACCCCGAGTGTGCGGAGCTGACGGACAGGTCGTGTAACGGCTCAGGGGCGGCTGCCTGCTTAGAGCGGGCACAGCTGGGAGCCGTGTGGCTCACGGCTCTGCAGGGCAGGTTCTGTCCCAGCCCCGGGCTCTGTGTGCCGTTCCAGTGTGGCTGCTTCCTTCCAGCTCAGGTGCGCTGGGCGTGGAGACAGCGCCTGTCTGGAGACGGCGCCCTCCTGGTCTGTGTGCCCAGGGCTGCGAGCCCGGCTGTGAAGCGGATGGTGGCTTTCCTAAGCTGGCTTGGGTGGAGGCTCTGGTCTTGAGTGTTTGTTGGGAAGAGAAGTGGTGAGAGGAGAGGAAAGCTCCTAGGTCTCTGGTGTCAGACAACAAGGCCGTCTACCCCCAGCATCCTACCCCGTGCGCTGGGGAGTTCACGTTCATCTGTTCCAGGCCATGTCTCCACTCAGCCCCCTTGCAGAAAGCACAGGGACCACCAGCGGCCTGCATCAGGACTCTGCCTGGAGTGGCCTTGTAGCCTGCCTCCCTCCCTCCCTCCCTCCTTCCTTCCTTCCTTCTTTCCTTCCCTCCCTCCCCCCCCCCTTCCGTTTGTTTACTTATTTGAAAGGCAGAAGTACAGGAAGAGTGAGCACGCGAGACCTTCCATCTGCTGGTTCCCTCCCGAGGTGTCTGCAGTGGCTGGGGCTGGGCCACGCTGAGGCCAGGAGCCTGGAGCTCCATCCGGGTCTCCCACGTGGGTGGCAGGGCCCAAGCTCTTGGGCCGTCTTCCACTGCATTCCCAGGCATAGAGCCGGGAGTTCACATGGGACTCACTCATCCGGGATGCCAGCATCACAGGCGGCAGCTTCACCGGCTGCACCACAGCGCGGCCCCAGCTCTTGAGTTTCTTACTCGTAAGCGGCAGTTCCTGGAGGGAACTGAACCCGTTCTCCTGCCACCCCGGGAAGGTGTGTGCTGTGCCCAGGTTACTGTCGCCTGGGGAGACGCACATTGTGGGAATCCCCACCTTGCCACTCCCCAGCTGTTGGGCCTCTTCACACCACATTTTTTAAAGCAATGAAGCAGTTATCTGACCCAGCATTTGGGTTTATGTAAACATTGAAACAACAGAGCCACTGCAGCTGACTGAGCACCGAGGCTGTGGCCTTCGCCCTGCCATGTGCTCACTGTAAATGGTGTCATTTCATTCCCAGGCAGTACAGGAGGGAGGGGCCGGGTCTCCTCATTCGGGGTGAGGGTCCCAAGGGGCCTCGTGCCAGTGGCCAGCACCAGGCTTCGGGTCTGTCCAACCCCAGCCCTGGAAAGATACCAGGAGCCACAGCGGTGTCGGGCAGGTGTCCGGCTTAGCAGTTCAGGTGCCTGCATCTCGTGCCTGTTACCCGTGTCCCAGCTCTGCTTCCTGCTTCCTGCTCACGCACACCCTGGGAGGCAGTGGTGATGGCTCGAGCAGTTGGGTCCCGGCAGCCATGTGGGAGACCCGGGTTGGGTTCTGGCTCCTGGTTTGAGCCTGGTCCGGCCCCAGCAGTTCCTGGTAATTGGGCAGTGAACCAGCGGTGGGAACTGTCTCTCTCAACCACGTACATGCAAATTTCACGCGGTGCCCGGTGCGCAGCCCGTGCTCGTCCCCAAACGCCTGCTCTGCTCTCCCGGGTGCTTCCGTGGTTCTGACCAGTCTGCCATCTCGGGAACAGACTCCATGTGCCGTGGTCCCTCCTGTCCACGGCTTCCCTTTCTGTGGTTTCTGTCACCCATGGCCTGCCGTGGTCTGGAAGTAGGAAGTGGAAAATGTCAGGAGTACACAGCGGCTGCGTTCTACATCAGATCCGCCTGAGCCCCCTCCTCCTGCCCGGGCTCTGGGCGCCCTTTACTGCCGTGCGCAGCTACACTGAGTTCCACGGTCACCGTCACCGTCACCGTCGTCTTAGCTGCTGTTAGTCCTCTCTCACCGTGCCCGATGGGGAACTCCAACTTCACCGTAGGCGTGAGTGTTCAGGGAGAAACAGCCCGTAGAGTTGAGTTCTGTCTGCAGCTCCAGGCATCCGCAGGTGGTCTCGCAGCATGTTGCCCGTGAGCAGGGGGAGACAGCTGTATACCTCCCCCGGGTAAGGGCAAGACGGCTGTATACCTCCCCCGGGTAATGACAAGACAGCTGTATACCTCCCCCGGGTAATGGCAAGATGGCTGTATACCTCCCCCGGGTAATGACAAGACAGCTGTATACCTCCCCCGGGTAATGACAAGACAGCTGTATACCTCCCCCGGGTAATGGCAAGACGGCTGTATACCTCCCCCGGGTAAGGGCAAGACGGCTGTATACCTCCCCCAGGTAAAGGCAAGACGGCTGTATACCTCCCCCGGGTAATGACAAGACAGCTGTATACCTCCCCCGGGTAAGGGCAAGACGGCTGTATACCTCCCCCGGGTAATGACAAGACAGCTGTATACCTCCCCCGGGTAATGGCAAGATGGCTGTATACCTCCCCCGGGTAATGACAAGACAGCTGTATACCTCCCCCGGGTAAGGGCAAGACGGCTGTATACCTCCCCTGGGTAATGACAAGACGGCTGTATACCTCCCCCGGGTAAGGGCAAGACGGCTGTATACCTCCCCCGGGTAAGGGCAAGACGGCTGTATACCTCCCCCGGGTAATGACAAGACGGCTGTATACCTCCCCCGGGTAATGACAAGACGGCTGTATACCTCCCCCGGGTAAGGGCAAGACGGCTGTATACCTCCCCTGGGTAATGACAAGACGGCTGTATACCTCCCCCGGGTAAGGGCAAGACGGCTGTATACCTCCCCCGGGTAAGGGCAAGACGGCTGTATACCTCTCCTGGGTAAGGGCAAGACGGCTGTATACCTCCGTGTGGTGAAGTGGATGACTGTATACCTCCCTGTGGCGAGGGGACAGCTGTATACCTCCATGTTGTGAAGTGGACAACTGTATACCCCCCTGTGGTGAGGGAATGACTGTATACCTCCCCATCATGAGGTATTTACCTCCCTGTGATGAGGAGGACAGCTGTATACCTGCACATGGTGAAGTGGACGACTGTATACCTCCCTGTGGTAGTGGGGAGATGGCTGTATACCCTCGAGCAGGTCGTCCACACTACCCTCCCGAGGCTCCTTTGGATTACAGAGGTTTTTTAGAAATGTCTCCGTGTGACAGACACACCAACTAGTGCCCTGTTGAAGGCGTCTCCGGGGTCACCTCTGACACGGGTGCGAGTCTGCCAGCAGCACACAGTGGCAGCCCTGCTTGTCTTCCGCAGTCCAGCCCTGAGCCCTCGCCCGGGTGGGGATGCTGACCCCAGCAACTCGGCGCCACCCGCCTGCCCTGCCTGGGGCCCGGGAGCAGCAGCTCTCTCTGCCCTGGGTCTGCGCTCCGTAGGCGTTCACCTCACCATCCTGGGGGAGGGGTCTCCCCCCAGAACCCTCCTCCCCCACTGCCCGCACACTCTGTGGGAGTTCTCGCTGTCCTGTGGGGAGGGGTCTCCCCCCAGAACCCCTGTCCCCACTGCTCTGCACACTCCATGGGAGTTCTCGCTGTCCTGTGGGGAGGGGTCTCCCCCCAGAACCCCTGTCCCCACTGCTCTGTTTGCAGGGACGTTTGTAGACCACCGAGAAGTCTTCCACACTTGATAGTGCTCAGGTCACTGCAGATGTCAGCTCAGTGACCAGTGTGGACGCTGAGACGTTGTCCCGGAGGTATGATGAGGCCCACATCCCACTGCTTGGGAGCTTTACGTAAACACGTGAGACACGGTTTTCCTTCCATGGATGTGGGGCCCAGCTCACGTGGATGTACCCTGTGCCGTGCTGGGTGGCATGCCTGACCCCGGCTCTCATGGATGTAACCAGTGCTGTGCCGGGTGACACGCGGGGATCCCGGCTCTCATGGATGTGCCACGTGCTGTGCCGGGTGACACGCGGGGATCTCAGCTTACGTGGATGCCCCCCATGCCATGCTGGGTGACACGTGTGGGTCTCAGCTCACGTGGATGTGCCATGTGCCGTGCTGGGTGACACGTGTGGGTCTCAGCTCACGTGGATGTGCCATGCTGGGTGACACGTGTGGATCCAGCTCACGTGAACATGCCACGTGCTGTGCTGGGTGATAGGTGTGGATCCCAGACTTCGTGGACATGCCCTGTGCTGTGCTGGGTGACACATGGGGATGCCAGCTCATGTGAACATGCCACATGCTGTGCTGGGTGACACGTGTGGATCCCAGCTCATGTGAACATGCCACGTGCTGGGTGATAGGTGTGGATCCCAGACCTCGTGTACATGCCCTGTGCTGTGCTGGGTGACACATGGGGATGCCAGCTCACACGAACATGCCCCATGCTGTGCTGGGTGACATGCAGGGATCTGCACAAAGCACGCAGTGTGGCATCAGGGCCTGTGCTCGACTGAGAAGTCTCATAGCAGATGTGTCCTGCTCCGGCCTCTGGTTACATCTGTACTGACTACAGCGTCAGGAGGGAGCAGGGTTACTAGCATGCGAGAGGGTGGTTAGTGCAGGAGAGGGTAGTTAGTGTGAGATCATGTGGTTAGTACTAGAGAGGGTGGTTAGTGCAGGAGATGGTACTAGTTTGAGGAAGCAGTAGTTAGTATGGGACGGAGTAGTTAGAACAGAAGAAGGTAGCTTGGGAGAAGACTAGTTAGTACTGGAGAGGGAAAGGGTAGTTAGTATGGGAGAGGGTAGTTAGTTCTAGAGAGGTAGTACAGGAGAGGCTAGTTAGTTCAGGAGATGGTGGTTAGTACAGGTGAGGGTAGTTAGTATGGGAGAAAGGAGTTAGTATGGGAGGAAGTAGTTAATATGAGAGAGGGTGGTGAGTATTAGGGTGGTTAGTGCAGGAGAGGGTAGTTAGTGTGAGATCATGTGGTTAGTACTAGAGAGGGTGGTTAGTGCAGGACGGGGTAGTTAGTTTCAGAGAGGATAGTTAGTATTAAGATAGTATGGGAGAGGGTAGTTAGTACAAGAGGGAGTAGTTAGTATTAGAGAGGGTGCTTAGTATGAAATAATGTAGTTAGTTCAGGAGAAGGTAGTTCAGGAGAGGGTAGTTAGTTCAGCAGAGGGTGGTTAGTACAGGAGAGGTGGTTAGTACAGGAGAGGTGGTTAGTACGGGAGAGGGGGTTAGTACAGGAGAGGTGGTTAGTACAGGAGAGGGGGTTAGTACAGGAGAGGGGGTTAGTACAGGAGAGGTGGTTAGTACAGGAGGGGTGGTTAGTACAGGAGGGGTGGTTAGTACGGGAGAGGGGGTTAGTACGGGAGAGGTGGTTGGTACGGGAGAGGGGGTTAGTACAGGAGAGGGGGTTAGTACAGGAGAGGTGGTTAGTACAGGAGGGGTGGTTAGTACAGGAGGGGTGGTTAGTATGGGAGAGGTGGTTAGTACGGGAGAGGGGGTTAGTGCGGGAGAGGTAGTTAGTACAGGAGAGGGGGTTAGTGCGGGAGAGGTAGTTAGTACAAGAGAGGGGTTAGTACGGGAGAGGGGGTTAGTACAGGAGAGGTGGTTAGTACGGGAGAGGGGGTTAGTGCGGGAGAGGTAGTTAGTACAAGAGAGGGGTTAGTACGGGAGAGGGGGTTAGTACGGGAGAGGGGGTTAGTACGGGAGAGGTAGTTAGTACAGGAGAGGTAGTTAGTACAGGAGAGGGGGTTAGTACGGGAGAGGGGGTTAGTACAGGAGAGGGGGTTAGTATGGGAGAGGTGGTTAGTACGGGAGAGGTGGTTAGTACGGGAGAGGTGGTTAGTATGGGAGAGGTGGTTAGTATGGGAGAGGGGGTTGGTACAGGAGAGGGGGTTGGTACGGGAGAGGTAGTTAGTACAGGAGAGGGGGTTAGTACAGGAGAGGTGGTTAGTACGGGAGAGGTAGTTAGTACAGGAGAGGTGGGTAGTATGGGAGGGGTGGTTAGTACGGGAGAGGTGGTTAGTACAGGAGAGGTGGTTATGAGAGGGGTTGGTAAGGAAGGGGTGGTTGGTACAGGAGAGGTGGTTAGTAGGGGGGAAGGTATGAGTTTTCCCTTCATTCCATAAGCACTGGTTAATACTGACATGTGTGGTATCACCCTGCCTGGCCCCCAACCCACAGGGACGCCCACGGGCAGTGAGCACAGTGGCCCACGTGCTTAGCGTGGTGGAGGCACGGGGTCTCCTAAGGCGATGTGAGGAGGATCGCGTGGGCTCCTCTGAGGCGGAAGCCCTGAGGGTTCCTGGCCAGGACGAGGCTGGGGGAGGGTGCACGTCGGGCAGGGTTGGGCCGAGTCTTTCGGGAGTGTTCTCTGTGGGCTGCGGTGGGCCGGTCAAAACACAGGAGAGGCCTCAGTCTAGCGCCCTGGTGACATCCATTTATCATTCACTCATTGATTCAGTCAGTCTGTCAGTCACTCAGTGAGCAGGTTTGGTAGAGTCGACACCAGCACCTCTCTCAGGATTCCGGAAGCTTCCATGTGCTCACGACAAGGCCCTGTTGTGTTTCAGATAACGGCGGACAGACTCTGGCCGGGGGCAACAACTGGCCCCTCCGCGGCAGGAAGTGGAGCCTGTGGGAGGGCGGTGTGCGCGGCGTGGGCTTTGTGGCCAGCCCCCTGCTGAAGCAGAAGGGCGTGAAGAGCCGGGAGCTGCTGCACATCTCCGACTGGCTGCCGACGCTGGCGCGGCTGGCAGGGGCGCACACCGGCGGCACCAAGCCCCTGGACGGCTTCGACGTGTGGGACACCATCAGGTACCCGCCCCTTGGCCCTCTCCCTCCCCTGCGAGGAGGAGCCAAGCCCCCTGTTAAGATGCTCCTTCCGCTTACAATTGATTTTTTTTTTAAGTAGAAATGCGTTAAGAGATACATAGTTTCATGTGTTTATCAAATTGAGAGTGCAGGCCTGGGTGTTCCGCCAGGAACTAGATTGTTCTCAGCCTCTCGCCCTCCACGGAAGGGCTGTGAGGTGAAGCTCTGTTCAGTGGCAGGCGGGGGTAACAGCGTCTTCCCATGGGGCTCGTGGGGGACAGGGCCGCAGGAGCCAGGGGCAGCCGGGTGGCCTCACCCTGAGAGGTGTCTGGTGAGCTCCCTGCAGGTGCAGCTCCTGTCCTAGGTGCTGAGAGTTGGGTGTGGACAGCACGAGCGGGCTCCTGACTCTTCAGCAGCTGGCACTGGTGGGGGGAGGCGGAGACAGGAGACACAGCACGCGAGGTGTGTGCCGAGGGCCGAGGGCCGGGTGCGGTAGCACCGTAGGTGGTGACGGAGCAGGCTGGCGGGAGCAGGCCCAGGCTCGGCTTCGGGGGTGGCGGTGGTCCTGCTCGGGTTCAGCCCGCATGGAGTGGAGCACTGGTCTCTGTGTGGGGAGGCACTGGCCCTGGAGGGTGTAGGGTGCTCCCTGGGAGTGCAGGAGGAAAACTTCGACTTTAGTTTTGTCCTGTTCTTCTTTTTAAGAGTTTTTTATTTATTTGAAAAGCAGAGTTACAGAGAGGCAGAGAGAGTGAGTGAGAGACAGAGCAAGGTCTTCTATGTGCTGGTTCCCTCCCCAAATGGCTACAGTGGCCAGAGCTGAGCAGATCTGAAGCCAGGAGCCAGGAGCTTCTTCCAGGTCTCCTATGCGGGTGCAGGGGCCCAAGGACTTGGGCCATCCTCCACTGCTTTCCCAGGCCGCAGCAGAGAGCTGGATGGGAAGAGGAGCAGCCGGGACTTGAACCTGCGTCCATATGGGATGCTGGAGCTTCAGGCCAGGGCTTTCCCCGCTGGGCCACAGCGCGGCCCCGAGTCCCGTTCTTTAAGCGGATGTTGCACAGGCACGTGATAGACGAGTAGATCGGTGCATACATGGAGTTTACCCCCAGCTGTGCCCTGCTGGAGCGTTGCTTTCACCGATGGTGGGACAGGGTGTAGCGCCATGGTTTCCAGCCTGTTGGGTGTCAGTGTGGGTGGCTGCCCCCCAGGTGCTCTGGGGAGGAGCCCCTGACACTCTCCCTTCTGAGTCCTGTTGCAATGGCCCTGCTCGAAGGTAGCGTGGTGTCGAGTTTTTCTTCATGAGAAATACACAGTGGGGTAGCTTTGGAATAAAGAGCCAAGATACGTGTGATGTGCGTGCGAATGGTTCATGGAACAGAAGAGTTTAAGAATGGGAAGTTCTCGGTGCTGTGGCGTAGTGGGGCTAAGCTTCTGCCTGAGGCACTGCATCCCATGTGGGCACCATTTCTGTCCCGGCTGCTCCACTTCCGATCCAACTCTCTGCTGTGGTCTGGGAAAGCAGTGGAAGATGGCCCAGGTCCTTGGGCCCCTGCACCTGCCTGGGAGACTCGGAAGATGCTCCTGGCTCCTGGCTACAGATCGGCGCAGCTCCAGCCATTGTGGCCATTTGGGGAGTGAACAGCAGATGGAAGCCCTCTCTCTCCCTCTCTGCTTCTCAAATAAAAAAAAAATAAAAGAATGGGAAAACTTGACAAGTGGGTTCCTGTTTGTCCACAAGGGCAGCATCGACTGGAATCAAATGGAGCAGTTGCCCTCCAAGTCCCCTCACTGTGGTTCCCAGGTCCCAGCAAGGACCCAGTGTCCTCGTGTTTGTCACCCTCGTGGCCCTGAAAGCGTTTACGCGTGTAATCCATGGTGCACGGACAAGGAGGCTTCCCAAAGCTCTCAGAAAGTGAGTTAAAGCAGGTTTATTTTGGTGCACCAGTTTTTGAAACCCGTGGATGTTTCTTCATCGAATGCGTTGTCCTTGAACCTCTAAAGACTGTGCATAGCCACAGTATTCAGTGTTTGGCATGTCCATGCGAGTCCAGCTGCCGGGCTTAGAGGTCGTTTCTTATGTTTCCACGTGGTCAGTGGTCCGTGTTGAGCAAACAGCAGACTCTGGTGTGAGATCATTTCACGCAAAGGAGGCTTGGCGGGCGTTCGTGTGTCGGCATTCCCCTCTGGAGTCCTGCGAGCCTGGGAAGGTGGATGCCACCCTGGCCTCGTGCAGCCTGGGTCGGGGCTGCGGCTGCGCTGGGAACCGGGGCACCGTCAAGACGTCATGCCTGTTGTTTGCCATATGAGTTGACGTTTTCTTTACTTTTAATTTTTGAATGTTTTTATTTTAATTTTTTATTAGTTTTGATGTAGTTTTTCTTTAAAATGCTCTTTTATCTACCTCTATCCGAGTGTTCTAAATTTGTTATGTTTAGTTTTTTTAAGATTTATTTTATTTATCTAAAAGGCAGAATTAGAGAGAGACGCATTCCATCTGCTGTGGAGTCCCTTGGATGCATCTCCGTACCTATAACCAGCCGCTTCCTTGGATTGCTTTGTGTTAACTCCCTCCCTCCCTCCTTCTCTCCCTCCTTCTCTCCCTCCCTCCTTCTCTCCCTCCTTCTCTCTCTCTCTCTTTCTTTCTTTTGTTATAAATAACTCTGAAATGAACTATTTCTGTGTAAACTCTGTCTACATTTAAGGTTTTTCTTAGATATAAATCATTTTAAATTTTATACCCAGCTGAGGAAATGACATTTTTTCAAGATTTATTTATTTATTTGAGACGTAGGACTACAGAGAGGAGAGCCCCTACTTATATATTTTTATTTATTTGAAAGGCAGAGCAGCAGAGAGAGGAGGAGAGAGAGAAAGAGAGAGAAAAAGAGAGAGAGAGAAAAGGAAAGAGAGAGAGAGAGTTCTTTTGTCCAGTGGTTTCTTCTCCAGATGCCCACACAGCCAGGACTGGGCCAGGCTGAAGCCAGGCTGGGAGCTCCACGCAGGTCTCCACTGTGGGTGCAGGGGCCCTAGCACCCGGGCCGCCGTCTGCTGCTTCCCCGGGCCGTCAGCAGGCAGGACTCTCAGCGGCACTTGGGATAGGAAACACCAGGGTCCCAGACAGTGGCTTTCCCCAGTGCCCCGCCACGCTGGCCCCATATATTGAGTTTTTTGACTATAATATCTTTGCAAATATTTTTCCGATCTAATTTACCTTTTAAATTTCGTTGCTTTTTGGACATGTCTTTCCCATGTTTATTTATCAATTAAATCAACTTTTCCTTTTCTGTGATGTTCTGAAAACTTTTTCCCACCATGAAATGTACTAAATATTTTCCAATATTTTCTTTTCAACTTTGTGGTTTGATGTTTCTCCTGTATAATTCCTAAATCGTGGAGATGCTGTGTGTGTGACGTGGGTCCAGTGTCACAGATAGAAGAATGATTTTTTTCCCCTAGTTTCTTTTTTTTTTTTTTTTTGACAGGCAGAGTGGACAGTGAGAGAGAGAGACAGAGAGAAAGGTCTTCCTTTGCCGTTGGTTCACCCTCCAATGGCCGCCACCGCTGGCGCGCTGCGGCCGGCGCACCACGCTGATCCGATGGCAGGAGCCAGGTGCTTCTCCTGGTCTCCCATGGGGTGCAGGGCCCAAGCACTTGGGCCATCCTCCACTGCACTCCCTGGCCACAGCAGAGAGCTGGCCTGGAAGAGGGGCAACTGGGACAGAATCCGGTGCCCCGACCAGGACTAGAACCCAGTGTGCCGGTGCCGCAAGGCGGAGGATTAGCCTACTGAGCCACAGCGCCGGCCTCCCCTAGTTTCTTTAGATCCTGGAGCTGAGACTGTTATGAAAGCTGTGAACTTACAGGGTAAAAAAAAAAATGTGCCTCAGACACAGGTGGAAACCCTTGATGGATGGGCCTGGCCTTGTAGGCCTTGTCTGTCTGTCTCTCTCTCTGTCTCTCTGTCTCTCTCTGTCTCTCTCTCTCTCTGTCTCTCTCTCTCTCTCTCTCTCTCTCTGTCTCCCCCGCCTTGGCTCTCCTCTCAGTCATGCTTTTTCAAATAAATAAATAGGTACATAAATATCTTTTTACGAATCCTGATGGAGCTTATCTTAGATCAGAAGTAGACTGCACATCTTGCCTGTGTGATTCCATCTAGAAAAATGAGGACGTTCTTTACAAACCTGTTCCTTTGTTGCCCATGTCAACGCGAAAATCAATGCCCACTTCACGATAAAAAGGGCATAGACAGCAGTCGCTGAGCCAGGTGTGAGCTTCAGCCGCGTGGTGGTCGCATCCAGCGTGGAGGCGCTGGGGTCTGACTCAGAGGAGCTGGGGAAGTGTGGAGACGCTGGGGTCTGACTCAGAGGAGCTGGGGAAGTGTGGAGACGCTGGGGTCTGACTCAGAGGAGCTGGGGAAGTGTGGAGGCGCTGGGGTCTGACTCAGAGGAGCTGGGGAAGTGTGGAGACGCTGGGGTCTGACTCAGAGGAGCTGGGGAAGTGTGGAGGCGCTGGGGCGCGACACCGTTTGCAGCCTGCTTGGCGCCAGGGGGGTTTTGTGCGCTGGTGACAGAGGTGTCACAGCCTGGGCCCAGTGGCACCCTGCACAGGGCAGGAAGGTGCTGAGTGCATTTTGAGCCATCGCCTTCTTCCCCAGGCCACTGAGGCTTTCATCTTGGCCAAGTCCACGTCATTGATGCCAAATGTTGGCTTGTAAGTCCACATGTCAGCCTTAAGATTATCTTTTTTTTTTTTTTTTTAAGATGTATTTACTTCATTGAAAGGCAGAGTGAGGGAGGGGGAGAAAGAGATCTTCCATCCGCCGGTTCACTTCCCGAATGGCTACAGCAGCCAGGGCTGGGTCGGGTTGACGCCAGCAGCCTGGACCTGCATTTGGGCCTCCCACGTGGGTGCAGGGCCCAGGTGCCTGAGCTGCCTCCTGCCTTCCCCGGTGCGTCAGCAGGGAGCTGGTTGGAAGCAGAGCAGCCAGGACTGGAGTCGGCGCCCTGGGGTGGGGTGGGTGCGCGGTAAGGGCGACTTAACCGCTCCATCTTCTCCTGATCCTGCTCAGAGGTGGACTGTGGGAGTCCTGGTGTGGGAAGGGCTGCCACACTCTCTCCCCGCAGCTGCAGAAGACGGGCCGCAGCCTTGCGCCTTCTCCCGGCAGCCAGGCCTCCGGGGAGCGGGGACCGAGCACCGCTCAGCGGCGAGCCCCGACCGACTGCTGTGCCGCGTCCTGCACCACGACAGGCCCACCTTCCTTGGCTGCTTTATTTTTTAACCAAGTAAAATTCCTGATGTTTTCTCTGGAAATTCATCAGATCTCTGTTTAACAAGCAGAGAACTGCTCTCATCTCGCTCCCGTTTCTTGACACAATTCTTGAAGCTGATAAAGTTCACCCCGGTCCCCCTCGCGGCATCAGCCCGGCCGCCGTCCGGCACGGGTGGCCGAGCCGCCAGCACCGTGCCTGCTGCTGAGACATCGGCAGCCAGGCTGGCGTCTGGAGCTGCTTTTCCAAAGCAGAAAAACAACCAGATGGCCCAAGTCACAGATACTCGAGCTGTGCCCAGAGGTACAAGCTTTTTTCCAGAAATGGAAACACCGATCTTGAGATGACGGTAATTTTTGAAAATGTCATAAAGTAGGAATGTGAGGACGATGGAAAGTTGAGCTGGCTGTGCCGAGAGCGGCGGAGATTCCGCAGGTGGCACAGCTGTCGCTTCCTCTCAGGCCTGCAGAGTAGAGCGGTCAGAGGCAGCAGGGGTCCAGGGGTGGGTGGTGGCATTTGCAAAGGGTGCTCCTTCTGCAGACCACAGGCCAGGGCCGTCACTCCTAGGAGATGCAGTCCCGGTGCTGCCCGACCCCGTGGTGCTCCTGCTTTTCAACTTGATACACAGCCTGTGGATTATTTCGAGACAGTTCAAGTAGGCTGGTGACACCAAGGAAAGCCAAAGGATTCATCCATCCTAAGCGGTTTTCTTTGTAGCTGATTTTGTCTTTAATTGAACTTCCTGTGAGGTTCAAGTGCAGCCCTGGCCATAACGGCAGGTGCTTTGTTCTTTCCTCACCAGTGGCGAACTCACAGCTTGGCAGCGGTGACAGCAGTGTCACCAGATCATAGAAATTCCTTCAAACAGGACGGCGTCATGAAGACTGAGCCGGGGTGGGCGCTGTGGCCCAGTTGGCTAACACCCTGGCCTGAAGCGCCGGCATCCCATATGGGCGCCAGTTCTAGTCCCGGCTGCTCCATTTCCCATCCAGCTCTCTGCTGTGGCCTGGGAAAGCAGTGGAAGATGGCCCAAGTCCTTGGGCTCCTGCACCCCTGTGGGAGACCTGGAGGAAGCTCCTGGCTCCTGGCTTCAGATTGGCGCAGCTCCTGCCATCGTGGCCAATTGGGGAGTGAACCAACGGAAGGAAGACCTCTCTCTCTCTCTCTCTCTCTCTCTCTCTCTCTCTGCCTCTCCTCTCTGTGTGTAACTCTGACTTTCAAATAAATAAATACAGATATTAAAAAACAGACTGTGTGCCCTGAGGGTTCAGTCCCAGGAACGCAGTGGAGGGCAAATACATCCCCCTCACCCTTTCTCAGATACCACGAAGCCCAGTGAGACGTAACGGCCCACGAGCCGCAGGCTAAGAACCGCTAGGCTGTATCCTGTGTCCCGCCCATCAGCAAGACATCAGACCGAGGTGTCAGTCTCGTGTCCTATTGCGTTGACTGGCGGTGCCGCTGTACATAATCCTTACTGGTGCTGTGATCTGTCTTGGGGCCCTCTCAGTGGCTTGTTTTCATGTTTATTTACTTGAAAGGCAGAGAGAGAGAGAGAGAGAGAGACAGACAGACAGACAGCTCCTATCTGCTGTTCACTGCTCAGCTGTCTACAACAGTCAGGGCTGGGCCAGGCTGCAGCCAGGAGCTGAGAGCTCCGTGGCAGGAACTCATCTGCCACCTCCCTGGGTGCACATGAGCGAGGAGCTGGAACCCAGAGCGGAGCCGGCACTGGAACCCAGGCACTGTGGCCATGGATGCCGCCATGCCACCGGCAGCATAACCGCTGTGCCACACACCTGTGCCGGGCTTCATTGTCTCTCGTGCTACCAGTATCCTTTGTTGTATGACGCTCCTCTTCTGCAGGTCTTAGATTTGATTGGTCTCTTGCTTAGTTAAGGTTTTACAGTAATTTCCCATGGGAGGATCTCAGTGGTAGGATTTAGTGGATTTGTATGTGAAAGAATGTCTTTCTGTTCCCTTCAGACATAAGGAAGAAGTTCCATTGATTTGAGACACAGCGAGGACACACACTCCCATCCGCTGGCCCACTCCCCAGACGCGCCTAGTGTCTGAGCTGCGTAGGGGGCTGGGAGCGCAGTTCAGGCCTCGGCAGTGGGGGCAGGGACCTGGTATTTGTGCCACCACCACCTCCCAGGGAGCCCATCCGCAGGGAGTGGGAGCGGCCCTGGGAGCTGGGAGGGAGGAGGAGCCAAGGACCCTGCTGTGTGCCTGGGCCCACCCAAGACCACCCACTGTGTGGCTTCCCTTGTAGTTAGAGACCCTGCTCCAGGGTGACTGAAGTGTGATTAGCGTTGCTGCGTTGCCCAGGTATTTCAGGTTCCCCCAGTCAGACTGGGAACTAGGCAAGGAGTTCATGGAAAATGTGTCTTAGGAGAAAACTGTGCGTGGATTTCAGATTTTGTTTTGTACCAAAATAAGCTTTTTGTTCATTTTCCATGCACCTTTCGAAGTCCCCTTGTGTTACTGACGTGTGGTTCAGTTCCGTGGTGGCTGGAGGATGAGTTTCTATCCTAGTCCTTACACTCGAGCCTTGGCCCACACACGGTCTCTCCTGGTGCCGGCCCCCATGGGCTGGGGGGGGGGGGGCAGCGGCTGCGCGGGGCCTCGGGTTCTCTGTGGTCTGCAGGGACGGTGGGTGTTTGTGTGCGGGAGGTGGGGTATCCGTGCTGCCGGGCTGGGCCGTGCCGTCTGGGGCGTGTTCCCTTCTGCCCTCTCTGTTCATTGCGTGTTGGTTCCGGCAGTGTTGATGCGGTGGCTGCCGTGACGTGGCCACGGCCCTGTCATTTCCCGGGTGGCCCTGCACCCCGGGCTCCGCGGTCTGGTCCGTCCGCCGTCCTCGGCGTCCTGACGCACAGTTACTACGCATTCAACTCCACCATCGCCTCTCCCTTCTCCGTTTTACTATCACCTGTGCTCTGTCACAGCCCTTGTGTCAACTTCAGAAAGTGGAAAAATGGGATGAAAAGATAAGTTGATTTTGGTGCAGACAATTGAAGTCCATACAGATGCGTGGTTTTCAGAAAGTTCATGAAAATACATGTGAAAGAAACTGCATGAATTCCAAAAATTTTTGGCACCAAAATAAACGTCTTTCAATTCCATTTCCACAGACTTGCTCAAGAGCCCTGGTCAGTTCTGTCCGCTGTTCTCTCCCCCTCCACTGCTTTGTTTGCGTCTTCAAGCTTCGAGAATCTGCTGGGCGCTGACCACCTCTGCACCCCGCTCCGCGTGTTCACGGCTCCCTCGCAGTCGGAGGACTTAGCTCCGAACACGCTTCTCAGGGCCCTTGGAATCGTTGCCTGTCTGTTGAAACATTTTCTGCAACCTTGGTCACACACACACACACACACACATACACACACATATACGCACACATACATATACACATGCACACACACATATATGCACATATACACACATGCACAGGTGTACACACACGTGCACGCACATACACACATAACATGCATATACACACACACGTACGTGCACACAGACATACATGCATACATACACATGTGCATGCACACACACATATACACATGTGTGCATGCACACATACATACGCACATGCACATGTGTACACATACACATGTGTGCACACATACACACGCACCACATACACACATATAAACACATAGACACACATGCATGTGCATGCACATATATGCACATACACGCACTGCACAATGCACACATACATGCACGCAGACACACGTGTACACATGCATGCACATATGTGCACGCATATACATGCACCGTGCGCGCGCACACACACATGTGCACAATACACAACGCATGCACATGTGTGACACATATACACACTACACACATGTGCACAATACACACATAGATGCACATGTGCACACACATATACACACTACACACATGCACACACATATACACATGTGTGCTCACACACACGCACGCATGCCTTGTCTCTCCCTGCTGTGCCAAAACGTCTCCAGGTCTTGGCTCCTGGGTTGCTGTTGGTGAGTGTCAGGAGCGCCTGATTCTGTTTCCTGTGCCAGTGCCTGGTCCTTCTGTCTGGGCGCCGGGAGGACGTCGGGGTCCCCGTCACGGACAGGCCAGCTGGTCCTTCCGTCTGGGCGCCGGGAAGATGTCGGGGTCCCCGTCACTGACAGGCCAGCTGGTCCTTCTGTCGGGGTCCCCGTCACTGACAGGCCAGCTGGGCCTTCCGTCTGGGCGCGGGGAAGGTGTCGGGGTCCCCGTCACTGACAGGCCAGCTGGTCCTTCTGTCGGGGTCCCCGTCACTGACAGGCCAGCTGGGCCTTCCGTCTGGGCGCGGGGAAGATGTCGGGGTCCCCGTCACTGACAGGCCAGCTGGTCCTTCTGTCGGGGTCCCCGTCACTGACAGGCCAGCTGGGCCTTCCGTCTGGGCGCGGGGAAGATGTCGGGGTCCCCGTCACTGACAGGCCAGCTGGGCCTTCTGTCGGGGTCCCCGTCACTGACAGGCCAGCTGGGCCTTCCGTCTGGGCGCGGGGAAGATGTCGGGGTCCCCGTCACTGACAGGCCAGCTGGGCCTTCCGTCTGGGCGCCAGGAGGACATCGGGGTCCCCGTCACTGACAGGCCAGCTGGTCCTTCCGTCTGGGCGCCGGGAGGACGTCGGGGTCCCCGTCACTGACAGGCCAGCTGGTCCTTCTGTCTGGGTGCTGGGAGGACGTTGGGGTCCCCGTCACTGACAGGCCAGCTGGTCCTTCCGTCTGGGCGCCGGGAGGACGTCGGGGTCCCCGTCACTGACAGGCCAGCTGGGCCTTCTGTCTGGGCGCTGGGAAGACGCTGGGATCCCCGTCACTGACAGGCCAGCATCCCTGTGCTTGAGTGTTCACGCACGGTCCAGACGTGAGATTCCCTTTCTGTGCTTCAGCCGGGTTCCCTGTGCTCCTCCACTCCTCGGCCGTTCATCTTTCCGTGCTTTGAACCACCTACCTCCCCCTGCTTTCACAGGCTCTCGCTGGATGTAACGTCCCTTGTTTCCTGACGTTTGTCTTTTTCTTCTGTCAGCTCTTGCCTTAGCCCCGTGTTGGCCTTCTTACTGTCAGAGGTGTGGAGCGCCTGGTTAGATTTGTGCTGCGGCATCAAGGCGTGGTTCCCCCGGGGGTGACCGCTTCTGCAGTCCGCCATGTTTCGTCTCTTGGAGTTGGGGGTTCCCCTTTGCGGTTTGGTTTAGCTCCGGTGGGTTCTTGCACTCTTGCCGACGTGGCGCCGGTCGGCTCGCCCAGGCCTGTGACAGCAGGTGCTCTGGGCACTTCCATCTGCTTCAGAGTCCAGGAGCGCCTGTGTCGCACAGCAGGTGCAGCGTCTCCCGTCAGCGCAGCCCCTGTCCTAGCACTTGGCCTCATCGTGACACTGGGGCGCCGTGTGCCGGCCACGTCCGGCCGTCTTCCCAGAGACCCCCAACCTCCACGGCTCCCCTTTTGGCACTGCTGCCCACTCGGGGTGCCGCTCCTGCCCGGCACACTCTCCAAGTGGCTGCCTGGCAACTGTGCAGGCACAGGGTGCTCCTCTGCGGGCACACTGCGTGCCTTTGCATGTGTCTCCAAGGGTGTGACCCCGTCTCTGCAGGGTTCTTCTTATCAGGAGTGATCTGAGCCCCTGCCCCTCCCCTGACTGCCCCCTGGTGGCAGGGCACCAGCTCTGCAGGGCTCAGGGTTTTCCTCTCTTCCATCCGGGGTTTAACTACGCACCATCTCCTGCCTGTGTCGCGGGCTCCTGTCCTGGGTGCCGTAGCTTCCTTTACCAACAGGTTATTTAAAATATGTATGTATGTGTGTGTGTGTGTGTATTTACTTATGAGGCAGAGTGACAGAGAGGGAGGGAGACAGAGAAGGAGGTCTCTGTGGTTCACTTCCCAAATGCACACAGCCTCCTCCAGCGGTGGGCCAGGCTGAAACCAGGAGCCAAGAACTCCGTCAGGGTCTGGAATCCATGCCCCTGAGCCACCTGCGACTCCCAGGTGCACCAGCAGGAAGCTGGGTGGGAAGCAGAAGCAGGACTCGATCCCAGGCACTCTGACGTGGCGTGCGTGTGCCCAAGGGGCAGCTTAGCCAGGTAACCGCGTTGCCCGTTTTTTCTTTCCTCTTTTCTGGAGCATGTGTGAAGATACGTAAACCTAGACGGCCACTGTGACCCTCCAGAAATCAGGGCGCTCGCGTGTTCCTGGGCCCTGCTCAGCTGTGAGGAGAGCAGTGCTAAGACTACACGTGAGGCCAGCTCACAGACCGCCCGCCCGTCCTCTGTGTGTTTCAGCCGGATCAGAGCGTTCTGGGGTGACACCTCTGCCTGCTGCTCCCCAGCCCTGACCGCCCCTGCTCACGGGGTACGGGGCTCCCAGGGGGCTTCCCCCCATTTCTTAGTCGGCTGCTTCCCCCCAGGTCTGCTGTCGTGCCTGGCTGGGCACGGTGAGGGAGGCGACAGCGGTGGGGGCACTTCCTGGGCGGCCTCGGCCTGTGTCTGTGGGACGTGGCCTGAGCGGCCTGGAGTCCGTCTTTTCCGCTGTCTTTGGGATCAGGCTCTGGTTCTCGTCCCCCTGGCTTTGGCGAGGACCCCGTGGTGCCTGGCTTCCGTCCTCCCTTCAGGTTCCAGCAGTGTTGCTGCATTTGCGCCCTAGCGGTTCTTGGTGACTGTCAAAATGGACATTGGAAGGCGTGCCTGTTAGGCGCCTGGTTTGTCCTGCTACCGACCCAGAACCAGAAGTCCTACCAACTGTTTTTCAGTGCTGAATAGGAAGAGATGATATTAGGGATGTGATTCAGTGACTTGTGGTAGTGCACGGCCAGCATTTAAACCTTGATAAACCTCTTTACTGAAAACGTGGATCAGAAAACATGCCTCCGCTCCGTGTCACATGAACTCAGCGGACATACTTCTCCCCGCGTGTGGTCATGGCTCTCTGACTTCCGTGCTGAACTCTTTACTGATGGCAGTGTTTTCGAGTTACGGCAGCTTTCGCAGCAGGCTGGGGCTCGAGCAGTGCAGGGAGTGAGCCCTGAGGCTTCTGTGGCCATAGTGGTAAAAGCGTGCACTTTGTGATTTGACCTGGTTCAAATCCCGTCTCCTCCGCTTATTGTGTCTGTGGTCTTGGGCAAGTCTCACAGCATCTTGCAGCGTTAATTTTCCAGTGGGGCTGGCATGGTGGTGCAGCTGGTCAAGGCTGTGACGCCAGCATTCCACATGGGCACTGGTTCAAGTCCCGGCTGCTGCACTTCCGATCCAGCTGTCAGCTGTGGCCCGGGAGAGCAGTGGAAGATGGCCCAGGTCCTTGGGCCCCTGGACCCGTGTGGGAGACCTGGAGGAAGCTCCTGGTTCTTGGGTTCAGCCCAGCCCAGCTCTGGCCGTTGTGGCCATTCGGGGAGTAAATCAGCAGAGGGAAGTTCTCTGTCTCCTCCTCTCTCTCTATTTTTCCTCTTTCAAGTAACTAACTAAATAAGTAAATAAATCCATTAAAAAGGGGCGATAAAGCAGCTGCTCTGATTCTGACCCTGGGCAGCAGCGGAAGATGCTCCAAGGGCTTGGGCCCCCGCACCACACGGGAAACCCGCATGGAGTTCCTGGCTCCTGGCTCGGCCTGGTTCGGCCCTGGCTGTTTCGCACGTTTGGGGAGTAAACCAGCAGATGGAAGATTTTTTCTCTCTCTCTCTTTGTCCCCGCCTCCCCCCATCTCTGTAACTCTGCCTTTGAAATCAATTAATCATTAAGGTAGAGTAGTTTCCTGGTGTGAATTGTGACACGGTGGTCCCCATCCTCCAGGCACCATGTGAGAATTTGGTGAAGGAATGTGTGGGAAGTGCGTAGCACAGTGCCGGAACACACATGGGGGCTTCAAAGAGTTTGTGGGAAATGAAATAAAAAGACAAGGTTGTTTTTTTTTTTTTTTGTGTGTGTGTGTGTGTGTGTGCAAAAACTGGAAACCCATACAGATAACTTTGGAGATCTCTCACGGTGAGAACTTGGTTGCTGAAATGAAGATTGTACTGATGGCGATGATGATGGTAGTAATGATGGTGATGATGGTGGTGGTGATGGTGATGATGATAGTGATGACAGTGGTGATGATGATGTGGTGATGATGATGGCAATGGTGATGGTGATGATGGTGGTGATGATGGTGATGATGATGATGATGATGGTAGTGGTGATGCGGATGCTGCTGCTGATGGTGATGGTGATGACGGTGATGATGGTGATGATATTGGTGATCGTGATGATGATGGTGATGATGATGACAGTGATGATGAAGGTGATGGTGATGATGGTGATGCTGATGATGACAGTGGTGATGGTGATGATGGTGATGCTGATGATGACGGTGATGATGGCGATGCTGATGGTGATGATGATGATGGTAATGGTGATGCTGCTGCTGCTGATGATGGTGATGATGATGATGACGGTGATGATGGTGATGATGGTGATGATGGTGATGGTGATAACAGTGATGATGATGGTGATGTTAATGGTGACAGTGATGGTGATGGCAGTGATGATGATGATGATGGTGATGATGCTTACACAAGGCTAGCGAGGGGAACAGGCCTGCACAGCTGATGGTTTTCCTTCAGAATCTCTGCCCGGGAACTGCTGCATGTATTTCCTGTTCTTTTCTGAACACTTGGTACTGCCTCCCAGGGTGTGGGCCCTGTGACAGCTGCTCAGCAGCAGGGCCAGCGGGGGCCTGGAATGTGGGAGCATCGCCCTTGGTTAGCGGGAGGCCTGCCCGTCCCACCCTCGACACAGTGGAAAATGAAGGCTAGACGTGGGCCGCTCAGTTTAGAAGTGGACAGCGCTGTGATCTCAGTGTCTGGAACTGCAGACGGGCACGTGTCCGTGGCGTGTTGGAAAGGGCTTGCCGATCACTGCACGTCTCCCTGCCCTGCTCTCTGCTATGTGGAACTAATCTGGACGGTGTGAAATCTGGGCTGAGTTCATGTTGAATCCTGAGGGAACAGCAGAGACAACGGCTTGCCCCTTTGTAGAACAGTGGATGCAGAGACACGGTGGGCTCGGTGGTTCCTAGAGGCGTTTGCAGCTGGTGCAAATTTAGGCAGCCTTGAAAGTGAGCGGAATGAAGAAAGCCAGTCTGCCTGTGTCCCTGCTCAGCCGCACGGCCCTGGCAGCCTCCTGCCCGTGCTGGCTGTGCCGAGAACATGTGCCCCTCACTGTGTTCAGGATGAATGGGTTAACAACCAGGGTGCAGCACCAAAAAAGGCGTGTGGTGCCTAATGATCGCTGTGAGACCCACAGGGCCAGCCAAGCAAGCACCCACGGCCCCTCCAGGGAGTCCTAAGGGTGTGCGTGGGACAGGCCTGTCCTGCCGGTTGACCCATCGTATCAGCCACAGTCAGCGGGGGTCACAGCGACTCTGTTCCTGTCCTTACCCAGTTCTTGGTGCACTGACTGCCGTAGCCATTACATCTGCTGGGTGGGGCTGTCACACTCCCAGGTGACTGCAGTACAGCGAGGCCTGAGCACTATAGTGTGGAGATCTGGAGGTGGCCAATGGACAAGCAAAGACAGTTAATTCCTGCAGGTATGGTTCTCTCTTAGTGTAAGGAGGGAGGGAGGTGCACAGGAGAGTGAAGGTCATTGGTGATGTGTAGAGGTGTGGAGGCACGGGGGTGTGACAGCAGCAGGAAGGGTCTAAGGAGCCCAGGGGCTTCCCTCCAGATGCAGGGGCGGGGGCGCGTCTTCTGCGTGACCTCAGAGCCTGCTCCGGCTTAGGTGGCGTGGATGTGTCGGTTCCACGGAACGTGGAAGATGCCCGGTGGTCACTGCACGTGCTCTCTTGGTTCTTGCACAGTGACAGACTTTCTTCCCCAAGGCTGCTGTCTCGGGCCCGGGGAAACCGAGCCCTGCCTGCATCTTCCGAGCTGGAGCTCCCCCACGCCCGCCCCGGCTGGCCACGGCGTCTCTGCCCTTCATGGGTCCTTTCAAAATGGGGACTCTCAGATATCTCCTGGAGAGAGTCCAGGGGTGCAGGGTTGGGTGCAGGGTTGGCGTGGCGGTCTCTCGTCCACGCCGACTCCTGCTGTCCACACCCCACCCCCACCCTCTCCAGCCCCATCTGGGCTCCCATGGCTCCCTCCTGTGTCCTTGTCACCACTGAAAGTCTACACTGTGGTGTCTGTGCTTTGTTGAATTGATGGGTGTGTATGCCTAAGTGTGTGTGCATGTATGTGTACATGTTTGCATTGTGTGGATGTGGGCATGCATGCGTGTGCACACACATGCATGCATATGTATGTGCACATGCACACGCGTGTGTACATATTTGTGTACATGTGTGGTGTGGGCATTTGTGCAGTGTACACATGTGTGTGCATGTGTGTGTGTGTGCGTGCTTGTGTGTACACGTGTAGATAGCATTACTGTGGTGATCCGTGCTAATGATTTACTGTGTAACTGTTAGTTGACCCCTGCAGCCCCTCGCTCCCTCCCCTTGTCTGGCTGTTCCCTAAGTCGCCCTCGTCCCTCTGTCAGCCCCTGCCTCCAAGGCATTGAGACGCTGGACCATTACTGAAACCACAACAGCGACTTCAGGGGTACGACTTGGGAATCTAGGGACCCGCGCCCTTATGGTCTCCACCCGTAGGTACAGGCGATTCCGTTCTTAGAGCTGCAAGATTTCTGAACGTGAGAGGGAAACGACATGACCGTTACTGTGACCGTTTAAAAGTGGGGAGAGGGCCGGCTGTGTGGCGCCGTGGGATGCCGGCAGCCGTGCCGGAGCTGCCCCTGGTCACGGTGTGCACGGTGTGCGCCTGCTCCGTGTGTGGCAGCCCTGGGGAAGCGACGCCCTCCCGGCCTCGCACACCCGTGGGCGGTGCGTGGTGTTTCTCACACTCTGTTATTTCTGTCTACTCCTCTTGTGGAATCACGGTATTGCCCACCCCCACACGTAAATAATTTTAAGAGATGAGTGGTTATGTGTGAATATATTGGCTCTGACATTTTTGGAGTTCTCTTCTTTTTTAAAGATTTACTTATTTATTTTGAAGGCAGAATTACAGAGAGGCAGAGGAAGAGAGGGAGAGAGAGATCTTCCATCTGCTGATTCACTCCCCAAATGGCCATAATGGTCGAGGCTGGGCTGAGGCAAAGCCAGGAGCTAGGAGCTTCTTCCAGGTCTCCCACGTGGGTGCAAGGGCCCAAGGACTTGTGCCATCTTCCACTGCTTTCCCAGGCCATAGCAGAGAGCTGGATTGGAAGTGGAGCAGCTGGGACTCGAACCAGCACCCATATGGGATGGCGGCACTATAGGCCACAGCGCCGGCCTGCCATCTTTTGAATTGAATGAATTCGTTTTGATTTCCTGTGGTCCAGAAAAATTCCTTGCTTTTAATAGTCACCCTAAAAGTCTAACGCACAGTTTTGCTTGGCTAAATCTGAATTTAACCCCTGGCTTCGCCCTCTTCCCAGACAGCACAGAGACCTCCAGATGCTGACCTCCAACGCACTGACCTTGGGTTTGCTCGTCTGTAAGCCTGCACACCCAGAACTCGTCGTCGTCATCATTCTGTCTGCATCTTCTCGTGCTGACCATTTTCTTTGCAACCATTCCCACCTGGCATTCAGAGCTCGGGGTTCAGATCCTGGCTTCTGGGACTTGGAGCTGGGGGGGGGTGTCTCTGGGGTGGCCAGGGTTGCGAGGTTACACCTTGCCCCTCCCCCACAGTGCTGTCTCCCCTGTCCCAGCGCTGGGACGCCCCTCAGGAATTCCCTGCCACACCTCTGGTGTCTGTTTTACGGGGAGAGGGACAGGGAAATCGCAGAGAATGCTGGAGTTTCTCTCCAGTGCGATGTAAAGACACTGCCCCCAGAGACACTGCCCCGCCCCCCCAGCTCCAAGTCCCAGAAGCCAGGATCTGAACCCCGAAGCTCTGATGATGTAAAGGACTGTCCTTTGCCCTGAGATGATGTCCTTTTTTGCATTGATAAAGTCACCTTTATTTTATTTATTTATTTATTTATTTATTTTTTGACAGGCGGAGTGGACAGTGAGAGAGAGAGACAGAGAGAAAGGTCTTCCTTTGCCGTTGGTTCACCCTCCAATGGCCGCCGCGGCCAGCACACCGCGCTGATCCGATGGCAGGAGCCAGGTGCTTTTCCTGGTCTCCCATGGGGTGCAGGGCCCAAGCACTTGGGCCATCCTCCACTGCACTCCCTGGCCACAGCAGAGAGCTGGCCTGGAAGAGGGGCAACTGGGACAGAATCCGGCGCCCTGACCAGTACTAGAACCCGGTGTGCCGGCGCCGCAAGGCAGAGGATTAGCCTAGTGAGCCACGGTGCCGGCCGTCACCTTTATTTTTAATAATGATGGTGATGGTAGTTGAAGTCTTGTTTTGAATTAATTAACTGCATTTTGTCTTAACGTTTCCTTCCTTGGCAAAGGCAGACTCATGGATCACAGCCCAGATTTTTTGAAATCTTACTGGCCTTTGAAATCCCAAACCTCTGCTGGACACGCCTGGCTGTGGGCGTGGGTGTGGACGTTGAGCTGTCCTCGTGGTGACATCGGGAACCTCGCTGGACATTCGGGTCATGCACACACCCATGGTGCTGGTGTGCTGTGGACTCCTGGCACTTAGCTCAACGGCCTGGGTATTCACGCAGTCCTTAGCAGGTCCCCACGTTTCTCCCGTGTTTAGCAGGCCCCCAAGGCTGAGCCTGCACTGGAGACTGGCCTGGGTACCTCAGCTACTCCTCACATGTATTTGGTGCCTTTTATGCTCCCAATCATTTAAAAAATGTTTTATTGCTGATTATTTTTAATTAACTTGAAAGGCATAGAGAGACAGAGATCTTCCATCTGCTGGTTCATTCCCCAGATAACTACAGCAGTCAGGGCTGGGCCAGGCAGAAGCCAGAAGCAGGGAACTCTATCCGGGTCTCCGAGGTGGGTGGCGGAGACTCGAGCCGTAGCGCCGTCGTCTCCCTCCTACGATGCACAGTAGCAGGAAGCTGGCTGGAAGCAGAGCCAGGCCATGGACCCAGGCTCTTCGCTGGAGGGTGCAGATGTCGGAAGCGGCATCCTAACCGCTGTGCCAACAGCCGGCACTTGCTCCCAGCGTGGGGGGCAGGTACCAGGAAGCTGCTGTGAGCCTAGTGCATTTGTTACAGGTGCTGGGGCTTGGTGCTCTCCTGGGTGGGATTCACACTGATGGGTGTGGTATAGTGATGTGCGCCCCTGTAAGAAACGTGAGATGCGACGTTCCACGTGCACCTGGATCAGATGCGAGGCCCTGGCTGCTGACGTGGGCCGCCATTGGGCAGACACTGGTTTCCTTGCACGGCCTGAGCTGGGTTCTCATCTCTCTGGCGTGGACAGTGGCCCCGCTGCCACGGGGCACAGTGGTGATCCAGAGGGGCCCAGGGTCCTCCTTCTCGCTTGCCTGCTCGAGCTCGAGTGTGAAGCTCTGAGGTGCGGGGACCGTGACTCCGAAGTGCTCTGGAGTCACGACACAGTTAGCTGAGGGCTTTGTTCTCCCACACGAGGAAGGAAGGAAGGTTAAAAACCGTGTTCACTGAGAGAGGAAATTAATGTTTCCTTAAAATTCTCTTCCAGTGAAGGACGCCCGTCGCCCAGAATAGAACTGCTGCACAACATCGACCCGTACTTTGTGGACTACTCCCCGTGTGAGTACCTGGCCGTGTAGACTCTCCCCATGTGAGTACCCGGCTGTGTAGGCTCTCCCCGTGTGAGTACCCGGCCGTGTAGACTCTCCCCGTGTGAGTACCCGGCCGTGTAGACTCTCCCCGTGTGAGTACCCGGCCATGTAGACTCTCCCCGTGTGAGTACCCGGCCGTGTAGACTCTCCCTGTGTGAGTACCCGGCCGTGTAGACTCTCCCTGTGTGAGTGCTCATCCGTGTAGACTCTCCCCGTGTGAGTACTCATCCGTGTAGGCTCTCCCCATGTGAGTACTCGTCCATGTGGACTCTCCCCGTGTGAGTACTCAGCCATGTAGACTCCCCCCGTGTAGACTCTCCCTGTGTGAGTACCCGGCTGTGTTGACTCTCCCTGTGTGAGCACTCAGCTGTGTGGACTCTCCCCGTGTGAGTACTCGGCCGTGTAGGCTCTCCCCATGTGAGTACCCGGCCGTGTAGACTCTCCCTGTGTGAGTACTCGGCTGTGTAGACTCTCCCCGTGTGAGTACTCGGCTGTGTAGACTCTCCCCGTGTGAGTACCCGGCAGTGTAGACTCTCCCTGTATGAACACTCAGCCGTGTAGACTCTCCCCGTGTGAGTACTCGTCCGTGTAGACTCTCCCCACGTGAGTACCCAGCCGTGTAGACTCTCCCCATGTGAGTACCCGGCTGTGTAGACTCTCCCCGTGTGAGTACCCGGCAGTGTAGAGTCTCCCCGTGTGAACACTCAGCTGTGTAGACTCTCCCTGTGTGAGTACCCGGCCGTGTAGACTCTCCCCGTGTGAGTACCCAGCCGTGTAGACTCTCCTTGTGTGAGCACTCAGCCGTGTAGACTCTCCCTGTGTGAGCACTCAGCCGTGTAGACTCTCCCGTGTGAGCACTCAGCCATGTAGACTCCCCCCGTGTGAGCACTCAGCCGTGTAGACTCTCCCCGTGTGAGTACTGAGCTGTGTAGACTCTCCCCGTGTGAGTTCTCGTCCGTGTGGACTACTCCCCGTGTGAGTACCCGGCCATGTAGACTCTCCCCGTGTGAGTACCCGGCCATGTAGACTCTCCCCGTGTGAGTACCCGGCAGTGTAGACTCTCCCTGTATGAACACTCAGCCGTGTAGACTCTCCCTGTGTGAGTACCCGGCCGTGTAGACTCTCCCCGTGTGAGTTCTGAGCCGTGTAGACTCTCCCTGTGTGAGTACCCAGCTGTGTAGACTCTCCCCGTGTGAGTACTCGGCCGTGTAGACTCTCCCCGTGTGAGTACCCGGCTGTGTAGACTCCCCCCGTGTGAGTACTCGGCCGTGTAGACTCTCCCCGTGTGAGTTCTGAGCCGTGTAGACTCCCCGTGTGAGTACCTGACTGTGTAGACTCTCCCTGTGTGAGTACCCGGCTGTGTGGACTCTCCCTGTGTGAGCACTCAGCTGTGTGGACTCTCCCCGTGTGAGCACTCAGCTGTGTGGACTCTCCCTGTGTGAGTTCTGAGCTGTGTAGACTCCCCCCGTGTGAGTACTCGGCCGTGTAGACTCTCCCCGTGTGAGTACCCGGCTGTGTAGGCTCTCCCCGTGTGAGTACCCAGCCATGTAGACTCTCCCCATGTAGACTCTCCCTGTGTGAGCACTCAGCTGTGTGGACTCTCCCCATGTGAGCACTCAGCTGTGTGGACTCTCCCTGTGTGAGTACTCGGCCGTGTAGATTCTCTCCCCGTGTGAGTACCCGGCTGTGTAGGCTCTCCCCGTGTGAGTACCCGGCCGTGTAGACTCTCCCCGTGTGAGTACCCGGCCGTGTAGACTCTCCCCGTGTGAGTACCCGGCCGTGTAGACTCTCCCCGTGTGAGTTCTGAGCCGTGTAGACTCTCCCCGTGTGAGTACCCAGCCTTGTAGACTCTCCCCATATGAGTTCTGAGCCGTGTAGACTCCCCCCGTGTGAGCACTCAGCCATGTAGACTCTCCCCATGTGAGTACCCAGCCGTGTAGACTCTCCCCGTGTGAGTACCCAGCCTTGTAGACTCTCCCCATATGAGTTCTGAGCCGTGTAGACTCCCCCCGTGTGAGCACTCAGCCGTGTAGACTCTCCCCATGTGAGTACCCAGCCGTGTAGGCTCTCCCCGTGTGAGTACCCAGCCGTGTAGACTCTCCCCGTGTGAGTACCTGGCCGTGTAGACTCTCCCCGTGTGAGTACCCGCCATGTAGACTCTCCCCGTGTGAGTACTCGGCTGTGTAGACTCTCCCCGTGTGAGTACCCAGCCTTGTAGACTCTCCCCGTGTGAGTACTGAGCTGTGTAGACTCTCCCCGTGTGAGTTCTGAGCCATGTAGACTCTCCCCGTGTGAGTACCCAGCCGTGTAGACTCTCCCCGTGTGAGTACCTGGCCGTGTAGGCTCTCCCCGTGTGAGTACCCAGCCGTGTAGACTCTCCCCATGAGAGTAATCGGCCGTGTAGACTCTCCCCATGTGAGTACCCAGCCTTGTAGACTCTCCCCATGTGAGTTCTGAGCCGTGTAGACTCTCCCCATGTGAGTACCCAGCCGTGTAGACTCTCCCCTTGTGAGTTCTGAGCCGTGTAGGCTCTCCCCGCGTGAGCACTCAGCACACTACCTCTGTACTGATCTCTGGTGCTCGCAGCGTGGTCATTACCTGGCGTATCTCCAGGTTCCTTGTTCCCACCTAAGCGGCCGTGCTGGTGGACAGTTCGTTGTGACACCTGTCCCCCACACCTCACACTGGCCTTGGTCCCACAGTGGGCCAGGTGCTGTAGGAGGAGCAGGAGGTGATGAATCACGAATGGAAATTCTGTTCCTTGCTCTGCGTGAGCCTCCCTCTCCTGCGTCAGCTTTCCCGTTGGCAGAAGGGAAACCAATGGGGTCCCAGGGCTCCCTGTCACTGTGGACATCGTGTGGTGACCCTGTTCTCACCTGAGACCCTGAGCCACCTTCCAGAAAACTCATGGTCAAGGAAACCACGCTGGGCTCTAGGGTAGGGCCGTTACACCCTCTGATGGGGCTGGCCAGGTGCTGACACGCACCTGCTGGGTGTCACAGGTGTCACTCCCCTGGCCGGTCCTGGGGTGGCTGGGCTGATTGTGTCTGGGGCCCACACTGACCTGTAAGGATTCCCTCAGGCCAAGGGCATGCTTGGGTCTCAGGTCCCAGCAGTGGTCAAAGCCCCAGAGAGGGCCCAGCGTAGGGGCCCTGATGCCTGGAGCCGAGTGAGCTTGGCCGGGGGGAAGTGCTGATAGGCTCTCTGCCCCGCTCCATCCCGCGCTGTCTCTGAAAGCGAAGCCCTGGCACTCCCTGACCCACGGTGGGGGGCTCACATCCTCCCGCCACGGATCCCCTGTTGCCCCACGCTCTCTCTGCCTCCTGCTCTGTCCTCTGCTGTCTGGGTCCCACCTCACTACAGGATTTCCCTGCTCCAGGAGGCGGCCCCTCGGTTGTTCTGAACCCACCGTGGGGCTCAGGGCCCACCTCTCCAGGCAGCCGTGTCGCCCGGGCTCTGCAGTCAGGCTCCTGCCCGGCTGGACGTGCACTGTTCCCAAGCATGCACGTCACGTTCATACCTGTGTCTGCCGCGTGCTTCTCCCCAGCTTGAACCTTTCCCTGCCTCTTTGTGGTCCCCTGGGACCCGCCCTGTGTCGCAGCAGCGTCCAGAGGCCCACGGGAGCCTGCGTGCTCACCCGGCGCCTTGCTTCACGTGTGCGTCACGTTTCCCACTCGGCGGAGCCCTGTGCCTGTGTCCTCTCTTACCCACCTCAGTTAGCACACACTCACGCCCTGACAGTCCCTCGGCGGTGCCTGCGGTGGGCGGGAGAGGAGAACTGGGCCGGAGCGGCCTCATGGGCCGTGGCAGGGAGGGCCTGGGGCAGACGGGACGTATGCGTTTCCCCAGAGTGAACTTTGGCCAGCGAGAGCTGAGGGCAGTTCCAGCCATGAGGACGGCAGAGTGCTGCTGACCTGAGCACGGGTCTGCGGTGTGTCGATCACCGCTGAATCACGGGTCACGGGCCTGTCAGTCCCTGTGAGGCCGCGTCAGTGCTTCTTGAATGTTGCTCTACCCAGGTGCACCCGAGAGGTGGCAGGTTCTAGTCCCATCAGGGTCTCAGCCCCAGAGCAGGCTGGGAAGCAGGACTGGCTGTCAGTCTTCGAGCGGCTCTACACACTGTGAGGCTGGGTGTGGGTGCAGGCGTAAACCGACTTCCTCTGGGGTGACACAGACGGCCTCCTGGCCCCCGCCCTGCAGCTGGCTGACTTTGTGACCGCCAGTGCCCACGCCCCCAGTGCCGTGGCTTTGCCGTCCGCCCTCCAATGTCCCTGGTACACAGCTGTCCAGGGGAACGTTGGTGAGGACACGGAATGGGAGCGGGGACTGTTTGGGCCTGGCCACCTGTGCGCCGGGAGCTATCTGCTCATGGACTCGACTTCCTGGGACGTCTAGACACGTTATCTCTGTCACAGACTCGGGGACGCTTTGTGGCCACTGCGTCTCCTGCTGCCCGCTTGTGACAGGAGCGTGGCCGGGCCTGGCTCAGACGTGGAGCCTCCCTCTGGGTCGTGCCCACACACAGGCCTTGTCTGTGCCTGCGGGGTGTGGGAGTGGGGGAAGCGCAGTGCCACCCCTCCTTGCTCGTGGGCACACCGTGCTCCTGTTGCCTGCTTTGGCTTTCGCTTCAGTCTCCGGGGAGCAGACGCAGGGCAGGAGCATGGCCTTGCTCCTCCTGGGCATGGTGGGGCCACAGCGACTTCCTCAGGCCGTTTATGGGGAGAAAATTAAATCTAGCTGGGAGAAAACATGTGCGGCTGGCACAGCCAGGCCTGGGGGTCGCGCACTGTGGCCACGCTCCGGAGCTTGTGGACAGAGCCAGAAAGCGGCCGGCCCAAGTATAGACTGAGGGTGGACATCTCGCCCCAGGGTGGCCGAAGCAGCCACCTGGCCACTGACTCCAGTGGTCCCCAAGTGGGAGCCGTGGGAAGGCTCCGCCCCCTGCCCAGAGCTCACCTGGTCAGTGTCCTCACCTGGGAGGTGCACACTGAACTCGGGGACCTCTGAGGGCCTGCAGACCTCACAGGAGCAGCCGCTGCCCCGGCGCCCCTCCTGCTACCCTGCTCCTTCTGCGGCGGTGTTGCTAAAGGCGCTGCTGCAGGCGGCTGAGGGACTGGGAGTGAAAACCATGTTGCAGGGGCTGCAAGCCCTGGCCTTGGTCCAGTTATTGGGGGAGGGGACAGATGGAAGCCCAGAGCCTGCCAGTTTAGGGGTGCCGCGTGAGTGTCTGCTCACAGGCTAACGTCGGCATTCTGTGTCTCACCCCTTTCCTGCGCCCAAGAGGACCCGAGACGGCTGCCCGCCTCCCACCTGGGAGCCACATCCTGCCTCTTGCATCCTTCATTTGTAACCAACACAGTCCTACGCAGAGGTCAGTCCTCACCCCTCCTCCGCACTGACACTGTCACCAGGACAGGTGATGGGGTCCCTGCCACCCTCATGTCTTCCCAGCCAGCCTCCGTGGGCAGATTTTTTTTTTAATATACAAAGATTACAAATTCAAGATATGGGTAACCATCACCTTTAAAAAACTTACTTATTTTATCTTATTTGAAAGGCAGGGGAGACGGACAGAGATCTCTCACCTGCTGGTTCACTCCCCAGATGCCCACAGCAGCTGGGGCTAGACCAAGCCACGGCCGGGAGCCCAGAGCTCAGTCCAGGCCTCTCACGTGGGTGGCAGGTCCCAGGTACTTAGGTCATCACGTGTGGCAGCCACGCCCCTCGGCCTCCCGCTTCACCGACTACGGCTTCCCTGGGTGCAGCACTGCTCAGTTTCCTCGCATCCCGAAAATTCTTCCCTTTAGTTCTGCCTCAATGACGTCACTAAACCTTGGGCTCTCTCATCTCCTGTCTCCACTCTAAAAGCTTTAACACCTAGTACGTTCCCACTTTCTTATTTTTTTAACAACACAAGCAGTAGAGAGAAGAAAAACTTCAGGCTGACTCTCGACCCATGCCCCACAGAGGCACAGCCACGCTTTGTCCAGAGAGGGAGACAGACAGACAGAGATCCCTCATCTGCTGGTTCTCTCCCCAGATGCCCCTGTCAGCCAGGAATGGGCCAGGCAGGAGCCAGGAGCTCCATCCAGGGCTCCCACAAGGAATGGGCAGGAGCCAGGAGCTCCATCCGGGTCTCCCACGTAGGTGCAGGGACCCAAGTGCTTGAGTCATTACCCACTGCCTCCCAGGGTACATTCGCAGGGAGCTGGAATCAGAGCAGAGAGAAGACTCAGACCGTGGCCATCCAGTATGGGGTGCAGGCATCTTAGCCCCGAGGCCAGGTGCCCACCCTGGGCCCTCCTGCGTGTGCCGACTGGCCCCAGGCCCTCCTGGATGTGCCAACTGGCCCCAGGCCCTCCTGCGTGTGCCGACCAGGCCCCGGGCCCTCCTGCGTGTGCTGACCAGGCTCCGGGCCCTCCCGCGTGTGCCGACTGGGACTTGGAGTCGCCCAGGGATGTAGGAGAGACACTCCTCCACCTAAGCGGCCTGGTGAGGTAGCCACCGTGCGCTCGCTGCAGCTCGGGAGTGCAGATGGGGTTTCTCAGCCAGGGGATCGGCCATTTCTGGGGAGACTGTGGCCGTGGCAGCCTGGCCCGGAGATGCCTGTGGCCTCAAGTCCGCAGGGAGGTGCGCAGCGGGCAGTGAGGCCCGGGCGAGGCCCTGGCCGGGGCCCACAGGGTTCCAGTGGGTTCCACGGGTGCATGGGGTGAGGTCGTGCCGCCAGGAGGCTCCTCTGGGTCTACCCTCACCTCCTCCCTCCACACCACTGCTGCTGCCCTAAAACCAAGCCCCTCATCCGCGGCATGGAGAAAGAACTGGACTTCCATGCTCCAGTGCTGGGCCCGGGATGCCCGAGTCGGGTGGCAGCAGGCTCCTGTGAGTGAGGGCACCTGTCACTGTGTCCCCACATGGAGGAGGGGGTCTGGACACACTCAGTGCCTCTGAGAAGGGCACACGTCCCGCCCTCAGGTGGAGCCCTCAGAGCCCAGTCACCGCTCCCCCGACCTGTCCCTGTGCTCCCCTGGGGTGGGGACACAATTCCAGCCCTGGCAGCTCCAGGCTCCCAGCGGCTGTGCAGCCCCCAGTGCTGCCTGGTCCCCCGGGGGCTCCCCCTTCGGCTGGGCTTCCTGCACGGCTGCTGTCTTCCAGGCACAGGGCTGGCCCCGGCCGTGGCTCGTAGGAAGCTGTGCCCTGGGGTTGAGTGGATGACTCAGAGCAGTGAGGCAGAGATAGAGGACGGCGGGAGGCGTCTGCCCCTGAGGTCCAGAGCCCACTGTGTTTCATCCCCGTGCCGGTCTCTCCCACGCACGCACTCACACCATCACTGCGGAAGGCACGTGTGTTGCACGTTTTCTGCTTGGGAACAGTGGGTGTCCTTCCAGCTTCCCGCCTGGGGCACAGGAGACCTGGCAGTGCAGGAAAAGTGCCTCCTGGAGACCAAGGCCCCAGGGCGGCCGCTCAGAGCAGCCGTGGGCCCCCAGGTCGCCCCCGCAGCCTCCCCCAGGGAGATCCCTCAGCCTCCCTGGGGCCCACGGTTCTTTGTCTTTTCCCAAGTGGAAGCCCTGTCTCTTCACTCGTTTCCGTGTGGAAATACAGCAGGCGTTCACATGTCTCACGGCGACGTGTCACATGCAGCCCGCTTCTGCTCACTCGGACGAGTCTGGAACTTTCCCAGTTGCTCATCAGCGTCTGGCCTGAGGCGGGGAAAGTCAGATAACCCCGGAGATCTGGAAATGCCGCTGGAAGAAAGCGTGGGGGTGAGGAGGGTGAGCCAGTGCCCTCCTCCGGCTTTTTGACGGGCTGCCAGGCACGGTTGCTCAGGTTGCTTGCTGCACAAGAACCCAGGCAAGACACACCGGCTGGCATGGCACGGGTGCTCATCCTGATGTGAACCAGGCGCGCCGTACGCACGCGGGGCTGCCTGTGCTCTCTCCCTCCGAGCCTGGGCATCCCGGGGAGGTGGGCGACACAGAGCAGGCACGCCACGGGCAGGACTCTGGGGAAGGTGGCCAGCAGCGGGTCATTTTGAGGGGGATGGTTTACCCTGTCCCATCCCAGGACTAGAATACAGGTGTTCTCACGAGAGTAACAGCTCCACACACGACTGATTCACTTATAGACAGACGACTGACCCTGACTCCTGTCCTTATGCATATTGTTGGTGGGTTGGTTGGTTTTTGTTGTTGGTTTGAAGAGTTCTATTTTTTATTTTTTAATTAAAAAACCTTTAGCAGACGTTAAAACTTGTGCCGTTTATGGATGCCGTGGGGCGTTCTGTTGTAAGTATTCGCCATGCCGTGTCCAGTCTGGGGGAGTCTAGTCCTTCCAGGCGTGAACATTCCTTTCTAATGAAAGCACCCACAGTCCCATCTTCTGGGTGTCCTACACCCAGAAGTCGTATGTGAACATGGTCTCCAGCCAGCCTCCTGTGCAAGGGGACCCAGCACCTGGGACTCCTGCCCAGCCGTATTCCAGTACCGGTCAGTGGACCTCCCCTCCCCTTGCCTCCCCAGCCTCTGGACACCAGGGCCTAGTTCTGGGGAAAATGTCGTTGGGATTTTGATAGGGATTGCACTGAATCTGGAAATCACTTTGGCTCGTCTGCACATTTTAACAGTATTGGTTCACACAATCCATGAACATTGTAGACATCTTTCACCTATGTAGTAAAATTCATTCTCAGGTTTGTTTTTTTTTCTTCTCTTAGCTGTTGGAAATAGAATTGCCGTCTTAATGTCTCTTTACGGGTGAATTATTATTTCTGTATAACAGTGCCACTGATTTTTCTATGTGAACTTTGTATCCTGCAACCTTGCTGAATTTATTAGGTGGAACATTTGGTGTTTTCTATATAGAAAGTCCTGTCATCTGGAAGGAGTGACAGTTAGACTCCCTTTTTTCCGTTTGGATGCCATTTCTCTCTTCCTCCTGCCTAGCTGCTCTGTGAGGACCTCCAGTGGTAAAAGGGGACTCCCCGTCTTGTTGTTCCTCTCAAAGCAGAGGCCTTCGGCTTTTCCCCACTCAGCCCGATGCTAGCAGCCGGCTTGCTGCTTGGTGCCTTTATGTGTGGAGGTACACTCCTTCTGACCTGACTCGGACAGAGCTTTAATCACGACGGGATGCTGAATTGTATGAAGCCTCTTTTCTGCGTCTACTCGGATTATCCCAGGACGTGGGTCCTTCGTTGTGTAGAGGAGATGTGCCACGTCCATTGCTCTCGTGTGTGTTGACTGTCCTCACATCCCTGGGATGGATCCCGCTTGGTCACGGTGGGCACGTTTCTGTCGTGTGCTGTTGGGTTTGGTTTTGTTCGTCTGCGTTCATCAGGGATGCCAGCCCATAGCTTCCTTTTGTGTGGTGTCCTTGCCTGGTTTTGGTGTCCAGGTAAATGCTGGCCACAGAGAAGGAATTCGGAGGAATCTCCTCTTGTCGTTTTTGAAATGATTTAAGAAGAATTGGTGTTAATCAGTTCTTCTTTAAAACTTCAGCAGAGTCTAACCTAAGCCGTGGCACGTGTACGTGTAAGAAGAGAGTAATCACAGTACTGCGTGATTGGTTGTTTCTGCCTGATTGTTTAAGTGCCTGTACTGTTGAAAACCTGCAGGCGCTGCAGATGGCCTCTGGCTGTTCCGTTCCAATGCCAGAGCCCGTCCCCCTGAGCCCTCTCTTCTGTGGGTCTCTTCCGTCAGAAGCAGCCCACAGCCCCTCCAGCCCCACTGCAGGCCAGCGGAGCACGGGGAGTGAGTGGTCACGGAATCGCACGGAGAGGTGTTCCCTCAAGCCTTTGCAACGTGGAGACTCTGTTTACCCATGCAGCCTGTGTTGGGGCTCACTCATTTTAAATGGATCGTAATCCAAGTATTTTTGTTGGAGAGTAGTTGATACTTGGGCCTTATAATTCTCTTTTCTCACTCAACTAATTTAAATATAGGAATGCAGCCTCAGCAAATGTTTTATGCTTAGCCAGAGACTTCACTGACGCTCGCCGTCAGCATGAAATGAGGAGACTGGAGACTGTCGCGGCACCACGTGACTGCTCAGAACTAAGTCGCGGCTGCCTGTTTTCTTTCTGTTCTGATTGTTTAAAGAACAGTGTGATAGTTCAGTACATGTGTACAAAGCAGCCTTGTCACAACAGCGTGACTAGGACAGGCGTCGGGTCACGCCCATGTCCCACATCAGCGTGGCGGTTCAGCTACCAGTCCCTCTGCTTCTGATCCGGCCTCCTGATGATACATCCCGGCCGGCTGGGTGATGGCGCAAGTGCCTGCGTCCCTGCCGGCCACATGAGAGGCTTGGATGGAGTCTGGGCCCCTGGCTTCAGTCTGTCTCTCTCTTCCTCTCTGTCACTCTGCCTTTCAAATGGATGAAAATAAGTAGAGTAAACATTATTTAAAAACAGAGTAATAGGGGCAGGGCCAAGGCGTAGCTGGTAAAGCCAATACGTGAGGTGCCAGCATCCTCTATGTCTCTTTTTTTCTTTCTTTTCTTTTTTTTTTTAAATTAATTTGAAAGGTAGAGTTATAGACAGTGAGAGAGAGAGAGAGACAGAGAGAAAGGTCTTCTTTCTGTTGGTTCACTCCCCAAATGGCTGCCATGGCCGGCGCACCACGCTGATCCGAAGGCAGGAGCCAGGTACTTCTCCTGGTCTCCCATGGGATGCAGGGCCCAAGCACTTGGGCCATCCTTCACTGCACTCCCGGGCCACAGCAGAGAGCTGGCCTAGAAGAGGGGCAACCGGGACAGAATCTGGCTCCCCGACCGGGACTAGAACCTGGTGTGCAGGCGCCGCAAGGAGGATTAACCAAGTGAGCCAAGGTGCCGGCCCCTCTTGACGTCTCTTTCAACAAGATCATTATTGGTGTACAAAATGCTAGTCTTCCGTGTGTTGGCCTTGTAACCTGTGGATTTACCTAATCAGTCTATCAGTTCTAGCAGCTTTTTGGTGGAGGTTGAGGGTGTTCCACGGGCAGCATCCTGTCATCTGCAAACGTGGGCATTCTTACTGCCTCCTTCCCAGCTTCAGTGCCTTTGTTTCCTTCTCTTCCCTGATTGCTCTTGCTAAGACTTCCGATACTACACTGAACAAGAGTGAGGAGAGTGGCCATCCTCATCTTCTTCCAGACCGATACGATCAGTAGGCTGTTGGCTGTAGGCTTGTCGTATCTAGCCTTACAATTTTGAAGTGTGCTTCTACTGTGCCAGATTTGTTGAATTTTTATCATGAAGGCATGGTGAAGCTTCTCAAATACTTCTGCTGAGATGATCATATGGGTTTTGTTCTTGATTCTGTTGACATGATTTATGACATTTGTTGATTTGTGAGTGTTGAACCCTGCTGGCATCTCTGGGGTAAATCCAGCCTCGTTGTGAAGTTTGATCTTTTCGATGTGTGTTGGATTTGATTTGCTAATATTTTACTGGGAGCTCTTGCGTCCTTGCTCATCAAGGATGTCGGCCTGCAGCTCTTCTTTTTGTGTTGTGATTTTCGTTTGGTGTCCGTGATCCTGGCCTCATGAAAAGACCTGGGCAGAGTTCGTCCTCCTCATTATTCTGGAATCGTCTGAAAAGTGTCGGAGTTAGTTCCTCTTCAGATGTTTTGTGGAACTCAGCTGTAAAGCCATCAGTGGGGTCCTGGACTTTTCTCTCAAGGGAGGTTTTTCGTTAGGGCCTCAATCTCACTATTATTACAGGGCTGCTCAGATCTTCTTGATCTAACCTTGCTAAGGTGTGTGTTCAGGGAATAAATCCATCTCTCTAGTTCTCCACTTGTTAGTGCATAGTCGCTCACCATGGTTTCTTATGATCCTTTCTATTTGTGATATCAGCTGTCATTTCTCATTTTTATCTCTAATAGAGTTTTTTTCATTAATCTGGCTAAAAGTTTATCCATTTTGTTTATCTTTTCAAAAATAAGTTTTTCATTTTGTTGATTTTTATATCTTTTAGTCACAATTTCAACTTTTATTTCTGCTCTGATCTTTATTATTTCTTGCCTCCTGCTAGTTTTGGGTTTGTTTTGTTCCTGCTTTTCTAAGTCTTTGAGATGCCCTGCTAGGGAGTTCATTTGATGGCTTTCTGTTTTTTAAAAGTGTGCATTTATTTTTTAAAAAAAGATTTATTTATTTGAAAGGCAGCGTTATAGAGAGGTAGAGGCAGAGGCAGAGGCAGAGAGAGAGAGAGAGAGAGAGGTCTTCCATCCACTGGTTCACTCACCGGATGGACGCAACGGCCAGAGCTGCACCGATCCAAAGCCAGGAGCCAGGAGCTTTTTCCAGGTTTCCCAGGCGGGTGCAGGGGTCCAAGCACGTAGGTCATCTTCTCCTGCTTTCCCAGGCCACAGCAGAGAGCTGGATGGGAAGAAAAGCATCCAGGACCCAAACCAGCGCCCACATGGGATGCCAGCAGTGGCTTTGCCAGCTATGCACAGAGCTGGCCCCCAGAGTGTGCATTTATTGATATAAATTTCTCTCTTCATGCTGCTTTTTCTGTGTCCCACAGGTTTTGATAAGTTGTATTTTCATTGTTTCAAGAAACTTTTAGATTTCCTTTTTAATTTCTTTGATCCATCATTCAGGAGTAGGCGGTTCAAGTTCCATGTATTTGTCAATTTTCTTTTATTCTTCTTGTTTGATGACTTCTAGTTTTATTACTTTGCAGTCTGAGGAGATACATGGATAATGAGTTCATTTTTTAAAATGTGCTGATACTTGATTTGTGGCCTACTATATGTTGTATCCTAGAACATGTTCCCTGTGCTGGTGAGAGGAATGTGGGTTCCGAAGCTGTTGGCTGAAATGTCCCGTAAATGTCGGTCAGGTCCGTTGGCTGTCTCTAACAGGATTCAGCTCTGATGTGCCACTGTTGACATTCTGGCCACTGATGACAATGGGGTGTTGAAGTCCCCACTATCATTGTGGCGACGTCTGTCTCTCCCTGTAGGTCTAATAATAATTGCTCTCTATATTTGGGTGGTTTGGGGTTGAATACATGTATGTTTTTGTTATATCTTCTTCCTGAATTAATCCTCTTGTCAACACATAACATCCTCCTGTGCCTCTTTTTACAGTTTGTGACTGAAAGTGTGTTTTACCTATTATGGGTGTGGTTCCTCCTGATCATTTCTGGTTCTGTCTACATGGTAAATCTTTTTCCAACCTTCTGCTTTCAGTCTGAGAACCTGAACCTGAAAAGTAAGTTTCCTCTAGGTAGCTTATCACTGGATCTTTATGCTTGCAGCCACCTATTTCTTCTGACGGGGAATTTAATCCATTTATACTGAATATTAATGTTGATAGATAAGAACTCACTCCTATCAGTTGGTTGCGTGCCTACTGATTATTTTATGTATCCATTGTTTCTTTCCACCTCTCTTACTATCTGTCTTTGTGTTTAGGCAGCTTGCTGGCATGATGAGCTTGGATTCTCTTCCTCTGCTGTGTGTCTCGGCGCTCTGTGCTGCCGCATGTTTATTCTAACGGAGGACTCTCCTCAGGGTCTCCTGTCGGGCTGTCCTGCTCGGATGCGTCCTCTCAGCTCGTGGCTGCTTGGGAAACACTTCATTTCTCCTTCTCGTCCACAGGGCAGCTTCATTGGGTATAATATTATGGGCTGGAAGTTCTCTCGTCCTGCAGCCTGCTGGTGAGGCTGCCGCCACTCTAATGGGTTTTCCTTTATGGGTGACGACATTTTTCTCTCACTTTCCTTAGGATTCTCTCCTTGTCCTTAACTTGGGGCAATTTGACTATAATACGTCTTGGACGAGGGTTTTGTTTTGTTTTGTTTTGTTTTTATTGAATCTGGCTTGGGTCCTTTGAGCTTCTTGTATCTGGACGTCCATGTCTCTCCAGACCTGTGAATTGTCCCACTATTTTTCACTCAGTGGGTTCTCAATGCCTTTTTCTTCTTCCTCTCCTTCAGGGGGCACTAAAATAGGACTATCGTTTGCTTCATGGTACCTGTATGTCTTGTAGGCTTTCTTCATTCTTTTTTTTTTAAAGATTTATATTTATTTGAAACTCAGAGTTACACAGAGAGAGGAGAGGCAGAGAGAGAGGTCTTCCGTCTGATGGTTCACTCCCCAGATGGCCGCTACAATGATCCAAAGCCAGGAGCCAGGAGCTTCTTCTGGGTCTTCCATGTGGGTGCAGGGGCCCAAGCACTTGGGCCATCTTCTACTGCTTTCCCAGGCCACAGCAGAGACCTGGATTGGAAGAGGAGCAGCCGGGACTAGAACTGGCGCGCATATGCTGGCGCTTCATGCCAGGATGTTAACCCGCTGTGCCACAGAGCCGGCCCCTCTGCATTCTTTTTAATACTTTTCTCTTTATTTTTGTCTGGGTTATTTTAAATGTCTTATCTTCAAGATCTGAAATTCTTCTGCTTTTTCTGTTCTGTCATTGAAGCTCTCAGCTGTATTTTTGGTTTCATTGAAGTTTCCAGCTCCAGAATCTCTGGTTTGTTCTTTAAAAAAAAAATGTTTGTTTGTTTATTAAAAGTCAGAGTTACAGAGTGAGGAGATACAGAGAGAGAAAGAGATCTTCCATCCAGTGGTTCACTCCCCAGATGTACTCAGAGGCTGTGGCTGAGCTAGGCTGAAGCTAGGAGCCAGGAGGTTCATCTAGGTCTCCTACTTGGTAGCAGGGGCCCAAACACTTGGGCCATCTTCTGCTGCATTCCCAGGTTGGCAGGGAGCTGGATCAGAAGTGGAGCAGCCAGGACAGGAACTTGCATCCATATAGGATGCCAGCTGTGCGGGCACCAGCTTTATCTGCTACACCACAATACTAGCTCCTCTGCTTGGTTCTTTTTTTTTTTTTTAAGATTTATTTATTTACTTTAAAGAGTTACAGACAGAGAGAAGGTAAAGCAGAGACAGAGAGAGAGAGAGAGAGTCTTCTATCCGCTGTTTCACTCCCCAGTTGACCACAACAGCCGGAGCTGCGCCGATCTGAAGCCAGGAGCCAGGAGCTTCTTCCAGGTCTTCCACGTGGGTGCGGAGGCCCAAGAGCTTGGGCCATCTCCTACTGCTTTCCCAGGCCACAGCAGAGAGCTGGATGGGAAGTTAGCAGCCGGGACTCGAACCGGTTCCCATATGAGATGCCGGCACTGCAGGTGGCAGCTTTACCTGCTATGCCACAGCGCCCAACCCTTGGTTGGTTCTTTTTAATTATTTCTATCTCTTTGTTGAATTTCTCATTCATATCATGCATTGTTTTCCTCATTTCTTTAAATTATCTATCTGCATTCTCTTGCATTTCATGGAGTTTCCTTGAGGTTATTATTTCTAATTACTTTTGTGGCTTTTCATAGATTGACTTCAAAGCAGGATCTTTCTTGGAATTGTTGTGTGTGGTTTTTGTTTTGCTTGTTTTTTCAGTGGCACCCTGCCTCCTTGCTGCTTTCTTTCTAATATCCCTGCACTGACATCTGCACATCTGGCGTAACAGTTCCTCCTTTTCATGGAGTACCTTTTGTTGGAAAAGACTGGTTTTGCTGGAATGGGAGGCTTCACTTGGGTGGTTGCTTCTGCTTTGGTTTAGGTGAACCCAAACCTCAACCTCTACAGCCGTAGCCGGCATCAGCGTTGTCTGTGAGCGCCACAGTTGTCTCGTGTGCGGCAAAGTCCATGGAGGTAGCAGGCTGACTTTGACTTCCAAAGGCATGTTCCTTCAGTCCCGGAGTAGAGTATCACTCATGCTAGGGTTTGTGGCAGCTGTAGCCATAATCCTTGTTCTGTGGGACACAGAGGGGGCTGTCCCCTTGTGCCACAAGGCAAGCCTGAGTGGTGCTGGGGCTTATGTCACTAACAGCTGTGACCCTGCATCTGTGATGTGATTGGGACCTTCCCCAGGTACTGCTGGGTGGGAAGGGTGATGCTGGGGCATATAGCTCCAAAAACTGCAGTTCCAGTACTGGGTGACTTGAAGGAGACCTTGTCCCAGTCCCACAGGGTGAATATGCGTGAGGCTGGGGTTGTCCCAGGCAACTGTGGGCCTGACGCAGTGGAACACGGGTAGGGTAGGTGGTGTAGTGTGGGTCCTGGTGGCTTTGAGGACTGTAGTACTAATAGTCACAGTCCCAGAGCTACAGGGCCGGGAGAGTACCTTGCCCAGGCCCCACAGGTTGTCCCGGGTTGTACTGGGGATTGTGCAGTAGCCTGTGCAAGCCTGGATCGGGGGATTCAGATAGGCCACTCCCCAAGCCCCGTGGGTGAGCACAGGTATCCGTGGGGCTTACAGAAGGAACACAGACCCAGAGCTTCAGGACTTGGAGGGCCCCTCCCCCGGATCCCGCAGGGTGGCTCCAGGTTGTACCAGGGAGTGTTTGCCAGCAGGGCAGGCCTGGAGAAGACTGTGGATAGGGCCTTCCCTGGGAAGCATGGGTGTCCCTGGCACGTAGAGAAACAACCTCACAGCCCAGTTCTGCAGGGTGTGGTGCGGTCCTCGCCCAGGTCACACAGGCAGAGCCGCAGGTGCGCCAGGGTTACAGACTGGCAGCTTCCAGCCCGAAGCAGGGGAGTGCAGACGTGCAGACGGAGCCCTCCAGCTCCCCCAGGCGAGTGTGCTACTCCAGGGATTCTAGCACCAGCAGCCGCAGTCCCGGAGCTGCAGGACGCAGCAGGGACTGCCCCAGTTCCTGTGGGGCAGGCAAGGGGGACACTGGGGCCTGTGCCCGCCTACCCAGCATCCTGTGCTCAGAGATGCAGATGGGGACTTCCTCGGGTCTGGTCCTCCGGGGTTGTGTGCTGGCTGCTGCTGGCGTGAGCCCCAAGAAGCAGAGAGGAACATTCTGGGTCACGCAGAGCAGGCAAGTGTGGCTCCAGGCTGTTTCCAGCGAGCCCAGAGCTGCCGGATCCTGAGAAACCTGCCCACTGCCCTGGAAAGTGCCGACTCCGGCTCTGGGGGCTCCCGCCTACCCCAGCTCTGGCTCTGGGCGCTCCCGCCTACCCCAGCTCTGGCTCTGGGCGCTCCCGCCTACCCCAGCTCTGGCTCTGGGCGCTCCCGCCTACCCCAGCTCTGGCTCTGGGCGCTCCCTCTAGCAACGGGCTGCCTGCTGTCCCCTGAGGCAGAATGGCGTTTAGCATTGACTGTGCTGCAGCAGCTCAGGGCTGGGGCTCCGCCCCAGTCTGTGAGGACTGCAGGAGTGCCCTGTAGCTGGGGCTCTTGGAGCTCTCTGCTTCCCTGGTCCCGGCCAGGTGGTGTCCCTGGCAGAGCTGGGGTAGGCGCTGTGCTGTGCTCACTCCCCTCTCTCTGCTGGCGTTTGGAGTCTGTGCCGTAGAGAGTTCCCGCTGCTGCTTGATGTACATTTTCCTGGAATCCGTCTCCTGGGCACATGTTCCTCCCTGTGCCTCTCTGTCCTCCCCAGGGCAGAGGTCAGGGCAGCCCGTGTGTCCAGCCCGGGAATCCAAGCGTGCTGGGTGTTTGCCTGAGTGCTGAATGGCTCCAGGTAGGGCCTGCATCTGAACTCAAATCCCTCTAACAGCAGCAGTAGAGAAACCATTAGTGAACACGTGTTCAGCTCTTCTCCGCACACCCAAATCCGCCGTCATGTTCCTCGCGTGTGCCCAGTGCATCTGCAGCCCTCGCTCCCCGGCGGATGTGCGTGACTGTTTCTGTGATGCCACTCTGCACACACTCAGGGCTCTCTTAATCACATGAGGAAACGTCACAGAGTTCACGGCAAAAAGGAATGAAAAGAGACACTTCTTTTTGGCGCAGAGTGTTTTAGAAATCTGTGTTTAGTTTTTTCATCTGTGCATTGCGTGAGCTGTGTGAGGAGTCATATTCACAATCATTTCTGCCAAGTTGCCTGCAACTGTTGCATCGGCATTTCCAGTCTCTCTCCCACACACAGTTGTCGCTCTGTCTCTCTGGGGTCAGATCCAGGGCCCCCACGGACACCAGGGCCCTCAGAGGCTCCAGGCCCTGGAATACAAGGCACAGTATTTGCATAAAACCTGCACACATCCTCCCTTTGTTGAATCCTCTCTCGGTTATTGTCCCTAATGCATTCTCCACACTCTGCGAATATACTTACACTGTGCAGGGAATGACCAGAAAGAAACATCTGTATGTATTCAGTACAGATGCAATTTATTTTGCAAACATTTTCCATCCAAGGTTGGGCGACTCTGCGCGAACCAGTCTATGGGATACATTTAACAGAGTGGTCAGACATCTCCCTGAACAACCGTGCAGCCTGGTTTCGGAGGGCCGCTAGCGGCACGTGTGTCCCCCTCCCTGTAACTTCTCGTAGGCCGCCGAGGTACTTCCTTCCTCCCCAGCTCAGTGCTGGGCTCTGGCTTCTGTTTGCTGTGCACTTCCTGGACCTCGTGGGAAGCTGAGCTCAGGACGCCCTGACCTGTGCCTCCAGGTGCTGGCCCTGGTGCTTGTGGGCCCGCTGTGTGCTCTCTCGTGCAGGTGAGCCTGGGGCACTCTGCCCACTTGGAAGCACCCGTGAAGGCACGGCGCTTCTCCTGATCGCTTGGACGGCCTGGTGGCTGTGGATTCACATCTGCAGCACTCGGCCAAGAGTTCCGAATAGTTAAGCTCTGATGTGAGTTAGTTTAGTTGGCAGATCTCCTTCCAGCTTAAAACTGTGTGGGCTGAGACGTGAGCACACACAGCTCTTGGCCTGCGCTCTCGATGCTCCAGGTACAACGTTTCTGCTTCTAAGCCGAGTTTGCAGGACACAGCGTGGCCCAGACTCTGTCCTGATTCCCTCCCGCAGTGTGCGGTCCTGAGATAACCGTGATTCTCCATGATGATCCGCCCATGAGAGAGACTGCATCTCCCTCGCCCACATCTGTTTTGCTTTAGGGAAGGGAACTTTCTCATGCCAGAGTGGCTTTCCGTGGACGCAGGAAATCTGCTTTGTGTTGGGACCTCTGCCGCTCACAGATGCAAACGTTTAAAAAAGCAGTGAGGTTAGCGCGGTTACTTCGTCATCTGAAACGTCCCCAGTCACCACTTTTGTCCTAAAAAAAAAAAAAATAAACTTATTGTGTTATAAATCCATTGTGTGTAATCCTCAGAGCCTTGTCTCATAATTCCCTACCGGGGCTGAGTTAACTCTTTCGTGGCCTCCTGGCGTGCTGCAGTCTCTGGTAGTTTGCAGGGCTGGTTGGGCTGTGTCTGAGGGCGAAATTGAGATTCTTACGGAGGAAGTGCGGGAAGCGGTTCCAGTACACGCAAGGCCGACCTCGAACCATAAGGGTGCCGCTCCCCCCAGCTTCTCAGCCTTCGGTGTGTGCCCTAAGGTATTCCCGCCGGATGTCCCTGGGCACCTGCCGCTTCAGTGTCCTGGGAAAGGGGGCAGGAGGGTGCCGACCTGGAATTCCGTGCAGTGGGAGGGACACGAGCGGCACAGCAGCCCGTGAGGTGTGGCGAGCTCGTGGTTTTGCCTGCGCCCTTGCTGCCCCTGAAAGCAGAGAGGGCGGGCGTTCAGCCGGCCAGAGAAGATGCCCACACCCACATCCGGGTGCCTGGACTCAGTAGACTCCTCCTGACTCCAGCTTCCTGCCAGTGTCCACCCTGGGAGACTGCAGAGATGACTCAAGCAGTTCAGGTCCCTGGTGCCCACGTGGGGGACCTGGATTGAGTTCCTGGCTCCTGGGCTTCAGCCCAGCCCACCCTAGGCCATTGCAGAAATTTGGGGAGTAAATCAGTAGATAGGGGCTCCTGTCTCTGCCTCTCTCTCTCTCTCTCTCTCTCCTTTGCCTCTCAAATCTACATTTTTAAAAAAAATTATTTGAAAGGCAGAGTTAGAGAGGCAGAGGCAAAAAGAGAGGGCTTCTATCCACTGGTCCACTCCCCAGATGGCCACAATGGCCAAAGCTGGGGTGACCTGAAGCCAGGAGCTTCCTCCAGGTCTCCCACATGGGTGCAGGGGCCCAAGGACTTAGGCCATCTTGCACTGCTTTCTCAGGCCATAGCTGGGAGCCAGATTGGAAGTGGAGCAGCTGGGACTCAAACCGGCACCCAAGTGGGATGCCAACACTGTAGGCGGCAGCTTTACCTGCTACGCCACAATGCCAGCCCTTTAAATCAACATTTTAAAAACTTTTTTTTAAGCAGGCAGAGTCTTCGGCTTATCATAGTCACAGCTGTGGGCATTTTTTCACTGTTTAAATTCAATCCAGTATTCGATTTTTCTATAGAAAACTTCAGGTTCTCCTCTACTGCTAATTTGCTGTACTGGGTAAAACCTCTGTGTAGGAAGAAGTTTAGCAATGTTAACAACACCACATCGGGGAGTCAAGGCCTCGGAGAGCTTGGGAGGAATCCAAGCACACGTGTTTTCTGGCACAGCCGAGCGTGGGGCTCTGCGGCTGAGCGCTCTTGGAGCTCCCGCGGCAGACCCTGGCTGCAGATGTCCGCCTCGCCCTGAGGCCCTGCCTGATTGTCTCCTGACGTGCACGCTCTGTGAAAACTCCCCAGCCATGCAGTGCTGATCAGAGCTTGTGGTGAAGGTGCAGCTTCGTTGGCGTCTGCGTTCGGCGCGGTGCAGCGGCTGCCCCAGAAAGCGAGCTCCGGCGGCAGCATGGGCAGACCTGCCCCTGCCAGACCGACAGTCAGCAGAAATGGGCTTTCTGAAGTGGGACGCGGCTTTCCGCATTCCCCAGTCGGCCTCTTTCCAAAGCAAATGAGAAACAAATCGCGGGCACCAACTTCATTTTCCACCCAGAGCAGGCAGAGATTTCGCCGTGCTGTGTGTACCTGTCCGTCACAGGTTAATTGTCTCGGAACTCTGACTCCTGGCATTAGAAACTGGGGTCACAGGGCTGTGAGGACATACTGTGAGTCACGCACGCCTCCTGCCCCGCCTCCTGTACACGGTTCTGTCTGTGTCTCTCCCACAATGAGAAGTGACTGACTGCGGGCAGCCGTGAGGTGCGCAGCGTCCCTCTGCAGGATGAGGGTCCCAAGGGGGCTCCCACCCTGGGCCACCAGCCTCGGGTTGTACAGCCTGTACCCTGCACCTGTCAGCTTCCGCTAATTCATCAGTGGCCTGGAGTCGCAGGGTCGGGGAATCAGAGGCTACACAAGCAGGTCCCACGAGTCTTCCAGGCTGGGGCCCCTGCCAGGCCTGTGAGGAGAGAGAGGCAGAGCCCAGGTCTGACGGACAGCCAGGTTGTAGCTGGCCGAGTGTGACCGATGCCTCGAACCACACAGCTGCAGGTGGCCCAGGTCTGGTGGGCCTCGGCCTGACGACAGCCTGGGCCTCCTGACCCTGCTGACGGTGAGAAGTGCTGCAGATACAGGCCCTGAGCCACACCTGCAGCCCCTGTCCTCTCTCCAGCTGCTCCGTGCGCCTGGCCTTGGACGTGACACACAAGAGGCCCCCGTCATGTGGGCTGAGAGATCTGCGCCCCAGCAGGCGTTCCCCACCAGGCAGTGGTCTTCGTCCCCTCCAGGAGAGGCACTGCCTCGGGGCGTCCCCAGCGCCTGTTCCGGACGAACGTGGCCTGGGGTCCACACCGCAGAGGCCTCTCTCCCGCTCGCTGCCTCACCAGCCAGGCCAGAGCTGCCCTGCCCCAAGCGTGCCTCCTGCTCTCCTGCTCCAGCCTTGTCCTTCCCCCATCACTACCTTGCCCTGCCAGGCCGAGTGCAGCCTGTCCTTTGGCGGTGAGAACGTTTCCTGGCCTTTTTACGCTGGGTTCTTGCCCCGTGGTGAGATAAGAATTCCAAGCAGGGTCCTAGGTGAAGTGCACAAGTGGGAATGGGAGTAGGATGTATCCAGAGAGAGAGAGAGAGAGAGAGGGTCACACTCAGGTGTGAATGTGGGGAGCCCCACGAGGACGGAGCCCCAGTTTAGGGGGTCCCTTTATTGGGTAGGGTGGTGGCCTAATTGAATATACAAACGGGGTGGTGTCTGAGCCGGGTCCTCTGGGAAGGTTTCCACCATGTGTCCACTTGGAGCTCAGGATGCCCATGACCATGGCGCCCTCTTCATTGTGGAGAAGGCTCAGGTGCATTGTGGGAAACTGGGTGCCGGGTTGACACAGAAGGGGTGGAGTTAGGGTGAGTGCTACGTATAGAACCTGCAGGAAGGCTTACTTCCTGTCTGACTCCTGCCGGTTCTCGCCCTTAACAGTTGGAGATCCGGTTCCACTGTGGCCCGGCTTGTCGAGGGCTTCCCAGCCGGCACCACGCTCTTTCCTGGCAGAGTTAAGCACTCATTGCACCTCCAGCGGCGCCGTTCAGTGTCTCCTGTTGCCTCTAGAAGCTGCAGGTTCTGCCCATGCTCAGTAGGTGTGGAGCCTGTCGGGGACAGGGGCCTGGACGTGTGTGCTCCCCCACGCATCGCGTCCCAGCACACAGCCTGCGGCGTGGTTTGGTTTTCACACTGCACGTCTGCAGCTTCCTTCCCGGGCGTGGGAGCCTCTTGTGTCCACCACTTAGGGTCTAAGAGCAGGACGAGGCGAGCGGCCAGCATTCACGAGGGCACTAAAGCTCGTGGAAAACTGCAATTAGAAGGTAAGTTTATCTTGGTGCAACAGTATTAGAAACCCATGTGGTTTTTTTCCTGTAATACCCATGTTCTGTGAACTTTTTGAAGACTCCCACTCGAAATATACAACTTCAAAACTTGTTGCATCAGAATAAACTTATCTTTTCATTCCACTTCCACAGACTTTGTGGTGCTGTTTCTCCCTTGCCTTCCCCCCACCCATAACCACAGCCAGGACACCGTGGTGGGTGGGAGCCCCGGGGTCCCGGGGTCCAGCCTGGCTCCCTGCAGCACCAGGCAGGGTGGAGCACAGAGCTGTCCTGAGCCTGCGATGAGACTGGTCCCTGCAGACTTCAGAACTACTTGGCTCCTGCCGTGCCTGTGGCTGCGGAAGTTGGGGACTGTGTTCCTAGGAGGGCCTCTCGATGCGTCAGGCGGCAGTGCAGTGCAAAGTGGCCACCCCCCACCCAGAGGAGGATGTGCCCCAGAGGGCTTGCTGCCCTGAGACGCTGGGACACAAGGACTGTGTCCCCCCAGCCACCTAGGAGGTGACGTGGGCATCGTGAGAAGAGTACTTAAAAGCCAAGAAGTTGGGCCAGTGCTGTGATACAGCAGGGTAAGCCACTGCTTGTGACGCTGTTTCCGGTTAGCTTCCAATCCAGCTCCCTGCTGGTGTGCCTGGGAAGGCAGTGGAAGGTCACTCAGGTGCCCGGGCCCCTGCATTCATGTGGGAGACCTGGATGGAGTTCTGGGCTCCTGGCCCAGCCCAGCTGTTGAGGCCGTGTGGGGAGTACACCAGCAGATGGGAGAAATACGTGTGTGTGTCTGTGTCTCCTGCTCTCTTCCTGTCACTCTGCCTTTCAGATAAGTAAGTCCTTAAAAAACAAGAACTAGGTGGAGACAGCACGGATCTGTGAAGCTCTTAAGAAACCCGGCTTGATCCCAGCGGGGTCACAGTGCATGGGCGGGGGGTCCTGGCACCTTTGGCTGCGGTGGGCTCACTTCGCGTGTGTGGGGTGCAAGCACCTTTGGCTGCAGTGGGCTCACTTCGCGTGTGTGGGGTGCAGACACCTTTGGCTGCAGTGGGGTCACTTTGTGTGCGTGGGGTACAGGCACCTTTATCAGCAGAGGGTCACAGTGCCTGCGTGGGGCGCGGCGCCTTTATCAGCAGAGGGTCACAGTGCCTGCGTGGGGCGCGGCGCCTTCAGCAGCAGTGGGTCACAGGGCCTGCGTGGGGCGCAGGCGCCTTTATCAGCAGTGGGGTCACAGTGCCTGTGAGGGGCGCGGGCACCTTTAGCAGCAGTGGGTCACAGTGCCTGCGTGGGGTGCTGCCGCACTGGGTCCCGGTGGAGTCACAGTGTGTGGTTGGGGTTCCAGTTTTCAGAGTTCCTGCCTTTTAGATTCAGGCGCTAAGATGGCTACACAGGGAGGTGTTGGTGGCCAGGAGCATCCTTGAAGTACGACAGGTGGGTCTGCGGGTGACGTGAGAGGAAACGGTTGAGATGGCCTCCAGTCAGCGGCTGTTGGAGCTGGGTGTTGGGTGTGCTGCTGTTCCGTCAGCTTCCGTGCACGACATGTTTCATAATGTGAGTGGGAAAGAAGAAGGCAAGGAGGGGCCCGTTTTGTTCCCATCCCCTGGGTTCTCCAAGTCACTCTGCTCTGTCTCTTGGTGGCATCACCCAGGGTCACCCTGAGGACCGTTGGTTATGGAAAAGGGTCCAGGTTCTCGCTCTGTCCCCCACTTGATCCCTTCTCAAAACGCCTTCCTGTCAGACACCCCCTCAAACACATGGAGAAAATCTTGGAACTAGGGCGTGCCTTGGCTGGGGGGTGAGGCCAGCACAGAGGGAGAGCCGGGGAGCGGGGCTGTGCCGGCCTGTGCCGGAAAGGAGCCAGCCTTGCCCTGCTCCACGAGAGACAGCAGGGGGCGAGAAGGGTGGCTCTGACCCCTCGCCCGCGCGCCTGGGGTCCCTTCTCCCTGCAGAGGCCTCGGCTCCCCGTGCCCAGCTTTCCAGGCGGGTCTTTCCCCTGGCCCTGTCTCCACCTCCCTCTGGTTTCCGACACCCACTCGGCTTTCCCAGCCTGCACGAGTGTGCATGCACTTCTTGTGGCCTCACAGTTCCTGTGAGTGGGAAGACAGGCCCAGTCCGGGCTTGGGGAGGAAGCAAGGCAGGGCAGTGGCGAGTGCAGAGGACGCCAGAGGCAGGACCCTGCAGGGGCTGACCCAGGCCTCCCCCCACCTGCTGTGCCAAGACAGGCAGGACGCATGGCTCCCTGGGGACCTGGATGGTGTGATGTGGCTGCAGCAGCCTGCCCACAGATGGGCTGTCACTTGCCCACAGATGGGCTGTCAGTTGTGTTGTGTTTGCCGAGAGCTTAGGCAGTGGGGGGTGGGAGTGATGGCCCCACAGTATTGGCTCTGTTTTTGCAGATGGTGATCTGTAGAGACCATTGCTTAGGATCAGCTTTGTGACAGCCCCACAGTCGGGGACGCTGCTCCGCCCCTGTTTTGTTTCTCTCAGCCGGTGGGTGAATGTCACTTGATGGTGACAACAGAGGCCACCTGTGGCTTGGAGCCAGCCACTGCTGGCTTAGCACTTGACACACACCTGCCACTCAATCCGCATAGGCAGTGTCCGCAGGGCTGGGGCCATTCGCATCTCAGAGAAGTAAAGCAAGGGGGAGGAAGTGAAGTGATCTGTCCCCAGCACTGCGCAGCGGTGGGCTGGAGCGTCCATCCCCAGTGCACAGGGGGCGGCCAGTTGGGGCAGGAGGTGTGATCAGTCCCTCCTCCCAGGGTGAGAAGTCCGTCCAGTTCCCAGGGTGCCCTTCTTTGCAGCACAAAGGATCCCTATCGTGTGCAGATGAGGATTCCACCCTGGGGAGAGCAAACAGCCAAAAAAAGGGCCTCCCCACCCCCACCCGCCACCCCCACCCCTTTCATCTGTTCAGCAGGAGAGAGCCGCCTGAGACCTAGGAGAGGCCCCTGCTGAGAACTGCCTGAGGACTCTCTCGGATCCAGCCAGCAAGGGAGTGTGGACACTTTTTCTGCCAAGGGCCTCTTGGATATTTATAACATCTTTTGCGGGCCACACAAAATTATCCACGTGAAAATTAGCCTGCTATAGGTTTGTTGAATTCAGACTCCTGCAGGGCCAGAGAGCAAATGACCTTGCAGGCCTTAGGCGGGCAGTGGGCCAGGCGGTTCCACCAGGCGGGCGGGAGACACCAGCTCCAGGAAGTCCATCATCACAACCCCACCAGGCCCCTTGATCCCGCGGGCCACTGAAGGCACGGTGACCCCAGAGGCAGACCGCCCCACTTCCATAACGTTCTGTTCTCTCAGTTGCAGAGCGAGGAAGCAGTCTTTGCCCACCGCCTCGGGTGTGTTTTCAGCTTCTCTGGGAAGACAGGTTTTGTGTTGGGCAGCCCAGCTCCTCACGCCAAACCTCTGCGGGCTCAGCGGGCCACTGCCAGAGCCGGGCGAGGCTGGGCGAAGCTGGGAAGTGCCATCTCAAGGTTTTGCTTTTTCCCATTGGCCAGCAGTGCCTGGCGGCCCCACTGCTGGCACCACAGGGTTGCGGAACGCGCAGGGGTTTAGGCCACGCAGGGAGGTGTGATGGCTATCCAGGGAAGATCGCAGCCGGCTTTGGCTTTGTGCTCTGCCGTGACTGGCTGCCGTGCAGGCGTGGGCTCCCAGGCTCAGGATGGCCGGCAGTGCCCGGCCGCCCACAAAGGCCAGGGTTGCCTCCAGGGCAGGACCCCTTCCAAAGGGAGGATGACGTCGGCGTTATTTCATCTTTATCCAAAACGCTGGAGGAGGAAGCGTGGGTGCGGGGCTTGGATCTGGAGCCCCTGTGGTTGGGCCCGCGCCGGGGCCGAGGGCGGGCGCCATCTTCTTTGATCCCGGGCCAGAGAGCCCGGGGCCGGCCTACAAGCTCACCGCCTAATCACAGGCCGAGGAGGAATATTTTTGGTTAGTTTCCCTCTTTTTTGTACACACAATGCCTATTTATAGCCATTTGTTGACTGCCTCCACCAATTACTTGGAAAACGTGTATTTAGAGAGAGACAGACTGAAAATGTGGATTCGGAGCAGCCGCAGTTCTGAGGTGGAAATGGCGGGTTCTGAGGTAAAAATGGCGGAGTGGCTGGCACTGTCCTGAGGTAGGGATGGCGGGGTGGCCGGCACCCATCCTGAGGTAAAAATGGCTGGGCGGCCGGCCCAGTCCTGAGGTAGGGATGGCGGGGCAGCTGGCCCCAGTCCTGAGGTAAAAATGGCAGGGTGGCTGGCACCGTTCTGAGGTAGGGATGGCGGGGCGGCTGGCACTGTTCTGAGGTAAAAATGGCGGGGTGGCTGGCACCGTTCTGAGGTAGGGACGGCGGGACGGCCGGCCCCAGTCCTGAGGTAGGGATGGCGGGGCGGTCGGCACCAGTCCTGAGGTAGGGACAGGGGGGCGGCCAGCCCGCCAGAGACCCTGGCCATGCACTGACGGCGGTGCCGGGGGAGGTCCCGCTTGCTTGTTTCAGGCTCCCTGGGCCCACGTTCCTGTCTGGGCGGGCGTGGGTGCAGGTGCTGTCAGCATGGCGTCCTCTAGGCCGACCCAGCTCTTGCGGCCTTCTTGGTGTCTCCCCGACCCCGAGTGCAGCGGGTCCAGCTGCCCAGCATCCGCTCCTCCCGCCCTGTGGGGTGGGGTCCAGCCTCTGGTCTGCAGAGGCTCCTCCCACCCCACCTGGGGGCGTGGCTCCTCCTGCCCTGCTGGCGGAGGCCCCTCCCCTCCTCCTGCCGACTGTGTGGAGGGGGCTGCTTCTCTCCAGGCCTCTGCCCCTGTTTCCCCAGGGCTTCCGCAGCTGGGGGGCCAGGTCTCGGCCCTGCGGATGGGCCCCAGCCGGGAGTCCTCTGCAGACCCCGGGGCTTTGCCTGCCCCCTCAGCTCCACCAGGCCCTGGGGCCCAGGGCGGAGCAGAGGGGGCTCCTGGGGCCAAGGCCAGGCAGCAGGGAGGCCACGGAGAGGGGGAGGAGGGCCCGTCTGAGGGCAGGACAAACAGTGCAGGTGGACCTCCGGTTCCCTGTCCACTGCGGCTGCGCTGGGGTGCAGGGAGAGGGTGGCCAGTGGCTGCTTGGTTTCTGGGTGCTGGTCTGGAATCCTGGGGAGGGGTGAATTCAGATAGAAAGCTGGGGGATGAAAACACTTGGGGACCAGCAGAGGGCAAGCAGCACAAGGGACAAAGAGAAAGCCAGGTGGAGGTGACGCCATGGGCTGTGTCCCCTGTGCAGGTGGAGGTGACTGACCCCCGTGGGCTGTGTCCCCTGTGCAGGTGGAGGTGACCCCGTGGGCTGTGTCCCCTGTGCAGGTGGAGGTGACCCCGTGGGCTGTGTCCCCTGTGCAGGTGGAGGTGACCCCCGTGGGCTGTGTCCCCTGTGCAGGTGGAGGTGACGCCCGTGGGCTGTGTCCCCTGTGCAGGTGGAGGTGACCCCCGTGGGCTGTGTCCCCTGTGCAGGTGGAGGTGACCCCCGTGGGCTGTGTCCCCTGTGCAGGTGGAGGTGACCCCCGTGGGCTGTGTCCTGTACAGGTGGAGGTGACTGACCCCCGTGGGCTGTGTCCCCTGTGCAGGTGGAGGTGACCCCTGTGGGCTGTGTCCCCTGTGCAGGTGGAGGTGACCCCGTGGGCTGTGTCCCCTGTGCAGGTGGAGGTGACCCCCGTGGGCTGTGTCCCCTGTGCAGGTGGAGGTGACGCCCGTGGGCTGTGTCCCCTGTGCAGGTGGAGGTGACCCCCGTGGGCTGTGTCCCCTGTGCAGGTGGAGGTGACCCCCGTGGGCTGTGTCCTGTACAGGTGGAGGTGACTGACCCCCGTGGGCTGTGTCCCCTGTGCAGGTGGAGGTGACCCCCGTGGGCTGTGTCCCCTGTGCAGGTGGAGGTGACCCCCGTGGGCTGTGTCCCCTGTGCAGGTGGAGGTGACGCCCGTGGGCTGTGTCCCCTGTGCAGGTGGAGGTGACGCCCGTGGGCTGTGTCCCCTGTGCAGGTGGAGGTGACCCCCGTGGGCTGTGTCTCCTGTGCAGGTGGAGGTGACCCCCGTGGGCTGTGTCCCCTGTGCAGGTGGAGGTGACCCCCGTGGGCTGTGTTTCCTGTGCAGGTGGAGGTGACCCCCGTGGGCTGTGTCCCCTGTGCAGGTGGAGGTGACCCCGTGGGCTGTGTCCCCTGTGCAGGTGGAGGTGACGCCCGTGGGCTGTGTCCCCTGTGCAGGTGGAGGTGACGCCATGGGCTGTGTCCCCTGTGCAGGTGGAGGTGACGCCCGTGGGCTGTGTCCCCTGTGCAGGTGGAGGTGACGCCCGTGGGCTGTGTCCCCTGTGCAGGTGGAGGTGACCCCTGTGGGCTGAGTCGCCTGTGCAGGTGGAGGTGACCCCCGTGGGCTGTGTCCCCTGTGCAGGTGGAGGTGACCCCCGTGGGCTGTGTCCCCTGTGCAGGTGGAGGTGACCCCCGTGGGCTGTGTCTCCTGTGCAGGTGGAGGTGACCCCCGTGGGCTGTGTCTCCTGTGCAGGTGGAGGTGACCCCCGTGGGCTGTGTCCCCTGTGCAGGTGGAGGTGACCCCCGTGGGCTGTGTTTCCTGTGCAGGTGGAGGTGACCCCCGTGGGCTGTGTCCCCTGTGCAGGTGGAGGTGACCCCGTGGGCTGTGTCCCCTGTGCAGGTGGAGGTGACGCCCGTGGGCTGTGTCCCCTGTGCAGGTGGAGGTGACGCCATGGGCTGTGTCCCCTGTGCAGGTGGAGGTGACGCCCGTGGGCTGTGTCCCCTGTGCAGGTGGAGGTGACGCCCGTGGGCTGTGTCCCCTGTGCAGGTGGAGGTGACCCCTGTGGGCTGAGTCGCCTGTGCAGGTGGAGGTGACCCCTGTGGGCTGTGTCCCCTGTACAGGTGGAGGTGACCCCTGTGGGCTGAGTCGCCTGTGCAGGTGGAGGTGACCCCGTGGGCTGTGTCCCCTGTACAGGTGGAGGTGACCCCGTGGGCTGTGTCCCCTGTGCAGGTGGAGGTGACGCCCGTGGGCTGTGTCCCCTGTGCAGGTGGAGGTGACCCCGTGGGCTGTGTCTCCTGTGCAGGTGGAGGTGACGCCCGTGGGCTGTGTCCCCTGTACAGGTGGAGGTGACCCCTGTGGGCTGAGTCGCCTGTGCAGGTGGAGGTGACCCCGTGGGCTGTGTCCCCTGTACAGGTGGAGGTGACCCCGTGGGCTGTGTCCCCTGTGCAGGTGGAGGTGACGCCCGTGGGCTGTGTCCCCTGTGCAGGTAGAGGTGACCCCCGTGGGCTGTGTCCCCTGTACAGGTGGAGGTGACCCCTGTGGGCTGTGTCTCCTGTGCAGGTGGAGGTGACCCCGTGGGCTGTGTCCCCTGTACAGGTGGAGGTGACCCCGTGGGCTGTGTCCCCTGTGCAGGTGGAGGTGACGCCATGGGCTGTGTCCCCTGTACAGGTGGAGGTGACCCCGTGGGCTGTGTCCCCTGTGCAGGTGGAGGTGACCCCCGTGGGCTGTGTCCCCTGTGCAGGTGGAGGTGACCCCCGTGGGCTGTGTCCCCTGTGCAGGTGGAGGTGACGCCCGTGGGCTGTGTCCCCTGTGCAGGTGGAGATGACGCCATGGGCTGTGTCCCCTGTACAGGTGGGGGTGACCCCCGTGGGCTGTGTCTCCTGTGCAGGTGGAGGTGACCCCCGTGGGCTGTGTCCCCTGTGCAGGTGGAGGTGACCCCCGTGGGCTGTGTCTCCTGTGCAGGTGGAGGTGACCCCCGTGGGCTGTGTCCCCTGTGTAGGTGGAGGTGACCCCCGTGGGCTGTGTCTCCTGTGCAGGTGGAGGTGACGCCCGTGGGCTGTGTCTCCTGTGCAGGTGGAGGTGACCCCCATGGGCTGTGTCCCCTGTACAGGTGGAGGTGACCCCGTGGGCTGTGTCCCCTGTACACGTGGAGGTGACCCCCGTGGGCTGTGTCCCCTGTGCAGGTGGAGGTGACCCCCGTGGGCTGTGTCCCCTGTACACGTGGAGGTGACCCCTGTGGGCTGTGTCCCCTGTGCAGGTGGAGGTGACCCCTGTGGGCTGTGTCCCCTGTGCAGGTGGAGGTGACCCCCGTGGGCTGTGTCTCCTGTGCAGGTGGAGGTGACCCCCGTGGGCTGTGTCCCCTGTACAGGTGGAGGTGACCCCCGTGGGCTGTGTCTCCTGTGCAGGTGGAGGTGAGCCCTGTGGGCTGTGTCTCCTGTGCAGGTGGAGGTGAGCCCTGTGGGCTGTGTCCCCTGTGCAGGTGGAGGTGACGCCATGGGCTGTGTCCCCTGTACAGGTGGAGGTGACCCCCGTGGGCTGTGTCTCCTGTGCAGGTGGAGGTGACCCCCGTGGGCTGTGTCCCCTGTGCAGGTGGAGGTGACGCCATGGGCTGTGTCCCCTGTACAGGTGGAGGTGACCCCTGTGGGCTGTGTCCCCTGTGCAGGTGGAGGTGACGCCCGTGGGCTGAGTCGCCTGCTCCAGGCGCTGTGGCAGCAGTTCTGCTTTGCCATCGTTTTCCTGCTCAGAGACTGAAGCGGGGAAGATCCCTAGGGAACAGAGCGTACAAGAGGGGACTCCTCCCTAGGGCCGGGCCATCCCTGCCACTCCCTGCTGGCCACACTCTGTCCTAGGGCCCCATCCCAGTGCCCTCCCTGGCACTTGGTGTGCTCTGTTCCCCAGCACAACTCACGGTGTTTGAGGGGTTATTTGATCCTTCCTGCCGGGCCTGGTTTCTTCAGTCTGAAGAGGTGGCCTCGTGCACAGAGTGATCAGCAGAAGGGGTGTTTGTGTAATAGGTGGAGAAAACGCGAATGATTTACTCAAAATGCAGTTTAAACCAACACATGAGAAAGTGTCTTGTCACCATTCAGATACGAATGCCCGATGTCCCGGGAGGTCGCACATTGAGGATTCGGGGTTTGGCTGCCCTGGCCGGTGCTGGTTTACCCACTCGATCGGCACTCCTGCTGATGTCCACATTCACCAGCTGTGGCCAGCCCTGTAGCTCACAGGCGCTCTGAGTACTTAGTACGCACACTGCAGTGAGGGTTAACCCTGCAACTCCGTCTGGTCTGAGCATGCCACAGCGAAGCTGATTTTGCTCACTGGGACTTTAAAACATCAGATATGGACTGAGAGGGTCGGTGTCAGAGAAAGCGACTTTGTAAACTGAAATCATAAACTTAGATCCACTTGAAATCCAGCACGTGGAGCTCATTTATAAACGTCAGGAGCGTTTTGCTTTCCCCGTAGGTAATGCGTAACATCCGCAAATGCCTCCTCACCTTTTTCTGATTAGCTTCGTTCTGGCATATTTTCCCGACACTCCTGGTTCATGGTGCAAGGACAGAAGGGATCCTGGGCAAGTTGTGTGGAGTAACAGTTTTAGCAGCCGGTTCAAGTCCAGTGACGAGAGAGCTTTTAGCAGTGGTCGGCTTCCCTGTTTCACTCCTCGCTGGGTATTCAGGGCAGAGCACACAGGCCCTGAGGAGCAGCAGGGACTGGGAAGAGAGAGGGCACCTGTAACCCTCTCCCAGCAAGTCCCGCCCTCCCCACACCTGTGCCCATGTGGGCAGGTACAGTGGAGTGCTCCAGGCTACTGCCCTCCACCCAGAGTTCATGGAGGCCCAGGTAGGGGCTGGACAGCTCTGCTGTTAGCTGTTGTGTGCAGCAGGTGGCTGTGTAGCATTTATTTATTTATTAAGATTTATTTTTATTTATTTGAAAGAGTTACAAAGAGAGTTGTAAGACAGAGAGAGAGGTCTTCCATCCACTGGGTCATTCCCCAGATGGCCGCAACGGCCAGAGTGGTGCCGATCCATAGCCAGGAGCCAGGAGCTTCTTCCGGGTCTCCCACATGGGTGCAGGGGCGCCAGGGTCATGGGCCATCTTCCACTGCTTTCCCAAGCCATGCAGAGAGCTGGATTGGAAGTAGAGCAGCCAGGACTTGAACCGGCACCCATATGGGATGCCAGCACCTCAGGCCAGGGCTTTTAACCCACTGTGCAACAGCACCGGCCCCAAACGTAGCATTCATTTAGAAGTTGTTGTCACTTGAGAAGGTTGCAAACCACTGCCCTGCTGCCCTGCGTCACTGCGTCGGCTGCAGCATTTCGGCACAGTAACCGCTAGTGTGCGGTGAGAGTCACTGTGCACCACACCCCTTCCGTGTACCGTGTCATGCACTTCTCCCCAGAAGCTGGGAGCCCATCACTCGTTTACCGGTGAGAGACGAGAGGCTAAGGCAGTGGCCCTGGTACCGAGGCTGTGATGCGGGGGCTGACCTGGGGAGTCCCGCTCCAAAGCCAGGGGTCTCGACACCGCTGCAGACGCTTCTGTCAGCGACCGGGCAATGTGGAGGACAACACAGCAGGTGCTGATGGAGTGCTGTCACAGTCGGGCACGAACGGTGCTTGAACCCCAGTTCCTCTGCACCTCATTCTGTCCCCCACCCGCTGGCCTCCTCGCCTGAGTTGGAAAAAGCTGGCAAACAAGGAGAGAGGCAGAGAAGTAAATGATGAGGGTAGAGGGGCGGCGGCTGCTCGGCGCCCCGAGACCCCGGCTGATGGGCATCCTCCCTCCCCCCACACCTGCACCTCCTGCCTCTCCCCTCCCTCGCTGCGCCTCTCCCCTTCCTTCTGCCCAGTGAGGCTGCAAGTTGTCCGCAGGGCGGTCCTTGGCCATTGGCTGTGCAGAGACCATCACAAGCCCAGCAAGTGCTGCTGGAGGGGGCGGGAGGCCGGACAGCCCTGTGGGCCAGCCTGGTCCTGATGAGGCCGGAGCTGAGCTGGACTTTGCTCAGAGGGCTGCAGCGAGGAGTTTGGGTGACCACAGGGCTCACGTGATCCCGCGGAGAACCGGGAATGGGCGTCCATACTTTTTTTCACTCTAATTCCAGTCTAGCCAGATCTGTGTGGCATGTAGACTTTTCTAGTAATATCTCATTCGCATGGTAGCTGGTTTGCGAGTCAGAGTTTGAACAAGGTGGGCCGGTTGTCTGCACCTGGCCTGTGAGGGCTGTCGGGTCTAGAGCACAGCTCTGAGCTGACCGGAGGGAAGGTCTTTCCGTTTGTTCATCTGTTCTGTGCACGTGCCCGTCTGATGCACCAGCGTGGGAATCCAGGAGGCTGTGTGGTGCTCCTGGGCTGATTGCCTGGCCACCTTCATCCGCGAGTGGGCAGACACTCTGGAGTGGCCCCGATGGCCACCGTGACTTCTGCGTTCCTCTTCAGCACCGGGGCAGGGCAGCACGGTACAGGCTGGTGCTGTCTGGCCTCTTTGTCCGTCCCAGCTCCAGCGGGCCGAGCTGCACGTCTGGCTACCAGGACTTTCCCCTCTTTGAAATTTAAAGTGTGGGCATTCCAACTGGTGATTTTAGGAGGCTCTTCTTAGGAAAAAAAAAAAAAAAGTTCTATTTTAGATCCAACAATCGTGGACAGCACTGCACACCTGTACGTCGTTGCCACACAGTGAGGTGACAGTCGGGCCTGGGCCTGGGCTCTCCGTGACGGCACTTGTGATGCCACGAGCAGCCCGGGCAGCGGAACCTGTGTGCACCTCGTGTGTCCGCCCGCCCAAGTGCACTGTGGCTGGGGTGGGGCGACGCGCAGCCCTGGGCAGTGGGCTGTGAGTTAGCGACGTGACCTTTATTCCGAGTTTGGAGTCCTTGAACTTGCATTGACTGGAGCCGGGCAGAGGTGTTGGCCAGTCGTGTTCAGTGTCAAGTCAGCTTCAGCGCAAATAAACAAACTGACCCTAAGAAGTTGTAAGGGGCCGGCGTTAGTTAGGTGGGGCGTTAGTTAGTTAGGTGGGGCATTAGTTAGTTAGGTGGAGCGTTAGTTAGGCGGGGCGTTAGTTAGTTAGGCGGGGCATTAGTTAGTTAGGTGGAGCGTTAGTTAGGCGGGGCGTTAGTTAGTTAGGCGGGGCATTAGTTAGTTAGGTGGAGCGTTAGTTAGGCGGGGCGTTAGTTAGTTAGGCGGGGCATTAGTTAGTTAGGTGGAGCGTTAGTTAGGTTGGGTGTTAGGTGGGGCGTTAGTTAGGTGGGGTGTTAGTTAGGTGGGGCGTTAAGTTGGGTGTTAGGTTGGGCGTTTGTTAGGTTGGGTGTTAGGCGGGGCATTAGTTAGGTGGGGTATTAGTTAGGTGGGGTGTTAGGTGGGGTGTTAGGTGGGGCGTTAGTTAGGTGGGGTGTTAGGTGGGGTGTTAGTTAAGTGGGGTGTTAGTTAAGTGGGGTGTTAGGTGGGGTGTTAGGTAGGGTGTTAGGTGGGGCGTTAGTTAGGGGGGGCGTTGGGGGAGGCGTTAGTTACATGGGGTGTTAGTTAGTGGGGGTGTTAGTTAGGTGGGGTGTTTGTTAGGTGGGGTGTTAGGTGGGGTGTTAGGTGGGGTGTTAGTTACATGGAGCGTTAGTTAGGGCGGGAGTCAGGGCCCTGCGCCCCACCGTGCCCAGCTCATTCTGCCTGTGCAGCATTTCAGACCTGAGCTGGCGAGAGGACAGCTTGCTGCCCTCCCCTCCCACCTGTACCCAGTGAAGAACATCTGTGCCAGGAAGTCCTCCTGCCCAGGAGGCCCAGCCTGCCGGTCTTCGGGAAGCTCTGAGCCTTAGGAACTTCCCTGATGTTGAACCCGGATGGCACCTGTGCCTTAACCCACGTGTGCCTCGGTTGCCACTTGCATGCAGTGTAAAACAGCACCGGGTCTCTTACATTTGGTGAATGTTAGTTTTCTAAAAGTTACTCTTTTTCCCTGTTTCTTCCACCTCTGACAGCTTGGTGGCGAGCCCAGTGCCTCTGGCGTTCCCCCTTGCACCAGCTGGCGGCCGCAGCCTGCCCGCACCTGCTGTCCAGGGTGCAGCCGCCACATCTTCACGACCTCCTAGGCCCCAGTCTGCACCCCCCCATTCCCCACACGTGCCGTGAAGGATGGCCGTTCTTTGGGCCAGGCTTAGCCTGTGGTTAAGGTGCCGGTTGGAGTGCCTGGGTTCGAGTGCCAGTTCTGTTTCCAGTTCCTTCTTCCTGCAAATGTGTACCTGGGAAGGCAGCCAGTGATGGCTCAAGTACTTGGTCCCAGCCACACACATGGGAGACCTGACTGGAGTTCCAGGCTCCTGGCTTTGGCCCAGCTGGCCCAGCCCCGCTGGCTAACAAGTATCTGGGGAGTGAACCTGCCCATGGGGGATCTGCCTGTCTCTCTGCCTTTGAAATAAAAGCAAATCGATGAGTAAGCATGGCCTTTCTCAGCTGTGGCCCAGGCGCCTCATCGCCCTCTCCAGCAGCCACACTCACCCTTTATCCTCGGGGTGGATGCGAGGCTCTCTGTTCGCTCCATGCGGATCCCCTCGGTCCTGCTGTCTCCTCTGGGCAGGAAAACCACCTGCCTATCACGAACTTCCTGCTTCTGCTTACAGGTCCGGTGGTGCGCTTGTCTGGCTTACGTATTACACGGCGAAAGCCTCAATAGATGTACACACAATGGTCACAGCCACCAGCAAATCCACAGGCACTTCTGCTTTCCTGTCCTTAGTCTGGATTCTCCAGCGTGTTTGCGAGAAACGCAGATTTCCAAGTGAGAGAGCGTGATGCGTTTTATGAAGGTGCAGTCGTGGACCCTGTCACCCAGCCCTCTGTGGGGTCAGAGGGCTGCCCCGCACGGCACCAGGGCTGGCTCTCCGCTCAGCCCCTCCCTGCTCGAGTTAAAAAGAGTTAAAAAGCCGCACACAGCACCCGCCTGGGGTGACAGAAGCGCCTCCTGCCCAGGGCGGCTGCGTGCTGTTGGCAGAACATGGGTTTCCGGGATGAATGGGCGTCCTCATCTCTCGGGGTTTGCTCGGGGCTTGTGACGGCCTGTGACTGACACTGATGTAACCATAGCTCTGTTATCCTGGGGACGCGATTCGTCCGTGGCGGGATACACGTCTGCACGCCCGCGTTGAGTACAAGCCACTGCCTGGCAAGGGGAAAACACATGGTCCAGGAACAGCGCCTGACGCTCTTCCAAACGCTCTCCACAGGCCCCGGGAGCAGCGCGATCCCAGCACAGGCGGAGCCTGCCCTGCCCGCGTCTCCAGCCTTTAACACGTCCATCCACGCCGCCATCAGACACGGGAGCTGGAAACTCCTCACGGGCTACCCAGGTAGGAGGCCGAGCGTGGGACCGCGCGGTGTGCAGCCTGCCCGTCGTGGGCCATTTCCCTGGGAAGGGAGGCCTTACCCTCTTGTTCCGCCCACTGCCCGCCCCTCCTCAGCTCCTCCCCCACCTGCTCAGCTCCCAGTCTCTCGCGCTCCCTGCTGCCCTGTGTCACGGAAGACTGTGCACGCAAGGTGTCCTCCCGCCTTAAGGCTTGGCCATTCCCGGCCACACAGCTTCCCTTGTCACCACGGCCCAGGCCAGGTGCACCCAGCCTCTGGCAGAACCAAAAGAGAGAAGGAGGGTGGTTTCGTTCACTGATCCTGACCATTGACAAATTAAAAATTGAGAACTGCAGCGGGGTTAGGGGAGCAGATGCCATGGCCCTACCTGCTGGGGACTGGGACTTCCCACGTGGGGGGCTGTCAGTCACGCACGTCCAGCTGTCACAGAACGTCTCAGAGCCACACACTGGGCCATTGGGGCCTTGCGTCTGGATGGTATCTGTAAAAGGCCATGCTGGTGATGTGACCATTCAGGCTGTGAGGTTACCCCTCACTTTGGGGGGGGGGGGCAGGGGTTGACACCTACGCAAGACATCATTCCTGAGGACCGTACCGTGGATTGCAAGACATTTCAGTGTGGCCCAGTGAACTCAGGGGCACCCATCCCCAGTTGTGATGCCAGCCGGAGGTCCCTGTCTCATACACACACACACATTCTCTCTCTCTCCCTCCCTCCCCCTCTCCCTCTCTCCCTCCCTCCCTCCCCCTCTCTCCCTCTCTCCCTCTCTCCCCCTCTCCCCCTCTCCCCCTCTCTCTCTCTCTTCCTGCCTCCCTCCCTCCCTCTCTCCCTCTCCCTCTCTCCCTCTTTCTCCCTCCCTCTCCCTCTTTCTCCCTCCCTCCCTCCCCCCCCCCAATGTCTTGGCTGTGAAGTAGGAAGAAGGGTCTCACTAAAGCACCAGACGGGGGCCGGCACTGTGGCGTAGTGGATAAGGCTGCGGCCTGCAAAGTTGGAATCCCGTGTGGGTACTGGTTCATATCCCAGCTGCTCCACTTCCGATCCCGCTCCCTGCTCATGTGCCCATGAAAGCAGCAGAAGAATGCCCACGTGCTTGAGCCCTTGCGCCCATGTGGGAGGCTGGATGGACTTCCAAGCTCGGCTTCAGCTGGCTCAGCCCTGGCTGTCTGGGGGCATTTGGGGAGTGAACCAGTGGATAGATCTGTCTCTGCCTCTGCCCCTTCCTCCAGGTAACACTGCCTTTTGAATAAATAAATCAGTCTTTAAAAAACAAAACCAAAAAAAGCACCACCACTAGACGTGGGCTTGTGAGGAGTCTGGAGGCAGCCTTGGGGCCGCGTGTTTTACGCGTCTGCGCCCAGCACCCGGGGCCCTCCCTGACCTCAGGCCCTGCCCCAGCACCCCGGTAAACGGTCTCATTTCTCTGCCAGGCTGTGGCTACTGGATCCCCCCGCCGTCGCTGCATGGCGCCACAGAGGTGCCCTCCCCGGACCCCCCCAACAAGACCCTGTGGCTCTTCAACATCGAGTGGGACCCCGAGGAGAGACACGACCTGTCCCAAGAGTACCCGCACATCGTGGCCAAGCTGCTGGCGCGCCTGGGCTTCTACCAGAAGCACTCGGTGCCCGTGTTCTTCCCTGCCGAGGACCCCCGCTGCGACCCCAAGGCCACCGGCGCCTGGGGGCCCTGGCTGTAGGGTCCCAGCCAGGCCCCAGCACCTTCCCTCGTTGGCTGCCCCACCCTGGCTTTCCCGCGTGTCCGTTACAGCTCCCCCACCCCCACGCATTGACGGCGCTGATGGATCCGGAGCATGGGTGCCCGGCCAGGGCCTGTGTCTGGGCCCCTCCTGTGGCCCCCTCCACCCCGCCCCATGCTGGCACAGCCAGGAGCTGTGTCCTGGGGGCCGAGCAGCTGTCTCCTGCCCCCCAGCCAGACTCTGGGTTGCCGCCCACCATCGCTGGTGTTACCGAGCGACTCCCATTGCTTGTGACCTCCGTGGAGGCCGTGCCTGTGAGCAGGAGGCCCACCGGTGTGAGGGGCAGCGGGGTCCCGGGCCTGCACCCTGGCCGTGGTCTAACAGTAAACACGTGTGTTTTTGTCATGGGTTTTGTCTGTGACCTCTGCCCGTCCTGTCTGGACTTCCTGCCACCCAAGCCCCTCCCTGTGGAACCTTTTCCTGCCTTTGCCCTTGACCCCAGGCCTGTGCCTGGAGGGTGACTTTGCACCCCACTCTGGGTACCCCCAGTGTGGGGTGGGCGCCGCTCAGAGGACACCCTTTGTCTTGTGCCAGAGTCCCTGCTGAGAAGGGGGAGGGGGCAGCTTACGAGGGCGGCGGCTAGCGCCAGGGTGGGCAGAGGTGGGCACGTCCGCCTTGCTCTTCCTCTCAGCCCTGCTCCTGGCGTGCAGGCTCTGGCTTTTGGAGGTGCACGGTTGGACCCCCACAGCTCGCTCTCTGTCCCCCTAACACTGCCAGCGTGGACCACTCAGACTAGCTCCCGAGAGATCGGAGCAGGCGAGATCCGCACAGATGCCGCGCTCTGGTCTTCCATCCACTCCTGGTCCCCGGTGCCCCGGGAGGGCCTGGTCCCTGGAGAGCACTCGGCACACTGCTTTCTAAACCAACGAGTGGAGACAGAGGTGCACAGCAAGGGGGCGCTGTCCAGCGCGCGGCAGGCGGCCTCCAGCTCTCGCTTTTCCATCCTGAGCCACCCGTCGGGGACAGGAGCAATACGCACACATCCAGGCAGCGCCCAGACGAAGGCTGGGACACCGGTGGCAAGGTGGCCAAGGCTGGGGAAGAGGGGCCACCGATGACCTCCGTGGGCACTGGAAACTAAAGCCACTGTGTAATCAGGACAGAACTCGCAGGGCTGTACTTCAGGTCAGCAGCTGTTTTCTTGTGGCTACTGACCTGCATTACCTTAGCAGACGACTGTTAGGAGCACCGACACCTCGTGCCAACTGCTGCTGGCAGTCAGCTGCCCACGCGCCGTCTGCTGCGTCTCCACAGCCGATGGGAGTCAGGCGGGCCGCCCTGCCCAGCCCTGCAGGGAGACTGCCGCTGGCCCCGCCCTGGGGCTGCACCTGCTGCACACCCAGCAGCTGCCTGGGTTCTAGGCCATCAGCTGGATGCGCTGCGTCCAGGATGCAGAGTTTTAAAGCTAATTTTCAACAAGACTATGACTTGAGTTTTTGTTTTATCCATAATGTTCTATCTAGGTAGATTTTCTTACTCTCTATGGGGTGACAAGTTGCAAGTGTTGTCGCTAGAAATATTGGTGTCATTTCTTTCTGAATCTTTGTACCGTTAAAGGTTGTAATTGTAAACCAGTTCTTTGTTACTACATACTTGCTCCAGATTTGAGGCACACAATAAAATTAACCTTTCCAAAAAAAAAAATGTGTCAGCCATTGGTATGGAGGGCTTCCATTTTGGGGACAGAACTTTCTGGAATCAGATAGTGGTGCTGTGTGCACAACATTGTGAAGGCATTTTAAAATATTTTATCAGCCAGCGCCACGGCTCACTAGGCTAATCCTCCGCCTTGCGGTGCTGGCACACCAGGTTCTAGTCCTGGTCGGGGCGCCGCATTCTGTCCCGGTTGCCCCTCTTCCAGGCCAGCTCTCTGCTGTGGCCCGGGAGTGCAGTGGAGGATGGCCCAGGTGCTTGGGCCCCTGCACCCCATGGGAGACCAGGATAAGTACCTGGCTCCTGCCATCGGATCAGCGCGGTGCGCTGGCCGCGGCGGCCATTGGAGGGTGAACCAACGGCAAAGGAAGACCTTTCTGTTTCTCTCACTGTCCACTCTGCCTTTATATATATATATATATATATATTCTATATATATAATAGATTTTATATATATATATATATAATCTATTTGCAAGGCAGAGTGACAAGGAAGGAGAGAGAGATCTTCCATCCAGTAGTTCATCCCTCAATAGTCCCAATGGCTAGGGCTGGGTGAGGCCAACACCAGAAGGCCTGGAACCCCATCCTGCTCTCCCACTTGGGCAGCTGGGCCCCAAGCACTTGGGCCATCTTCCACTGCTTTCCCAGGTGCATTGGCAGGGAGCTGGATTGGAAGTGGAGCAGCCAGGACTCCAGCCAGTGCTCCTGTGGGATGCCGGTGCCACGGGCATGGCCTAACCCTCTGTGCCACATGCTGGCCCCTGTGAACGCGCTTTCTGCCACCAACCATGCGTTTCACAGTTCTCAGAGTGGTCACTTCACAGTCGGTGATTTCTAACCCAAACTTGGAAATGTCATCTCAATACATCTGTTAAGTAAACACACACAGCAGGGCGGGTGTTGTGTGGCGGGTAAAGCTGCCGCCTACAGCACCAGCTCCCTAAATGGATGTCCCTTCACGTCCCGGCTGCTCCACTGCCGATCCAGCTCCTGATGATGGGAAAAGCAGCAGAGGATGGGCCAAGTGCTTGGGCCTCTGCTACCCACATGGGAGACCTGGAGGAAGCTCCTGGTTTCATGCTTGGCCCAGCCCTGGCTATCGCAACCATGTGGGGAGTGAACCAGCAGATGGAAGATCTCTGTCTTCCCTTCTCTCTAACTCTCATGTCAAATAAATAAATAAATCTTAAAAAACAAACAAACAAACAAAAAAAACACTTTAAAAAACAGCCGGCAAAAATCAGAGCCGTAAAGACTGTCGGTTGTCGCCCTACAGATGACACAGTGTGAAAGGAAGGGTGGGGTGGGAAGCCAGTAGCAGCAATCGAGTGAGCAGGTTCTCTGTCACAAACGGCCCAGACCTTGGCCGCGCAGAACGCATGGTTTGCCGTTCTGCGCACCGCGTGTGGCCCAGGGCCCGGTGTGGTCTGGCTGGCCTGCCTGGGGTCTTTGGAGGGAATGCAGTTGGGGCCACCTGGTAGGCGTTTCCACTGCCCACACAACTCCCAGCACCATTGGCCTGCGTGGACACTGCACGGGCTGCCCGGCCTGGACGTCCTCACGAGGGCGACCGACCGCCCTGGAGCGGGGGAGGTTAGCCGGCGCTGCTGGCCTGCTGTGATCGCATCCCCAAGGCCCCCACTCTGAGAGGCAGCGGGGGGACTGGGCCCATCTCGCTCCGCAGCAGAGCAAGGGGCGCGTCTGCCTCCTGGGGCACGGGCCGGGCCATCGCCCGCACGCACACACCCAGAGCTGCTGCTGACCCGATGAAGCGATGGCTTGAGTGAGCGGCCCCTGAGGTCTCCGGCAGCCCTGGCATTCGGAACGGTGCCTGGCGAGCGGGGGGAGAGCTGTGCTCCGTGGGCGCTGCCTGCCTGCCGGGCACCGTGCTGGGCGCTGCCTCACGGAACTTCACAGTGCCCAGAGCAGTTCGCAGAATCCAGCCCGCCTCTCCTGTAAAAGGCGTTCTCGGTTTCCTCCTCTCCCACCTTCCCAGTACCCGAGGTGTCCACGCATAGAGTTATTTACGTCAAGAAAATGAAGAGGAAGAGTTATTTTTACATCTTCCTAAAGAGCATAACAGGGAGATTACCCAAGTGTCTGTCCACAACAGATAAGGAGAATGTGGTTGGTATGACGTGCAGTGCTACTTGTTCATGGGGGGGGGGGGTACTAGCACTGTGGCACAGCAGGCTCCAGCAGCCCACAAGGACGCCAGTTCAAGGCCCGGCTGCTGCACTTCCAACCCCACTGTCTGCTATGGCCTGGGAAAGCAGAAGTCCTTGCGCCCCTGCACCCACATGGGAGACCGAGACGGAGCTCCAAGCTACTGTTCTGAGAGCTAAGCTGATCACTGTAGCAGTTTTCAAAAACAGACAATTAAGCAATCCACCAACTGCCACCAGTGCCTTTCACAGCTGGTAAGCGCGGAGCGGAGGGGCCCCTCGTGGGGTTGGTGTGCAGGGTCCACTGTGCCCAGCTGAGCTCTCAGGAGGGGCTGACATGATCTGCAAATGAAATGACACCTCCCCAGGAAATCTCCATTTTAATTGCGTTAATGAAGCACAGATGATCCAGGTACTCACTCCAGGGAGCTCAGATGAACACAGCCCCACCGTGGCACACCCTCCCCCGTGGGCCCCCGGAGGGGCTGCTGTACCATTCAGCCAGCGAATTGGGGTCGCCTTTAGCCCCTGCAGACCCGGGCCGTACAGAGCTGGGCACGACAGGTCCACACGCATCCGCCCTCCTCAGGGAAACAGGGAGGTGAGCCGGCCCGGCTGCTGGGGATGTGAAATGAGCCGGAGTGTGGATCTGTTTGCCCTTTGGGCCAGGAGTCTGTGGGTGAAGAGGGGGCACCCAGGCAGAGCCCCACCACGGGGGGCAGCAGGGAATGCAAGAGTATGCCTAGGGTGCTCGCTCACCGTGCAAAGGTGAGGGACAGGTGGACAGCAGGTGCAGGCACCAGGACAGGGCCGAGCAACCACTCGGCCTTCAGCTCTGGTTTTCACCCCCGAGCCGGCATGAGCCCACTTCTCACAGGACAGCCTGGGCTCACGGCTCCGGGGGTGACTGGGAGCGGCTGTCGTGTTGGGAAGTGTGACCTGTTGGGGCTTCACGGTCGCCGCCTGGGTTTCCTGGGGGCCAGGGCCAGGGCTTGAACAGAAGTGATTTGATTGAACGCTCATGGATGATGGCAGCTAGTGTCCCCCATCTGGGACCCCAGGACCCTGCTGGGGTGGAGGCTGCAGGTTCCACCACAGGCGGCCACAGCCCCCCAGCCCTGCCCAGACAGCGGCAGGGGACTCCGGCAGTCCCCACACCCGCGTCACTCACATGGGTCTGCCCGGGGCACAGCAGGGTGCATGTGTGTCTGAGGGCCACTCCTGACCACGTGTGGGCAGCTAGAGAGGCGCTCTCCCTCTTAACTGACCAGTGCCGTCTGTCCTTCCTGGGGGCTGAGGTATACTCTGACGCACGTGCACGAGTGGGACGATGCAGTCAGGGCGTTCAGCCTGTGCTGTTAGGGTTGTGGTTGGGTTACGAGGCCTGACTTGCAGGAATGTTTATCACCACGGGCAGGGACGTGGGTCTCACGGGCAGCCCTGGGAGTGCACACCGGGACGGCAAACTGCTCTTGACCTCGAGCGGGGACGAGTTTCCAGTGTGGAGTGCTTAACATGTTCCCTCCATGCAGAGCCCCTGCAGGGGATGCGTGGCCCCAGCTCGGGTCACGAGTGAGCAGGATGAGAAGCCGGCACACGTGCGCTGGGCCGGGCAGCGAGAACCACAGCGGGGCCGCCGGAGGAGGAAGCCAGGACAGACAGCAGACGTGCAGGTGCAGGTGTGACAGGCGGCGTGGCAAGTCCAAGCAGAGAGGAGCAACACCAGCATTTCTGGGGTTACCGAGCTCCCGGGCTGCGGCTCAGGCCCTGCCCTCACCTCTGACCCTGTAAGCCAAGGTGCTCCGGACCGACACTCGTCACCAGCGTCCAGAACCCCTGCAGCCCTCGGCCTGCCCGCTGAGGACAGCACAGTCTGGAGGAAGTCCTGCAGAGCCCGGGACCGGGCACAAGGCCGGAGCCGCACAGCAGCAGCAAAGCAGGGGACCAGGGCCTGCACAGTGCCCCTGCACCCCAAGAGCAGGGGACAGGAAGAAAAGCTCCCTGGGGGCTTCAAAGACCAAGCTGAGGAGAGACGGCCCACCGGCACCTCCCACACCCTCCCTAGGGGGTGGCGACCACCTGCAGCACACGCCGAGCCTGGGGAGGGCAGGCGAGCGCCCCAGGTGCGTTCCCCATGCGCACGGCCGCTGCTGAGGGCAGCGCTCACTTGAGGGCTTCCGGGGGCTCTGCGGCTTGCCGGGCCAGCCTCCCACCGCGTCCAGTCCTCACCTGTGGCTGCGTTCTGGAGCAGCTGGCTCCTCCTGGCGCCCGGGTCTCCTCCCTTTGCTAGGAAGCCAATGGGAACGCGCCCACCTGTGCAGTCAGCCAGCGCCGCAGACAGGTAGGACGGCTTAGAGCCCTGGGTTCCCGGCCTGTGTCGGGGCTGCTGGGCCCGGTGTGGGTGTGGGTGTGTAGACTCTGCTGCCTTGGGAGGCGCGCTCCTGGAGCGGAGAGACAGGGACACTGCTTGGGTCTGACCTGTAAGATGGAGAGCTCCCTGCTGGTGCTCAGGAGCGGGGAATGCCACGCTCTGCTTCCACGCGGCTCATGACGTCGCCTGAGTCGGAGACGTGGTGCACACACTCCCGTGGGTGACAGGGCAGTCCCGGGAACTCTGCTCCTGAGCCGGGGCCGCGGGGGCTTCTGCGGGTGCCACTCTCGGATACCCCGGGGGCCGCCCAGGGCCGAGCACACCCAGGTGCAGTCCGGTGGGAAGCGGCACGCGCACAGCGGAGCCCTCAGCCTCCCCTGGGATCCTCGGCGCTACCTGTACTGCGAAACGTTGAGCTCTGGAGGACTGACCGCCTCACAGATGTGGCGTGCTTCTGCTTGGTGTTTCTTGGGTGCCAGTTGATTGGCCTTTTCCGTGTATCGTCAGTCCCGGTGGCTCTCGGATGGTCTGGTCAGCCCCGACACCCCCAGTGTCACTGGCCCTGTGCAGAGGGAGAAGCCATCACTGATGGGTGGTCTTCGGCCAGCTTCTCCCCGGAGCCGCGCTACTCCCGGCCCAGACGGCAGCTCTGCTTCCTGTGCGGGCTCCGAGTCCTGTCGGGGACATGGGCCATCGAGGTGGGCAGGGCCCAGGCGCTCCTTTGCTTTCCTGATGGACGGGATCACACAGGCTCGCAAAGCCCCCTGGGAAGGCAGATAGTTTGGTGTTTCTTCAAAGCGATGCCCTCTGATCCTCGGAATATTAATACTGGAACAGGGGCGAGGAGAGGGAGAAGCAGAGCAGGAAGGCCACTGGCCACTACCCGCCGCCCGCTGTGACCCCGCTGGGCTGAGGGTGGGCCCTGCAGGTCTTCTCAGGGCAGCCAGGGCCTGGGGCGGTGGCACAGCACTGTTTGTATGCCCGCACCTGTGTCAGAGCGCCGGCCCACGTCTCAGCTTCTCCGCTTCCTCGCGGCTCCCGCCCAGCTCTCTTGGACCCCTGCTACCCGTACGGGGCCTGGCCCAGCCCTGGCTGTTGGGGGGTTTGGGCAGTGACCCAGCCAGTGGAAGCAGGTGTTCTCTCCCTCCCCTCTCCCCCCACCCCTGCCCCACTTCAAATAAATAGTAAATATTTTTTTAAATGTAGCCCACAACCGCTCCGGCCTCCCGATGCGTGTCCCCGGGTCATCTCGCCCGCACCCCCAGACACCACGATCCCTCATAGAGGTCCTGGTGACAGGACCTTGATGCGTCAGTCCATTCCCCACGTGCCTCCAGGACCTACGCAGGACGCCCCTGCTCCATGTGCACACCTCATCAGAACTGGATCGCCACTTCAGCTTTGGCCTCCCCGGCACACACCACGCCCCGCCATTGTCGCGTCCTCCCCGTCAGCCACGCCCTGGTACCCTGGGCCCGGACACCTGCTTGCCCCTAATAGTCTTCTCCCCACATCCTTCCGGTCTCGACAGAAAGCTCCTGCGTGGACAGCACTGATCTGTCACGTGTGCTCACGCACGTGGGGTCTGGCTCGTGTCCCGGAGCGTCCGTGTCTCAGGGCGGAGCAGGGGTGGTCAGTCTTTGACCGCCTTCTGCCCTCGGGGTGACATTGTCGTCCTGGGTGTGCAGGCCTGCCCTCGCTCCACACCCTGACTTCCCGCCCTGCACTGCGCCTGCGTGTGCCCGGCGCGGGGGCGGCTCCGGGAAGTTTGTGTCTGGAGCGGGTCTCCTGGAAGGGCCTCAGCACCTCGGGGAGGCCGGGGAGCACCGTGATGCTGTCCGGCCCCTCGGGCGACTTCTGTTTCCCTGGGACACCCTCCAGGGTCGGCTGTGGCTGCGGTCACTGTTTCTGGTCTCCAGATTCCGACTGACTCAGGTTTTCCCCCTTCGCTTCCCAGTCCTTCCCCGAGATTCCCCCGCCGTTCCTGCTTCGTGACAAATGAGTTCCGTGTGTGGCGTTGCCGGCAGAAACCCAGCACTTCTGCCCCAGCAGCCGCCCAGCTGTCCGTCCAGAGTGATAGGCACGCTTCCCTGTGCACGGGTGGCAGTGGGTGCCCGTCGGGACCTGGCCTGGTGTTGCCTTCGAGACCGTGGACTTGGAACGTGTAGGGGCTGGGTTGCTGGAGAGAAGCCCGGTGGCTGAGGTGCAGACCCGGAAGCCGCAGCCTGGTGTCAGAGTGAGCCCAGGGGACCGGCACACCTCCCTTGCTCGGCGCCTCCTGTGGGTACCTGCCTGGCACAGGGGGAGCAGGGAAGCCAGGCTCGCCCTCCCCTGGGGGGTGCAGTGTGGTGGGACCTGGAGCAGAACAGGTGCACCACGTCCACGTGGGAGAAGGCAGGCCCAGGCAGGGCCCTGCCGGGCTGGTGGGAGCTCAGACCGGAAGCCTAGTGTTTAAATCGCCTCGGGGCCGGCATCCTGGTACCTGGGTTAAGCCACCATCTGCAGCACCCGCCTCCCCTATCTGTGCCAGTTCTAGTCCAGGCAGCCCCACTTCCGACCCAGCACCTGCTGATGGTCTGGGGAGGCAGGGGAAGATGGCCCAAGTCCCTGGGTCCCTACACCCACGCGGGAGACCAGGTTGGAGTGCCTGGCTTCTGCCTGCCCACACCTGGCTGTTGCGGCCACTTGGGGAGTGAACCAATGGATGGAAGATTGTCTCTCTGCCTCCCCCCCACCTCTCCCTCTCTCACTCCCTCTCTCTCTCTCCCCCACTCCCCTTCCCCCTCCCTCTGACTCTGCTTTTACAAATAAATGAATCTGTTAAAAAATGTCTTTGAAGCCTCCACAGGACTTCTACTCCCTCCACCTCCTGGGGCTCAGGATTGCAGGGAGATAGGTGTTTCGGCTCTCCTTGGGATGCAGGAATCCGGGCTGTGAAGCCCGCTCCCCGCCTCTTCCTCCCCGTGTTGAGGATCTGTTACTGAGTGACCCGCTACAGGCACACCTGGAAGCCAATGTGCGTAGCCACCCCAGCAGCTGGGGGTCAGCGGTCCAGGGGCAGCCTCACGGGGCGGGGGTGGGGCTCAGACTCCTGGAGCCCCAGGGGAGGGGAGGGCGCTGTCTGGGAAGCTGGACCTGGCACCCTGCCTCTGGAGGCCACCCCACCCTCTCCTGCCACGTAGAAGGCTCCGCCCCCTCCCCCTCCCAGGACATGAGGATGGTGGGGGGGCTTCTGTGGGGCTCCTAATGTCAGGCGGGGCCGAGACAGGCCACACCGCCTGAGGGACCCTGTGTGGGACCTGGAGAACATGGCGGGCCCGCTCCAGGCGGCCAGGCCAGGTTAAAGTGGGGGTGGGGGGGTGGGGACCAGGCGGGAGATGGGCCTCGCACACCACCTGTCCACTCCCTTCCAGAACCTTCCAGCACCCTCCCGGCTCTGAGACTCCGCAGACTCTATTCCCTCCTTGTCCCCAGCTCTGGAAGCTGGCTGCGGGCCCGCCCAGGTTCCCGCGTAGGCCAGCGCTCGCTATCTCGGGTGTGCAGCGCTGCGGGCGGATGACCACCGCGTCTGAGGAGCCGGCCGCCCGCTGGCCCCTCGGCCTCCCCTGCGCGGTGGGCCCTGGAGTCGGACGTGCACCCTGAGGGGACGGCTCTCGGCGAGGACCTGGCCAAGTCGGAGGGCAGTGGGAAGGCGAGGAAACTGACCAGGAGCCGGGAGGGGACCAGAGCTTGGGGAAGCCACCCGCGCCCTGAAGCGCCTGCGGAGAGATTCCTCTGCCTTCGCGTCTCCGGACATGAAATGGAGACAGCTGAGCTGTCCCCACGCTTAGCCCACAGCGGGGCCAACGCTCGGCCTCCTGCAGCTGAGCCGTGTCCGCCGTGGGAATGGAGTCCTGGGGGAAAGCGCTCATCCAGCCTTCGCCCTGGCTGCTGTGATGAGGCGGGGGAGGGGCTGCGCGCTCCAGGAGGCCCGAGGAGGGAGGAGAGCTGCCGAGCCCACCCGGCCTGGGTGGACCCTGGCCTGCTGTCCAGGCCAGCCGAGAGGGGCTCTGGGTGGAGCCCAGGAGAGGGATGTGTGAGAAATGTGAGCTGTGCATCCGCCCTCTGAGTGTTGTCGGATGGGGCTACAGCAACGCTAGTCACAGGCGGAAGTGCTGTGTCAGCTATTCTAGAATCAGCCCGACTCGGCCTCGGAACAGACTGGGCAGGCGCGGAAGGGACGGAGGAGCAGCAACAGCAGCTGATGGGGGTCTGGGTACCTAGGGGTCTCCCTCCCTCTCCCCCTCTCCCCCTCTCCCCCTCTCCCCCTCTCCCTCCCTCTCTCCTCCTCTCCCTCCCCCTCCCCCTCTTCCCCTCCCCCTCTTCCCCTCCCCCTCTTCCCCTCTCCCTCCTCCTCTCCCTCCCCCTCCCCCTCTTCCCCTCTCCCTCTCCCTCCTCCTCTCCCTCCCCCTCCCCCTCTTCCCCTCCCCCTCTTCCCCTCTCCCTCCTCCTCTCCCTCCCCCTCTTCCCCTCCCCCTCTTCCCCTCTCCCTCTTCCCCTCTCCCTCTTCCCCTCTCCCCTCTCCCTCTTCTTCTCCCTCCCTCTTCTTCTCCCTCTCTCCCTCCTTCTCCCTCCCCTTCTCCCTCTCTCCCTCCCCCTCTCCCTCTCTGCCTCTTTCTCTCCCTCCCACTCCCCCTCTTCCCCTCTCCCTCCTCCTCTCCCTCTCCCTCCCCCTCTCCCTCCCCCTCTTCCCCTCTGCCTCCTCCTCTCCCTCCCCTTCTCCCTCTTCCCCTTCTCCCTCTTCCCCTCTCCCTCTTCTTCTCCCTCTCTCCCTCCCTCTCTCTCTCCCTCCCTCTCCCTCCTCTTCTCCCTCTCTCCCTCTCTCTCCTCCCTCTCTGCCTCTTTCTCTCCCTCTTCCCCCCCCCCCCCCGGCCCCGGCCTCCTGCAGGAGCTCATTCCAAACCGACAGTGTCACCTAAAACAGCCAAGGGCAGGTTGCCATGCACCAGGTGTTGGGGCAGGGCTCCCAGCAGAGAGCGGGAGCCCAGCTGGAGAGGGCGCTGGGGTGGGGCACAGCGGGAGTTCCCAGCTGGGCGAGGAGAGGACACCACGGAATCTCGCCGTGTGTCTAAGAAGAGCAGACTTGGAGTGCAGAGGGCCTAGAGCCTCAGGCAGGAAGTCTGCGGCTCTAAGGAGGGGATTCTTGGAAGAGGAGGAATGAAAGGACCCACGTACCCCCCACCCCCCACCCGGGGCTCAGACCTGGGGAGGGAAGAGACGAGGACACGAAATCCATTCTGGACTTGGGTGGGGCCTTTGGCTGCCCCCAGTGGGGCTGTTTGGTATCTGAAAGTCGGCAGGGTTTGAGCGTCTGCCGGGAGAAGTCGCTACAGAGCAAGACAGGGGGCCGGGGCCGGGGCACAGCGCGGGTAGCCACCGCCTGCAATGCCGGGATCATACAGGGGCACTGATCCGAGTCCCCGCTGCGCCACTTCCCGTCCAGCTCCCTGCTAATGCGCCCGGGAAAGCAGCAGGAGATGGCTCGGGTGCTTGGGCCCCTGCCGCTACGGGGGGACCCACATGGAGTTCCAGGCTCCTGGTTTCAGCCTGGCCCAGCCCGGTTGTTGCAGCCAGTTAGGGAGGGATCCAGTGGATGGAAGAGCTCCCTCTCCCCTCTCCCCTCTCCCCTCTCCCCTCTCCCCTCTCCCCTCTCCCCTCTCCCCTCTCCCCTCGGAGTGAACATATCGCGTCCAGCTGCTCCATGGACGCTGACCCGCGCCTGTGGACGAGGCGCCTCCTCGTGAGCACCGCTCCCTTCTCTGGCTCATTGCCCACTCTCTGCTGGGCTTTCCTGCCTGACACAGAGGCCCTGCCCTCCCTTAATGCAGTGCGGTGGCAAAGCAGATGGGGGAGGGGCTGTGGTACAGCGGCATGCTGGGAAAGCACAGGCACGAGAGGACCGCCAGCCCCAGGAGGGGCCAGGGAGCACTTCCAAGGTGCTGGCAGCTTGACCACGTTTTAGGGAGAAGTAGGAGCTGCCCAGACAAAAAGACAGGGGTCAGGGTGGGGGCTTGGGGGGAAGGGACGGGACCAAGGCGTGTTGACAGCCACTTCCACCTGTGTTGGGCACATAGAGGGGTGTGGCCCGAGGCCAGGAGCCCTGTCGGTGTGCTGCAGGCTGTGGCTTGGCTCTGTCACCCTCGTGTGGTCCTGGGGCGCTATGGGCGGCAGATCCCTGGAACAAGCGTGCATGGAGAAGGAAGGGGCTGTGCGTGTGAGGGGCTCCAATCGGGATTCGTTTGAGAACACGGCACCCAGGCCTCGGCACCGAACCTGTGTCTTAGGGGCCTGGAGAGAGAAGCTCACGCAGGATGCAGCTGAAGCAGCCCCAGGATGGGCGTTTAGGGGCCTCAGCCCCTGCCCTCAGCACGGGCAGTCCCTGAGCTCCTGGTTTCACCACTGGGGCCACGTGCTGCCTCTGGCTGGTGGGACGGATCTGAGCTGACTCGCGGCTCCCCTGATGTGACCTCAGAGGCCCAGAGCAAAGGGCAGGTGCTGGTGTAGACAATGAGTAGTGGACGGCCAGATGTGGGTGTTTGTTGCCTTGCTGGTGAGTGATGGCTCGGGGAACGACACGCAAACACGTTGTGCAGTGTCAGCGTGCTGCTACACAGAGCCGTCTTCCTCCCGACGAGCCACCAGGCCTTGGGTTTCGAATCTGGACACAGCCCCTGGCTCTCAGCGACACTTGGTTGCCCTCACCTGGTCCTCCTCTGTTCCCAGAAACAAGAAGTGTCCCACGTGACTCTCCCCAGACGTTGGCCCAAGCCAGCTCCTGAGTCTGTCCGGTGTGCTGCCCCCCCCAACCCCCCCATGTTGAAACTCACTCCGCGGTGTCACAGTATCGCAAGGTGGGCCTTTAGGAGGAGACTGGGTCCAAAGAAGGGCCGGAGGGACAAGCTGGGCACGCCCTCATCGGTCAGTCCTGTGCAAACAGGTTTTTTCTCTCGAGAGCACAGAGCAACAGCACCGTCTGGCAGGCGCACCTGTCGGCATCTTCGTCTTGGACCTTGAACTTCCAGAACTGTGGGCAACACATTTCTGTACTTGGTGAATTATTCACCCTCGGGTGTCTAGTGGTGGCAGCGAGAACAGACCAGGACGCAGCTAGTGTCACGAGGGCCCCTGTGTGCCCCGCCCCCAGGTTGTGGACCCCTTCTGGCCTGGCGTGCAAACCCGCAGCCGTGTGGTGGGCCTGGCGCTGCCTCAGAGCCGAGGAGTGCTCCCCGATTTCAGCCTGTGACACTTGGCCTGCCCCCCACTTCCAATCAGAGCCCACATCCTCAGAGGGAGTGGGCTAGTGGCCTCACGGCCGTCTCCCCAGCCTCTCTGTCCTCGGGCAGCTCCCGGGGTCTCCTGGCTGTCAAGTCGCCCGTGCTGTGCAAGGCGGACAAGGGCAGGGCATTAGCAGGGAGCTGGACGGGAAGTGGAGTGGCCAGGACTCAAACCAGTGCTCTTTGCTGGGTTAGCAACTTAGCCCCTCACGCAGTCTCTGCTGAGGTGCAAAGACTGTGGACGTGGATCCAGATCTGAGTTTGTGCTGCCCGCCGAGGGCCGACGCCTTCTGCCACGGGAGCCCACAGCACGGCTGCAGCTCCCAGGTCTGAGAGCCTGGACTCAGGTGCGGAGAGAGCAGAGCTGCCCCGGAGGCTCAGCGGTTGTCGGTGAGGCCGCTGTCTGCCTGGTGCTGAACTGGAACGTACACCGGCCAGTTCAGCAGTTGCTGCTCCTTGTCCCGGGTGCCGTGTTGCATGTGCTGGACACCCCCTCCTGCCTGTCACCCTGCTCTTTGAGTGGTCTCCTCGGAGCCCTGCCACATGGCCGGCCCCCGCCTCTCTGAGGAGCGGTCAGGGGCTGTAATGGTCGCTAGGCTGGTGCTGGCCGCAGGTGGTGAGCAGGTGCATCTGTCCAGAACACTGAGATTCTCAGTGGCTCTTCTGTGCGCCTGGGAGGCGTCTCCTCAGGGAAGCCTTAGTCGGTTCCTGCTGCTGTAACACAGCACCCGAGGCGGGCACTTTGTGCACAGACAGGTTGATCAGAATCACGGGTTTGAAGACCGGGTGTTCCCATCTGCTGGGCTCTGGTGCACGCTGGGACTGCTGCGTGCCGGGGCAGTGGCCATCACGGCGTCTTCGTGCACCAGAGGGAGAGTGCGCACGGTGAGGCCGGGGTCCTAGGGACAGTCTCACTGTGCCTGACTGCTCGCACTAAGAGGAGCTAACCAGGGTTCCACGGGAGCTACCTTGATCCCTTCCAAGAGTGGCGCCCCCAGTGACCTCTCCACCTCCCTCCAGGCACCCCGACACTGGGGACCAAGAACCAGCACTTGGGGGAGTGCACTCAGACCACAGCAAACCCTGGGTACCGCACGTGCTGGACACGTGCCTTTGTGTCCTGCCTGCCCTGAGGACAGCTGACACAGCCTCATCCTGCACTTGCTGAGCCCCCCTGGGGGGACGCAGGTCACCGCCAGGGGGTGTGGCCTCCTCGTCCTGCCAGGGGACCCTACCCAGCTGCAGGGAGGAACCTGGGCCCCCAGGGCCATGGGGTCCACAGCTCTTCGTTTCCGTGGAAACCACTCAGGAACACGGGCTTGAGGAATTTCCCTTCGCGTTGGAGGAAAGAGAAACACACAGGGTATGGCCCGTCATGGTTGCAGAGTGCTGCTTGGATTTCTGGCTCTACTGTTGGTCCCAGGGGGACGCAGGAGCCGAAGCCTTGGTAAAAATGAGCTCAGAGTTTTTCCTTTGTAAACACAACCTGAGAAAACGTGGAGCAGCCGAGGCGGCCGAGTGCGGCCGCCCCCCACGCAGGTGTTTCTGGAATCAAAGCCAGGTCACTCGGAGCCGTTCCCAGCTGGGCTTCCTGGGAATGAATCGGGACGACGGTGACCGGGCAAGCCCTGGATGGAAATGGGCTTTTTTTTTTTCCATTTCCGAAGTTCAGGGGAAGCTGCTGGTCCCTCTGGCAAACAATGGGGCTTTGTCTGGAAGACAGGCCGGAGGCCGGGAAGAAAGCCCACACCACACAGCCCCCGCTGGGCGGGGGATTGAGAGACGTCTCCCTGGCCGCGCCCGGGACAGGTTCACGCGCTGACCCTGCGTTTAGAGGCTCTGGGACAGCAAGCTGGCCTTCCCTGGGTCCCGGTGCCGATGATCAAAGCCCGCCTTGGCGACAGAGGGCGGGCAGACGCCTCTGCTCTGCGGCTGGCACCGGCAGGCCCTCCCGAGGTTGTCATAGTCCCTGGCCATTTCCGCCACAGCACGTGGACTGGGTGACGTGCACAGTGGGATCCAAAATGCTTTTATTTGAGAGACAGAGATCTACCCAGCGGTCACTCCTCAAATGCCCACAACAGCCAGGGCTGCAGAGGCCACGGGGAGGCCGGGAGCTGGGGGAAAAGTGGTTTGCACTCTGGGGTCTGTTACGTTTGCTGCCAGGGAGTGTGAACTGTTATCCCTACTTAAATCAGTCGACACCCATCCACTGGGCGCTTTGCAGGAGGGCGACCCGCACCGTCCAGGCCAGCATTGAAAGTGTGAGGTGTGGCCCAGCCCCCAGGAAGGGGCCGCCGCCCTGTGTGGGAAGCAGCACGTGCCAGGTGAGGGCGGAGAGACCTGGGATCTGAGAGCGAGGGCACGGGGAGCCCGCGCTCCTCTCCCCACAGGGACACTGCCTGCCCAGCTCCTCCCCGGGAAGCGCTGTCCACTGACCGGGCCTCCGGGGCTGCCCAGGCCTGCAGGCCCCCGAGTGACTGCCTGCCAGGAACGCTGAAGTTGTCCCCACAAGGAGAAGGCAGGACAGCCTCCAGGGCTGGCTCGGCCTGGGGCATGGTGACGTCACTCAGCCTGGGCCTCCCAGAGGAGCGGGGAGTTGCATGGGGCCCGGTGGGGTGGCAGCCTCCCCCTCTGTGGACCCCTCATTGCCCACTCCCACTGCCACTCACTAGCAGAGCCCAACCCCCAGCACAGCCCAGATTCGACTCATGTGCAGGTGACCATGTAGAGATATGGGCGAGACAGGTGTGTGGTGGACACAGAGAAACGGTGAGTGTGGAGCCGGGGCGGCGTGTGGGCGCTCACTGCTCTGTTTAGCTTCCGTGTGCTCGAGGGTTTTTAACACTGAAGTGTGGGAGAAAGGCGCCCTGCGCTCTGCAGTCAGGCGAGCATGGACCGGGCAGCACAGGCGCCCGACTGCTGCTCTGGTCACACAGCCCCTGTGACCTCAGCTTGTGGAGGTGGGCGTCAGAGCGGGGACCTGGACCCACACGTGCACGCGTGGCTGGGCACCCTGGGAAGCGGGGGTCGGGCCAGCCCTCCCTCCCCTGCTGCTGGGGCTCAGGGGGGCCTGGGTCTGGCAGACGCCCAGGCACTACCCAGGGGTTTCAGTCTGGGTCCACCCCTTTCTCTCCCTCCCGTTTTAAGCTGTGTGTGAACAGCGACTGGACGGGCCAGCCCGGGACCTGGACTCCTGTCTCATCGCCTGTCACCTCTTACAGTCTTCCTTCCTGTAATGGCTGCTTGCCTGGCTTTTACAGCGGTAGTGCTAACCATCCACATTGTCCCGCTGAGCCGGTCTGCAAGGACTCTGCACGGAGCGTGTGTTTGCTGAACAGAGAGGCGGCGGGGATGACTGCCTGGAACCTGAGCCGCACGAGCCCCCCGCCCCCCGCCCTAGCCGAGGCCCGTCCCCCCGGCCCAGCCCCTCCGGCCCACGCTGGCCACGACCTGCATGGCCGCTTGGCTTCCTTTAATGAGATCTGCCTGACCACATAGCCCCGTAATAAGGATGGAGGCCGACACGGGGAGCAGGGGCACCCTCTGTGACCCCCTCCTCCATGGCCGCTGCGCGGGGGTCTGCTTCTCGATTGGCCTCGTTGGCAAACCCTGTTCACAGCACCCCCCCCCCCCCCGGAGCTCTGTAAGCCCAGGTACTGCTTAAGCTGCGCCCAGGAACCCCCTGCCTGTCGCCGCCCCCTGGGTCTTGTCGCCTTCCTTCTCCCCCTGGCCGTGGCAAGCGCTGCTGCTCTCATGGGGTCCCCGCCCCGCCCGGCTAGGTTTTCTCTCTCTTCGGCCCCGGGATCTGCCCCGTCTTTTTCTGGGTGTGGGAGTGTGAACCCCGCTTGCTCCGTCACGTCCTGGGGGGGCTGTCACCTCCCTTGTAGTTCACAGGAAGACGAATGTTGAAAATGAGAACTTCGGCCCTGCTGGGCCCCCTGCTGAGTGCCCGGCTTGTCCCTGCTCACTGCGGAGCCAGGCAGGCACCTGGAGCCCTTCCCCCCCCCGGCTCTGGGGGCCCAGCTCGGGTCCTGCCTGGCTTCCAAGCCTGGGCGGTGTGGGGCCGGGGGGTGCAGGCCTCAGAAGCTTGGGGGGCATCCTGGGGCTTCCCAGCCCCTCGTGGTGACTGATGCATGACACAAAGGGCCCCGCCTGGACCTCTCGGCTCAGAAACACTGAGCGCACTCACGTCTGCGGTGTGGTCCACACACCACCTCTTTCCGTTTCCAGGACTCGCTCATCATCCCAGCCTGGACCTCTCCCGGGAGCACTGCGTCCCCAACAGTGAAAGGAAGGGGCCGAGGCAGCGTCACACGGCCGGGACGGCACCTGTAGCCGCGGGATCAGGGCTCCGGGCCTCGTACCCTCGGTGTCCCCACAGGAGGGCCTTGCTCACCGTGGGACACCCCATCCCATGCCGGGGTGCCTGGGTTCAAGTCCCGGCTCCATTTCTAGCTTCCCGGAAATGCACTCCCTGGGAAGCAGCAGCAGTGGCTTAGGTGGCTGGGTCCCTGCCACCCCTAGGGAGACCTGGATTGAGTTCCTGGCTTCAGCCTGGCCCAGCCCATCTGGAGGGGGCATTTAGGGAATTAACCAGCAAATAGGAATCTCTGTCTCTCTCTGCCTCTCTTTGTCTCTTTCAAATACATAAAATAAAATTATTTGGGGTACTTCAGGAACCTCATAAAAATGGGACCGGGGACCCCCAAAATGTTGAAACCCATGCGTAGACTTTTTGTGACGTACAGTTCTGGAAACTTCCGAGGGCCCTGTGCGTGTACCCCATGCACCCGTGTGCTGCTCTGGGAGCCGCACTTTGGGAAGCTGTTGGCGACGGGAGAGCGTCCAGAAAGCCATGCAGGGAGATTGGCCCCCACGCGGGGACAGTGCTGGCGACGGGACCTGGAACAGCTGGGGCAGTCGGAGGTTTGGAAACAGGTAAGGAAACATGGCTGTGCTGGGACAGGAGGGTGACAGTAGCAAGGCCGTCTCTGCCGGGAGTGCTTGAGCGCCTCGCTGAGCGCCGGGCGCTGAGTTCCGGCTGCTGCAGGCGCAGGGGACGAACCCGGCTGACTCCCACGCAGGAGCAAGGTGGGAGGGGCAGGAGTTGATGACTAAGGCCTGTGCGCCCCCGGCCCCACTTAGCGCCAGGTTACACACTCAGGGCTGCACCTGGCAGGCTGGAGCCCAGAGACTCGGGGCGCTGGAAGCAGATGTCCCATGGGGACGGTGCGTGGAGGTAGGTGGCACGCTCTCCACGCTGCAGGCCACCACCTGCCGTGACGTCAGCCATTTTTTAACACGATGACATTAAACGGAACACATCGGGGTGCTGCACGCAGGGAGAGGCAGCCGGGTTTCTCGGGGAATTCCCTCGGCTCTTCTACGTACGTGTGTGCGAGGGCAACGTGAAAGGCGTTTTACCGCGGGCTTTTGAACAGTCAGCATTTATGTAAAGCACGGGACAGAGATGGCCGTGGTCTCGGCAGTGGGGCCTGTGCCGGAGTGGGCGGCAGGCCCTCGAGGCTTGCTGTGCAGTTCCGGGCGCGGGATCCCGTCTGCCTCAGAGTTGGCCCGGGGGGAGGGGGCTGGGAGCCAGCCAGGGCCTTTACACACCCGAGGGGCAGACAGCGTGCACCTGACGTGTTAGTCTTCCCTTGGCGTTGAGTCGTGGCCGAGGACATGAGTCATGGACCTCAGACATAGCCAGAGAGAGGCTGGAGGCCGAGTCCCACCTGTGTGTACTCACTGCCCCCCACACACACCCACACAGCACCCAGGTACCCACGTCTCCAGGCAAGTGTTCCGCTCTCCCAGCGCTCAGGGCCTGAGCTCTCTGGGGCAGGACTGTGCACACGTGAGGGTCACAGGCCCCATGGGACGAGTCCTAGGCGGGTCACCTGTGTGACAGCGTGGACCATGCTCCGTGAGAGGACATGAGACGGAGAGAACTGCGTGTGAAATAAGCATGTGCATGTGCACGTGTGTGTGTGTGTGCGTGCACATGTGTGCACGTGGTGCTTTCCACACCGAGGGCGGCCACCACCAGTTCTGGGGTGCAGCGCGGGCAGGACTGTGGGGACGGTTTGCACATCCAGTGTCCCTTCCCGACTCCGATGTCGGCGCCTGCCTCCCTCCACTTCCCGTGCCCAAGCACTGCTCTCCTGCCCCCTGGCTAGGACTGCCAGCTACGTCCCCAGGCTCCCCCGAGCGCTCCCTTGAGAAGGAGCAGACCCGAGCCGGGCCCATCAAGGCCTCTTCCCGGGACGCACAGGCGACCAGCGCAGGACAGGCACTCAGACTTGGCAGTGGCCCCTTTCCTCCTGCCCCCTGGGGGAGGCCCACAGCTGACGGCTGGGAGTAGAGAACAGGACGCTGGATGACGGCCATGCTGCTCTTACCACTTCTGCCTGGTCCTGGCCAGGGCCATGAGCGAACGGACGAGGGGCTTCAGACAGTCTGTGACGGGGTTGAGGACCCTCGGAAGGAAGTGTGCGTCTGCGGTTTGTGCGTCTTGTCTCCTGCTCCAGCCGGCATGGGTTGGTTTTCACATGTGCCTGACGGAATGGGTGTAGGATTTAGAGTGAAGGATCTGGCTTCAAATCCCAGAGCCAGCTCTTATTATCTGGGTTCACACCTACCTGGGCCACACCGCCTGTTTGCACACTGGGGATCAGAAGAGCGATTCCTGAGGGCGTGGGTGCGGCGGCAATGGTTCATGATGTGAAAGCGCTTGGAATGATGATCAGATGTGGATGTTAAAGATAATGCCAGCCCAGGCATCTTTCTCCTTAAGGGAAACAAAAGCAGAAACCAACAGCAGGCATCTCCCTCACACACCCGCCCGTCAGTCCCTCTCCACCCCCGAGGGGCTTTCAGACCTCATGGATTCTCCAGGAAGCCTGGACTTGCACCAGCTGCCGGTCGCAACCCTGGCTGTCGACAGACGAGCTACTTTCTCTGAGCTGCAGTTTTTTGTGGGGGCTCAAAAAAGAAAACACAGGCCTCACCTTGGAGGACGTCAGAGCACACTCCTGTGCGTCTCTTCAGCTTCCCGATAAAGACCCACGGCAGCCACGGACAGTGCAGGTCCCCTCCCCGCGCGGATGAGCCTAGGACGGGGCTCGAGGCGCTGGGGCAGCGCGGGCCCACGTCTGATTGCAGCTCAGCTACCAGGGACGGGGGAGAGAGTGTGGGAGGCAGCTTCCTCTCTCTGGCAGGCTCTGCTTTGCTGTGACAGTTTCATCCGTGAGCTCACCTGGCTCCAAGGGAGGCCGGGAGGCGCAGTGCCAGGCTGGGCCCTGACCTCCGGGAAGAGGAGGGCTGGTCTGGTGGGAAGCCGGTGCCCAGGAGTGAGCGAGATACACATGGACCAGGGTGAGGGTTCCCTGGGACGGGGCCGTGTACAGCAGCAGCCCTTTGGCTTCTCTGGCTCTCACGCAGCAGGAGTTGGAAAGGAACGTTTTTCTCAGGCAGGGCCACGAAATGACTGTTTCTGGTAAAAATGTACTGAGCTCATGGTGGTGGTCTGCCAGCTTCCCCGGGCAGCTCACAGCACGTTTCCCGGCCCCAGGGAGCCCCTGAAACACTGCCCCGCGGGACAGCCTTGCGCACAGGCCGTGGACCGAGTCCAGTTCTGTGTGCCTGGTGCCCGCGTGGCTCTTGGCAGGAGCTGGGGAGACAACTCAGAGAGGATCCCTGGCTGCGATTCCCGGCCTCGTGTCGGCCACACTGGGGGTTGGCTTGGGCAGGGGCGGAGACCCTGGGAGGTCAGGCTGTGTTCACTCTGGCGCTGCCTGTCCCTGTCCCACGGCCCGGGCACCCAAGAGGACAGCCGAGGCCGACTGATGGCGAGCCCCAGGCCCAGCAGCCGTGGAAACTGGTGACAAGATACTGATGAAGTCTCTAATCACCAGGTCCTGCTGGCTCCCAAGGCAGCAGGGCTCCAACAAAGGCCATGAGGAGGCCGTGGGCCAGTCTGGGCTGTGGCGGGCAGCTGGTCCTGAGTGTGAGACCACCCCCAAGCCCGCATGTGGCTGGTTCATGACCTCAGCAGGTGGGCTTCCGAGGTAACAAATTCACCACCCCACCCGCTGCAGCCCTGGCCTGCGACAGCCCGCCTGCACACCTGGCTCACCTGGTGGCCTGGGCCTCCCACCCTGCTGGTCTGCTTCCCGGCTGCGACCACGTGCCCGCAGCGCTTGGAAAAGAGGGATGACTCTCTCCCTCCCTGGAGCAGGAAGGAAACAGGGTGACCCGTCTTCTGAGAGCGTCCGGGGGCCAAGGGGGCTCAGGAGGCCGAGCGCGTGCACACAGGGTGCGACGGGGCGGTGCGCCCCGATCCGCGGGGCCAAAACCCTCCCCGGAAAGATCCAGCAGCTGAAGCCGGCCAGTGCTTACATTTCCAGTCGACTGCCCCCCGAGGTGCTCCCTCCATTTCCCACCTCCTTGAACCTGAGGTCAGCTGATGGGGCGCACTGCCTGCCAGAGGTGCAGGGTGCATGGTCTGGCTTCCAGCGGCAGCCCACCCCACGTCATCTGAGAACCACGAGCCAACAGCCCGCCACAGAGGCTGTGTTGGAAACTTCCAGAGCCCCTTTGGCGGTATCCATGGAAACGGGAGGAAAGCCTGGGAGGCGGCCAGGGAGGCTGGCCGGACAGAGCACTGGGCCGGGCTGTGTCAGAGCTGTGTCCGTCCCTGGGAGTCCTTGCACAGATCAGACATCGAGAGTCGTTTCTATCCACGCGGTCCTAAAACCTGACCAGGAGCTCAGCCCGGGGTCCCCATGTTTTCTGAGTGAGCTGTGAAAAGATCCACCCCCCCACCGCACCCTCAAAACACTCCCAGAATTCCCAAGGCCTGCTGTTGGGGGTTTTCAGTGCAATGAGGTTCATCTCTCTCTGACACCAAAGAACTGGGAAACGGCTGTGCTAACGGATTCCAAGCAACAGAGTCACTTTTGGCTGTGCCACCTCACCGCCTCACCGCCTCACCGTCCAGTCATCCAAAGTCACGATCCAGTTCAGGGGTGCGTGGGTGGGCAGAGCCCGGGAGCGGGGCAGGGACGGAGCCTGCAGGAACCTCACATCGGTGGGTGTGCCAACCCCTGCTCCCTTCTTAAGGGGAAAGTGCTCATAACCTCCTTAATGAACCTGCCCTTGGTCTGACAAGCTGGTGAGGCTGGAGTTTGGGGTCTAGAGCGACTTCTCGCGGTGGCGGGAGTGCAAACCTTTCGACGTGTGATGTCAGCCTGGCGGACACACCCCCTGAGGCAGAGGGCACTGGGCTGGTCTTCATAAGCTTTCTGCAAAAATCTCTTGAATGGAGGAAAACACAAGCAGTGGGTAAGCTTGCAGCTCAGCCAGAGAAATCTGCAATTCAACAGGAAGGCACAAACCCTCGTTTTTGTTCTTGGGATGAAACCTGGGACGCCCATACCTCTCTCGGATGCCTGGGATCCAGTGCTGCCTCCACTTCCCATCCAGCTCCCTGCTAATGCGCCAGGGAGGCAGCAGGTGGCTTGGGAGGCAGCAGATGGCAGCTCAAGACCTTGTGTCCCTGCACCCACGTGCAGGGAGTTTGGCCTGACCCAGCCCTGGGTGTTGTAGGCATAGGGAGTGGGCCAGCAGATGGGAGATGGCTCCTGCCTTTCAAATAAATAAAAGTCTTTTTAAAAAACACGTGCTATTTGTTGTTCTTTTCTCCCACCTGGACACAAGGGTGTTGCCCACGTGGGACCGTTCCCGGCAGTTCTGCAGGAAAATGCGTTTGGCCTCCTGTTGGGACGACACCCACTTCAGTGCCTCTGGTGAGGACAGCCGCTGTCTGCCTCCCTGGCTCTGGCTGCCGGAGGCGGGACCTCTGCGCCCAGTGACCTGGAGGCTCTCCTGGGGTCGGGGGAGAAAGGTTGCTGGGCTCAGCTCCCTAGGCTCAGTGCCTGCAGCTGGGAGTGCTCCTGACAGCAGGATTCCTATCCTGAGAACTAACTCCTGCTCCCCTCCCCTCCCCCTTCTCCTCCCCTCCCTCCTCTCCCCTCCCCCACCCTTCCCCTCACCCCTCCTCCCTCCTCCCTCCCCCTCTCCCCCTCCCCCGCCCCTCCTTCCTCTCCCTCTTCCCCCTCCTCCCCTCTCTCTCTCCCCCTTCCTTTCCCCCTCCTCCTCCCTTTCCCTCTCTCCCTCCCCTCTTTCCCCTCTCCCCCTCTTCTCCTTCCCTTCTCCCCTCCCCCTCCATCTCTTTCTCCTCTTCCCTCCCCCTCCCCTCCCCCCTCCTCCCTCCCCCTCCCTCTCCCTCTCCTTCCTCTCTTCCTTCTTCCTCTCTCCCTCCCCTCTTTTCCCTCTTTCCCCTCTCCCCCTCCCTCTCCCCTTCCCCTCCTCTTCCCTTTCCCTATCTCCCTCCCCCTTTCCCCTCTCTCCCTCCCCACTTTCCCCTCTCCCCCTCCCTCTCCCCTTCCCCTCCTCCTCCCTTTCCCTCTCTCCCTCCCCTCTTTCCCCTCTCCCCCCTCTCCTCTCTCCTTTCTCCCCCTCCCTCTGAGACAGCATCATCGTGGAAGGCAGAGGCTTTACCCACTGTGCCACAACACCAGCCCCCAGAATATTTTCTAATTTCCACTCTTTGATTTAGAATGATTCAGAAGCCTGCTGCTGGATTTCCACACGGGTAGCCTCTGTGCTGTGCTGTGTCCCTTCCTCACTGCTGTTCGTTTGCATGGTCCGGGAGTGTGTGCACTGTGACTTCCATCCTTGGGAATCTGCTGAGACTTGCGTATGACACCACTTGTGACCGGTTTTTCCATAAATGCTGGAATGTCCGCACGGCCCGCCACGGCCGCAGGGACCGCTCCGCAGGGTGTCCGTCAGGCAGGCTGCTGGAGTCTGCCCTGCTCTGCTCTTGTCCACTTGTCCTCAGCCACAACGTCTTAAAAACATTTTCACCAAGGTCGTATTTTTGTCTGTTCTCCCACATGGTTCTGTCGGCTTTTACCTTCTCCTGTTCTGAAGACGCGTTTTTTAGGTGGGGGCACATTTAGCGTTGTGCTATATTCCTAATAATAGTGTCTGTCACATTATCGAGTGAGCCTCTTCAGAGACATAGCCTACTGCTACGTGGCATTAAGAAAGCTATATGCGTTTTCTTCTCTTTAGTATGAACAGTGTACTTTTTAAAAGATACATTTATTTATTTGAAAGTCAGAGTTACACAGAGAGAGAAGGAGAGGCAGAGGCAGAGAGGGAGGGAGGGAGGGAGGGAGAGGTCTTCCATCCGCTGATTCACTCCCCAGTTGAGTGCAACAGCTGGAGCTGTGCCCATCCAAAGCCAGGAGCCAGGAGCTTCTTCTGGGTCTCCCACATGGGCGCAGGGGCCCAAGGACCTGGGCCATCTTCCACTGCTTTCCCAGGCTACATCCGAGAGCTGGATCGGAAGTAGAGCATCTGGGACATGAACTGGTGCCCATATGGGATGCTGGCACTGCAGGCAGTGGCTTCACTCGCTATGCTATAGTGCCAGCCCCGAACAACTTTTTACTTTCAACGTTGATGGATGGATGGGTGGATGGATGGACAGAACTCTTACAAATGTGTAGACTAAATGCCAGCTTGAACATCTTTGACTTTTTATTGCCCATTGCATTAATGCAGCCACTGCTAACTGGGTTTGAAACATTAGGTTATTAAGTGTCTTGTCATCGCTCTGACTTATTCTACTTTCTTTCCTTTTTAGTTTTTAACATTTTTAAAAAATCTTTATTTGAAAGATAGAATTACAGACAGAGAGAGGGAGAGAGAGAGAGAGAGAGGTCTTCCATCTGCTGGTTCACTCCCCAGCTGGCCAGAATAGCCGGAGCTGTGCCAATCTGAAGCCAGGAGCCAAGAGTTTCTTCCGGGTCTCCCACATGGATGCAGGGGTCCCAAGGACTTGGGCCATCTTCTACTGCTTTCCCAGGCCGTTAGCAGGGCGTTAGATCAGAAGTGGAGCAGCTGGGTCTCGAACCAGCGCCCATATGGGACTGTGCCATGGTGCTGGCCCCTATTGTAACATTATTAACATCTCATTTCCCCCTCGCCTGGCTCAGAAGTGGAGCCCTCTGCACACAAACAAGGAATGGGTCTTCATGGTTGGCTGGGATTGTTCTCCCTGAACAGCGTGGATGGATAAGTGCTGGGTCCCACTGCCTCCCACCCCTCCCTTGTGCACCGCTGTGGTGACACACTGTAGTCCTGGGCGTGTCACCGCTGTGGCGACACACTGTAGTCCTGGGCGTGTCACCGCTGTGGCGACACGCTGTAGTCCTGGGCGTGTCACCGCTGTGACGACACGCTGTAGTCCTGGGCGTGTCACTGCTGTGACGACACGCTGTAGTCCTGGGCGTGTCACCGCTGTGGCGACACACTGTAGTCCTGGGCGTGTCACCGCTGTGGCGACACACTGTAGTCCTGGGCGTGTCACGGTGTCACACTCCCACCCTAAGCCAGAGCAGCATTTTCCTTTCTCCTGGCTTCCTTCTTCCTGCAGACTTCCTTCCGTGGAGCCCATCCCTTAGTTTAAGTCTGCTGGTTGCAAAGTCTCTCTGTTTTCTGTGTGTCTAAAGATGTATTTCACATTATTCTTAGTGCATCCGCTGCCACTTTATTCACGCCTTGAGGACAGCGTTCCATCGCCTGTGGTTTTACCTGCTCCTGTGAGAGTCCTTGGGATCCACTGAGTCTCCACATTCTCCCCTCTGTCTTCAGTCTTCGCGGTTTTACCACGACGTAGCTGATGAGGTTCTCTACTTTTTTTCCTTGCTGTCCTTTGGGGTTGGGAAGTTTTACTGAATTTGTTTTTCTTCAGATGTTATTTTGCCTCATCCATTGTTTCTCCCCCTGATGTGCCGTCTTCTCACCGTATCCTGTTTGGTTTTGCTGTGTGTTGTCTCTGAGTTACCTCTTCCTGATACACCTGAGTGATTTCCTCAGACCTGTCTCCCATTTTACCAGCACCTCTCTTCACCAGTGTCAGATCCGTTGGCACGCCCAGCTGTTTCCATTTCTTCAAAGAGCTTCCAGTTCTTGCCAAAATTGATGGTCTTTTCATCTGTGTCTGGATATTCAGGAAGCTTCCCCAAATTGCTGAAAGAGAGAGTAGAAGACAGCACGCGGTGTGGGTACTTGGCCTCATGGTCAGGATGCCAGTTAGGACCTAAGTCTCCCATCAGCCTCGCTTCCGTTCCTGGCTCCGGCTCTGGTCCAGCTCCCCGCTCACGCACGCATGGGGAGGCAGCAGGGATGGCTGAGGTGTGTGGGTTCCTGCCGCCCCCAAGACACCTGCATCGCATTCCTGGCTCCAGCTTTGGTGCTTGTCCCAGTCCAGGACTGCTGTAGGGTTTGGGGAGTAAACCAGTGCATGGACGCCTCTCTCCTCTTCTCTCTCCAGATGTTTCTCCATCTTTCAATAAAAAAATTTAAGATGACATGGGTTCCCTTGAACTTTTTAAAAATTACTGGTGCCGGTGCTGTGGTGCAGCAGGTAAAGCCGCCACCTGCAGTGCCAGCATCCCACATGGGCACCGGCTTGAATCCTGGCAGCTCCACTTCCAATCCAGCTCGCTGCTATGACCTGGGAAAGCAGTGGAGGACGGCCCAAGTCCGTGGGTCCCTGCACCTGTGTGGGAGACCCAGAAGGGGCTCCTGGCTCAGCTCCGGCCGTTGCGGCCAGTTGGGGAGTGAACCAGCAGATGGAAGACCTCTCTCTCTGCCTCTGCCTCTCCTCTCTCTGTGTAACTCCGACTTTCAAATAAATAAATAAATCTTACAAAAAAAACCCTTTATTTATTTATTTATTTGAAAGCCACAATTACAGAGAGAGACAGAAAGATCTTCCATCTGTTGGTTCATTCCCAGATGGCTGCAAACACCAGGGCTGGGCCAGGCCAAAGCTGGGAGGTAGGAGCTGCTTCTGGGTCTCCCATGTGGGTGCAGGAGCCCAGCTTTGGGTCATCCTCCACTGCTCTCCCAGGCCATTAGCAGACAGCCGGGTAGGAGGAGGAGCAGCTGGGACAGGAACTGGTGCCCAGGCTGGACGGCTTAGCCTACTGTGCCACAGCGCGGGCCCTCTCTCAGCAAGCAGTGAGAGTAACTTACTGTAACCCCAGGTCCTCAGCTCCCGCGGTGGGTCTGAGACCAGTTGCTCCACGTTGCCTTCCTCACCCGAGTGTCAGATGCCGTGTTTGTGGTCTGTGGAATGCATTTGGGTTTCGGATGGTGATTTCCTCCAGAGAGGAAGACAGACTCGACCCGCGTGACCCCAGTCCAGGTTCAGACAGGAGCTTCTGGAAGGTAGCCTCCATCCCCCCGGGGCTCCGGGAACCTCGCTTCACCCGTGTTCCTCGAGGCCCTTTGGGGTCCCACTTAGGTGATGGGGTGGATGGGGCTCCTTGGACTGACAGCGCTCCCCAAGTGCAGCTGAGAAACCCACGTCCCGTCCTGGAGTGCTTGGGTCTGGTTCCCCGCTCCAGCCTCCTGCCATACCCAGGAGGCAGCAGATGGCGGTTTAGGTGTCTGGGTCTCTACCGCCCGCGTGGGAGACCTGGACTGACCCTCCTGCCCACGCCTCCAGCCCCGGCTCTGGTGGGCATTTGAGGAGTGACTCAGAAATGTGGGCTAAGGAACCCGGTTCTCTTCCCAGGTCCCTTGGGTGCTCCGTCATAGCAGAAGCAACGAGAGCGGGGGTGGGGAGCCCTTTCTTCTGCCAAGGGCCACTCAGACATTTATAACGACATTTGCGAGTCGTACGAAATTATCGACTTAAAAATCAGCCTGCTGTCCTGGTCAAACATTTAGCCGGCTCCCCGCTGACGTGATGGCTGGAGCTGCTCCCCTGTGGCGAGGGCTGTGACGGTGGCTGGCACCGATGGCATCGCTCCTCGAAGCTGCTTTGCCGCCAGGTCTGTGCCGGTCCGCGTGGGGCCCAGCGGAGTCTCCGTGATGTTGACTTAGGGCCAGAGCTGCACGGAGCACTAAGTCGTTCCAAGGATGGACACACATTGCAGTGCCTGTCTCCTCAAAGTGGGACACCCGTCACTGCTGCTGGGACACGTGTGGAACCCGCGCTGGGGGACCTTGTGGCCGAGTGGCCTCGTGTGGCCGGCGATCAGGTGCGCTGCTGGCGGGCGTGGCATTCGCTCACTTCCGTTCCATCTGCTCACTTCCCGGGCCCCGCATCTCGGGTTCACGTGCTGCCGAGGGGCTTGCGCCGGCCCCGCGTGGGGACGGGCTCTGTGTTCACCTTTCCAGCTGCACTCTGCGCGGCCTCAGCTCGGCTTCAGACGATGCCACGCTGGAGGGCAGGGGGCTGCGAGGGGCTGGGCCTGCAGCCCGGCCTGCAGCCCTGGGGGTCCTGGGTCATGGCCACCTGCTGTCACTGAGGGGGCTGGGCCTGCAGCCCGGCCTGCAGCCCTGGGGGTCCTGGGTCACAGCCACTGCTGTCACCAAGTCCTCGTCTCCCTGAACTGCTCCACTCACCCCATGGTCCCACTCCTCAGCCGCCCGCTTCCCCGGGACAGAGGTCACCGTGCTGAGTTGGGACCGCCCAGGAACTCCTTAGGCTGTTACACCCCCTCTCTGCTTTTGCAAACTCGGTACCTGACACTGTCCTCTCGCCACTGAGCCGCAGCGCTGTGCACAGGGGCTCCTGGGTGGGCGACGCCGTGGTCTGGAATTGCACCACTCGGGTCGAGGGGGACGGGGTCCAGTTCTTTCACGACACGTGCAATGGACGATGGATGCTCCATTTGTAATGAGTCCACTTAACGTGGCAAGCGTGGCCTCGGGTGTTCTCGGCGCTCACACCTCCCTCCAGCAGGTCCTCTCCTCCTGCGGTGCCCAGGGCACTTCCTTTCCCGGTCCCACGCTGCACTTGGTGCGACTCCTGCCGTCACAAGCCACAGAGAACAATGGGGGATCTGCGGAATCCTTCGGTGTGCTGTCAGTATCTGGAGCTAAGCTGCTCACCGGATCCGAGACAAGGGCACGCTCTGCGGCAGGGGGCCCTTGGGCGGTCCTGACCACGCAGGCGTGGCCGCCACGCACTCTCCCTGTGCATAAGGTCTCCGCCTCTCCATGCGGGGCTGGCGCTCTGCATAGCTCCTCCCCTGACGCCGCCTCTGCCTCCTGGCGCCTGCAGGCATGGCTCCTTGAGAGCCCTTGGGAGGGCCTCCAGGTGGTGGAGTGTCACCTGTCTGAGCCGCCCTGACGCTCCAGACCGCCCGTCCTCGGGGCGCACGGGCTGGCCCTGCCCTTCCACTCCTGGGCAAGTCCCTGTGCATCGACTTGCCTTTGGTGGTGCCATTTGTAAGATGCCACAGCAACTTAAATGCTTTCTTTCTTCTAAGATTTATTTATTTGAAAGTCAGAGTTAGAGAGAGAGAGAGAGGTCTCCATCCACTGGTTCACTCCCCAAAGGACCGCAAAGGCCAGGGCTGGGCCAGGTTAACACCAGCAGCCAGGAGCTTCACCAGGTCTCCCACGTGCATGCAGGGGCCCAGGGACTTGGGCCGTCTTCTGTTTTTCCCAGGTCATAGCAGAGAGCTGGATCTGAAGTGAGCAGCTGGGTGTGAACTAGGACCTACATGGGATGCCGGCATCTCAGGTGGTGGCCTTACCCACTGCGCCACAGTGCCAGCCCGCCACTGCAGCTTTGATAGCTGCCCAGTGTGTGTGTCACCAGCAACAGGGTTGTTTTGCTTGGATCGCTGTTTTAGCCTTGTATCTTGGAACATTTCCAACCTTTGCATCATCAACTCTTGAGGCCTGCCCCAGGTACTATAATTTCCTTAATCTTCCCCCGTGAGATTCAGCTTTTGCACGGAAGGTTGACTGTGGACGTGTGGATAAAGCTTGGGTCGGAGTTATTGTCTGACATCACAGACAAGTCCACAGCTGCTTCTGCAGTCATCTGAGGCAAAGACATCACCACCGGGCTGGCACTGTAGCGTAGCAGGTGCGGCCACCGCCTGCAGTGCCGGCATCCCACATGCGCGCTGGTTCTGGTCCCGGCTGCTCCATTTCCGATCCAGCTCTCTGCGATGGCCTGGGAAAGCAGTAGAAGATGGCCCAAGTCCTTGGGCCCATGTACCTGCGTGGGAGACCTGGAAGCAGCTCCTGGCTTCTGGCTTCGGGTCAGAGCCAACTCCGGCTGTTGTGGCCATCTGGGGACTAAACCAGAGGGTGCAAGACCTCTCTCTCTCTCTCTCTCTCTCTCTCTCTTTCTCTGTCTCTATCTCTGTGTGTGTGTGTGTGTGTGTGTGTAACTCTGGCTTTCAAATAAGTAAATAAATCTTTAAAAAAAGCTCATCAGCGTGGCGAGGTTAGGGTTAGGGTTAGGGCACTGTGCTCAGATCCCCTCTGCTGTGTGGTCACTGAGCCAGGAGGACGTGGCCGGACCAGGCGGCAGAATGCCAGTGTCTGGTCCCTTTTGCCACTCGGTGACCTTGAATGAGGAGCTTCGCTTGGATGCACAAGCGTTTGCTTTGCAGAGAGTGCCGAGCCGGAGGGTGTCCAGAATTGCCAGGGTGGTAACTCAGAGTGTTTGTGTATTGCCTAAAAGACTTCAAAAGCCTGCTTTCTCCCTTACGTAGTTCTGTGTCGTTGAAAATGCTTGTTTAGCACAAGACGTAATTTCTAACACATAATAAATATGAACACTTTCAACAGCTTGGTTGCATCATTCTTTAAAATATATCCAAATACCACAGCCTCTTCATATCCACCATCATGATTTGTAAAATTTATCAGTAGATTTTTCTTTAACACTTGAAATTGTACTTGGTTCCTTTTTCACTTTCTTTTTTTTTCTTTTCTTTTCTTTTTTTTTTTTTTTGCCGGCGCACTGCGCTGATCCGAGGCCAGGAGCCAGGTACTTCTCCTGGTCTCCCATGGGGTGCAGGGCCCAAGCACTTGGGCCATCCTCCACTGCACTCCCGGGCCACAGCAGAGAGCTGGCCTGGAAGAGGGGCAACCGGGACAGAATCCAGAGCCCCGACCGGGACTAGAACCCGGTGTGCCGGCGCCGCAAGGCGGAGGATTAGCCTAGTGAGCCGCGGCACCGGCCTTCCTTTCTCACTTAGAACTCATTTTGTTCTATGTCACCAAAACAGCTTCACCCTGACATGGGACTACTGAAAGCTTGAACAGTTTTTTCTCTTTAAATTTTTATTTATTTTATTTATTGGAAAGGGAGAGAGACAGACAGACAGGCAGAGAGATCTCCCACTGGTGCACTTCCCAGATGGCTGCAGCAGCCAGGCGTGGCCCGGCTGAAGCCGGGAGCCAGGATGTGTATCGGAGTCGCCCTCGTGAGTGGCAGGACTCCAAGACCTTGAGCTCCGTCCAGGGTGGGCACTACTAGCGGGAAGCTGGAGTGAGGAGCAGGGTCAGCACTTGAACCCCGGCTCTGCAGTATGTGACGTGGGGGCCCGAGAAGCCGGGTGCACATGGGCGGTGGCAGCGGGAGGAGCTGTTGGTGCGGCAGCCCCCGTTCCCTGCCGTCTGGGTGGCTGGACAACGCCCCGTGAGCCCCCAGCACAGTCCTGAACGTTCCACCGGCGGCAGCTCCAGCGTATTTGAAACAAGAGCTGGGAAAAGCGCCTTCTGATGCAACACGGCTTCTTTCCAGTCTCGCGTGTTCTCCTCGAGACTGATGCCAGGTTTCCCATCACCCCAGCTCTGTCGTCCCGAGGTCTCCCCCGGGTAGCCCAGCAGGACAGAGGGCAGGGCAGGTGAGCCGTGCTCCTGCCTTTTTGTCCAGGAATTGGGCAGGCTGGGAAAGAAGGAGCCGGAAAGTAGAACCAGCCGGCCCAGTGTTTCTCGGACAAAGAACATTCTCCGAACTTTGTGGAGCTGGAGACCCGGCCCCACGTACACAGCTGGGAAGAAATCTCCCAGATCCGCAGGCTGCGTGCCCCTCGGCTTGCAGGTCCAGCACTCCATCTCGAAGTCCATCGTTAAAATGACCTTCAAGTGCTTCCGGGTCAAGGTGGATTCTAAGCTTCATTTTTGATCAGGTCGTACCCTTGCCTGTCACTGCCCCAGCAAACGGCTGCTGAAGGTCCCTGTGACACCGCAGACGTGATCTGTGCGCGGCCACGCGGCTGTGAACACTCGGCTTTTGCCCCCTCCGCGTCTCCATGGCCGTGGTCCTGCACGCTTGCCGCGCCTGGCTTTCTGGATGCCGTTTGCTTAGCGATTTCTTTGCAGGTTCTTCCCACATAGCATGAAGAGCTCCTCGTGCTTCCTGGACAGCGCAGCATTCTGTGGGACGTCCTAGCTGGCCCGCGCCGGCCCGTGGGGGGGGGCAGTGTTTCCTGTGGCTTCCACTGAAACGACGCTGTGCTAGTGCCACGTGTGTCACTTTGCATTGTGTGCCTATGTCTGTTGGGAAGCTTCAGAAAGTGGGGCGTCCGCGGAAAGGGATTTGTGCAAGAAGGTTTGGTTCAGCCCTTCATCAGCGGCTCCTCTGCGGGAGGGTGAGCCGCGAGGGCTCACGGGTCAGTGACCCTGGCGGATTTAGGCGACAGGGCTGTGTGGTCTTCACTGGGGGCAGGCGCAGGAGCAGCTGCACTGGGCTTGGAGATCTTTCAGGGGGTGACCATCAGTAACTGGGGTGGGGTCATCTTGAAGCCCCCTCCCCCCACTGTCAGGCCTGGCACCTGCTGAACCACCCAGAGGCAGCAAAGCCAGAACCACCGCTGCGTCTCCTAGGGGCTCCAGCAGCCTGGCGGCTCCAAGGATGTCTCCGGCGGCGGATCCAGGCTTCCAGGGAATCCCAGGCGAGCCGGTGCTCCAGGTGGAAGCTGGGTGCTCTCTGCGCCCAGCCTCAGAAGCGTGCTCAGGACGCTGGGTGGGCAGGGGAGCTCACACACGCTGTAAGGAGTCTCTCTCTCTCTCTCTCTCTCTCTCTCTCGCCTAGCACCGTGCACTCACCCGGCACCAAGAGGACCTGCACCTGCCTGGCCTCACTCCGTCTGCATCCCCCAGGACACCACATCACACCCCCACCATGCGCCACCCACACCACCGGGGAGAACAGTGTCTGTGACGTGGCACAGACAGCATGTCGAATACGTGTGCAAGCAGCTGGTTCCTCCAGTCTGCATGCGTGTTTGTTTTTTAAAATCAACTTTTTCTGAAGCGTAATAGAATTGTGCTTTTAAAAGCTGGGTTTCCCTGAGAGTGAGAAAACCCCCTTCCAGTGTCTCTCCTTTCTCTCTGCCAGGCCCCATAGCTTTGGTGCAATTGCTGTTTTCTAGATCTTCTATAAGTGTGTGTGTGTGTGTGTGTGTGTGTGTGTACAGAGACAGAACGGAAATTAAACTTCCCTCTATGAGCTGATTTTAAACTTTTGAATTTTATTGTTCATCTTTGAATTTGCTTGTGGTTTTTGCATGCACAGAGTGCGATTTTGTGCGCAGTCAGCTTTCTCTTCCCCGGGTCCGTGTCCGGCTGGAAAGGCTTCCTCATTCAGATGCTGTGTACCTCCTCCCGTCCCCGCGAGCCGTGTGTGCACGAGCCGTGGAGGTGCACGCAGTGCCTGCGCCTTCTCACTGTGATCATCACAGCTGTACGTTTGCCGCACTTAGTAGAATGCTACCGCCGGGGTGTGGGAAGGGTGCGACTTTCCTTGTTCCTGATGGCCACCTAGATGATTGGGAACGCGGCCTTTACACCAGCAAATTCCTGAGGTCAGTGTCTCAACTCCTGCTCTCATCTAGAAAGTTGTTCATGTGATGTGCAGAAGTAGCTTCAGCACAGGGCTTGCGTGGGCTCTACAGGAGCTGCAGCCGTGGTGAGTGCTGTGTGTGTCTCCGTGGGAACTGTAGTAGTGGTGTGGGTGTTGTGTGTGTCTCCATGGGAACTGCATCAGAGGTGTGAGTGTTGTGTGTGTCTCCATGGGAACTGCAGTAATGGTGTGAGTGTTGTGTGTGTGTCTCCATGGGAACTGTAGTAGCGGTGTGAGTGTTGTGTGTGTCTCCATGGGAACTGTAGTAATGGTGTGGGTGTTGAGTGTGTGTGTCTCCATGGGAACTGCATCAGAGGTGTGGGTGTTGGGCTGTGTGTGTCTCCATAGGAACTGCATCAGAGGTATGAATGTTGGGCTGTGTGTGTCTCCATGGGAACTGCAGTAGAGGTGTGAGTGTTGTGTGTGTGTCTCCATGGGAACTGCATCAGAGGTGTGAGAGTTGGGCTGTGTGTGTATCCATGGGAACTGCAGTAGAGGTGTGAGTGTTGGGTGTGTGTGTCTCCATGGGAACTGTAGTAGTGGTGTGAGTGTTGGGCTGTGTGTGTCTCCATGGGAACTGCATCAGAGGTGTGAGTGTTGGGTGTGTGTGTCTCCATGGGAACTGCATCAGAGGTGTGAGTGTTGGGTGTGTGTGTCTCCATGGCCACTGCTGCACTGTGTGTGGGTGTGTGGTTCTCTGGCCAATGCCGCAGTGGGGTGAGTGTTGTGTTTTGCGATTCTGATGGGATCTGTGCCGTTCTTCAGGAACTGGAGCCCTGTCATGGAGAATCTGGTCAGGCTACTTTGCTTTGTTTGTTCGCATAACTTCCTGGCTATTCTTTCTGGTTTGTTTTTTATGAAAACAATCCTGGGTTGCAGGGAGGGGTGAGGTGGGCGAGCAGCCTCACTGTGTGCTGGGGACTTTTCTCAACATGAAGGAAGTGGGCGGCGCCGTGGCCTCCTGGGGAGGACGCCCCCGCGGGGAATCCTCCTGGCCTTGATGACCCAGCGCGATGACCATGCATGGGGACCACACCACTCCCTTTGTGTGGGACCACTCTCCTCTTTCAGCTGGGGTCTGGCTTGTTTCCTGCGTGGGGGCGCCCCATGGCCCCGTGGTATCTCTGTATAATTTGCATTTGTATAAGAGTGTGGTGCTTTCCCCACAAATGCGGTGCTAGGCCTTCAGGTAGACCCAGTGAGTCCGCGGCAGAGCTCCCGGAGCCTCAGCTGTGTGCCTCTGCTCTGCAGCCTCGGGCGCGTGCACACTCCTGAGTGACCCCCGACAGGGCCGGAACCCTGGTTTCCCAGAGCAGGGATCAGAGGCCCGCCGCTACTGCACCACCCTGTCCTCCTGGGGCCTGGGAGAGCTGCACAGTCCCTTGTGCACTCTTGCAGAACGCCTGGGATTTGCAGAGGTTTTGCTGTTATTCTTTAATAACGGGTTGCACGATTTTTATCACAGGGAAGCTCAGAGCTCAAAAGCTCAAGTAAAGCAGGAGCAAGGAGCAAGCCGGAATGGAGAATGGGAAAATCCTGGTGGGAGTTAAACCGAGGCCCCGGAAGATGCGCCCAGTCCCGCCCCTGGGCCCTGCCATCTCGTCCGCAGACACTGGGAAGATCAGTTCTGGAGGTGGGGTCTCCCCAGCGTTAGAGAGGGCCCCGACTCCAAGGACTGGGGTCCTTCAGAGAGGACACAGAGGGACTCGACAGGGACGCTGCAGAGGCGGGGAGCGGGCAGCAGCGGTGGCCAGGCAGTGGCCGGGGCCGGCAAGAGGCCTGGAGCGCGTCCTCCCAGAGCCTGCAGCAGGGCCGGGCCAACCCCACTGACGCCGAGTGGGAGCCGCTGCCCAGGTTGTAGCAGTTTGCTGTGGTCAGCACGGGAAGCTGACCCTGACCCCTGACCGGCCACGGCATTCTGCCCTGGTCCTCAGAGTCAGGCTGAGCTTGGCGTCAAAGAAACCCTCGCTCCCGTGTCCCGGCTCCCAGCCCCACGGCCCGGGCTGCCACGCCTCCTCCGGCACCATCTTCCTCTTTCCCGAGCCCCGGAAGTGTCCTCCGGTTCCTTCGGGTGGCCCTGAGCCAAGACCGCCCGTACCAGGTGCTTCCACCAGCCGCAGAGATGGGCGCGCGGCTCCGGCCACTCCAAACATTCTCGCTTTCAGAGCCACGGAGGGGCTTCTCTGTGCTGAGAGCTCTCCCCCCACCTCGCCTGGGGACCCTGCTTCCCACAGCGTCCCCAGGGCAGCGTGGGGGCCACAGAGACGGCCCTGTGTGGAGGCCCAGTGCCCAGAGGGCCGTGAGTGGGCATGGAGGGGAGGGCCGGTGGGCCTGCGTGGGGAGGATGTGCTGGGAGGAGGGGACGGTGATCAGGGCGGACCCCTGTGGGCAGGGCCCCTGCTCAGACTTGCGGAGAATGTGAGGGTGGTGACCGTGGACGGTTAAACCCTGGGCAGGGTCCTGCTGACAGCGGTGCCCTCTGCCACCACGGCAGCCCCCGACAGCCGAGATCTGGACGCGAGCTCCTTTCAGAATTCGGGGCGGCACAGAGAGGACCTCCACCTGAATCCCGGGCCCCCGGCCCAGCCCACCCTGGCAAAGCTTCAGCAGAAACCGCTCTCTCGGTGATGGGCGCGCAGGGCACTGACATGGAGGGAAGCAGCGGCATGGAGCAGGTGCCCAGCCCCGCGGGGGTGGACAGGGAGGCCCTGCAGATGCTGACGGGGGCCCTGGCCAAGCAGCCTCCCAGAAACCACAGCGCCGACTGTGACTCGGGAGGTCCATGAAGGAAGGCAAAGGGGTCGGTCCGGGCCCAGCTGGCTGTGGCAGGGAAGGGGTCCAGGGCCTAGGGAGAGAGGAGGGAGCTGCAGTGGGGTGGTTCTGGGAGGAGGTGGCACGTGGGGAGGGAGTGAAGAAGCTTCTAGAAGTTCACGGAGAACAGGCTCGAGGGACAAGTTTACCAATGGAGAAACATTCAGACCCGTGCCGTCTTCACGGTGAATGTTTTCCGTGAGCTTCCTGAAGCCCCCCAGTGGGCGTGGATTTCCAGTGTTTAGCACCAAAACAACTTACCTGTGGATTCTACGGGATCTCGCAGGTCCCCTCTTCCTGAAGCCCCAGGCTCCTACCTGTCTGACAGCCGCTGGGCCCCAGAGGGCACCCAGTGCTGCTGGCCGTGGGAGACCCCGACTGCTGCCCCCACACCTCCCCCATGCTGCTGCCCCCACACCCCTCCCCGTGATGCCCTGCACCCCTCCCCGTGATGCCCCCACACCCCTCCCCGCAATGCTCCCACACCCCTCCCCATGCTGCTGCTCCCACACCCCTCCCCGTGATGCCCCCACACCCCTCCCCGTGATGCCCCCACACCTCCCCCATGCTGCTGCCCCCACACCCCTCCCCGTGATGCTCCCACACCCCTCCCTGTGATGCCCCCACACCCCTCCCCGTGATGCTCCCACACCCCTCCCCGTGATGCTCCCACACCCCTCCCTGTGATGCCCCCACACCCCTCCCCGTGATGCCCCCACACCCCTCCCCGTGATGCCCCCACACCCCTCCCGTGATGCCCCCACACCCCTCCCCGTGATGCTCCCACACCCCTCCCCGTGATGCCCCCACACCCCTCCCGTGATGCCCCACACCCCTCCCCGTGATGCCCCCACACCCCTCCCCGTGATGCCCCCACACCCCTCCCGTGATGCCCCCACACCCCTCCCCGTGATGCTCCCACACCCCTCCCCGTGATGCCCCCACACCCCTCCCCGTGATACCCCCACACCTCCCCCATGCTGCTGCCCCCACACCCCTCCCCGTGATGCTCCCACACCCCTCCCTGTGATGCCCCCACACCCCTCCCCGTGATGCTCCCACACCCCTCCCCGTGATGCTCCCACACCCCTCCCTGTGATGCCCCCACACCCCTCCCCGTGATGCCCCCACACCCCTCCCGTGATGCCCCCACACCCCTCCCCGTGCTGCAGGGTGTTGGGTGACCCACACTCGCTAAGTGCAGGGACTTGGCCTTCAGTCTGGGAGCGCCGGCTGCAGAGATCCTGGGGCGTGGCCTGTGCAGGACGGTGCAGAGCCCCTCACTCCCAGCCCGTGGGCTCGCCCCACCCCCCAGGCCCAGAAGCCATCCCGGTGCAGTCTGCCACAGGGCTCGCCTGCTCACGAGCTCAGCCGTGCTTGATTTGGGTCTCTCATGTTGGAAGTTAGGCGTGTGTGCCCCTGACCTCTGAGGAAGGCGGTTCCTGGCTTCCGTCATTCGATCTCTTCTTCCTGTAACACTGGTGATCTTGCGGCTCCGGCTGTGGGAGGGCCTGCAGGGCCCACGGTCTCGTTCCATCATCCGCTGGGATGGACCCCCACCCAGCAGATGAGACGGTGAGATTTGGTGGAGGAGAAAGCCTGGTTGGCACCCCCAGTCCATTCTGCATTGCGCGGTGTGAGAGCTGAGACTGAGGGCTGGCCTGGCAACAGCAGAGAGCCGTGGTCCTGAGAGCCGGGAAGCACAGTCCAGCCAGCTGCCGTCCAGAGTGGCCGGTCCATTCATTCATTCATCCCAACCTCCGTTCATTCATTCATCCCTGTCACCTGAGCACCTGCTAGGAGCCAGGCACCCTTCTGAACCCTGAGGCTCCGGCCAGAGTCGGAACTGTCGACAAGGAGCTGGAAGGTTCAGGACGCCCGTCAGTCACACCACAGAGGCGTCAGTCAACTCCAGAGGGAAACACAGTGGGGGAGCCTCCTGGCGGGGACATCGTCCCCCCCCCCCGCCCCGCCCTGCACACGGCCCCCTGCAGCCGCTCCGACAGGTGACTGTGGCTCCTGGGGAGGTCCGGGTGCTTCCCCGGAGACTGCTCCACTTCCCAGCAGGCCCGGGCTGTCCCTGTGTGCTACCCTCAGCAGCCATGCTCCCGGGGGAGAGGGAGCTGCGTGTATCTGCAGCTCTTGACACGCATCGTGGGGCCCAGGGCCAGGGCCAATGGCCCAGACAGACCCCATGGGGGCAGCTGCTTGGGTCACCCACGTCCCCACAGTGTCGGGGCCAAACCCAGCTCCACTGCCCCTCCCGGCCTCTGCTCACGCAGCTGGGGCACTGCCACTCGCCTGAGAGACCCTGACGGAGGCCCCAGCCCCTGGCTGTGGGCCCGCAACAAGGGCACCAAGGCAAAACTCTGGGAGAAATGAAGCTACTGCCTTTTAGCTGATTTCTGCTTGAAAGGCAGAGATTCAGAGAAAGGTCTGCCATGGGCTGGTTCACTCCCCAGATGCCAGCAACAGTGAGCAAGGGACCAGGCCCGGGGCAGGAGCCAGGAACGCAGTCCAGGTCTCCCACGTGGTCGCAGGGACCCGAGTCCCGTTGTCATCGTGTGCTGCCTCGCGGGGTGCGTGGTAGCAGGAAGCTGGAGGCGGGGCGGAGGCGGGGCGTGCGCCAGGCCCTCTGACAGGGAAGCAGGTGTCCAGGCACCCAATGCTCACCCCGAAGCTGCTTCCGGACAAATAATCGCATTCAGTGAAAACTGTCTTTCCGATGTTTGAGAGATTTACAGAACTGATCACGGACAAACGCACGTTGAAATGACCCTCCGCAGAGCTCGTCCTCGCTCTAGGACGTGGGGGAAAAATTAGTCCAGATGTTATTTGGGAGCGGTGCTTACTTAACACACACAGCGTGATTTCCCGCCAGCTTCGCGGTCTCCAGACTGTAAACCCCTCTCCGTGCTGGCGGGGTCGTCAGCAGAGTTCCCGTCTTGCCAGCGTGCTGGAGCTCCTCCCAGCACATTTCCGTCTCATGGCTGAACTTGAGGTCACGGCGCCAGTGCTGACACGCCTTGCGTGGGTTTTAAGCCCGGCTCACTCGAGACGCGAGTTCCCCTGGGAGTTCAGCGCCACAGGGTCAGGATCCCCGACCTCGGGGACAGGGACAGCCTGGGCGAGCTCTTCCGCTTAACCGAGACGCGTGTTTCGAAGGAGGTGAGGCCGGGAGGGCTGGCAGAGCTCACGAGACCGCCCAAGTTTGCCATTGGCTCATTCTCTTCCCCCAGCTCTTACTGGTTCGCACAACGATGCCTACTTCGTACTGAAGTGGCTGACTGGCGTGACTCCCACGGGGTGACGGTGCTGTCCCCACAGGGAGGAACCTCCAGGGAAAGCCACGCGTGGAAAGCCGGGTGCTCTAGGTTTCGTGACGAGATGCTCGGGACTCGCTCACCTGAAGGAAGCCCTGGCCGCCGCCTAGCTTGTGACCCCGGGGTTAAGGCTCAAAGTCAGCCCTCTCCGCCGGACGCCACCCCCCCCCCACTCTGCTTGGAGGCTCGGCCTCGCGCGCCCCTGCCTGGGTGCTAGTGCCAGCCTCGCCCCTTCCTCCTCCAGCAGGTCAGCAGCCCCCTGCGCTGTCTTTCCACGCCTGTGAAGAGGAGCAGCAGCCGCCCCGTGCCCTGTGCTGGGATTCAGAGAGCTGACACGCGTGAGCCGTGGACAATACCGCTTGGTGCCCGGGGCTGCCGCGGGATCGACTCCTCCCGGGGTCGGCTGCTTGCTCGGTTGGCTTTTTGGAACTGTCCCTCGGTCTGTCTCCTGCTGTGCTTGTGGCCTAAAAGTGACCATCCTTCCCTGGGTTTTTAACGTATTACCCCCGGAAAGAATACGACTCCAAACTTGCAAACCGTAAAGGCGTTATTTTTTCTTTTTAAACTTTTTGAGGTTAATCTTCACACATGACAGGCATGATTTTCTTCTAGGAGCCTCCGTGACTTCCCCACGGGGCAGAGAGGCGGAGGCCCCGAGGCTGTGTCCCGGACAGGACAGCAGGGAGGAGCACACCAGGGGCTTTCCACGGGGGAGGGAGCTCCCGGCCCCGCCCACTCTGGCTCTGCATCCTGTGTACCGTCCCTGGGTCCCTGCAGCTGCCCGGGCGGGGGAAACCACCTGCTGGGGGCGGGGGTGGAAACAGCGTCCGGCAGATAGCGCGGTTCTTGTGTTCTGGCTTAGCCCTTCCCTCCTTCTCAGTAATCCCTCGGCAGGCCCTGTGGAGGCACGGGCCGTGCGGCTCTGTCCAGGCCCTCCGTGTCCATCCGTGCCCACACACACGGCCTTGCTGGCTCAGGGTCTCGCTTTGTGGATGCCGCTGCCAGCCTTGGTCTCTGGGAACCAGAAGACTGCACGCTGTTACGCGGACCTAAGAGGAACCGGCCAGCGTGTGCTCAGCAGCCAGGGCTCAGCCCCCAGCCAGAGAGAGCTGGGCACGCCCAAGGTGCCGTTCCCTGGGGGAAGGGTGAGACCTGCGTCCCCACAGCTGTGGCTCCCAGACCCAGCACCGCCACGGACTCCGCCCACTTACTCAGCAGGACAAGGAACTGGGCCTCGCCCGGGTCCCAGCTCTGCCCACCAGGGTCCAGTGTGTCCCCTCTGTGGTGACACAAGTCACAGAGCTGCGCCCGGCTGCAGGGGCTCGGCCTTCTGCCCCTGGCTGGTCTCTGAGCCCCTCCCCGTGCCACATGCTTCTCCCCAAAGGCTGTGTCTCCAAGTAGGGGGTCTTCCCCAGGTGGGGTGGGGCGTGAGCCTGAGTTAATCCCTGGAGGCTGCTTGGTGAGTGTGGGCTCCCAGCCGGCGCCCTGCCACACAGATGTCTCCCGGATGTGGCATCTCTGGGTGACAAGGAACTGGACCAGGTGCTGCCCACCTGGCCGGACATAGCAACTAGCGAGGGAGGTGCCTTTCCACTGGTGAGTGGAGGAAGCACCGAGCTGGCCCCGCCTGCTGCCGGGGCCTGCTCCTGCTCAGGTTCCCACCATCCAGGCCGCACAGCCCGGGACGCCCTTTGCTCCAGCCCCTGACAGCCTCAGACCCCGCATCTGCTCCACTCTGCGCAGGGCTTGGGCCCCACAGGCACCTGTGGTCTCAAACTCCAGGAGGCAGCTCAGGTCCCAGGGCCCCTGCCACTCCAGGGGCTCCGCATGTGGCCACTGGAGCTGGTGGGTGGGCAGGAGTGGGAGGAGGCCTCCGGACGCTTCTGGCTGAGCAGCAGGTGGACCCCATCAGACAGGCTCAAAGGCCAAGTCCACGGGAATCCAGGGCGGCCCGCGCCCCCCAGCCCTGCACAACTTCCCTGAGGCTCCTGCAACCCCGCGCCCCCTCCCCGAGGCCGTGCCCTGCTCCACGACCCTGCGGCGCCAGGGCCCCTTCTCACACCCACATCGTCTTGAATCCCCCCACGCACGGGGGAGGCTGGCATTTTTACTTTTATTTTGCAAGCGAGGAAACTGGGTGCAGGCAGAGCTCCGGACTTCCTGCTGTTGGCGGAGCTGGGACAGGGACCCGGTTCTCAGCAGGAGCTGGCAGCCGGGGCAGGAACTGCACCCGGGCTGCTTTTGAAGCCGCTTCCTCCTCCCTCCCAGCGGCCGACAGCGCGGTGCTCTGGTAAATATTTACCGAGCAGAGACTCCCGCACTTCCTCTCCTTCCCAGGAGGGAGCCAGGGGGTGGGGAGCAGGGGCCGGCTGCACGCGGCACGCGGCAGCGAGCCCCCAGGCCTGCCCAGCCCACACCGCCCGCTGCTTGTGGAGAGGGTTGGTCCATGGCGTCCGAGAACAGGCGTTTCGTGGTCTGCACTTTGCAAGTCCGCGGGCACGTGGCTGTTTCCACCTCCGCGTGCTCTGTGAGACCCCTGTCTCCTGTGCCCAGAGTTGGCACGGCTGTGTGACTTCACGTTGCTCATGCCCACAGTTCAGGCCGGCAGCCAGGTGGTGGCAAAATAGCCACTGGCCTCCCCCCTTCTCACCCAACCTCCTCCTTGGCGAGCAAACGTCGCCCTGTGGACGTCCCTTAAACGTCCAGGCCACAGAGCCCGCGGCCGCCTCTGCTCCGTGAGCCGGGGGCCGTGCACCTGCCTGAGGGTCACACAGAGTGCTGTCCAGCCCCGCTGTCTGGCCTCGGAGGAGTCACTCGCTTCTCTGGTCAGACGCCTCCCCAGTGAACGGCCCAGTTACCTTCCATGATTGCTGAGGTTGGTCTGTGCTGCTGACGTTGGTGTCGCTAAGCTCTGCTGCTGGTGGTCTTGCCTCTGTCGCCTTCCGAGTTAGCAAAGGGAAAGGCAGCCGGTTCTTAAAGGCGGGCACTTAATCTCCCCGGTGACAGCCTCTCACAACTGTCCCCGTCACAGAACATCTAACTTTTTTTTTTTTTAAGCTGCTTGGACATCATCCTCTCTCCCGTTTCTCTGTGTCTCCCGAGCGAGGCGGCACCTGTCACCTGCTCTTGACTGTTTATTTTTTTCATAATATCCTCAGCTGGGAAAAAGGATCTGTAGAAACCCCTTTGATGGCTGCATCACAAAGCAATCGTATCAAAAGAAGAGGAAGTCTTTTGATACTTAAAAAAACCTCAGCATGGCAGCATCGTGCGGCGCAGTCTGAGCTGTGACACCCCTGCCAGGCTCTAGCCGAAGTCCCCGGGGAGAAGGCCTTGGAGCCAGCGGGCCTGGCCGCTCCCTCCTACCGCTGTCACCATTGTCAGTCCTGGTCCCCCTGGCCAAAGTTCAAGGCCCCGCAGAGAAGCCTGGGAGGTCTGAGCTCCGGAACCTTCCCCCGAGGCCTCCACCGCCCTCCTGGGCTGCCCTTTCTGCTCTGACTCTCAGGGCCCCCAGCAGAGTCCAGGGCGTGTTCTGGGGGTCCCTGGCGAAACCCAGTTCCTTGCTCCTGCTGTGGGGGACAGCAGCGCGGCTGTGACCTGGATGCTACTCTCCCCCTCCTCTCCCTCCGTGGCTTCGGCTCCCAGCCTCTCTGCAGGGCCCCAGGACTCCACTGCCTGCTCGGGCCAGCGTTACCATCTTCATGGCTGTAGCCAGAGGCCCGTGGAACTCCTGTACGGACTCAGAATCCACCTGTCAGCCACCCACTTATTTCCACCTGGGCAGGGCGGCCAGCGTGACTGTCCCCGGCGCCTTCACCGCTCCTGGCGTTCTTCACTGCGGACATGCTGACCTTGGCATGCATGAGGGCCGGGTCCTCATCCAAGCCCAGCTAGACCAGAAATGTTGCCATTCGGTTCCCGAACAGAGAAACTACTAGAGGCCTCAGAGACGCAGGGCACCGCGCACCTCTGCGTGGGTGCGTGAGGCGGGTAGCAGCAGCCTCGCTGGGCTCCTCACACATCCATGTTGCCTGCCTGCTGGGGTCCATGGAGCTACCTCCTTGCAGCAGAGTGGCCCATCACACACAGCCGGTGAGTGCAGGCTCGCGGGCACACAGCCTTCATGGTGCAGGCGGCATGGCCAGCATTGCAGAAGCCCCTGACGCGAGGTGCAGGGAGACAGCCGCCTCTTCCCGAGAGGCCACGTGGGTGCAGGTGCCGGGGCTGTGAGAGGCTGGCAGCCCTGCCGTGACCTCGCCCGCCTGGCCCAGCTGAAGTTGCCTCGTAGTTGTGCCTACAACCAACCAAGTCAATTCTTTGTCCCCGTGCAAGGCTGCAGAAGGAGCTCTGCTGAGCGTGCAGGCACAGCGGCTTCCCCGGGACTACGTCTGCTTTGTCTTAAGCAGTGGGTGTCGTCCTCTCTCCTCCTGTTTCTCTGCGTCTCGTGAGCGAGGGGCACCTGTCACCTGCGCCTGCTTCTGTCTGTGCGTGTGTCTGCGTCTTTCTCCTGGGCACCAGGGCACCTGCCCCCGGCTTTCACCCTGATCCCCACCAGGTTCGGCCGCTGCCTGCCCGGCGCGTCCCCTTCCTGCTGGGTGAAGGGCGTGCCTGTGGGTGGCCGCAGGGCTCTGACCCGTGCACACCTGGGCTCCCGAGCCCGTCACCCCCGGCCCTGCGGTCCCAGGTGCACGGAGCTTTCCTGTCCTTGCGTTCCTGTGACCCTACGTGTCCTTTTCCTGTTGATACACTTCAGGCCACGAGCCGCCCATCCGTGCAGTCCCCCACCCAGCCCGCCCCGGGTCCCGCTCTGCACCCCCCCCAAAGATCCACGGCGTGTGTGACCTGGGTCCCCACTGGTGCCCACTCACCGGGCGCCGCATGAGATGCTTACTCAGGGACGGGGGCCCCGTGTTTCTGCTCTGGCCGAGCAGAGGCCTCGTTCTGGGCGGGGCCTGCAGGCAGTGCCTGGAGCAAGGGTAACCGTGGGGAGCAGGCCCGGGCTGAGGGTGCCGTAGTCGGGGGACGGGCGGGGGGCTGCTCAGACTCGCGTGGCTCACTCGCTCCTGGGCTGTGAGGGCCCTGGCTTCTTTGTGATAGACGTGGAATCTCTGTGCGACCCCTGGGGCTCAGCGGGATTGCTCAGCGCGCGTGCACGGGGTAACTGACATCTCGTCCTCACTTTATGTCGGGAGCCTCTGCGCTCCGGCTCGTGGTTTTCATGAAGCAGGAAGCGCCTTGCTGGCACCGCGGGCTCCCCGCCGCGCTCCTCCTGTATCTCACCCACCCTCCCCACTGCCCAGCCTCTAGTTATCACTATTCCGTGTATACACCAACACTGGTTTTAAATCTGCATGTGGGAGAGACCCTGGGGTGCTTGTCTTTCTGCGTCTGGCTTATTTCACACAGCGATGCCTTCCAGTTCCACCCATTTTGTGGGGATGTCAGGATCTCATTCTTTTTCGCGACTGAATAGTGTTCCACTGCGTGTATAACCAGCATGTCCTTTATCTGTCCGCCTGTTGACTGCTCTCTGACACGATGGCTGACCCTCCCAGAAGCCCGGCCAGCAGGGGCGTTGCTGGGCCACTCGGCAGCTCTGTCTTTGGTTGGTTAAGGAATCTCAGCAGGGTGTTCCACAGACCTGACTTCCATTGCTGTCCTGGGTTACCTTGCTTGTCTGTGTGTTGGTAGCCATTCTGAGTGGGTGAGGTGATTTATTTGCGTTTCCCTGGTCGCCAGTGGCTGGGAGCGTTTCTCACGTGCTCGTGGGCCATCTGTTTGTCTTCTTGGAGGCACGTGGGTTCAGATCACCCGGATGGCTTTGGTGGTTTGCTGTTGAGTCCCTGAGTCCCTCATGTGCTCTGAGAACGTAAGGATTGTAGGTGTGATACACGGTGCACAAACGTCTCCTCCCGTTCGTCCCGTGCCTTGGTCGCGCCAGGGTTCTTGTTTGACGTGATTCCAGCTGCTTCGACTCTGCTGTCTGTGCTGTTGAGGTCTTACCCCCAAACATCTCCGTCTCCACCAGTGTCTGGCAGCGTTTCCCCTGCGTTTCCTCTAGGAATTTCACAGCTTCAGGTCTCACCTCGAGGCGTTTGACCCACGTTCAGTTGTTATTGTGCCCATGACAGGTGAGAGGGAGTTTCTTTCTTCCACGTCTGAACGCCCGGCTTTGCGGGCCCCCCTGACTAACGGGTGTCCCTCCCTGATGTGAGACTTGGAGTCTTTGGTAAACACCAGTTGGCTGCGTGTACACAGGCTGACTTCTGGCTCCTCGACTCCGTTCCACTGATCCACGTTTTTGGATTTTTGTGCTCAGGATCGCTTTGCTATTCTGGGTCTAGGATTGTTTCCCTGTGGAGAAGGTCACTGTTACTTTGATGGAGATGGCGTTGAATCTGTAGATGGCTCTGGGATAATGATCATCTTACCATGATTCTCCAACCCAGGGACAGGGCTGTCTTTCCATTTATGGGCCCTCTGTCTTTTTTTTTATTTGACAGGCAATGTTAGACAGTGAGAGAGAGACAGAGAAAGGTCTTCCTTCTGTTGGTTCACTCCCCAATGGCCGCTGCGGCCAGCACCATGCTGATCTGAAGCCAGGAGCCAGGTGCTTCTCCTGGTCTCCCATGGGGTGCAGGGCCCAAGCACTTGGGCCATCCTCCACTGCCCTCTGGGGCCACAGCAGAGAGCTGGCCTGGAAGAGGAGCAACCGGGACAGAACCCGGCACCCATATGGGATGCCAGCGCCGCAGGTGGAGGATTAACTTAGTGAGCCATGGTACCGGCCTACTTATTTGTTTGAAAGGCAGTCACAGAAGGGAAATGAGAGTGTTAGGGTCTAAAAAAAGCCCACCGCCCAAGGAACGACTCCAAGAGACTTTTTCTCTCATGCAACCAGCAAAGGGTTAAATTTATTGATCCAACATGTTGGGGCCCTCTGACAAGGACAGAGGAGCAGTGAGGAACTACAGCATAGGGTTTATAAAGGCAAAAACCGCAAAATCGGGAGGGGGAGAGAATACACAGTTGCTAAGCGGTTGCTAAAATCTTACAATCAGCAATTATGATTTTAAGACATAGACAAATCACATCTTCATTAGCAGCCCAGGTAACCCAGGTGCAACCTTTCTACTTTTAAGCTTGAGCAATCATGCTAGGGGGCTTTTGTGCGTTGCCAAGGGTGATGTAGTGCACTGCTATTGTCCGACTATCTGAGATCATAGTTTCAGACCAGAGTCTCACGGTGGGGGGGGTGCTTTCCCAGAATGCAGTCTCAAGTGCTCCAAAATGGAGTCCCTACTGTCAAGGTGCTACTTCAAGAGAAAGAAAGAGAGAGAGAGAGAGAGAATAAATCTTCTAACTACTGGGTTGCTACCCAGATGCCCACAACAACCACAAGCCAGCAAATTCATCCAGGTCCCCTACAGGTGGCTGGAACCCAAGTGCTTGGACCATCACCCACTACCTTCCAGGCACAGTAGCCAGAAGCTGGGTCATAATTGGAGTAGCCAGGACTTAAACCAGCACCCAGCACCCATCAGTTAAGGCACACCTCGGACACCCACACCCCATGTCAGAGGGCCTGGGTCAGGTCCAGGCCGCACTCTGAAAGCCTGTCTCCCGCCGATCACACCTGCGGGGGGGGGGGGGCAGCACATGATGCCTGCGGTCGTTAGGGCCCCCCACCCATGGGGGACACCTGGATGCAGTTCCCACACCCCGGCTTCGGCCTGCCTTGACCCCAGATGTTGTGGGCGTCGGGTAATAAACCAGCAGAAGGGAGCTCACTTGCACTCTATTTCTGTCTCTCTGCTTCTCAAATGATCAAAAAGAACTATCGTTTTTAAAAACCTCCAGGTTTCCACTTAGAACGTTTTTATTTCCTTTTTAACTTCTGCAGTGACCCATAGTCACCGAGCAGTTGATCTGTTCCCATGTATTTGTGCATTGTCCGCTGTTCCTGTTGATTTCTGCTTCTATTCCATTATGGTCTAAGAACGTGAATGGTTTCAATTTGTTTAAATTTTGGAGCCTTGATTTGTGGCCTGACACGCGGCCTATTTCACGGAATGTTCTGTGAGAGGGCGAGAAGACGGTGCCTGCTGGCTGCGGAGTTCCGGGAGCGCCGGTGGGGCCCCGGGCTCAGCCGCGTCCCGGCCCCAGGGTGCCTGCTGGCTGCCCTTCCGTTGACGAGCCTGGGCTGTTGCAGTCCTCAGCGTGACGGTGCTGATCCTGTCTCCCTGCACACCTGAGCCATCTGGGTGATCTGGTGTTGGGTGCACACACGTGTCAGGCTGTGATGGCCTCTTGCTGAGCCTAGCCTTCACCGATGTGTTGTCATTCTACAGTTCTAGAGTCTGTCTTGTCTCACAGGAACCTGGCTAGCTGTTCCTGCTCACGCTGGGTCTCCATGTGTGTAGAATCACATCGTTTTCCGACTCCGCACTTTCAGTCTATGTGTTTCTTCAGCAGTCAAGTGAGTTTTTTTTTAAGGTTTATTTATTTGAAAGTCAAGTTATACAGAGAGAGAAGGAGAGGCAGAGAGAGAGAGAGAGAGGTCTTCCATCCACTGATTCACTCCCTAGATGGCCACAATGGCCAGAGCTGCACTGATCTGAAGCCAGGAGCCAGGAGCTTCCTCCAGGTCTCCCACACAGGTGCAGGGCCCCGAGGACTTGGGCCATCTTCCACTGCTATCCCAGGCCATAGTAGGGAGCTGTGTCAGAAGTGGAGCAGCCGGGACTTGAACCAGTGACCATATGGGATGCGGGCACTGCAGGTGGTGGCTTTACTGGTCCCAGTTTTGTATGTCCTTTGTTCCTTTCCAGCTCTCTCCTTGTTTGTCTTTCTGCTCAGTGGTTTTCTGCCGTGGTAAGGTTTGGTTCTCTTACCATTTGTGTAGCTGTCCCATCTGTCCCACTGGAGAGTTCAGGACTCCCAGGATGCCAGCTCTCACCCTTCTGCTTCTACTGTGAGACTCCCTTAGGCGTTGTGGTGGCGCTGGTCTGGGGGTGATGAAGCCCCCCAGTTTCTGCTTGTCTTGGAAAGACTTGGCTTTGTTTCTGAAGGGTGGCTTTGCTGGATAGAGTTTTTATTTTTTGTTCCGTGACTTCGAACCCATCATCCCTTTATCCGGTAGCCTGGGAAGTCTGCTCTCAGTCTTGTAAGTATTCCTGTAGACATTACTTGACAGCTTCCACTTGCTGGTTTCATAGCTCTCTCACTTTTGGCTGTTGATCATGTGACTAGAGCACACCTTAGAGAAGGGCTTTTGCTTGATTTCAGGTGGGTTCTTCCAGCCTCCTGGATCTGGCCTTCTGTCTATTTCAGGACTTGGTAAATTTCCAGCTACTATTTCATTACCTGGGACCTCGGTCTTTTTCCCTTCTCTTCTTCTGCAGGTATCCCCCTAATGTGCGGGTCTGCTTGTTCAACATGTCCGTGTCTCCACGGCTTTCTTTGTTCTTTTTAATTCCCCTTTTGGGGGAGGGAGTCTGGCTGAGTTGTCTCCAAGGACCTGTCGTAGCTCACAAATTCTTTCTTCTGCTCTGTGTAGTCATTGTTGAAGCTCCAACTTGTAATTTTTTATTTTATGAATTGAAGTTTTCAGCTCCAAGATTTCTGATTTTTTTAATGATGTCTTTTCCCTTAGTTCTTTTTTTATTTTATTTATTTATTTATTTATTTATTTTGACAGGCAGAGTGGGCAGTGAGAGAGAGAGAGAAAGGTCTTCCTTTTCTGTTGGTTCACCCCCCCCAATCCGGCGCCCCGACCGGGACTAGAACCCGGGGTGCCGGTGCCAGAGTGAGCCAAGTGAGCCGTGGCACTGGCTTCCCTTAGTTCTTTATATTCTCTAGTATGTCATTGAGTTGCCTTAGAATCATTACTTTAAATTGTTGTTCAGGCATTTCATAAATTTCCTTCAAACTGGGATCTACTTCTGGAGAATTCTCGTGTTCCTTGGCAGGGTCATGCTTCCTTGCTTCTGCGTGTGTCCTGCGTGTGTACGTGCATGTGTGTACAGGGGACAGTTACTTCTTCCAGTTTGGTGGAGTAGTTCTTGTTGGCAAAGGCACTTTCTTTTAGAGGAGGCTTGGTTTCCGCTGGGTCGCCGCTGTATCTCTGGTTCGAGCCGAGCTCAGAAGCAGCTTCGTTGCGATTTCTTCCCGGGCAGTCAACACCAGCAGTGTCTGCAAGGCATCCAGGCTGCCCAGGGCGGGAGGTAGTGCTGGGACTGTGGCTCATGTCCTCGGGGGCCTCGGAGCCGAGTCTCTGTGACATCAGGGTTTAGGGTGGTGCTGCACGACCCCGAGAAGCCCACACCAGGCCCTGCTGGCAGCTGCCGGTGGTGCCAGGGTGGTGATACCAGCAGCCATGATCTCAGGGCCTCAGGATTCTGAACTCCCCGCCCAGCCCCTGTGACGGGAGCGGCGGTGATGCGGGGCTGGTGCACTGACCACAGTGGTGCTGGCACACAACATGCAGAAGTGACTTCCCCAGGGCCAGCACGGGGGACACCAAGGCTTGTGCACCCCAGTGCTGCAGCCGTGGGGCCGGGGGTTGCCCTGTGAGCCCTGCCCTGGTTTCGGGACTTCCGGCAGCTTCTGGGGCCACCCAGCAGCCCCAGAGGCATAGTGGCCTCTACTGCTGGCTGCAATGGCTGTGTGCAGCAGCTCAGTTCTGAGGATGGGGACCAGCACGGGTTCTTTATTTAGAGCCAGGCGCTTGCTCTCACACCGGTCAGCTTCCAGACTGCACGGAAGCGCGTGCTGACTGTGGGGTCCCGCAGTGGTCGGGGCTGCTGTGTGTGGTGGTGAGGGGTCACCGAGCTTGCCCACTTACCTCTCCCAGTTAAGGTGGAGCCCCCACTCCCCCCCCCCCCCGCCTGCCCGCTGCCCTGCCTGGAGCCAGGTGGCAGCTGCAGTGCGCTCTGTCCCCTGGTGTGACCTCCACGTCCCCTTCACTTGTTTGCTAAGCTCCCCTCGGTCACCCTCGTCCACGTGCGGTCCCTGTTCTGTGCTCCCGGCCCTTTGTTGTGGCAGAGGCGCCCACCGTGGGGTGCCCTGCAGCAGCCTTCCCGCAACACAACACTTTGGCCGGAGCTTCGCAGCTCTGCGCCTTGCAGGGAGAGCCTGGACCTGCTCCGAGCCCGTGTTGCCCTCCCCTGCAGGGCCGCTGGCTGTCTCATCTCAGCGTGGCTGGCAAGTAGCAAATCTGAACCTTTTCTTTCTTTTGTCCAAGGCTTCCACTGAGTTCATGGAATCTACCCAGACCCCAGCCTCGTGTCATTCCCTGGCACCCTCCGACCCCGTTCAGGTGTCACGGCTGCCACAAACCCCGCGAGCCGCCTTCCACAGGTGAGGGCCTGGGTGACAGCGACACTGCGGCACCAGGTTCTCGCCGCGGCACACTCGGACCCCTGCCTGGGAGGCCGCTCCACAGCGCCTCAGTCACAGCGTCCTCAGCCTCGCCTCCTAGCAGGGGCTGAGACCCCGGCAGCGTCTGGTCACCTCCTTGGCGACAGAGAAGGAGGAGGAGTGAGGACCCAGGTGCCAGGCCAGGGCAGAGGGAAGCCCCGAGGAGGAGGGGCAGCCGCAGAGCAGGGCCCTCGCCCACCCCCGAGGCTGAGCGCTGGCCGCCGTCCGTCACCCCCGAGGCTGAGCGCTGGCCGCCGTCCGTCTCCATCCTTTAACGTGCACGTCCTTCCTGAGTAATGCTACACTTTTATTTTTAATGATGTTGGATTATAATGACATTTCTGGTGATGTTTGTCTTGGTTTTAAGTAGTGATTCTGCTTGGGATTTGTTTTCTTTTGGTCTTTTGCTCACATATTTTAGGATCCAGGTTTTTTTTTTTTTTTTTTTTTTAACTTTAAAAAAAAAAGTTTCCCAGCGGCCGCTTGCTCACTCCCTCTCACACGTGACCTGCGGGCTGCGTGGTGATGCCTTCTCCCTGGGTTCCCACCTCCTGAAGTCTCCATCAGACTGGACCGGGTGCTGGAGCAGGCGAGGCTGTGGGGCGGGCGCGGGGGTGTAGGTGACGTGGGGGTGACGCCTCACCGTCCCCCCAGCTGCGGCTTGTACTGTTGCTCGTGGTGATATTTGGGGCATTGTGGCGACTGCCGTTCACCCCAGAGCCTACACGTGGCTGCTCACAGCGGCGTGCTTCACACAGGTGCAGCCGGCGGCTCGCTGAATGGACCCAGAGGTGAAACCCTGCAGTGGAATAGGACTCAGTGCCGGGGAGAAACAAGCTGACGGGCCTCGGCAGTGCCCAGGCAGTGTGCACACGCGCTGCTTGGCGAGCAAAGCCCTTCTGAGCAGGCCACAGGCAGTCAGCGTCCAAGTCTGCGACAGTCTACAAAGGGAGACGGCCAGACCTTCGACTATGCCGGGGACTGGGGGAGGGGAGGGGAGGAAGCAGCTGAGCACAGAGGGTTCCGGGGCAGGGGTATGAGGCTGTGGTGGTGAACAGGCACTGTCTACTGGCCAGCCCCTGTAAGCTCTGGGCTGTGGGTGGCGCTGTCGGGCCCCACGGCTGTCTCAGCTCTGACAGACATGGCGCTGATACCCATGTGGCAACAGGGGAGGCGGTGCACCTGTGTGGGAAATCTCTACCCTCCTCTCAGTTTCACTCAGAACATAAAACTGCTCTTAAAACGATGGGTCTGGGGCTGGTGCTGTGGCATAGTGGGTAAAGCTGCTGCCTGCAGCACCAGCATCCCATATGGGCGCTGGTTCCAGTCCCAGCTGCGCCTCTTCCCATCCAGCTCTCTGCTGTGGCCTGGGAAAGCAGTGGAAGATGGCCCAAGGCCTTGGACCCCTGCACCCGCGTGGGAGACCTGGAGGAAGCTCCTGGCTCCTGGTTTCTGATCAGTGTAACTCTGGCAGTTGCAGCCATCTGGGGAGTAACCAGTAGGTAGAAGACCCTCCTCTCTCTCTCTCTCTCTCTCTCTCTCTCTCTCTGCCTCTCTGTAACTCTGCCTTTCAAATAAATAAATCTTAAAAAAAAAAGATGGTCCTGAAATAATACATGAGCAGACGTTGTGCTAAAAAGAACATCCACACACACACACTTGATTTTGCGTAGGACATGAAATCCCTGAGTGGCTTTTCTGGTTCCCGGTTACAAAAAATGGAAATCTCCTACACTGCTTCTAGCAATTGTGTTGTTCTTTTATCTAGAATGTATTTTTGTTTGGATGGCTGCCCGGCTGTCCCAAAACCATTTTTAAAATGAGTCACTTTTCCCAGCTGATTTGAAATGCCAACTGACGCTGCCCTTGCCAAATTTTTGTTTGTACTCGAACCTTGAAGTTTATTTCAATGAATTCCCTGACTACACATGTGGATATCACACAGTTTTGCTTTTGATATATGACATAAGGAAACACATATATATCATATATATATCATACACACACACACACACACACACACACACATATATATATATATATAAAATGGCGTTTGTTCATTTTATTTGAAGGGCAGAGAAACAGAGAGGTCTTCCATCCAGTGGTGAACTCCTCAGATGCCCTCAACAACCAACGCCAGGAACTAGGAGTTCCATCCAGGTCTCCCACGTGGGCAGCTGGTTCCCAAGTACTGGAGCCCTCGGCTGTGGCCTCCCAGGGTGCACCTTGGCAGGAAGCTGGATCAGAAGTGGAGCCGGGACGGGACCCCAGCAGGTGGCGTCTCACCCAGCACACAGGCACCCGCCTCTGTGGACTGTACTTGATACTGCGGCCGGGGACCTCATCACTTCACGTTTTACGAAGCAGTGAAGTGACTGCTTTTGATGTAGTCGTGGTGTGGGGCCTGGGCGGTATTCTCTGTGGTTCCGGTGTGCAGGGAGGCCCTCTGCACCCTGCTCTCTCGGCACAGTGAGATGGTTTAGCCCAGGGCCGTCCTGAAGGCGCCTTGTACTAGTGCCTCCCAGTCACAGAGGCCCAGCCCCGGGCCGCCGTTCTCTTTCCAGTTCTTAGGATAAGCTCTGAGGTTTGCTGCTGTTCTCCAGCAGATGTCAAGGAGCAGGCCTGTAATTTTCCCAAATTTGAGGGTATTTCCCCCTGCCTGCCTGGCTGGCTCGGACTTGTGCAAACGGTCTGGATTTCAACTCCACTTCTAGCGTCCTGAGAGCCAGTGCGTGGCAAAGGCCTTGAACAGAAGACGGCCCTGACGGCTTCATTCTGCCACCTGCCAGCTTCAGCTCGACTCTTCTCCCTTTGGATAAGGACGCGTTTGAGGGCCGTCAGTGCGTAGCCTCTGGCCTCGGCACTTGCTCAGCGGCTGGGCGCCCCGGTCTCCGTCCCCGCCGGTCGCTCGTCTCCATCCATGCTGGCTGCTGTGCCGTTGGCCTCTGGCTCTGCAAGGACGGCTCTTGGTTCTCAGCGCATCTGCATCTCAGCGCGTCGCTCCTGGCGACGGCCGCAGTGCCAGCGTTTCTGCTGCTGCCTAAGATGGGCCCGTGCCTCAGCCACGCACGACTGAGCAAGGGGCCGCCGCCGGCAGCCGTGGGCCGAGGCCTGCGGGGCTGTCTCCTGCGCGTTCAGACGCCGCCATCCACAGCTGCCCGCACACGGCCTGCCCATCGCGGGTGACAGGTGGGTCAGCTGTGGAGAGGGCTGAGGGGAAAAGTGTCGCCCACGAATACACATGCAGGAGGACGGTGGTGAGCTTAGGAACAGAGCTGTCAGGCAGGCAAAGGACACGCATGTGGTGCTGCCACCTGGCCCACCTGCCCCTGCCAGGGCCTTCCCTGCCACTGACATTCAACTCGCTCACGGGCCGTGCACCTGTCTCCAGGACGCCCAGCAGGCGAGACCTGCACCTGCCCTGGCGCTCGGCCACTCCCAGGGGTGTGTGCATACGCGTGTGCACATGCACTTGTGTATGTGTGTGCAATGTGTGTGTACGTGCATGTGTGTACATGTGTGTGCATGTGTGTACATGTGTGTGCATGTGTGTACATGCACTTGTGTGTGTGCAGTGTGTGTATGTGTGTGTAGGTGTGTGCGCATGTGTATGTGCACTGAGTGTGTGCATGTGTGTACTTGTGCGTGCATGTGTATGTGTGTATGTGTGTAGGCGTGTGCACATGTGTATGTGCACTGAGTGTGTGCATGCACGTGTGTACTTGTGTGTGCATGTGTATGTGTGCACATGCACTTGTGTATGTGTGTATGTGCGTGTGTAGGCGTGTGCTCATGTGTATGTGCACTGAGTTTATGCGTGCATGTGTGTACTTGTGTGTGCATGTGTGTGTACGTGTGTGTACATACATGTGTGTATGTGTGTAGGCATGTGCGCATGTGTATGTGCACTGTGCGTGCATGTGTGTACTTGTGTGTGCGTGTGTATGTGTGTACATGTGTGCATGCATGTGTGTATGTGCGTGTGTGTGCACAGAAGAGTGAGTGTTCCAGTTAGCTGTGCTGTGGAGTCCGGTGGGACCCGCCTCCCGTGTGCCCTGAGAGCACGAGTCAGCCCTGTGGTTCAGGCAGGACTCAGGCGCGTGGCAAGGGCGAGGAGGGGTCTGAGGAGTGGGAGTGGGGAGATGACTCACGGGCCTGGGGGCTGAAGCACCTGCCAGGCAGGGCGGCTGGCCAGGGCAGAGCTGCCCGCGAGGGGGCGGGCGTCTCAGGGTACCCCGTGCTGACTCAGCCCCGGCTCACTCCTGTCCAGGGAAGCAGGGGCCTCTTCCAGGACACACAAGTCTCTCGGGAGTCATCCCGTTCCTGAGTTTCCCTGGCAGTCGTCTGTGCACGGCTGAGTCACACCACGTCCTGGGCCACCTTCCAGCATCGGACTCCGCCCCAGCCAGGGGGCCCTGACGCCTCCCACGTGGACCGCCTTCCTCCCAGGCCTTGCTTGTGCCCGTGTGTATGTATGCATACTGTGCACACACATGCCTGTGCATGTGTAGCCTGCCCCTCGCCCAGTCCCCCTTTCCTGCCCTCCGATTGGTGACCATTCGCACTCCCTCAGGTGGGGCGTCGGGGTCCCACAGTCCTGTTAGCGTGCACATGGACAGGTTCCTGCCAGGGTTTGTCTCCCTGGTATCTGAGTGACAGCCCATGGCACATGTGATGTCCTGGCTACAGCTCAGTTCAAGGGAAGCCAGTCTCCTCTAATCTGGTGTGGGGCACTCGGGAGGCCCCCATGGAGGATAGAGAAGGGCATGCTGGGACGTCACCAGCCGTGAGAACAAGCGGACCACAGCCATGGACATCCAGTGGATGAACCTCAGGGACATGGTGGTGCGGAAACAGGTCCCCGAATCCGACCTGTGCTGACGGAGCTGCTTACGTGACCTGGGGAGCCGTGTCAGAGCACACGTGCAGCACCGCCTACGGGAGCTGCCTTCTTGCTGCCCACGTGGCCACCAAGCGGGGGCCTCCCACAGCAGACCACGCTCCCTGCAACCAGAGCCCGAGGCAGGGGCAGGTGCACGGCGCTGCCATCTAAGCACCAGCCGGGCCGGCTGCTCCTGCGGCACTGGTGTTCCTGCCGCGTGGCTCCAGCGCCTGCCACCACAGCCCCTTGGCCTGCCCTGCTGCTGGGCAGCCTCTGTGAGCCTGTTTGATCAACTATTTCTTGTGTAAGAGGAAAACTAGGGGAGCATCAGAGGGTTTCTGACCACAAAAGAAGGAAAACGCCAAACCCCGGCGAGGAAGGAGACACCGGCCCCCTCCTGCGTGGCTGGGGGGATGTGGTGCGGTACAGCCTCTCTGGGGACACAAGTGCACAACCAGCAGCCACAGGCCACTCAAAGCCCGAACACAGGGTTCACTGTGCGTCCAAACTGGACGCCAGCCAAACGTCCCTCGTGGCGCGTGGGTAAGCAAAGGCTTGTGTGTTGTGACAGATGAGCGTGGGGACGCGGGCGACCTCATGGTGCTAAGGCCGCCGGCTGCACCAACCTACTTCTAGCCCATTCTCAGGGTGACTTCGGCATAGAGACGTCACAGCTGGTCAGCGGTTCCAGGGGTTAAAGAGGTGGGGCCGTAGCAGGTGCGAGTCTGGGGGCGGCCCGGGGAGCTGTACTGACCCGGTGGGCTGTGTGTGAAATGAAGCAGAGCCCCGCAGGGGTGCGAGGTGCGACCCTCGGGGAACGAGGGGCCCGGGCCTCCCTCCCTGCACCTTCCTGTGACCTACCGTGACGTTCACTGAGCCGGGAGGCAGAGAAACGTCAAGCTTCAGAGAAGGAGCGGAGCTGTGGCTGCTTTATGCCCCCTAGGAAACGCGACCCTGAGCTCTATCCGCTCTCCGGTTCTCCCATCAGCACCGGTGCTGCAAATCACAGAGTCCCCCCACCCCCTGCCTCGCCTGCCCACTGAGGGTCTGTGACGCCTGCCCTGAGGCCTGCACCCCCTCACCTTCCCCTCACACCTGGGCAATCCCGCCCTGCGCAGGCCCCTCAATCCTCGCCTGGCCGGCCATGGCCATCACAGCACAGGCAGATGCTCTGCACCGAGTCCCCCGGCTCCTGTCTCCCTTGTCCTCGCCTTGGGGTCTCCCAGCGTCGGCCTGGTCCTGTCTCCCTTCTCTTCTATAGCAGTAGGAACAGCCCAGCCTGGATCAGCATGCACTGGGCAGGCAGGCAAACCCCAGCCTGATGACTGTGAGTGGGGAGGGGCCCTGCGCCTCCCCCAGTCCCTTCAGGTTCCCAGGGAGGCACATGCCCGGTGCTCTTTCCACTCCTGCCCATGGACGCGCTGTGCGTGTATGAATTAGTTTTAGCTGAGTGTGCATCCACAGGCCAACGTGCTAGTCAGACGGCGCCGCCCCACCCCACCCTGACCTGGCGCCCTGGCAGGACCTGGCTGACTCCCGGGAGAACGGGATGGAGCTCACTGGCTCTCCCTGACCCCTGCTCAGGCTCCCACCTCGGAGCGTGGTGGTATTCTTGGATTACCTATCAGGGTCTGTGCTCCAGGTGAGTGGAGCGCGGTGCTTGCTCCCTGTCCTGTGTGACTTCCGTCTCCCCTCCCCGTTCCCCCCACTTCATCTTTATCCCCCACCCACCCACCCTCCCGCTTATCCCACCAGCCTGCGAGCCCGGGGCTTCCTGTCTGCACACTGCCATCTTCCTGTCCCGAGCGAGGGGGCTCGCTCCTCCGCAGGCTGCTGTTCTAGGTCCTCCTCTCTCTCGGGCTGGCGGGACTCCCGGAGCAGGGCCAGGGCCTGGAGGGAGGGCCACATGGCCTGCGTCCCTGGCTGACAGACACCACTCAGCTGCCACGTCCGTCTGTCCCTGCAGCCGGCCCCAGGTGAGCGCAGACCCCGGGTTCGGCCGCAGGTCTCGGCTCCCTCGCTCTGCACGCTCACTGGTCATGGGAGGCAGACTTCCCGAGCCTGCTGGGAACCAAGCACTCTGAGACCGGCCGTGGAAGACGTCCACCGCTCAAGTGTGATTTTGTTGGCACGGATACGGTACCTTTTGGTAAATCTGTTTCCTTTGCACTCTCACTTTTTTCTCTGCTTTTTTACCCTCTCTCTAGAGACTTCTCCAGTGTTTTCTTTAAAAAAAAAAAAAATGCTTTGCAATGTTTTTGTTTGAGTGGCAGGGAGACCCAGAGAGAGCTCCCGTCTGCTAATTCACACTGCAGATGCCCAGGATGGCTGGGGCTCGGCCAGGGTCAAAGACAGGAGCAAGGGACTCAGCCTGGATCTCCCATGGGGGCAGCAGCGGCCCCGGGCCTTGAGCCTTCATCGGCCGCCTCCCAGGGTGCACAGCAGGCAGCTGAGGCAGGATGTGACCCCAGACTCCAGGATGTGGAACGCAGCACCTTAGCCCCAGACCCCACGCCCGCTCAGACCTTCTCTTCATTCCCCTGTAACTGCCCTGTGGTTTGAAATGCTCTGACTTGGTGAGCCTCGTGTGTTCCGTGGGCTGGACACGCCACGCTGGTGTTCGGTGCGAGAGCCACGGCATCAGGTCCTGTGTCACCTGCGTCACCATCTCTCACTCGGTTCTTTCTGCCCTCCCCTCCTGGAACCCCCATCAGCGTAGAACTTTCCGGACTGCCTTCCCACGGTTTCATGTTCTGCTGCCTTTAGTCTTATCTCCCTTCTCTCCCCCGAAGCTTTCCTTTCAGCCCTGGTGGCTGCGTGTTCAAGGGCACCTCCGCTGTCCTCCAAGTGTTCCTTGGGGGTATCCTGTTTCCGCTTCATCTCAGACCACAGTCGCAGCACCCAGGGCCCCGATCACACTGCTTCCTTGGCTGTCCCCGGTGCCACAGAGCTGCTCTCTCGGGAGTGGGCGTGTCGGCCCCACTTGCGCAGTGACCTTCTGAGCTGTCTCTCTGTTGTGAGTTACACTGCAGGCCTTGGTACCAAGGGAGGAAGAGGAGTGAGCACCGTGCGATGCCCTAACTTCCCAGGAGACATGCAAGGCAGATTTTTCCACTCCGAGGCTCAGGGTCGGCCGCCTGGGGAGAGGAAGTGTCTCCACTCCACGCACAGGAACAGTCTTTGTACAAGCACCAGGATGTGCCCCCTCTTCTGAGAGCCATAAAGCTGCCCCTGGTGAGGGCCTCAGCTAGCCCAGGCCAGCACTCACCCAGGGCCCAGGGCCCCACCCCGCCCAGCCCACCTGCCCCGGGTGAGAGGGCCTCAGAGAGCCCAGGCCAGCACTCTCCCAGGGCCCAGGGCCCAGGGCCCCACCCCGCCCCGCCTACCTGCCCCGCCCACCTTCCCCTGGTGAGAGGGCCTCAGCTAGCCCAGGCCAGCACTCACCCAGGGCCCAGGGCCCCACCCCGCCCACCTGCCCAGGTGAGAGAGCCTCAGCTAGCCCAGGCCAGCTCTCACCCAGGGCCCCACCCCACCCACCTGCCCCCCACCTGCCTGGGTGAGACAGCCTCAGCTACCCAGGTCAGCTCTCACCCAGGACCCAGGGCCCAGAGCCCCGCCCACCTGCCCCGGTGAGAGGGCCTCAGAGAGCCCAGGCCAGCACTCAGCCAGGGCCCCACCCCACCCCACCCCGCCCACCTGCCCAGGTGAGAGAGCCTCAGAGAGCCCAGGCCAGCACTCTCCCAGGGCCCAGGGCCCCACCCCGCCCCGCCTACCTGCCCCGCCCACCTTCCCCTGGTGAGAGGGCCTCAGCTAGCCCAGGCCAGCACTCAGCCAGGGCCCCACCCCACCCCGCCCAGCCCACCTCAGCTAGCCAGGCCAGCACTCAGCCAGGGCCCAGGGCCCCACCCCGCCCACCTGCCCAGGTGAGAGAGACTCAGCTAGCCCAGGCCAGCTCTCACCCAGGGCCCCACCCCACCCCGCCCAGCCCACCTCAGCTAGCCAGGCCAGCACTCACCCAGGGCCCAGGGCCCCACCCACCTGCCCAGGGTGAGAAGGCCTCAGCTACCCAGGCCAGCACTCACCCCAGCAAGATCAGGGCCTGGCTTTCATGGTCGCCGCTGGCTGTGCGCGGCTCCCCTGCCCGGCTCTCAGCTTACCCTGGCCAGGGTGTCGGAGCACACCTCTCCCTCCATTCCCTGGTCGGCCTTCCAGGGACTCAGCACTGCCTGGGGTCCCCTCAGGGCGTGGCTGGAAGCCGCTGTCCTCTCGGCCTGGGGACGCTGGACCACCCTGAAGCCAGCAGTCACCCACCTTCGATGGAGTCCCTTCGGGAGGGCCCCACTGGGTACCAGGGCAGTGGTAACTGCTTAGGACTGGGTGTGCACCACTGAGTCAGCTTCAGTTACACACTCGTGTGCAAATACCCAATCAGATCCGTCCCCAGCGCTGCCGCCTGTCAATACAGAGCCCTGATTCCCATGGGGTCCTGGACCCCTGAGTTCTGGTCCCCAGAGAGGAGCCCTTGGCAGCCGGCACCCCCGCCCGTGGGGTTCCCATCCTCCCTGAGGTTTGGGAAGCATCGCTTAATGCTCTCAGAACCCGAAAATTCCATTCTCCGTCCTCTGGAGCAGGGGACACTGGGGCAGAGGCATGGCCTTCTGGAGCCGGGAACTCTGGGACAGCCGCCATCACTGGAACAAGAGGCATGGCCTTCCGGAGCGGGGGATTCTGGGGCAGAGGCGTGGCCTCCAGAGCAGAGGATGCTGGGATGGTGGCCGTCCTCTATGCGTCAGCAGGGAGCCCACCCTGCAGCGTTGGGACTTGCGCCTGCTGTGAAGATCCTTTGGCGCCCCTGCTCTGAGTAAGACGACGACGCCTGGGTAAGGTCTGCGGCTGTCCTTGGTTCCCTCCGCTCGGCTCCGGGCCGCGCTTCCTGGTCTGTAACAGGTGCTCCTCGAAGAGGGACCCGAGCTCGGCAGATTCAGGCGTAGCCTACCGTGGTTAAGGTCAACCCTCCACACAGTGGTGTCCCATAAACTTCCTCGTTCTGAGGCTATGTAAGAGAGAGTGGACTTGCAGCTGGGGAGCCCGGCAGAGCCGTGGCCGACCCCCTCCGAGCCCACCCAGAAATGAGGTCCCTGCTTGAAGAGGGCTTCGGACTGGGCCCGGGGTTCAGGGGTTATCCCGGGAGAGAGTCGGCTCGAGGGGCCGGTCGGGCTAGGTCTCCGGCTCCAAGTTCCTGCCTGTGACGCCCGGTGCCTCCAGGGACTCTGCCAACAAGCAGGTGTGGGCCCTCGACCTTGGGCCGGGCCGCGAGCCACAAAAGGACCTTTGTTCTGGGTAAGCTGCCTGCTCCGTGGAGGTGTGGTACTCATGCCAGGACACAGGCGAGACTGCGAATGACAGGCTCCAGCGCAGAGCCCAGGCCGGCCCTGGCGCAGGGAGGGCACGCGCGTGCGCACACACAGCCGCGCACACACACAGCCCGCGCACCTTGCACAGGCGCGGCGCTGCCGTAGTGGGGTGAGTGGGTGTGACTCTGCAAGTCTGAACGTGCCACTGGAAATTGGGGTCTCTATTCATTGTACTGGGAGAGCCGTCTACACCGTGGAACTTGACAGTGCCAGGGAAGTCTAAATAGGAGTAGCAGCTGTGTAACTGCTGGGAGAGCAGGCTACCAAGTGCGAAGCTGAGTTTGGGAACAGAGGGGTTAAGCGCACTCAGGATGGAAGGGAGGTGACTGTGCCTTCCAGAGTCTACGGCAGTGCCGGGCAGTCAGGCCATGCCGCTCACGCGTCCTCTTTCTCGAGACCTGGCTGTGCTCGACTGGGATCCGTGGACTCCTGCCCCGGGGGTGCTGGGATAGGGGACAGGAGAGAGGCCCCAGGGTGATTCCCAAACAGATCTTCATTTCTCACTCAGTAGGCCGCTTTTCTACCAGAATCGGAGCTTTTACCATTAACTATTTTTTTTAAGATTTATTTATTTATTTGAGAGGTAGAGTTATAGACAGTGAGAGGGAGAGATGAAGAGGAAGGTTTTACATCTGCTGGTTCACTCCCCAATGGCTGCAGCAGCCAGAGCTGAGCCGATCTGGAATCAGGAGCCTCATCTGGGTCTCCCACATGGTGCAGGACCCCAGGCACTCGGGTCATCTTCCACTGTTTTCCCAGGCACATGAGCTGGGAGCTGGATTGGAAGTAGAGCAGCCAGGACTTGAACTGGCACACATATGGGATGCTGGTGCCGCAGGCAGAGGGTTAACCTACTGCACCACAGCACCAGCCCCTATATACTGCTTTTAAAAACAGTTTCTGTATTTGTTTAAGAAAGTTACAGTTAGATTCATCTTCTGTCTGGCGGTTCATTCCCCAGATGGCCGCGATGGTTACACCGCAATGCTGCCCGGGGACAGTAAGTGCTTTCCGTCTATGGCAGTCGTGTGGTTGGGGAATTGCCTTTCCGTACCCTGGCATCTTTCAGACCTCCGTCGCGTGCCCACGTTGCTGGGTTTCAGCATTTGGGGGCACTTTTCCTGTGCACACTCCCAGGGTTCCGCAGAAGCCCCTTGTAGCTCCATCTGAAGGTGTCATTGGCCCCCCTTGGTGGCAGAAGTCGACTCTGACGTTTCGCAGGGGAAAGAGAAGCTGGTGCGAGCCCCAGCCTCCTGCCCCAGCCTCCTGCCCCAGCCTCCCCTGTTGGGCCGCATCCCCTCCCTCGGAGGCCCCTGGGCGGCCTTAGACTGCCCGCCCTCCTCTGTGTCCGCCTCCCGGGTGACCGTCGACGCTTGGTTCCCTCGTGCCCTAAGGACTCCCCACTCGCAGGTCCGGATGCCCCTGGCCTGCCTGTGGAGCTGTCATGCTTCACACAGAGGAAGCTGCTGCATCTGGGCAGAGCCAGGCGAAGGGGCTGGCGGGCTGAGAAGATGGGCCCTCGCCTGGCGACTGCAGGGCTGTGGGCACCTGTGTGGCGGCCTCAGAGACACCTGCAGGGGCTGTGCGGGGCGGCAGAGCCCAGGTGTGAGTGCAGACCCCGCGGAGCGAGGCGAGCGTGGGCCTGCGTCTTCTGGGGGAGGCAGCCCCAGCTGGCTGAGACGTGGCGGCGTGGGCCCTGGCTTGTGGCAGGAAATCCTCCTTAAGACGATGGGCCATCGGAGGCTCCGATTCTTCTGAGCGTTCTGGAACAAGAAGCAAAGCCAGCCCCCCAGCAGCCGGCCCACCACAGCCATGCTGCTGCAGCCACCTGTCCTGCAGTGATCCCGGGAAAGCCCTGGGAGTCCCCTCCGCACAGCCGCCGCCCTCCCGAAAATGCCCTTCCCGGGGCCTAACTCAGTGCAGACAGCCGAGGCCCCGCAGACGACCTCGTGCCTGGCGCTCCCGCGCCCTGTGCACAGGTGCAGAGCATGTGTGCCCTGAGTGCGAGCCGTAGGCAGCGTGGTGCCTGCTGCTTCTGCATCACTTCCTGGGCCTGGGTCCAGGCGGCCTGCAGACCCCCGGCCGCCACCCAGGCCAGGCGGAGAGCTCTCTGTGCCGTGCTCCGATAGGCATCTTTGAAAATCCTGTCCGTTTTGCAGTCCCAGGTGTTTTTAGAGGGGGGTTATCGTAGCCGTGAACATGGTGCAATTTTTCCTCAAAAGAATCTAGATTTTCTTTTTTTTTTTTTTTTTTTTTTTTGACAGGCAGAGTGGACAGTGAGAGAGAGAGACAGAGAGAAAGGTCTTCCTTTGCCGTTGGTTCACCCTCCAATGGCCGCCGCGGCCGGTGCACCGCGCTGATCCGATGGCAGGAGCCAGGTGCTTCTCCTGGTCTCCCCTGGGGTGCAGCGCCCAAGCACTTGGGCCATCCTCCACTGCACTCCCTGGCCACAGCAGAGAGCTGGCCTGGAAGAGGGGCAACCGGGACAGAATCCGGCGCCCCGACCGGGACTAGAACCCGCTGTGCCGGCGCCGCAGGTGGAAGGAGAATCTAGATTTTCAACAGTGCGCCACTGAGACTGGCAGGAGAGCAGTGGTGCAAACGCCTGCGGTCCCCGGAGGCACCGAGCAGCCTGGGGGCGGGGGAGGTGCTGCTGTCCAGGGCTCAGGGGTCTTTGCTCTGGTCCCCGGAGGCACCGAGCAGCCTGGGGGCGGGGGATGTGCTGCTGTCCAGGGCTCAGGGGTCTTTGTTCTGGTCCCTGGAGACACTGAGCAGCCTGGGGGCGGGGCAGGTGCTGCTGTCCAGGGCTCAGGGGTCTTTGCTCTGGTCCCTGGAGGCACTGAGCAGCCTGGGGGCGGGGCAGGTGCTGCTGTCCAGGGCTCAGGGGTCTTTGCTCTGGTCCCTGGAGGCACTGAGCAGCCTGGGGGCGGGGCAGGTGCTGCTGTCCAGGGCTCAGGGGTCTTTGTTCTGGTCCCCGGAGGCACCGAGCAGCCTGGGGGCGGGGCAGGTGCTGCTGTCCAGGGCTCAGGGGTCTTTGCTCTGGTCCCCGGAGGCACCGAGCAGCCTGGGGGCGGGGGATGTGCTGCTGTCCAGGGCTCAGGGGTCTTTGTTCTGGTCCCTGGAGACACTGAGCAGCCTGGGGGCGGGGCAGGTGCTGCTGTCCAGGGCTCAGGGGTCTTTGCTCTGGTCCCTGGAGGCACTGAGCAGCCTGGGGGCGGGGCAGGTGCTGCTGTCGTGGGCTCAGGGGTCTTTGCTTCCTGCTGGGAGGCACCACCGAGCAGCCTGGGGGTGGGGGGCAGGTGCTGCTGTCCAGGGCTCAGGGGTCTTTGCTCTGGTCCCTGGAGACACCGAGCAGCCTGGGGGCAGGGGATGTGCTGCTGTCTGGGGCTCAGGGGTCTTTGCTTCCTGCTGGGAGGCGCGGGTCTCAGGCTCAGCCCTTCTCTTCCAGGAAGGAGCTGTTCCAGGCAGCCCTCAGCTTCCCAGCCCCTGGTGTGTTGGGCGACAACGTCAGCCCTGAGAGGCTGGGACACCGTTTCTCTGCTGGTCACTTCCAGAAGATGCTGCCCTCTACCTGGTGTTCATGGCCTGCTGCGGAGGGGGAGGGCAACCCTTGTCAGACCCACTCAGAAACATCTGGAAGGCGGTCTGTGCCCCTGCTGGAAGCCACGTCCACGCTGGTAGCTTCAGGATGGTTCCGCTGGGCCCAGCCGCCCCCCAACCCACCCCTCAGGCTGCCTGCTCCCAGCTCTCCACTCCCCCCCACCCTTGCAGGTTCATTGTGGAGGGGCTCTGGTCTTGAAAGGGCCAGCGGCAGGGAGTTGGAGGCCCGGGAGGCCCTGCCTGGGCTGGCGCCACGCGGCCACTCCCCACTCCGCACCCCTGACCTGGGGGCCCTGTGGTGGGCTGAGGCCGCTGGGGCTCCACGCGCACCTGCTCGTGCGCTCCATGGGGAAGCGCCGGATGAGTCCGGGTTTCATGGACTGTAAAGTAGCGAGGTAATGCGGCTGTAAAGCGATAATGACGCCGTCCTCGGGGCTCTGCGGGCAGGAGAGGATGCGATGGCGTCAAGCTGTCGGCGCTGGGCCAGCGCCATCATGGGTAGGAACTCGCCGGGGCGCGCAGGAGGGGCCCCACCTGCGCACATGGCCGTCCTGCCCCGGTTCCAGGCGATGGTGCCCAGAACCACGCCCCGGGGACTTTGCCCCGTGTAGACCTCAGCACCTGAGCCTGGTCCCCGGGATTCTGTGCTGCAGGAGGCCGGGCCTTCTGGAGTCTCGTTCCTGTGAGTGCGGCGACAGGAGGGTGTGCCGGGTACCTGTGGGGGCCATGGCATCAGGTGAGGTGGGGGCTCGTTACTGCCACCCCCTGCACCTGCGCGTGCACGGCCTGCCTTCCTCACAGCCTTGTCTGTCCACTGCTGTCCAGGCAGGCCCGGCCTCACCCCAGAGTGGCAAAGCCGCGGTGAGCTGGGCCACTGGAGTTGTCGGAGAGTCTGTCCGGGACTGGATGCCACGCTGGCCCCGCAGGATGGACAGGGGCTGGCCCAGGCCGGGAAGGCCACCCATGGTGACTGCCCCAAGCCATGTCCCCCAGGCATGTGTTGAGAACGTGAACTGTAGAGATTTCTGCCCTGCTCTGGGCTGGTCCCAGTCCGTGGGACACTGTTGGGTTGATGCCTTGTGAGTACGGGGAAAGGGAGAGAAAGAAGGGCCCTGTGTGGACAACAGCCAAGGGCCTGGGCACGGGCCCTCACTCGGCACGTGCCCCCATCTCCTCTCCCTCCAGGCCCCCCAGCCTTTTGTTCCCAGCTGCTTTTCTCCTCTGCCACCCTCCTTCATGTTCTTTAAAAAGCATCGCTCAAGATTTTTCCCATCTCAGAGCCTGCCTGTCCCTGCAGCCTGCGGCCACGCAGCCCCACGTGGCAGCCACGCTTGTCTTTCGTGCAGCCACCTGTCACGGTGGCATCGAGGCGCCATGCGGTCCAGCAGAGCTGGGCCCCGTTAGCTCAGGGTCACTGAGCATGCACCCGTTCTGTGAGGGCAGGGCTCATCTCCGGTCAGCTTATCTCAGGTCCCCATTGCAGGCCACTTGGATGATGCACTGAGCGCATTTATTGCTCTAATCTTGCATGGACGGAAGCCAGGATCCGCCTGCACGTCTTGGCGAAGCGCTTCACAGTGACGCAGATGGCAGCAGGTGGGTGCAGCCCGGGACTTGCTGTTTGGCTACCTCTTTGCTTTCATAAATAAAAAATAAGCTGTGGCCGCTCCCAGGCCATAGGCAGGCAGGTGCATCCCAGCCTTATCAGTGAGGCCCAACTGTAGCCAGGCACCACACCTGATCCACATGCAGCCGGGGCCACCGTGCTGGGGGCGACAGCAGCAGGAGCTTGGAGGTGCTCCCAGCCCAGCAAATGTCCCAGAGCAGAGCTCATGACAAAGGGTCGGATGCAGCCCTTACAGGGCCACTCAACACCGTCTCAGAAAGAGGCTTGCTTTGTCCAGACTGACAGAGCAAACGCGTGCTGACATCCTCCTGAGGGTCATTTTTTTTAAATTACTTATTGATTTGAAAGAGCGGCAGAGAGAGAGATCTTCTGTCTGCTGGTTCACTCCCCAAATGGCCACACCGCTTGGGGCCATGTCAGGCGGAAACTAGGAAGCTGGAGCTCTACCTGGGTCTCCCACATGGGTGCAGGGGCCCAAGCACTCAGGCCATCGCCTCTGCCTTCCCAGGTGCATTAGCAGGGAGCTGGATCAGAAGAGGAGCAGCCGGGACTGGAACTTCTGTTCCCATGTGATGTCGGCATGGCAGATGGTAGTTAAACCTGCTGTGCCAAGGTGCCGCCCCGCATGGGTCGTTCTTGACAGCTGTGCTCAGCGTGAGACAATTCTCGCTTGATTCCAGGGAGAGAGCACCATGAGGATGCATCCTGGACAGTAGTGGGAAGGGCTGGAAAAGGAGATTTTTAATTTTTCCTGGTTAATCCTCCAAATGGCCACAATGGCCAGGGCTGGCCCTGGTTGAAGTCAGAAGTCAGGAACTCCATCTGGGTCTCCCACATAGGTGGCAGAGGCCCAAGCACTTGGGCCATCTTCCGCTGCTTCTCCCAGGCACGTTAGATGGGAGATGGATTGGAAGCGCAGCAGCCAAGACTCAGATCGGCGCCCGTTTGGGTAACTGGCATTGCAGGGGTGGTTTAACCTGCTATGCCCCACTGCTTCTTGGGGAAACTTCCTTACCACGGGCTTGGGCTTCTGCCTCCTGCAGGTGCAGAATCCCCGTTTCTGCCAGGGCCCCATCCAGGTGGGTGGTGACCCCTGCATGTCTCTGCTGCAGGTCACACGCTGCTCCTGTGCTTTCTCTGTGTCCTGGTACCTACCTACGCCCCTGGGCGAACCCCCTCCCTTTCCACCTCCTCTTGACCATGAGCAGAACAAGGGGTGGAACCCTGCCAGCCTTCCTGTCTTAGCCTCACCCCGAGTCTGTAGATGAGGCATCTGCTGAGGACGGCGGGGGAGAGAGGAGAGAGCTGCGTGCGTGCAGGCAGAGCCCACTGCTGTGACAACCCACTGATGGCCCAGCGTCTCCCCTCCTCTCGAGCCGCCGAGCGACGGGTCTCTTTCTTGCCCGTGCTGCCCCATTGAAAGCGTCCACCTTTCTTTGGCTGCAGCTGTTAGCTTCCTGAGATGCCTACTGCTTCTCTCGGCCTGACCCGAGCCGGCGTCCTCAATGCTGCGCATCTAACGGAGTCCCCTGGGAGACTGGCAAGGGAGAAGGGTCCCTCGGCCTCCAGGGCTCCAGCCTGGCCAGCCCCAGCGGCATCTCGGGGGCCATAAGCTCTGCTCACGCGTTTCTTTAAAATCGGCCATTGATGCCTGTTCAGGAAAGTCCTCCTGGAGAGTGAGGCCCTCAGGAGGGCGCGAGGTGGGATCTGAGCTGAGTCTCGGGGTGCTAAAGCCTTGGCCTTGTCTGAACAGAGAAGCAGCCGCTGGCCCAGGCAGAAAATGCAGGTGTCCAGGGCCAGGGTGCTGAGGGAGAGAGCCCAGACTCAGACAGGCTACAGGAGGCAGAGGAGAGAACGGGAGTGGAACGGGAATGGGGAGGAGGGAGGGGAGGAGCCTGGAGAGACAAGGGGACCTTGACTGCAGCCCGACATGATCCCCAGGCCCCGGCGAGGCCCTGTCTGCAGACAGCCTGGAGAAGCACCTGCTCCCCAAGCCGTTCCCACACTCCCAGCCAGAGAGCTTTCCCACAGAGCCTGGCATGGGAGCTGCCCAGGGGCCTGTGTGGGCACCACACTGCCCTCGCTGGGATGCCACAGGTGGGAGATGTTTTGTAAACACAGGAACCAGATCTTCCTGATAGAGCACCGTGCAAACCTTCCCACCCTGCCTCAGCCGGAGAGCCGTCTGCCAGAGCCTGGAGCCTCCGATCAGAATCAGAGAAGCCTCAGCCTGCTGGCTGGGGAGGGGGTGGGGGCCCTCCTGGTAGTCTTGGGGCTCCGGGGACTCCTGGGGGCCTCCCTACTCAGGGGGCCCTGGACCCTAAGAAGTGAACCATCCAAGGCCAGCACCTGCACCTCCCCTCTGCCCCCAGATCCTCCAGCCCAGCCCTCTTTGATTCGTTCCCTAACCACCTGCTCTGTGATGTCCTGTGCAGGTGGCTCGTGAAGGAAGCCCAAGTTGCACCAGCTGCATCCCCAGCGCCCCTCCAAGCTGCCCAGTCGCTCCTTCAAACGCCAGTCCTCACGACAACCCCATGAGACAGGGGCTGGGGTACCCATGTCAGAGGGAAACAGAGCGCTGGAGGCTAGAACAGGTGCCCAGGGACATCCAGCAACAAATGGGTACTGAATCCTGACAGTGGACATGGCCAGGGCGTGTATGACATGCATGTGTGCTATATCCTGATGGGCACATGGCCTGGGTGTGTGTTACATACATGTGTGCTGTATCCTGACGGGGGACATAGCCCGGACAAGTGTTACATAATGTGTATACTGTATCCTCATGGGGACAGAGCCCAGGCGTGTGTTACATGTATGCATGCTGTAGCCTTCCATACCCAGCCACGTACAGTGGGAGCCGCTGTTAGCACAGTCCTCTGTCACTGCTGAGGAAACCAAGATGGAGAGAGTTTAAGTGCCCTGTCTGAGGTCACCATGGCCGCACGGCCTGGCCGGGCATGAGCCTGGACCAGTGGCTCCGAGACCCCCCTCCCCCAATCCGAGGCTGGCCGGAGTGCAGGACATGCAGGCTGATGGGAAATGGAGGTGCCTTTCTAGCAACTGTTGAAACATTTGGGGTCTTAGACAAAAGCCTGGAAGGCGCCCATGGGCCTTGCCCTGTGGGTGGGCCCCGGGCAGGTGTGGGCGCTGCAGGCTTTGGGGAGAGGTGGAGCGTGCCTTGCCTGCCCGGGGGAGTGTCACAGCCAACTGCTCAGTGTCCTCAGGTTCACTACAGCCCGGCCTGGGACCCCCACACCAAGTGGGGCCAGGGTCTTCACTCGGAGGTGTGCGAAGGGCAGCATTACTTTTTCAGAATTACTCACACTCAGAGGTTCTACGCTCGTAGGTGAGATCACGTTTGCAAGTATGTCACTCTTCCGGTCGCCTCCATCACAGGGCACTGCACCTGCCCTTGGAGCTCGAGTAGCTGGTGCACACAGTAGGTGTTCCCACACAGTAGGTGCCCAATTAATGTCAAATTGTGTAGCTAATGCATTTGCCTATGAAACTTCATAGGAATTTAACACTCAATGTGTGAGTAGATTTTTTTTTACTTTTGTATTTCTGTTACCTTCTTTTATCTGATGTGTCAATATTTTTAAAAATCAAGTTTGCTTTTTTTTAAAAAAAAGATTTGTTTATTTATTTGAAAGTCAGAGTTACAGAGAGAGAGAGAGGTCCTCCACCCACCAGTTCACTCCCCAAATGGTCACAATGGCCAGAGCTGTGCCAATCTGAAGCCAGGAGCCAGGAGCTTTCTCTGGGTCTCCCACATGGGTACAGGGGCCCAAGGACTTGAGTCACTCTCCACTGCTTTCCCAGGCCACAGCAGAGAGCTGGATCAGAAATGGAGCAGCCAGGACCTGAACTGGTGCCCACATGGGATGCCAGCACCATAGGTGGCAGCTTTACCTGCGATGCCACAGTGCCAGCCCCAAGTTTACTATTTTTTGTTTATTAATATGCTATTGTACCCATCTCCAACTTCTAATGTCTACTTTTTTGTAGTCATATTCTTTACTTCCTCCCAATAAAGTTCGTATTTCAGAGATCAGGCGTGTTCAGTGTAGTATGGCTGTAGCCTAAAGTTCTTATTCCAAAGTAAAAGGAAATTAAAGCAGGCAGAATCCTTATTGACAGGAGTGAGCAAAGCAAACTGTATAGCTCTCCGCAGGACGACGTCAGTGATGTAAGGAGAGGCATGAAGGGGCTGGCATGGCCGAGTAGCGGGGTGAGCCACTGTCTGCAACACCTGGCATCTCTTAGTGGTACCCGTTCCAGTCCTGCCTTCGAGCCAGCTGGATAGCTAATAGCCTGGGATACAGCAGAGGATGGCCCAAGTGCTTAGGCTCCTGCACCCATGTGGGAGGCCTGGATAAACCTGGCTGCTGGCTTTGACCTGGCCCAGTCCTTGCCCAGCCCCGGCCATTGCAGTCCTAGAGGGAGGGAACCAGGTGATGGAGATCGTCTCTCTGTGGTTCCCTCTCTCTAACTCTGCCTCTGCCTTTCAAATAAATAAATGGATCTTTAAAAAAGAAGATGCATAAAATGAGTAAATAAACTGAATTATATTTTTTAAAGAATTTTAAACTTTTTTTCATTAAAGTAACAATCAAAAAATCTATTCTAGAGACTAGATCCTTATCAGATATAAAATTTGCAAATATTGGATCCGCTTCTGTGGGTTGCCTTTTCATTTTCTTAAGAGTTGGTTTGGTGCACAGAGGTTTTCAGTTTGGACAGAATCCACATGTATCTGTTTGTCTTTCTGTGTCTTGTGCTTTTGGTGTCAGGCCTAAGAACCCAAGGCCAGATTCAAGGTCATGAAGGCTCGCTCCCACGTTATTCTAAAGCTCTTTCAGAGGCCTCAGTGCCCTTTGAGAGCATCGTGTGCGTGGTGTGGGGGCAGGGGTCACCGGTCTCCGGGTGAGTGTGCTGGGAACAGAAGACGTGGCGTGGGAGATGCCTCGGCTGGGCAAACCTTGCTCTGAAGAGGTTCTCTCCAAATAGAAAGAAAAGTAAACCTCGACATGAGTCCCTGCTTTTTTAAATATTTATTTATTTATTTGAAAGTCAGAGTTACACAGAGAGAGAAGGAGAGGCAAAGTTACAGAGAGGCAGAGAGAGAGAGGTCTTCTATCCTCTGGTTCAATCGGCAGATGGCCGCAATGGCGGGAGATGTGCTGATCCGAACTCGGGAGCCAGGAGCTTTGTCCCGGTCTCCCACGTGGGTGCAGGGGTCCAAGCACTTGGGCCATCATCTACTGCTTTCCCAGGCCATATCAGGGAGCTGGATTGGAAGTAGAGGAGCCGGGACTCGAACTGCTGCCCATATGGGATGCCGGCACTGTATCCCATAGCTTTACTGACTACACCACAGCACCGACCCTAGAGATGAGGCTTTTTAAGGCCTTCTATTGCCTCCCATTGCTAACCAGGGCGCTTGGTCAGGCTCCTCTGCTGTCCTGTCTAGGACTTGGGCAGCAAGCAGCCTTCTGTCCGCCCCCCCTCCACCACCCGTCACACCCAGAATGTCCGTGCACTATTGCCAGTAATCTCCATGAAGCGTCGTCAGATTGGGGACTTAAAAATATATATTATAAACCTGTGACCCCCCTAAGATTCGGCTTGTGCATCCAGATAAGCACCACTAAGAAGTTCTGTATCATCGAGACAGTCAGACACTTCTCAGAGGCCGCTCGTGAACCCGAAGAAGAGCAGCACACAGACAATGCTTTTGCCTGGAAACACTAGCAGCTGCCCGCCTCGCCCCTTCAGAGGCTGGCCCGGGCACTCTGCTTGCTCCAGGGTGAGCCTGGGGGCTCTGGGAAGGGGTCTCGGCTGGGAGAAGCTTCTAGAGCACGGGCGGCTCCAGCCAGAGTAAGAAAGACTGCAGGCTTGTTTTTTCCGTAAGAGCTGTCCCTGCTGCCTTCCTTCTGTGTTATCAGCGAGGCTCTGTGGTGCAGAGGCACTCTGGACACTGGCCAGTTCGGCATGTCTGTTATCGCGTGTCCCCTGCTGAAGTGGCTGTTTCCCTTGGTCAGAGCAAGTTCAAGTTGGTAAGGGACCTTTGCTCCAGCAGGACCCCACGTTAGAAGACAGAGATGGCTTCGGAGGTAGCTCTATTTTTAGGATGAGTTTATCGATTATGTTCTGTTGCATCTGCTCCTGTCAGCACTCAGGGAGCTGCCCTAAAACCCTACGATGAGCTGAGAACCAGGAATTCCGTTGGGACCGGGGGGCCCTTTCTGCTTTGTGAGGGTGTGCGGTCTCTAAGGCAGTAGTTGGTGTAACTTCAAAAGAACATTCAGGACCCAAGCGGTCCTTTCTGGTGGTCGCTTCGCTGTTGACCCTGCTAATGTGGGGAAGCCTGCTGGGGACACCGACTCAGACCCCCAGCGCATTTCACTCATCTCTTGATAAATGAGGTGATATCAACAGTGACGCAACCCAGCTGGGACAGACTTCTGACACAGCTTCCGGCAAGTGCTGGGGCGTGAAGTCCCCATGAGCAGGGCCCCCTGCCTGCGGCTCACATTTGCGTCTTGCTGAGAGGCTGCCACGGCTCATCAGCACCAGGGAGTCAGTTTTTGAGATGAAAGCTCTTGTCTTCTGGCACCGAGGGGACTGTCCTTGGCTTGGGCACCATGGAAAGTCTGGCCGGGTCTGCGGGCGGCAGGAAGCCATTGCCCCCCGGTGTGCAGTGTTCCAGGAGGGAAATGCCAGCCGTGACTTTCCATGGCGCTGGGCGCTGTGTGCTCAGGTGAGGGGTGTGTCGCGTGCACCACACCCCAGCAGGCCTGGCCCTGGCCCTTGCTCGCTGCCCCCGGGGCTGGCACAGCCTGCAGGCCAGGCCGTCCTCCATAGTCTCTTTGCCCCTTGCTGGCCAGCCGCTGCTGGAGGCCACAGTGGAGCTCTGTCCCTGCCCTGCTGGCCTCGTTCACTCGCCTAAGCCCCCCGGAGGTGCTGCCGCCCCTGTTGCCCCAGCTGACGGCTCCCCAGCACCTGCTCTGACCCTTTGCCCAGAGCTCATGGCCTCCCCCAATCCTGGAGCCTCTAGAGGACCGGGCCCACCAATGCTGCACCCCCAGGCCCAGGACAGCGCGGGGCAGGGCAATGAGTGGCTGCCGGGTGTCACAGCGCTCGCCTCCTCCTGGTACTCGTCCTCTTCCCGGCTTGGGGGCCACACGCCTGCCTGCCTGGCCCCACCCTGTCCCGTACACACAGTCAGTGTTCACTGGAGCTGCTCCTGGTTGGTGGAAATACAGCCACTTACCCTGTATTTTTTTCTTAATTCCTTTTTTTTAAAAAAATTGAGGTATACTTCCTAAACCACAAAATTCAGTGACTTAAAATTTATAGTTTGGTGGGTTTGTTTTAGTAGACCCACCGAGCTGGGCAGCCATCGGCACACGGTGAGGTTAGAACATTCTGTGACCCCAGAAAGGAATCCCACTCCTCAGCAGCCACCTCCTACCACCCCGGCTACAGGCGCCCACCAGGCTTCGCTGCGTCCTGTCCTGGACATTCTGCAGATGGACTCACAGAGCCCGGTCTGCTGGGACCATCGTCTTCCTTCACTGGAGTGACTGTTCTCTAAGCTCGTCCGTGTTTCGGTTCCGTTCTGCGGCTGTGCCCAGCTGTGCTGGCCGGTCAGCAGTTACGGGACCCCCGGGTTTTCTGCACTGTGGGACGGTGAGCGGTGCTGCTTCCCAGGTGTGGGCAGGCTTTTGTGCGGAAGTGTTTTTAGTTCTCCTGTGTTTACACCTGGGACAGGCACTCCTGGTTCTGTGTCTTTCTGATCCACCTTTGGAGGAACGAGCAAAACACTCCTGGTAGTGGCTGCATCGTGTCCGGTCCCAGCAACGTATGAGAATTTCAGGTCCTCCACTTCTTCACCAGCACTTGTTACCTTTCTGTCCTTATTTTAGCCACCCCTAGTGTTTGTAGTGTGGTGTGGTGTCTCCTTATGTGTTTTTCTAAATGTCTGTATTTATTTGAAGGCAGTGAAAGAGGGGAAGAGAGAGACAGAGATCTTCCATCCACTGGTTCACTCCACAAACACCCTGATGGCCAGGGCTGGGTCAGACTGAACCAGGAGCTGAGCGCTCCATCTGGGTCTCCCACATGGTGGCAGGGACCCAAGTACTTGAGCCATCACCTGCTGCCTCCCAGGATGCACCTTAGCAGGGAGCTGGACTGGATGTGAGACAGCCGGAACTTGAACCAGGCACTCTGACATGCCGGGGGGTGGGGGTGGGGGGTATGTCTCAGGCAGTGGCTTGGCTCTGCCCCCACTGTGCCCACCTTCCAGGGTGTGCATAGCAGGAAGCAGAGCCCCAGCTGGAACTGAGCCCCACCCCTCCCACAGGGCATGCAGGGGTCCCAAGCAGTGCCTTAGCCACATGCCACACGCCTGCCCCAGAAGATTTAAAATGCAGATTTGGGAAGTGGAGGAGGGGGTGGCCTGCGTTTCTGTGTAACGTGCTTCCTGCATGTACTTACCCAAGCCCGCTGAGCCTTTCTGTGACAGCACGAGTCCAGGCACAATCACACGATGCAGTTTCCACGGTGACCAGCGGGCGGGGGCCACCTCCAAGACCCCAGCGCCCGGCTCCTCTGGGTGCCAGGGGAGGCCGCCTGACTTGAAGAGCTGCGATTCTTATCCCAGACCCCACAAGGGCACCATCAGTCACCCGAGTCTCATTCCTGCCCTGGCTCCCAGGAGCCCAGAGCTGAAGTCTATGCTCGACTGTGGCAAACCAGGGTGCAGACGAGAGGCTCTCTTACCTCCATCCGTGGACTTGTTGATTGTGGTTCCCCAGGGCCATCTCCTGTGGGCATTTTCACCCAGGTCCAATTGGAAGTCGGCAGAATACAGGCTGCAGTCAGTGATGCCTGTATTTTTATTATCAATAGACAAGAATGCATTGTCTAAGCCGAGCACTAAAGGCGAACAGGGTGCTCCGACCAGCAGTTGCTAACTGCAGATGACACATGCTATTCTCGTTTCCAGGAAAAGAACTGGAAGGGAGTGGAAAAAATGCCGTGCAGGCTGAATTTGCAGGTTGGAGATGAGGTTTTATCGGGGCCAAATTAGGGACACACTTCCTTTTCACAGTGCGGGAAACAGCAGCGGTTCCCTCAAGGCCTGGGTTAGCATTGCTTCGGAATCATGCTGAAAGGGTGTCCTCCCAAGGTCACGGAGTTGCAAGGGAGGGTCACAGCAGCACCTCAGCTCTTGAGAGCCACACACAGTTCACAGCGGGAAAGAGAAGGCTCTGGAAGGCACAAGCGGCCGAGCAGGTGCAGAGCCCTGCTGGTGCGGAGGCCAAGGTGCACCCTCCCTGGGTGGTTTTATGCCTGGCACCAACCCAGCAAGCAGTTAATTCTGCAGGCGGCTTTGGGTTTGGTTCATCTCATGAGAAAGGTTCCTAATCCAGGCCAACGTCTGCAGGTGGAATTAGGGTCTCCAGGTCCGGCATGGGTAAGAATGTTGCAGAATGTGCATGCAACATACAAAGCAACATTGCAACTTACAAAGTCGCATTGCATTAAGAAAACCTTCCCCTGTGGAAATTTCCACCTCCCTCTTAGGGTAGCCCCACTGGAGCAGCGCCAGATGGATCTGTTTATGGTGGTGACACAAGGGGTGGAGGCGGAGCACCTTGGTAGGCGGGGTGTTGCCAGAGTCCATAGGGTGCAGCTTGGGAACTGGAGGCAGAACTGCAGGTAAGCCGCCTGCAGTGACTGCTGGCCGTAGAGCCGAGAGGGCGGCCAGGGACAGAGTGCCACCGAAGGCGAGACGGCCAGCAGCCCCCGTCCTCGTGAGAACAGCGAGAGAGCCCGCAGCGCGCCTCCTACCTCTGTGACTTAGCCACCGTGAGTAGGGGGAGGGTCGTGTCTTTCAGTGGCTGGGCTGGTGTGTGCATGGTGACTTTATCGGTGTGTGAGAGGTTCCTGACGAGGCGCCCACTTGGAGCCGTGTCCCCCGCGGCTCTGCGGCACCTGCAGTCTTTGCCATCCTCACTCACAGCCAGCTGGGCAGCATGGCGACTGCGTTTCACCACACGTAGGGAGACTTCTCTGTTTCAAGCTTCCTGATCGTCTCTGACTCAGACCCTGCTAGCTGGAAGCAGAAAATCAGACACGACATTTCTGAGTCCACTAAGGACCTCAGCCAGGTCGTTTTTGTGGCCAAAAGGGTGGCTTTTGTGTGCTGATTCGGTCAGTCGAGCCCTTCGAGATTCTGTGCCACAGTTGCCTTTCCTGAACCTTCCTTGCGCGGGCAGGCGATGGCTTCCCAGAACTCCCGCTGGCCTCTGTGCGGAGGCATCGTAAGGCCCCCGTGCAAGTCAGCGGCTTTCACAGGACACGGGGGGAAGTGCAGTGCACGAGTTTCCTGGAAGCTATTCTTAGCGTATTATCTAGGTTGTTTTTAAAAGATTCATGTATTTATTTGAAAGGTAGCGTTATGGGGGTGTGGGGGGGGATGCCTGCATCCACCGGCTCCTCAAATGTCTGCAGCAGGCAAGGCCGGGGTGAAGCCAGAAACCTGGGACTCCGTCCAAGTCTCCCACGTGGGTGGAGGGGCCTAAAAGCTTGGGCCACCTCCTGCTGCTTTCCAGGGCAGCAGCAGGGAGTGGACTGGAAGCAGAGCAGGCCAGGCTAAGCAGCGCCCATATGGGATGCCAGTCTCCCGGCGACGGCTGCACCTGCCGTGCCGCAGTGTGGGCCCCTAGCTGCTTGTTGTCCCTTCTGTGATCTTCAGAGAGACATCGACTTGCAGGTCTGCGCCCCGCACTGGGATTCTGGGATCACCCACAGATCTCTCTGAGTGGGAGGCGTGGACCTGGGACGTCGTAGATTTTGATGAACAGACCCATTTCAAGTTCATCGATACTCTACGTGGACAGTGGTGGAACTGCCTTCCGCATGTAAGAAATGCATTGTCTCCTTCAGAGCTGAAGCCCCGGAAGCCAGGGTTCATGGGGTGGGGGTGGAGTGGGGTGGGCCGCCCCACCCCACCGTGCTGTGTGGGGGTGCCGTGCCCGGACACGGGGAGCACAGAGCGATGTGCCCGGGCAGGCAGGCCCAGAGTGCCTGTGTGCCGTCTGCACCGTAATTCCAGCCTGTGACCTCCCTGGCCGGCATGCAGGCATTGTCCCTCCTGTCATCTGACCCAGCTGGGCGCACACCCTTTAATTTGCTTTCTCTCGTGCCTTGCACTGCTTCTGAAGCTCAGGACTGAAGTGGCGTCCTGCCCCGCCCCGCCCGGCCCTGCTGCCCACACACTCTTCCCCGGCCATCCCTGCTGTGTGGCTCCCTGTTCCTGCTCACTGTCTTTCACAGCCCAGCTGTCCAGTCTGCGATATAAGCTTTGATTTTACCCGCAGCAGTTGCAGACCTGTTGCTGAGACAAAGTTCGTTTTGCACCTTCCGGTGGCTCTACTGTGACATCAGTAACCCAGACTGGGCAAGGGTGTCCACGCCCTGATTGACCAGTCACTGCAGCGCCTGAGGGCAGAGCGCGGAAACGCACACCTCCCGTTTCCATCAGCCAGGGACGCCTGCCTGCCTTTCTACCCAGGGAGGTTAGGGCAGCGCCCCGGCCCCGCCTCGCCAAGGAGAGCAGGCCTGCTGAGGTCAGGTGCGGTGGCGCCATCCCTGGATGCTTGTGAATGAAACAGCCTCCAGGGAATTCATGATTTTCTCTGGCAGAGGGCCTCCAGAGCTCGAGAGCAGGGAGCGGCCTGGCTGAGCGCTCCGGCGCCCGCTCAGCTGGACCGGAGCCCAGGGCAGAGCAGGGTGGAAGGCCGCTGAAGCCACGGGGCCGGCCGCCGGGCGGGGAGGGAGCCGCGGGGTCCAGACCCCAGGCCAGGGACCGGCCGCAGGTGCCACGGGGACTGCCAAGACATGGTGAGCAGGTCCCACAGGAGAGGCCCGCAGGTGACCACGGACCCGGGAGAAGCTCCTGCTGCCCAGCGGGGGTCCCGGCCAGCCGAGGAGGGGCGGGTTTGTCGCCTTGCACCCACGAGGAATCCGGCGCCACGTCACCGGCTGTTCCTCCCGCGCCTGGGGCCGCTGGGGACCCGAACGCCGTCTCAAAGTTGCCCGGCGGAGTCCCAGCCTCTGGCGGGGGACATGGCTGGTGACCCTGGCAGAACCTCATCAAGGTCCTGCCCAGAGGGGGCGAGGCTGGGGAGTCCCGCGCCTCCCTCTCGGGAGCCCGGGACACGAGCTCCAGGACCCCGGCCGGAGCCCAGCAGGCGCCGCCGCCCAAGCCCGGCCTCCTCCCGGGACCCCCGCGCCCTGGCCCAGCGGCTGCTGGTCCGGCGGCCGCCGCCCCACCCGCCCGGAGCCCAGCCGACCCCTCCGCGACGCCGCGGCGGGCGGGACGCAGGCGGCGGCGGTGACTGGGCAGCCGCGCGGGGGGCCGGGCTGGGAGCGGCGGCCGCGGCCCTGGCCGCCCCGCCCCCGCGCCCCGCGTGCTCTCCCCGCGCCGCCCACCCCGGAGCCCCCTCCCCTCGCCGCCGCCTCTTCCTCCTCCCCCTCCGCCTCCGTCCTGCCCGAGCGGCCGGCGCGCAGGACGGCGGTGGCCGCGCCGAGGCGTAGCGGAAAGCCCCGGCCAGGGCGCGCGCGGGCTGGGAGCCGGCGACACGGGCCGGGCGGTGAGTGGGGGGCCCCGGCCGGGGGAGCCGGGAGCGCGGCCCGGCCGGGAACTTCGCTGGTCGCCCGCGGGCGGGGACGGGTCGGTCCTGGGGCCGCGGAGGCGGAAAGAACGGAGCCTGGCACGGCGCCTCCGCCGCCGCTGGCCGCGCGCCCGGGCCCGGGGGTCGCCCCGCGGGTGCCCCCGCCGCCCGCCACTGCTCGGGGCCGGGCCGGGCTGGGCGCGGGGCTTGGACTCTGTGCCTCCACGCGCGGTCCGCGTCCTCGGGACTCGGGCGGGCACGGGGTTTTGTCCCGCGCTGTGCGGCTCTCCCGCTGCTGCGGCGGAGTTGCGAGTTCCGTCCCATTCGCGGGCGGAAGACCCGGTCCCGGCGCCCCGCAGGCGCGGCTGACCGGGGCTCGGCACCGCCGGGCGGCCGGCGGGGACGGGGCTACGGGGCCCGGCATGCCGTGGCCGGGCGGCTGCCGGTGCCTTCCGCGCCCTGGTGTTCCGGCTTCTCTGCTACTGGCCCTCGTTTTACTTGTAGCGGCGAGAACACACGGAGGGCTCTCGCAGTAGGGAAGAGGAGTGGAATCCGACACCCGCGCCGGCGGCCTGCCCTGGGGAAGCCGTGGGTGCGGGTCCCGGGCCGCGGCGCGGGGCAGCGGCGTTTCCCGAGGGTCGCCGCCGGGGTTTGCGCAGGGAGGGCGCGGTGGGCGCTTCGGGGTGGGGAGTCCGTGGTGCCCAGAGCTGGCCCCTGCGGAAGAAGCCTTAAGCTGTGAAAGGACACTCTCCCGTGCAGTTGGGGTCCAGTGACCCAGCCGGAGAGTGCGGGAGGGGCGAGCTGCCTCCCGCCCTGCACCTGGGGAGGCAGACAGTGGGGCTGCTCGGCTAGCAGAGCCCCCCCCCCCCGTAGGAGGTGACAGAAAACTGCAGGGCCAGCCCCGGGTACAGCTTCTCGCAAGCGCAACAGAGGCCGAAACAGCCGCTCAGGTCGGGCCGTTCAGTCCAGTGGGCTGCTCGCTGCCTGAACTGTGGGCGAGTTAATGTCTTGAGCTTCAGTTTCCGTGTCTGTCAGGTGGTGGGGATCACAGTGAAGTCATTGTGGCCACGTGGGCCTCCTGTGCCGGGGCAGCTGCAGCTGGGTGCGAGGCTCAGCTGCTCTGCCCCCCGTCCAGCGCTCTGCTAACGTGGCCGAAGACGCAGGAGCCGAGGGACCCCTGCCTGGGCTCCTGCCATCCACGCGGGCTGAGGAGGGAGACCCAGATGGAGCGCCTGGCTCCTATCTTCAGCCTGGTGGCTGCAGCCATGTGGGGAGCAAACCAGCGGGTGGAAGATCTGTCTCTCCCTCTCTCTGTGTCATTCTGCCTTGCAAATTAGTGAAAATAAAACCTTTAGGGCAAGACAAGAGTTGAAGTCAGCGACACTCCGCAGACCACCTGCCTGCTGCTGTGTGGGACTGAGTGGACGGAGGGAGTCGTCGTGATGGCTGAGTTCGGCAGACACCCAGTGCCGTTTGTTCAAAGGGCTGGGTGCCCAGGACGGCAGATTTCAGAGTGGACGGCCGTTGGCTGAGGCCGATACGTGTCCGCTGCCAGCACTCAGAGACACTCCATTTTTCTAGACGTTGGAGCCGTGTCCTTTTGGACCCGTCTGGCCGTCCACTCCCGGGCCTCCACCTGCAGGGTATGCTGCCCTGGCCCTGAGGCGAGAGCACAGCTGAGGTTTGCAGCTCCAGGCCCGCTCTCCCCTCGCTCCCCTGGCCCGAGGTAGGTTCTCAGGCCCTAGGCCCCACCCAAGGAAATACCTGCGTTTTATTTGGGGGTAGGGGTAGGAAATCCTAGTGGTGGAAGCTGCCTCTCTTGGGAATGCTCAAAGCAACATTTTACTCAATGCTTAGTGCTGTTGGAAAGATACAAACAATAAGTAATTGTTTTGTGTGTGTGCAAAGGGCATTTACCGCAGAAGGCAACTTTCAAGTACTGTGGGGTCAGGAGTGCGCTGCCCAGTTGCTGTTGAGGCCGTGCCTGAGAGCAAGGTGGACAAACCCTTCGCAGCAGGACGGCGGCTCTGGGGCGGGGCCTCTGGGGTGCAGCCGTGGTCCCGACTGACGCCTGTGCACTCATTGAGCTGCTCACGCAGCTGATGCCGTGTGTGCGTTCCGGGGGAGACCGAGAGCAGGCCAGGTGTGTGTGGTCGTGGTCGGGAGGCCCGCTCCATTCTGGACCTCACACAGCTGTGCGCGTGGTTCTGGGAGGGGCTTAGAGCCGCCTTCCACGGCAGCCAGCAGAGAAAGCAGCGGTTTTCTGAAAGGTGGACTGCTCCGCTTCACAGAGGCAGAGAGGGAGTCGGAGGCGGGCTCTAGGCACCACCTTGTAAGACCTAGCTGGTGTCCAGGGCGGTGTCCTCGGGCACTGGCCGCCTTGGCTCACAGAAGCTGTGAGTGGAGGAGGGATGGGGAGGGTGGGTTCTTCGTGCCCCTTCAAGAGTTTCTCTTCCCTTCATTCGCAGATATGATAAAGAATGCTGCAGTAGTAACGCAGGTGCCTGGGGCGGGGGAGGGGGCTTGTGCAGGTGTGTGCAGGTCAGGGCCCTGCAGGAGTCTGGGCTGTGGGGTCTCGGGTGCTGAGCCGAGCCGCCTGATATTCTCAGAGGTGTGTGGAGGGTGAGATGATCTTACTGTGCGCGTGGAAAAGCGGGCCAGATGACAGGAGGCTGGGGACCAGGTGCTGGCCCAAGTGCCGGGGGGTGCAGGTGGGGCCGAGAGAGGCAGAGCCCACTTCCCCAGCGCTGAGTGACTGCGGTGGCTGTGCCGCCTATCGCCGGGGGCCCTGCTGTGGCGTGAGTGGGCGAGGAATGTTCATTTGGCTCCAGCACCACACTGAGAACCTTCCAGGGAGAGCTGCGCCCTTGGACTTGGGTCCCAAGGCGGGGAGAGCGGCTGGAGCTTGTGGTGGGTGGGAGGGGGTGACAGTGGCTGCAGGGAGGCCGCCCTCCCCCGCCCCGGCTGTTGAGGTTCACTCTGCAGTGCTGCGCTTGGGCGAGTGTGTTCTCACAGTGCAGAGATCCTCACCTTGCTCCTTGGCCTCTCCACAGGCCTAGCTTGGGGCGAATGGCCCTGGCTGCGGCTCGAGACCACTGGGCTCGCACCCATGGGATGCTGCAGTCTTGGCGAGATCCGCCCGGGTCACTGTGAATGGAGACGGCGAAGAGGAGCACGCACAGAATGGTCCTGTGGACGTCTGATAGCCAGGATTGGACCTGGCCAAGCTGGTGTCCACAGGCACGCGCACACACACACATCGTGGACTGACCTGATGGCGTTGGTTCCGCCCACACAGACGTGTTCTCCCAGCACCAGAGGCTGAGGGCCTAGGCCCCAGTGGGAGGGCATTTGGGGTGGACTTCAGGAGGAAGTTAGGCTCAGATAAGGTATGGAGGGTGGGGCCCCGTCATGGGACACGTGTCCTTAGGGCCCCGAGCTCCCTCTCTCCACCATACAAGGCCCAGCACAAGGCCTGGTCTGCGGCTGGGAGACGGGCCCTCACCAGGAACCTGCAGTGGGCTCCTGCCCAGGACTCTGGGAGTGGCCTGCAGTGTTTCATTATCACAGGCAAGGCAGGACACTGTGCGGACTTAGGACTGTAGTGCAGGTGGAGTGAAAGACAAGGTTGTGTGGGTGCGGAACTTTCTGAAATTCATCCATGGCTTCACGACATGCACTTCCCGCAGACTTGTTGAAGGTCCCTCCTGTGTGTCGGCGGACTGTCGGGCACAGACGGGTGTGCCGTCTGCATGTTCTCTAAGGAATCTGCCAGCCCCCGGTCAGCTCGGGGGACACTCAGGCTCAGGGTTTTTGACTTTTCCTACTGTAGTTCTGTTGCGATTTTTATTTAATACCACATTTTATTGTCTACATGTTTTCTTTTTAAGTTTTATTCATTTATTTGAAAGTCAGAGCTAGAGAGAGAGATAGCTTCTGTTTGTTGGTTCACTCCCCAAATGGCCTCCGTGGTTGGGGCTGGGCCGGGCCGAAGCCAGGATCCAGGAGCTCCATCAGGTCTCCCATGTGGGTGGCTGGGCCTAGGTCCTTGGACAGTGTTCCGCTGCTTTCCCTGGTGCATCAGTGGACAGCCGGGACTCGAGCCAGCGCTCCAGTACTGGCTGCTGGTGTCACAGGTGGTGTAGCCGTTCTTTGCCATAGCGCCGGACCAAACCGCATGGTCTCCCACCATCAACCTAAACACTGGTGAGATTCAAGCTTACTTCACAGGTTTAAAGTAACGGTACCAGCCGGTGCCTGGCTGCAGAGCTAGCGTGAGGAATGCTAGTGTTTGGGTTCGTGGTGAGCGACATCTAATGCTGCCTGTTTATCTTGTCGATTGTTGAGGCAGAGAAGGGAGGGCTGGTATCCCTTTTGGTGGCTCGCTCCCCACGTGCCGACCGCACAGGGGCTGGAGCCAGGAACCCATCCCAGGTCTCCGGCACGGGGGGCGGAGCCATTGCCGCTGCCTCCCAGGGCTCGCATTAGCAGGAAGCTGGGGTCGAAGCTGGGGCAGGGATGGGGCAAGGATGGGACCTAGGCACTGGGGAGTGGGATCCTAACCAGCTCCTCGCCAGCCCCCAGCGTGCCGCTCTCCCCAGGGGGTCAGCTGTGTGGCTTGTGCTCAGGGCGTGGGCTGCCGGGGATGGCACTGACGCACCACTGACGTGGGCTGACGTTCTGGCTCCGTGTCCCCTGTCCGCTGCTCTCTGCTGGCTGGCTGCACTAACTTGTGCTTCCCGTCAGGGGCACGAGGCTCGTCTCCTTCGAGTCTACCCAAAGGCCCCCAGATGCTATTGCTGTCCATCTGCGTTTCATGCATGAAAGACTCCTTGAAAGTGGGGGCAGCGGCCCCTGGGGGAGCTACAGGACCCCTACAGGCCCAGTGGGGAGGGCTAGCAGTGACGCCTCAACCCCCCCACCCCCGCCTGCTTACCTGGCTTACAAGGACCCAGATTCCGAGTTCCACATGTTATCTCGCACTAATGGGGCTGTGGTGGGTCAGTTCCTTGGATTTCCTGTGAGTAGCAAGTGACTGTTAAGATCAGAACCAGAGGGTCTGTCCGTGCGGGATGCTGTCCCTGGGCTTGGTTCCCCGGCACCTCTGCTTGCCTGTGCTCATCTGTCCTGAGGCAGTTCTTTAACCAGGTGGACAGTCCTGTGCCTGTAAATACCGCAGAGGACCCTGCAAGGTACCGGATGGACTGCAGCTCGGACCCAAAGCCGGAGCAGCGCAGGGAGACCCCCACCCCGGCGCCCGGCAGTGGGGGTGCTGCTGGTCTCATCGGCATCCCCAGCGTGGTTTTCTGTGCCACGGGGAGAACTGTAGTGAGTCCTCGAGAAGTCCGTGGAGAATATGTGTTAGGGGATGGCGCATGGCTTTCAGAAGGTTTTGTGTCCCAGGCACTTCGTCCTTTGAATGCCGAGTTTCCGCAGGCTTCCGGGAGCGTCCTTGGTCCACTGACATGCAGGCTCTCCTGGTGTTTAGGGCACAGGGAGACCGCCCCGGGCCTGGGGAGAGGGAGAGGGGCCTGGCTCGTTCTGCTGGGCCTGTTCTCTGCCTGCGCTAAGCCCCGTTGTCAGGGCACCTGAGTCCAAGCTTCCTTCCTCCGAGGGGAGCTGCGCTCGGCTGTGCTCCGTGTTGTTTTCCCGGTTGGGGGCGGCTGGCCGGTTGTTGCGGGCAGGGTACCTGCGCACACCTACACCCTGGAGACAGAGCGCCTCCCTCCGCTCTTCCCTCCTGCCCTAGAGGTCCCCTTCTGAGATGAACAGCAAGACAGTGGGAGGCGCGGGCGTCCCAGGAAGCAGGGGCGACGGGTGGGCGTGTGAGGGGTCATCACAGGGTCCGTGGAAGACGCTTATGGCGGAAGTCTACACGGACTTCACAGTTCGCACCAGAGTAGATGTCTCCCTCCACCCCCGTGCCCTCCCCACGTCCACTCGCTCTTCCTGGTGCCCCTGTGTGTCGAGTACACGCTGAAAGGAAACACGGCTCCCGCCTCGAGCCGAGGTCTGGATTCACATCTTTTCTTGTAACGGGCCGACCGTCCATTCTTGGGAGATGAGGCTTGTGGAGGGGCTGTCCCAACACACCCTGCCTTTCTAGGGCCGGCCCCTGCCGGGGCTTCTGCGGAGGGAGCTGCAGCTCCGTGGCCTCCCTGGAGTTGCCTCAGGCCACGTGTCACGTGTGCAGCGTGCTGGCCTCAGCAGCTCACTCCCGAGCCCCCCGGGGTTAGCGGGCGTGCTTCGGTGGTCTCATCTGCTCCAGAGTTGTGCGGCTCGCGCACAGGTCCGTGTTCGTGGCTCTGTGGACGAGGAGGCAGCATGGAGGTGGGAGCCAGCTACTGTGCAGGGCAGCAAAGCTGCTGCCTGGCGCCAGGGAGGAGCCGTGGCAGGGACCGGGCGAGGGCGGAGAGTGGAGGGTGTAGCAGGCCCTGGGCATCATGTGGGTGGACATCGGTCAGCCCTGCTCCGGGGGGTCCTCCACCCCTCGTGATCCCCAGCCGGACCCCCGCCGGCTTCCGCAGCAGCACACGGGTCAGCACCGTGTGCGCGTTTAAAATCCGAACATACACTTGAGAAGGACCTGCCATCAAGCTAGATTGCCTCTGGCTTAGAGGATGTGTGTTTGATGTCGGAAGTCTCAGCCTAGGGACTTCCCAGTGTGTGCCTGTGATGCCTGCGGGGTCCTGCCCCGGTCACCCTCGTGGCTGCACTCAGCTCGGCGGCCCTGCAGGGCCCTGGCGCTGTCCGCAGCACTGCTCTGCTCGGTAACCCTGCAGGCGGCTGGGGACAGAGGCTGGGTTCGTGCCAGGATACAGAGGAAGCTAATCATGCCCGTGACCTCGACCTCATTAACATTGTGCTGGAGCCGAGAGCCGCGTTCCCTGGCATTGTTTGACTCTTGATTGTCCCTGCTGATTGACGGTCACGGGGTCCTCGCTCTGCCTTCCCGGGGAGGCCGGAGCCAGAGCCGGAGGACTGCGCCAGCGGCCAGCGGTGCTTCCTGCCCACTCTGCCTGCCTGCCTGCCTGCCGTCAGCTGGGATCTGGCCCCAGAGGGCTGCGGTGTGGAGCGTGAGCGGACAGGTGACAGGTGGGGCCCAGGTCACACCAGCTTCTCAGAGCTGCTCCGGCGCAGCCCTTGGTCCAGCCCGGCCTGGGGTCCGGGTCTCTCACAGGCGGGCCCATGATGTGGCCGTGGTTCGTCCTGTGGGCACCGGGCAGGAGTGAGAGGCAAGAGTCAGTGGAGGCTGGGGTGGGTGCAAAGACTGCACCTCACTGGCCAGGAGGCGTCACATCTGAGCTGTTGCAGGGTGGGCGGGGTGGAGGGTCCCTGAAATTCTGCTGAGGGGTCCTCTAGCTGCGGTGGGAAGGTGTTTTGTTTTGTGGTTTTTTGTTTTGTTTTTTTTTGCTAAGTTTGGTTGAGTCTGTTTCCTCGTTGGTTAGATAGAAAAGGCTGTCACTTCCTTCAGTTAAGCCTGCGTCTTCCCACGCACCCTCACTTTGAGATTACGTAATTAGAGTTTGAAAGGCTGCGCATTGTTTTATCTGGGGTGTGTTTCGCTGGCCTGCGCTCTGCCCCTCGCCTGGCCCTGGGGTCCGGACTCTGCTCGTTATGATCAGGGCAGTTCTAGAAAACCAGCTGAGAGAAACATCGGCTGGAAACCGTCCCTGGGTGCCTGGGGCAGTGGCCAGGGCTGGGACACTGCCCTGTCCACCTCCCTGGCCTCGTGTCCCCCCTCCCTCCACGTGGTAAAGGCCTCACGGAGCAGCCACTTCCGTTTTTAACTGATGCGTGCTTTGGTCTCTTATCTTGGCGGGAGCCAAACCGAGGGTGCCCTGTCAGCGGGCTGAGAGGCCCATGCCGCAGGCCCTGTTTTTAGGAAGGGGTGACAGGCTCTGGTTATCGGGTGCTTTGGGGCTTGCCTGGAGGTGTGGGCTGCAGGATCCCAGCCCCTACAGGGATGACCAGCGTGGTGCTGATCCCCGGGAGCTGGAGAGGAGGGAGTCGGGCTTCAAGTCACCCTGCTGACCTGCTAAGTTGCTGCACGCTTTCGAATGCGTTGTACTGTGCGCTTACATTCAAATCTTTACCTTTTTAAAAAATATTGATGTAATATTCTTTGAAAGGCAGAGACAGAGAGCGTGTGCTTCCATCTACTGGTTCACTCCCCAAATGGCCCCCAGGCTGTGGCAGGCGGAAGCCGGAACTCCGTTCAGGTCTCCCTCGTGGCTGGCAGGGCCCCAAGTGCTGGGGCCCTCCTCTGGTGCCTTCCCAGGTGCACGAGCACGGAGCTGGATCAGAAGCGGAGCCGCAGCCGGAACTTGAACGGCGCTGGGCTGCGAGGTGCCGGCATCACAGGCCGCCGTGCCACAGCTCCGGCTCCTGCCCTCTGCTTCTGCAGATGCAGGCTCCGTCTCAGCCCCTCACCCGCGCAGAGGCTGCTTAGGGAGCAGGCGTGGTGGGACACGGCCAGCGCATTGGCGTTGGAGGGGCGTGGGAAGGGCTCGGAACCCACAAAGGGGAATCGACTACTGCTGTGGCTGAAATTTTGCTCTTAGAGGAATTTGGGTGAATCGCTCTCCATGAAGCCTCCGAGCATACACGGACGCAGCTGCACTGGGGGCACCCTAGCTGCCCAGCTGCCCCAGCCACCCTGGCCACCCCAGCCACCCTGGCCACCCCAGCTGCCCCAGCCGCCCCAGCCACCCTGGCCGCCCCAGTCGCCCTGGCCACCCCGGCCACCCTGGCCACCCCAGCCACCCCGGCCACTCTAGCCACCCCAGCCACCCTAGCCACTCTAGCCGCCCCAGCCACCCTAGCCACCGTAGCTGCCCCAGCCGCCCTGGCCACCCTAGCCGCCCCGGCCACTCTAGCCGCCCCAGCCACCCTAGCCACTCTAGCCGCCCCAGCCACCCTAGCCACCGTAGCTGCCCCAGCCGCCCTGGCCACCCTAGCCGCCCCAGTTACCTTAGCCGCCCTAAGCTACCCTAGCTGCTCTAGCTACGCCAGCCGCCCTAGCAGGCATGGATTCATACAGCGCATCTCAGGATCATCTGAAGAGAGCGCGTTCTGATGGGGTGGGAACCAGAGGCCAGCAGGTGTCCAGACAGCTCAGGAGGAGCCCAGGTGCCTGGGGGCTCTGTGCCCCTCTAGTCGCCGGCTGCTTAGCTGATTCTGTGTGGCAAGTGTGTGCACACATGTGTGTGTGATGTGTATTGCATATGTGTGGTGTCTGTATGGTGTGTGGTAGATATGTACATATGTGTGAGTAAGGTGTGTGGAGTGTGTATAGTGTGTGTGGTGTGCACATATATGTTGTGTGTATGGTGTGTACATTGATGTGTGTGTATGGTGTATATATTGGGGTGTGTGTTGTGTGTGTAGTATGTGCATGTATGTGGTGTGTGTATATTGTGTGTTGTGTATGTGTGTATGTGCATGTGTGTGGTATATATGTGCTTGTGTGGTATTTGCATGTATGTGTGGTGTGTGTTTTATGTATATTTTGTGAGGTGGGTGTGGTATGCGTATGTATAGTGTGTGTGGATGGTGTATATGGTGTGTGTATGTGTGTGTATGTGAGTGTGGTGTGTGTGTAGTGTGTATATGTGAGTGTGTGTGTATGAGTGTGGTATGTATATGTGTATGGTGCGTGTGTGGTGTGTATATGTGTGTGTGGGTGTGTGTATATGTGTGAGTGTGTGTGTATATGTGAGTGTGGTGTGTATATGTGAGTGTGTGTGTATATGTGAGTGTGTGTGTATATGTGTGAGTGTGGTTTGTGTGTAGTGTGTATATGTGAGTGTGTGTGTGGTGTGTATATGTGAGTGTATATGTGTGAGTGTGGTGTGTGTAGTGTGTATATGTGAGTGTGTATATGTGTGAGTGTGGTGTGTGTGAGTATGTATATGTGTGTGTATATGTGTGTGAGTGTGTGTATATGTGTGTGAGTGTGGTGTGTATATGTGTATGGTGCGTGTGTGGTGCGTATGTGTGTAGTGTATATATGTGAGTGTGTGGTGTGTATATGTGAGTGTGTGTGTGGTGTGTATACGTGAGTGTATATGTTTGTGAGTGTGGTGTGTATATGTGAGTGTATATGTGTGAGTGTGGTGTGTGTAGTGTGTATATGTGAGTGTGGTGTGTATATGTGAGTGGTGTGTGTGAGTATGCATATGTGTGTATGTATATGTGTGTGAGTGTGTATATGTGTGTGAGTGTGGTGTGTATATGTGTGTGTAGTGTATATATGTGTATGTGTATATGTGAGTGTGTGTGAGTGTGTATATGTGTGAGTGTGGTATGTATGTGTGTGAGTATGTATATGTGTGTGAGTGTGTATATGTGTGTGAGTGTGGTGTGAATGTGTATGGTGCGTGTGTGGTGTGTATATGTGTGTGTAGTGTATATATGTGAGTGTGTATGTGTGAGTGTGAGTGTGACAGGGACATCAGTGTCGTTGGTGAGGCCCTCGGTCTGCTCCCGACGTGGCTGTCGGTTGTCCTTGGCCAGCTGTCGTGAGAAGCCGGAGGGGAAGCCCCATGATCGTGTCGGGTTGTTTAGCTCTTTCTCTGCAGTTGGTTGGTGTTGAGAGCGGAGCTGAGTCCTAAGCTCAGAAGAGATCGTCTCTGTCCCGGCTCAGCAGGGCCCCGTGGCCCGTGCAGGAGGGCGGGGCTCTCCGGGGACCCCCGGCCCAGATAGTATTCCTGAAGGAAAAACTTGTTTTTAATTGGAGAGGCAGAGGGGGTGGGGCCTCTGTCCGTTCACTCCCCAGGTGCCCACAGTGGCCCCAGGCGAGGCTGGCCCAGGGCTGAAGCCAGAGTTTGGAATCCAGACCGGCTGCCTGGGCCCTCAGCACTGTCTCGCAGGGTCTGCATTAGCAGGAAGCCGGAGTCAGGAGCAGAGCCAGCGCTCCCCGTGGGAGGCGGCGTCTCAGCTGCTGGGCCCAGCGCCCGCCCCACCCGGGCCACATCTGTGGTGGGATTTCTTGCTCCTGTCTGACAAGAGCAGTTGCATTCTCCCGGAGTTCTCAGGCTGTGGCTGGCAAAAGGAGCTGAACTTTTTTTGTTTTTAAAGATTTATTTTGAAAGGCAGAGTTAGGGGGAGAGACAGAGATCTTTCATCTGCTGGTTCGGTCCCCAGATGGCCGCAACGGCTGGAGCGGGCCAGGAACTTCATCCTGGCCTCCTACATTGGTGGCAGGGGCCCATATACTTTTCTCAGGCCGTTGGCCGGGAGCTGGATTGGAAGCGGAGCAGCCGGACACAGTCTGGCACCCGTGTGGGATGCTGGTGTCGCACATGATGGCTTTACCTGCTATGCTGCAATGCCAGCCCCTGAACTTTTTTTTAAGAGCATCATCATGGCTGGCGCCGCAGCTCACTAGGCTAATCCTCCACCTGCAGCACCAGCACACCGGGTTCTAGTCCTGGTCGGGGCACCGGATTCTGTCCCGGTTGCTCCTCTTCCAGGCCAGCTCTCTTCTATGGCCCGGGAAGGCAGTGGAGGATGGCCCAAGTGCTTGGGCCCTGCACCCGCATGGGAGACCAGGAGAAGCACCTGGCTCCTGGCTTCAGATCGGCGCAGCGCCGGCCATAGTGGCCATTTAGGGGGTGAAGCAATGGAAGGAAGACCTTTCTCTCTCTCTCTCTCTCTCTCTCTCTCTCTCACTGTCTTACTCTGCCTGTCAAAAAAAAATTAAGAGTGTCATCACAGGGAGACAGCGTGCTGCAAGTGCTCCCGTGGTTCTGTGTCCTGTGGCTCAGCCACGTCCAGTGTGGCACCAGTGAGTGCAGGGCCCGAGGCCGAGCCTGTGTTGATGTAGATGTGGTTTTTAGGCTTTGGAGCCTGTTTCCCCTTCTGTGAAGAGAAGCAGGGGCTCCAGAAACGTAAACAAGAACGTGTTCCTACAGAAGTGACCTTTCGGGGGGAGTGGACAGTGGGGAGGGCGGCAGCTAAGCCGGGCTCTTGTGGCTCCTGGGCCACGGTGCCTCCGTAACCCAGTCTGTCCCCACCGTGGGGGAAGCCACCGTTGAGGATGGCCCGCTGCTCCTTTCTGGGGTGGCCACGTCCTGTGTCTGGGGACAGAGAAGGAGGCCTGTGCCCGCCACGTCCCCTTTGCCTTCTGTAAAGCAAAGAGGGGGATGGGGGGACAGGGTGTCAGGGGCGTCGCCCGGGGAGGACCTGGCACCTGTTCCCCGCCCTGGCGGGGTCCGGGGGGCCCTAGCCCAGAGGTCTGCCGAGCCTGTGAGGTTTCCAAGCCTCAGCCAGGCCAGCTGTGTGTGTTCTATGTGCGCTCCAGGGCCCTGTAGCACCAGTGGCTGTGAGTTCAGCACGTGGCTGGTTCTGGGCTCGGTCCCTCGCCATACGAGCGAGGCAGTGCCTGCTGCCTTTTGTGAGGGTCAGAATCACCTGGGAGACCTGCTGGACCCAGTGGTCAGGCACCCAAGGGACCCTGCGTCTCCAGGGCTGGGGTGTGCGTTTAGAGCTCATTCGCAGGTGATAGGAAGCTGGCGGCCTGGGGCTCGTGCCCTGAGACGCGGTGACACCCCTAGGATGTGTTCAGGCGGGCAGTCTGCTGCTCAGGGGTGGCCCTTGGCCGCAGGGACAAGGCTCTGTGGGGTGCTCCGAGGGGCTGTCTCGCCCCCTGCTGTCTGCTCCTCCTTCTGGGGCCACAGGCTCCCCCTCCTGAGCTCTGCCATTGCTGCCATCGGCCCGGAGACGGAAGTCTTGGCTGCCCTAAAGTCGGCCTGCTGTGACCTGGAATGGCCAGTGGTCGCCAGCTGCTGCCTCCCTGTGCAGCCCCTGCTTCCGGCGTCCCATCCGTGGCTCAGTCGGCCAGGCAGGCTCTTTGTCCGCCTCAGGCCTGGCCAGCTGCTGCCCCTCCGCCTGGCCCTCACTTGCTCCGGGGCTTCCCCTGGCCCTGTGGGACCCGCTGGTGCCTCTGCAAGGACTCCTGTGTCTCCCTGGCCCTGTAGGCTGTGTCAGGTTTAGGTCGTGAATCTGAACTGGCCGCTCTGTGTCTGCATGCGCTGTGGCTCCCCGAGGACAGGGCTCCTGTGCCATGCTCACTCTTGCACCTGCGGCTACAGAGGCTTTCAGAGTCCGTCTGTCAGGCAGGCACTGCCGGGGAGGACGTCGGGACACAGGGAGGTGCAGTTCTGTCTGGCAGTGGCCCGGCCACTGAGCTGCACAAGCAGGATCTCAGCTGGGTCTGTGGGATCCAACCCTCTGAGCGACACTGAGTGACGCGCTCAGAGTCCCGGGAGCCCTGTCTGTGGGGCGCAGGTCCCTTCTGGGCCCACTGAGACTGGCTTATGTTGTGGCGCAGCAGGTGAAGCTGCCGTGTGGGACGCCCGTAGCCCGTATCGGAGCTCCGGGTCAAGCGCTGGCTGCTGCCGCACACTCTGGGAGACGGCGAGTGCTGGAGTCCCTGCCTCCCACGGGGGAGACCTGGCTGGAGTCCGGGACTCCTAGCTTCATCGCGGCCCCCAAGCATTTGGGCAGTGAACCGATGGACGGAAGATCTCTCTATCACTGTACCTTTCAAACAAACCGTTAAAAGAATTGGCTTCTTCAAGGTAACCAAAATGGCCTTTTCCTGTTTTTCAGGTGCACTGGGAAGCAGACGTTGGAGTTTGCAGCTGGTCTGTAGCGTCTGCATTTCGCTGGGAAGCACCTCGGACAGGTGAGGGGGTGGTCGTGGGGCCGCTTGTGCCCCGTGAGTTGTCTTGGAGCTGTAGCTGTGACAGAGTGCATGGTAACCAGCCGTGTTCACATGCGTGAGAGGACGTTCTTCAGTGTCGGGCAGCATCTCTAACAAGGCTGTCAACGGTGACCACCTGCTGCTGGGGGTCACCCCCCACTGCTGGGAGTCACCCCCCCCGCTGCTTGGGGTCACCCCCCACTGCTGGGAGTCACCTCCCCCCGCTGCTTGGGGTCACCCCCCCCACTGCTGGGAGTCACCTCCCCCCGCTGCTTGGGGTCACCCCCCCCAACTGCTGGGAGTCACCTCCCCCAACTGCTGGGGGTCACCTCCCCCCCGCTGCTGGGGTCACCCCCTCCATTGCTGGGAGTCACCCCCCCACTGCTGGGGGTCACCCCCCACTGCTGAGAGTCACCTCCTCCCCTGCTGCTGGGGGTCACCCCCCCACTGCTGGGAGACACCTCCTCCCTGCTGCTGGGGGTCACCCCCTCCATTGCTGGGGGTCACCCCCTCATTGCTGGGGTCACCTCCCCCCGCTGCTGGGGTCACCCCTCCACTGCTGGGAGTTACCTCCCTCCCACTGCTGGGAGACACCTCCTCCCCTGCTGCTGGGGGTCACCCCCCCACTGCTGGGAGACACCTCCTCCCCTGCTGCTGGGGGCCACCCCCTCCATTGCTGGGGGTCACCCCCCCACTGCTGGGGTCACCTCCCACTGGGGGTCACCCCCCTGGGGGTCACCTGGTGCAGCTGTTTCCTGGGCACTGCTGGCCTTCTCATCCCGGGTTGAGCCCTGCTCTCTGGTGTCTGTTTCAGCATCGCTCCTGCTCACGGTACAGCCAGCCCGTTCCACCTGTCGCGCCCCAGCCTTGTGATTGAGGGACTCCTGGGGGCTCGGCCTTCCTGCCCCCCACCCCCAGCAGAGCAGGCTGGCTTCTCTGTGTTGAGGCCGCGTACCACGCCTGCTTGCTTGTGTGCGTTTCCCCACTCGCCTGTGAATTCCTGTTACCATCTCTCACCAGCGTGGCTCCAGCCTGGAACAGATTCTCAGTACTCGAAAGACTATTAGACGAGGGGGAAAATGCCCTGGTAAACCAGTGCATGGCCACGAAAAGCCACAGCGTACTCCTAAGCCAGTTAGTGCCTGGCAGAGGGGCTCTTTGAATTCATTGCGTGACTGCGCACATGACCACACTCAGGCGAGCGCTGGCTGTTAGCGCCTCGGCACAGGAGTGTGGATTTCCACCCCCGCTGAAAGGGTAAGGAGTCGCACATTTTATTAGACTGCGTTCCCGCGTGGCATAAGTGACACGCCCATTCTAGCTGGTGCCGTGCCCGGTGGCAGCCCGTGGTTGTGAGCTGCTAGCCCTGCCACTGAGAGACCCAGTTGTCCTCCCGAGCCTGGAAGCCCCCGTCAGCCCCATGGCTGCGGTGCTGACCCCCGTGGCGTTGAACCTGAACTTGGGTGCACAGTCGGCAAGCAGCAGAATTCCCCAGTTGGCACCCTATGGGAAATAACATTTTTCAGTAGTTGGAGCATTTATCTTAAAATGCTTAAAAATTAAATAATTGTAATAAAGAGTTTTCTTTTTAATCTTTGAAACTGTGCACTTCTGCCCTCCCGTACCTCTTAGGAGGTCATCAGGTGCTAAGAGACAAAGGGCTGGCTGGAGGCCTTTACCCTGATTTCCTGCTGGGGAGCAGAAAACCCCAGGGCAGCGGTCAGCTGGGTGTCGGGGGCCCCGTGGGACCTGCGTCCCTGTGGGAGCAGTGCGTGAGCCTGGGCGCTACTTCGGTCTCACCAGAGGGTGTTCTTGGGCAAGGCGGGCGGGGGGCCGTGAGCCAGCTCCGCGGCTGCTGCTGCAGTAGGGCGCGCTGCTCCGCCCTCGGTAGCTTTTAGGTGCGTGTGGCACGAAAAGGAGAAAGAAGCCGTCTCCTGGGTTGTGTGTGTGCTTTCGTGTGAGGTCCCAAGCAGCGAATGCCGCAACCACTGACTGCCAGTGTCTGCTCCCTGCTGCTGGGTCACGGCGGCACCACTGGCAGAAGGAGCGTTCAGCAAAACACAGGGCGGCAGAGAGACCCGACTCCCCGTTGACCCTCTTCACGGTCCTCCAGTTTCTAGGGCCCGGGTGACAGGAGGATGTCAGCCCTGCCCAGGGTTTCCAGTCCCCACACAATCCATTCAAACCTGTGCCTGAGAAACAGACCAAGAAAATAATAAGCAACTTCGGATGAAAGAGCCCGGATGTTGAAATGTGCGTGGGTTTCGGCAGTCAGTGGAACGTGAGCTTCCTTGCTATCCGTGTTGCCCCATCCCAGAAGAGGCCATGTGCAGGGCGGCCCGTGTGAGTCCGGCCGTGCCGTGCCCGACACGCGGGGAGCGCTCCCCAGCGAGCACGTGGAGGCTGGAGGAAGCCAGCAGCATCAGGGCGTAGGCGTTTGCGGCGTTGTCTTGGCCATGCGGCTGCTGCTGCTCTCCCCATCAGCGGAGTGCTGGCGCTGTGTGAAAATGAGATTGCTCGGGTGTGGGGACCGGGGACGGGGGGCGGTGCATTGGCCTTCGTGCAGAGGCCCTGCCCAGCACGGACCCCTGTGTTCAGGGTGGGTGTTGGGAGCACAGTGAGGCAAGCAGGCACGCGGCAGCTGTTGCACTGGTCTCGGCTCGGCACACTGGGCTCTGCTCGCTGCGTACTTGACTGCAGGAAGGCCGGAACCGGGTGAGAGCCTGCGCGTCCCCTGTGTCGCCGTTGCCTTTTCCCTCCCCGCGAAGCCGCCTCTTCAGCTCTAAGTCTGTCAGGAGGAGGCAGCAGGGCCGTGTCGGGTGCAGCGGGTCAGGCCGCCACTGGCTCTGCCGGCATCCTGGTCAGAGCTCTGGTGTAAGTCCAGACCGCTCTGCCCCCGACCCTGCTCCCAGCTCATGCACCTGACGAGGTAGCAGGTGGTGGCCCAAGTGCCACCCAGGTGGGAGACCAGGATGGATTTCCTGGCTGCTGGCTTCAGCCTGGCCCAGCTCTGGCTATTACAGCCATTTGGGGAGTGAACCAGTAGATGGATGTGTGTGTGTGTGCGTGTGTGTGTCCATGTCCCTGTCCCTGTCCCTTTGTCTTTCAAATACATAAAGAAAAGAGAAAAAGGGGCCAGGGTGGGGTGGACTTTTGTAAAAACTTACAGGTTCTTCTTCCCAGGAGAACTTGACCCAGACTCCATCGGCTGATTCATTTCCCAAATGCCTGCCTAGTGGGGACGGGATTAGGCAGAAGCTAGCTGCCAGGGGTGCAGTCCAGGTCTCCCAGGTGGGCGGCAGGAACCCAACATCTCGTTCCCTGTGTCCCGGGGTGTGCATCAGCCGGAAGCTGGAGTCATGCCCAGAAGTTGGTGTCACCCCCGCCGTTCTAATGAGGTACGCAGGTGACTTAACTGGCGACTTTCCCACCAGGCTAAACGCCTGCCCCTCACTTGATTTTAAACAGACTGTCTTGCACTTTTTCCCGCACAGGACTGGAGGTATTGTTTGAATTGGTCTCGTGTCCTCTCGTGGTTATAAAGTGGCCGGTTTTATAGGATCGCAGGCCTGAGCTGGAAGGAGGCCGTGTGACTGTTGGTTAATGAAAGCCACTTCCCCAGAATGGCCAGAGACAGTGAGGACAGAAGGCCTGCCTTCCATTTGGTGGCCTTTCCCTGCACATCATTCTTACACTGAGTGCATCTGGAGCCTTCCGGAATCTTCTGGAACCCTGTTCTCTGAGGCTCCCTGCAGGCCTTCTCCCCGGCCTCGATCGCTGTTGCCGCCTTCCCGCAGGGCAGCTGTGTGCAGCAGCTGCGTGGGCACCTCGCCTGGCCCTCGTTTGTCTTGGTTCCTGGCTACAGAGAAGTCCTTCTGTGTGGCGGCAGGCTGGGGTTGTCATTCATCTGGCCTGCTCCCGGGCCCGCAGCGCACAGTTTGGGGGTGGCCAGCCCTCCCGAGGTGCTGTTGAGGCCACAGCTGTGTTTCACTCCGGGGACAGTGAGCCGTGCCGGCCTCCTGCGGCCGCCTGGGCCTCCCGGCTGGGGTGACCCCAGGGCTCCAGTGAGAATGGGCTGCCTCTGCTGTGAGCCGGGCCACAGGCGGGGGTGGGGACCATTTGGCAGCATTCAAAGGGGACGTCTGTGAAGCATGAAGATTGAACTGACGGTGACCCCTCCGGAGAACAGGCCCGGAGCAAGAAGCCACCAGCCACTAATCCCATTGGCTTGCTCGGCAGGGTCTCACATCCGCTTAAGAGACAGAGTTGGGGCTGAAGGCAATAAAGTGGGCGCTAAATGAGCGGCGTGGGGGCCGTGGTTGTCACCGGGGAACAAAAGGCCAGGAGACCATTTCCCTGCCTCTCTGAGATCTCTATCTCCCAGAGGTGGCATCTGGGGATGCAGCAGAGCCTCCCCAGTCCCTCCCGGCCGGGTAATCCTGGAGCGAGATTTCCTGAGTGCTGGAGCAGGAATGACCAGCCGGTCCCTGGGAGGCAGGAACAAGGCGTCCCGCTGCGGGACACTGCCCGCCACCTGGCTGGCGGCATCCCCCAAAGCCGCCAGTGCACGCGCTGGGGAGGCCATGGCTGCCCGTGGCCCACCTGAGTGCCTCACTGGGCTCTGAGCCTGGCCCTGCGGGTTAACCTGAGCTGAACACGAGTCACCCTGGGCAGGCTGCCTGCTGTCCGTGTCCGCTTGCTTTCCCCCCTGGTGGCACAGGCAGGCATTTCCCTGTGTGCAGGCGAGGGCGCCTGGCGGAGGGTGGAGTCGTTTGCCCAAGGTCTCCCGGGGTATCTATTTCATTGTGGTGCCTCTGACCGGCTTGGGGAGCCTCTGGCTGGCTTGGGGAGCCTCTGACCGGCTTGGGGTGCCTCTGGCTGGCTTGGGGAGCCTCTGACCGGCTTGGGGGGCCTCTGGCATCCGCCCTGTGAGAAGCCGTTGGGACAGGAGGAGCAGGAGGAGAGGACCTGGGCTGGAAGCAGCACAGCCCTGCAGCCGCCTTCCTTGGGAGCCGTTTCCTTCCGAGGGGGCAGAGTGCCCCGGGTGGGGGGACTCCCCAGGAGAGAGACTGCCCTGGGGCCCAGCCTCCGCCCTGCCCGCCTTCAGTCACGCTCCGGCCGGCCAGTGGCCAGGGCCTCCCTTGTTGGCAGTGTCTGCCTCTGTATCCGTTTATGCTGAATGTCTGTGAACTCGGCTCTGCAGAGGAACCTGCAGAAGTGCGCTGCTCATCAGAGGCAGCAATACTAGCCATCAGCACTGCTGATCAGAGATGTGGGCGCCCCACCGTTCTGCCAGGCCTCCGTCTGCTCCCCAGGAGCCCGGGAACCCTCCTCCCCTGCAGGTAGATGAAGCACGTGCGGCCTCCCTCTCGGGCAGCCGGGGTTCCCTTGGGAGCCCGCAGAAGGCCAGGCCACGGTCAGGGAGGGGCAGTGCTCTCCCGCGCTGGGGGGATCCCTGCCCACTGGAGGCCTTCCTCTGGTAGGAGGCTCCGGGAGGGAAGTGAGTCGTTGGTGGCTGGCGGACTGGAGTTGAGTCATGTGGCTATGGCCAAGCTGTGTGTGTGATGTGTGGTGCTCAAACAGCGGCTGTTCAGGGCCACAGAACATTCCAGAATGCTCCAGAATGCCTCAGTGCACCTCCGGCGCCCCTGCAGACGACAAAGGCAGGGGCGCTGGAGCCCTGTTGGGCAGCGTCTCCGCACGCCGGTCCTCCTCACGCCTGTGGCCCCAGGTGAACAAGAGGCAGAAGCGAAGGCTCGACTCGGGATGCCCAGTCCAGCGCTCTGAGGCGTGGTCAGAGGCAGCGCCGTCTCGAGCGTAGATGTGGCAAGATGAAGTGAGGGCCAGGTGGGCGGTGGGGCTGCCCTGCGGCTCAGCTCTGGGGGCCCCTTTCACCCTGGATTGGGGTGGAGCAGTGTCCAGGCCGAGGAGTGCCCGGAGGGATGAGTTCCCCGGTGCCCTGCCCTGGAGCAAGGCCCCAGTGCCAGCCGTGGGCAGCACCAAGACGCACGCACACGGGCAGCCACGCGGCCTTCGGCGGGGCTCAGCGCCGCCGCACGGGAGATGGTCTCTCGGGGGCAGGTCAGACTTCCCCACCGGGCCTTGTGGGAGTGGGTGGGGGCTGCCGCGGCAGCAGAACCCCGGGCTAGTCTGCTTGCCTGCACTCTGCTCCAATGTAAGAACCACTCTGAACCTGCCCAGGGGCGTTCACCGCTACTTTGTCCTTAGGTGAGATGTATGCCCGGGAGGTGATTTTGTGGTCCTCTGGGGGCTGTTTCCTGACACTGATGGAGGAAGAGTCTTGGAGAAGTTTGTGGAGAATACATATTGTGAAAGCTGTGCATGGATTTCAGTTTTTTTTTTTTCCCTTTGGAACAAAATCATTCAATTCCACTTTTCCACCAGCCATTTGAAGTGCCGTCAGGCTTGTGAGCTGGCCCTTACGTGTGGTGTGCATGGAGAACTTGGTAGTTAATGTTATTTGGACCCAGAAGATTCTGTGTGCAAATAGGAACAAATTAAGAATATGTGCATGCTGGTTTCAAATATAGCTTATTTGGAAAAGTCTAGTTCATCTGCTTACAGGTGGGAAAAGTGGGATTCTAAGGCATGCGGGAAAGGACAAACCAAGACAGTGGGGAGGCCACGCCTCTGGGCTGTGAGCCCTGAGCGTCTGCAGAGATGGTTCAGGAAGACAAACCTGACACTGTAGTGGGAACGCGCCCTGCAGTGGAAAGCTGTGGCGGGAATGTGGGCTGTAGCGGGTACACGAAGTAGGAATAGGTGGTGCGGCTATGGGGAACGCCTGCCGGTGGAACGCATAGCGGAACGCATATTGAGAGTCGTAGTGTGAACAGGTGATATGGGCACAAGCACTGTAGCGGCAGTGTGCCGTGGGCACAGGCACTGCGGCGGGACACGTGCAGTAGTACAGTGTGCACATGGACTGTGGTGGGAACATGTGCAGTAGAACAGTGTGCACAGGCACTGTGGTGGGAACGCGTGCTGTAGTACAGTGTGCACAGGCACTGTGGTGGGAACACGTGCTGTAGTACAGTGTGCACAGGCACTGTGGTGGGAACGCGTGCTGTAGTACAGTGTGCACAGGCACTGTGGTGGGAACGCGTGCTGTAGTACAGTGTGCACAGGCACTGTGGTGGGAACACGTGCAGTAGTACAGTGTGCACAGGCACTGTGGTGGGAACACGTGCTGTAGTACAGTGTGCACAGGCACTGTGGTGGGAACACGTGCTGTAGTACAGTGTGCACAGGCACTGTGGTGAGAACGCGTGCTGTAGTACAGTGTGCACAGGCACTGTGGTGGGAACACATGCTGTAGTACAGTGTGCACATGGACTGTGGTGGGAACATGTGCAGTAGAACAGTGTGCACAGGCACTGTGGTGGGAACGCGTGCTGTAGTACAGTGTGCACAGGCACTGTGGTGGGAACGCGTGCTGTAGTACAGTGTGCACAGGCACTGTGGTGGGAACGCGTGCTGTAGTGACTGTGCACAGGCACTGTGGTGGGAATGCGTGCAGTAGTACAGTGTGCACATGGACTGTGGTGGGAACATGTGCTGCAGTACAGTGTGCACAGGCACTGTGGTGGGAACGCGTGCTGTAGTACAGTGTGCACAGGGGCTGTGGTGGGAACATGTGCTGCAGTACAGTGTGCACAGGCACTGTGGTGGGAACGCGTGCTGTAGTACAGTGTGCACAGTGGCTGAGGTGGGAACGCGTGCTGTAGTACAGTGTGCACAGGCACTGTGGTGGGAACGCGTGCTGTAGTACAGTGTGCACAGTGGCTGAGGTGGGAACGCGTGCTGTAGTACAGTGTGCACAGGCATTGTGGTGGGAACACGTGCTGTAGTACAGTGTGCACAGGCACTGTGGTGGGAACGCGTGCTGTAGTGACTGTGCACAGGCACTGTGGTGGGAATGCGTGCAGTAGTACAGTGTGCACAGGCACTGTGGTGGGAACACGTGCTGTAGTACAGTGTGCACAGGCACTGTGGTGGGAATGCGTGCAGTAGTACAGTGTGCACAGGCACTGTGGTGGGAACATGTGCTGCAGTACAGTGTGCACAGGCACTGTGGTGGGAACGCGTGCTGTAGTACAGTGTGCACAGTGGCTGAGGTGGGAACGCGTGCTGTAGTACAGTGTGCACAGGCACTGTGGTGGGAACGCGTGCTGTAGTACAGTGTGCACAGGCACTGTGGTGGGAATGCGTGCAGTAGTACAGTGTGCACAGGCACACGCACTGTGGCAGGATCACACACTGTGGCAGGCACACACGCTGCAGCAGGCACGTGTGCTGTGGCTGGACCGTGCTGAGTGAGAAGTGCTCAGTGTTGCCTCTGCAGCAGGCACAGCGTCCGTGCTCCCTGCACGTGACATGTCGGTTCCCACGCTGCTCCGTGCTGGGGCTGTGTAGTCATCAGTGGGAGCCCCTGACCGCGGTGGTGCAAAACACGTCCACAGAAGGGATCTGGTGATGGTCGTGTTCACGGGGTTAAATGCAGAAACGTGCTGACATTCTGGTGGCAGGGTTCTCACCTGCCATAAAAAATCCGGGAGAGCAGCCCACTGGAGGTTTCCTCACGCAGGGTGCACTGGTGTGTGGTGGTGGGCACCATTTCCCCCCAGGGCAGAGCAGGGAGTGGAGCAGGCGAGAGGCTCTGTGGTCGCTCTGCAGGCACTTGCTCTTTGTACAGAGGTCTGCACTGTCCCACCCTCTTCATGCATGTCACCTGTCACTTTGTACAGAGGTCTGCACTGTCCCACCCTCTTCATGTATGTCACCTGTCACTTTGTACAGGGGTCTCCACTGTCCCACCCTCTTCAAGCATGTCCCTGTCACTTTGTACAGAGGTCTGCACTGTCCCACCCTCTTCATATATGTCACCTGTCACTTTGTACAGAGGTCTGCACTGTCCCACCCTCTTCATGCATGTCACCTGTCACTTTGTACAGAGGTCTCCACTGTCCCACCCTCTTCATGTATGTCCCCTGTCACTTTGTACAGGGGTCTGCACTGTCCCACCCTCTTCATGTGTGTCCCCTGTCACTTTGTACAGAGGTCTGCACTGTCCCACCCTCTTCATGTATGTCCCCTGTCACTTTGTACAGAGGTCTGCACTGTCCCACCCTCTTCATGCATGTCCCCTGTTACTTTGTACAGAGGTCTGCTCTGTCCCACCCTCTTCATGTATGTCCCTGTCACTTTGTACAGGGGTCTGCACTGTCCCACCCTCTTCATGTATGTCCCCTGTCACTTTGTACAGAGGTCTGCACTGTCCCACCCTCTTCATGTGTGTGCCCTGTCACTTTGTACAGAGGTCTGCACTGTCCCACCCTCTTCATGTGTGTGCCCTGTCACTTTGTACAGAGGTCTGCACTGTCCCACCCTCTTCATGTATGTCCCCTGTCACTTTGTACAGAGGTCTCCACTGTCCCACCCTCTTCATGTATGTCCCCTGTCACTTTGTACAGGGGTCTGCACTGTCCCACCCTCTTCATGTGTGTCCCCTGTCACTTTGTACAGAGGTCTGCACTGTCCCACCCTCTTCATGCATGTCCCCTGTCACTTTGTACAGAGGTCTGCTCTGTCCCACCCTCTTCATGTATGTCCCTGTCACTTTGTACAGAGGTCTGCACTGTCCCACCCTCTTCATGTGTCCCCTGTCACTTTGTACAGAGGTCTCCACTGTCGCACCCTCTTCATGCATGTCACCTGTCACTTTGTACAGAGGTCTGTACTGTCCCACCCTCTTCATGTATGTCCCCTGTCACTTTGTACAGAGGTCTGCACTGTCCCACCCTCTTCATGCATGTCCCTGTCACTTTGTACAGAGGTCTGCACTGTCCCACCCTCTTCATGTATGTCCCCTGTCACTTTGTACAGGGGTCTCCACTGTCCCACCCTCTTCATGTATGTCCCCTGTCACTTTGTACAGGGGTCTCCACTGTCCCACCCTCTTCATGTATGTCCCCTGTCACTTTGTACAGAGGTCTGCACTGTCCCACCCTCTTCATGTATGTCCCCTGTCACTTTGTACAGAGGTCTGTATTGTCCCACCCTCTTCAGGTATGTTGCCTGTCATTTTCCAGATGATTCTCCCCCTCCCACACACCCTGTGCCCTTTTTCCAGACCATTGCCACCGTCCTCTTTAGAGGACCCCATCCTGCTGCCAGGCCTCCTGGCCAGGACTGTCCCTGTCACCTTCTGGTCCTTTGTGGGGCTGGGCTGTGCCCCCAAGCGGCTGGCTCCCCGTGCCTGTCTGTGGGTTGGACAGGTTAATGATTAAATACGCTGGGTGAGATCTTGCTGGTGATTATGCAGCCTCTAAACGTTTGACCAGGCAAGAAGCACGAGTGAGTGGCAGGCAGGCCATTTGGAGCACGAGGTGGCTGGGCCGACAGCCCTGCCCTGCCACCACCCAAGGCGGGGCTGAAACTGCCCAGCAGCATGGACTGTGTGTGCAGTGTCTTGGGGTCATACTGCAGGGCAGTGTCACCTCCATCAGAACAGGAGCAAGGCTGCTGTGAGCAGCCCCGGAGGGTTCTGCTTGGTCGTCACCGCTCGGCCCAGGTGCCCGAGCATGCTGGGACCCTGGCTCGTGACGCTGGCCCCCCAGGGCTCCCCAGAGCTGCGCCACCTCCTGCTGCATACGGCCTCTGGAAGCTGGTGTCATTTTTTTCTGGGACCCACGGACTGCTGGGCTGTGCACTTGGGCAGGAGTGACAGAGATCATCTGTGGAATGACGTCAGCCCCGGGGTTCAGATTTGCCGAGGGTGGGTGTCTCTGGGAGATGCGCCTCCTGGCTGGGGCACGGTTGCTCTGTGGGATGCTGCCGGTCATGCTTGGGCCAAGGTCTCAGCTAGAAGGGGGAAGGCAGAGCTGAAACTCCGTTCTCGTCCTGGGACAGGAGCGGCCCAGCACACACGGCCGGTCCTGCCCTGCCTTCGCGCCAGCCCGGGGAGTGATTTATTCCGCCGAGGGAGCTGCGGTTTTGTGCACCACGTATCGGTGTCGTTGAAACCTTGTTTTGAGAGGAAAATAGCAATTAATGTTTGGAAATAGGAAATAGCTTTCCAGAGTTGCGGCGGAAGAGACCCAGTAAAAACGACTCCCGGGAGCTCCCCAAAGGTGAAGGGAGGGTTTGTGAATGGTGTTTTCTGTCTGGGAGCTTGGCAGCCTAGAAGTGTAAGCATGAACCAAAGCGAGGCTGCCCAAACCCAGTGGGGAGGGCGCGAGGCTCCTGCGGGCTGGCGGGCTGGCCAGCAGCTGTGTCCCAGAGGGGACAGGTGGCAGGGTTGGCTGTGTCTGGCCGCAGGACCGAGGCCTGCGGCCCCAGCTGTGCTGCTGTCACGCAGGCCGAGGGCAGGTGGAGGGGCAGCGCTCTGAGAAGCCCTGGTTTGCCGGGGCCCCGCACACGCATTTCAGCTCAGTGGGTAAAGCAGCCGGAGACCCGAGCCCGCGGGAGCCGCTGAGGACTGCTCCCTCCGGGGTGGCCACGTGCGGTGTTGCTGGAGAGATGGGGCCGTCTCCACCGCAGGGGGCTCTTTCTGGGGTCGTTCAAGAGCTGCCCCACCATGAGAATTATGGCTTTTAGACTTGGAGTAGGAGAGTTCAGGGGACCTCAGCCTGGGTGTGCTTAACTCCAAGATTAAACCGCCCGGGTGTGGCTCAGAAACTGGGAGGGAGATGCTGACGTAAGCACAGCTGCCCAGCGCCCTGCTCTGCTCAGGTGGACCCATGCTGGCCTCCGCCCTGCTGGCCCTCTGCGCCAGACTGTTCCTTGCTTTTCAAAAAAGGTGTGTTTAATGGCAGAGTTAGAGAGATCTTCCCTCTGCTGGTTCACTCCTCAAATGCTCCCAGCAGCCAGGACTGGGCTAAGCCTAAGCCAGGAGTCTGGAACTCCATCCAGCTCTCCCACGTGGGTACAGAGGCCCTAACACTTGGGTCATTTGCCACTGCTTTCCCAGGCACATGAGCAAGGAGCTGGATCAGACATGGAGCAGCTGGGACACAAACCAGTGCCCGTGTGGGAAGCGACCTCACAGACAGCGGCTTACCTGGCTGTGCCACAGCGCCACCCGGGGCAGTTCTTTATAGTGGGCGCTGTCCGGTGCTGTCTTGGGCAGCATCCTTGGCTTCTGCCGGCCGCATGGCTAGGATACCTCTCACCTCCCGAATGTCTGTCTCGATGATGAAAACCCTCTCCAGACATTGCCGGTAATGTGTTCTGGGGGCTGGAAGAGGCCAGAGTGTCCACCCTGGGAGTCCTGCCTTGGTGTGAGATGGGGTATGAGGGTGACGGGGGACCCTCCTCTGCTCCTCGCTTGGCGACCTCAGCCTGAAACCCTTGTCTGAAAGTGGCTGAGTGGGTACAGGAGAGACGCTGAGGCGTGGCAAGTGTGGGGCGTGCTGGGTGACGTGGGGACACTCAGGCTGACGCACTGGGCAAGTCTGCTGCTTCTGGACGGAGGTGGCCGCTGTGGACTCCGCCGGGACCGAGCTGCGTGGGGAACGTGGCTGTTGTTGCCCCGGCCCTGTCTGTGCACAGTCTGTCATGGACAGTGGGGCTCCGGCCGGGTCATAACCACGCCATTGTGACTGTTTTTCTAAATGGCCATTTGGAGGGCACATGGTCACGGCGCAGTGCATGTGACCTGTGTCCTGTGTGGGGCTGTTTTTCATACCGTGTGGCTGGAGAAGTTCTGGATGGCACAGCAGGGCTCCTTCCTTGAATCTGGGTGGCATGTCCATGCTGACCCAGAGTGACACACGTTGAGCGTGACACGTGGAACATGGCACGTGGACTATAACACACGGAACGTGACACATGTGAAACATGACACCCATGGAATGTGGCACACATGGAACATGACACATGGAGTGTCACATGTGGAATGTGACATGTGAAGTGTTGCGCACACGTGGAGTGCCACACACATGTGCTGAGTGACTTTCTAAGCTAGATTGTACAGTTTTTGTGTCTTTGAGCCCTGAGCCGCCATTTAAGAAGTGTGACAACCCTAAGACCATGTGGCAAGAGGGGCCACGTGTCGCTCTCCATTGGACAGTGTCCACCTAACCCAGCCTTCCAGCTGCCCCGCTGGCCTTGAGTCCCCCAGCCCAGCCCGGCACCAGCTGGACACCCACCACGACTCCTGTCCTTGCCACCTGACCCACAAAATAGGAGACAGAAACTGTCACTGTAGATGACTCCTAAAAAGCTAAGCCAGCCTCTCTGGTTCTAGAAGCTTCTTGAGAAAGGGTGTGTGTTCTTGCTGAAGAACTGTGGTGGACCGTCAGGGCTGTGTACAAGCTCTGGCCTGCCCTGTTGACCCCCATGCCTCTGTGGCTCAGTCTAGGAAGCCATCACCAAATGTCATACGTGAATACCGAGACACCAGTGGAAACAGGTGAGGTAGCCCTGGTCTGGGGTGGGGTCAGCTGGTGCCCTGGCCCAGAGCCGCTTCGTGGAGCCTCAGAAGTTCACCGCTTGCACGGCCTCACAGGTGCTCACACCACGCACACGCACTGGGGCTGTCTGCATCCAGGGCTGGTGTCAGCGCGCTCCTGGGTGCGAGTCCTGCAGGCGAGCAGCTCTCCGTGTGGACGCGGGTACAGAGGCGCACACGCGTGTGCTGTTAGCCAGCGGGGCGGGGGAAATTACTCAAACCCCGCCTTCCTTATAGCAGAGCTGGCAGCTTCCGTGTGCATGTGCACTTGCTGGAACAATTTTTTTTTTTAAGATTTATTTGCCTTTCATATATTTATTTATTTATTTGAAAAGCAGAATTACAGAGAAAGCGAGAGAAAGCGCGAGAGCTTCCAGCTGCTGATGGCTGCACCATCCAGGGCTGGGCCAGGCTGAAGCCAGGAGCTCCATCCGGGTCTCCCATGTGGGTGCAGGGGCCCAAGGACTTGGGCCATCTTCCACTGCCTTCCCAGGCCACAGCAGAGAGCTGGATCGGAAGCAGAGCAGCCAGGACATGAACTGGCACCCATAGGGGATGGCGGCATTGCAGGCCGTGGCTCTGCCCGCTGTGCCCCCATGCTGGCCCCACTGGAACTCGAGGGACCTTAGAAGTAGCACAGTGACCACTGTCAGAAGACACCGGGGCCCCTTCAGCTTTGCCTTCTCCCAGAAGCCAGGGTTTGCTTGAGGAAACTCGGAACTGACCCGCAGCCCCCACCCCTCCCCGGGGCCCCTGGGCTGGTGTGGTGGCCACAGGCCCAGGCATGGCAGTGCTGAGGTTGCACCGGTGGGAGAGTGCCCGCCATGGGAGTGGCTGGCTGTCCTCTCCGTCCTCTGTGGGATCAGTCGGCACCAGGCCGGGGCTCAGGGAACGTGAGCACGTGTGTGCGTGGTGCTCAGAACTGGGATGTGCACTCCTCGGGCTTCTCGGCTTGCTGGCCTCCGGTTTCGTGGAAAGTGTCTTCGGAGGCCAGTCCAGGTAAGCAGGGCTGGCAGGAGCCCTGGGAAGGTCGCGTGGACCTGCGCAGGGAGTGGAGGATGGGCAGGGGGCTGGAGGTGGGAGTGGGGGGCAAGTGGCAGGGGTCCCCGGTGCTTCTGTAAGCCCGGGAGCGTGAGCGCCTCTGGGCGCCTCCAGCTCCAGGTGCAGGCACAGCTCGGCAAAGGTGGCCCCTGTGCAATGCAGCCGTCCAGCTGGAGGACCTACAGGCATCGTCTACAGGTGCAGGAAGAGAGGGAGGCGGGAGGGCGTTGGTTCAGCTTGGCCCTGTGCGTTATTCTGCCTCTGGGGCCAGGTGAGCGGCCCATGGGGTCAGGCCCTGGTTAGTTCTGAGTCCAGATGGGACCCTCCTTTCACAGTGGCCTTCAGACCAGGCCCTGCTGCTGCCCAGGGGACGTCCTGCCCACGGTGTGTCTGGTCTGTCCTTAGCGGGCAGCGTTGAGCTGACGGTTCATGGAAAGCCAGCTCCAGAACACTTACCATATTTGGGTTGGTGTGGGAAGTTTTCTGTTAGCTGCTGAGCCCTGGTGGGCTTTGGTGCCATTGCCAGTGTTGCGGCATGGGGTTCAAGGCGGCAGGACAGGGAGGAAGCTCGTTCCAGGCTCTCCAGTCTCCCTCCCTCCCTCTGCGCCTGCCAACAGGGATTTCTTGCTGTCGTTTTCTGTTTGCTCTAACGGTTCTCAGCTGAGGCAGGAGGACTCCCCACAGCACGGTCCCCCGCAGCACCTCCACCCCAAGGGTCTTTGGATATGGGAGGGGCGGCCTGCCCGCGGCTGTCAGGGACTGGGGAGCAGGACCGCACAGGCGTCACTCCTGGGGTGCTGGTGCCAAGGTTTTGCCAGTCTTTGGTGCTAAGATACGCAGGTGGTACCGGGAGCCCTCTGGACCCCAGGCCCCGCAGCTGGGCATGGAATCGCCCGTGAAGGCCCTTTGCCTCGGCCTGCCCATCTGTAAGCTGGAGCTGACCGTGCCTCGGGGTTTCTGTGTCCGTCAGGCGGCCGGAGCAGCTGCTGGCACCCCATGAGCGTCGGGAGTTGCTGCAAGAAAAAATAAATCTCTCCCGTCTCCCTTCCGAGTCTTTGTGTCTGCAGGTTTCAGGACAGTTTTTAGTTCCAATGTAGCCGAGCGATCTTAGATTAGTTCCTGAAGGCGTGACTGTTCCTCAGGCTGGCGGTGCAGTGGGTGGAGTGCGGCGTCCAGCAGACGCGGTGTGTGAGTGGCAGATACTGGCAGCCGTGAGGGTGCTTCCGGAAGTCGGGGGGGAAGGGAATTACAAGATGAGCTGATGGCCGTGCCGCGCTGCCCTCAGGTCCGTGCACGACTTGTCGTAGTGCCTGTTTTTCATGAACTTTTGGAAGGCCCTCGTAGGCCCGGATTCCAGGACGCTTTTGCACAAGGAACTTGAGGTTTTTATCTCTCCACAGACTCTCGGAAGGACCCTCTGACTTAGGCCCGTTTTCCCAGTTCTAGGGTGGGAGCCGGCAAGTAGACTGTTTCCTTGAAATGACTGAGCTTTTCCTAGAAGGCCAGGTGCTCCTGGAGCAGGCGAGGAGAGAGCTCAGTGGCTGTTTCCCCCGACCTCGCGCCGGGACCCAGTGGGGATGGGGGAGAGGCCTCCCTCGGCTGCTGGACCTGCCTCCCTGGGGGCCGGTGGCGGTGGTCTCGCTCCTTCCGCCAGCCCCCCAGCAGAGCAGGTCGGGCTGCCCCGGCCGTTGCACGTCAGCAGCCCGGACTCTGGCCAGCGCTGTCTCAGCCTGTTGAACCCACGAAGGCATCCACAGCTTTGAGCCAAACCCTGTCATCCACTGATGTTTCCAGCAGCGCCCGTGCCAAAACCAACATGAGCCGGCGGGCGCGGCCTGCGAGACCTGCCTCAGCTGCTGTGCGGTGCTCTCTGGTGACTGGAAAGAGCGCTGTGACAGGGCCCCACGCGGGATGGCGGCCAGGGCCAGGCTCTGACGGTTGCTTACTCCCGCCCCGGGACTCTGAGGGCTCCTCTGATGGACGGGAACAATCCCGCCCCAGTGTTTGACCTCCTGAGTCTGAGTCACAGGTTGGACAGCTTTCCGGCGTCCTGCGACCAGCGAGTCGCGGAGCTGGGTTTGGAGCCCCAGCTCTGCCTGCGGCACGCCGGCTGGCCTTTGTCTCCGGGTGACTTCCCCGTGGAACGTCCTTTCTGAATGGAGGCACACAGTTCAGCCCCAGAACCGAAGGCAGGAAGGGGCGGGATGACTGGCATCCGCCGAGCACCAGACGCTGTGTGTGCGTTCACTGCGCGTCTGCACGGCTGTGGCATGGGTGCTGGACCCCGAGTGCCAGCCTTGTGTAAGTGTCACCACCCTGAGTGGCAGAGCAGGGATGTGACTGACGCCTGGCTCTGCTGTGCGGCAGAAGGCCCGGAAGCCATCTTGGCGGGGTCACTTGCAGCTGTGGGGCAGCACACATGTGCATGTGGGGGGCACTCCCCGAGGGGTCGGGTGAGCCTCCGTGGGCTGCAGCCTGCTGCCCGGGCGTCGGAGTGCCCGAGCCCCCAGGTGCCGGCCGTGAGGGCTCGGCAGGGCGGGCCCCTGCTCCACAGCCCTGGCTCCGGGGGCTGGCGCCGTGGAGGGTGCTCGGTGCCGAGGCTGCCCTAGTGACCAGGACGTGCACCCTGCGTCCTCGCTCACGCTTGCAACCCGTGATTCGTGTTGGTTGACGTCTGATTCTCGCCGTTGCTCTCGGACGAAGCTCCTGGGTGGCTGAGCCGGGCTCGGATGCCGCTCCTCCTCCTCCCGGGCCGTGCGCTCTGTCGGAGAGGCTCTGGGAACGCGGCTCCGGCGGGGACGGTCGTTCACCGTCAGCCGCTCTGCGCTCACTGGTCTGCTTCGGTGGCTGTTTCTGTGGGGGGTTTGTGCGAGAAGGGGGTGACGTTTCTATCTGTGTGAAGTCCCCCGGCCCGCTGAGACGTTCCCGGAGCTCAGAGTTTGAGGGCGGGAGCCGAGCCGTGACTGACCTGCAGGCCTGCGTTGCCAGGCGCTTTGCCACACCTGACACGTAGGTGTCTGTCATCTGCCCGTTTCAGACTAGCGTGGGGCCAGGGAACGGGTGCAGGGCAGGTGACTGCTGCCCGCGTGTGCCTGAGTGCGTGGTGCGTGTGTGTGTGCGTGTGCGTGTGCGTGCATGCTGCAGGCTCCGCCCTGCGATGGGAGCCATCTTGGCTGTACCCACCATTGTTTAGGGTTCTCCTGGCCTGACATCCCCTTCCTCCTCCAACCCCAAGCTTCCCTTTCCAGCCTTCCCCAACGCTCCAGCCCCTGCTGCAGGCTCAGCCTTGCCTCCTGGGCCATGGGCTGGGGCACAGTGGGGAGGGGGGATGTGGCAGGGCACGGGGGTCCTGGTTCAGCCTCGCCTCCCGGGCCCCGGGGTGTGAGGGACTGAGTGCCGAGCCTGGGAGCCGCTGGGGTCCCGGTTGGACCGTGGCTCTCCCCGGCCAGACACAGATGTTGACGATGGGCGTCATCCTCCACCAGCCCCCACCCCTGCGGGCCCGGCACAGCCACCTCGCCTGCCTGATGGATGCCGGCATTGGGCTGGATTTGGTCTGAGACTGGAAAGACTTTGTGGCTCCTCCGTCTGTTTGCCGGCTCCCAGCGTGAATGACCTTTTGTTGTGTGATGCCAGGGCTGTGGGTCCCTCGGGGAGCAGAGCACAGAGCAGCGTCTGGGGAAGCCCTGAGGGTGCTCTGACCACCGCGCCGTCTCTGCACCTGCTGCGTCACATGCTGCTGCCCTCCCTACCACCCTCCCTGCACTGTCTGTGGATTAAGAGTGGGTCAGGAATGCAGGGGGGAGGGGCAGCGAGGGCCCTCTGAGCCTGTTTGTGTTTAGATGAGCCGCCCTGTTGCTTATCAAGGCCTTGCTGATGCCTGAGTGTTGGGAATAAGGGAAGCCTAGGAAGGGGGCCCTCTGCCCGCCCCTCCTCCCCTACATGCCTGGGGGCAGTGGCTCCCTGGTTCCCTGTTGTGTGCAGGGGGCACATCTGCGGCTCCAGACCCCATCTCTCCCCGGCTGCTGCATCGTGGAGAACAGGAGCCGGCCCAGGGCATGCTGACTCCCTGGCTCTCCCTCCCTTCTCTGAGCTCTCTGCACCCACACCCCGCTGTGAGGCTCCTGCCCTGGGCTGTTTTCCTGCAGGGAGGCCTGGGGGACGCTGTGCTGGGCAGGTCAGTGTTGTCTTGACTCATTCAGGTAGCTGTGCCAGGCGGGGGAGGTGACCCCGGCACACAGCCTGGGGCAGGTCAGGCGGCATCAGTGACTTCGCCGAGAGCAGGGAGGGAGGCCTGTCGACCTCTCCTTAGAAAGTCGGTGACTTTGCGGCAAAGTAAAAGGAGCTGTTTTCTGGTTTCCGTTGCATTGTTCGAGAGCTGTGCTGATTTGTAGAAAGCTCAGATGGTGCGCAGACAGCGTGTGAGAGAGATGGTGCCCGCGGCCTGCAGCCTGCACTCAGATGTGGGGACACCCCTTGTCGTGTCTGAAGAGTAACCAGAGTGGCCACTGGCCCGAATCTGCGGATTTCTCCCTCAGTCACAGTGGTGCCTCGGGCTCAGTCGAGCCTCCCCGCCGGCCCTTGTCTTACTGAGCACGTGCGGTGAGCGGATTGCGGCCGGCCACCACGGGGCTGTGCCCATGACGCTGCCGAGCGGCTTGCCCGGGGCAGGGCCACGTTCCGGCGTTTACCGTCCTCGCGCCGCGTGCTGCCCGCCCGTTGCGCTGTGGTCTGAAATGATGAAATGTCCCGAACTTCAGGTGCTTTCCTTTTCTGGCACACGGAGCTTGTGTAACTAGGAGGGAGAGGTCTGAGGGCTGGTTTTGCAGCTTCAGAAGCTAGAATCCAGGACTCTGCCTGCCGCGTGCGTTTTTCCGGGGGTGACCCTCGTGTGCCTACCATTTCCTGACTTTGTGAGATGTTGTCACCTGGACGTTACATAGTCGAAAGAGCGCCCCTAATGGCCTCTGTTTTGGACAGTCTGTCCCAGTCTCCTGTGGCTCCTAACACTTTACCCAGGAGGACTTCTTGGCAGTAAAAGTCGAAAATGCTATTTCGTTACCTGATAGGGAGTTGGAGAACCGGAGTTCTTCTTTGAAGGTGTAACCCCCCGAGTAAGCCCTGGAGCATTTCTGGGCAGCAGGCTCTGGTTTCTTCTAGAATGTTGGCCAGGCCCAGAGGATTAATGACCTGTTGTTCCGCCCCTTTGAACCTTATCTCCCTGACCCGCTGCAGTCCCCAGTGTCACCTGAAACTTGGGCCTGCTCCTTGGCTGCAGCTCTCTGGCTTTGTACTCTGGAGCTGTGATGGTGATAAGGCGGTCCTGTGTCTCTTAAGGAGCTTTCTTTCCTGCCCCAGGGGTTGTGCATTGAGGCTCCCTGCCTGCTCCTGGGGCTGGCGTCCAGGGCTCCCAGTAACCAGCGACTAGGTAAGCGGTGGGCGCGGCTGCCAGCCTGGTTCTCTTCGTAAACTCACGTGGCACGTGGGAGTGGCCAGCCTCTCTCTCTGGTCTGTGAAGCCTTGGCGAGCGGGTCCACGTGTGTGTTCAAGTTGGACTGGAAACACGGGCTTCCCTGGCTCTGCCGCACGTGTGACAGCGTTGGGCGTTCGACCACTGCTGTTGACAATCATCCTTTGTTGGCGTGGCAGAACGGTAGAAGGTGACCCTCTGGGAGTGGTGCCCGAGCATCCTGGCTGTGCCTGGCGGGTGAGTCCTCAGGCCTGGGGGCTCTGGGGGGCTCTGAGGGGCTCTGATGATGGAAGGGCTCGTGCTGCTGTCCAGCCTTGGGCCAGGCTCACAGGCTGCAGCTGGGGACAGGCCCCGTTCTGGGTGAATTCCTGCCAGCAGCTGGATCCCCCTTGCCTGTGTGTGCTGGTGCTAAGCTGTGGGGACCCTGAGGCACCGCTTTGCCAGCTGTCCCGCCATGGGTCACGGCTTGGTCTGACTCGGCCGCGGGGGCACCACACGGGCATCCTCCTTTGTGGCTGTTCAGGGAATTTCTGTAGCTACCAACCAGCAACTAGCGCCTTGTCTCTGGAGAGGGGACTCTCAATCCTGCCACTAGGGGATGCCCGTCTGTGCCCGACCCCCATGAGGGCATGGAGACGGTGCAGGGCCGGTCAGTGTCATGTCACTGGGCCCCAGACTGGGATCTCAGGGACCTGGCTTGTTGAGGTTTTTTTGAATTTATTTGAAAAGCAGAGCTTCAGTGAGAGAGAGGCAGAGAGATCTTCTGTCTGCTGGTTCACTCCCCACGTGACTGAAACAACCTGGCTGGACCAGGCCAAAGCCAGGAGCCTGGAAGTCCATCTGGGTCTCCCACGTGGTTGGCAGAGGCTGAGCGCTAGGGCCGTGTTCCGCTGCTTTCCCAGGCTGTTTGCAGGGAGCTGGGTGGGAAGAGGTGCAGCTGGGACTCGAACGAGCGCCCACCTGGCTGCTGGTGTCCCACACGGCAGCTTGAGCGACCATCCCAGCGCTGGCCCCGCGACTGTGTGATTCTGTTCCCTGGAGGAGCCTGGCCTGACACGGTGCCCAGCCACAGGGCACTTGGGCAGCTGGGAGGTGAAGCAGCCATGCGTTGCAGCAGGAGCTTGTGTGCTGGAGACACCTGACGCGTTTGCTCTCCTCTCATCCAACCTTGTGTTGGAGAGGCTGATTCGGCAGCGTGTGCTACCGATAGGAATGACGAGAGAAGTCCTGCTCTGATGGGGAGCGGGCGGAGGCCGTGCAGGCCCTCACCCTGGCTGTGGGACCCCGACCCCGTCCACAGTGCTGTGGGGATGGGCAGAGGCCGTGCAGGCCCTCTCCCTGGCTGTGGGCCCCCGACCCCGTCCACAGTGCTATGGGGGGTGGACAGAGGCCGTGCAGGCCCTCACCCTGGCTGTGGGACCCCTGCCCACTCTGCTATGGGGGGTTGGGCAGAGGCTGTGCAGGCCCTCAGGCTGGCTGTGCCCCCCACCACCCCACCCCCCACCTCCATCCACAGTGCTATGGGGGTTGGGCAGAGGCTGTGCAGGCCCTCACCCTGGCTGTGGACCACCGCCCCCACCCCCCACCCCCGTCCACAGTGCTATGGGGGTTGGGCAGAGGCTGTGCAGGTCCTCACCCTGGCTGTGGGGCCCCTGCCCACTGTGCTATGGGGGGTGGACGGAGGCTGTACAGGCCCTCTCCCTGGCTGTGGGCCCCCCCCCCGCGCCGTCCACAGTGCTATGGGGGTGGACAGAGGCCGTGTAGGCCCTCACCCTGGCTGTGGACCACTGCCCCCACCCCCGTCCACAGTGCTATGGGGGTTGGGCAGAGGCCGTGCAGGCCCTCACCCTGGCTGTGGGACCCCTGCCCACTCTGCTATGGGGGGTTGGGCAGAGGCCATGCAGGCCCTCACCCAGGCTGTGGACCACCGCCCCCACCCCATCCCTGTCCACAGTGCTATGGGGGTTGGGCAGAGGCTGTGCAGGCCCTCACCCTGGCTGTGGCCCCCCTCCCGTCCACAGTGCTATGGGGGTTGGGCAGAAGCTGTGCAGGCCCTCACCCTGGCTGTGCCCCCCCCCCCGTCCACAGTGCTATGGGGGTGGACAGAGGTTGTGCAGGCCCTCACGCTGGCTGTGGGGCCCCTGCCCACTGTGCTATGGGGGATGGACGGAGGCTGTACAAGCCCTCTCCCTGGCTGTGGCCCCCCCCACCGCGTCATCCACAGTGCTATGGGGGTGGACAGAGGCTGTGCAGGCCCTCACGCTGGCTGTGCCCCCACCCCCCCGCGCCATCCACAGTGCTATGGGGGTGGACAGAGGCCGTGCAGGCCCTCACGCTGGCTGTGGGGCCCCTGCCCACTGTGCTATGGGGGGTGGACGGAGGCTGTACAGGCCCTCTCCCTGGCTGTGGCCCCACCCCCCCGCGCCATCCACAGTGCTATGGGGGTGGACAGAGGCTGTGCAGGCCCTCACGCTGGCTGTGCCCCCACCCCCCCGCGCCATCCACAGTGCTATGGGGGTGGACAGAAGCCGTGCAGGCCCTCACGCTGGCTGTGGGGCCCCTGCCCACTGTGCTATGGGGGTGCTTCAGCTCTGGGTTTATTCATTTCTGGGAAATGTTAAGATGCAGAGATGATTAATCCACACATCATGAATCTGGAAGTTCTTGGGTCTTGATTCCTGAATTAAATTTTGTGACGGATCAGAGGAGGGAGTAGATCAGTAAGAACGAGTTAATTACGGTGGGGCCTGCCTTTTCTCCCTTCTTAATAGCCTGCACTGCAGGGGCCTGTGTTGTGGCACTGCTGGTTAAGCCACTGCCTGCGATGCCGGCATCCCACGTGAGCTCCGCTTCGTGCCCTCGCCACTCCGCTTCCTACCCAGCTCCTTGCTAACGCACCTGGGAGAGCGGCAGAAAATGGCCCGAGCCCCCGGACCCTTCCACCCGCGTAGAAGACCCGGACGGCGCTCCTGGCTCCTGGACCCGGCCTGGCCCAGCCCTGACCTTTGCAGCCATTTGGGAAGTGAGACCTGTGGTTGGAGGGAGTGAGTCACTGGGTGGAAGGTCTGTGGCTCTCTCTCTGTAATGCTGCCTTTCAGATAAGTACATAAGTGAGCAAATAAATAAATAAATCTCTTACAACAAGCAAAACCGGAGAACCAGGCAGTGTGTGCTCTTGGCGACCTGTCTGAATGCCATCCCTTCAGGAGGTGATGTGGCCAAGGGGGACGAGAACACAGAGGGCCTCACCATCCTGGAGAGGACTTGAAAGATGGCGGCGGGATGATTGACAGCCCACAGCACAGCCCCTCCCAGCCACGGGTTGTCCTGCTCAGGAGCCCGCCTGCCCCTCTTGCCTGGCAAGCTGGCTTCGGAGGTCACGCTGCTGTCCTAGGGCGCCTGATTGTGCCACGCGGACACGGGGAGTCAGCTGTGGCACTCTCTGTTAGGCCACCCTTCCTCGTACCGTGTGAAACCTAAGTGGAGCCTCAGGCATTAGAAGGCCACAGTGGACTGGACGGCGCTTTCTTTTCTTTCGTTTTTAAAATTCTTCGTGGAAACACATGCACAGATCTTCCATCCCCTGATTCTCTCTCCGAATAGCTGCCACAGCGGGGGCTGGTCCAGGCCAAAGCCAGAAGCCCAGAATTCTGTGGGGGTCTCCCACGTGGTGCGGGGGCCCAGGGACTTGGGCCGTCATCTGCTGCTTTCCCAGGCGCATGAGCAGGGAGCTGGAGTGGACAAGGAGCCGTCGGGACTGGGAGTGGCACTGCTGGGCTGCGGGCATTGCAGGCAGCAGCTTCAGCTGTGCCACACGCCAGCCCCTGCTCAGGGTGTTCTTCTGGGGAGCCAGGGACGTCTCCTGCCGTATTTTCTGATAAATCAAATTTTGAAAGACTTTTTCAGACCCGCTGTTTTGTGCAGGGCCATTCAGCAAGTTGCTGGCGTGCAAATGCTGTGAACACGTTGCCCAAACATAAATTAAGTACATGGTTAGAGAAATCACCGTGCCTTTAATCCGAGGGCTTAGTGCTGCGGTTCGCATGAAAGGCGTCTGGAGGGCTCGCGCTCAGGAGCAGAGTAAACAGGGAGTAGGGAGGAATGTGTGGTGAGCAGCGCGCCGGGGAAGCGGCCTCGTCCCTCTGTGCGGGAGCCGATGGAAACCCAGCCTCCGCGGCTGCCGAGCGCACGGGTGTTTCAACAGCAGGGGCTCGGAGATCAGAATTGCAGGCTGTGCACCTGCTGCCACGGGTCCGGCTGCTCGATGACACAGCACACCTGCTGCCACGGGTCCGGCTGCTCGATGACACAGCAGGCTGATGCTGATCGCTGGTTGACTTCTCGTGGGGCTGTGTTTCTGCGGTAGCTCAGAGAGCAGGGACTGAAGTCCTAGTCACACTTCTCTCTGTTGGACCTGTGGGCCTTAGGGTTTTCAGTGGTGTGTACCATGATTGCACGTAAAACATCGAGCACTGGTGTAGTTTTACATCCCATTTATTTGTGTTAAGCACATTCTGCTTAAAAAAAAAAAAGACATATTTATTTGAAAGTCAAAGTTAGAGGGAGAGATGGGATGGGGTTGGGGAGATCTTCCATCTACTGTTCACTTCCCTGATGGCTCCAACAGCCAGGGCTGAGCCAGGCCAAAGCCAGGAGCCAGGAGCTTCATCCAGGTCTCCCACCTGGGTGCAGGGGCCCAAGTGCTTGGCCCGTCTTCCACGGCTTTCCCCAGGCCATGAGCAGGGAGCTGGATTGGAAGTGCCAGGACCAGCATCCATATGGGATGCCGGTGTGCTTGGCCGTTGCGCCACAGCGCCGGCCCCCCCTCTGCTCACGCTGCGTAGCTTAGCATTTGGTGATGTGGTGTGTCTTGTTGTGCTGGGGCTGCCCTGTGCTGGGGCCGCGGGGTCCTTGCCGGTTTGCGGCTGCTGTGAACACAGCTGCTGCAGGCATCCTGAGCTGGCGGCTTCCGTCCTCTCCCTGCTGGGCCAGGCTTCTGCAGAGAGCGAGCCCTGCAGAGGTGTGTGGGCTCTGCAGCCTCGCTTCCAGGCTGCTACTTCCCATTCGCTTCCCGAGCCCCCTGGAGAGACTGCATGGGAGAGAAGAGGCGGCTGGAAGGGCAAGGACCTGAGTGTGGCGCCGCCCGCCTGGCCGAGAGCAGTGCTTGTCACACAGGGGCATGGAGACTTTGCCTGCTGGGGGCTCATCAGACAGCTGAGGGCTAAGCACACGGGCTGCAAGTTCAGTGTGTTAGGAACCGCTCCGAGCCCAAGCTGGCATCTCCGCCGACCCCGGCCGTAAGCTCGGGCTTACGGGGACGCAGGGCTCGGGGGTGACAGCGGCTCCATGTGCCGGGACCAGGACCCGAGCAGCAGAGCTCCGAGCAGGGCCTCGGGGGACCCGCACTGAGTTCTGGGGCAGGCCCCTGCACCCGGGGCAGGTCCTGAGGGTGCAGGAGCTGAGAATGGGGGTGCAGGGTCGCTGTGAGGGGGACAGACCTTCCAGGGAGACCCTAGTTCTGCAGGACTGACCAGGAGCATCTTGGGTAAAAACCAGGGGATTTGAGAAAGACATGGGCCTTCCAGCGTTCTGTTTCCTTCGCTGGCCTGCACTGCCCAGGGGACAGGAGTTTGAAGTTGTCTGGGTTTTGTAAATGTCGCACCTTTCACGTGACTGTGACGCTAACCAAAACCTCCCTGCCTTACGGCCTTAGAAGTCTAAGAAGTGCCGGCAACGCCCAGGCCTCGCGCAGTCCTCTTGGGCTTCCCGCCCCCTGGCCACCGCCACCCCCCTTCAGGAGAGGGGGGGCTTGGACATCCACGTCTCCCTCTCTGCAGAGGCCTCGGCCTCAGAGGCCCAGGCCTGGGACTTCCTCGGGAGGCAGCACCTTAGGTGGAGAGGGTTCTGGGGGAGTGTCTGCCACGCTGATAGCTTTTATGTCAGATTTTAATTCCGAGTTCAGAGAGCAGCTCCCCGGCACCACCGACTCCCTCCCGGGGCTGCCCGGGGATCTCCAGGGACCCAGCGGCTGTGGCTGGGCTCCCAGGCCCAGGTGCTTTTTTCTAGAAGTACTAATAGTTTTTATTAAGTAATTACGCACCAGCAACCTAGTAAATACTTATGTCCTCACAGCATATTGACCCTTGAAGAGAATACATATACATGGAAAGAAAATAATACGTTGTATAAAGTGGTAGGGCTCTTTCATTCTCAGATACTCATGCCCGAAGCTTGGAGTCAGGTGGGTCCCCGCCCCATTTCCGGCTCTGCACTGATTTTCAGATGATACTTGGCCTTTTGTCACAGTGTTTGCCAAAAACCGGGCTTCACAAAGGGGTGATGTCATCGGGAGGAATGTGAAGCCTCTGCGAATGCGCGTGAGCTCATGGTCTGTGTGGGCTCCAGCGCTCTGCTGTGTTTTCCTTGGAGCCCGGCGTGCGCCTTGGCGCACCTGTGAGCCCGCCATGGCCCGCACGTGGTGAAGCCACCCTGTGCTCCACCCGTACTTGCTCTCTGCCAGGGTTGCCAGCAGCGTTCTTTGGCAGATGGCGTCCGGCGTGGGTAGCTGGCAGCGGTCAGGTTTGGGGGAGTAACAGAAGTGTTTCCTGGAATAGGGCGGGCGGGCGGTGGACCCCGGGAAAATGCATTTCTAACAAGCTGGCTGGTGACAGTGGAGAGGCCTGAGCCCTCAGATCCCTGGAGTGTGGGGACCCCGGCGCCCTGGCTGGAATCCTGGTGCCCCATGGTGCACGTGTGCCCAGGATCCCCGGATGCTGCCAGCTGGCTGGGTCCCGCACCATGGTGGCATGAAGCCATCACGGTGACGTACACATTGGCGCCTTTGGTCTCTGTTTGCTTGCTTCTCTCCAGCAGGAGGAGAGGTTAAATATCCCAAGTAGAGAGACTCTGGGATCGGGAGAACAATGAAAACAAACAAGAGGAGCCTTAGGTTTTATTGCTGAGTGCAGTGCTGCCGTCTGAGGGAGAAGCTGTGACGTAGGCTCCACAGGACTGGGTCAGTGTGTCCCGGGTGCTCGTTCTGGGCTGGGGTCCTCTCCACACCGGGGCTGGGCCATCTGGGAGCTTTGCACTCCCACAGGTGCCTGTGGTGGGGGGACCGTGGCCGAGAGCAGGCATGGGCGTTTGCTTTGCTCTCGGAATTGTTGTTTGGTGTGTTCAGTTACTTTTTGATTGATTTGGTTGCTGATCGCAAATTGAATTTCCTCTTCAATGTTTACGTTTTGGTTTTATAGGCTATGAATTCCAGACTGTGGAGCCAGGGAGCTCGGAGCCCCTTAAGGTTTGTGGCTCAATGGGAAGGAGGCAGTGAGCCATCGACGCAGTCACGGAGAGAGGAGCTTGTGCCCCGGGTCCCCACGGTCAGCAGCGTGCGGCTTTGCTGCCCAGGCACGGCTGCTGCCTGCTCAGGGTCTTGCTCCGCCTGACTTGTGGACGCCTCAGTCAGGCACCGGCCGCCGCCACCCCTGAGCAGAGTCGGGGTGAGTCAGCAGGGTGGCGACAAGCCGAGGGAGGCCGGCAATGGTCACCGTTCTTGTCTGAGTCACAGCTCGGCTGTGTTTGAGAAGCACAGCCCCAGGTCAAAGGGAGCCTGGCCACGGCGAGACCCCAGGAAGATCCTCTGAGCTCAGCGGTCTCACGGCCGTGCCACTCAAGCATGCCTTCTTTCCTCTGTTCACTCATTCATTCACTCCTGCCCGTGTCGCTGCTCCCTGAGGCCGTCTGTGAGCACAAGCGACAAGGGTGTGGTTGTGAGCAGCCCGCGTCCCCGGAGGCCGGTCTGGGGCAGTGACAGCTCTGTCCACCCTGAGATGCTGGCTTCAGCTGTGCGTCCTCTCTGGGCGTTCAGGTGGGATCTGTCCGCCTGTAACTGCAGATGCCGCGCTCCTGGGAGGGAGGGGGTGTCACGTGGTGCCACGTGGAGGTGGCGTGTAGCTTTTCCTGACCTCTGTGATCGTCCCCCCGACAGCCCAGAGTGGCAGGGACAGTGCTGCTTGCTGTGTGTAACTGGTGCAAGACTGCACTCCGTGCAGTCACAGACAGACACGAAGCAGTCACAGACAGACACGAAGCCACGAGTAACAGCACCACCGCGCAGCACCACTGCTGCTCATTGAAGCCCCCCGTCATCCTGCGCTGCCACAGACGTGACAAGTCTAACCCTCCCCTCCCCATCCCCATGGGTACCCCACCCCCTATCCTCAGCCCACACCCACCCCATCCCTATCCCTGCCCCATCCCTGTCCCCTCCCCATCCCTATGGGTACCCCTGCCCCTATCCTCAGCCCACACCCACCCCATCCCTATCCCTATCCTTACCACATTCCTGCCCCCCCATCCCTATGGGTACCCCTGCCCCTATCCTCAGCCCACACCCTCCCCATCCCTAGCCCTATCCTTACCCCATCTCTACCCCTATTCCTACCCCGTGCCCATCCTCAACCCTATCCCTACCCCATCCCTAGCCCTGGCCCTGGCCCCACCCCTTCCCCTCCCCTACCTCTACCCTTGTGAGGGACAAGGAAGGCTGCGTGTGTTCTGTGGCACCCCCTTGTAGGAATCCCCTCCAGAGAGGGGCGGTGAGCAAATAGCACTGGGAGGTGTCAGCGGCAGGCCCGGGGATGGAGGGCGGACGTGGTGTTCCCACAGCAGGCCCACGGGTGGAGGGCGGACATGGCATCCCCACGTGGCACGTGTGAGGGTGGAGGGTGGACATGGCATCTCCATGGCAGGCCCACAGGTGTGCAGGGTGGACGTGGCTTCCCTGTGGCAGGCCTGCAGGTGTGGAGGGTGGACATGGCATCCCCACACACGGCAGGCCCAGGGGTAGAGGGTGGACGTGGCGTCCCCACGCAGCAGGCCCAGAGGTATGGAGGGTGGATGTGGCATCCCCACGTCAGGCCCGGCGGTGGAGGGTGGACCTGGTGTCCCCGTGACGGGGGTGGAGGGTAGATGTGTCGTCCCTGCGTCAGGCCCTGCAGTAGAGGGTGGACCTGGCGTCCCTGTGGCCGGGGGCGGAGGAAAGACCTGGCGTCCCCATGGCAGGCCCGGGGTGGAGGGTGGACCTGGCGTCCCCGCGTGGCAGGCCCTTGCAGGTTTCTATCCACTCGCCCTCCTGGGGCTGCCTCTGAACACCAGCGTGGCCTGAACTGCATTTGACCTGGTGCTTCGGATCCACGCCAGTAGGTGACTCATTATTTCAGATGTTTGGTTTGAAGCGGCCTGTAAGGAAAATAGAAGAGCCTGTTTTAAAAATACAGTCTGTCTCCAGGAAGGAGAATCCCGGAGCTGAGCAGGGGCGGGGCCTGCCCCGTGGCTCTGCCTGCTGCCCTGCACTCCCGGCGGGAAGCCGCCGTGGTCCTGAGAGCTGGCTGGCCACCGGCCGGAGAGGGGAGTGGGCGGCGTGCGGGGGCGGGCCAGCCGGGTCCTCTCCCTGGGGCCCTGCCGGCTGTTCCTTCTCCTTCTTTGGCCGTTGGGGGCCGTGCGTTCTGCGTGTGATTTAGTGATTGTGGAATGTTTGGCCTTCCAGAATCAAACAAAGGCTGCATGAATCGTCAGTTTTGAAAATCATCTAACGTTTGCACCATGCTGTAACGTAAAACGTTCTGCTGACTTGTGGGTTTGTCTCTTTTGTTTTGTTTTGTTTTCTTCCTGTGTCTTGTCTTTAGTTCTTGCCACGCTAGGGGAACTTTCAGGAAGGGTTGCAGCGTGTAGGGAATGGCTGTGGCGATGGCCGGCTCCTGGCAGACTAAGCGTCTGGCCGTCGTGGCCTTGCTTGTTAGCCGGGACTGCGTCAGAGGCTCGGCTGAGAGCTCGCCCCTGACTACAGAGCAGCTCCCTTCCTGCAGACGTGGTGCAAGTCCAGCACTCAGAGAGGCGAGTTCACGTGCCGAGGCCACGCAGCCCTCAGCGAGAGCGTGGACGTCCTGCCTCTGCCCCCGAAAGCAAGGGTGGGCACCGTCCGGTGCTGCCCGTGCACGACGCTGTCCCCGAGGAGCAGCATGCAGGTGACCTGAAACGTGCCGCCTGCACACGCTAAGCCCACAGCACGTGCGTTCAGGGCCTCCCTGCCACCCTGCAGCCGTGTCCACCACCTGTCTCAGGGACTCCCACGCGGCAGAACTGAAGCCCTGTGCCCAGGGAAACAGCGACTCGGCCTCAGAGCCTTCACGAGCGCTGGTCCCTGGGGTTTGCACGGAGCTCGGTGAGCAGTCAGCGTGGTGTGGGCAGAAGCAGAGGCCGAGGCAGCAGCGTGTGTGACGATCCCAGTGGCCTGTGTGACGGGAGACTTGGTGGCCACCCATGGCTGGGAGCAGCAGCGAGCGCACTGGGGAGACCGCCCGGTGGCTGCTCCCTGCCGGCCCCTCCTCGTCCGAGGCACTCACCCTGGCCTCTGGTCTGCCTGAACCCTGCCATCCCTGCGTCCAGTGAGCTCCCTGTGTGGCCAGCATCACCTGCTGGGAAGGAAATGGCCCTGCTGGCTAGTTCAGGAGCGTGTGCTCCTGATGGCCATGTGTGGACACTCGAGGGGCTTGTGGGCGTGCCCATCGCTCCACCGGCGTTGGTGCCTGCTCTCACAGGGCCCTGCCCTCACCTTGCACAGAGCTTGGCTTTGCCAGAGCTGAGTATTCCCACAGGAGCATGAGGTCTGTGGCTGTGGGGGAGCAGGTGCCTCGCAGAGGCCCCGCCCCAGGTCTCTTGTCCTTGCCCAGGCCGTCACCGCGGGCTTCTCCCCAAACGTCAGCATGTGCGTCAGGCTTTGCTGCAGTGACTCATTAACCTGATGAGGAAAACATCCCCGTAAGGGTAAAGGAGCCATCAACTGTGGCAAAGGCTGCGGAGGGAAAAACGCGAGGGCGCGTCCCCCTCGGGAAGCCGACGCACGCGGGTGTGTTCCCCCGCACGCCGGCTTTACACCTGCTGGGGCGGCGTGAGAGGAGGCTTTGGAGCAGTAGGGGTTCCCTCCGCACCACCAGGGAGCTCACCGAGTGTGTCAGTCCCTTAGCACTGAGAACGCGCAGTGCGTGTCTGCTGGTGAACACTGCTTTTCTCAGAAAAGTCACAAATCGGGGGCTGCCTTGTGGTGCAGCGGATGAAGCTGCTCTCTGGGATGCTGGCATCCCACATGAGCGCCGGTTCAAGTCCCAGCCACTCCATTTCTGATCCAGCTCCCTACTAACGGCTTGGAAAGGCCGTAGAAGATGGCCCAAGTGCTTGAGCCCCTGCGCCCACGTGGGAGACCCGGAGGAAGCTCCTGGCTTTAGCCATTGTGGCTGTTTGGGGGGTGAAGCGTGAAGCAGCAGATGGAGGATCTCTCACTGACTCTCTCTCTCTCTAACTCTGCTCTCCAGTAAGTAAAGAAAACAAGCAGTGTCACACACCGTGGGGTTTCCGGGTCGGCCATCCCTGCGCAGATGCGGAGTTAGTGAGCTGCGGCTCTGTGCTCCGGGAAGCCACGGTCTGCACTGTCTGTTGTATAACAGCCTCCCGGGCTCTGGAGCTCTGGTGACTGCGGGGCTCTGTGTCATCTTGGCAAGACTGGCAGCGTAGCCGCGTGACTGCGTCCAGGTTCTGTGTGCTGCGTGCTTGCTGCAGTGTGAATCCGTTCTGCGCCCCGAGACATCTTGTTCGCACACCTGGGAGTCGGTGCCAGGGCTGCTGCAGACAGCTAGCATCTGGCTCGCTTAAGTTTTGAGGGGCTGTCGTGTGCCTTGTTGGGGCTGTTAGCCTTCGCAGGAGAAGGACCAAGTTCTCAAGTGAAGAAAACATCAAATGGCATAAAACACCAACACGTAGCAAGGCCTGGTGACTTGAGGCTTGGTAGAGCGTGCCTGGAGTTCAGTTTGGCTTCTGTAATCAGGGAGTGTCCTTGTGGACGTTTGTGTCTGTTTACGAGGCGCTTGTCCGGGATGGAGTAACTGATCCAGGGGTTGCGTTTCCGGAAGGCTCGCCTCTAAGGTTTTCCTAGACCAGAAACTGGAAACTGTGGTGAGGACCCAGCTCTGGGACACCTTGTGTGTGGAAATTTGGCTGGGTGTGTCACAGTGCGGGAACACGCTAGGGGCGTGGCGAGTTAAAGCTGGGTATGTCACGGTGCGGGAACACGCTAGGGGCGTGGTGAGTTAAAGCTCATGGTATAAATACTATTGTAGTAGAGTATCTCTGTGGGTTTTTTTAAGTGATTTATTTATTGGAAAGGCAGGGTTACAGAGAGGTCTTTGACCCACTGGGTGACTACCCAAATGGCCTTGTTGGCCAAGCCTAGGCCAGGCCAGGAGCCAAGAATGTCATCTGGGTTTCCCACGTGGGTCCAGGGCCCCAGGCACTTGGGCTGTCCTCTGCTGTTATCCCAGATGCTTTTTGAGGGAGCTGGATCAGAAGTGGAGCTGCTAGGACTTGAACCTGTGTTCCCATAGGACGCTGGCATCACAGGCGGCAGCTTAACCTGCTGCACCACAACCCAACCCGTCAGGAACCTTCGACTCCCGCAGACCAGGGAGACTCTCTCTTCAAGGTGTGGTCCTGCACACACACAGGTTGGGGCCGCTTAACTGTGCAGTAGTTGTCAAACGAGCCAGCCATTGGTGAAGTGGGTACTGTGTGTGGCCACTGTTGGTGGGTTGGTTGATCCAGCTGTGTTGTGCCATGCTCTGTGCTGGCAGCAGGCAGGGTCTGGGGCACACGTGGTGGTCCAGACGTGGCCCCACCTCGAGGAGCCAACCTCGCTCTGTTAGAGAGGTGAGTGGGAGCCAGCGTGGATGTCCACAGGGGCTGGCACGCAGCAATGGGGTCTCTGCTGCCCTGTTCCCAGGAGGCGGTGGGAGCTAGTGCGGACATCCGGATGAGACCAGAGGACACAGTCGGAGCTGAGTTTCCACAGGGCTCGACACCTGCAGGAGCACACCTGTGCACCGTCAGCTGTGTCCCTCTGAGATGGGAGAGGCCCTGCCTGACGCTTGTGTTTGCAGAGTGGAAGACCACTGGCAAGTTCTCTACCATGGAGCCACGCGGGCAAGGTGTTCGTGTCCCTCAGGGTCAAGGGCCACGCTCTGGCCACTGAGAGTCAAAGGGCAGACCTGCCCCGAGGCACACAGGGCACCAGGAGCTAGAGGTGGGGTGGGACTGACATACCTGCACCCGGAGCCAGGCTCACCGTCTCACGGCACCGCCTGCCACCTCTGCCTCTACAGAGCCAGGGCCCTCTTTCTGAAGGTGGGCCGAGGAGGGCCCGACCAGAGGGAGAAGGGGAGGATTTGCCGGCCTGCAGAGTGGAGCAGAAGCAGGCGGCTGGGGCCGCTGTCCTCCCCTGCTACTCCCGCTCTCTGCAAGTTGCAGGCTCAGCACGATTTTCAAGAGGGCGGGAGATGAGAAACCCAGGAAGGGTTGAGCGAAAGCCCCGTGGGATCCTGTGGTGTCTGCTGTGGCGCTGGGATCCAGTTACAGATGCCTGTGATTACGGCCTTTGCAAACGACAGGCGACTTCCACAGCTGCGGGAGAGCGCATGCGGAGTTGGATTCCCGGTGCTGCTGCCCGCCGTGGCTCACGCGTGGGAGTCAGGCCCCCAGCCCTCCCTCTGTCCAGGAGGTGTGGGATGCAGAGACGAAACCAGAGGTTGCAGACGTCGGCGTTTCAGGGTGGCCTTCCAAGTTTCTTCAGAGACCCTCTTAAAGCAGTGACGTTCTGGAATGGGTGGCTGGCGGCGTGTGCCGTGGTGTCATTAGCTCCACTTGCTAAGGAGGCTCCGTGGACTGTGTGAGGTGTGAATCTGTGACTGGCTTGGCTGTGCAGCGGACACTCCGTTGCTGACAGCAGAGTTGTGGGTAAAGTCGCCCACCTGTGACGCCAGCATCCCATGTGAGCACTGGTCTGGATCCTGGCTGTTCCACTTCTGATCCAGCTCCCTGCCTGCAGGACTGGGAAAGCAGTGGAAGATGGCCCTAGTGCTTGGGTCCCTGCACCCGCATGGGAGCCCCTGAGGAAGCTCCCGGCTTCAGTCTGGCCCAACCCTGGCCATTGCGGCCAACTGCGGAGTGACCCAGCAGATGGAAGACCTCCATCTGTCTGTCCCTCACGCTCTAACTCTGCCTGGCAAGTAAGTAAGTAAATAAACCCTGTTTTGATGGTGTTCGGCTGCCCTGTTTGAGGACACAGCTGGTATGGCCAAGACTCCAGATGATTCTAAGACCTGTGTTTGTTGTAAGCAGTGACAGGCGAGGTAGGCAGGCTTGGAGTGCTTGTGATCTACCGGCTGTTTGTGACTGCGGCAGTGGCTGCCGGTTCTCCCATCTCAGAGAAATAAGCTGACTGAGCTAAAAATGCAGCCAGCAGGTGTTGGGGTGCAGAGGGTGAGGCTGCCGCGGGCATCCCTGCAGCCAGACTGGGTCCAGTTCCCTGCCTGCTAACGCCCCTGGGAGGCTCGCAGTGATGGCACAGGCAGTCAGGGTCCTGCCTCCCGGGAGACTGCCGTGGGGTGCTGTGCTCCTGGCTTCAGCCGGGCCCAGCCGTGGCCGCTGCGGGCATCTGGGGAGTGAACCAGTGGACGGGACTTCTCTCTGTTCTCTCTCTCTCTCTCTGCCTTTCAAGTAGATGAAAACAAATAAATAAGTAAACTTTTTTTTTTAGTCCACTAAGCGTCTCTTAGGCAGCAGATTAGAAAGAACACTCCAGCGTGGGCCTTTAGCCATGCATTGAAATGCTACTTGGACACCCCTGGCCCACATTACTGGAGTGCGTGGGTTTGGTCCTGGCGCCACCTCCTGATTCCAGTGCCGACGGCTCACATAGCATTGCAGACTGGGGTGTGACCCCAGCTCCTGGCGTTGGTCCCTGCCTTGTGGGCATTTGGGAACCAAATGTCTGTCTGTCCATGTGTTTTCTTTCTCCCTGCCTCCCAGGTAAGTACCTCTTTCTTTAGAAGGCTCCTCTGAATCTTGGTTCCTGTGAGGAGAGTGACCTGGATCTGGCCGTGTTCGGTGAGAACTCAGCTTAGGGTGATCAGCTGGGGCTCTGTGCAGCAGCGGGACTGGACGCTCTCCCCTCAGGTCTAGAAGATTCTGCCTGTGTTAATGGGGTCCCTGCTACCCCGGACAGAGAGGTGGGAGTGCCCACCAGCCTTGGTGGAGTGCTGTGGAGGCCGTGCCAGCCACACGGGGGCCGGCGCCCCTCACACACCTGCTACTGGGAGCACCTGCGGGGAAGGGAGACCTGGAAGAAGCCTGTGGCCCTTGGCTTCAGTCTGGCCCAGCGCTGGCCATTGTGGCCATCTTGGGAGTGAACTGGCAGGTGAAAGACCTCTGTGTGTGTGTGTGTGTGTGTGTGTGTGTGCGTGCATGTGTCTCCCTCTCTGTATTGCTGACTTTCAAATAAGGAAATCTTTATTAAAAAAAAAAAAAAGAACCCTCAGCCACGGATATGCACTTAGTGGCACTTGGAATGAGAACAAGGTAGCGGGTGGCATGGAAACAGAGTGGTGCCTGATTGTCAGTTCCTGGCCTTGTTTGTGCGGAGTGGGCAGGGGTGGAGAAGTCGCCAGTCTGGACACGGGAAGCCAGGTGGAGACGGTGTCCATCTGTCCATCCGTCCTTGCTGTGGCCGCCACGCCTGTGAGATCCTCGCTCGCGGCTGTCCTTGTGTGGCCTTCTAATTGACAGGGACGAGGCCGCGCCTTGCTGTGCTCCAGCTGAAGTCCTGGACGAGAGGCACCCAGTGGGTGCAGGTGGGAGAGGCTGAGAAGCATTCTCAAGAGTGTTGTCGGCCTTCTGCCGGCCAGGCAGCCCGGGCGGCCACTCGGCGCTCCCACGGGGACGCCTCTCTGCCTCACTTGTTGCTGCAGTGCTGGCTCCGGCTGGTTGTGCCTGTCGCCCGCACAGTCGGCAAGTGGCCACACGACAACAAGTGACAGAGTCCCAGGATCTGGGCCCCTTTCTGGGACACCTGAGAGACTTGTTGCTTCAACTGAGGGCAGTTTTCTCCGGTTGTGGATCCAGGTTCTAAAAGGCAGGGGTGAAAAAGGCCCTCTTGTCTCGGGTTCGAGTGGCCCTCCCTGGAAGTGGCACCGTCTTCCCGGGTCTGCCAGACCCACGGCTCTGGCACACAGGGTGCTCCCTGGTGGAAGTGGCACCGTCTTCCCGGGTCTGCCGGACCCACGGCTCTGGCACACAGGGTGCTCCCTGCTTCGAGGAGGGAGGAGCGGCCGGGGTCTGAGCCCTCAGTGTGCTCACCCGTGTTGCGGGGGCCAGGAGCAGGCGTGGTGCTGGAGCCTGGACTGCATATGGAGTGGGCTCAGTGGCCTTGTGCCCGAGGGGTTCTGGAAGACACTTCCCTGAGAACACTGGCACCGAAGTGGAGCCTTTGATGTCAGCCCCAACTCGTGGTCAAGGAAGTGGCCAAGCCCCAAGCACACGCCCTCTGACATACACAAGGCCTGGCTCTGTGTGTGCGCGCACATGGGCTGGTATATTGTACACACGTGCACGTATGTGTTACATGTATGTGCATCGTACACATGTGCTTGCATTGGGTGTGCATGCACACATGTGTGCATGCATGTGCGTGTGTGTGGTAACCCAGGCTCCTCCCAAATGGACAGATGAGACAATGTGAAATGCAGTTGCCACAGCCACCACACAGAAGCCGCCCTCTGTGAGAAAGGAAATAATGAGCTTAGCCCTGACGCGAGGTGCCCACTTCCCAGCCCCCAGTGCCGCCCAACAGACAGCCTGGGCCCAGGCCACTCTGCATTCTCTCACTGGCAGAACACAGTTCCTCCTCCTCCTCCCCCTCCCCCTCCTCCTCCCCCCCTCCGCCCCCCCCCTCCTCCTCCCCCCACTCCCCCACCCCCTCCCCTTCCTCGCTGCCTTTGGAAACTCTTGTTCTTCCTGTGTGTGGCAGCTTGCTTTTGTCCAAGAGAAAGTGCTCTGGGCTCTCCCAGCTTTGCCTGGTCCTCTGGGCAGGTGAGGCGCCACCGCTGTGCCCACCCCTCTGTGACTCCGCCCCAGCCCCTGAGAATCTCCGGAACTCTGCCGTCTGCCATGTGCCAGCTGAGGTCCGGCCAGTGTGTGGGCTCAGCTTTCTTTCCCAGTGGGCATGACCAGGAAAGAGAGAGAGGAGAGCTCACAGAATTAAAATCCGAGTTTCCATCAGGATCACGTTCAGGGTCAGGTAAACATCTCCTCCCGGTGTCACGGGCAGAATCCCCGGGAGACTCGTCTCCCAGAGTGTAGCTGGGTGCAAGCTCGCATTTGAAAACTCAGAAAAATGAGTCTGCTCAGGGGGACACACGGGCAAGCAAAAGGACACCCAGAACCCAGTGTTGTTTTCCTCATCTGGAAAGCGTCAGGCCTGGAAAAGATTGTCCCAGTGGCCAGGAAATACTTCGATTTCCTTTGCTTCCAGGGGCCGGGGGCCGCTGGTTGACCTCCTGGGCATGGGCAGCGGAGGCCGGCGCTGGCGGCACGGCTGGGGACCGCACCTGCGCACAGTGCCGCGTCGCTGCTGCTCGCTCTCGCGTAGCTCCGGCTGCCAGTTTCAGGGCTCACGCGTCGCCTTCTGTAGGAGTTGAGCTCTGGGGTAGCTTAGCAAAGGGGAGAGGAGCAGACCGTGGGGGAAATTAGACCACGATCAGGCTGCAGGGGCGGCGCGGGGCCTTTGGCCAGCGGAGCGTGAAAATTAGGTCACCCAGCCGGGGCTCAGGCCGGCCCACGTGGCCGCTCAGCTGCGGGCCAGCGGGTGTGGACGTCCCTGTGTCAGGAAAAACAGCCTTTGTTGTGGATGTTCTGAGTCCCCCGCCCAGAAATGGCCCTGTCTCGTTTGCACCCCGCGAGGGTGGCAGCTGCGGAACTCAAGGTGCGCGTGGGTGGGGAAGTGAGGCTGTCCTGTGGGAGCTGGTGTTGGATGCTTTCCCAGGGCGGCCCCGGGGGCCCTGACCACGCAGGCTAACCGGATCCCCCAAGAACTTCTTGGCCCACGGGCACTTGCTGTGAAGAGCCGCCCTGCCCGGGATCCAGCGCTGTGGGCTTTGATGGCCAGCAAATGCAAGGAGGGCGGGAGACCCGGGTGGTCGGGTGCTGTTACAGCAAAACGTTCAGGAGTTTGAGGCCAGAGTTTTAAATCATCTGGCTGCTTAGGAGCCTCAGATGACAAAAACGGAGAAGTCGGAGAAAAGACTCTTTGTGGAACGCCAGACCGCGGCCTCGGAGCTTGTGGTGACTGGAGAGTGGGTTCCAGGGTCCACCTCCTGCCCCTGCAGCCTGCTCCCAGTTCCGACACCCGCTGCCCAGGGGCAGAGCTGCCCACCTGCTGACCTGGGGCCGCAGCTGGGCTCTGAGCGCCCGCGGGCGGCCACGAGGGCAGTGCAGGCTGCTCGGGTGCTCCCAGACAGGACAGCAAGGTAAAACTGGCAGCCGTACTTTTTATTTTCTCTTTGTTTTCACATGGAATTTATGGACCTCTAATTCCTTCCCTCTGAATTGTGGGAGGTTCATCTGGAGCTAGGGTGTCATGGCCTGTGCGTGCTCACTGCTGTGCCAGCCAGGACCTTCCCAGGGACCTGGAAACCCACGTGTGGCACTCCCGCTCCTCTCGTGGCACTGGTGCACGGCAGTGAACTCCACGCAGTGCGTCTGGCATCAGTGCTGCTTGCTTGCCTCATCCTGCATTAGTTCTCGGTTGGTTTCGGTTCCTCCTCTCAGCTTCCCTTTTGTCTGGCGTTGGTTCTGCCGTGCGGTGGTTTGCCAACATCTGCTGACTTGCGGTGGCTTCTTTCTTTCCGATGAAATCTTGGGTCAAGCCTAATCTTTTTTTTTTTTTTTTTTTTTTTTTTTTTTTTTAAGATTTATTTTATTGGGGCCGTCACCATGGCTCACTTGGCTAATCCTCCACCTGCCGTGCTGGCACCCCGGGTTCTAGTCCCGGTTGCCCCTCTTCCTGTCCAGCTCTCTGCTGTGGCCCGGGAAGACAGTGGAGGATGGCCCAAGGGCTTGGGCCCCTGCACCCTAATGGGAGACCAGGAGGAAGCACGTGGCTCCTGGCTTCGGATCAGCGCAGTGTTTCAGCAGCAGCGGCCATTGGAGGGTGAACCAGCGGAAAAAGGAAGACCTTTCTTTCATCTTTCTCACTGTTGAAATCTGTCAAATAAATTAAAAAAAATAATAAAATAAATAATAAAGATTTATTTACTTGAAAGAGTTACAGAGAGGCGTAGAGACAGAGATGTCTTCCATCCACTGATTGACTCCCCAGATGGCTGCAACAGCCAGAGCTGTACTAATCTGAAGCCTGGAGCTTCTTCCTGGTCTCCCATGCGGGTGCAGGGACCCAAGCACTTGGGCCATCTTCTACTGCCTTCCCAGGCCACAGCAGAGAGCTGGATCGGAAGAGGAGCAGCCAAGACTAGAACCAGCGCCCATATGGGATGCCGGCGCTTCAGGCCAGGGCTTTAACCCACTGCGCCCCAGCGCTGGCCGCATCAAGCCCTAATCTGTCAATCAGAGAAGCATGACTGCCCTGGTGCCTGAGGCGTGCACGGTGCCCTGGTCGGCGTGGGAGCTGTGGAGGCGGCAGGGGGTGCCTGAGGCACATGCGGTTCCACGGGTCCGTGTGGGAGCAGCCACAGGAGGAACCTGAGGCAAATGGCACCCGGTCCGTGTGGAAGGCGCCCTGGTAAACCTCCAGCTCTGCCTTCCTGTGCTTTATGGCTCCGGTTCCAGGAGGCGGCTGCAGCCTCTCCAGGGTCCTCCCAGCCCACGGCTGCCCCGGGACGCTCACACGGAGCACAGGGCCAGGCGTTCCAGCTCCAGTGGCCTTGACACTCGGGACAAAACCGTGTTTTCCAAAGATCCGAGCCAGGCGGTTCTGAGGCTGTCGCCAGCGACTGGAGTGAGGTTTGCCGGCCAGCGGCTGGCTGTGAATAGGTCAGTTTTTCCATCGCTTGATCGTTGCTGCGGATGGGAGATGCGGCTGTTTGGCATGTGGGGGTGGAGAGTGGACAGGGTCTCCGTGTGTGTGCTCTCCAGAGTGTGCTGTTGGCCCTGGCCAGGTCCTCTCCCCTGTGTGGCAGGGCCAGCTGCAGGCTGTGTAGAGGCTTTTCCCGCTGTACGTCTCCTCCTGGGACCAGGCAGGGGCCCTGCCCCAGGCGCGGGTGCGGGCGGGCGCCCTGCCCACGCTGTCTGCAGCTGCGCACATAGGCTCAGCGCTGTGGTGGGCGCCCCCCCCCCCCCCCCGGCCTGAAGGCAGAGAGCTTCCTGCTCCGAATTATAACGGAGATGATTGGAAAAACGCGTCCCAATTCTTGGCAGGGTCGCCCTCTGCTGCTCTTTGGGAACTGGGAGAGGGGCTGGCATTAAAAGAGAAATTTTGTTTCTGCTGTAGCTTCCTTGTTCTCTGTAGTTGCTCTGGTTTCTTGATTTAGTTAAATTCCATTTTGTAATTAAAACTGGAAACACTGGGTTTCCATCTGTAGAAGCCCAGCATGCAGGAACTGTGTACGAGCTGTTAGGAAACCAGCCCTGTGGTCCAAGGCAGACAGCTCCCTCAGTCTCCGTGCACGTGCAGATTTTCAGTGTTGAACACGCAGTGTCTCCTGCTTTCTAGGGCTCGGCAGAACTGGGCCTTCGCAAGGCCAGGCTTGAGATGCAGTGGGCGAAGCTGCCGCTTGCAGCACCCGCGTGCCGTATTGGAGCACCGGTTCCAGTCCCGGCTGCTCCACTTCTGATCCAGCTCCCTGCTGGTGCACCTGGGAAGGCAGCAGAGGGTGGCCCACGTGCCTGGGTCCCTGTACCCTGTGGGAGACCTGGATGGAGCTCCAGACTCCTGGCGTCGCCGTGGCCTAGCCACCTGGGGAGCGAACCAGTGGATGGACGGTCTCGCTGTGTCTCTCTATCCATCAGTCTGCCTTCCAGATCAATAAAATCTTTTTTATTAAGATATGTTTTTCTATTATACAGAATTAAAATATTCTGAAAGTTGTACACCCCTTAATCTCATAATAGCGACCCCTTCTCCATGGTAATTGTCAATACAGTGTCCTGGACATAAAATCAAATCCAAGTATGGACACAAAAATTGGAATTCTAAAAGCTGTGATTTTTATTCCTGCAGATTGATTTGTTCCACAGCAGGTGGCTTCCAAAGTGTTTTTTACAAAATTTCAAATTCCGTTTTATTGAAAGATGCAGACAGAGAGCTTGCATTTGCAGATTCATTCCCCAGACGTCTGCAACAGGCAGGCTGGGCCAGGAGCTGGGAGGTCATAAGTCTCCGTGTGGGTGGTGGGGGCTGCAGGACTTGAGCCCTCAGCCCGCACGCAGGGCACTGCAGCAGGGAGCTAGAGCTGAAGCCCAGCCCTCCGACGTCGGTGTGGCGTCCTGAGCAGCAGTGTGGCCCCTGCCCAGACGCCCTCCCAGACGTGCTTACCATGGAGCTGACAGCATCCTTCCAGGTTGTAGCTGAAATCCTAGTAAGAGCCGAGACCAGCTCCCGGGGGCTGGGAAGAGCCCCCTCCCACGGAGACCCTCTGGGGACACTCCGTGCAGAGGTGCTGAGCCCAGCCCTCCTCTGCGACTTCCCCTTCTGATGGTGCCGTCCACGGGGCCATCTGCTCCCCGCGTTGCCCTGGCTGGTCACTTTTACTTTAGCTGTGCTTCGCTGCAAACTGGCAGGGCTGCCCACCTGGGCCTGCCTCTCCTCTCCTCTCCTGCCTCTCTCTCCTTCTTTCCCTCTGTCCCTCTCCCTCCCTCCCCCCCTCTCCCCCTCCCCCCCCTCTCTCCCCGTCTCCTTCACTCCCTCTCCCTCCCTTCCCTCCTCCCCACTCTCTCCCTCCCTCCTTCTCTCCCTGTCTCCCTCCCTCCCCCCTCCCCACTCTCTCCCTCTCTCCCTCCCTCTCTCTCCCTCTCTCTCTTTCCCCCTCCCTCCCTCCCCCACCCCCTCTCTCCCTCCCTTCCTCCTCCCTCCTCCCCCCTCCATCCCTCTCTCCCTCTCTCCCTCCCTCCCCCTCCCCATCCCTCTCTCCCTCCCTCCCTCCCCCTCCCTCCATCCCTCCCTCCATCCCTCCCCCTCTCCCTCTCTCTGTTGATCCTCACATTGAGCTCACCCTGAGCCCAGCTCAGAGGTCGCCCTTCCCACTTGCACTGGGTCTGAGCAGGGGCAGCCCTCCTGGTGGCTGGTGCGGAGCTGGAGCTCCCAGGGCGGTGTTTGCGTTCTGGGCCCTGCAGGAAGGAGTTCTTGCCTCCTAGCCCATCTGGGAGGCCGAGACCCTGCTTGTTCTCTTACCCCTGGAGGGTAAGAAGTCGGCCTCGTCTCATGATGTCAGTGACGCTGGACTGGAGAGCTTGGTGTGGTGCACACAGGCGGTGCCCACGGGCTCCGCACCTGCCACTCCAGCTGGGCTCTTCAGCCTCGAGAGGCCCGTGTGCATCCGGTAGGCACTGGCTGAGCACGTGCTGTGTAGAGTTACTCGGCTAAGCCTGGGGAGGGAGGCGGGGGTGCAGCGCGGGTGTGGGAGTGGAGGCTGTTGCCTGTGTTCATGCCTTAGTCACTTGACCTGCTTTCTGGGTGGTCTCTCCCCTGGCGGCTTCACCCACGCCCCGTGTACTGATGGTTTCGCGACGTGCTCGCCTGCTCCAAGCTCCTTCCCGTGTTCCTGCCCACTGGCCTTCTGGGCTCCCCCCGCCAATTGCGGGCCGCCAGGCAGGTGCTCCCCACCCAGACCCCGTCTTTTCTGTTGAAGATTTATTTACTTACTTGAAATGTAGAGGTACAGAGCAAGAGAGAGGGATCCTCCATCCACTGGCTCACTTCCCAAATGGCTGCGAGAGCTGGAGCTGAGCCACGATGGAGCCAGGAGCCAGGAGCTCCACTCAGGTCTCCCACGTGGGTATCAGAAGCCCAAGTGCTGGCACCATCTTGCGCTGCTTTAGCAGGCCATTAGTAAGGAGCTGAGTCAGAGGTGGAGCAGCCGGGACTTGAACCAGTGCACACACGGGATACCAGCGACACAGCTGGAGGCTTAACCTGCTGTGCCATGACGCCGGCCCTCACCTGATCTTGTGTCAGCCCCTGGCCTCCTGTTTTGATCCAGGCCCTTTCATCCACCCACACCTGTGTTTGTTACCTGATGTCTACTGAGACCTCTCGGACACAGGTCCAGGTCAGGGGCCCCTGTGGCCAAGGCCAGAGACAGAGGGCCTCGTGGCAGAGCATGTGTGTAAAGTGTCCTGTCTGTCTCGGTGTTGCCTCTCCGTGTCTTGTCTGTCTGTGGACAGTGCTGCACGTGGGGAGGGCAGCTGTCTACCTCAATGTCGTTCCCCCTGTGTCCCGTCTGTGTCTGTGGGCCGTGTGCACGTGGGAGCGGGCAGCTGTCCACCTTGATGTCGTTCCTTCTGCATCTCCTCTGTGTCTGTGGGCCGTGTGCACGTGGGGCAGGCAGCTGTCTGTCTTGGTGTCGTGCCCTCTGTGTCTCATCTGTCTGTGGGGCAGGCAGCTGTCCATCTTGGTGTCACTCCTTCTGCGTCTCCTCTGTGTCTGTGGGCCGTGTGCACATGGGGAGGGCAGCTGTCCATCTCGGTGTCGCTCCTTCTGCGTCTCCTCTGTGTCTGTGGGCCGTGTGCACGTGGGGGCAGGCAGCTGGTGGCTGGAGCGGTCAGCACAGGTTTGCTTGAGCAGAGGGGTGAGCCACGGGAGTGCCCATGAGTGGGTGTGGGAGTGCTGATCCCAGCCCACTCGCTGCATGTTGGCCCTGCTGTGGGCCGCTGAGGCAGGGAGTGGGGGGGCCTGTGTGGTTCACACGGGGTCCAGGCCGGAGAGGTGTGGTGAGGGCTCCGGGGACAGCGGCTCCTGAGTTAGGTCCTGAGCTGCGTTGCTCCCTAGGGAAATGGGAAGGCCACGTGGAGGCGTCAGGAAGTTTGTGGAAAAATGCGATTAGAAGTGTGAGTTCATTTCAGTGCAAAATTTATTTTTTGGTCCTAATGCGTGGAAGAGGGGCATTATCAAAAACTGTACCACAATAAGCCCGTATTTTTTTCACGGTTTTCCATGGATTGTTTGAAGCCCTGCACACAGGGACAGATGCCCTGGGGCCTCAGAGCCATGGTTGGGGGACACAGCATCAAGTTTGGGGTCCATGTGGGCCACATGAGAACAACACCTAGGACCCCTGAGCCGGGGCCGCTGTGCCCTGCGACCCTCCACTGGGCCGGCCGTGAGGCCGTGCTGCAGACAAGGGGGAGGGATGGGGTTCTCCAAGTACCTGCCTTGCCACCCCTCCCTCTCCCCTGGTGGTGGGCAGTGGGCGGTGGGCAGGGTCACAGGGAGGCTGCTGTCCCAGAGCTGTGACCAGAGTCGCGTCCAGCCCCCGGGTGCCAGCGGTGCCTGGGATGTGTGAACACCCCTGGGCCAGCGAGAAGGGGCCTGAGCTCTGAGGGGGGAGCCCTTGCCTATGGCCAGCGCAGGGGGGAGGGGCTTGCTCTTGAGGGAGGGGCAGAGAGGAGGCCATGGCGTGGTTTTCCTCAGTGCAGGGGCGAGGCCACCACCGTCCCTGTGGTCTGGGTGTGGCTGGGAACGGGGCAGCGGTGCCATGGGGACTTGCAGGGACGGCCCACGGCGCCTGCATGTGCAGTGCCGGCACTGGGTGCTGGGAACCCCCCTTCTGTCCTGCACCCCAGTTTTATTTGGAAGGCTCTAAAAGCAGAAGTCAGTCTGTCCCCGTGCTTGCGGCCTCGGTCTGGTGGGCACACTGTCCCAGGAGGGCCCCTCGGGGCGGCAGCTGTGCCCGCATGCGCCTGGTACACCTGGTCTGCTCCCAGGGCTCCTCGGCCTGGGGCCTCCCGGACTGTTCCTGAGTGGGTGAGTTACTGTGTCTGGCTAAGCAAGATGAGGGCCGGCGTGAGCTTGGTGAGGGTGCCTCGTTAGTGGTCCCGGCATCCCTTGCTGCCCTGCAGGGTGCCCCCTGGAAGGGGTAAAGGCTTGGCCTCGCTGGGCTGTGGCAGTCAGCGTCAGGGGAGCTCAGCCGGACTCCCTCCTTGCTGGTTCCCAGGCCGGGGCAGGCGGTGCAAGCCCAGAGTTCCGATGGTGCAGGCTCCCCTGGAGGTGCACACGGGCCCCAGGTAGGCAGCAGTGCCCACTGCCCGCTGCGGTGGGAATGGCGGCTGCCAACAGGCGTGTGGGAGGCAGGGTGGGGAGGCAGAGCTCACCTGCACGGGATGTTCCCGGGGCGGGGGGGGGGGGGCGATTGGCGTCCCTGGTGCCTGCAGGGAGGAGGCGGGAGAGGAACACATGTGCACATGTGAGTGCTTTTCTGCGTAGGTGACATGGCGAAGAAGGTACCTACTTCACATTTCATTTAGTTTCATTTTGTTTGGAAGGCAGAGAGACAAGCAGAGAGATCTTCCCTCTGCTGGTTCACTGCCCGCATGCCCACAACAGGCAGGGCTGGGCTAGGCCAAACCAGGAGTGGGGAACTCCGTCCTGGTCTCCTACGTGTGTGGCAGGGGCCTACGCACTTGGCCATCGTCCGCTGCCTCCCAGGGTTGTGTCATCCGAGGCCAGGAGTTGCAGCAGGAGCTGTGGTGCAGGGTGGGGACATCCCAGGCACCGCCCGGCACCTGCCCGGCAGGTCACGGCTTCAGATGGAGCAGCTGAGACTGTGACCATGGACCGGCCCTGCTCAGACGCAGAGGCTACACCAGGGTCCTCCCCTCTGTGTCCAGGCGTCCCCCTTGGGGAGCCCTTCAGTGGGCTTCACCTGTGGGAGGGGAGGCTCGTGGGTGGAGACCCGCGGGGGCCGTGGAGTGGCTGGCGAGGCTCATGTGTCACGGGTGCCGTGCTGTGGCCGGAGCACATCTGGCAGGGCCCTCTGCGGATATCTTTTTAACAAGGGTGTGCTGGTTGTTTCTGGTTCAATCTAGTCTGTTTTGCAGAAACATTGGCCTGTGTTTATTAAAGTCGATGCCCAATTTCGGAGTGTGGACTGCTAAGAAGTTTCCACCAGGGCCAGGGCCTGCAGTCCACGCCCAAGCTGCTCGCCGCGGCCACCGGTGCACCTGCGCCTGTCGTGTCCGGCCCCTTAGCCGGCCTGCTCGTGGGCTGCAGCTGGGATGTGCTGAGGTTCCATGTAGCAGGTGCTCAGCGGTGCTTACAGCGGTTTCTGTCGTAGGAAACAGGCGTCTCTCCTCAAGGCTAGGAAACAGCACGGAGACCGGGTGCTGCTTGACTGGAGGAGGTTTCTCAGAGCTCCGTGGTCATGCACGTTCATGCCTGTTGAGAGCCTGTTCCAGGAGGATCCACGCGGGCCACCCTGCGCCGGGCAGCGTGGAGATTGCCCCGGGATCCTCTGGCGCCTCCCCGAGTCCCTGGCTCTGTGCTTCTCTCCAGCCCTGTACCCTCAGAGCTGCTGGGCTCCCCATGGCCATGTCGGCCGCCTGCAAGCAGAAATGTGCGTGCAGCCACATGTCTGTCCACTGTGTGCCACGCACTGGCTCAGGTCAGCTGGAACTCGGCCTCTCCCGAGGCACCGGAGGCCCCGACGACTCACAGGTAGACCCTGGAGAAGCAGCAGCCGTGGCGTGCGCAGAGCCGGCCTTGCTGGGTGTGACCCAGAGGCATGCTGGGAAGTGTTCTGTTCTTCGCGGATAGCTAAGTGCTAACTCCCCGAGGGCTGCGTGCTGCTGCGGCCACGTTTGAGTCCTGACGCTGCTCCTGGGGCGGGGACGTTTCCACAAGTAGCACCGCTTGGCCAGAGCACGCGAGGTCTGTGGGAGCTGGCGCCACAGTTGGCCGTCCCCGAGCTCAGTGGCAGGGCAGGGCGAGCGGTGCGGCTCCGGGTCCCAGCACTGCCCGGCACCCAGAAGACGGTGCTGGAAGTTGGACCTGCCAGGCTTCGCAGCCGCTGCCTGGCTGGCCCTGGCTGGCCCTGGCTGGCCCTGGCTGGCCCGTTCCTGTCGAACGCCCGTGTCAGAGTGCACTTCAGCCCTTACTGATGCATTTTGAGACGCAGTTCCCACCCAGCCTGAGCGACCCTTGTGCTCTGGGTGCAGACACTGGCTGTGCTCTGGGTGTTCCGGGCGCTCCCCGGCCGGAGGGCGGGGTTGTGGGAGCAGCCGAGCCCCCGCGCGATTGGCTGCCTGCCCATCTCCTGTGCTGGGGGAGCCTCCCTGCCCGGCCTGCAGAGTGAGTACGAGGGCCGGAGAGTGTCCTGTCCTGGTCACGCTGTGTCCCCCGCTGGCCTTGGCTTTCAGCGGCCCAGGGCCAGCACTGAGGAGCCGTGCAGCTCTGCCGATGGTGCCGGCTGCTGGTCCCCAGGGTGGGAGTGCTGGGGATGCCGGCTCCTGCCGCGCTCCGGCTGCCTCTTCTCTGGCGAGCCCTGCAGGGACACAGGGACTGCCTCGGGTCTCAGGGGTGGGCTCTCCCTGTTGCCTGCTGACCACACAGACCACGTGCCCTCTCCCTGGCCTCTGGGGTCCTGAGCAGCCTCCCTGCAGCCCACCCCTACCCCATGGCAGAGACGCAGGGGCGCACTCATCACCACCCTCCACGTGGTCTCCCTGTACACCCACGGTGAAGCGCCCCCAACTCCCACCTACAGCCTCGTCTAATGCAGCTACTTGCGAAGGCCCTGCCCTCAGTCGCCGCGATTAGGGTAGGCTCCATCCTTGACCCGCAGGTGTCACCTAAGACCGTGGGGACCAGGCTCGGCACGTGAGCCTTGGGGGGTGCCCGCACCACTGCTGAACCACACGAGCACTTCTGAACGGCCGCCTCTCTCAGACACGGATATAGCGCCCTCCCGGTGACAGCCGCGGTGTGTTCCTTCCTTCTGGTCCCTTCGCTGGCTTCACAGGTTGTGGCTTCTGTGTCAGAAAGCTTGGTCATGGTGCCGAGAGCTTGTTGCTAAATGGCTCCTTTTCAGAACTTTGGGTCAGATTTATTTATGGTGGGAAATGCCTTTTGCCATCAGTGCGAGTTTGAAAAGCTTCAAGTGGGAGTCAGAACGAGGCCCTGCCTTTTTATTATGGTTCAGGGCTTGAGATCTGTCTCAGGGGCTGGAGGGGCAGAGTGGGGTGGAAGGGGAGGGAGAGAGAGGAGAGGGGCTTTTTAAAAATTCTGAACAGTGCTAGGATTCAGCTACTTCTCTGACTCATCTAGCGTTCAGAGCAATGAAGTGCTCATCAAGAGTGTTGTTTATAACAGACTCATTCATGACAGTCCTGCTGGCTGGCTTCACAGAAGTCATTTCCTGTAAAAATACCAATCATGGCTTTCCTAAGGGAATAGAGTAAGATTGTGGGAAATGCTTAGAATTGAGCTCGTTATTAACTTACAAAGACGCGCTTTTTAAAAGCATGGGTGCCCTACACGGTTACAGCAGAGGGCTTTATGAATTTCCTTTATTCACTTATTTTTTATGACATGAAACCCAATGACTATTGTCTGTATCTTAAAGTTCATTGGTCAACTGTAATGATTTTTCAGATTGAGACTTCAGGCCACCCACTGGGTTTTCAGCCCAGCACACTCTGAATAACACCAGTGCTGGGGTAGTAGGCTGCTGATCTGGGTACACAGGTGCTCATCTGGGCTCCCTCCTGCAGGTTTTCATTGTCAGCCTCTGGCTTATCTTTGAAAGTCTGGTGATAGGAGAAAGGCACCTGGATGCTTCCTGTTTTCCTGTTTATCTGTAGAATTGACACTGTTGGTGTTTCTGGTGTGGTCCCTCTGAGGTGTAACTAAACTACTTCACTTGTAACCTTTTATTTCTAAGTATTCATATGTGCTGTTACATTATAGTCTTAACTAGCATGATTAGCCTAACAATCTTGAAAGGAAGGAATCCCTTTCAAATATGAACAAAGTTAGTTTCCAGTGTGGTTCTGCATTGGAGAGTGTTGGGTTTCTGTCTGGAGAGGGGTGGCAGGGCCATGGTTTGGAAGCCTTGGGTCCCAACTGCCCCAGCCTTGAGTTCCAACCCCTGCTCATGGACTAAGGCTTGTCTGGAGAGGCAGTAATGTGACACCCAAAACGGTGCCAGGTGCACAGATTTTCAGCAAATGGTAACTCGATTTTTGATCTTAGTAATTTGGTCCATTTATATTTAATGCTTCAAGACAGTGCTGAACAGATATGTGGGTCTTCTCTGTTTTATGAATGGATCAGTAGGATTATGATTTTCTAAAGGTTACCTACAGACTTTCAGAACACCAAAAGGCATGCCTTACTTCTGAATTAACACTAAATAAATTCTTCTTAACTTTTACTCTGTGGGGTGTTACTGGCCACTTTTCTGCTTCCCCAAGCTTTGACATCTTAGCAAATTTAGCTTTCAAGAGATGGACTGGCCCAGTGGGGTGGTGGGTTAAGCCTCTGCCTGCGGCGCTGGCATCCCATATGAGCACCAGTTCTAGACCCGGCTGCTCCTCTTCCATTCCAGCTTCCTGCTATGGCCTGGGAAAGCAGTGGAAGATGGCCCAAGTCCCGGTGCCCCTGCACCCACATGGGAGACCTGGAAGAAGCTCCTGGCTTCAGATCTGCGCAGCTCTGGCTGTTAAGGCCATTTGGGGAGTGAATCAGCAGATGGAAGACCTCTCTCCGTGCCTCTCCCTCTTTCTCTCTGTAACTCTACCTCGCCAATAAATAAACCTTTAAAAAGGAAGGAGGAAATTAAGAGAGTAACTGAAAAGGCCGAGGGGCACAGCCGGGACGGCCTCCTCACTCAGTTTCTCGGTTCATTCCTGAGTTTGTTTCTGGCTGATAGGCGGTTCTGGTGGTCACTCACAAAGGCTCTGCGGGCACGGGCTCTGTTTTTTCCAGGCGGCCCCTTGACTGTCAGCAGGTACGTGTCTGTGAGGTGCACACTGCCCGCTGGGCTCTTCAGCTTCTCCTGGTTGGTCAGTGGTTGGAACCCTGCATCTGTGCATCGGAGCTACTGGGAAAGGAGTGGCCACATTCTGGGCCAAGCTGAACCCTGTGCAGCCTGGGCGCCCGGGTGCAAAACATCACATATTTAAGGGAAAGGGACTTGCACGGAAGTCGTCTTTGCGTTTAATGAAAACCAAGTGTTCAATTTGCTTCCCCAGGTGGCGTCTTCCTGAAGTAGCTCGCTGAGACCTGCAGCTTTCCTGCAGACACAGATCGGTGAGTGCATGAAGTCGGATGCCCTACCGCTGGCCACTCCTTGGAAACACTTTCCGGGAGGGCGTCAGCTTCCCTCTCGAAAAAGCCGTGGAGCTTGGAGCTATCCAGCCCTGCGTCTGGCATCTGAGCCCCAGACGCCGCATGGGCAAGCGCACAGGAGGGCCGTGATACCGTGGGAGGCCTTGTGGACCCCGTGCGTGGAGGACTGTGGCTCCGCTGCTCCTGCTCGGAGATGCTTGGTTCTGTTGCCAGTGACAAACGGGCTTCCGAGTCCTAGTAACGGGTGTGGCCAACTGCAAGTTGCGTGTGCCGGTGGGCCGCTCTGTGTACGATGTCTCCGTCTGTCACCATTTCTCCCTGAAAGGGAAGAAGAGGTAGCCGCCTCCAGCTACCCCATGTCCCTCCTCGCCGGCAGCTCGTGCGGAAGGGTTGTCGGGGCGAGTAGGTGACCTGTCACGTCTGTGCCTGACTGAGGCCACTTCTGGCGAGCACTAGGAATGGCGGGCTGCCCAGAGGGGCCTCAGGGGCACCACCTCGTTGCCGGGAGGTCACCGTCACAGCCCCCAGTGCTGGGCACTCACAATTGGCTTCTTATCTCAGGTGCTGTTAAGTTGCCAGCTTCAGGCCGGTTCGGGAAGCCTGGTCTGTTTTGTGGTTCTGAATGAGAACTGTATACAGCGCGAGTTATGAGGTTATCTGAGCAGAGTTCATTCTCGTGGGAGAGCCAGGGCTGACCCGGGGTGGGTAGCATCCGGGGCAGCTTGGTGACTGACACTTTGTCAAACTGCCTGTCTGTAATGCCGCCCTGTGTTTATGTGATGGGGGCAGGAGGAACCCACTTTCTGTTAATAAGAGGATAGTTTTCCTGTGTGTTGAAAATAAAGGATTTGTTCACAACACTCTCCTGCAGCAGGTGTGGCTGTGCCGTTGGGAGTTTGATGATAGACTCAGCCGCGCACTGTTAAGTGGACAGGCAGCCAGTGGGTGCTGGGGTTGGCGTCGAGCCTGGGTTTGCTCATGGCGTGCAGACAGGTGTGTCCTGGGGTTGAGACTGTCTCCTACCTCCTGGTGTTCAGAGTTGCTCACGTGTCCACTCGGTAGAAGTGTTGTCTTGATCAAGGGGAGGATTGGAGTTTGGGGAGAGTGTTGACGTCGGGCGGTCCAGGTGAGGTCCCCTCTGCTGGCCGCTGATCTGGGTTGGGGTTGCTGAGCAGGTGCAGGTTGGTCACGTGACCCCAGGCATGGCTGTGCCCCATGGAGCTCCCGTCCCTTTTCTCGTGAGGATGGTCCCTTCCTGGCATGGTGGTTGGGGAGACTGTCCAAGAGGAAGACGAGGATGGGTGTGGGATGTGGCAAAGCAGCCTCCTGGCCGTCTCCCTCACACTGGGACCCTGGAAGGGGCTCCCGGGGAGGGGGGGCAGCATCCTGGGTGTGATGATAGGCACTGGGTTCCAAACTTCAGTCCATTTAGAATTCAGAGCCAGGGTCAGTTCCGGCACGCAGACTCCGTGTTTCGAGCGGTGCCGGTGTGCAGGTCGGCTTTTCAGCTGGAGGCTTGACGAACTACAAAGCAGATCAGCTCTCTCAGAGGAAGCTGCGTGCTCCAAGTGCAGGATAGCCGGCGATTTCCGACTGTTAGTGTCGGAAAAGAGACTGCAGCTGTCTCGCTGTTACTGCTTACGCAGGTTGCGTGTTACGTGATGGCTTCGGGGTATGTCAGGGTTGAATGGGACAACATTATGAAACGTAATTTCTTTCTGCTCTTCAAGCGTGGAGACTGAGGGGTTCCAGTGACGTCCGTGGCGCACACTGGTTGTCCGCAGGCAGCGCTGCCCCACGGGGCTCCCGACGGGGCTGGGGGGTGTCTGGTTGGTCAGCAAAGATGCTGTTTTCCCTCATGTTTCATGCAGATCATGAAAGTGAGCTTTCTCTGTTGTGAAGATTTTGTCCACAGTCTGCTAAGGAATGAGTTTGCGGAATTTTTTTTTTTTTTTTTAAATACCCTAACGTGGAAAGAGAAAAGGGAGGTGGCAGTGTCTCTCCAGTCAGGGCTGGGGTTTGGTGTGTCGGCGCTGCGTCCTGGCCAGAGCTTCCTCCCGGAGCTGTCGCAGTCCGCCCCTCTGCACGTGGCCAGGACGCGGGGTTTGGTGCAGGCACCACGTTCCCAGGGCCCGTCTGCCCCAGGAGTCAGTGTGAGGGATTGTCATCTCGGGCACAGTGACTGCTGGTTTCCCAGGCGGGCCAGCACTCTCCTCTGGCCGTGGTCCCTCAGACACGGAGACAGATTCCCCAGGGGGTGAGGCTCCCATAGAGCGGTTGTCCCCATGGGAGAAGACAGGGCAGGGAAGGGCATGTGGCACCCAGGGTGGCACTGGAGTGCATGCAGGTGGTGGGAGAGGCCCTCCAGCTGCTGTGGGGTATGTGCCAGGGGAGGCCTGCGCTGTCCTCGTTCAAGTTCTTCCCTTAGTGCCTACATGGCCGTCCTGTGCTGTGGCCATGGTGTGCACATGGCCGTCCTGTGCTGTGGCCATGGTGTGCACACGGCCATCCCATGTGGCGACCGTGGTGTGCATGTGGCCATCCTGTGTGATGATTGTGAGTCATACGCGGCCGTCGGCTGTGATGACCATGGTATATACATTACCATCACATATGATAACCATGATACATCCATGGCCATCATGTGTGATGACCATTGCGTGTATGTTGCCGTCATGTGTTACGACCATGGTACATATGTTGCTGCCGTGTGTGATGACCGTGGTGTTTATGTTGCTGTCATGTCTGACGACCATGGTACCTATGTGGTCGTGTGTGATGACCGTGGTGTGCATGTGGCCGTCCTGTGACAACTTATGCTACATATGTGGCCATTGTGTGTGATGACCGTGGTGTGCATGTGGCTGTCCTCTGATGACTTATGGTACATGCATGGCCGTCTTGTGTGATAACCATGGTATGTACATTGCCATCACATGTAACCATGGTACATGTATGGCTATCATGTGTGATGACCATGGTGTGCATGTGGCCATCCTGTGACGACTTATAGTACATGCATGGCCATCGTGTGTGATGACCATGGTGTGTAAGTTGCCATCATGTGTGAGGACCATGGTACATGCATGGCTGCTGTGTGTGATGACCGCCGTGTGTGAGGACCGTGGTGCGTCTGTGGCCGCCGTGTGTGATGACCGTCGTGTGTGAGGACCGTGGTGCGTCTGTGGCCGCCGTGTGTGATGACCGTCGTGTGTGAGGAACGTGGTGCGTCTGTGGCCGTCCTTGCACTCTGCCACCCTGAGCGGGTGGAGCAGTGAGACTGCTTTTCAGCAGGCTGAGCTCTGTCCAGGAGGGAGCATTGCTACTCCCGTGTTTGCAGAAATCATGATCCGGTTTCATGCAGAATCGTTAGTGAAAGAAAGATGGCTTTTCCTCCCACCGTCTGAGAGGACGTGGAGAAGCTGGAACTGCAGTCGCTCAGGGGGAATTTGTTCACTGTAGGTAGGAGGCCGCACATGGGAGAGGAAGGCATTAAACATGGGGTGCAGCTGCTTCCTCTGTGTGCTGAGGGGAAACGGGGCAGGCAGCTACGTGGTCTCAGGAGGAACACGGGGCAGCCGCGTGGTCTCTGGAGGGGAACACGGGGCGGCCGCATGATCTCTGGGGGGGGAACACAGGGCAGCCGCGTGGTCTCTGGGGGGGAACATGGGGCGGCCGCGTGGTCTCTGGGGGGAACACGGGGCGGCCGCGTGGTCTCTGGAGGGGAGCACAGGGCAGCTATGTGGTCTCTGGGGAGGAACACGGTAAACTGGGGAGGACCCGGATGTGATCTTCAAGACTTGGCAAAGGCAAACCAGAGGGATTAAATACATTCTCAACAGAGGGCACTCACCCTGCTCTTCTGTTCCCACTCCTGTTCTTTGTCTCTCTTCTGATAAGAGACCCAGGTTGGATGTGTCTGGGGAGACCCTGGGACTCTCCCAGAGGCTCCCTCTCAGGGCTGTGGCTCCAAGTACGTCGTTGGTGCCCAGAGCGATGCTGATGCGTAGCAGGCGCTTGATGGATATCGGAGGATAGAGGCAGAGTGACGGTGCGGAACTGTTCTGGAACATTCTCTGACGAGGACTGTGGTTCAGGACATTTCAGGCTGCCCAGCACGGGGCGCTACGCAGTGACCTCAGTTTGTCAAGCGAGGAAGTGAATGTGGGCTTAAATACTACTTCAGATTTACAACCATTGGAGAGGATGACTCATTTGAAATTTGTTGTGCCTCAGAAGTTCTTGTTCTTTTATTTGAGAGAAAAATACACACACACACACGGAGCTCCATCCACTGACTCACTCTCCAGATGCCACCAATAGCCAGGGCTGGGCCAGGCCAAAGCCAGTTCTGAGAACACTCAGGTTTCTCCTGTGAGTGACGGGGACCCAGTTACTTGAGCCATCATGGCCCCTTCCCCGGGTCTGCCTCGGCAGGAGCCAGAGAGGGGATCCGGAGCTGGATATGTTTTTAAGATTTATTTATTTGAAAGGCAGAGTTGCAGAGAGAGAGATGCCTTGCTCCGCTGGTTCACTCCCCAGGTGGCTGCAATAGTCAGAGCCCAGGCCAAAGCCAGGAGCCTGGAACTCCATCTGGGCCTCCCACGTGGATGGCAGGGGCCCAAGGCCTTGGGTCATCATCCACTGCCCTCCCAGGTGCACTAGCAGGGAGCTGTATTGGAAGTGGAGCGGCTGGGACCGGTGACTGTATGGGATGCCAGCATCACAGGAGGCTGTTTAACCCTCTGTGCCACAGTGCTGGCCGCAGAGCTGGGTGCTGAACCCAGCACTGACTGTGGGACACTGGCGTCCTACCCCGCGTCTTAGCCAGGGGCAGGTGGCTAAGGCTCTGAAGGCTGTGCTGCTGGGAGGTAAAGCAGAACATGGAGAAAGC